>NC_058381.1:14415850-15736683 GCF_018350175.1 Felis catus | reverse complement strand
CTAACACAGTTCTGTTTTAACAGCCCTCCTTGCAATCCCAGACACTCTTCAGTTACACAGATGTGACAAGGACTCTTGATCCTGAGGTCTGCGGGTACGTGAGCAGCCCTAACGGCACAGGTTAACACACAAAGGGTCTGTATCATCGTACGTTTGCACCCGAGACACATTTGAGGATGCATGTTGTACTATTACAGTCTTGAATATTTAGGTATTTTTTAATATGTTTATTTATTTATTTTTGAGAGCGAGAGAGAGAGCAGGTGAGCAGAGGAGAGGCAGAGAGAGAGAGGGAGAGAGGGAGAATCCCAAGCAGGCTCCGCACTGTCAGCTCAGAGCCTGACGCAGGGCTCCATCTCACGAACCATGAGCCGAAATCAAGAGTCAAGACACTTAATTTGACTGAGCCACCCAGGTGCCCCAAATGTTTAGTTTTTAGAATAGGTTTTAAATATGCACTCTTGGGGGGGGTGCCTGGGTGGCTCAGTCAGTTGAGCGTCTGATTTCAGCTCAGGTCATGATCTCACAGCTCTGTGAGTTCAAGCCCCACATCGGGCTCTGTGCTGACAGCTCGGAGCCTGGAGCCTGCCTCGGATTCTGTGTCTCCCTCTCTCTCTGCCCCTAACCCACTCACATTCTGTCTCTGTCTCTCTCAAAAATAAACATTAAAAAAAATTTTTTTTTTTTTAAATTTACTCTCAGGCAGAAGTTAATATTGAACCTTTGTGGAGCTCCTTTGCCCACCAGAACATCTCTCAAGAACTCCAGATTCGCCCAGAAATCAGTTTGGAAGCTGTTACCCTCATTAATAGCTGCCACGCATGACTTTTCTGACCTCAGGGTGGAGTGGGGTGGGCTGGGGGGCAGCGTCACCTTTGTACAGAAGAGAGCACCGTTTCATTTGAAATTCACTACCCAGTCAGCAACACACCTGACCCATCACCCACATCCCACGTGGAGACCCCTGGAGGCCCTGCCACCTTTAGGAAGAACATCAGGGGCCCCTGGGTGGCTCAGTCCGTTGGGCGTCCAACTTCGGCTCAGGTCATGATCTCAGTTCATGAGTTCGAGCCCCACACCGGGCTCTGTGCTGACAGCTCGGAGCCTGGAGCCTGCTTTGGATTCTGTGTCTCCCTCTCTCTCTGCCCTTCCCTGGCTCACACTCTATCTCTCTCTCCTTCAAAAATAAACAAAGGAAGGGAGGGAGGCAGGGAGGGTGGAAGGAAGGACATCAGAAGGCAAGGAGCCCCCCGTGCAAGGCAGCTGTGCTCTAAGAACAAAACCATGCCAACTGGAAGGGACGGCGGAGGCTTGGGCACCATTTGAGGGGAAGCCCATCCTTCTTTGAAATCTCCCACGAGCCCCACGGGTTACACCTGTGTATTGGTGCTTCCCCAACCCCCTGGGACTTGAAACCTAGAAATGGTAACATTTGTGCTTCTGTCACCTCACGCTTGGGCAAATGGGGTGCTAAGGCCAGAGGTGATGGGCGCGGGGACTGTGGCTGCTTCAGGGTGCCCCCACACACAGCCCCATTGCTGAGGGGATCGGTGTGGTCACTTGCTGTGCATTAGTTATAGCGGTGGCTTGGCTCTGGGGTCGGGAAGCTCCAAATCGGAGCGTCAGCATTAGGTAGCATGTTTACTTGTTTTTGGAACGTCGGTCAAATTCCCTTCTTTTGCAGATGGGAAATTGAGGCTCTGAGCGTTTCAGTCACTTGCTTTCTCCCCATTATGATCCCACCACCCTCCCAGCCCCCATGCTTCTGCTGTTGTTTTTGTTATCACTTCAGATGAGAGGGACAGCCTCTGCCTGCATCCCCCACACGTGTTTCCTCTTAGAAGGTATCCAGTCAGCTACTTTCCAGAAATGTTTCTTGGAGGTCGCTGATGATCTTGCTAAACTTTCATTCTCTGTGCACTCTCCATTTATTTGATGAGTCCTCCCCACCCCTCCCCGGGAATTCTCCCGAAACCCCCGTGATGCTTTGCTTTGTTGTTCCAGTCCCTCTTGGTCTCCTTCACTGGCTCTTCTTGACCTGAGTGAGCCTTGACTGTGGTCAGGCCCCAAGGTCTTCACTCCGGATTCCTTCAGGCAATGTATTCATCACAGGTGCAAACACCTCCTGTGCCTTTGGAGGTTTCTCAGATTTTTAGCTGGTGTCCTTCCCTTTAGCCTACCTTCACGTCCCACCATTAGCTCCTGTGTAACCCCCAGGTAGGCTCAGCCGCCTTCCTGGAACCCCCCCATGTCTCTGTGGCACCACCTCCCTTCCCTGGCTCCTGCATCACCAAGCCTTAGACTCAGTCGCACTTGACAACTCTCACTGTCAACCAGTACGGTTACTTGATCCTTGATCTCTGAATTATTAATCAAGAGAAAATGCAACTTGCCCCAACAAGTCAAGACTGTGGGCCCCCGGAAGGCCTGGGAGGTGGGGTTTCAGCATGGGGAAGCCCCTCTCCGTGGTCTCCCGACTGGGCCCAGGGACTTCCTCTTCGTTCTGAGGCTTTCTCAGAAGGAGCTGGTGTGAACCTCACTCCAGCCAGTCTCCTGTCTCCTAACTGGCAACACTGATGGTTCTGAGTGTTTCCTGGGCTGCTGCTTCCATTTTCTTTACCTTATAAAATGTTGCAACAGTAATACTCCTCTTTAAAGCATCATATCGGTATTGCTGTTAATAAGTTAAAACAGTGTGGCAAGATACAGGGGAGGCAGGGTTGGGTGGCTCAATCAGTTGAGCATCCAACTTCGGCTCCAGTCATGATCTCACGATCCATGAGTTCGAGGCCCGCGTCAGGCTCTGTGCTGACGGCTCAGAGCCTGGCGCCTGTTTCAGATTCTGTGTCTCCCTCTCTCTCTCTGCCTCTCCCCTGCTTGCTCTCTCAAAAATAAACATAAAAAAATTAAAAACAACAACAATGTGGCAAGATATCAAAAGTCCTGCTCTCCTTCTAGACTTTGTCTCTATACTGTGGGGGGTGGGGGGAAGAGGGGCTTTTGCCAAAAAAAAAGTCAACAGTAAGCAGCTTAACAACAGAATTTAAGACATCTTGTTCTTCAGCATATAGAGATCTATTGATTTAAGTGACTGCCTGGTATTTTATAGTTCAGATATATCATTGTTGATTTAGCTAGTCTCCCATCAATCTATAAACAGGTGGTTTGTATTCTTTGGCTGTTAGAAACACCTCATCAGTGAGGCTCTGGGTAAGTATCTTTGCTTACTTCTTCTCGTCTTTTTGTAGGATACTCTTCTAAAATTGTCCTGTTCCCCTTTAAAGGATGTGCACATTTAGAAGGTTGCTAGCTCTTTACCAAAACATCCTCCACAGAGATGGTTTTGTTGCACACTGTCCTCGATGGTGTGTGTGTGTGCCCACTTCTCCACATCACTTGCCCTGGATATTTTTTCCTGCTCCTTGATCTAGAGGATGTGGTTGCAGCTGTGCCCAAGGAGACCCAGGAAGCAGAAGTTCCCCTTTGGGTTTTGTTGCAGAAAACCAAATGTGACCCAACTGGTGCCGTATCATGTTGCAAGAAAGCTTTCTTATTAAGCAAATGACCTGTGGCTTCCTTCACGGTCAGGGCTGCTGGAGGACGTGCTTTGTTGGGTCCCTCATGACAGCAATGATTATCCTCTGTGCATGAGAGAGGTGATAGTTTGATGTTAAATTGGGCATCCTTCCTATTCCTCTGTACCTCTCCACTTTCCCCACCACTCCGGGAGCAGGCAGGGTGTCCTGTGTGCATTGCCCTCAGGTGCGAATGGGGGAAAGGATAGAGATGGAATAGCTTAAATTCCTAGCTTCAGACCTATATAGACTTTCGTGATTTTGTAGTAGAGAGGAAAGTCTTGAGTGGTCTTTAAAGCCGTGGCTGGCAACGCAAGAGTGTTGGGATAGCATTTTGTTTTGTTTTTGTTTCTTATTCTCTTTTGTAAAGTATTTTTTTAAGTATATTTATTTATTTTAAGAGAGAAAGTGCAAGTCAGGGAGGGACAGAGAGAGAGAGAATGAGAGAGTCCCAAGTAGGCTCCACATTGTCAGTGTAGAGCCCGATGCAGAGCTCGAACCCACGAATGTGAGATAATAACCTAAGCCGGAGTCAGACACTTAACCGACTGAGCCACCCAGGTGCCCCTTGTTTCTTGTTCTGAACATGTACCGTTAATTCTTTTTTAAGTAATCTCTGTGCCCAATGTGGGGCTTGAACTTGCTACCCTGAGATCAAGAGTCACATGCTCTACCAACTGAGCCAGCCAGGTAGGTGCCCCTACTGTTAAATTTTAAGAGCCAGGGCGCCTGGGTGGCTTAGCTCGTTAAGCATCTGACTCTTGATTTTGACTTAGGTCAAGATCTCACAGTTCGTGGGACCAAGCCCTGGGTCAGGCTCTGTGCTGACAGCTTGGAGCCTGCCTGGCATTTTCTCTCTGTCTTCCTCTCTTTCTGCCCCTCCCCTGCTCACACTCGCCCTCTTGCGCTCTCTCTCTCTCTCTCTCTCTCTCTCTCTCTCTCTCTCTTTCTCTAAATAAATAAATGTTAAAAAGTAAATTTTAAGAGCCAAAATTCTGGAGAACTTTGCTTACAATCCACGCCATCATCACAGGACAGTGGATTCTGACATAATTATCTTTTTCCATTTTAAAGGAGGATTTTGATGGTCAGGAAAGGAAAAAACTAGAGGGAATATGACTAGGCAGAGAGGCTGAAGGTCACTGAAAAGAAATCCAGAACCTCACCACTCTGGGATGAGCCCTCTGGGGGGTGGAAAAGACCCCCCATAAGTTTGAGGGAAGTCCTGATCCAGAAGCCATTACCCGGCTTCCAGTGATCAACCTAGGAGACCACAGACCCCATAGAGAAGCCCTGCGTTCAACAAGGCACCTGAAGGAAGAGAAACTGTGTGTGAGGGTATTATGTAGACAGACAGGCCTGATACAGGTGCACCTCACAGAGTCCCTCACACTCCCATCATGGGGAGGTGACGGCTCCCAAGCCCCCTGAGTTCCCAGAAGTAGTGAAAGGGCCAGCTCATTGGAAGATACCTTAGGCTAGGGCAACTGTGATGCAGAACAGGTGGCCTATGGATATTGAAAGCAGAAGGTGGCATTCCAGGGCCCAGCAAAACAAGCTATACTTTAGTGGAGGCCAGAGAGAGAGGAAGATGACTGTGGACCAGGCACTCATCCCAGCCACCCCATCCTTGCTGCCATGATGTTCTGTAAGCCCCTCCAGATGTCACCCAGGCAAAAGAGAAAGACAAGAATATTAATTACCCAAAGCCACTAGTCATTTCCAGAAGATAAGAAACTACACTGAGTTAGCAAGACAGTTTTCCATTGAGAGAAAATGGCATAGGAGCTAAACTGAGTCCAGTTAAAAAAATTAAAAGAGTATTAACCTTTCGTCTGCCAGTGTATATAGTCACAAAACAATCCCCATTACAAGTGAAGAAGAAAACTAACAGCTTGTGGCCGCGTACTTGACATGGCATTTCCAGCCGAGAGCATGTCTAGACTAAGCCAGCCACCCTAACCTTTGCTTCCCTTGATCACCTTCGCAGGATGCATGTCCAGAAGTGGAACTAATTGATTCCAGTAGGGATTGAACTTGGAGCCCTGGCCAGGTCTGCAGCGCTCAGTGCCTCTCTACCCAGTGAGGTTAAGGCAGAAGAGAAAGATGACCGCCAAAGCTCTGCGACGAGGTCTCAAGATCTAGTCCAAGACTGTTAGGCAAACTCAAGGAAATGTGATTGGATTCCAACATGCCCTTTATCCCCAGTTTAGGCAGTTTATCCTGGGTGTGGCCACCAGAAAGCTCCCCAGGTTGACCACGAAGCAGGTAGCATTTGGTAGAGAGGATGCTTTAGGGTCTACTTCTCGTAATCAACAAAGACCATCAGAGCTCCCAGCCTTCACCTGTTGTTCCTTCTGCCTTCTCCCCGCCCCTTCCTTGCCCGCCTGTTTCATACTTGGTGTGCTAAGATCAGCACACATGCTACTTCCTCCGGAAATCTTTGCCCAAGCTTCACCTCCCTTCCTCCCCAGGCCGGGTGGAGCCCCCTCTGTGCTCCCACACTCTGCCTCTCACAGAATAAGCCCTTGGTAGGTGCTGGTTGAATGAATGGGCCTTGTGGGAGAGCAGGCTTACTCAAATGAATCCCAAGCGGATTTTGGTAATTGCTACCAGCCTTGGGAGTAGAAGTGAAATGCATTCTAGTGGAACAAGGCCAGGAGATTTCTGGTAAATAGTATTTCAATGAGGAGCCCAGAACCCAGATTTTTTTTTAATGTTTTATTTATTTTTGAGACTGAGACAGAGACAGAACATGAGCAGGGGAGGGGCAGAGAGAGAGAGGGAGACACAGAATCCGAAGCAGGCTCCAGGCTCCGAGCTGTCAGCACAGAGCCCGACGTGGGGCTTGAACCCACAAACCGTGAGATCATGACCTGAGCTGAAGTCGGACGCCCAACCGACTGAGCCACCCAGGCACCCCTGAACCCAGATTTTTTACTGTCCTTGTGGGATGGAAGGCCCAGCCGAGCTTGTGTTAACTGCTCTCTTGACTACAAGCATATAGAAGGACAGGCAGGCATTGTGTCCTATGCAGAAGGCCTGTCTTGGGATGTGGAAGGTGATGGCATCTGGCATTCTAGAAACTCCTGCTTCCAATACCACCCACTAATACCAGAAGGCCCTTTCTCTGATCCTTTACCTGGTGGCTCTGGCCTGAAAAGCCTGCCAGGCAGACAGACAGCCTTGATGTAAAGGAAGGTAGCTGATCTCCCTGGGATATCAGAGTCCAATTTTCAGTCTTCAAAAACAGGACGTGGAGATGGGATTTGGGTGATATTTGATGGTTGTCTGGTGGAGCAGAGGTCCCCAGCTGAGGCTAGAGTTGAGTATCTTCATCATCCCCAGGTCCAGACAACCTCTTTCCGTGCAGGACCCCGGAGCCTCTAAGAGAAGGGGCCAGAAGGACAGGCCTGACTCAGGGGAGAGAGATTTGGAATTCAAAGGGGGGGGGGGTTGGTTTTGTTTGTTTTACTATTTGCCTCTTGGCCTAGCCCTTCAGAGTTCAAGTTTGAGTCCTAGGGCAGGAAGCAGGCATAAAGGAAGCCACACTGCTCCAGGACCGCACTACAAATATAGCCTCCCCCCACCGCCCGTGTTGGCAGCAGCGGCCCTCAGGGCTCCGGGTAGCACCTGGTAAGGGGCAGCAGCGTGGCTGATGGTGGTCTCCGCAAGGGCAGCCTGCTGGGGGGCCATGGTGGGACACTGTCACATGACTTAGCAGAACCAGAAGCAGGGGCGGTAGGGGCAGGAAAAGGGAAATTAATAGCAGGCATCCCATGTGTATGACCAGATTTATTTATGAGCACATGAGAGACACCTTCAGAAGTTTCCAGAAATGCTTGTCCATGCTTGGGGTCATCCTGCAAAAGTGCAAGGTCAAATTCCAGTTACCCCCCAGCGATACGGCCTGGGAAAACAGGAGACAACACTTTCTTCACGACCTCTCTTCCCTCATCAAGTCCTTCCCCCACCCCTGGCTAATTTTCAGTAAAGACTCAAAACTGAAAAACATTTCTTCAAAGGCACGTAAATGTCTTCAGCAAGTATCAAGAGATTCCAGTTGTACATAGCTGCAAACCACAGCCGCCTCCTGCCTGCGTGTATCCTGCTTTGAATTTGGGAGAGGAGAGGAAAGCACTTAGGGGCCCTGGCTCCCAGGAAGGACACCATGGGTCAGACCATCACTATGGAGCCAACTGGCCGCCTCCACGGGCTCCCACTCACCATCTCTTCCCACACAGCCCGGGCAGGCCGGCGTCCCCGGGTGGTCCTGAAACACCATGGCGTCTCGAGGCTGCCTTTGGGGCGTGGCAGCGCGGACCGGCCATCTGTTGCCCAGGGACAGTGACTGCACACCCTTCTATCATGCCTTTCAGCCAAGGAGCCAAGGGGCTTAACTTCAATTGCTCAACTAAGGGCTCTTTTTCTGGGCTGCAAGTCCTGTCCAGTGTGAATACGCAGAACGGAGCCAGGAGTGCAAGTGTATTGACGCAGGTCCAAGGAGGCCATGTGCCCCAGCTCTCTGCAAAATCCCATCTGGGTTTTATTTTGCAGAGGCCACGGCCCTTTTCTGTGTAACTAGGGAGCATTTGGGAGCACAGCTCTCAGCTTACAAATCAGGAGCCCTCAAGGACGGAGTCGTATTTGGGGTCACAGGGCTCTCCCCCCAGGGGACACCAGCCTGACTCCATCCCAAGCTGCATGCAGTTTCTAGGTTAGTGTCGCCAGCTGTGCTGGACCAGGTGTCTTCCCACCTGACCAGGTGGTCTCCCAGTTGAAAGGTCACAAAAGGAGCTGAGCCGGGGGGTGGGAGTGGGGGGGCGCCTGGGTGGCTCAGGCGGTTAAGCATCCAACTTCAGCTCAGGTCATGATCTCACAGTCTGTTAGTTTGAGCCCATGTCCGGCTCTGTGCTGACAGCTCAGAGCCTGGATTCTGCTTCAGATTCTGTGTGTGTGTCTCTCTCTGCCCCTCTCCTGCTCAAGCTCTGTCTCTGTCTCTCTCTCTCTCTCAAGAATAAACATTTTAAAAAACATTAAAAAAAAAAAACAAAAAACAGAAGAAGAGGAACTGACCTGTTCCCTCAGGCCCACTTCAACCTGAAATTGCTAAGCCAGAACTTGGGTGTCCCTTGGCTCTATGTGGCTCACACCACCTTTGTGAGTGTCAGGGCTCAGGGTTATAAACCATCCTCACCAACGCCTGTGCACACACTCCTGTGAGTATATCTTTTTATTCAGTTCCTTTTTTTTTTTTTATTGAATATGGCAGGTCCCTTTCAATGTTCTTTGAAAACTCTAATCTTAATCCCAAAATACTTATGGAAATAAAGTTTAATTAAAAAAAAAAAGCATTTTGGTTGATACAGGTGCATGTGAAGGAAAGGGGGGACCTGATTCAACACTAAGGCAAATCCGCTGCTCTGTGAATTCCAGAACTCCAGGGCCCAATGCGCTGGGACTGCAAGGTGGCACGGGGCACGGGGCACAGGCCAGCATGCTGGAGCCGTCGCTGTTTTTAATCCTCTGGCTGGCTGGGTTTACTGAAGACAGGCTGTTCCAAAACAATAAACAGCAGCAGTTGTGGGGGTCCTGCCCTGTTCTTGTCTGATTCAACTCCATTCAGCCATCAGCTTAATTTAGTGCAGAAAAAGGGAAAATGCAGGACTGGCATCATTGTTAGGCATCTTTTTTTTCCTCAGACCCTGCTGAGAAAGGCCCCAGGCCAGAAGCCAAGTCCTCTGAGGACACCGGTCTCTGTGAACCAGGCAGGGGGACAATGGCCCTGGCACGCTCTGAAAAGACAGCTTTGAGAAGAGTCCACTCTTAAGCAGGCTCCATGGTCTTGTTTTGTTTCGTGTAGCTCCGCCCCCCCCCCCCCCCCCCCGATTTCTAGGTGTGCCCCAGCTGTGCCTCAGAAGAAGGCCTCAAAGCTGGACCGGGAGGGGGCAAAGGTGGAATCCATCATCCCTCCCAAGGTTTGGTTAGAGATTTTTTAAAGAAACATCCCGTGGAAAGCAATCTGGAATAAGATGTAGGACAATGATGAGCCCAGGGAAGTGGGGATCTTCCAAAGGACCACAGTACATTTACAGCATGAACTCATTACTCAGGGCTGAGGAAATACAACTGATTTCCAGTCTGAGCTACATGGCTCCCTTTGAGTTACACAGGAAGTCCCCCTGCTCTCCCACCCAGAAGGACACGTGGTCAGGTTGAAGTTGGATAATTTCTGTTGTAAGAAAACCTCTGCTCATCTCCATCAGGAATGCCATGAGTCGATGGAGATGCCTGTGCAGGCAGGATGTTCCCCACCCTCTCCTTGGTCCCCATGTGGCTTCCAGTCAGCTCAGACTTACCTTGAAGCTCTTCAAGGACAGTCTAGCAAGAGTGTACAAACCTTGGGTCCTTCCTCTTTGTCTTTTGATTGGCTGGGAGCCAATGGAGGGTCAGAGTTTGGTGCAGCTTATTGGGAGAGGGTGCACCTGTTTCACGGGAGTCTGTCTGGGACCCTGGTCTCCAACTCTACTTCTCCATCAGTGTCCAGACCCGGAGCTGGATACCTCTTCAAGCCCCTCCAGTTTCTTGTGTGTGTCGATGCTGGGTTCCTCTGTGGGGAAGGAGGCCGTGGTGGGCCGACAGCTTATGCTTCGGGAACTCCTTGGTAGTTGTCCTGGGTGAGGGCCAAGGATATCCTCTGGATTCAGAAAGCCCTGACTGAGCTCTACTTGAAGAGTTCCTGATATCCACTGTAGATTTGAGGCGCTGTTCTTGGGGATCAGACAAAACTTTGGCAGGATGGAGGTCAGTGTGTGGATGCTTCTTGGGTCCACTTTGATGGCCAAGAGGACTATGTGAAATCCTGGGCCAGCTGCTTGATGACCCTGGAGCCAGGGAGGAAGGGGTGCCTCAAAGGCATCACTCTGATCTGCCTGGCTCCCACAAAGCCAGGAGGTTCGGATCCCCTGGCTCACTTTGGCAGCTTTGATGTCTCTGTGGATCTTCTGTCAGAATGTGGATGATCCAAATGCTTCAGAATTTCCCTCAGAGGGTGGCAGTGCTGGGCTCCCGGGTTTTAGCAGGTGCAGGTGGAGACCCCTCCCAAGCTCCCCACAACCGACCACACTTTGATGGAGAGAGCTGGGGCAATGGCCTAACATGCCAACGTTCCACAGTCTCACACTCCACCTCTTCCTGGCCGATGACCTTGAAGGCCATCACCTCCTTGGAGCAACTGCCATCTTCCTGGACACCTTTCCTAACCTGACCAGGATTAGGGAAGAGTTCTTAGGATCTACCTGGGAATGCTGGGGGGTGAGTTCCCTCCAGGGCGCCGAGTCCTCCTACTGCCAACACCCCACGCTTGCCACAACCCCAAGAGGCACTGCCAACCCTTTTGGGATGCCCCACTTGAGGCAGGGCAGTCTGGGGTGTGCACATGGTGGGATCAACATAGCCACATACTTGGCCCATCTTGCAAGGCCCATTGCTAACAGTCCATCGTTGAGCTAACACTGTGCTCCGTTGACTTTGTAATCTATTCCCACGGGCCCTAAATGAAAGAATGACCTCCCAGTACAGAGGCACCTGCCAGGTTTCTTTTTCAGTGACGAAACCTTGGGGACCATCCAAGACAAGGTGCCTTGTACCAGCTATGTGACTTGGACCGAGTCAAGCCCCTTTTCTGTTACCTGAAAATGATGAGGTAAGGAGGGTAGGAGGGCTGAAGTTTGCCAGCAGACCTCTAACATCTACTCACTTTCGATTCTGACTTTAACAGGTCCCAGGCAGGACAAGTATCCTTTGTTTTTGCCAGGATGCGGACTGGCTGCCATCGTGGGGCATGCACAGAGCTCGCCTCTCCTCCGGCCAGGACACACCTCCGCCCAGAGCTGGCACCTGCCAGCTAGGTCTAGGCACACCTCCTGCTTGAGGCCCTGAGCTAAACACCCATCAGAAACTCCCAGGGTAGGGGGGCTGGTGGGGGTGAGAGCTTCCAATACGTAACTGATAAATCACGGAGGTCTCTGTGAGCAAAAGCACTAGATTTGAGAATAGCTACAGCTGACAGCTATTGAAACGAGTTCCCACTCAGGGCCTCTCTGTCAAGCCAAAGGAGGGAGCAATCCCCCAATCTGGTTTTTACAAAGGAACTGCCATGAATGAGAAGCTGTGGCCCCCACCGGAGAGCCCCCAGCCCCCCGGACAGCCCGTGGGCAGCCTGCTGAGCTTGTCCAAGTCCTTCAAGGTTCCGGTTCGCGCCCACTGCAGAATTTCCCTGTCTGGTGTGGTCACAGCCTGTTCAGCAGAGCAGCCAGGCCAGGGGGTGGGGTCTCCCCACCCCCGAATCTCCTGAGGATACTCGGAGTAGGTCCTCTTTCCCTCCGGGGCAGAAATGAGAGCCAGAGACACACTGAGAGCCCGCCCTGCTGAGCCAAGAGGCGGCTGGAGCCATACGAAGAGCATTAACTATTAATAATTTCCAGTTGTTTGCTCGCTGGGTTCGGCCGGCTCCCCAGGCCTCTCTACAGGCCGGGACTCAACTCTGGCTCCCCCGACCGCCAGGACTAGCGCCCGCCGGGCTCTGCGGGGCCAAGGCCAGGGAAGAAGGCGCCATCGGGAGCCTGGGGCGAGCAGGCTCCAGCACCTGTAGCGGGGCGCGGGGCCGGTCGGGGCCGGGGCGCCTTTCCTCCCGCTGCGAGCCCCGCCCGGCGCTGCCGGCACGCCCGGATCGGCAGCTGCGGGCGGGCCGGGCTGCGGTGCGGAGCGCCGCGCGGGCGACGCAAGGCGGGAGCGCAGCGGCCCCTGGCGCCGAGGCTCGCAGCTGGGCCAGTGCGGGTCGGGCCCCGCGCGCCTGGCGGGGCGGGGCGGAGGGCGGGGCGGGACGGAGGGCGGGGCCCGGAGCGCGGCTGCCGGCGAGACCCGGACGGCGCACGGGCAGCCGGCAGGGAGGGCGGCCGGGCGGGCAGCGGCCCCGGCCCGCGTGTGAGCTCCTCGCGCCCCTCGCTCGCCCGCGGCCCCCGGCCCCGGCGCGCTCACAGCCATGGTGGGCCGGCTGAGCCTGCAGGATGTGCCCGAGCTCGTGGACACGAAGAAGAAGGGCGACGGCGTCCTGGACAGTCCGGACTCGGGGCTGCCCCCCAGCCCCAGCCCCAGCCACTGGGGGCTCGCGGCGGCCGGGGGCGGTGGCAGCGGCGGGGAGCGCGCGCCGGCACCCGGGACGCTGGAGCCCGACGCGGTGGCGACCCCAGCAGCCCCGGTGAGTGGCTCCGCTCCGGCCCCTTCCCTCCCCATCCCACCCGCAGCCGGTTCCCGAGGGGCCATCTGCCAGCCCCGCCAGCCCGCTCGGGGCGCGCTGTCGGCGCCGCCACCCGCCCGTCGGGACGGCGTGGCCATCGCCGGGAGCCCGGGGCGGGAGCGCGGCGAGAGCCTGGCCAGCTGGAGCCGGTGGCTGGAAAATTGTCATCGCCTGGGAGGCGCGGGAGCCCCGGGAGAGGCGCGCCGCCGCCTCCTCTCTTCGGGGTGACGGCCCCCGGGACTGCGAGTCTACAACTCGGCCACATTCCCGCCCGGGTCCGGCCGGAGAGGGGCCCGGGACACGGAGAAGGAACCCCAGCCCCCTCCGTACTGCGGGCCTGGCACCTCCGCCACCCGCCCCCACCCGGCTCTGCCCCTACCGGGGGGCGCCTCCCGAGGGCCTGGCTCCTCCTGGCTGGTCTTGGGGGAGAAGGGTGTGCTTCAGCTCCCTGATTCAGGGAGCAAGGGGGCGGGCAGCCTTTGGGGACCATGTCAGTGGCGTGGAAGACAGCCTTTGAGAAAAGTTACCCCGTGAGCTTCTGGCCTCCTGGTGTCCCCTCCCCCACCTTGTCCTGTCACCTAACCCCTGTCTGACTCTAGATGGGTGGGAGGAAACTTTCAAAAAGGAGTTCTTTTCTTTTATTTCAAAATTTGTATTTAAAGAAAAAACACCTAGACTTTTTTGCCTCAGGAATCACTCAGGTGGTGTTTATTGCCTTTCCCTAGAGCTCATGGGAAGCCACATCCTGCCTAGAGCCAAGGCCCAAAGTGGGGCTCTCAGCCCCCCTCCCTTCCCCTTGGGGATGGGTATTTACAGCCTCTCCGGGTGGGGGGGGGGGTGGAGTTGTCAGTGGCTCCTGCTGTTCCTTAAAGACCTATGCACTTTCATGGGCGTGGAATTCTTGCCCCACTGACCCTGTCTCAGAGACCTCCGTGTACTCTCTCTTTTCCGTTGGAAGGCAGCACTTGCTTCAACTTGGCCTTCAGAACCCTTGCTGTCCGGCACACCCCTGACCTTAGGCAGATACAGGCATTGGTGCCTCCGATGCTGCTCCCTCTACCTGGCATGTTTTTTCCCTGGAGCCCATCCCCTCCAACCTCCCCCAACACCCAGCTGCCTTTTTGACCTATCAGAGCTCTGCTGGCCCTTCAAGCTCAACTTGTCACCTCCTCTGGGAAGCCTTCCTCGATGCTTCCCTGAGCCAGGCCAAATCAGTGGCGTGGTCCCCGTTCCCTGGCGGCACCTTGTTCAAGCGTCTGTTGGAACTCCTGCTGCGTGCACCGTCCCCAGCCTGGACCTGGGCCAAGGGGTGTGCTCAGGGAGTGTCTGTTGAGTGGGCAGGGTGAGGCAGCTGAGAAGGCAAGGCAGGGGCAAGAGAACTGAGTGCTTGTGTGGATTCCTGGCTGCAGTGTGAGTGTTAAGAGTTGAACACCTCCACTCCCCGTCATCCTGCGTCCCGCCGCCCTCAGCACTGCCTGAAGGCGCTCCCTGGGTCGAGGAGAGCTGGGGACAGAGTAGGCCTCCCTGCCACCACTTGGGGGCTGTTTCCGCAGCTCTGCAGCAGCCAGTGCCCACACCTTCCCCTGCCCCTCCCCCTCCCGCCCCGCCCACGGACCTTAGTTCCCAACCACAGCCCCTCCCCCAGCCAAGGCTTCTTAAGCTCTCCACCCGAGTTCAGGAGCTGGACCCTTTGCCCCTCCCTCACCTACCATGGTCCCCTTTGACTTTGGTGTTTCTACCCTACACCCTCACTTGACACTCTGCCTGGGTAACATGATAACAGTCTTAGAGCCTACCTTCTAAAAATGTCTGCTTCCTTCTCTATCCTGGAAGATGTGGGGGCTGGGCCGCCACCTCCACATCCTGGCCGGAGTGTGGCTCCTACTCTCAAATTAGGCAGAGAAAATGACAGATCGCTTGTAAACCCGGGACTCCAAAAGGCTGCTTCCCGTGAACACTTAACACAGAAGCCCAATTCCAGTCAAATCGGGTGAAAAGTAGCCCCTGTGTCTAGGACGGGACTGTCCCCCTTACTCAGGCTACTTGATGAATCAAAGTTCGGGGCTTGGTGCAGGCTAGAAGCCCGTTAACCTCCAGGAATGCCGTGCTCTGGTTTCTGAATGGTGGAAGGTGGGGTCGAGACCTTTGGGGTGTTCATCTTACCAGTGAGTTTATGGATCTCTGCATCTTCGTTGGGTGTAAATCTAGCAGTCCCAGAGGCAGAGAAGGCGGCGAGGAAGTTGGAATCTTCCAGTGTGAAAAAATTCCTGGTAGAGTTTAGTTTTGTTTTGGCCTTTTCTGAAGTATTGCTGAGACAATGACAGCGTTGGGGTACACGTAATTGAGGGTTCTGGTTAGTGAGGCCCCAGTTCATCGAGGTTTTCTCATCGCCTTGCCGTGCGATGACGCAGCAGCCCCAGGGTCTGACCAAGGTTGTGACAGTGAGCTCCTCAGCCTTTCACAAAGCCTCAGTGATGGAAACGGGCATCCCCTTGGTGTGCAGATAAAGTGACAGGGCATGGGATGTGACCCAGATCTCCTGGCTCCCCATGCAGAGCTCTGCCCGTGCTGTGGGGCAGCCCTTCTCCGGCATCGTTGCCAGGAGGAGGACACAGATCACAGTCGGGTCCATCAGCAGGAAGCTCAGAGCCAGGACCTCTGTGGGGGATGCGTCAGACTGGCCTGTGGTCTAACTGCCTTCTCCATCCTCACAGAATCCAGCATCTGTCCCCAGCCCCCTGGCCTTCGCCTGCTCGCCAAGGCTCTGCCCCCTGTCCTTTGGCGAAGGAGTGGAGTTTGACCCCTTACCACCGACAGAAGTAAGGTAAATATAGCAGGCCCTGGTCTGATTGGATTTTTTCACTTTTCATGTTTTGGTCGAGAAAGTAATGCTTGTTATTTAAAAAAAAAAGAAAAAATGAGTTAACCACAAAAGTGTGCCAAAGACTTTTCATAGTTTATTGGGTACCATTTCGGATTTCTTTGTGTATTCTCGCCAATTAAATACATAGACACAGCTCTTAAAATAAAAACAAGATCGTGTTTTACATAAAGTCCGCCCCTTGCTTTTTGCACTTTGTGTATCATGACCATCAGATATTTACAATTTTGTAATAAAATAATTCCTCTTTCAGAAGCTGCTCCCCCCACCCCCGTTCCCCACCCCTGCCTCAAGGTGCAATAACCTTGTCTCCAATTACAATTTCACTTGCCATCTGAAAGTACCATTCTTCCTTTGGGAATTTATCTCATCCAGGATTACCTGGGGGCAGAGATTCACTGAGAGCCTCTGTTAAAGATCTGTCTTTTCAGAGAAAGGAATTTTACTTTTGGTAGCTGGTGGGTTTTTTGCTGGAGTCTCAGTTCCCTTAATACAAAGGGCCCTTTTGTGGGGAACAAAGGCGGCTCACCAGTTTGGAGGTGAGTGGTTCAGTCCTTTATTCCTGGGGAGCTTGTATTTTGAACAAAATGAGGACATGACTTCATGACATTAGCTTCCACCAGCCTCTAACCTACTTGCCTAAGGAGAATACGTGTTTTCATCCTCTCCATTGAAAAGAATGCTAATTCTTACCCCCTGACCGGTGGGTAGGGGGCACTGGTGTGGGTAATGCTGTGTGATGCTCATTCTTATTTCAAGATCTATGAAGCTGCCATAATTACTCAGTAAAGTGAACTAATGCTTTGTTTACATTTAAGAAAAAAAAAAAAGAAAAGAAAAAAGGTAGGTTCCAAGTTACCAGAGAAGGACCTAAAAAAAAAAAAAGGTAGAATATGGATGTTAATTTATTTTCTAGAAATCAAGACTGTAATTGGCTTTGATTGATAAGGTCAGATATCGGAGTCTCTGGTTTGAGGGGGTCTCCAAACCGAAGGCCAAGTTTGGACCAAGTACAAGTACTTGGTATCACTGAACTTTCAGAACCAGCATTCAGGATTCCTGGGTTCCGTCATCCTCTCATTAAAGAACTGATGGTGGGCGTGCCTGGCTGGCTCAGTCGGTAGAGCGTAGAGCGTGTGACTCTTGATCTCAGGGTTGTGAGTTCAAGCCCCACGTTGGGTATAAAGCTTACATTAAAAAAAAGAAAGGAAGGAAGGAATAAAGCAAGCAAGCAAGCTGATGGTGACTTCAGCGGACAGAGAATACAAACCATTCACCCCTAGTAAAGGTAGAATCCACCTTGTTATACCACCAACAGCACTTGCTGCGTGTTAATACTCTGCTCTGTTCTTATTGGGCACCTTTTGCAGAAAGAGGAACCAAGGCTTGGGGAAGTAAGGTGACCAAGCTCTCCTAGCTTAAATTCACCAAAACTCTTGGACTCCAGGGGCTGCTGCCCGCAAAGGGAAATTGTGCATGCAGGGTAAATTTTGGGATCTTGCACACCTGCATGTAAACCCCAGCCCCACTACTCACTCCCGCTGTGACCTTGACCTCTGCACCTCCGTTTTCTCTCCCAGGGTAGTTGGTTCAGTTAAATGAGATCCTGGAAGTGAAGTGCTTAGAACTGTACCACACAGTAAGTGCTTCAGCTCCTTGCTGCTTCTGACCAGAGCAGCCACATCTCAAGGTTTGCACCACACGAGAGGATCAAGGTCACAGTAGGGACCCCTGAGCCCCAAGCTCAAGGGGAACGGCTTCGTGCTGCCTTATATCTCCCTCCCAGGTACACTTCCTCGGTCAAGTACGACTCAGAGAGGCACTTCATTGACGATGTCCACCTGCCCCTGGGCCTGGCAGTGACCTCCTGCAGCCAGACAGTCACCTGCATCCCCAACTGCACGTGGCGCAACTATAAGGCCGAGGTGCGCTTCGAACCCCGCCACAAGCCCACCCGCTTCCTCAGCACCACCATCGTCTACCCCAAGTACCCCAAGACCGTCTACACCACCACTCTGGATTACAACTGCCGCAAGACACTGAGGAGATTCCTGTCCAGCGTGGAGCTCGAAGCCACAGAGCTCCTGGGCAGCGATTGCCTCTCGGACGAGTGCTGACTCAAGCCTGGGTGGGGTTGGACCAGCTCCTCCCTTGCCCTCGAGTGTGGCTCGTGGCTCGTGCCCCAGAGGAGTCTGACCCAGAGACACCTCTAAGCCCAGCCCGGGGAAGGAAAAAAATGTCACGGCATCGTATTAGAACCATTGAGAGAATTTGGTTTATACAAATGGTCAAATTGTTTTCAAAAGGAGTATATTGTTAGTTTGCCGCTGCCTGGTTTCCCCAAAGTCTCAATCTGATGAGAAAACAGGAAGCCAACTGAAGCAAAAGGAAAATGGCCCCAGTTTGAAATAGGGAGGGAGGAGCGAGCTCTTCTTCTATTGGTCAGCTGGCCTGAGGAAGACCGTGGAGAAAGTCTCTGGGACGGAAAAAGTGAGTTTGGAGACATTTCAGCCTGAGGTGTCTTCCCCGAAAGCGGTGCTAATTCAGTGAGCTGTGACATCCATATGGGTTCAATCTGTGGAGAGCCGAGCTTCATGCCATATTTTTTTTCCATTTCCATTTGTATTTCCTGTTCACCAAAACTCTCGGAATTCTCGAAATCTTTTTCATGATATCAAAAAACCCCAAACCACAATATAAGTTGCCTTGAAAGAAAGAAAGAAAGAAAGAAAGAAAGAAAGAAAGAAAGAAAGAAAGAAAGAAAGAAAGAAAGAAAAAAAGTTTCACCCTGTTCTCACCTCTTCAGGAGAGTCAGGTCAAACTGGCCGATTTGAGAGCAACGGCTTTGTTCTTATTCCTTCCACCCATTAGTTCCAAGCTTGGGCTCTGGCAAAGCGCCTTGAACCCTTGGCATCTGGTAATGTGTCCACAGGCTTGTGTAACTCTCCTGATATGTATTTTGGGGTTTCCAAATACTTTCCTATTTTTTCATAAGGCAAAACATAGCAGAGGGCCCTTTTGAGAGAAACAGCATTTTTAAAGAATGCTTAGGGAAACTACTTTTGGGGATTCCACGAGGGAGTTTTGCTCACGGTGGGAATGGACGGCCACACCTAGGACTCACCGCTGTCTGGGAGGGGACAGAGGTAGACGTTTCCGGTAATCTGTTTCATCAGGATGGTTGTCCTCTCTCCAGGGATCCTGGGTCAACTGCTTTTCAGACTTTGACTGACGGCGTCCACACTGCAGAGAATTCCACCAGTGCCTTAGGTCTAAGCCCAAAAGCAAGAAAATCACTCCAACCCCCTCCGGGTGAAGGAAGGGTGACTTCAGGATAGGGGTTAATGTCACAAGGCAAACTCCAAAACCCGGGCACTGTCGCGATGGTACATATTTCTCGAAAGTGCTTATTTTAGTGTAAGTGACAATCAGGGCGTTAGGTGCGGACGGAAGACACTTCGTGAATTCGGCTGAACTGGCCTCAGAAGCAGAAATGGCCGATGGGCCGGAGGGTGCGGTGGGCCAGGCTGTCTCTGGCTTCGGCTCCCTGCCCCCCCTGCCTCCTCCCTGCCCCAGCGTGTGCTTCTTCCTGCCTCTCCCTGAGGTTTTTGAGTGAAGAAGGTGGCAGATGGCTTTTGATCTTCCACTATTGGAAAGAACATTCCACGGATATTTCCTTTGAATACAACCACGTTCTCTCATGTGCTCGAGGGTTATAGGGTATCGTAAATCCGGATTCCCGCTGTATCTTTGGGTTTCTGTTGATGGTTTCTGTGTGTCCTGAGAGCGAAATTGACAACTCTGTAAGTACCCTGGAGCCACAGCAGGGACCTTTGTTCTGAGGAGAGCAGGTGTGCTGATAATCACTCTCCTTTAACGTTATGGGAAGCCCCTTGAGACGATCTGTCCGGTGTCCTCTTCAGCTTTAACAATGTTTAGTCTGTCGTGCCCCTGTTTGGACGCATCTCTCGGTGGAACCCGTGGTGGGGTCCATGGTCCTGAGTGTGCCGTAGCGAAGTTGAGCCGGAACCCGTAAAGGGCCCCCCTGGGATTCCACACCCCGCTCCGTCACGCAGAGTAACAAGTACTGTCTGCTTCTGGAAAATTACCTGGCATTTCTTGACAAACACGAATTTTCCTCTCTGATTTCATAATCTTATCATTGAAGACAAGTGGTAAATGTAATTTTTAAGTTCTGTTAAGAGAATTCCCAAGGCTTTGCTCTGGCCCAGTGGGGACACTTGAATGAACTCACAACAGTACTGTGGACAGCATGGCGGGAGAGACATGTGGGAGAACATAGCCTTTGAGCACAGCCGCGCTTTGAGATGTCCGTACGAGACTTGTTTGTTTTGGGGGTTGGGTTAAGTTCGGGAAAATCATTCTAGGTGTGGAGAGAATCTGAAATGTATCAGTAAAGTAAATAGAAGGGATCGATTGTGAATGTGTAATACAAATGGAAAAGCAGGTTTTAAGTTATTCACTAGGGAACCAACTGTAGATCTTTCTCACCTTCTCTTTTTCTTCATACCTGCTTTCTGCAAGTTGCAAGAAAGGAAGCATATGAAGATGTGATGGGACACTTTGGTGAATAAATGACGTTGATCTTTGGTGGATTTGTGTTAGTTTACAAGGTGGAAGCAATGATTTCTAAAACTTGCTCATTAAAACCAAACATTCCTAAGCATATCTGAGAGATACAGTTTACTTATTAAGTAAAAAGTCTTTGGGGCACCTGGCTCGCTCAGTAGGAAGAGCACGCGACTCTTGATCTCAGGGTCGTGAATTTGAGCCCCACGTTGGGCGTGGAGCCTACTTAAAAAAAAAAAAAAGTCTTTTTTCTCAGTCTCTTAACTTATAGCTTTCATGTAATAAAGTGGATTTGTATTTTCGGACAAAAGTTGTTTTCTTTTCAAATTCAGACCTGTTAAAAAGAACGATTACCTTTTCATTCAACTCTTTTCCTGTTTCTAACCTTAGGAGATCCAGAAGAGCATTTGACAAAAACTACTTTTTCAATTTATCTTGACATCTGTCCCATTCCATTTTGCTTTGTGACTTCTTCATTTAACAATAAATTATCTTTAAAGAAACAAAACTTAGAGATGCCTCTCTTTTTTTACAGTAAAATTGTAATGTTTTGGTGACGAAACGTGAGAAGAACAGCTCCTCAACTTGAGAAATTTTCAGACGTGATTGTGCTTTAATCATATCACATTTCTGTCGGGAGTATGCATTCCCCTAGGCGTACAAGAAGATTTCACAGGGACCCCTCGGCACACGCAGTTTTAAAGAATTTGTTCCCAGATTCAGTGTGTACTCTTTCCTGAAACCCATCTGCCCTGCAGCTGTGACTGGGCCAGTCCTTCCTCCCCACCTCCCCTTTCAAGTTGCCTCTCTCCCATTTTGCAGAAGAAATACATGTGTTAGTCTAACACATCTTAATTTTATGGTGGGATGTTGCTCTGGGCTGGAAAAACCCAGAGGCACTAGACAAAGGGACAGAAACCTCGGTATCGGGGCACCAAAACCCCACTGGAGGGATTCACGTCTGTCAGTGAACTGCACATAATTTCGTCAAGAACGAAGTATGGTAGCAGAAGCAAGATTGGCCTGTGTTGGGAAGTTCTTCCTTCCGACGTCTCATAAAGTGAGGCAGTTGAAGTGATAACACTATTCATTTAATACCCACAGTCTCTTCAATCTCAGACTGTTGCCTTCCCCGAAGGAAAGTCCCTGTGGGCAAAGTGTTGATAAGAAGAGAGTTGATAAGAAATGTGAAGGCGTATTATTTCATTCAAGTGTCAAATTCACGGCAAGGCTCTGTGCCTTATCTGTTAGTCCTCGAGGTACAACTCAAGTATGTCCCAGGAATGCATGTTATCATTTCTATATTATCATACGTATATATATTTAAAGCCAGTCTCTTTTTAACACAAATGAAGTCTAATTTGGCTGGTAGGGATGACAACAAGAACTGATATTGCCACTTAGGTTATATAGTGTAAATTTCCCATAAAATGGATGAGCTAATAGCAGTTTCAAGGTTTTGTTGGAAAAATACTTAAAGTGTGTAAGATTAAAGCTATAATTGTGTACGTGTGTGTATGTAGAGAGAAGCAAATACATATTGAAATTAATATTTCACTTTTCCCTCGAAAAGTATCTTTCTGAGAATATCAGATTAAGCCTGGTATCTCAAGGGAAAAAGTAGTAGGTGTAATTAACAATATGATAAATCTTTTTTTTTTTTTTTTTTTTTACTTTAAGTTTGTTGTTTTTGAGACAGACAGAGACAGCATGAGCAGGGGAGGGGCAGAGAGAGAGACAGAGCACAGAGCCCAATGTGGGGCTCAAACTCACGAAACTGTGAGATCATGACCTGAGCCAAAACCAAGAGTCAGATGCTTAACTGACTGAGTCACCCAGGCACCCCTAATAATATGATAAATCTTAGGAAGCCTTTTTGGTATACTTCCCAGAAATGCGAAAAATGAATGACCTTATTGATTAGGTAACAAATCATATTGCAAAAAAAACCGCCTCTTTTCAAAAAATTTTTAATGTTTTATTTATTTTTGAGAGAAAGAGAGAGAGAGAGAGAGAGAGAGAGAGAGAGAGACAGAGTGCGAGCAGGGGAGGGACAGAGAGAGAGGGAGACACAGAATCCGAAGCAGGCTCCAGGCTCTGAGCTGTCAGCACAGAGCCCGACGCGGGGCTCATACCCGTGAACCGTGAGATCATGACCTGAGCCGAAGTTAGACACTTAACTGACTGAGCCACCCAGGTGACCCTCAAAATTAAATTCTAATAATTTTGTTTTAGAGTATAATCACTACAAAGTGTTGTGTGCATAACACTACTTCCCAGAGTTCTTTCTATGGACCAAAAGGAGGTTCTGTGATCAAGTAAGTTTGGGAAGGCGTGCTGGGTGGCTCAGTCAGTTAAGCGTCCAACTCTTGGCTTCAGCTCAGGTCATCATCTCACAGTTCATGAGATCGAGTCCCACACTGGGCTCTTCTCAATGCCGACAGCATGGAGCCTGCTTAGGATTCTTTCTCTCTGTCTCTCTCTGCCCCTCTACTGCTCTCTCTCTCTCAAAATAAATGAATTAAACATTAAAAAAAAATAAGTTTGGGAAAATGAAAACCTGAAAATACCAAATATGTTCATTGCAGGGCTCTTTAGAACACCCACATTAGTGGGGCACCTGGGTGGCTCAGTTGGTTAAGCACCTGACTTCGGCTCAGGTCATGGTTTCACAGTTCATGGGTTTGAGCCCTTCATCAGGCTCTGTGCTGAGAGCTCAGAGCCTGGAGCCCGTTTCGGATTCTGTGTCTCCCTCTCTCCCCGCCCCTCCCCCACTAGCACTCTGTCTCTCTCTGTCTCAAAAATAAATAAATATCAAAACAAAACAAAACCGCTAGTGTTTAGAACACCTGCATTAGTCAGCTTTTGCTGCTTACCAGCCACAAAATCGCAGTGGCACACAGCAGCATTAATTTCTTGTGTAAAAGTTTATAGGCCTGATAGGGCAGTTCTGCCCAAGGTCAGGTGTTGAGTTCAGGTTCATTCCACTTGTCTCTGAAGCAGGCTAGAGAGATTATCTGGGGCACATTCTTCTCATGCAAGAGGTCAAAAGATCCCAGAGGAGCAAGTAGAAACATACAAAACCTCTTAAAGTTTGCACTAGGAACTGCCACCCAGTCACTTCCATGCATGTTCTATTGGCCAAAGCAAGTTGCATGGTCAAACCTAACATCAGTGGGTCAGGGAACCATACTTCCCCCGTGAATGTGGGAGGAGTAAATATTTGCTGTGCAATAAACTACCCTAGCCTTTGATATGTTAATGTGGGTGGAGAATCTTCAATAGGGAAAATCTAGTTTGCAGAATATTCTAAACTCATTGGACCAGAGGACCCATGAGCATTTCATGGACTAATGAAGGACTAAAAAACATAGCACTAATGTTTTTTGAAATGCACTTTAAGAAATGCTGGTATAAACCATGTATGACAATCAGAGTCCAGTCAGCAAGGCCCAAATCATACTGGATATTTCCAGCAGAGGGGATTTCATACAGAGGATTGATCACACAGGTGTCAGCAGGCTAAAAGAAGAAAAAGGGGACCCTGCAGTAACCCCAATTATCAGTAACTGTGTGGGGCAGTTCCCACTTGTAGATTGATCGAGAAATAGCACAAATTACCAATGCCATGATTTGCATACAGATCTCACAGGCACCGAAAGCATACTAAGGTAATATTAGGAAGAACTTCATGCCAATGAATTTGACAGCTTAGTTAAAAAGGGGAAATTCCTTTGACAAACTTATCTTACCGAATTGACACAATGAAATAGAAAATCTGAAGAAAAGATACATCAAACTCTCTCTATATAAACTTCTGTTCTTCAAAGACTCCTTTAAGAAAATAAAAGGTAATCCAGACAAAAAAAATTTTACATCTGACAAAGGATTTATATCCAGAATATACAAAGAGCTCCTACAAGTCAACACTGAAAGATGAACAACCCTGTTAAAAATGGGCGATGGGGGCACTTGGATGGTTCAGTCGGCCGAGCATCCAACTCTTGATTTCAGCTCAGGTCATGATCTCACGGTTTGTGGGTTCAAGCCCCACGTCGGGCTCTGCACTGGCGGTGTGGAGCCTGCTTGGGATTCTCTCTCTTTCTCTCTCTGCCCTTCCCCTGCTCACACGCTCTCTCTCTCTCTCTCTCAAAAATAAACATTAAAAATACATACGTATTTTTTAAATGGGCAAGGGACTTGAACAGACACTTCACAAAGGCAGATACATGGATGCGAAATGAGCACACGAAAAGGTGTTCAACATCATTAGATGTCAGGGAAATGCCAAATAAAACCACAACGAAATACCAGGAGATAGTTATCCAAGGGAAATGAAAACGTGTCCAAAAAGGAGCACACTCATGACAGTTTTATTCACAAGAGCCATATGAGGTAACTGCAATGTGTCCATTTCACAGCGACTGAAATGTGGCGTATATTCACAAGATGGAAAACCACTTCGTAATAAAAAGGTTCCAAGTTCCAAGTAGGCACTTTTTTGTTCGGCCCCAAGGCCCCCCAGACACCAGACTCTGAGACCCTGGCTTCACTCCTCCCACATTCCCTCTTGGCTGCACCCCCAGGAATTTGTTTTGTGGCTTCTTTGAATTGGCCAGCCACTGAGTCCCCATTTCTTTGTGAAGCTCGCCCTTTGATGAGGTGAGCTCTACACCAGTACCAGGCCGGTCTCTCCAACAGCTGCGGAGTTACCCCGGCCCAAAACATCATCGCCAAAACTCTTACTATGGATTGCGTGCTTCCCAGGGGGTGAGGCGCTATGCCAAATGCCCTAAGTAATTATTGCATGTGATTCTCACGGCACTGAGGTAGGTATCTGCGTCCCTCTTTCCAGATACGGTGACTCATGCTTGGAGAGGCCATTCCGTGTGCCCGAGGTGACACAGCCCACACATATAGTGGGAAAGAGAGAAATTCAGCTCTGACGTCAGAACTCATCATTTCTACCACTATGCCAGACTGTCTCATAGCAGAAAGGTGACCACAGGCCATCCCCACTCTCACCACCCACAGAAAGAAAGCTCTAATGCAAAGCGACCAAGACATCCTGAGGCCACAGACCCTTCCGTGCGCCGCACTCCCTCAGGCACACTGTGGCTGACCCGAAGACCATGGGAGGTGCAGCCCAGCTTTCCACCCTCTGCTGTCTTCACCTTGAGCACTGGGGTGTCGGGCAAGGTCCTGTGGCTGAGCATTAACACATGTCCCCTGTCCTTCTCCCCTTGGGGCCGCGCCAAAGCCCATGTTCCCTTCACGTGATTCCATGGTTGCCCTTCAACCTGGATGGCCACGCAGAGAGGGCCATTGCTGTCTGCTCGAGGGCCCCTGCCAGGGGGGCTCTCCAGGGGAGGACAGGCCTCTTCCAAACGTGAAAACTCGGTAAGCAGCCGTTTAAGGCAGGAAGAAGGCTGCTCGGTCAGCTGGGGCTAACAGGGACCAAGATGACCACTTGTGCTTAACTTTCAAAAAGGCATTGTGATGTTTTGTATTGGTTTTCAACTTTTCCTGAGTACACTGCAGGTCTTTAATTCCTCAGAAGGCAGGGACCTGATCTTAGACCTCCGCTCTGACCCTCTTGGGCCCTACACTATGCTGCATAGAAACTACCCTATCCCTTGGACCCCTCGCGAGGGCTGCATCTTTGTGCCTGAGGGTGATCCCCGTGCCCCCAACGGAAGTAGGCCTCAAGGCCCACACCTTTGGCAGGATGGAAATGACAGGAAATTAACACCCCCCCCCCGCCCCCCAGCACCACACCTCAGCCAATGCCTATGGGCAGTATAACAGCCCAGCTCCCTCACTCTCGGGCTGGATAAGCTCCAGTTACCCAGTATGGAAACTGGTTTAACAGTGTCCCTGGACTTTCCCTCCTGTGCCTTCTCTACTGACCTTTCCTTTACCCCCCCAAATAATCTAGTTGCATTGGGGTCTTTGTCTCGGGATCTGCTTCTGGAAAACCCAAACTAACCCAACACATGGCCCTCACTCAATAAATACTCGTGCGAGGGAAGGATATTAATTTAGGACAAGTAGCATAGTAAGGTCTTTTTAATCCTCCAGAACTTTGCTTAAAATCCCGTGTTAAGGGATTAGAGGACAATATATATATATATTTTTTAAGTGAGATAAAATTCGTATATAACATTACGGCGTTCCAGGTGTACATTATAATTCAGTATTTGCCCACACGACAAGGTGATCACCACCACAAGTGTGCTTACCAGCCATCACTGAGCAGTTGGGCCCCTTTACCCACTTCCCCCCTGCCCCCACCCCTTCCCCTCTGGCAACCAGCAATTTGCTCTCTGGGAGGACCATATTTAGAAGAGAAGCAATATTCCTTTTGAGCCTTCTCATAATTATCTCCCAGGGTTGGAGTTCTGGAACTCAGTTATTTTGACAACCACATCAGGGCAGGGAGTGTGTGTAATTTAAAAAAAAAAAAAAAAAAAGGCTCCAGGATATTTGAGGCACTTTTCTCGGGCCCAGAGAAGCATGCTGTGTTTTACCCACTAAATTAGCTTAAGATTTAGAACTGAGATCATCTACACACTTTCTCTTTCTGAGGGGAAGATGACAGACATCTGCGACGAGAAATTAAGAAAGAGATGCCAACTTGTCTGAGAAAGAAACAAAAAATCCTGAAGCAGCTCTGTCCATTATACTGCGGAGGTTAAGGGACTGCGGTTCCCCCCGGGGCGATTCGGACGCCCTGGTGGAAGGAGAGAGGCCGACCCGCCCGACACACCAGACATCCGCTTCCTTCCGACGGAGGTCCGATTTCTTTTTATTATTCTTTTCTAACGGGTAAACCTGTGGGGAGGACAACGCGCAAGCCGGTGGGTGTCCGGGGGGTGGATGGTCACTCTGGCAGAGCCAGGTCAGAATGTGTGACGGTGCCTCGGAAGAAGGGATCGGGGTGGTGGGCCTTCCTGCCGTCGGGGCCACCGTCTGTCTCCGGGAGGTAGGGTCGGCCCTCCGGGTCCTCCTCGGCGCACGGGTCAGGGTGGAGGCCCTTCAGGGCCAAGAGCCGGTACCGCTTCCTCCGGTTCAGTTTATATACGCGAATCCTTTCCTTCTCTGCCTCCGGGTCGGCGAGAATTCCATCCCAACGCAGGCTTTCGTTGACCTGCTTGGCGAGGTGCTCTTCTATTTCAGCGACAGAGCGGAGACTTCGAGTGGAGGAGTAAGGGGGCGTGGGCTTGCTTTCAGCTTTGTCCTGCTTGCGCTCTGGCCTCGGGCCGGGATCTTTGCGGGGACTTAAGATGTCGTGGAAGGATGAGGACAGCTGCTGATTCTTCAGGCCTCGACTCTGATGTTTATCTGCTGAGCAGATGAAAGGTGTTAACGAGTGTCAGCCTGCTGCCTGCCCTCCGCCTGCTCGGTTGCGATGCCCGAGTCACCAAAGATGTGAGGGGGTGGAGGCCCCTGGGGACCTAGAGCTCAGCTAGCCAAGCCCACCAACCTGTACACACGCACTGGCTCTATGCTTTCCGTCAGGTCATTTTGCGGGGAGGAGGAGCCATTTACTGAGCACATACTGTAGGCCAGGTCCTCTGGATAAAGTCTATCAGCCCTATTTTCCAGCTGAGGAAACTGAGACTCCAGAAGTCTTAACGGGGGCACCTGGGTGGCTCAGTCCGTTAAGCGTCCGACCCTTGATTTGGCTCTGGTCATGATCTCATGGTTTGTGAGTTCGAGCCCTGTATCGGGCTCTGTGCTGAGGGCACGGAACCTGCTCGGGATTCTCTCTCTCCCTCTCTCTCTGCCCCTCCCCTACTCGTGCTCTTTCTCTAAATAAATAAATAAATAAATAAATAAATAAATAAATAAATAAGAAAAAAAAGTCTGACTCAAGCAACGTCACATAGTGAGTGGCAGGACCAGGATTTGAACACAGGCCTGACTCCCAGTGCCCTGTTCTTTCCGCCATGCTCCACATGCACATCGAGTACCTTCCGCTTCCAGGAGTCTCTACCCCTAGTGCAGACTTCTTCGTGATGGGAGAAATGAGAACAACAGAGACGCTCCCTACATCTGATTGTGGAAAGCGCTATTATGCCAAGCCGGGAAATACTTCTGCTTCGTGGCTTGTGCTGATATTTCTTATATTAATAGCATTTCTGAATTGTAGAATACTCATATAAAATACTGTGAGTTATGGCTCTTTCATCAGCTCATCCTTCTACTTTTGGGGAGACAGAAATCCCTCCCAAAACAAGAGAAAATAAGAAAAAAAAATCCTGTCTGGGCATTTCTGTATCTTCCTACTCCCCCAAAACAACTCGGTGTCCCCTGCTGACAGTATGAGTTACATGCCATTACAACGTCTCGAGTCAGAAGCTAAGCCAAAAAGACAAGAAGTTTCCCAGTTTGGTTTTGGAGATACACGTGGGGCTTTTGGACCTAAACTGCAGAATTTCTTTCTTGCCTTTCTGTGAAGATTCCACCCGCAGGAGCCATTATAATCTTCCCGTGGCTCCCTCCCCCAAATACAAGGATGACATGGGGAAGGCTGCCGCTCCTTCTGCCCCCAGCTTGCCAGGGGGTACCAGCTCTGCAGGCCAATGGGCCAGGGCCCAGGAACTTGAACCAGGCACTAACCATGCTGCAGGTCAGGGCTGCTGTGCCAGGATCAAGGACGGTCCCCAGAGAGGGACCACGCAAGTGACAAAGGCAGGTGCATTCCATGTCACGGTTGCACTCTCCATAACGTGGGTGCTCAGTGCCTCTGTTGAGAAATCGGGGGGATGGGCGGTTCTGGGAGAGGAAATTTGTGAGATACAGGTAGCCCGTGGGATTGTGGCGTGTGTTGCTGTGTGTATGTATGTGAGGTGTCCATAATGCTGCAGAACCTGAGGGCATAGAGTCACATGCGTGCAGGAAGTGTCTGGGGTGGGGTGGGGTTTATGAATGTGTGTGTGTAGCAGAGGACCCATGTGTATGTGTAGACTGGGAAAGGCTGTGCCTGATGGGGTATCTGTACTTGAGTTTTATTTGGTGACTATAATGATATAAGGGGGTTGTTGTTGAGGGTGTTGGGGAGTATAAGAGTATGTAGCAGTGACTAGTGTGATGGTGTGTGTGTGGCTGATGGCTGGCCCTGGCAAGGGGGGGGGGGTGGGCAGAAGACAGTCTGTGCAGTAAAGATACTTTATATATATTTACAGGATGTCTAACATCTAGGGCAGGTGTCCTGAGCACATGAGACAGAAGGCAAAAGCCTGCGTTTCTGAGCATGTTGGTCACTAGTGTCTTAGTATTTTAGGATTGGGGAAAGTGTGTGTGTGTGTGTGTGTGTGTGTGTGTGTGTGTGTGTGTGTGTGAAGATGAGGGGATCTCTGCAGGAGGGCTTGAAATTTCTGTGGACAAGGCGGGGATATTTAAGATTCTGAGTTCCAGCTGAGGGATTAGGAAATTGAGAGGGTGTCTGTGCAAAGCTGAGTTGCTGTGTGGAGCTGGGACCCTCTGTGGGAATAATGCTATGTGGGGGGTCTCTGTGGGGTAGAGGGTCTCCAAGGCTGTAGAGAATTCTCCACGCAGGATTTGGGGTCTCTGTGGACACCTATGGTTTTTATGGGTGGGGCTGGGGCATCACTGTGTTGCGTTAAGTGGGAGGACCTCTGTTTGGGACTGGCGAGTTTCTGTTTCTGGTCTGAAGTGGTCCTGCAAGTAGATGAGGGATCTCTGTGAGGAGTGGGGAGAGGTGACCTTGGAGAAGAAACCCTGGCATGGGAGCGGCGCCTGGGTGGCTCAGTCGGTGAAGTGTCTGACTTCGGCTCAGGTCATGATCTCCGAGGTTGGAGGTTGGTGGATTCGAGCCCCACATCAGGCTCTGTGCTGTCAGCTCAGAGCCTGGAACCTGCTTCAGATTCTGTGTCTCCTCTCTCTGCCCCTCCTCCGCTCATGCTCTGTCTCATTCTGTCTCTCAAAAATAAACACATGTAAATTAAAACATTTTAAAAAAAGAAAGGAAGAAAGAAACTCTGGCACGGGAGCTGAGGCTGCCGCGCTAGCTGCGCCTCTTACCGTCCCCCTTGCCCGACCCTTTCGTCTTCTTCTTCTTCCTTTTCTTCTTCACCTTCTGTTTGCTCAGTTCTAAGGCGTTGCCTGCTATGGGGGGCAGTTTGGGTCTCTGCGAGCTCGCAGGGTCACCCTCTCGCTCCTCCTCCTCCTCCTCCTCCTCCTCGTCGTCCTCGCCCTCTTCGCCGTACCCGGATGCCCCGGCCCCACCGCGGCAGTCCATCCGCCCTCCCGGCCGCCACCTGCGCCTGGGGCAGCCCAAGACCCGCGGCCGCCGAACCCGCGGCCGCCGAACCCGCGGCCGCAGGAGCTAAGCGCCAGCCCAGGGCCACGCGTCTCCATGGCGACCGCCGCACATCGCGCGTGCGCAAGCAGGAAGCTGCCGCCCAGGGGCCGCCCGTGGGAGTAGGCGTGCGCATGCGCCTTTCAGTCTGTGTGAGACCTTGGCCCCGTCCGCGGTGAGTCCGGGAGGAGGAGAGAGATTTTAAAGCTCGGGCTGACGCACACGTTCACTTCTGTGCCTTTTAAAATGCTGTTGGTTGTCTACTAAATTTTTATCTCCCAGCTTCCAGTCTCGGTACGTCCCCCCGGGCCTTGCAAGCCCAACGCGTCTCAAACAAACCTGTTTCCCCATGGTTCTCCTGGAACAGAGCTGCTGGACGGGCAGAAACCTTCCCCGACATTCTCCCTGTGCCCTTACCTAGGCTGGACTCACGGTCACGCTTGGCACTTGAACTTCTGGACCTCCCACCTAAATGGTCTCTCTGCATCCAAACCCTCCTCACAAATTCTTTATCCGCAACCTGCTGTAATGAACTCTTCAAAACAATTGGCTAAATTTCACTCTCTTGCTTAAAACCCTCCAGGGGGCCCCCCATCACAATACCTAGCAAGACTGAACTTTAGGGGTGGCTCGGTCAGTTGAGCGACTGCCTTCGACTCAGGTCGTGATCTCATAGTTCCTGAGTTCGAGCCCCACATCAGGCTCTCTTGGCTCCCTGCTGTCAGCACAGGGATCCTCTGTCCCCTGCCTATGTCTGCTCCTCTCTCTCTCCCTTTCTCTCTCTCTCTCTCTCTCTCTCTCTCAAAAAAAGACTGAACTTTAGTGTGGCTTACGAGGCCTGGTGTGATCTGCTTTTCTTGCCGAGCGTATCCACCACAGGTTGTTTTCCAAAAACGAGTGCGTGAGTGTCTCTCATCCTCCTGTGCTCTTCTAGCCTCCTACCACTTCCACATCAAGAGACAGAGTCTAAGTCCATGCCCCTTCAATGTGGGTGGGTTGGTTGACTCACTTGGAACCCTTGGAATGGGAGGAAAGTGCGGCTGTGGCTTCTCGGCTAGGTAGTGCAGAGTAATCAGCAGCATCCATGTTAGCCTTGGAGACCTCAGCCCCCTGGAAGGAAGTCTGATACCTTGAGGCTGCCATGCTGGGAAGAAGCCCAAACTAGACCACATGGAGAGACGGTAAAACTATGTGAAGGGAGAGAGAGAGGCCCCAGCTGCTCCAGTCCCCCTTTTCCACATCCAGCCGTAGTCTCACTGCAACAGCCGACCGCCTCCCACCCCCAGCCCAGGCCAGCCTCACGAAGCCAACCCCATCCTGACTTCCTGACCCAAAGAAGTTGTAAGAGACAAAACGATTGTAATTGTCGACCAAACTAAGCTTTGGGGTAATAAGATATGCACCAATAGGTAACCGGCACATCAGTCTTTTTATTTTAGCCATTCTAGTGATGAGGTTTTGGGGTGATGGTGGGGGTGGTGGCGTTCGGAGCTGATGAGTCAGAAAGAATTCTTGAAGACTTCTTTGGTGAAAAAAAGGTGATTTTAGTAAAGCACGGGGACAGGACCCGCGGGCAGAAAGAGCTGTGCTGGTGTCGTGTAGAGTGACTGCTTATATACTATGGAATTGGGGGAGGTAAAGACAAAAGGGAGGCCTCCAGAGGGACTTTGATACACTAAAGAGGACGCCTAAGATGCTGAGGCCTTGCTGTTGTCTAGCTAAGGTTGTTTTCCCTCTAGTAAGACATTAACGTTAGGACGGTCAGGGCGTTCCTGGAGAAGTGTTCTACTCTGTATTTGCCTCGAGTGTTTGTCAACGGGCGGCAGGTTATAAGGAAATTTAATTTTACCTGCCATTTCCTTCTTGCCTTTGTTCCGACATCACTATGGAAGGGGGATGTTGGGGCTCCAGGAATCTGAGTCTACAGGTTTCTGGAGATGAGGCTACTGATAAGATTGCCTTTTTCTTGTAATTTACTGAGATATTTGCACACTGATGGAGACTCATGTCCTGCATGACTGTGATCTGTTTTCTTTCCTTTCCTTTGTCCTTGGGCAGCCGGGGTGCCTGAGGAATATCACGCACCTCCCACCTGGGGGGAGGGAGGTGCTAGCTTGTGCTTTGCCCTCAGCTTGCCTTATGGTCCCTCATCACTAGCGTGTATGAAGTTGTATTTCTCTGTGGTTGTAAATGCCATTTCCCTCAGAAGTAATTTTTTATTTTTTAAATGTTTTTCTTTATTTGGGGAGAGAGAGCGTGAGCAGGGGAGGGGCAGAGAGACAGAGGGAGACAGAGAGTCTCAAGCGGGCTCCGTGCTGTCAACACAGAGCCCGACTTGGGGCTGGAGCTCATAAACTGTGAGATCGTGACCTGAGCTGAAATCAAGAATCGGGTGCTTAACTGACTGAGCCACCCAGGAACCCCAGTGAGCACTTTTTAAACTGCTTATTGGCCATTTGTGTATCTTACTTTGTGAAAGTGTTTGTTGAAGTCCTTTCCCATTTTGTAATTGGAATGTTTATGTTTTTAGTGTCGATTTGTAAGAGTTCTTTACATGTCTTGGCTATAAATGCTTTCTCAGTTTGATGGCTGCAAAGACATTTTTCCAGGTCTGCAGCTTGTCAATTATTTTCTTGTTAGTGTCTTTTGATAAGCAGACATTATGGGGCACCTGTGTGGCTCAATGGGTTAAGTGTCCAACTTTGGATCAGGTCACGATCTCATGCTTCATGAATTTGAGCACCACATCAGGCTTTCTGCTGTCAGTGTGGAGCCTCCTTGGGATCCTCTGTCCCCCTCTCTCTGGCCCTCCCTGGCGTATGCTCTCTCTCTCTCTCTCTCTCTCTCTCTCTCAAAAATAAATAAACATTAAAAAAAAAAAAAAAGAAAGCATACATTTAAAATGCTGATGAAGCCATTTTATCAGTTTTTTTTTTTTCTTTTAATATCCTCCCCAAGGAGTCTTTCCTTACTCTTACTCCTTTTTTTTTTTTTTTTTCCTTTCCTTACTCCTAATCACAAAGATAGTCTTCTGTTTTCTTCAAGAAGCTTTATGGTTCCAGGGTTCATTTTTTTTCCAAATGGATTTCCAATATTTTCAGCAGTTTTCTTTTCTTTCTTTTTTTTTTTCCCAGCAATTTTCATTGAAGAGACACTTCTCTCCTCATTGACTTGACTTGGCATTTTTTTTTTTTTTTTTTTTTGTTAAATATCAACTAACGTATATGTATGAATCCATTTCTGGACTCTATTCTGTTCCATCAATCTATTTGTCTCTCCTCCCACTGATACCGCATTGTCCTGGTTATTGTAAGCTTTACAGCAAATGTCGATGTCAGGTCATGTATGTTTTCCAGCTCTGTTTGTTTTCAAGATTGTTTTGACTATTCCAGAGCTTTTGCTTTTCCATACACATTTTTAAATCATCTTGTCTATTTCCTTAAAACAGCCTGCTGGGATTTTGATGGGGATTGCATCAGATCTATCAGGTTTGGCATGGCACTCTTTTACTCAGTAATGACAGTCATTAGTACTGACCCACACACAGGCATGTGTGGACACATTACTCCTCTGTAAAGGACTGTTCTGTTGTTCTGTAGGTATGTCCTTAGTCCTCTCAGACACTGGCAAGCTCCCTAATGTGTCCAGCACAACTCTACATACCGAGTGTTTGGAATCTGCCTTTTGCCTGTCTGCTTTTGTCCCTAGGAGTTAAGTGAAATGTAAATGACAGAGATCCTTTGTGCAAATGATCACCTGCCAATAGAGACGTCAGGGTTGGCTTTCCAGGTACTCTGCCCTATTCCGCCTGGTGCTTGTAGACAGGTGCTTGGAAAGGCTGGCTTCTCTTCCTTTCCAAGAAAGGCTGGCATGTCTTCCTCTCAGCTGGTCCTCTGTGCCTGGATGTTCATCTGGCAGGAGGCAGCTTGACCATTTTGATTCTTGATTTTAGTGAAGGTTGCATAGAGGTTATGTTGAGCCAGCCAGTCAGCTTTGAAAGAGAAAATTCACATCCAGGAAAGGAACATACTGTTGTATAATCATAGAAAGCTCTTGCAAGTAGAGATTGGGGAAGTATATCCCAATTTGATTGCTGAGGAATCAGAGATGCAAAGTGACTTGCTCCATCTCTCTCTGTTAATTAGCCCCCATGTTGGGCCTGAAATTGTAACTGAACTAATGTGAGTTCCCTCCTTGGTGAGTTACAGGTAGAGACTACAGTACCAGCTCGAGGTGTCAGAGAAAGGAAACTTTGTTTGCAGCAAATAGGGAGATCAGGGGAATAAGTTCCAAAACTGTAACTTGGGAAGCTGTGACTTCCCAAGCACGAGTATGTGGGTTTCTTTTGTTTAGGGTGGGATGAATATTCAGAAAGAGGAGTTGTGTCATTGTAGGTAGAGGTGGGCATAAGGTCAGGGAAAAGTGCCTATGCACGCATTGTTCGTGATGTTAACGAAGTTCAGCTCCTTCCTGGGTGGATATTTTAGAATTACAATGAGGTAGAGACAACTGTTGGTTACTCCAGGGCCCATCTGCACAGTTGGGAGTCGTGGTTGAGCTCAGACTAGTCTGGGTGGTCAGGGCTGTCCTTTCAGTTTTTATCATGGGATGCTATACCCGTGGGATTTTTTTGCCTGAGTTAAAAGACAAGCTGGAAATTGAGTGCCTCGTTCAATCAGTACAGCATGTGACTCTTGATCTTGGGGTCTTGGGTTTGAGCCCCATGTTGGAGCTAGAGTTTACTTAAAGAAAAATAAGCTGGAGAGAAGACTTAAGGAAATGTGGGACAAAGGTGAGTGGGTACATGCAAGGGTCAGGTCTTGGGGTCTTGCTGGTGACAAAATCCACATTCCTCGTTCTATATCTCTTGCAGGAGATCAGTTGATTTTACAATGATGTTCACTGACCAACAGAAGAGATGATAGTATTTTCATTACTTGTTCCAGCTTCCTTGTTTATACTTTCTTCTTGTGGTCTCAGTGGCTGGTATTGTTTTGAGCAGTTAAGAGCTGAGCTTCCTTTACAAGGGTCAAGTTTTCCCTTTGGCCAGCCCTGATGTGGGCATGCCTTGGAGAGCTTGGGACTTTATCCCTTCCTGCTACCCGCTTAGCCGGGTCCCTCCAGCTGGCTGGGCTGATGGTTCCCACTCTCTGCTCTGCCCTGCCCAGCCCACTTTCTCCATGCTGTTAGTTTTTTCCCCCAAGGCCACTAGGCAGTTTCTACTCTTCAGCCGCACCGGCCTTAGACTTGGGCAAGTGGAGACCCTGCCCTGGGTCTTGTACTTCACAGGACCCTGTTCTGACTCTCCTCCAGCTGTCTCCCTAAAGGGCAGGAAGTCTGTGGAATTAAGTGGTTCTGCTAACCTCGTCCCTCTCCCCCATCCTTTTATTTATTTATTTATTTATTTATTTATTTATTTATTTATTTATTTTTTAGTTTATTTATTTTGAAAGAGAGACAGCATGCATGTAAGGGAGGGGGAGAGAGAGAATCCAAAGCAGGCTCTGCACTGTCAACACAGAGCCTGACGCGGGGCTCCAACCCACGAACCGTGAGATCATGACCTGAGTCAAAACCAAGAGTCAGATGCTCAGCCAACTAAGCCATCCAGGTGCCCTCCCCCACCCTTTTAGCCCATCATCTGAGTCCCCGGCACCTTGGACTTTATTGCCTAAATGGCCCCAGCCCACGTGTAGGGGCTATCTGGACCTCTTCCCTGGCCCTATCCTCCCGAGTAGCTCTAGGCCAAGGGCAGCATAGATGGAAACTCCTAAGCTGACTGAGGTGTCCAGACCTATGCATTCAAGGACCTTGTCAGTGCAGGATGGAGCCGGGAATGGGAAGAAGAGTGGGCAGACCACGGGCTGGGTGCAGAACCCCAAAGGCCCTGAGATTTTAAATTTAAATCTAGCTTTCCAGATTGTTATGAAGGTAAGAAATAGTGCATATTTTATTTAACAGTATGTTCATTTAATTTATAACTTTTAATATTTAGACATATGGTATGTGGGCCTCCATTTCCACTCTTGCCCCGGGCTTTACAACTGTTAAGAGCAGGTCTGCTCTCTTCTTTCCTCCTTTTATAACCCACTCTGACCGCTTCCTGGTATTCACTTGTTAAATAACAAAAATTCAACTGAATAAATGTGAAGAACTAATTGGTTTTATTAATCTATTTGTGAATTGGACAGCATCCCATTTAGTAAGTAGATGTCTACTGAGCTGAGCTAAAGAAAAGAAAAGTTTTTAAATGCAGACAGAGGGAGGGAAAAAGGAGAAAGAGAAAGGAAGAGAAGGGAAGGAAGGAAGGAGGGAGGGAGGGAGGGAAGGAAGGAAGGAAGAAAATTATTAGCAAGAAACGCATTGTTTAGGCAAGATTGCCCTCCTAAGGCGGGAGGAAGGGGTCTATCAGTATATTTCCTAGTACTGACCAGGAAGTTCCATGTGGCCTGGTTAAAAGCTACATTCCTGGGGGGTTGAAACTGCAGTTAGGTTAGGTATTAAGTCTTGGTTAGCTGACTTGGCCTAAGTGACACCATTTTGGACCTGTGGTTTTCTTTTTTACACGCTTCATACCTCATGTTATCTAAAAAAAAAAAAAAAAAATTAGAGGAAAAACCCTACAACCAGTTATATAAATTGCCCTGTATCCATATGGTGGAGTCCCTGGGAGCTTCTGAAACAGAATGAGGCAGTTTGATTTAGGCTGATTTGGGACAGAGGCCAAGAGAGTGCTCACGGAGAAGTGCAGAGCAGCATAAATGGTTTGCTAACACCTGTTACCCCCGCCCTCACTTCCCGTAAGCCCCACTGAGCTCCTTGCTGCTTCTTCAACATGCTGAGACCTGTCAGCTCAGGTCTTTACACATGCTGCCCCCGGAACATTCTTGCTCTAGATGTCCTGCCTTTATTCCAAAGGGTACCAGAAGAAGCCACCCACAAATAGATCTCTTTAGAATATGGTTTATTTTGAGCCAAAGGCCATTGAGAACTAGCAGACACAGGAAAAGCCCTAAAAAGCTCTTGTAAAGGAAATTGACATTTATAAAAGAAATTTAAGTTTGTAGAGAGGTCTCCCTCTCCCATTCCAGAAGTGAACTCTTAATTCAGAGAAGTCACTGGCTGACATAGACATAACAGACCTTACTAGGCAACCCTTGCTTACCGGACTTCTCCTGGTCACCTTCCCATACTCCCTCCCACACAGAAGCCCCAAAGCCCCTTTCCTGTGTTTAGCCTCAGATGGTATATAAGTCTCAAGCACCTGGACCCTCCTGAGTCACATTTTTTCTATGTAAACTCTGATGTGCACCTAATTAAAACTTTTATTCTCTTGTTAACCTGTCTTCTATCAGTTTAATTCACAGGTCCTGGCTACCAAATCTTGGAGGATAGAAAGAAAAAGATGTTTCGTCCTCTACAATTCAAATATTACCTTATCAGGAAAGCCTTTCCTGACTGCTGTCCCTGAGGGTCCTTTATTTTCTTTCAGAGCACTTACTGCCCTTTGACATATACATCTAGTTGTTTATTTGTGCCTCCTCTGTCTGTCTCTGCTAGAACATGAGCTGGGAGCTTTGTTTTGTTCACTGCTGGACCTCCAAAACCTGAAACAGTGCTTTGCATACAACAAGCACTCAGTAACTACTTATCAGGGGGCCTTGGCTGGCTCAGTTGGGGAAGTGTACGACTCCCATCTTGGGGTTGTGGGTTCAAACCCCACATTGGGTGTAGAGATCAGTAAAAATAAACAAACTTAAAAAAAATAGGGGCACCTGGGTGGCTCAGTTGGTTGAGTGTCTAACTCTTGATTTTGCCTCAGGTCACGATCTCACAGTTCCAAGATTGAGCCCCAAGTCGGGCGCTGTGCCGACAGCATGGAGCCTGCTTGGGATTCTCCCTCTCCCTCTCCCTCTCTGCTTTTCCTCCTACTGGTGTGCATGCACACTCTCTATCTCTCAAAATAAATAAATAAACTTAAAAAAAAACCAGGTAAAGTGGTTGTCTCTTTGAAAGGGGGGAAAAGACAGTTTCACCGTATTTTCTTTTGTGATGCTTGACTCTGTGGCCACATGCATATAATACTTATTTTTCAAATGATTTCTTTTTTTAATTTGAGAGGTGGGGGGAAGAGGGGCAGAGGGGGAGAGAGAAAGAGAGAGAGAGAGAATCTTAAGCAGGCTCTACACTCAGCATGGAGCTGGACTCTGGGCTTGATCTCATGACCCTGGGATCATGACCTGAGCCAAAATCAAGGGTCGGATGCTTAACCAACTGAGCCACCCAGGTGCCCCTCAAATGACTTTTTTAAAGTTCCATAAATTCATCAATAGGAATGAGAACTAAGAACTTGAAAAATGTGTTTGAGTCCCATGATGGGATCGATTTTATTTTATGGGAATGAAAAACAAGCAAACAATGGTCAAAGGTGACCACATGGATGGATGTCTGAAATGCTGAACAAAAACATTGCAAAAGAACACAGAGAAGCAACTCTTAGAGACAGAAAGCAGATCCATAGTTGCCAGTGGGGAGGAAGAAGGGGGACATGGAAAATAATTGCTTAATGGATGTGGAGTTTTCTTTTAGTGTGATGAAAAATTTTGGAACTAGAGAGAAGTGGTGTTTGCACAACACTGTGGATGCACTAAATGCCACTGCATTGTACACTTTAATACTGGGAACTGTATGTTATGTGAATTTCACCTCAATTAAAAAACATAGAGAATGTTACAATTTACATAAAGTTGAAGGCATAAAAAGACAATATTATATATCATTTTAGGATGCACAGGTATATAGTAAAAGTATAAAGGAACACCGGGAAACTAGAAACACTAAATTCTAGATACGGTTACCTCTGGAGGTTGGGAGATGATCATGACTGTGAAGGTTACAAGCAGAGCTTCCACTGGATTGGAAACATTTCATTTCTCTTCTCTTTTCAAATTTTTTTAAAAAAAGTTTCTTTATTTTGAGAAAGAGAGTGCAGGAGGGACAGAGAGAAACAGAGAGAGAATCCCAAGCAGGGTCCATGCTGAGCGGAGCATATCCAAGTGCCCCATCTTTTTTTTTTTTTTTTCTTTTTAAAGTAATCTCTACATCCTGGTGCCCCTGGGTGGCTCAGTTTGTTAAGCATCTGACTCTTGATTTTGGTTCTTGTCATGATCTCACGGGTCGTGGGATAGAGCCACAGAGCCTGCTTGGGATTCTCTCTTTCTGCCCTCCCCTCCCCCGCTTGAGGGCTCTCTTTCAAACATTTACAAATAAATAAATAAATACATCCAACGTGGGGCTTGAACTCATGACGAAGATCTTGACCATGATCAAGAGTCCCATACTCTACCGACTGAGCCAGCCAGGAGCATTTCTTCAGGTGAGTAGTGGGTACATCATATACGTATAGTTTATATTATTCTTTATACCTTTCAGTATGTCTAAAATATTTTTTAAGTTTTTACTTTTATTTATTTACTTAAATAATCTCTACACCCAGTGTGGGGCTTGAACTCATGACCCCAAAATCAAGATTCACATGCCCTTCCAACGGAGCTAGCCGGGTACCCCTGTCTAAAATATTTTCTAAGCAGGGTTGTCTGGCTGGCTCAGCCAGTAGAGCGTGGAACTCTTGATCTCAGGGTCATGAGTTCAAGCCCCACTTTGGGCATGGAGCCTACTTAAAAATATATATATATATTTTCTAAGCAATTCAAAACCTCACACAGCTCCAGCCTATCCATTTCCTTAGGATCCTAGTATCTGCTGAATTGTGTTGCCTCCATTTATATGTTGAAGTCCTAACCCCAGTAATGCAGAACGGGAGTGTATTTAGAGATAGGATCTTTTTTTTTTTTCATTTTTTTAAAGTTTACTTATTTTTGAGAGAGAGAGAGCATGTGCAAACGGGAGGGGCAGAGAGAGGGAGACACAGAATTGGAAGCAGTCTCCAGGCTCTGAGCTGTCAGCACAGAGCCCAATGCGGGGCTCGAACCCACAAACTATAGATCATGACCTGAGCTAAAGTCGGATGTTTAACTGACTGAGCCACCCAGGCGCCCCTAGAGATAGGATCTTTAAAGCAGTGATAAATAAAAATGAGGATATTAGAATGGGCCCTAGTTCAATGTGACTGGCATAATTGTAAGAAATTGGGACACAGGCATGCACTGAGGGACGACCATGTGAGGACACATCAGGAAGAGGGCTGTCTACCGGCCAAGGAGAGAGGCCTCAGGAGAAGCCACCTTGTCAGCACCTTGATCTCGGACTTCTGCCCTCAATAAACGTGGGAAGTAAAATGCTGTTGTTTTAGCCCCCCAGTCTGTGGTTCTTTGTTGTGTTAGGCTAAGTAGACTCATATGGATTTTTGTCTTACCCCCCCCCCCCCCCGGTTTCCCACAGGCCACAGTTTTCCCTCTCCACTTCCCATCTTCCACCTTATATGAGGCTCACTGCATGACTTCCTGCTATGTTTAGCCACCAGAGCAGACAAAATACAGCACAGAAAAGGGTGGGAAGGCCCAGGGATCTGCGTTGGCTGAAAGACTCATCCTCCCATCTCCTGTTTTTAGCATTTTAAAAACCCATCTTCAGACCTGGACCTAGACCAGGTAGGAGCTGGGGTTCCAGGGGGAGAAACTGGCAGTGATCATGCCAGGAGCTTGGAGAACGGCTTGGGGCTGACTGAAGACCTGGGGGATGTGGGAAGGCCCCCAGCTACCCACCTGTCCCACCCTGGCTGGCTGTGTCCTGTGCTGGTTACTTGTATGGGCTCTGGGACCAGATTGCTTGGATTTGAATCCTGGTTCTGCTACTTACTTGCTGTGTGACCTGGGGCAATACTTGACCTTTCTGTGCCTCCATTTTCTTATCTTTTAAATTGTGATTATGAGTACTCACATCCTAGAGTTGTTGAGAGGATTAGATGAGGAGTTTGAAAAACTTTTAACATAGTTCCTAGCGCAGCACGTGAGATAGGGAAATGGAAAGACTGCATAAAAGCCTGCTTTTTGCTCCTTTTCCTGCTTCTGTTCTTGCCAGGACCTGCACCCCCGCTTTTATACACGCCTGAGAATGCAAATAGTGTATGTCGTCCTTATAAGGGACCAGGAGTTAATGATTTCTTTAGGATAGAACATGTCTAAGGAAGGACCATGCGAGGGTGTCAGGAAGAAGCTATCACATGTGTTTTGCAGACCACCAGCACTGCACGTCTCCACGTCGAGTCCCCCAGCTCCGTGGAGTAACACCTGGGCTCCCGTCTTTGTCCTAACCAGTTCCTGGATGCCCGAGAGGACAGACACACCAGACCAGCGTCCTCAGTAAAACCCCCCAGACCCGACACAGAAAGGCAAGACTCCGTCCTTTCCTTTCTGAGTGCCCCACTCCATACCTGCCCTCTCTCTGTACAATGAACTCTGCCTTCACCTTCTGCTGGCTCGCATTTGATTTCCATCCTGTGCTCAGCCAGGGCCCTCTGGGCTGGTCCTGCGGGACCCCCACTGGGTCCCCAGAGCTGGCCTGCCAACATCACATGTATAGTGTCGTGTTTTGTTCTGCTTTGCTTTAAACTTCATGAAAGAGGTCTTCAGCTGCTTCCATTTTGGCTTCAAACTTTATCGTCTTGCCATCTTGTCTCTTGGCTTAGGCGGAGGACCCTGCAGGCAAACCATCCCCTGATGGGAACCGAAACTACCCCCTCAGGCAAGGACTGCCCTGAGCCAGCAAGGCCCTGCCGGTGGTTCACTCTAAGACTGTGAATATTTGACCTTGCCTACCTGCTCCTACCCACCCACTTTGCCCTACATTTTCCTGATAGAAAATTTTCCTGATAGAAATAGAGAATCCCAAGCAGGCTCCACCCTGTCAGCACAGAGCCCCACTCAGGGCTCGATCTCACAAACCATGAGGTCATGACCTGAGCCAAAGTCAAGAGTTGGATGCTCAACAGACTGAACCACTCACGTGCCCCCTTTTTAAAAATTTATCTCCTATCTATCTATCTATCATCTATCTATCTATCTATCATCTATATATCTATCTATATCTGTTTGGGGGGGGCAGAGAGGGAGAGAGAGAAACTTTCTTGTTTTACCACCACTCTGTCATCAGCGGCCTGGGCGGAACCTGGTCTGCCTGACACCCCTAGAGCCAGGTGCCCTTGCACGCCCCCCATGTCCATGTCATTCAGATCAATATTTATTTCTCTGAACAAAATGGCCTGGGTGCAGTATCAGTGATAAGACATTCTCAACTCCCGGCTGGTTCTAGAGATGACGTTTATTTCTGGAAAACACGATTTTCAGAACATTTTGTGCAATGTGTGGAAGCCAATGAGAGGGACACTTGTCACCAGGCCTTAGCACTATGGGTGTTTTCCTCAGGATTCTGCCTTGCAATCACAGTCACCCAATGAAGATTTCAGCCTGGCCCAGAGGTGGGTGCTTGGATACTCCTGGAGTATTTCCCTTCCTGTAACTACAGGGAGCTTTGAAATGACACCTGTCATTCACCGGGTAGCCTTGAGCAAATAGCCCTGACTACGACCACCGACCACCGACCACCGTGGCCTTCAGGTCCTGCACAGCCTGGGTGTCATGGAAACCCAGGAGAGGGCTCTGCTGGTGGAATGCAGGATCAGGGGTCTGAAGAAGGTTTGTGATGAATGGACTCTTCTCCACTCCTAGACCAGCAGCAGAAGCGAGGGAGCTGATGCATTTCAGTGTTGCCCTGGCACCAAGCAGACAGTGTGTTGGAATGGAGAAGAGCCAGCACTAGAGATGGCTCACATTGGAACCCTAGGCCAAGCACTTATTAGCTCTGTGACCTTGGGTGTGAGAAATAAGCCCACCGACTCAATCAAAGGAGGGACGCAGAGGCTCTGAGCACAGTGAAGTGAGGCTTTAATCAATGTCCTTGCTAGAGCAGGTGTCTAATGAACAGACACACTGGGGGCGGTTTCAGCAGACGATTTATTCCTAGCCTTCAAGTCCCGCCCCTGATTCCTCATTGGCTGAGTACCACAGAGGTTACAGCCTTACCTGGATGTCGCCTATGCCCATGTAAGGCAACAAGTAGTCCGACTGGAACAAAGGTACATTCCCTGAGGTGATGCAGAGACTTTCAGTCCGTCTTCTCCTTGTTCTTTGGCTCACGCTCATTGCAAAACCAATAAAAATAAGCCCTCGAAATGGAGAGGAGAAGAACCAGGAAGTGAAGTGTCTAAGGGTTTGGGATTTCGTTGTGGGGAGTTCATACATATTTCCAGCAGGCTGTGAACCTACTGTTAGCTAGACAGCACCGCTTTTATTTGGTACTTCTGAAAATGAATCATCTCCCTTACTTCTCACGTTGGGTAAGTGAGCTTAGCTGTTCCAAGCCCTGGTCCCCATACCTGTGAAATGGGGACAATAATGGCACCTCTGAGATAACGCACGGAATGTAATTACTCGGGGTTTGTGTGCTCCACGAATGGGATGATTTGTTATTTATTCACGCCTGGACCATTTTTGTTGTCTTTTCAGGTCACTAGTCCCAGGAAGTTGGGACCACCCCCGACACACACACACTTGTGGGTCTGTTTGCAGGGCCCCTTCCCCAGACTCTGTATAATTAAGTGCTGGGACCCTTCTGTGACTGTAGTTTCCTCTGGAATGTTAAGCGATTACATCCACATTTTGCACCCCCCCCCCCTGCTGTTTCCAGAACTCAGAAGATCCACGTTTCTTTCTGTATTAGTTATTGTTGAGGAAGCTGCCATCTCTGTAGGATGCCTGTTGCCTCTCTAGGGCCTCCCTGACTGGGCAAAGGGAGATCCTTTTGTATGAGATCCAGGCCTTATTGGCTGACAGCTGACCTATTGCCCTCAGGCTTGCCTTTGTGGACTGATACCTAACGGCTGAGTCACAAGGCCTGTTCATTCTAAGGTGGCAGGGAGCCCTAAGGCTCCATCTTACCCAGAACATTCCTGGGAATTGTTACAGAAAAATAAAGCTGGTTATTAGTTAATGGTGGTAAAGACAGATTTTCAATAGTACAGCAATAGAGGAAAGAGTCTGCTTTAATATAGAACTGAGTTTGGTTCTGAGCTGTGTACAGGTGACATGGTCTTTGAAACAGAATGGGTCGTCTGTGTGGCTAGTCGGTTGAGTGTCCGATTCTTGATTTCAGCTCAGGTCATGATTCCAGGGTTGTAGGATCGAGCCCCATGTGGGCTTTACCCTGAACATGGAGCCTGCTTAAGATTCTCCCCCCTCCTCTTTCTCTTTCTCTCTCTCTCTCTCTCTCTCTCCCTCTCTCTCTCTCTCTCTCTTTCCCTCCCCCTGTCCCTTCCTCTGCTCATTTGTGCTCTCTCTCTCTCTCTCACTCTCTCTCTAAAATAGAAAATTAAGGGGACGCCTGGGTGGGTGGCGCAGTCAGTTAAGCGTCCGACTTCAGCTAGGTCACGATCTCGCGGTCCGTGAGTTCGAGCCCCGCGTCAGGCTCTGGGCTGATGGCTCAGAGCCTGGAGCCTGTTTCCGATTCTGTGTCTCCCTCTCTCTCTGCCCCGCCCCCGTTCATGCTCTGTCTCTCTCTGTCCCAAAAATAAATAAACGTTGAAAAAAAAATTAAAAAAAAAATAAAATAGAAAATTAAAAATTAGAAAAATAAAGGGGGGGAGAGTGAGGGAGTAGGGACAGGGAGCAAGTGAGTGCTCGAGCAGAGTCAGAAAAGTAAAAAAAATTACCAAAGGCCAGAAAGTGGTCAATATCAAAGCGATTAGGCCTTTAATTTGGCACTTACCCAGTCAGGCTCCTACTGTCCCACAGAGACTGGGACCCAGGGACCGTGTCCTTCCTGATGGTTATATTGCAAAGGAATGACTCCCAGGTCCTTGAGGAAGATGCTCCTGGGTTCTAGAAGGTACACGTACATCTGAAAGGGACAGAGAAAGAATATACAATACCAAGTTTTTAAAATAAATGCTCTAAGAAAATGGAGGACAGGGGCCTACGGCAAATGTTAGGTGGAACTAATAGTAGATTGTTTGTTTGTTTGTTTGTTTGTTTGTTTTGAGACAGAGACAGGGTGTGAGGCAGGGGTAAGAGGCAGAGGGAAAGAGAGAGGGGAGAGAGAGAGAGAGAGAGAGAGAGAGAGAGAGAGAATCTCAAGCAGGCTCCAGGCTGAGTGTGGAGGCCAACACAGGCAGAGCTGATCCCACAGCCCTGGGATCATGCCTAGACCTGAAGTCAAGAGTCAGACACTCAACTGACTGAGTCACCCAGGTGCCCGGACAGATGGCAGATTCTTTTGGCAGCCTTGAGCTTTTCAGACAGGAACTCAAGGGGCACCTGGCTGGCCCAGTCAGTAGAGCATGTGACTCTTGAGCTTGATCCCAGGGTCGTGAGTTCAAGACCCACACTGGGCTTTGAGCCTACTTAAAAAAAAAAAAAAGGCACTTAAGGAACTCAAGGAGGGCTGGTCATCCGGGTGACATGGTGACCTTGGGCTGCTACAAGCCATACCAGATACTTTCTCAAGTCTCCATGTGGAGGGAGTGGACAATCTTGTTCACGTTGAAAATTGCAGTTCTTACAGGCCAAGGTTGAGGCCTCGTCCAGAAGTAGGATCAGAGGAGCCGACTAAAATTTGGTCAAGGTGCGAGTCTTTGTCAAAAGGAAGGTAGGAGTCAAGGAGGCTGTTCCTGCTGAGGTTACTAGAGGCTCGCAACCGAGCGATGTGTCTGTTCCAATGCTCTACACGTGGCGAAAGAAGAGCCAAGGTAACAACGAATCAGGCTGGCCTCTGTAGAAGAACATAGATTCTCACTTCAGTGGTCTCCTGCTAGTGGACTCCCAGCCCTTCCTGATAGGGTTCACCTTGGTGTGCATCAGAATCCTTGGGAGAGTATGTTAAAATGTGATTCTGGGCCCCACCTCCAGATTCAATACATAGCCTGTGAATCTGCATATTTAACAAGCCCTCAGGTGCTTCTGACACAAGAGGCCACTTTTGAGAAATTGGCTTGAAGTATAAACATAGCCTCTCCAGGTGCCTCCCTGACTCTCTTGGTTAAGCATCAGGCTCTTGATTCTGGCTCAGGTCATGATCTCACAGTCATGAGCCCTGTGTCGGGCTCCATGCTGGGCATGGAGTCTTCTTGGGATATTCTCTCTCTCTCTCTCTCTCTCTCTCTCTCTCTCTCTCTCTCTCTCTCATAAACAAACAAACAAACAAACAAACAAACAAACAAAGTCTCTCAAATAGATACACAGACAACCAGAAACCTTCTTCAGGCAAACACCCACAGTAATGACCTCTTGCCCAAGAAACTCCAACAGCATCATGCATTCCCCAGGCAGCACGATCCTACATACGCCATTTCCATATTGTTCCGGAACTCTCTGAGCACTGCCAATCTCATGGGAGTGAGTGCTTCTCTGACATCATCCAAGACATCCTGCATACTTCGGGCTTCAAGATTATTTTTTGTCTTTTAGCCATAGGGGCAGTTTCAATAAATGTCAGAGAGCAAGCTAGTAAAGGCCCTGCAGATGGAAATTCTCGAGTCCCAGGAGACTGCTGAGAGGCACTCACCAGCTTATGCCATAAGCCCCCGTCTATGCCTTACACAGGGCTACCACACAGAGCATTTGTCCCCACCAACACTCCACATTTTATTCTACACTGGGTGGGTGCAGGCAATCTTATCTGTTCCCATTTTGCATGTCTAATTAATTTTTTTTATTTTATACATTGTTTAATCAAAGTTTTATTTAAGTAATCTCTACACCCAACATGGGGCTTGAACTCAGGACCCCGAGATCAAGAGTCACATGTTCTTCCAGTTGAGCCAGCCGGGTGCCCTGGCATGTCCAATTACTACTGCTTGCAGGGTGGATTCACATCTCCTCTATTTGACAACCCCAGGCAGGGGAGACGTGCCCCAGTCAGACACAACGTCCATCTGATGCTGGGTGACCCGGAGGCGTCCGCTCAGCCCATCCACCAGACATCATTGAGGGTCTTACTCCTGTCCCAAGAAAAGAATTCAAGGACAGACCAGAGAGTGGTTGAGCAGTGCGAGGGAAGGGTTTATTAAAAAGAGAGTGCATTCTGGGGCGCCTGGGTGGCGCAGCCGGTTAAGCGTCCGACTTCAGCCAGGTCACGATCTTGCGGTCCGTGAGTTCGAGCCCCGCGTCAGGCTCTGGGCTGATGGCTCAGAGCCTGGAGCCTGTTTCCGATTCTGTGTCTCCCTCTCTCTCTGCCCCTCCCCCGTTCATGCTCTGTCTCTCTCTGTCCCAAAAATAAATAAACGTTGAAAAAAAATTTTTTTTAAAAAAAGAGAGTGCATTCTGGAAATGTTAGAGCAAGAGACCGCAAGAGTCAGCTCTACCCAGGGTTTGGGGGCTCTTTTATTGACAATGTTGACTATGGGTAGAGTGGAATATTTATTATTTGGGGAGGGGATTTCTTTGGGAACAGAGTCTTGCAATTTTTCTTCCTTACTTGGTCAGGGTCTCAAGGCCTTCTTTGTCTGGGGCCTGTCTGGTTTGATCTGGCTTCTTGTGGCCCTGCCTGTGGAATGCCGCGAGGGCAGGTTGCTAACTGTCCTGATAGCGGCCTCGGCCTCGGCCTCCAACTCCCCATTTGTTGGCCTCCAGGCATCCGGTTAAAAAGACTAACTAACCGCAGCCTCTGACACATCCTCATAATACAATCAGGTGAAAGAGACCTCAGCACTTCACAAAAAGCCTGTTCAAACATTTCATTTTTTTCCCCCAAATTTTTAATGTTTGTTTATTTTTGAAGGAGAGACAGTGCGAGCGGGGGCGGGGCGGGGAGAGAGAGAGACACAGAATCTGAAGCAGGCTCCAGGCTCTGAGCTGTCTGCAGATCCGGACTCAGGGCTGGAACCCACGAACCGGTCACTCGCCCCGACGCGGGGCTCAAACCCACGAGCTTTGAGATCATGACCTGAGCTGAAGTCAGTCGCTTAACCGACTGAGCCACCCAGGCACCCCGGTTCTTCTTTTTTAAGTAGGCTCGATGCCCAACGTAGGGCTTGAACTCACAACCCTGAGATTAAGAGTCGCGTGCCTTACCAAGTAGCCAGCCAGGCATCCCCACTCATCCTGCTTCTTAATAACCATCCAAAGGTTTCCATTCTGCTGGGTAAGTCCCATGACTTTTCCTTTCTGTTTCCTCTTTGTTTTGCTCCTATAAATATTTACTTTATTCGTCTTATTTCTTAATAACCATTTAAAAATTTCCACCATACTTGAACCAGTGCCTAGGCTCTGCCTTTCCCCATTCTCTCATTAATTAACCTAATGTTTTTACTAGTTTTTACTAATTTTTACTAGTGTCAGTAAGACCCATGAGGGGAAGCTGAGGCGGCAAATTTGATAAGGTTTCCAGAACCTAGCCTCAGTTTTACAGTAGTGAGGTTATATGGGGTGCCCATGTAACAGTCACTCCATTAACCCTGGCATTTATCATGATCTGAGTAATGGGCTGCGAATATCCGGGTCATTGTAAAGCTGTCCCCCTGACTTGCTGCTTCATCTGCGGTGCTCTACTTGGTATTCATCGCAGAGGACAGACTGTCCCATTCTGAGGGTAAACAGACCTTACAGTGGCTTTTATCCAGTCCACCAGGCTGGCTGTTCCCTTGGGAATGAGCTGTTTTGTGTCTGGGTTATGTATCAAGCAGTCTGTGCTGTACCCTAGGGACCCGTGGGTCCTGCATCGACCCCAGCATGTTCTTCTACTCTGCAGCACTCAAAACCAAAGACAAAGCCCCCAAATTAGTTACTTCCACAATCCATTTTGCTTCAAGTTCCTCTGGAAGCTGACGACACCAACCTATAAAATTTAACAGCTCCTTCATACCATACCCCTGGTTTCAGAAGTTTCTCGGTTTCGCCCTCCCCCGACATTGACTACCTTCTTGGTAGCCAGTGAAGTCTTAGAAATCCTTTCTGTTGTCACTGCATACTTTTTCCTTTGGTGGGGGGCTTTGAGGCTAGTAGCCGAAATTTAAACTGACCCAAATCTGAACTTAGCCTAGCATTAAAGTCCATCCCAGAACTCTGAATTTCATTTTAGCTATTACAGATAGTAACCAAAGGACTGAGTATTTTGCCTTTTTCTTACTAGTTTGCATTTCCTTATACATCCTGTGAACCATCTCCCTGGGAGTTGGAGCTCTCTCTAAATTCCATTGGTAACTTTTACCTCTAGTAACTGAGCACAGCTACTGATTCAGACCATCGGGGACCACCTAGGTCCCTCACACAGGAACTGTCCCCCACACAGTTCCTCACCCCCAGCCTTTTATCCTTCTCTTCCCAAATTACACCCACGAGCCAGGGCCATTCTAGCAAATCCCACTTTTTTTTGACATCCACTGAAGGAAAATTTTGCTTTGTTTCCTTTTAAACACATAACACTTCTGGCACCAGATATATGGGTTTTTCCACACCAACCAAGTCTCCAATTCTCAGCAGACGCCAGCTGAGTGTTTTACAATTTAATTTAATTCTGACACTAATTGCCCAGAGGTAGCACAGACCTCACAAATTAAGGGCTCAATCCCACAAGACCGCTCTACCCCCACGCCCATTCAGATGCCAATACAGATCCAGGCCTCCCATGCTTTAAACTGATCAGTTATAAACGGGGGGGGGGGGGGGGGGGGGAGGGGTCACCAATTTATTACAAAGGATATATGGATATATTAAAGGATACAACTGCAGGGTGCGTGGGTGGCTCAGTCGGTTGAGCGTCAGGCTCTTGATTTCGACTCAGGTCATGATCCCAGGGTGGTGGGATCAAACCCTGCATTGGGCTCTGTGCTGAGCGTCGACCCTGCTTGAGATTCTCTCTCTGTCTCTGTCTCTGCCCCTCCTCTGCTCGTGCACTCTCTCTCTAAAACCAAAAATAAAATAGAGGGTACAAACGAACAGCTAGATGAAGAGATACATAGGGAAGGGGTGTGGGGAGGGATGCCAAGCTTCACGCCCTCTTGGGGCGTCACCTTCCCAGCGCCTCCATGTTTTCACCAACCTGGCAACTCTCCAAACCCTTTTAGTTAGGATTTTTGTGGAGGCTTCCTGATGTCAGCACGACTGGCTAAATCATTGGCCACTGATGATGAAGTCAGTCTCCAGTCCCTTTCCCTCTCTGCTCCCCAGAGGTGGGGCTAAAAGTGCCAACCCTCTAATCACGTGGTTGGTTCCCCTGGCAACGGGCTCATCCATCCTTAGGGCATCCTTAGGGGCTTTCCAAAAGTCACTCATTAACATAAACTCAGGTGTGCTTGAAAGGGGCTTGTTATGGGCCAGAAAAGATGCTCTCTCGCTTCTATCCCTCTGGAGCTGCTTCAGGAACCTGGGACAACACCTAAATATCATAACAAAAGATGGCCCTAGAGTTCTTATCACTTAGGAAACATAGACGGGTTTTAGGAGCTCTGGTCAGGAGTCAGGAAGAAAACCAACATATGAATTTCTTCTTCTTTTTAGAAAATATTTGTTTATTTTTGAGAGAGTGTGTGCGCACAAGCGCATGCAAGCAGGGGAGGGGCGGAGAGAGAGGGAGAGAGAGAATCTCAAGCAGGCTCCCCGCTGTCAGCGCAGAGGCTGACACAAGGTTCGATGTCACCAACCGTGAGATCGTGACCTGAGCCGAAATCAGGAGTCAGACATTCAACCGACTGAGCTACCCAGGTGCCCCTATATTTCTTATTATATCACAGTATCATGGCGGGGAAGACACAAATCTCCCATACAGAAGAATTCCAAATAAATTATGTAGCTACCCCACTCTCAAGGAGGAGGAACAGAACATCCCACTCCTTAAGTGTGGGCCCTGCATAGTGACCTCCATGGAGAGAGTAACTTTGGAGAGGAGCAATCTGATGGACACCTCAGCCAGGTGATCAAGGCCAACAATCGACAGTGATAAATTATGGCAACAGTCATGAACCCTTGATATGATGGGAAGAAAATGGCTCTTTGCCTCTATGGTCCACCTCCTCAAACCCATAGCTCCAGTGTAGCCACGAAGAGATATCAGACAAATACCAACAGTGGGGCGTCCTATAACATACCTGGCAAGTCCTTCTCAAAACTGTCAAGGTCATCAGAAACAAGGAAAGTTTGAGGAACTGTCGTAGCTAAGAGGAGCTTAAGGAGACATGACAATTAAGTGTAATACGGTATCTTGGATGGGACATAAAAAGGATATTAGACAAAAACTAAGGAAATCTGTGTAAGCTCAATTTTTCTGTAAATCTAATGCTCTTCTACAAATAGTCTATTAATTAAATTTTTAAAAAATGTTTATTTATTTTTGAGAGAGAGAGCGAGAGAGAGAGCGTGAACAGGGGAGGGGCAAAGAGAGAGGGAGACACAGAATCTGAAGCAGGCTCCAGGCTCTGAGCTGTCAGCAGAGTCCGACTCGGGGCTTGAACTCATGCACTGCGAGATCATGACCTGAGCCAAAGTCAGGTGCTTAACCGACTGAGCCACCCAGGCCCCCCTGTTCTGTAAGTTTAGACCAACTAGTCCATGCTGCCTGATCCCCATCTCCAATCTACTGAAAGTGTCATAGGAAACATACAGAAGGAGCTGTGGTTTATTGGATCACAAGGTCTCCAAGTGCCCTGAAGTAAGAAGTGAGTTTGAGCTTCAGTCACTAATTTCTGCCAGGGTGTCTCTGGGCATACACATGAGCGCATCTATAACCTGAGGACCTGAATATCTATGCCACAGGTTATTACATCCGTCAGTGGCACTTGGAAATATATGGAACTCTATAATGAGGATGCATTATATTCATAAAGTCTTCCCCCTGTGGGAATGAATTTGTATAAGCCAATATCTATTCACCCTTCTCTCACAGACTCCATAGAAAAGAGGCGTCTTCACACGCATGCAAATAGATTGCTGATTCTCTCTCTTTTTAATTTTTAAATGTTTTTATTTATTTTTGAGAGAGAGAGAGAGAAGGAGAGAGAGAGAGAGAGACAGTGTGCGTGGGGGAGGAGCAGAGAGAGAGGGAGACACAGAATCCGAAGCAGACTCCAGGCTCCGAGCTGTCAGCACAGAGTCTGACGTGGGGCTCGAACCCACGAACTGTGAGATGATGATCTGAGCCGAAGTTGGACGCTTAACCGACTGAGCCACCCAGGCGCCCTGGGAAATAATTCTTAATAACCAGGTTGTCAGCTGGGGCTCCCCCAAGCCTTGAAATGAAAGCAGGCTCCGTCCCTAATTTGAGGCACTTGCTCTTTCAAGGCTCTCTGCCTCAGGCCTCGCCCTGTCCGTGGCTGTTGTGCGCCCTTGAAACTCAACACTTCTTTGAGTTCTCCACCCAAATCTATGCACACAGAAGGGTCAGGTATAAATCTTTTCTGGGTGGTCAGCGATCCAAAGAAAAGTCAGGTCCCCCCACAGACGGTAAGTGCACTGTCACAGGCTACGCAAGCAGCATGTGGGCGACTCCTGGGGGGGACGGGTTTGGGGCCGGTAGGTGGGGTAGCACTTGTGGAATCCCTGCAGCGTTGGTCATTCAATCCTTACAGCAGGACTATTATGAGGTCTCTTTCTCGTATAAAGAAACGGAGACTTAGCCACTAGCTACCTTGGTGATTTCAATTTAAATTAAGCACAATTAAATGAAATTTAAGAATCCATCTCATGTGACTAGTGGCTGGTGGACAGCATAGCAGTACAACATGTCTCTAATTGCAGGAAGTCTGCGGGACGGTGCTGGCTTAGAGAGATTTGCTCACATGGCCAAGATCACGACTCCCACGGGGAAGATCCAGATCCGAAATGGAAGTCAACCCCAGGGACTGGTGGGGGCTGCCCTGTGTCTGGAAACCAGGACTCTCAGATTTGGTTATCACTCGACTACTGACTTCTGGGATTATCTCAGGAAATTATTTCATATATATATATATATATATATTCATATATATTCATATATATTCATATATATATATGGTTGTTTTTTTTTTTTTTTTTTTTTTTGTCTAATGGCTTTCCTGGTAGAGTGAAGGGTTAAAGAGCTTCAGCGTGGCCCCTCCATTCTTCCCTGACCCCCACCCTGAGGCTCAGAGGCAATGAAAATGGAGAACTTTGATTGCACAGGTTCTTGAACTGGTGGAGGCAACACCCCAGGCCGATGAAAGCTTTAGCTTTTCGTCGCTGTTTCCCTCAAGGACTGGAGCAAGTTGCCTCCGTTTGCCCCTCCATCAATGGAGGATTCGTCCACTCAACGAACTGACGTGGGGCTCCGGCGGGTGCCGGGTACCGTTTCAGGCCTCCCACCCGCCCTCCCTTGGCATCCTGGGGTTGTTAGAACGGCTCGTTTTTGGCTTTGGGGACTTGAAGCTGCTTGTGGAAAAGAGTGATGCTTGCAAACCAACAACAAGAAGGGGCCCTGGAGACCCGTCCGCGGCGAACGTCGCGGTGCAGCGGGACCCTCGCCGGCCAGGTGACCTCAGGCCCGGTTCTCCCGCGCGCGCCGCAACAGGTCTCGGGGCGGAGAGGGGCGGGGCGGGGCGGGGCGGGCGCCTGGGTACCTGCGGCCGCCGGCAGAGGGCAGCCAGGGAGCGCGCCCGGCGGCAGGGCGGACCCCCGCCCCCCACCCCTCAGGTGAGTGTGGCCCAAGTGGGGCCGCCTTCTCGTGCGGGGCCCAGTCTCGGAGGGCCGGGGGGTGCGTCTGGCTCCCGGCGGGGCGGCCGTGGAGCGGCGGGCGGGGCTGGGAGCTCTTGGCTCTCGGGGCGGGGGCGAGAGCCCCGGGGGCCGGCGGGGCGCTGGCAGGCCCTGGCGCCGCGCTCCCCTCCCCGCCGCGCTCGCCGCCGGTCTCTCCCGGAGCCCGGGCTGGACCCGAGCGGCCGCGGGCAGCGCCCGGGCCCGGGTCCCGGGACGGCGTGCGCTCGGCGTCTGGCCCGCTGCCGGCCCGGGGCCCTTCGCCGAGCGGGTCGTGCGCCCCGAGCTGGGGGGCGGCGGGGGCGAGGCGGGGGCGGCCGCGGCGGGGAGGGGGAGGGCGGGCGAGTGCGGCCGCCGACGCCAGGCGGCGCTGGGGTGAGCGTTCCCCGCGAGCGAGTCAACAAGTGCCGTGTTTACCGAGCACCCGCCGCGGGTTGCGCCGCCGGTCGCCCCGCCGGGGCGCGCACGTGCGGCGGGAGGGGCCTCGGTGTCGCCGCGCCACTGCCCCTCTGCGCTCGACCTTGCCCTCGTTGAGGATCCCGCTCTCCGGGTGATAGGCTTGGGGCTCCGCCGTGGGCCCCGGCCCTGGACGTTTGGGCCCTCGCCCGTAGTTGGGTGGTCGGGAGTGGGATTCCCATGACACGTTGGTGCCCAGGAGCGTGTGAGTGCGGGATGGAGGTGTTTCTCACCGGCCAGACGGGATTCTTCTGTGACTCTGCCCACCTCTTTCGGCCTGAGAATCTTGCCCTGGGTTTGCTTTCTAACTCTCCGGAAACCCACTCCAGCCACCTGTTTTTCCCAGGTAGAAGACTTGGAGGAAGTGTTGAAACCAGGGTGCCTCGCTGCTTTCGGGATGAAGGCTCTGGGCTCGTAGTGGTGCCTATGACACAGCACTATTGCGGCGGAAGCCCCCTTTCTTCCTTTCTTGGGCTCTAGCAAGGGCTCTGTTGGGAGATCTGGGACGTTTGTCCCTTGCCTGGCTGGAAGGCTGAGGACCTGATTTTCCCGTCTAGGTGGTCTGTTTCCCCCCCTCCCCCCCCCCCCCCCCCCCCCCCCCCCCCAACTCCCCAGGTTGTTCTAAGGACAGGTGTGATGCAGATGATGGAAATCCATCCTCAGTGAGATCAGGGCCAGGGAGATTGTGGTGACAGATCAAGTTCCATCTGTGCTGCTCCATGGGAACCTTTGATCTTCCTAGCAGCTGGGGGTTGGAGGAGGCAGGGGTGGCCCTGTGGCACCCTGCAGAGCTAGGGCTGCAGTCCCTCCCCACCTCCTTGAGAGAATGTGCCCCTGCGGGGTCTCCACGCCCCTCATCCTCCTGCCTGTGACATCCACTTGGCTTCCCATCTCTTGGGGGGAAAAACACGCATCGGAGCCCTAAGCTTCATTTCCTCTTTTCTCTCGCTGTCACATTTTCCAGACAAGTGCTCTGCACCTGCCGCCTGCCTCTCAGCTCCACGCCTCCCCTCTTAATCCTCTGCAGCCTGGCCCCACCACTTTGCTGAAACTGCTTTCCTGAAAGTCGTCTTGTTTCCAAACATTGCTCTTTTGCTGGCTTCGTCCTTTTGCCTGGGGAGCAGACCCCCGTGTGCTTGTGTCTTCTCTGCAGCTTCTTTGGTGTGATTTCTGGGGTACCCCACTCTCCTGGTTTTGTCCTTCTCCATTGTTCTTTCTCTTTGGACCCCTCTTCCCTCTTTAGCGGGGTGTGTTTTGAGGTGCTGTGCTTAGCCTCTGCAGGAGCTGTCTCCGGGAGCCCTCAGGGGAGCTGCCCTCTCTGGGTTCTGGCTCCAGTCCTGGCTCCTTGGATGCCCCGGGGACACCCCAAACTCGGCACCTTGGAGTCTGGCCTCCTCCCAGGCAGCTGCTCTCATTTGCTCCCCAGCAGTGGGGTTCCCTCCCGAAGTGTGTGTGAGCCTCTGCAGTCCATCTGCCAAGTCACCTGTAGACTGACGGTCCCTGACTACTCTGTCTCTGACCTTCCTCCGCTGAGAAATCTTCAGAGGCTCTGGGTTCCCTCCCGCACAAAGCCTAGCTCTTCTTCCCAGATTTGAAGGCCCCTCGGTCGTGTGTCCTCTCTCTCCCAAACCAGTTTCCAGTCGTGCAACTTCTTCCCTCCCTCTGTGGTCAGCCCTTTTGCCCTTTGGGATCCCGCTCGGTCACTGTTCCCCTGGGAAAGCTTTGGGGAGAGCTGGCTGCACTGGGAGCCCCTTTCTTGGCCTTCCCTGTCTACCATGCCCTCATGCAGCTGTCTGCCTGCTGGTCTCCAACCCTTCGTGTCCCTGAAGATCCCCAGGACCTGACACCCTGTAAACACTCAGTAGAGGAATTCCCACCCCCAGACGTCTGTGAATACCTCCCTGTCGTCCTTCAGGGTCTGGCTGAAAGTCCACCTCCATCCTAGACTGTTCCAGTGTTCCGGATTCCCATCCATCCACACTGCTGCTGGGTTATTGATGGATTCATTACAGTTTGTGCCACCCAATTTAATACTTTGTTCTCTGCCATTAGCCTCCAGTTGTATCATGGGCGTGAGAGATGCTTTTCCGGCTCTTGATCATAGCAGCTGTTTATTGAGTGGTCATTAGGAATGGGGCGGTGTGCTGATCTTTCCAGGCAGTTCCCTTGTGTGTGTTATCCTCTCAGTGCCCAGAGGGGTGGGCACTGCGATTATTGTCTCGTTCCGCCCCTGAGGGCTCAAACCCAGAGAGCTTCAGGGACCTACCTAAATCCCACAGCTTGTAGGTGGGCAAGGGTGGAGGTTGGGACTCGGGTGTCTGACTCCCAAGACTTTTTCAGTGCTAGGATTTGCAGTTCGGGGAAGCGTATGTATGCTTCGGTCCAGGGCGTGTTCTGTGTCCTCTTGGCACCTGGCCCAGGTGTGTGGGATGTGTTGGTGGCCTGGTCAACTGGTTGCTTGGGGACTCCAGGAAAGGACTTAGTAACAGAACAGATGGTTAATGGTGGGATAAGTGACTCAGGGAGGCTGTGACATCTGCCCCAAGGCCTTAGAAACAGCCTGTCTATGTGTTTGTCTCTGTGTGTGTGCGCGCACATGTGTCTTAAGTAAAAGTTGTGCTACAGAGAACCCTGCAGCGCCCGTGGGTAGTTTGGGTCTTTTCGGTCCCTGAAGGCAATTTTACGTGCTTTTTTTTTTTTTTTTTGGTAAACAAAATCAACCCCACCCTCCCAAACAGTAAGGCCTTCAACTAAGTTTCCGAGTCCTTCCTTCCCTCTGCAGGTCACTGTCATATGAAAATGAGTTCCTGCTGTGAAATACAGTTGCCATGGTAACCACTAGTGTGAGGCCCTGAGTCTCTTGCTCCTAGGTCTCTGCACTGTAAGCTTCCAGGGGCTTTTTCCGTCTTCTTCTCCTAAAAACACACACTCCTACGTTTCACAATCCTTTTGCGTGGACGTTAAAACATTTTGTTTTTTCAGGCAGCGATTTCTGGGCCGTGTCGATGCTCTGGCAGCTTGTCACCGGCCTGCCGGCACATACCGTTAATAGTAACTCGAGAACAGTGCCCCTGGTTTAGGTCATACTTTGAGTGGCATCCATTGAACAGTGGCTGTGGCCGCGGCACATCCTCGGGGACCGGGGAGGCAGAGGGAGAGAGCGATGTGGCGTGGTAGGGAGGGCTTTTGGGTGCAGGTCTGCTCCACTTGGAGGTGGTGACATGGTTTGTCTTCAGCTGCTGTGTCCTGTGTCGGAGTCTTGCTCAGCTGTCCCGGCAGGGGCCGCCCAAAGCGGGGTGCCTCAGGGGTGCGAAGAAAGGGTGCCTCTGGCAGTTATCATAGCTACTGACGTTGATGGAGCATTTACTGTGCGCGGACACCGTTCCCTTATTTAATCCTCAACCAAGCGAAGTTAAAAGTGCTATTGCTGGGGCACCTGGATGGCTCAATCAGTTAAGTGTCCTGATCTCAACTCAGGTCTTGATCCCAGGGTCGTGAGTTCAAGCCCTGTGTTGGGCTCTGCGCCAGATGTGAAGCCTGCTTAAAAAACAAAACAAAAAAATATTATTATCCCCATTTTATATGTAAGGAAATTGATGTATAGAGAACTTAAGTGCTTGCCCAAGGACACACAGCAATAGTCCTAGGAAGTGTGACTGCTATGGCCAGTACCCTTATTTGGTGCCACGCAGAAGCTGGAAGGACTATGTTGAAAGAACGAAAGGGTGACTTGGAGAGGTGGGGCAGGTTGTCTTTCTCAAGATTGGAGGCCTAAAGCAGCAGTTTTCAAACTTTTTTTTTTTTTTTTAGTTTACAACTTTTTATGTCTTACGGGCAAAAGACGGTGGTGAAAAAGCATGTACTAGAATGTTTATAGCAGCACTATTTGTAATAGCCAAAGAACTGGAAAGCACCCAATGCCCAACTGGCAGTAGGACGGACAAATCAATTGGGGGGAGTACACACAGCGGAACATTCTAAGCGAGGATGAACGACGTGCAGCCACATGAAGCAACATGGCTGAGTCACATAAGCCAAGTAATTGAGTTTACTTAGCTTTTCCACAAGCAGCGAATGTTCAGACTGCACAGTTTTTCACAGTTGCAAACTGCCACAGAGACTGTCCCAGAACTTTCCACCTGTGCACACATGCCGGGGGTTCTTTAGGGCAGACCCTGAGCAATAGAATCCCTGTGCCATAGGGCAGGTGCATTTGTCGTTTCAACGAATTGATGTCCACTGTGACATTCCTTTCCCAGCCTCAGATCCCATGGCTTCATCCATCTGATCCCTGTGAAATTTCCTCTTGTCAGTTTCAGGCAGGCATTTTGGTCTCGCTGGCATATTCTGTGCCTTGGTTTTGTTCCATTGCTCTTCCTTCCTGATCATCACCCAACAATGCGATGGCCCGTCCCTGGTCACTCTAAGCACAGGCCAGATGCCCCCCCCCCATCCTGGCTACTCTGTCAGGGGACTCTTGGCTGGGAAGGAGGCGCTTCTAAATCCAAGATGCCACATTTCTGGGAGTCGTAGGATGTATAATCAGTGAATGAGAAGGGGGTGGGGACCAAGCAAGAGGGAACTTTATAAACTCCGGCATCAACTCAGCTGCTTCGACAATCAGATCCAAAGATGAAAAAGCACTAACACATAAAGTAGTCATGAGCACAGCTATGTGAGTCAGGCAGGGCTGGATATATATATATTTTTAAGTTTATTTATTTTGTGAGAGAGAGAGAGGGAGGGAGGGGCAGAGAGAGAGGGAGAGAGAATCCCAAGCGGGCTCCGTGCTGTCAGCACAGAGCCCGATGCGGGCCTCGATCTCATGGGCTGTGAGATCATGACCTGAGCCAGAATCAAGAGTCGAAAGCTTCACCAGTGAGGCACCCGGGCACCCCCCAAGGCTGGATATTGATGATCATTCACTCTCCTCACCAGTAAACACACCATAACTCTGTAATGATGCCAACAGCCATTACTGCAACACCCAACCGATTAACTGCTCGTGCTATACTAGGTGCTTTTACATAAGGTGCTCGCTCCGTAACGGCGGTCTTGCATAAGGTGCTCTGGTATTTTTAGCAGCATATAACTGCCGTACGAAAGGAGACGCTCTCCCAGCGAATGCCACTTACTTTACAGGCTGGCGGGGTCCTTGAAATGCCGATGTTTTACAGGCAGCTCATTGCTGTCAGAGGGTTGAGGATGTCTGCGCCGAGGGCTGTAACACCAGCTGTCTTCTGCCATTTCTCGGGGCCAACTTGACACCCCACAACCAACAGAAGGTGATACGCATCGCCTCGCTGGCCCCCAGGCATCACGGCAGTGAGAAAAGGGCCACTTCACTGACTTGGCAGACCCCCACAAGCCACATCCTAGCTTAGCAAGCTCTCTCCAAACCCGTCAGAGTGGCGGGGGACAGGAAGAAACCAGAGCTGATGTGGCCCTGCTTGCACATCCCCAGAGCTTCCCGCCCCCTCCCTCCCACCAGACCCTGGGCACCCACTCTCATGTCACCTCCCAGTTGTCAGTAGAAATCCAAGGTTCCAGGTACAGTGAAGTCAAAAGTATGGTGGGTCTGTATTCATGTCCTGGGGTTAGGGTCACTGCTGCCTTTCTTCTGGTTTGGTAAATCTTATCCACACACACAGAAGTACACATATTAAAATTGATGAATTTTGAGGGGCGCCTGGGTGGCTCAGTCAGTTAAGCGTCCGACTTCGGCTCAGGTTGTGATCTTGCGGTCCGTGAGTTCGAGCCCCGCGTCGGGCTCTGTGCTAACAGCTCAGAGCCTGGAGCCTGCTTCCGATTCTGTGTCTCCCCCTCTCTCTGCCCCTCCCCCGTTCATGCTCTGTCTCTCTCTGTCTCAAAAATAAATAAACGTTAAAAAAAATTAAAAAAAATAAAAAAAAATTGATGAATTTTGACAATGCGAACACACCTATGTGACCAACACCCAGCTAAGGAAAACAAACATTACCAGCCTCCCAGAAACCTTCCTCGTGCCCAGGAACCCCCTACACCGACTTCCAACACCTTTATATAAACGGAATCCCATGGTACCAGATGTGTGTAGCCAGGAGGGGTGGCCGTTTGATACAAGAAAACTTTCCTCGGTTCGTCTCTGAGCTCAGTTGGACTGAGACATGCTCTCCACATAGTGTTTTGCATTTAAGGGCAGCTTGTGTAGGTAGAAATTCTTCCCTTTTTTGAGCTGAGATCTGCCTCTTTCTTGTTCTGCCTCTGAGTCTGTCCTTTTGGAGCCATTTCAAACAAGTCTTCCTTTCTACAAGGGGCAGGATTTTCACTGATGCAAGATCCCTCTCATGCCTGACTCCTCTGGGCACAAATACTCTCTGCTTAAAGGCGTCCTTTGTAGACTATGGGCTGATGCGGGTCATGCATTCCAGATCCTAAAGTGTGCTGGGCACCTGGTTCATCAGCCAACCTCCTCAAGTTTTGCGGAACACGGCCCTCTGCCCCTGATGTTGCTTGACCACGACGTAACACTTCTTCAACATAATGGTCTTTTGAATCACAAAAATAATTCATGTTGATCGTGGAAATTTAGAAAATACACAAAAACACAAGAAAATAAAAGCCAGTGACTCCGAACCCCCAGAGATAACTGTTGTTTAATGTTTAAAAATTGAGATCATTCTATGTTAGTGATTTTACAACCTGCATTTTGTTTATTCATCCATAACAATAGTGACTGACATATATGTAACACATTTTTCTTTGTTCAGTGTCCTCCTCCTCCTCCTCTTCCTCCTTCTTCTTATTATTAAACATAGAGAAGTTTCTGTGTGGTATTGTGGGCTGAATGTTTCTGTTCTCCCCAAATTCATGTGTTGAGGGACACCTGGCTGGCCCAGTCAGAAGAGCATGCAGTTCTTAATCTCAGCGTTGTGAGTTTGCGCCCCATGTGAGGTACAGAGATTACTAAAAATAAAATAAAATTTAAAAAGTTCATATGTTGATGCTCTAACCTCCAATGGGATGGTATTTGAAGATGGTGTGCTCAGCAGGTAGTTCCGATTAGATGAGGCCAGGAGGGTGGGGCCCTCATGATGGGATTAGTGTCCTTATAAGAAGAGAGACCAGCTTCCCCCCTCTCCCTCTCCCTCCCTCCCACTCTGTCTTTCTGTCTGTCTCTCTCTCTGCTCTCCTTGCACAGAGGAAAGGCCAAGTGAGCACACAGCAGTCAGGCCCCTGTCTGCCAGCCTGGAAGAGAGCCCATACCAGGAACCAAGTTAGGCAGCACCTTGATCTTGAAACTTCAGCCTTCAGAACTGCAAAGAATCAACATCTGTTGTTTAGGTTGCCCAGTCTCTGAGGCAGCCTAGCTGACTGATAGCTGTGGCTAAGTCCTTTCATTTATGATTTCTTCCTCTGCTTGAGGGTTCGCAAGGACTTCCCCACCCCAAGGTCAGATAAATATCCACCTGTATTTTCTTCTGGTTCTTTATTTGGTGTCCGCTTTTCCATTCACCGCTCTCTTTTGCGTTCAGCTCTAATCCGATCGAAACTTATTTTGGTTTATCATGTAAGATAAGACCCTGATTTTATCGCTTTACAAACTGTCACCAGTTCTTTCCAGTTAATTTCTTTTCCCACCAGCTATATTTTAAGTTTAAGTGGATTTTTTGAGTATATGTTACAATCCTGTTGTTCAAAATTCAACAGATACAATTGTACACCTGAAACTAATATTACACTATGTGTTAACTAACCGGAATGAAAATAAAAACTTAAAAAAGACCTACAAAATTCAAAAGATACAAAAGACAAACAGTGAGATTCTCCCTCTCTTATCCCTTAGCTTCCCGGTTCCAGAAAGGTGTTACTAGGAGCTAGGTGTGACTAGGTTATAGATTTTGGTTTTGGACCCTAGGTATCCTTCCCCCTCCTCTGGATGGGGGCTTTATTATAGTGCACAAACGTATAAGCTTCCAGGCTTTCTGTTTCTTCCATGACCTGTCTCTTTTTCCTCTACGATTACATTTTTTATTTGTATTTATTAAAAAAAATTTTTTAATGTTTATTTTTGAGAGAGAGAGAGACAGAGTGCAAGCAGGGGAGGGGCAGAGAGAGGGAGGCATAGAATCCGAAGGAGGCTCCAGGCTCTGAGCTGTCAGCACAGAGCCAGACTTGGGGCTCAAACTCACATACCATGAGATCATGACCCGAGCTGGAGACACTTAATGGATTGAGCCACCGAGGTGCCACCAATTACGTTTTAAAAAATAAATTTTAACATCCGGTAGTGCAGATTCTTTGTTGAAATTTGCTTGGCTATGCTTGCCTGTTTATTCATTCTATATGAAATTTATAATCATTTCATTGTTTTTCTACAAATATCATTTCATTGTTTTTCTACAAATATCAAATATAATTTGGAATTATATTAAATGTATAAAATAATAACTGCATCGAGTTTTCCTATCTAGAAATATGGTCTGTCCTGTATTTATTTGTGCTTTCTTTCCAGTCATGTCTTCTTTTGTAGCGTGCAGTAAAGTTTCATAGATTTCTTTATGAAGACTGTAAACATTTCTTCTTTAGTTTGTTCCTAGGTGGTTTATGTTTTTTGTTGCTCGGGAATAGGATCTTTTTTTTTTTTAATAAACATTATATTTTCAACTGGATATGTTGGAATATAAGAAGTTATTTAAAAAATTATTGTGAGGGGCACGTGGGTGGTTCAGTCGGTTAAGCATCCGACTTCGGCTCAGGTCACGATCTCGCGGTTCTTGAGTTCAAGCCGCGTTGTGGGGCTCTGTGCGGACAGCTCACAGCCAGGAGCCTGCTTTGGATTCTGGGTCTCCCTCTCTCTCTGCCCCTCTCCCGCTTGCGCTCTGTCTCACTTTCTCTCAAAAAGTAAACATGAGAGGGGCGCCTGGGTGGCCCAGTCAGTTAAGCGTCCGACTTCAGCCAGGTCACAATCTCGCGGTCCGTGAGTTCGAGCCCCGCGTCAGGCTCGGGGCTGATGGCTCGGAATCGGAGCCTGGAGCCTGTTTCCGATTCTGTGTCTCTCTCTCTCTCTTCCCCTCCCCCGTTCATGCTCTGTCTCTCTCTGTCCCAAAAATAAATAAAATATGTTGAAAAAGGGGCGCCTGGGTGGCGCAGTCGGTTAAGCGTCCGACTTCAGCCAGGTCACGATCTCGCGGTCCGTGAGTTCGAGCCCCGCGTCAGGCTCTGGGCTGATGGCTCCGAGCCTGGAGCCTGTTTCCGATTCTGTGTCTCCCTCTCTCTCTGCCCCTCCCCCGTTCATGCTCTGTCTCTCTCTGTCCCAAAAATAAATAAAAAACGTTGAAAAAAAATTAAAAAAAAAAGTAAACATGAGAAAAACTTTTTTGAATTATTGTGAAATGGACGTATAAAAGAGCACATAAAACATTTTTTTTTACAGTTTAAATAAGAATAATAAAGCAGACATATGCCTAGCCAGCTTAAGAAATAGAACACCTTTAGGGGCGCCTGGGTGGTGCAGCCGGTTAAGCGTCCGACTTCAGCCAGGTCACGATCTCGCGGTCTGTGGGTTCGAGCCCCGCGTCAGGCTCTGGGCTGATGGCTCAGAGCCTGGAGCCTGTTTCCGATTCTGTGTCTCCCTCTCTCTCTGCCCCTCCCCCGTTCATGCTCTGTCTCTCTCTGTCCCAAAAATAAATAAACATTGAAAAAAAAATTAAAAAAAAAAAAGAAATAGAACACCTTTAGAAATTGCTTTTATACCTCTCCTTAAATGGATCTCCCTCTTTCCCTACCGCCTGGGGATGCACTAACCTGGATTTTGTTACAGTTATTAACCTTCTGTACTTTATAGCTTTCCCGTATGGGTTTATGTCCTTAAACAATCCATTGTTTGCCCTTTTGTATGCGTTCGAAGTTTTATCAATTGAATCACACTGGATTCCAAATTTTATTTTTACTTATTGATTTATTTAAAGTTTATTTATTTTTACACTTGATCTTAGCCAAAAGGCCGAGAGCAATTAAAGTTTATTTAATTTTTATTTATTAAACATTTTTTTTCAATGTTTATTTTTGAGAGACAGGGTGTAAGTGGGAGAGGGGCAGAGAGAGAGGGAGACAGAGAATCCCAAGCAGACTTCACCCTGTTAGCGCAGAGCCCATGTGGGGCTCGATCTCACGAACCACGAAATCATGACCTGGGCCGAAATCAAGAGCTGGACGCTTAACCGACTGAGCCACCCAGGTGCCCTTATATATATTTTCTCTCACATGTCTTACTTCTGTTAAGAGTGGAATTGCTGGGTCATAGGTTAGGCCTAACTTTTTTTTTTTTTTTTTTTTTTTTTTAAGAATCAGGTCCATTCAGAAAAGCACACACATCCTAAGTGTACTGCTTGAATAATTTTTGCAAAGTGTACGCAGCCACCTAGCCATCATCCAGGTCAAGGGGTGGGATCTTGGCCCACGCTGGGCCAGTCAGCCGGGCTGTCCATTCTGGGGCCCGGCGCTTGTGCCGAATGAAGCAAGGAGGGAGAGGATTCTGCAGGGGAGCTGAAGAGACTCTGAGGCCGGGACTCCCGTGGCTGCTAGTGTTCCTGTTTCCTTCCACTTCAGCTTCAGCTTTGCCATGGAGTGTGAGCTATCAGGCGTCCAGCCCGCCCATGGATTCCTTTGTGCTGTCACGTCAGCCAGACCTGGCTTCTGTTGCTCACAACCACAGACTTCCGGTGGGTACAGCATGCCAGACCACTAGCCCCCACCTTTTAGTGGATTGTGTCCCTCGTATTGCTAGCATCGTCTTAGCAGTAGAATCTGCCTTTAACCAATCCCTGAGTTTTTACACGACCCCTTTTGAACCCTTGGATTCCTGGCCTGACAAGGTGAGCTCTCCAACAGGTAGTCACTTTATCTCTAATTTAAACGTTGGTTACAAAGCTGCTTCAAACGTTTGAGTTTAGTGAATTGTTGGGTTTTTTTTTTCCCCCCTCTAACTTTAAATTTAGTTTGCAATTTTGCAACAATTTTCTCTCCATCCCCAGTGGAACGTTAATGGAGAACGCTTAATTTAGCAGGTGAAATGTAGGAGTGTGTATGATTTTCTGGATTTCGTTTTTGGAAACCAGGTTCATTTCTCTTGCTCCTCCATGTAGAGCGCTGGGGGGCAAGGTGAGGCCATTCAGGGCGGTGACCACAACACGAGGGCCAGACCCCGAGTTCTTCCACACCACCCCTCAGGGACCGTTTGCTTGAGAAGGCTCTACATCCAAATCGTTCTACTCTAAGTGGGGCCTCATTTAAAAGTAAGAAAGGAAATGAATTCGCTTCTGGTTTCTTTTTTAATGTCATCGAATCCTACAGATTAGTGACAGGAAATGACCCAATTTCCACTGGCATCTGGGTTGTCACAGTGCTTGTCCTCATTAATGTCAGGGTCTGGGAGAGTATTTGATCAAGGGGAAAGTGCCATGGGTGAAGTTCGCGAAGAAAAGGTCAGAGATGAATGTGAAATTCTGTCTAACCCCAGATGATGAAAACCAGCCCAGCCTGCTGTGTCTGGGAGCAGCCACCCCAGTGGCCCGCATCTTCCCAGTTTCCATCCCACGGCCCTGCTGGACAGCCGGTTCCCGTCACGATCTCTTTCCATCGGTTCTAACCCTGATGGTGGTTTTCCTTGTTTGCAGAAGCCATCACTTTGGGGTCTGATGACCCTGGCCTACACACGAAGTTTCTCACACTCTCCAGGCTTGTTAGGCCCTTATACCTGTGACTTGAGCTCAGCAGAAACAGGACATGGTTCTTTCCCTGTCTTGAGGGTACTGCTGAACAGGTGACCAAATTGCTTTGAGTATCTTTTTTTTTTTTTTTTTTAATGTTTATTTTTGAGAGAGAGAGAGAGGAAGAAAGACAGAGTGTGAGTGGGGGAGGGGCAGAGAGAGGGGGAGACACAGAATCCGAAGTAGGCTCCAGGCTCTGAGCTGTCAGCACAGAGCCCGATGCAGGGCTCGAACCTACAAACCACAAGATCGTCAACTGAGTCGAAGTCGGACGCTCAACCGGCTGAGCCACCCAGGCGCCCCACTTTGAGTATCTTGCTCGGCCAGAGCTGCAGGTGGTTGTGGGCATGGTGGGTTTGCCAAAGACCTTTTTGCAAGCCGAGCGTCCTACGAGGGCATCACACAGAGCAGGCCTTCGGTGTACGTGGTTGATGACAGCAGTTTCTAACAAATGGATGTGAAGTGTCTTGTGTTCGTGTGCTCAGTTTACTGCGATGATTTTCAAACAGGTGGAAGAGGAGCGCCTCCGATAAGCAGCCTCCTCTCGTGGCACACAAGCGCGTCACGGGCCGGGATGGCCTCAGACTTTCCACAAGCCCGTCTTCAGGTTTGGGTCATACAATGAACGGGGTCACCCTCGACAGGGCGACGGGGGATAACTTGGCAAAGGAGGGAACTTGGGAGTAAGCAGGCCCTGTGTGGAATCTAAATTGCCTTCGCTGAATTGACACTTTGCATCCAGGTCACCCTCTCAGGTCAGAGCAGACAGGACAGGCCAAGGGACCAGCTGGACCTCAGCTGGGCACGAACCTCACTTTGTGCAGACCTGTCCAGAGCATGGGCCAAACAGACAGTCAGGGGCTGCAGGTTTGCACTCCAGGGGCCATTGCCCTAGAGCAGGTTCACCGTGCTTCACTGTCGATGGTGAGCCCTGCTGAAAGATGGAGAACGTGGATTCAGAGCATTACGGTTGGAAGCGGGGGGAGGCGCGTGGGATGGACAGCACGTTGAGGCAGCCCGGAAGGAGCTGCACTCGAAGGAGGGCTAGGTGGCAAGGGGGCGTGAGTGCTGGGAATGCAGGTTTCGTGGGGATAAGAAGGTAAGGCGGCAGGTGGGAATCCAGGCAAGTTCTCTGCAGGAGGCTCACCAGGCGCTCGTGGGGTCCTGACACACAGGCTGGGCCAGCGAAGTGTAGGGGATGAGGCCTCAGTAGAGAAGAGGGGCGCCTGTAGCTGGCCCAGAGCCAGAAGTGCTCAGCGTCTGGAGGATGTGGGTGGGGCCTACCTGAGCAGAGCAGAAGGGGATCGCTTCCTGGTGAAGGGCTTGGGCTCTGGGTTGAGGCTTGCAGGTTTCATCCTGCCTCCAATGCTCTCTCGCCTCGAACGTCTCAACGCCTTGAAACGTTGCTTTGCCTCTGTGGACCTCAGTTTCCTCACCTGTAAAATGGGAGTAACAAGAGTCTCTACCTTGCGACGAGGACTAAATGAGAAGTGTTGCGCGAGCCTGTAGGACAGTGCTTGGCACGTGGACAGTGCTTGGCACGATCGGTAGTATTGACGCCTCCCCGATTTGGCCTCATGGGTGTGTCTTGCCCTCGGGGCTGCCTGCAGGGGGAGGTTCACGCTCAGACACGAGAGCTGCTGCTTTCATTTTATCTCGAATCCCGTGACCCATATGCTCGCCCTGTTTCTGCGGCTGCAAGGCTGAGTCAGATGTGTGGCTCAGGTTAATCATCAGATTTCAGGTGGCATCTGTCTCCTCTTTCTGCTCTCTGCCTGGCTTCTGTTCTCTTTGATCCCTGACTTGTTTATTTGTTATTGCCTTTAGCCCTCAAGCTGCCTCAAGCCCTCCTTGAAAGAGGCAGTTATGCATCTTGAGTAAATAAATATAATTTGAGATCATACGTGGAGTCTCAGAGTCACAGTGTAAGGAGATGTGCTCCGCCTGCCTGTGCCCCGCCCTCTCCTCTGTACCTGAGTCGGGGGGATTGGTTGAGGCAGCAAGAAGGGCCAGTCCCTGGGACAGGTTAGGGTGCACCCCCCTCCGTAGCCCCACTGCAGAGAGAAAAACCAGATCCTTCTGGCTGTGGAGAGGCACCGTCGGGCCTCTTGGGGGTTGCTGGGACAGTGGGTGAAGGAGGAAAAGACTAACTCTCATCAAGCATTGCTGTGTGCCCGGCACTGCTCCAGGCGCCTCAGCCACTCCGGGCTGCCCTGGGAGGCTGCTCCGAGAGGTGATTATCCCAGTTGTGGGATGGTAGAATTCTGGGCAGTTCATTCTGTAAGTCTGGAGGAGGGCTGTGGATCTGCCATAGAATCAGCTTAGACCCGATGGTGGGCCATATGAAGGACCGGATGGAAGAGCTTCCCCAGGACTTCCTTGTGCTCTTCAGACTTGCCAAGACATATGTCTCAGTCATCTATTGCCACAATGTTGCTGCATAACAAACCACCCCAAAACCCACCAGCATATGGCAGTAAGTGTTAATTCCTCCTCACGTATCTGCGGGTTGGGTGAGGTTTGGCTGACCTAAGCTGCTCTCAGTGGGACTTACTGGCTTCAGGCTGTGAGTTGGATTTAGGCGTGTTGCGTGTGTCTCTCACCCCACTTGGACCAGTGGCCACCAAGGGCACGTTCGTGTCCCGGTGACAGGCAGGAAGGCAAGAGAGCAGGCTCAGTTGCACTAGCGCATTTCAGGCCTTTGCTCACATCATATCCGCTGACATCCCATTGGCCAATCCCAAGCCACGTGGTCAATCCCCAGCCAAGGGGCGGGGAAGTACGTTGCCCGCCATCAGGCCATGGCGGAGTGTGGCTATCTCATCCTATCACCGGGAGTGAAGAATTGACACCAATAATTCAGCCTACTTGGGGATGAATTTCACTCATTCGCTCAGGAAATTTTTTTTTTTTTTTTTTAAAGACTATAGTGTGCCACTCACTGTGCTGCCCCTGGGGATAGAGTGGTGAACAAAGCAGGCCTGGTTCTTGTCTTGTGGAATTATATTCTAGTGGTGGAAACAGACACAAAAGAGCTACTTCTGTCCTGGATTATTTAGTTACAGCTGTAATCATCACTACAAAGGAGAAGTAAAGAGCACAGGAGGGTAGGTATAAAAGGGCCTGACCTCATCCAGAGAGGAAGAGATGGTTGAGCTCAGAAATGAAGGGGAAAACTTAATTAGCCAGAGGATCCTTAATAAGATTAACTGCTGACTTCTCATCAGAAGCCATGGAAACCAGGAGGCAGTGGGATGACCGTCAAAGTGTGGAAAGAAAAGACCATCAACTAAGAATTCTATATCCAGAAAAAGATCTATCCTTCAGAAATGAAAGAGAAATTAAGACATCCCAGATAAATAGAAACTGAATTTGTTGCTATCAGCCCTGCCCTACAAGAAATGCTAGAGGGAGTTCTTCAGGCTGAAATGAAAGGCCCCTAGACAGGAACTGAAGTCCACAGAAAGAGATCAGGAGCACCTTTAAAGCTATAAATAGATTTTGTTTGTAACTCCTTCCTTCCATCTGCATAAAGCAATGGTTACAAAACGGTGTTGTCAGGGTAATAACATACAAAGATGTAACTTGTATGACAATAACAGCACAAAGGAGAGGAAACAGCTATATTATAATGAAGTTTTTGTGTATGTGGAAATTAATCTGGCATTAATTAGAACTGGGCCATTTTAAGTTAAAATGTCAATTGTAATCTCCAGGACAATCGCTAAGAAAATAACTAAAAAATATGTAATAAAAGAGAATTAAAATGCCATGCTGGAACATCCCTATAAGGCATTAATGCAAGAATGTAGGAGTAAAAAGACTATGACATATAGAAAACAAATAGTAGGGCACCTGGGTGGCTCAGTCAGTTAAGTGTCTGACTTCAGCTCAGGTCATGATCTCTCAGCTCATGGGTTCAAGCCCCGTGTCGGGCTCTGTGCTGACAGCTCGGAGCCTGGGGTCTGCTTCAGATTCTGTGTCTCCCTCTCTCTCTGCTCCTCCCCAGCTCGTACTCTGTCTCTATGTGTCTCTCAAAAATAAATAAACATTAAAAAAAATAAAGAAAAGGAAAACAAATAGCAAAACAGCATAAATCTTATCAGTAAATATGTTAAATGCAGGTGGAGTAAATACTCCAATAAAAAGAGATTTTACCAGAATTAAAAAAAACCCAGCTCTATGCTGTGTACAAGAGACACACTTTAGATTCAAAGATACACATAAGTGGAAAGTAGAGGAGTAGAAAAAGATATGCCACGCAAGCAGTAACTAAGAGCTGAAGTGGCTCTGCTGACAGCAGGCAAAATAGTTCAGACAAAAAAAGTTACTAGAGGCAAACAAGGACATTTTGTAGTGAATAAGGGGTTGATCAATCAGGAAAATATAATAATCATAAACATGTATGCACCTAACAACAGACCCCCCAAATCCATGAAGCAGAAACTAACCGAAACGAGAGGAGAGCTAGACAATTCGACAGTAATCACTGGAGACTCCAAGGTTCCACCTTCAGTGATAGATGGACGGGGCAGGCAGAATCAGCAAGGAAACATGAGACTTAAACAACACTGGAAACCAGGCAGACCTCACAGACGTCCACACGGCGCTGCACCCGTCAACAGCAGCAGAATACACATTCTTCTCAGGTGCGGGTAAAGTGTGCTCCAGGAGAGACCATATGCTGGGTCATGAAACAAGCCTCATTAAATTTCAAGGGATCGAAATCCTACAAAGTATGTTCTCTGACTACAGTGGAATGAAATTAGAAATCAGTAACAAAAGGGAATTGGGGAAATTCACAAATATGTGGAAAGCAAACACTCCTAAATAACCGATGCGTCAAAGAGGAAGTCACAGGAGAATTTTGAAAATACTTGAGATGTATGAAAAGGAAAATGCAACATACCCAAACTTAACAGGATGCAGCTGAAGCAGTGCTTAGGAGGAAATTAGTAGTTACAAATGCCTGTATTAATAAAGAAGAAAGACCTCAAATTAATAACCTTCTACCTTAAGAAACTAGAAAAAGAAGAGGAAACTCAATCCAAAGCAAGCAGAAGGAAAGAAATCATAAAGATTAGAGCACAGAAAAATGAAAGAATAGAAAAGGCCACCTATTATGTGGTGCCATTTATATGAAATGTTTAGAGTATGCAGAGCCACAGAGAAAGAAGGGAATTAGTGGTCCCTGGGGGCTGGGGGGAAGGGGGGGGGAATGGGGAGTGCTTGCTGATCTGGGGTGGGTTAGTGAGGAAGATTTGGGTTTTATCATCAGAGCAGTAGGAAGCCACTGGCAGATTTGCACAGGGAGTTCCATTTCAGGGCTGCACAGTGACAACAGATTGGAGAGGGTCCGCAGTAGGTCTGGGGAGGCATCTGCGGTAGCCCAGTTGGGAGGAACCTGCATTTCAGGGAGGTTATTGTCCAGGGTCCCCTGGCTAGATGGAGCCAGACCTGGGTTCTTCTGGCACAGAAACCTCTCCCCTGGTCACTGATTTGAATCCCCCTGGATGTTTTTTTTTTTTAATTTTTTAATGTATATTTATTTTTGAGAGAGAGCAGACGAGGGGCAGAGAGAGAGGGAGATATAGAATCTGAAGCAAGCTCCAGGCTCTGAGCTGTCAGCATAGAGCCCGACATGGGGCTTAAACCCACCAACCGTGAGATCATGACCTGAGCCGAAGTCCAACGCTTAACCGACTGAGCCATACAGGCGCCCCAATGTTTTTTTTTAAATGTTTATTTATTTTTAAGAGAGAGAGAGAGAGAGTGAGAGACGGAGGGAGGGGCAGAGAGAGAGGAGAGAGAATCCCAGGCAGGCTCCACGCTCTATCTTATTTGAACTGTGAGATCATGACCTGAGCCGAAATCAAGAGTTGGATGCTTAACCGACTGAGCCACCCAGGTGCCCTGCCCCCGGTATTCTTAATCAACCCAGAGAGCGGCTGAGATCTCCTTGCGTAATGGGAGCGTGGTAGGGAATGGGCCTCATATTAATCAGGCTGACTAGGGCTAGCTGGTGGCAAACAGTAGACATTGAACAAAAACGGGAATTTTTGCCAGGGCACTGGAGTATCTCACTGAAGCACAGGCCCCTGGAAGGTCTGAATCAAGCACACGGACCAGAGACAAATGCAAGAGCCCCTTCTCTGACTCGTGTTTGCGCTAGCCGCTAGGTCATCTCTCGCTTCCCTCACTGCACACCACCCTTCTCTTTCCTGGGTGTCTCTACAAGTGGAAAATGGCCCCTCCATTAGCTCCTAGGTTTACATCTTATTGTTCCAGAGAACAGCTAAGTTGAGACTTGAGTCTCTTAGCCCATTTCTCAGATTGTCAAGAGGAAGGACCTCAACATGCCAGCTTGGGCTGGGTGCACCCCTGGGGGGTCAGCTGGGTCCAGGGGGCTGGTCACAGTGTAAACACTGGGCTTCTGCAGTCCCTCTAAAGGCAGCTGGGCAGCTATGGGAAGGCCAGGGAGGAGAAGGGACATTGGATGGGATGCCAGGTTATCTTAGGACAGGATGTCCCCACCCCCGCCTTGGATGATTCACTGCCTAGGACTGGTCTGCCCCTCCAGGGATAAAACTACATGAGACCTTTTGTCACTTGAACTGGTTTGCAGACACAGCCCCCTGACTGCCTGCCTCCTCTCCTCTTTTGGCCTTCACTTTCAGCTCTTGACTGGGCAGGGAACATTCTAGAATTTGGAATTAGTCTTACCACCTTTGAGACTTCTGTCAGTTCCCCCAGAAAAGAACATTCTAGAATTTGGAATTAGTCTTACCACCTTTGAGACTTCTGTCAGTTCCCCCAGAAGAGAAAGTCCTAACCCATGCCCTGCTGACAAACTGGTTGAAAAGGACTGGAGTTATTTTCATTGTCTCACTTTCACCTGCTGTTTGAAATTCAGTGGCCCTGATTCAGGTGTCCTGAAACCCTGGTGATTGTGGCATAAATGGGCCTCTGATTGGGGACGGGAAGGGACAGGAAACGCCTGTGCAGTCGGCAGAGACGTGTGTGAGGGTTGGCCGCTGTCGACCTCGCTCAGACCCACCCACGGTTTCCAGCCTCTGCTCCTGCTCTTTCCCTGATGCGTGGCGGCCTGGAGCCCCTGGCCCTTCCAGCCAGGGGGAGGCGGCCGCCGCCATTTCCAGCCCCAAGGAGTGTGACCGATCTGGATGGCGCTTTTTCTCTTGCTGTGAGAAGCAGGGAATTGAAGTCCTTCAGGCAGGCACTGCTCTCAGACATCTGGGGGGGGGGGGGGGGGGGACGAGGAAGGACACTGCATGCAGATGGAGGCTCTGAGGCGCCTTTCTCTTTGAATTCCTGCGGCATTTAGAGGAAGCCATGCGGCGTGGCGTTTTCTCACTTACGGCTGGGTGCTGGTTGCCCAGAATGTTGTTTTCAGTGCTGCTGATGATGTCGGCGGCATAAGCTGGGGGCTTACCGCTGATTCGCAGTCACGAACCTTCCATCTACTTTCTGTTACAACCAAGCGAAGCAAGTGGGGCAGATTGTCTTATGTGCATTTAGTAGTTGGTAAAACCTCTGGTTGCCCGGGGTAGGGGTGGGGGTGGGGGTGTGAGTAGTTCTTCTCCTGTACAGTCACTGCCGGTCAGAGCTCGGACACAGAGCCGGGCTTCTCATCTCTGATCCCGGCCCGTGTTCACGGCGGGGCACGGCGGTGTCCTGAGTCCTTTTAGGCAAAGACTCTATTTCATCCTTCCTGGTTTTTCCTGTGTGCCGTCTACCCATCTCTCCACTTAATGCCTCCATCTTGTTCCATAAAGGAATCAAGATGCCCACAAGACTAGAGCTTTCTCTATACATCTTGAATATAAAAGAAATACAGAGATAGGTATTTATAATAAAAGTATAAAGGAGATACTATATGCCCGACCTATATGTGGATGTTTTATTTGTACACACACATTTGTGTATATGTGTATGTAATTAAATGCAAACCCATAAAAATAAGATCAGGAAAAATGCAGATTCACTAGAAGGTCAAAACCGGGAAGAGAGTCGGACTACATACTCAGGCCATAGACCTGTACACAGTTTGCTACATCGAACCACAAACTTCTCTCTGAACTAATGAGCAGTCAAAGCAGGAAAATAATATTATTTGCATGCTTCATGTGATCTATAAGGAAAAGGATACAAGATGCCAAGTGCTTTTCCAGGCCGTTAGATCTGAAGGAAATTTCTTGCCTGGGTGGTCCTCTACGGGACCCCGGGTGGCCAAGAAAATACGGGATGCGGGTGCCATTGCCGTCGCTGTCTGCTCCTGCTCCCGTGGCGGACGTCACTAGTCAGTCGTGGCCCTTTTCCATCCTTCTAGCATGTGCTCCGGGCAGCCATTACCAGTGATCTGGAGTCGACGTGCCAGATGAAACCCACTTGCCATGACCACACAGGGGGTGATGGCAGTGTCGGGAGTCAGGAGGGGACTCTGAGTAGAGAGCCACGTTGTCTTGACAAGCACTTCTGCAGGTGTGACACAGGCGGACCTGTCCTGTGTGTCCGTCGTCGGAGATAGAGTTGCTCGGTGCCAGCTGGAGTGACCCGTCAGGGTGATAAGAGGGGACAAATGTGTCTGGAAGGACACAGGGGCACACTAGGAATTTCTGACTCACTACAGTGAGTGAGTCACTACGGTCACTCATGTGTTCCTCAGACATTTGGCAAATACCTATTATTATCTGCCTAGAAAGTGTGCCTGACCTACTGTCCTCTCCCCTCCGGTGCCGGTCACTTCCTCAGAGACGCCTTCCTCGACTTCTCCTCTAGTTCAGAGCTCACACACTGGCCACTCTGCACCTTTCTCTCATGGCCCCATCACAGCTTGGACTGATCCATTCGTTTGTGTTGACTTGTTTGGTGGCCTCGTTGCCCTTGAGTTCCGGTGTCTGTCTTGTTCGGCCCCAGTGCCAGCACAGGTGTGGCACGTAGAAGGCGCTCGGTCCATAATTGTGGAATGACTGGAAGAAAGAACAAAGAGGGCACAAGGCGAAGCGGATGCGGACTGTCTGGTGGAAGTAAAGACATGGACGAATACCAACATCAGGGGGCAGGTCCTCAGCTCTGAAGGGAGGGGACGGTGAGGAGCTAAGGGACCTCAGGGGAGGAGAGTCTGCTTCCAGAGGGACAGGGAGATCAAGGAAGGCGTCGTGATCAAGGAAGGCGTCGTGTCGTGTCGCACCATTCGCTGTGTCTGCAAGGATGCAGGGAGGGACATCTGGGGCCCTGGGGGCAGCCAGAGCCAAGGCAGAGAGGCAGAGCTGGAGGCGAGAAGGGGCCAGAATTACTTTGGGGCAGTGCTGTTAGGGCAGTGGCGGGGAGACGGGGAGCCAGCTGCTGGGGCTGTGCCCACAGGCTTCCTGAGGGGGTGGCGGCAGATTTGTGGTTGGAGCAGGGATGGGGTGGGAGGGACCTGAGGCAGGCAGGGCAGGTGGGAGGAAAGCTGGGGAAATTAGCCAAGTCAGCCCCAGGAGTGGTGAAGGCAGTCCCTGGGGGGACCTAACAGCCTTCACTCTTCAGTCTCGGTTTACATCCTGCCTCCCTGTGCCTGTCAACCCTGGGGGGCCACTCTCTGGCACGTTGGGGGGCCCAGGACCTCCTCTGAGCCCTGGCCATGCCTGCCACCCCCTGCTGGCCTGGCCTGGCTCTCCAGATGGGCTTTGTCCAGCTGGGTCACTGCACGACACTTTTCCAGTTTAAAATAGAATACGTATTGATCGTATTTGTAGCACGTTTTCTTGAACACGGCTTTTTTTTAATTGCTCTTACTGGGGCGCCTGGGTGGCGCAGTCGGTTAAGCATCTGACTTCAGCCAGGTCACATCTCGCGGTCCGGGAGTTCGAGCCCCACGTCAGGCTCTGGGCTGATGGCTCGGAGCCTGGAGCCTGTTTCCGATTCTGTGTCACCCTCTCTCTCTGCCCCTCGCCCGTTCATGCTCTGTCTCTCTCTGTCCCAAAAATAAAAAAAAATAAACGTTGAAAAAAAGAAAAATTAATTGCTCTTACTTTCCAGAAACAGATTTCTTTTCCTAATTTCCCCCCTCTTCAGCTTTTTTAGGTGTTTTTTTTTTTTTTTTAGTCACTTACATAGGGAACTTTTATTTCCTGTGTATATCATCTATCAAATTACTGTCTTTCATGTATGAGTCATTCAGTTTATCCCTTTTGGCCTCCGTCTTGCGAATCTCATATGCGGACTCACTGAACAATTTGGTACCTACTTTCACATCCAAACGTCCGGTGAGATTGGGACTGGAGCGTGAGAGGATGCAGCCAATGGGCCTTTCTGCTTGTGATTCCCACGTCACAGGATGATGCTGGATTCAGAGGTGCCGGAGGCTGCGCACACTCCCCACGTGTTCGTGTGGAAGGTTCTTGAGTCGGCATGCAAGGCTTCCTTGCCACGTTCCTTCTGGTGGTACTGGTCCCGAAGACCGAAGACCGGCAGAGCCTGGGGTGGTTAGCGGCGGAGGCTGAGCCCAGACGTGGAGCCTGGCAGATGAACCGGGGTCTGGGATGACCTGGGCCAGCTTCACATATCCTCGGGGCGCGAACGGCGGTGAGCCTCCCGTAGCGGTCTGTGTGGATGCCGGGGGGAAAAGGTCACTCATGTTGACACCAGGGAGGCTGCCATACCATTCAGGGGTCGTGGAAGAAGCCCACCTTGGAGGGACTCCCTCTGGGCATGGGGACGCTGCAGAGGAACCCAAGCAGACCTGGGAGTGATCACGGGGCACTCCAAAGGGGAGCAGCCACCACCCTGGCGTCTCCGCTGCTGGCACGGACCTCCACGGGGGCAGTTGGGCCCTGGAGCAGGAAGCTCGTTTCCAGGGCGTTTCAGCTAACATGCCAAGTTCACTCAAGTTAGCGTATGTGTTTCCGTTCCTTCCCGTTCCTGGAGAGGCGCCTTACTCAGGGCTCTTCATTACAGCCAACAAAGACCCAGCTTAAACTACCTGAAGCAAAGAGGAGACTCTGTGGACCTGGCAGCCTGGGAATCAAAATAGTGACTCAGGTATGGCTGGATCCAGTCACTTGACGATGCCGTTTGGGTTACCTGTGTCCATTTCTCAGCTCGGCTTGGTTTCATTCTCAGGCTGTTTCCAAGTGGTGGTGAGATGGCCACCTGCCATCCCAAGCCAACACTGTCCTCACAGCTTACTCGCACAGGGCAAGAGTATGTTTCTTAGTAACTCTAGTGAGAACCCTGGCAGAGGACCCGGAATGGCTGGGGCTGGGTCATACGCTCAGTCCTGAGCCAGTCACTGTGCCCAGGGGGGAGGGGGTATTCTAATCGGTCGGCCCCAGTCACATTCGCCCTGAGGAAGGGGAAGGGGGGGCTGTGTCCTATCCCCTGTTACGTCCCCCGCCATCACCATCAAGAGAAGGACTGGGCATGGTTTCCCTGGCCTGGAGGAGGACTCATTCTCAAAGACAGGAATGCTGGGCAAACAACACGTCTGCTCAGGCCAGCCTCTGCCTTTGCATACGGGCACGCGGCTGTCTGGAGTCAAGGGCACATCTGCGTAGCACCGCGATAACGTGCCTGTTGTCTTTGGGGGGAACATGCCCACTCAGGCCTCTTCGCATCCTCGGGTCTGGTTCATCCAAGCCAGCCTTGTGCCTGCAGCAAGCTGCTAGGAGCGTGCGGAAACCAGCCTCTGGCCACTGCGTTGTCCCAGGTCTTTGCCCAAGATCGGCTACAGTAACGGACACCACTCCTCGTGGCCCTTTGGCCTCCGGTCCCAGAATTCTGGTCGCAGGACTCACAAATCTGGCTCCACGTTTGACCCTGTGCCTGTTGAGGCTCGAATCTCCTTTCTGCATCTTGACTCCCCTCTGGGCATGGCTTGATTTTGGTGTCACCTACACTTTCCAGCCTGTGGTTTGGCCAGGGGAGGGGCAAAGTGGCCAGGCTGGACCCGCAAAGAAGGCTCCTGTCCTTCGTTTTTCCTGAGCTCCGAGCCCACACTCCGGGTGTGGGACCAGCTGGTTCCCGGCACACCTGGCTATATGGCAGCTACTTCCCGCAAACTCAGAGACAACTTATGTCACCTTCTCCTGTTTGATACCACCAGTGTCACACGTCAGCCTTTTTCAACATTGTCAGCTGTTCTGTTCTTTTTTTTCTTTTTTTTTTTTTACACTGTATTTTATTTTGAGAGAGAGAGAGAGAGACAGAGCACGAGCAGGGGAGGGACAGAGAGAGAGGGAAACACAGAATCCGAAGCAGGCTCCAGGCTCTGAGCCATTAGCACAGAGCCCGACGCGGGACTCGAACCCACAAACACGAGATCATGACCTGAGCCCCAGTCAGACGCTCAACCAGCCGAGCCACCCAGGCACCCCAGCTGTTCTTTTCTTGAAATGAAACCCTCCCCGAAAGTCCAATCAATCTATGAAGCCGGCCAAGAGCCATGTTGCTCTGGGTTGGGTTGGAGCGCACACTCTATATTCCCACCCCCAATCCTACATCCCCGGCCCCGAAGGGGTACGTGACACCCCAGGGCTCCTTGGAACCCTGTTTGAGAACCTCCTCGTGATTGTGGCCGTCCATCCCTTTTAGTGGCATCTGCCTTTGCTCCCCGTGAGCGATAGGCTGCTAGCTGTGGTGTTTTTCTTCCCACCACCACATTTTTTTCTGTCACTAACTTGTTTGCACTATGAAAAGCTCAAAAAGGAGATCCTCGTCCTCTTCCTTCTCTCGCTCTGGCCAGGCGTCCGTGCGTAACGGTCCCCGGCTACGCAGGGGCTCTCTCCGTCACCCTTGTCCCCCTCAAGCTACGTTTGGGAGGCCATTCCATTTACAGGGTTGGTTAAGTTCTCTGTTCCTCACTTTGCCTTCTTCCTGGGGAGCCACACCCAAAGTTATGAGGTGCTCATGTCGCATGCATGACCACTGTCTAGAATGAACATTTTGGATACCTGTCCATGAAGTGTACCCTTTTTTAACAACGACAAAAAAATCCTTGAAATTCATAAAAGTGACCAGACTGCAAAAGTAGTACCAAAAAGATCATAAACATTCCCAAAGGAGGCCTCCCTCTGACAGGAAGTGGCCTGAGTCTGTTCAATTTTAGAAAAGACTGTGTCGTCCAGGAAGTTGGTCACCAGCAAACTGGCCGTGGGCTGGCCTCGTCCAGGCTTCCGTCTGCTCGGGAGAATCCAGGCCTTGGTTTGGCTGCAGCTGGGGCCTCCCCGGCAGCTGCCACTTATTGACTTAAGTCTGAGTGATTCAGATCTTCCTCGGGGTCGCCCCTGACAACACGTGGTGGGAGGGAGAGTGACCTCCTCCCGTCTGGGGCGCCAGCAGGGCCAGGCCCGGCGAAGCCCCCCTCCATTCCTGGTAGGTGTTTTGGGGTCTCTGGCTCCGAGGGGACAGGAAGACGACTTGTATTTCCTGGAGCCAGGGGCTCAGCTCATGCAGGGGTTTTCCCAGAAGCTTGCTGACTCCCAGGGCCGGGTGTGTGTCTGGGCCGGGAGAGTATGGCTTAATGGTTAACCGGAGACTTGCTTTTCCGGGTTTGGGTTGCCCAGGTCCTGCTGCTCCAGGGGTCCTCGCCCAGTGCTGCCTCGACGGTCACTGTCTGTGCCATCCTCCAAGAGACCCAGTGTACAGGGATCGATTTGGGGGCGGTAGGCGGAAAGGATGTGTGTTTTGGTGGAAAGCTGAGCAGCAGCGGCTGAGGACCAGGTGGAGAATGGGGCCACGCTAATACAACCGACTAATTGGAACATTTGGTTTGATAAATATTTTTATGGCACATTATGCTGTATGTAGCCACCAGGAGAGAGGTGGCAGGATCTGTGTCCCCGAAGTACTCACATTTGGGGTCAACCAGGACAAGCCTAACACAAGTCCCCAGATAACTGTGTGATAGGGTCAGAAAAACCAAGGGCCACGAGAGGCAAAAATAAACTGCCAAGGCGGTGTTTCTTAGGGTGTGAGAGGACTTTAAGTATATTAAACAGTAATATTCAAGTTTGTCATATAGATAGGGGAGCGCCTGGTGGCTCAGTTGGTTGAGCGTCCAACTACTGATTTTGGCTCAGGTTATGATCCCAGAGTCGATCGAGCCCCGCATTGGGGGGCTGAGCCACACTCATTGCAGAGCCTGCTTAAGATTTTCTCTTTCTCTGGGGTGCCTGGGTGGCTCAGTCGGTTGGGCTGAGCATCCAACTTCAGCTCAGGTCATGGTCTTATGGTTTGTGAGTTCGAGCCCCGCATTAGGCTCTGTGCTGACAGCTCAGAGGCTGGAGTCTGCTTCAGATTTTGTGTCTCCCTCTCTGCCCCTCCCCTGCTTGCACTCTGTGTGTGTCTCTCTCTCTCTCTCTCAAAAACAAACATGGAAAATTCTCTCTCTCCCACTGCCCCCTCCTCCACTTGCTCTCGCTCACTCTGTCTCTAAAATTAAAAAAAATGCAAAAAGTATGTTATACAGATGAGCATTTAAAACACTTAATGCTTACTATTTTCATGTCTGTTAGAATATAAGTGTTTCCTTCAGTTGCCTTCTGTTTATGGCAAATGATATGTGTTTCTGTTTATGGTGGCGATACAGAGTTTCCTTTGAAAATAAATTTAAGTGAAAGAGTGAGCTGATTTTAAGGAAAATATTAAGTAAAGAATAGTGCGGGGACCATGTGGAGATGGCAGGTGTCACGGGATGCCTGTGGTTTGGGAAGAGCGTGCTAGACGGATTCAGAGACCAGGAAGGGAAAGGGCTCATGAGAGAGCCAGTTGGGGGGAGGGGGAGGAATAGGACCCAGCTGGGATCCAGATAGGGTGGATCCATATCACAGATCCAGAAATGCGTGTGCAAATCCTGGTATAATTTACTTCAGTATCAGTCCTGTGGGGACTGGAGTGTGGGTTTGGATTATATCGGAGAAGACCGTGAATCCCAGGGTGCAGTCTCTGAACTTATTCAGTGGAGAGTGGGAGACATTGAAGGTGCTTGAGGAGGGGAGAGGTTCGTGACTGCCGTTGAAGAGACTCACTTGTAGTGAGTACCAGGACTAGAGGTACCAGTCAGGGCACCCTGACGACCAGTCAGGGACCTAAGGAAAGAGAGCGTGAGAGGCCAAACTAGGGCCACGGCTGAGGACAAGCGGTCTAGCTTCCCAGGCTGTCTTCCGCCAGCTCTGGCCAGCAGCCTGGAGAAGCTGGAGAGTGGCGGGCCTGGGGTGGACGAATCAACTCTTGGTCTCTGTGTGGGGAGGCAGTGGGGGCCCGACAAAGGTGCAGGTCAGAGGTCACGCGCAGAGGCCCGGAAGGGGGGTTCTGCCCACCTCTCCCAGTTGGTCCCAGTGGCCTCTTCTTGGTGTTTTCTGGCTGAGCGTGGAATGTTCTGGAGGAAATGGGTGAGGACAGCTGAAGGAAGCTCCTCTCCAGGCCAGAGTTCCCAGTTCCTGCGGGAGAAGGAAGCAGGCATTTTCCTGCCCTACAGCTTGGCCCTGGGCAGCCTGGCTGACAGCCCCAGGCGAGGGTTTCGTTCGTCAGCGGCCGGTCTTCTGGGTCCGCTGTCTTATTTAACTCTCCCATTTCTCCCTTCTAGTGCAGGGGAGTTCACCAGGAGTTCAGAGACAAGCTTGGTTTAAAGAACAAGAGTTTTTGTTTTCCCCCTCGAGGACCTATGATGTACCAGGGACTGTGTTTGGAATTTGACCCTGTTACCAGAGTTCAACCTGGACAAGACCTGTTGGGGAAAGTATTATCCCCTGCTTTGTATGAAGGAGGGAACAGAGTGTGGGGAAATACAGCTAATCCCCAGTTCTGTAGCCAGTTAACTGCAGAGCCTGATTCCGTACACATGCTGGTGTTGTCTGGGAATGAGACTGTGGACGAGATCTGTAACTTGGGAGAAGGACGTCCCTGTCTGTGCTCCTCTGCCTGTGTGTGGGGCAGCCCCCTGTGGTGTGCTGGGGTGCGTCTGTAAAATGTGGGCACGGACAGCTCCCAAAACAGCGTTGCAGTGAGGGTTATGTGAGTTCTGATAATAGATATCAGCTGCTGCTACCATTATTACATAAACCCAGGGTTTATGCAATCCCGAACATCAATTTTACTGGAAGACATTTTGGGGACAGTATCCCTTAAGGTGAGGGAGAAACGCTGTTTTAATTTTAAAATAATTAATAATATGGCCCAGCATGGGAATTTGACATCAGAGATATTTCACCTTTGGGCCCATTGCTTCTGGCCACACTCCCGGTCCCTGGATGCCAGGGGGTTGGGGGTGGGGGATCTGTATTCACTTTCTTCTGTCATTAGCCTCACTTAGGTGAAGGCCTGAGAATCAAGGTGCACTCTGCTGTTTTCAGGGGCTCCTAGGAGGTCCCGGGATCTCACCCGTCCTGAGTTGGTGCCTGGGAGCTGTGGGTCCTGAATGAATGTGATCTTAACTTGCTATCCTCTGAATGACTTCCCAGCTCTCAAGTTCAGAGAGGCCTCTTCCTTCCTGGCCGTTCTACCAGGATGACTCCCTTCCTGGAATGCCTGCCTGATATCCACCTACTTTTTCTTTTCCACTCTCCACCAGACTCTTCTCTTTGAGGCCCTCCGGGATTGCCGCAGAGAGAAATCCTAACTGCGCCTGCTCTTTGCTCTCACTGTTCTTTGTACGGTTCCAGCATTTATTAGAGTCATTGTCTGATTCACTCAGGATTCATCCTGCTCACGTGCAGTCTGCACGGGGTATTCACAGCGAGCCAAACAGAGGGGGCCCCTCTCCCCGAGGACCCTGCGGAGATTAACAAAGAAATAGATGCACACACTCAAATTGTGATACATGCGATGAAGAAAGAGAATCGGGAGCTAGTGTTTGTTGACCTTGCAGCCTTCTGCAATAGGCTGTGTCCCCATGTGGGCCATGTTGTGGGGATGGAGAAGACGTTCGTGGAATAAAGGCGCGAGCAGTACGCGCTTTCCTTGGTTGTAGTCGGGGATGACATCAAATCGTTAATTGGCCCCAAAACATTTGAAGGGTCAGATACGTTTTACAGATTTAATTTTAATCATGGGGGCAGTATCAAAAGATTCTTTCCCATTGATGAAGATTAGGGTATAGTTTTTTTTTCTCTCTCTGTAGAAGAAAATTAAAAAAATTTTTTTCCATTGCATTAATAGCATTTGATTTTTTTTAAAAAAAACAGGATGGTATTTATTGGGTTCTTTTTAAAAAATATTTGTTTTTAATTTTTATTTTAGTGAAAAAGAGAGCAGGGGAGAGGGGCAGTGGGGGGAGAGGGAGAATCTTAAGCAGGCTCCATGCTCAGGGTAGAGCTCAACACAGAACTTGATCCTACAACCCTGGGATCCTGACCTGAGCCGAAATCAAGAGTCAGATGCTCAACCGACTGAGTCACTCAGGGGCCCCGGACTTTTTGTAAACACAGTTTTAAGTTTACAGAAAAAAATTGAGCAAACCGTATGGAGGGTTCACACATAGCCCCTTACTGCCCCCGGGTTCCCCTTAACGTCTTGCATTGATGACATTTGTGACAATTGATGAGCTGGTATTGAGACATTACTTTTTTTAAAAACAAATGATTGTCAATGTTTATTATACAAGTTATAGCATTATTATTATTTTTAAATTACATCCTAGTTAGCATAAATGCAATAATGATTTCAGGAGTAGATGCCAGTGATTCATCCCTTACCTGTAACACGCAGTGGCTCATCCCAGCAAGTTTCTTCCTTAATGCCCATCACACATCTAACCCATCCTCCCCCCCGCCCCCGCCACAACCCATCCAGCAACCCTCAGTTTGTTCTCTATATTTAAGAATCTCTTGTCCCCCTTCTTGTTCTTATATTATTTTTACTTCCCTTCCCCACGTTCATCTGTTTTGTATCTTAAAGTCCTCATATGAGTGAAGTCATAGGATTTTTGTCTTTCCCTGACTAATTTCGCTTAGCCTAATACACTCCAGTTCCATCCATGTTTTGCAAATGGCAAGATTTCATTCTTTTTGATTGCCAAGTAATACTCCATTGTATATATATACCACATCTTCTTCATCCGTTCATCCACCGATGGACATTTGGGCTCTTTCCATATTTTGGCTATTGTCGATAGTGCTGCTGTAAACATTGGGGTGCATGTGTCCCTTCAAGACAGCACACCTATATCCCTTGGATACATACCTAGTAGTGCAATTGCTGGATCGGAGGGTAGTTCGATTTTTAGTTTTTTGAGGCACCTCCATACTGTTTTCCAGAGTGGCTGCCCCAGTTTGCATTCCCACCAGCAGTGCAAAAGAGATCCTCTTTCTCTGCATCCTTGCCAACATCTGTTGTTGTCTGAACTGTTAGTGTTAGCCATCCTGACAGGTGTGAGGTGTATCCCATTGTGGTTTTGGTTTGTATTTCCCTGATGATGAGTGATGTTGAGCATTTTTTCATGCATCTGTTGGCCATCTGGATATCTTCTTTGGAAAAGGAGAATTTACTATTAACTGAAGTCATAGTTTACATTAGGGATCACTCTTGGTGTTGGACCTTAGGTTTTAACAAATGTAAATGACAAATTTGAGTATATCCACCATTATAATATCCTATAGAATAATAGTTTCACTGCCCCCAAAATTCCCTGTGTTCTACCTGTTCATCATTTCCTCTCTCCCCCCAGACCTCTGATCTTTTTACGGCCTCCACAGTTTTGCCTCTCCCAGAATGTCATGTAGTTGGAATCATACAGCATGTAGCCTTTCAGATTGGCTTCTCTCACTTAGCAGTACACATTTAAGTTTCCCCCATGTCTTTTCATGGTTTAAGCTCATTTTTACTGCTGAATTTTATTCCACTGTATGGACATCCAGCAGTTTATCCATTCACCTCTTGAAGGACATCTTGGTTGCTTCCAAGTTTGGGCAGTAATGAATAAAACAGGTATAAACATTAGTGTGCTATTTTTTGTGTGGATATAAGTTCTCATTTCTTTGGGCAAATACCAAGGAGTATAGTTGCTGGATCATATGGCAAGAGCATATCTAGTTTTGTAAAATACAGCCTTCCAAAGCAATTGGACAGTTTTGCAGTAAATAAGAGTTCCCGTCACGCTACATGCTTGTCAGCATTTGGTGTTGTCAGTATTCTGGACTGTGGCCATTCCGATAGGTATGTAGGTATCTCATTGTTATCTTAATCTGGGATTACTTAAGGACATGATGCTGAGCATCTTTTCTTAAGCTAATATTTGCCATTTGTGTACCTTTGGTGAGGCGTCTGTTCAGGTATTTTGCCCATTTTTTAACTGGGTTGTTTTCTTATTTTAGAAAAAATAGTGATCCCCATTTGGAATCTCAGTCATCATCTCTGACTTATCTGAAAGGATCAAGAAGAAAGATTGTGTGTATGAGTGGGGGTGATTGACCCCAAAACACATAGACTTCTGTCTAGTGTTAAGCAGTTGGGATACCCTTGGAATGAAGAGCTTTTGCTTAGAGTCCAAATCCTGGGCTTTGCCACTTACTGACTGTGTGACTTTGGGTAAATCGTTTGCTTTTATGAACCTCAGTTTTCTCCCCTGTAAAATGGGCATGTTAAAACCTGCTGTGAAAAATAAAGGAGGTGATTCTTTAAAGTCCTTGGTACCAAGCTTGGCAAACAGTAAACCCTCGATAAATGGCGGTTCTTCTACTAGATAATTAACATGCACACCTTTCATCTCTCCCGTGTGACATTTTATGTTTCCCTCGTGTCCTGGTCTTTGAGACCCCAGAGCCCACTAGAATCCCACTTACCTTTACAGCGCAGAGTTAGGAAGTGTAAGCATATGGGAGGCACATCATGCCCTAGCAGACACCCACTTCCCAGATCTCAGCCCTTCCCTGGCCTCCCCTCACTTGCCTTGTTACAAGCCCCAGACTTGTTCCACTCACCTTCCCTTGGAGATTCCTTCTATGGGCCGTGTCCTCTGAGCTGCTGCCCTAAGCCTGGCTACAAGTGTCGACATCCTCGCTGCGCCTCATTCTGACTTCTCTGGGGATGAACCCCAGCTCCATCTTGTTTGAGCGAGTTCCTGCTATGGCAGTGAGGAAAAGTCAAGAGAGGTGGGAAAGTGCCCGGGCTGGCAGAGGCCTCCCGGCAGTGGCTCCCGACTGCCTCGCTCCTGGCTCCTTTAGACATGGGCATTGGAGTTGGCTCGTCATAGGGCGTCACCCGATGGGCCCCTACAGCCCTGTCAGGAAAGCAGTATGGCCTTTTCCCTCCTGCTGGTTTCTTTCCCCAGGAGATAGACTTTCTTCTCCCGAGACTTCTGCCCTGCCCAGAGATGATGCTTTTTGGGCATTTCCCACAAAACAGCATGGAAAGCTCGGAAACCATCGACATTCTGAGGTTCTTTGTACAGAGGTCAGACAAGTGGCAGGACTGGGCACAGGCAGAGGGCAAATTCTGTGAAACACGGCTCCTTCCCGCCAGGGAAGCACAGTTCAGTAGTTACCATCATGATGGGGAGGGGAGATAATATTATTCTGTTATGAACTGACCTCCCTCGGTCATTGGAAGAGTTGGATTAATACGTGTGAAATGAATAGAACTCACACAAGGTTGGTGCTAAATGAGGATGTCAGCGGTATCCTCATCGTTGGTTCGGACCCTTTCCCCGGAGCACCCCCGCCCCCGTCTCCCCCACTTTCCCGTCTCCCCCACTTTCCCGTCTCCCGCCATTTCCCGTCTCCCGCCATTTCCCGTCTCCCCCTCTTTTCCCATCTCCCCCCCTTTCCCCCATCTCCCCCCTTTCCCCCATCTCCCCCCTTTCCCCCATCTCCCCCCTTTCCCCCATCTCCCCCCTTTCCCCATCTCCCCCCTTTCCCCATCTCCCCCCTTTCCCCCATCTCCCCCCTTTCCCCATCTCCCCCCTTTCCCGTCTCCCCCTCCTTTCCCCTGTCTCCCCCTCCCTTCCCGTCTCCCCCTCCCTTTCCCCATCCCCCCTTTCCCGTCCCCCCACTTTCCCCTGTCTCCCTCCCTTCCCATCTCCCGCCCTTTCCTGTCGCCACCTCCTTTCCCGTCTCCCCCCCTTTCCCCGTCTCCCCCCCTTTCCCCGTCTCCCCCCCTTTCCCCGTCTCCCCCCCTTTCCCCGTCTCCCCCACTTTCCCCCCGTCTCCCCCACTTTCCCCCATCTCCCCCCTTTCCCATCTCCCCCTCCTTTCCCCGTCTCCCCCTCCTTTCCCCGTCTCCCCCTCCTTTCCCCAGGGTCCACCCCTTTCCCATCTCCCGCCCTTTCCTGTCTCCCACTCCTTTCCCCCATCTTCTCCCCTTTTCCCCCGTCTCCCCCCTTTACCGTCTCCCCCTCCTTTCCAGTCTCCCCCCTTCCCTGTCTCCCCCCCTTCCCCATCTCCCCCCCTTTCCCCTGCCTCCCCCCCTTTCCTGTCTCCCATCCTTTCCAGTCTCCCCCCTTTCCCTTCTCCCACTCCTTTCCCGTCTCCCCCTCCCTTTCCCCATCTCTCCCTTTTCCCCGTCTGCCCCCCCTTTCCCATCTCCCCCTCCCTGCCTCAGACTGCTGCAGGTCTCTCAGGGAGCTTAGGCGCGTGAAGGTGCATTCTGGAAGCGGGCGGTCCTTAACCCAAAGGGACGACCTGTTCAGTTTGGTACCACGGCACTCATTGATGCCCCCTACCTGCCCGCTCCCGGGTACCACGAATCGGAGGGCTGCTAATACTGACCATGACCGTGATGATGAAGGTAATGGTGGTGGCGGTCATGGTGGTACAGTGACGGTGATGATGGCCACCATCATGCACTGAGAGTGCACAGAGTTACAGGTCCTGTGCTGGATGTGTGACCCGCACCATTGAAATCAGGCTTTCTCAAACTTGGGCGCTTTGATGTTTTCAGCTGGGTGATTTTTGTGGGGGGTGGGAGCTTCTCTACATGCTGCAGGACGTTTAGCAGCATCCTGGTGTGGCCAGTGGCAACCGCCCCCCCTCCCCCATGCCTCTAGAATGCGCCAGATGTCCCTTGGGAGACAAAATCACCCTGATTCACAACCACTGATCTAATTTATTCTTCTCAACAGCCCCAGGAGGCAGCTCCTCATTTTACAGATGAGGCAGCTAAGGCTGGGAGGAATAAAGGAAGCTGTCCAAGGACGCCCAGCTAATAATTCACAGGGCAGAATGCAAACCCCAGACACCTGATCCAAAGAACAGTCTTGTAACCGCTGCCCTTCATTACCTGGCAGAAAAGGCGAGTTCAGCCGCCCCTCGGCAGAACCACCTGGGGTACGTGACCAGGTTGGGGCCCGCGTGGTCAGCCCGGGCATCCATTGCCAAATTCATCTGGAGCTGATAAAAACAGGGAGGCGGCTGCTCCATTTTCTGACTTGGTTTGAACCCGGAGAGCTGGATGTATTTCCAGGGAGACTGTCTCCACAGGCCCCGGGTCTTTGCCGGTGACAGGAAGTTCCGCCACTTCTCTCTCCTCCAGGCAGCCCTGTCCCCTGCAGACACCTGTGGGGAGAAGGAAAGACAGCCTGGGCTGAGTTTTCGGCAAATGGGGGGCCTCCAAGGCTCATCGTCTGCTTTCTCCCACCAAGGCTGTGAATCTGGGTTTACGGTTTGAATGCCCAAAATATTCATTTGAAATTTTTCCTTTTTTAAAAAAAATAATAATTTATTTTGAAAAAATTAAAAGCGTAAAGCAAAGGTGAAAGTGTTTTACGGTGAATACTTACATGCCCACCACTTAGATTCTATTATTAATATTTTACTGCACTTCTGTTTCCCTTTTCTGGAACTCAGGTCAGCATCGTCTCTGCCCGGTGGGTCAGTGAGCACACTGTGAATTTTCCATGAGGAGAATACATTAATAGCATAGACAGTGGTAATGAGAAAAAGATGATCTACATTAACCAGGCTGATGGGGGAGGTTCAGGGCCATGGATGACCCTACTCACTGAAGCAAAACTAGTTAAAACAAGTTACTAAATAGATCAGAATGTTATGTAAAAACACCATCCTTTAGCCACTCTGACTGTTGTGAGGTGGTATCTGAGTGTGGGTTTGATTTGTATTTCCCTGATGAGGAGCGACGTTGAGCATCTTTTCGTGTGCCTGTTGGTAAATATAGATGCTGGAGAGGATGTGGAGAAACGGGAACCCTCTTGCACTATTGGTGGGAATGCAAACTGGTGCAGCCGCTCTGGAAAACAGTGTGGAGGTTCCTCAGAAAATTAAAAATAGACCTACCCTATGACCCAGCAATAGCACTGCTAGGAATTTACCCAAGGGATACAGGAGTGCTGATGCACAGGGGCACTTGTACCCCAGTGTTTATAGCAGCACTCTCAACAATAGCCAAATAGTGGAAAGAGCCTAAATGTCCATCAACTGATGAATGGATAAAGAAATTGTGGTTTATATACACAATGAAATACTATGTGGCAATGAGAAAGAATGAAATATGGCCCTTTGTAGCAACGTGGATGGAACTGGAGAGTGTGATGCTAAGTGAAATAAGCCATACAGAGAAAGACAGATACCATATGGTTTCACTCTTATGTGGATCCTGAGAAACTGAATAGAAGACCATGGGGGAGGAGAAGACAAAAAAAAAAGGTTAGAGAGGGAGGGAGCCAAAACATAAGAGACTCTTAAAAACTGAGAACAAACTGAGGGTTGATGGGGGGTGGGAGGGAGGGGACGGTGGGTGATGGGTATTGAGGAGGGCACCTCTTGGGATGAGCACTGGGTGTTGTATGGAAACCAATTTGACAATAAATTTCATATTAAAATAAAAAAAATAAAAACGCCATCCTCGGGAGGGCGCCTGGGTGGCTCAGTTGGTTAAGTGCCAACTTCAGCTCAGGTCATGATCTTGCAGTTCGTGGGTTCAGGCCCTGTGTCAGGCTCTGTGCTGACAACTCAGAGCCTGGAGTCTGCTTTGGATTCTGTGTCTCCCTCTCTCTCTGCCTCTTCTCTGCTTGTATTGTCTCTCTCTGTGTCTCTCAAAAATAAATAAGCATTAAAAAAATAAAAAATAAAAAAAAATAAAAACGCCACCCAGCATTGAATCTATGTCATCTTAAAGTATGGAAATAATACAAGTGTGGGGAGCCTGGGTGGCTCAGTCCATTAGGCATTCGACTCTTGATTTTGACTCAGGTCATGATCTCACGGTACATGGGTTCGAACCCTTGGTTCTCTGCCCTTTCCCTGCTTGTGCGCTCTCTCTCCCCTTCCTCTCTCTCAAAACAAGTAAACTTACAAAAATAGTGATAATACAAGAGTAATAGTTTCAAACGATAAAAGTCATATAAACTGCTTGACATCAAAAAGGCCCCGTTTGTGAAATTCTTAACTATTGTTGTCTTCCTTTTGGGGAGCCCTCCTCTGTCTCAGAAATAAGCACAGACCCTGACAGACAGACCCTTTGGTTAACTCCTGCTCCCTTCAGCCCAGATTCCCTGGGGCAGGGGGACCCACTGTCACATCTTGAGCCCCTCCCTTTCCTGAGTGGGCCTCAGCTACCGCTTCAGGCAGGGAGGGGATGTTCCTCCAGAAGTCACTGTCCTATGAAGCGACATCACCCTGCATATCCCTTGGTATAAGTGATTCTAAACAGTAGACACCTTAATACAAAGTTGTTTGTTATTTAAGTAATCCCTACACCCCACATGGGGCTTCAACTCATAATCCCGAGATCAAGAATCACATGCTCTTCTGACTGAGCCAGCCAGGCGCCCCCAAAGTTGTGTTTTAATTATGCAAAATCTAAAAGCTTCTTATTTTGAGATCATTTAAACTCATGTGCGATTTGCAAAAAGGGTCCCGAGAGTTCCTGTACCCCTTTTACCCTGCTTACGTAACAGCATGACCACTTCTCATTAATTTTTTCCTGATCTCTCATGACCTTCACATTTTTGAAGATCACTGTCAATTATTTTAGAGAATGTCCCTCAGTTTGGGTTCGTCTGGTATTTTCTTATGATTCATTTGGGGTGATCCATTCTGGTAAGAATCTCACAGAAGTGATAGGTCTTTCTCAGTGCATCGTATCAGGAGGTACACAATGTCCCTTTGTGTTATCGCTGGTGATATTAGTCTTGGCCATTTGGTTAAGGTAGTATCTGCTGGTTTCTCCCCTGTAAAGTTACTGGTTTTTTCCTTCGTAATCAACTAAGACTCTGGGAGAGATACTTTGGGATGATGCAAATATCCTGTTTGTCCTCAAGCTTTGGCCTCCGAATTTTGGAATCCATCCACAGATCTTCCCTGTAACAGTTATTACTGAGATGTTTTAATGGTGATTCTTCTGTTTCCTTAATTATATTTATATATATATAATTTTTTTTTAAGTAGGCTGCATGCCCAGCATGGAGTCCATCCTTCTGCATTTATTAATTAGAGCTCTTCTGCGAGAAAGAGCTGTCCTCTCTCCCTATTTATTTAATCAATTATCTATGTAAGGACTCATAGCTATTTATTTTATTTTATGGGTTATAATCCAATGCTATTGTTATTTTGTTGCCCAGATCATTCCAGCTTTAACCATTGAGAGTTCATTATGAAAGTTTTTGTTGTGAAGGTTTTCAACCACTGCAGAGAAGCTGGACAAAATAATACAAAGAAAACCTGTCTTCCCTCCACTTGACATCCAGTAATTCTTAGCATTTGACCATATTTGCTTTCTGTCTCTCTCTCTCTCTCCCCTGCCCCTCTCCTGCAGTGTTATCACAAATGCACCATCTGTTGTGTGTGTGTGTGTGTGTGTGTGTGTGTGTGCACGTGTGCGCGCGTGTTTTGAGGTTGATTTACAGTTAATCTGGCCCTACACCATCAGGGTTGATGGTAAAGTGTCAGTGGCCAGCTCTTTGCCCCCTGGAGACTGTGTACCTGGCTGTCTTGTTCAGACCCCAGGTTCATTCTTCACTGTGCCCCATGATTTTTTAAACGGCTTTTTGAGATGTAATTTACATGCCATATGGGTCGCCCACTTAAAATGTACAATTCAGGGTTGCCTGGTTGGCTCAGCTGGTTATGCGTCCGACTCTCGATGTCAGCTCAGGTCTTGATCTCAGGGTTGTGAATTCCAGCCCCACATTGGGCTCCACGCTGGGCATGGAGCCAACTGTAAAAAATGTACAATTCAGTGGGTTTTAGTGTATTCACAGATGGGGCAGCTGTCATCACAGCCAGTTTTAGAGCATTTGCATCACTGCAGAGGTAAACCCCATATCCTGTTACCTGCCTTCTTCCCCATAAGTCCAGGCAACCGCTAGTCTACTTTCTGTCTATAGATTTGCCTGTTGTGGACGTTTCACGTAAACGGAATAATCTATGCAGTCTTTTGTGGCCGGCTTCTTTTAGCACTATGTTTTTAAGGTTCATCCATGTTGTATGAATCAGTACTTTGTTTCTTCTTATAGCCAAATAACATTCTGCTGTATGGTTTTACCATCGTTCATTAGTTGATGGACATTGGGGTTGTCTCTACCTTTTGGCTATTGTGGATAGTGCTGTTACAAACATCTGTGTACAAGTTTTTTGGGGACACCTGTTTCACTTCTTTTGGGAATATACCTAGCAGTGGAACTGTTGAGTTGTGTGGTAATTCTATATTTAACTTTAAAAAAAAATTTTTAATGCTTATTTTTTTTAAATTTTTTTTAACGTTTATTTATTTTTGAGACAGAGAGACACAGAGCATGAATGGGGGAGGGTCAGAGAGAGGGGGACACAGAATCTGAAATAGGCTCCAGGCTCTGAGCCGTCAGCCCAGAGCCTGACGCGGGGCTCGAACCCACGGACCGCGAGATCATGACCTGAGCTGAAGTCGGCCGCTTAACTGACTGAGCCACCCAGGCGCACCAATGCTTATTTTATTTTTGAGAGAGGGAGAGACAGAAAGAGAGAGAGAGAGAGAGAGAGAGAGAGAGAGAGAGTGTGAGAGAGAGAGAGAGTGGGAAGGGACAGAGAGAGGGAGACACAGAATCCGAAGCAGGCTCCAGGCTCTGAGCTGTCAGCACAGAGCCCAACACGGGGCTCGAACTTGTGAACTGCAAGATCATGACCTGAGATCAAGTCGGACTCTTAACTGGCTGAGCCGCCCAGGTGCCCCTAACTTTTTTTAAAAGTAGGCTTTAGACCCAACACGGAGCCCACTATGGGGCTTGAACTCATGACCCTGAGATCAAGACCTGAGCTGAGATCAAGAGTCAGATGCTTAACCGACTGAGCCACCCAGGCACCCCTAATTTTATTTTGAAGTAATCTTACTCCCGAAATGGGGCTCGAAGTCACAAACCTGGGATCAAGAGCCCACACGCTCCACTGACCGAGCCAGCCGGGCGCCCCTCTATATTTAACTCTTTGAGGAAGTGCCCAACTGGTTTCCAGAGTGGCTGCAATATTTTACATTCCCACCAGCGATGTAAGAGGGTTCCGATTTCTCCATATCCTCACTAACACTTGTTATTTCCCATCTACAAAGTTTTAGCCATCCAAGTAGGTATGAAGTGGCATTTCCTTGTGCTTTTGGTTTGTGTTTCCCTGATGGCTGATGATGTCAGACATCTCTTCATGTGCTTTTGGGCTTGGGTCTGTCTGCCTTGGAGAAATGTCTAAATCCTTTACCCATTTTTTAGGTAAGTTGTCTCTTATTGTTGAGCTGTAAGAGTTCATGATTTATTCTAAATACCAGACCCGTATCAGATACACGATTTGCAAATATTTTCTCCCATTCTCTATCTGTTCACCTTCTTGAGATGTCCTTTGGTGCACTAAAGGTCTTCATGTTGATGGAGTCCAGTTTATGTGGTCTGTTGTTGTTGTTGTTGCTCATGCTCTTGGTGTCACCTCTAGGAGACCAGCACCAAGTGTGAGGCTGTGAAGACGTAACCCTACACTTCCTTCCAAGAGTTTTATAGTTTTAGCTCTTTGATCCATTTAGAGTTAATTTTGTTCATTTTTTTTGAGGTTTATTTATTTTGAGAGACAGAGAGAGCGAGTGGGGAGAGGCAGAGAGAGAGGGAGAGAGAGAGAATCCCAAGCAGGCTCTGCACTGTCAGCATGGAGCCCAACACAGGGCTTGAACTCACGAACCGCGAGATCATGACCTGAGCCGAAACCAAGAGTGGGACACTTAACCAACGAGGCCACCCAGGTGCCCCTAGAGTTAAATTAAGACAAAAATGTTTATTTATTTTGAGAGATCGCATGCACAGAAGTGCATGAGTGGGGGGCGCTGTGCAGAGAGAGAGAGACAGAATACCAAGCAGGCACCACACTCAGCATGGAGCCTGACGCAGAGCTCCATCTCACGACTGGGAGATCATGACCTGAGCCAAAATCAGGAGTTGGAAGCTTAACCTACAGAGCCACCCAAGTACCCCTAGAGTTAAAAAATTTTTTTAAGTTTATTTTGAGAAAGAGAGAGAGAGAGAGAGAGAACAAAGGAGGGGCAGAGAGAGAGAGAGGGAGAGAGAGAAAATCCCAAGCAGGCTCTGCACTGTCAGCATGGAGTCCAGTGTGGAACTTGAACGACAAACCATAAGATCATGACCTGAGCTGAAATGGAGAGTCTGCCGCTTAACCAGCTGAGCCACCCAGGTGCCCCTAAAGGTAAAAATTTTAAGTGGTGTGAGGTAAGGGTCCAACCTCATACTTTGGCCTGTGGCTACCCAGTTGTCAGAGCAGCATTTTTTGAAAGAGTCTCCTTTCCCCACTGAATGGGGACATCCTCGACACCCTTGTCTCAGATCAGTTGATCCTAGATGTATGGGTTTATTCCAGGACTCTCAGATCTACTCCCCTGCACATGTTTTGAGCATCGTCCAGGCACGAGGCTTGTCCTGCTCTCAGGGAGCATCTGGTCCGATAGGAAAAGTCAGACACATTCGTAACCACCGGAAATTGGCAAGTGTTGGGGAGGGGTAAAATGTAGGTGTTTGTGAAGATGCTGGAGAGGGAGCAGTTGCTTCAGGCTGGGGCAGTGGGTGTGGAATGGGGGGGGGTGCAGCAAGGGGGCTGCCTGGAGGGAGTATGGGCTTAGACATGGGGGATGATGCCAATTGTTTCTGTGTGTCTGCAGACAAATTTGGCAAGGTGGGGCAGAGCCTGTGGATGGCCGTGAACTTGCAGGTGAGGATGTTGGGCTCTATTTGGAAGTGTCTGAGTAGAGCTGGGCCATTACAGGGCTCGTCTGGGTGGAGGAGCTTGGAGACAGGGGAACCACTTAGAATCATAGGGTGACTGGGGTTTGGGTGAGCACCTGGGTCAGGCAGTGGGAATGGTGGGGAGCAGGGGCCATCAGAGACGGTGCCTCTGTGCCTCACTACTCCTCGGGCCGTAGGGTGAGCCATAGCAGCACCTGCGGGCTGTTGTGGCCCACGTAATCCTGAGCCTTCTCAGAACTCCTGTTTGGCCAATTTCTGCGTGTCTGAGTTTCTGTGAATTCCTGGCACACTCCATAGTACTGGGAGCAGGGGAGATGGTTGGAGACACTCCCTGGTCGATTGCTTTCATTAGATGCCATATGCCATAGCCCGGGCTCCTTGGGGAACAGAGGTGACAGAAAGTGCCAGGGGCCAGCTGTGTGGCCCTGAGGCTGCACCCCTCAAGCGTCAGTCTCAAATTTCCTCTCTGGAAAGGGATGATGATAAGCCATCCCCTTGGGACTGGGATGAATTTCAGTTGGTCAGCCTGTGGCAAGTACCCGCAGGTAGGTTGTGCCCCATGAAGCCAGCTGCTTTCCCTTCCCCATCCGATAGCTCAGGGCCAGGCTGAGTGTTTGCAGGTATATTTTAATTTGCAGACTGCTCCTAAAAGCCTCAAAAACTACGGCAAGATGCCGGTGGTTCTGTTTGACCTTTCCCCAGCTCATCTCCTCTGTACCGTGCCGCATTCTGGGGTTGGTCCCCTCTCTCACTGCCTGATGTCTCTCCCCCCCGATTGCCCAAGTCCTTGGCAGTTCTTACCATGGGTATTCATGGCGGGCGCCCCCACTTGTCTGGGGTCTTAGCCTCAGCCAGGGGAATGGGGAGTGCACAGAGAAGTTGACAGCTGGCGCTTGGCAGTGCAGTACTTAACCTTGGAGTTGGAACAGAGAAACGTCTGTTTGTGTTTCCATGAACGAGAGGGGACAGCTGGCTGGCAGATAGCAGGCTAGGTCAGCTGGGGGTTGCCTTGGCTGCTGGCTTCAAGCAAATAGCCGGAGCCAAGGTCCCCGCCCAGGCTCTGGTGAAGTGGGCGGGAGAAGCATGGAGAAGTGCCTGGCAGAGCCTGAGAAGAACCGCCAGGGAGCTGGTGTCCTGGTGGGGCCTTGCGGAGGCCCCTAGGGGTGGCAGCAGTGTGGAAGCCCCGGGGACCCGGAGGACTGCCCCTGTCAGCACACCTGAACATTGGGACTTTACCAAGCAGGTGAGAAGGGCTGGACCTGCCTTTTTTCCAGAGGCTTCTCTGCTGCGTGGAGAAGTTTCTACTGGGTTCCTCCAGCAAGCTACTCCTAGGTTCGAACTAAAATCAGATTTCCTTTGCAAAAATTGTTTGCCTAGGACTTTTCTCACACACACACACACACGCACACACACACACACACTGCACACTTGGAAGCAGGCTTGTATTCCTGCACTGAAAGATAAGCAGCACTAACAGCCCTCACCGTGCACCCCAAGCCAGGTGCCTGGCAACCCCTGGGGGGGGGTTGGGCATTTTCTGAGCACAGTCCCTGGGGTCCACAGACATCCGATTACCTGAAAACTTGTTTTCTTCTGGTAACCTTAATCGAGCTCCAATTCTGTTTCCTGTTCTTTTTTTGTGCCATCGACCCTTTTTTTTTGATAGTCTGGTGAATCCTGTGGAACCTTTCTCAAGATAATGATTTTTAATGTACAAACAGGATTACACAGGAGCCACTTACATTGACTTACAGTTCTCAGCGTATTTTTATTTTTATTTTTTTAAACAATCTTTTTTTTTTATTTTTTTTTTCAACGTTTATTTATTTTTGGGACAGAGAGAGACAGAGCATGAACGGGGGAGGGGCAGAGAGAGAGGGAGACACAGAATCGGAAGCAGGCTCCAGGCTCCGAGCCAGCAGCCCACAGCCCGACGCGGGGCTCGAACTCACGGACCGCGAGATCGTGACCTGAGCTGAAGTCGGACGCTTAACCGACTGCGCCACCCAGGCGCCCCATCTCAGCGTATTTTTAAAAAGACGAGTTTTGACATAGTAATCCGTGTGCTTCATTTTTGAGTCATTAGGTAAACCACCTTACAGTAGGTCTAATAACTATTTTAATTTTAAATATAACTTATGTAGTGATGAACATAAATAATATTTTGAGATATCTGTAACTCTGTGATATGTAAACACCGTTGATCTATTAATGACCAAGCCACAGGTACTAATAATTTGACTCTGATGTGTTGCCCACATTCGTAGTGAAAGAAAGTAGACAATTTCAGTTGCAGGTTAATGGAAAGAAAGGTATAATTTATTCCCACCCGAGGTCACAACTCCCCTGATAGAACTCCCAAGAGAAGCAGTGCCCAAAGGAGAGGTTTTCTTGAATCCTCTTTTTGCACCAACCATGACAGCTCTCTTAGATTTAGACTCGTCTCCTAGTTCTCAGCACCTAGGAACTCCAGGGTGCATTTTAGACCAACTGAAGCTTCTGTGCGTACACACTGAAGGGCCCCCGAGTCTGCTGTCCCAGCCCCCCAGGGGAGGGCCCCGGTTTCCCCTTTCTCCCTGTGTTACCTGGTGAATTGTGTCCCCCAGAGGGGTATGATGAAGTCCCAACCCTCAGAACCTTAGACTGTGGTCTTACTTAGACATAGGGGCATTGCCGTTGTCATTGGTTAAGGTGAGGTCATACGGGAATGTCCTTGGTCTCACTCCAGTGTGGTGAGAAGCCCAGGGAGACAACCATACAAAGATACCTGGGAGGAAGGCCACGTGGAAATGAAGACAGATTGCAGTGATCCAACTTCAAGCCAAGGAGCGCCAAGGATTGCTGGGCAAACACCCAAAGCCAAGAGAGAGGCATTGGACAGATTCCTCTCTGAGTCCTTCAGAGAAAACTGGCTCTGTCACCATCTTGGTTTTGGACTTCTAGGCTCTAGAACTGCTCAAGCCTCCCAGTTTGTGGTAAATGGTTACAGCAGCACTAGGAGACTATAGCCTGTGGTCCGAAGGGGAATGGGCCGCTGCTGGGGGCCTGGCAGCCAACCTGGGAGGCTTCCTGTGTGTTTGAGGGTTGAGGATCCGGCCCGAGGGGATCTGGTTACCCTGGAGCGGGTCTCCGCCCACTTTGACCGCCTTGATCTGGGACCTGTACCTGCCTGGTTTTAGGCCTTTCGGAAATGACAAAAGCGAGCTGTGCCTCTGGGGACATGTCGGCAGAGCTTGTGGCTGTTAAAATTGGAGGGCTGGCACTCGGAGTGAGAGGGGGGAAGAAGTGGGTTGCTCCGCATCTCATTTCGGTTGGAGGCCTTCCATAGCACTTCAGCCTGGGAAAGAGAGAGTGGCTTCGGTGAGACAAAGAGACAGGCAGGGGTTGGGCCCCACAGAGTGGGCATCTTGGGTGAGGATTTCCTTCCTTGCGGAGGCCTCCTACCACATGAGGCCTTCTGGGGGCACAAAGACAGCCCCCAGCTCCCCCTGCAGCAAAGTCCGACACACGGTCAATGCTCAATGCTTGCTTGGCGAAGGAGTGAAGGCAGCGAAGCCAAAAGTAGCCGCTGCTTGCCTTTCTGAGGACCCCAGCACGCTCCTAGGTCTGTGAGTCCATGGGGATGTGCTCCCGAATGGGCCACAGGGGGCCCAGGGTTGGCTGTCCCGGAAGGCCACAGACGAGAGAGGCTGCAGGAATGGGAGCAGGGGCCGCGGGGTCTTAGCGAGCCCCTCCCAGGAGGAGGAATCCGAGCGGGAGCCGCGAGGACAGGTAGGGTGCCTAACTTACCCCGAGAAGAGGGTTACAGAAATCCATTCACCCACGATGTCAAATCGTTCTCCTCTGACGCGTGAGCTCTGCGTCTCCCACGCTCGGTATGTTGTGCTGTCTTGTGTCTACCACTTACCCTGCTTCTTATTCCTGATCTGGCTATAAACCCTTTTCTAGGTCTTTTGTCATTTATTTTCATTGCTTTTAAAAAAAATGCTTATTTATTTATTTCGAGAGGGAGAGCGTGCATGCGAGCGGGGTAGGAGCAGAGAGAGAGGAGGGAGAGAGGGAATCCCGAGCAGCCTCTGCACTGTCAGCACAGAACCTGATGTGGGACTCGATCCCATGACTGTTAGATCATGACCTGGTCCAAAACCGAGAGTCAAACACTTAACTGACTGCACCCCCCGGGCGCCCCGGTCGTTTGTCATTTGTGATGTTGACTGTGACATTGTGCCTGGATGTGCTCTTGTTGAGTTGACCACTCCTCAAGAGTCGGGGTCCTTTCTAGGTTTCCTACCATTCTAGTCGGTGGAAACCACTTTGCAGAGTGGGCCAGAGGCAGGGCAGGTGAGGCCTGTGCGGTGGGTGGGCCTGCGTGTGGTTAAGGAAGCCCGAGGTCGCAATGTGGGGCCTTCAGTTCCAGGCCGGGGAGGCTGGGCATTATTCCATGGGCTGTGGTAAACTCTTGAAGGTTAGTATTAGGTCCATAAAGGTGCAATGACACCCGCCATGCTCAGAGCACCATGCTAGCCCAGGGACACGGAGGCACATCCTGGGGGCTGTGGCCTTCATACGGGTAACAGAGGTAAAGACCCCCCTCCCCCCCCCCCCCCCCAGGATACAAAGGGGAATGAAATGCTGTGGGGAGGGAGGGAGGGGTGGATTCTGAACAGGAGCTAGGTGGGGAGGAGTTAGAGAATTCCCAGAGGAGGTGGTTACTGGGCCTCTGCGGGCAGACAACGTGCAAGAACGACGTTTCATGTGAGAAGTTCTGGAGACAGAGGTGAGCAGCCAGAATGTGTCCAGGTGCCCAGTGACTAGAGCATGAGTTTTGTGGAGGGTTGTGGTGGCAGGTGAGGCTGGTGGGGTAGTTAGGGTCAGATCACGGATGACCTCGAGTGTGGCCTTGGTCTTTTCCTTTGGCAGTGGGGAGCCATTGAAGGTTTTTGAGCAAGGGAATCACAGGGCCTGACCTAAGCTTTAAGGACGACCTCTCTGGCTGCAAGTGAAGGGCGTGAAGTGGGCCCCAGGAGGTCCCAAGGCCAACTGGGAAGGTTTTGCCGCAGTCTGAGCAAGAGAGGCAGAGGACTGAATAGGCAGGGGAGGGAAGAGTCCCTCAAGGAAGCAGATCTGGCAGGATGCCTGCTGACAGGGTGAGTTCTAGGGACGTTTGTCAGGCAGTAGCTTCCTCAGGGGTCCTGTCTCATCTCCCAAACCCTCGAGCCCTGCCTCATGCATAATTAGCCCAAGACACCATAGAGAGGTTCCTTCTGGTTTCAGACAGGCCTTCGAGGCTTCCTGTCTGGATCTTTCATCCTCCAGTGTGGCGTGACAGGTGGAGGAAATGCGGATGTCTCAGCTCACCTTATCTTGCTATTAGCATGTTTCCCGTATCATGGTAACAGAACAGATGTCAGGGCCTGTTGCTAAGGGTTCCCTGGAATATTAATACCTGGGTGTAGAACTGAGGGCTCTTATACGGTGTCTTGGAGACCTCGGGAAGCGCCAGCTTGGTGGCAAGTATTTTTTGATATTTATCCCTGCTTTTCCTTCCTCCTTTAGACCCTCGTCTACTCACCTGCCACCCTGGCCCATCACAGCTAGCTGTCTTGGGATGGCAGACTGGGCAGTAGAGGGTGTACAGGCACTCTTCCCGCCCGCCCAGGCCAGGCATGAGGGAAGGATCACAGCCGTCTGTCCTCTAGAGGCTGAATGCAGGCCCTGAATCCTGCCCAGTTCAGCACTCTCCATGTCGGCTCAGATTTGGCACTGGGATGAAGCCTCTTTTCCAGCCCTGCGCAGGCTGCCTGCCAAGGCTCTAGGCCCCTCCCCAGTCCCCTCTCCTTACTCTGACATGTGGGTGGGGAGCAGAGCGGTCTTGTTTGCCTCTTGTGGCTCCAGTTTGCCTTCCTCATCTGGTCTCAAACCCTAAACAGCTCTGGGAGGGGGTGGGGCTGGATAGTGAGGTCAGGGTTGGGATTTTATTTACCAGATAGCATTTGTATCAGTTATATATTTGTCACGATAATGCTGTGTAACAAGCACCTCCAAACTTGGTGGTTTACAACATTTATTTATTGTTCCTGAGTCCATGGGTCAGCCAGGGCTCTTGGCTAGACCTTGCATTTCATTCATCCTGGTTCAGCAACTCAGAGAAAACCTCCTACGCCTCGCACGCACGTTCTTTTGTTCTCTCTTGGTGGCTGTTTGGAAGCGGCGTCTTGCTCTTGCTGGCGACTTGTGTTTGCCTTTGCACGTGGTGTCCCCTCCTAGACCCTGTGGTTTCTTTCAGCCCTTCCATTCTGCCGACTCCGTTCCCACTGTTCTCTCGGTATCATTTCTTCTCTCCCACGAGGCTGTCTATCCACAGCACACCCAGGGGCAGTGGGGGGGAGGGATGGTCATCGTCCCAGCTGTATCAGTGGATGCTCCCTGAAACAAAATCAAGGAGGTGGAAAATGCCAGGGTCTAAAGGTGGGAGACATAACCACCCCAGGGAAAGGTGATTAGCTTTGGTAATAGGGCAGGTGCCTGTGTCCCCACCCTGGCCCTGGCAGGCAGAGCAGAGGACCCCGTGGGTGTGTGTAATCCTTCTCAAAGGGCGGGTTGCTTTGTACCTCCCCGCCCCCGCCCTCTCGGAGACAGCTGCAGCCGCAGCGGTTCCCAGCACTGTGTTAAAGCACGTGTGAGTTTGGAGGGACGGGGGGTCTGACAGTAGTGTTTTCTTGGATTGTGACGATTTGTGCTGCTGTGTGGAGTTCACGGCAGTGCCCTTTCATTTCCTCCTCACCAGGAGCCTGTGGTGGAGTTGGAGCCCCCCTGCCCCTTTTCGGAGGAGAACATTGGCTGGAGGGGGGGCGGTGTTACATGACTACCCGGGTCACTCGGGGCTCTGTGTTCACTTCCGTGTTCGCTTCACTGGATTCTGAGCACACGAAGCCCTTTAAGGCTTCTTTCAAGTGGATGCGAATGTTTGTGGAGCAGAGGCCTTTTTTAGTGATTAGAGGGCTGTACGTGTTATACATTTTTTGTTGTCAATGTTTATTTTTGAGAGAGAGAGGGAGAGAACAAGCAGGGGACGGGCAGAGAGAGAGGGAGACACAGAATCTGAAGTAGGCTCTAGGCTCTAGGCTCCGAGCACAGAGCCTGATGTGGGGCTCAAACTCATGAGCCGTGAGACCATGACCTGAGCCGAAGTCGGACGCTTAACCGACTGAGCCACCCAGGCACCCCTGGCTGTGTGCATTATAAAACCAGCTTATTGGAGATTTCCAGACAGGCTCTTTCATCTGCCTTCTGGGACCGAAAATCCAAAATCCACATGAGACCGATGGGAAAGAGATGCAACTCTGTCACTACGAAAAGTGGTGAGCCATTCTAGAAGCACCTTGGAGAGAGCAGGCTGAGGCCTGCAACTGACAGCTTTGAGCGGCTGTGAAGAGTAAAATTGTCTCAAGAATATATTAGCCAAAAGTATACTTTCCCCTTTGCACGCCACATGCAAAGGCAAACACAAGTCACCAGCAAGAGCAGGACGCTGCTTCCAAACAGCCACCGAGAGAGAACAAAAGGAATCGATCCTAACGAAATAATCAGAGATAGGCACAGAGGTTTATCTCACAGATACGCATTTTGGTGTTGAATATAAATATAATAGAACAAAACTGCAAGTCATCTGTGTGCTCCCAAAGAGGAAAATGACAAAACATATCCAGAATGCTAAGTTACAATTAAAAATCATGGTTTTTTGAGGCATTTTAATAATGTGAGAAAGTACCATGTGATAAGAAAACAGCAAACAGGATGTGTAGCAAGAACCCAATTTTATTTGGAGTTTCTACAGAAATATCCGGAACAAAATCAAGAGGCCTTACACTGAGATGTCCAGAGTATTCATCTGGGGTGGGTGATGAGTGAGTGCAGGCTGGTTTCTGTCCTGTATTCGGCAGTGTCCAGAAGGTGACTGCGGTTGCATTGTGGCTTGTCCAGGGGAGACAGTCGACAGTGACTAACACCCAGAGTGACAAGCTTTGGACTTTAGGGAGAGACAATTGGAACTCTCTGTAAAAACGAGTTTGTTTTCACAGATCTGCCTCAGAAAGTTGCCTGGGGCTCATGAACCTCCTTCCCGTGGACTTTTCTTTCTTTCTTTCTTTCTTTCTTTCTTTCTTTCTTTCTTTCTTTCTTTCTTTCTTTCTTTCTTTCTTTCTTTCTTTCTTTCTTTCTTTCTTTTTTTTAAAGAAAGTAAGATCATTTTTTTAATGTTCATTTATTTTTGAGAGACACAGTGTGAGCGGGGGAGGGGCAGAGAGAGAGAGAGAGACAGACAGACAGACAGACAGAATCCGAAGCAGGCTCCAGGCTCTGGGCTCTCAGCACAGAGCCTGATGCGGGGCTCGAACCCACGAGCTGTGAGATCATGACCTGAGCTGAAGTTGCCGGATGCTCAACCTGCTGAGCCACCGAGGCGCCCCCCACCCTGTGGAATTTTCTGAGGAAATGCATTTCCTGTTCCCTGTTCCCTGTCCCCCAAGGATCCCCTGAGTCCAGGATGGAGGCAGCACCTGGAGGCCCAGTGTCCCAGCGGGGGCCCTGTGGCACACTGGCCTCTGGGTTAAGTGGGGAGGTGGCTCAGCCGTCGGAGCCACTGGGTGCTGACTACCCAGCGGGGAGTCCCGAGGAACAAACTGTTTTGTGAGCGAACAAGTCGCAGAGCACGGGCTGCCCTGAGCTACTCTGCCTTGTCTGGGAATGGCCGTCTCTCTCTGAGGAAATCAGTTCCACCGAACAGCTAGTCCCTGAGCGCCGGCTTTGTGGCAGGCCCTGTGCTGGGCCCCGGGGACAGAGAGGGGACGAGGGCACAGGCCTGTGGGGAAGGAGGGGGGAGCGTGTTGTCAGTAAAATGGGAGCCTGGGTTCCCAGACCTGACGCCCACCTCCCCCGGGACCAGTCTCCCTTCTCAGCAGGACACACACGCTCGTGCACGCGCGCGCACACACACACACACACACACACACACACACACACACACACAGGCACGCCACATATGCCTCTCCTTCAGGCTCTTCCCCCTCACGGCTGGAAGGACTTCAGGGGGAGGCCTGGCCCCGGCCACCTGTTCTCTGCTTGTTCAAGAGCAGGCCAGGGCTCCATGCAGCCCTCTCTCCGCGGACCCTGCCGCCTTGCTTCCCTCTAGGCCCGAGTCTCGCTTTTCCCTCCAGTATGTGCGGTTTGCATTTCCTGCCTTTTCACTGGCCTTCTGTAAGGCCCTGTTCTGTTCCATCAGTTGATTTTTGGCCGGGACAGATTGGCACTTGTTAATACGTTCAACTCACATGGTACTGCTCCTCGGAAGCCTTAAGGACCCAGCTCTTAAGAGGGCATGGGCTTTGGGAGGGGCCTCCTCCTGGAGCAGAACCCAGGCGGTGCGTGCTGGCTGGTGGTGAGCACACAGCTTGGCAGAGGAGCCCCCTGGATGAAGAGCGTTCGGGAAGCCGGGGACAGAGGTTGGCTGGTGATGCGAGGGAGCCGGCAGCTGGCTCAGACTGAAGAGATTTGGAAAGCCTGAGCTGGCTCTGTTGGCAGCTTCCTAAAATGTGGCTCCTCAAGCTGCCCTTCCTCTCTCAGCGTTCGTCCCAAGGTTGCTCTTTGTGGACGAGGGACAGCTGTGCCTTGCGAGATGTGGGCTGCAGCCTGGGCAGAAGCCCCAGTTCTCCCTCAGAGACACCCCTGTGGACAAGCCCGGCCGCGAACTTGGCACCGTCTAAGACCCTGCCGGCCAGCGTTCACAACCCCAGGGCCTCGAAGGTGCCATCCGCTCATCTTCCCTGAAGCTTCCTGAGCATAGTGACAGGGGTGGGGGACAGGGGGATGCCTTCCTTCTCCCGCCCCACCCCCTCAGGGACTAGGCTGGGGTGGGGCTCAGTTCCCACCTCCCAGGTTGGAGCAGCCACCCCCCTCCTGCCCCAGGACCCTTCTCCAGTCCCCCATCTGCCACCTGTGCCTCCCTCCCGCAACTCGCAACTCGGCAGGGTGGACTCAGGTGTCAGAATTGCCCAGGGCAGTCCCTGCAGCCTGTCTCTGCCCCTTCGGATCCCTCTGAGAAAACGGGCCCAAAGAAGACAGCTGACTTGTTCCCGGTCTTTCAGGACGTGTGCATAAAAGCCAGACTTTGACGCGGCGTTTCTGTCCAGCTGAGTCTTCTTTCCCCCTTCCTCACCACTCAAAACACTTCCCTCCGCCCTACGGCAGAAGGTGACCCAGGGCAGAGAAATTAACATTGAAGTAAGGGTTAGTAGACCAGCGCAACTAGCTGTGTGGCCTTTTCTCTTAACCTCTCCTTTCTCTTCTGTACTGATTAGGTTTAGGGAGAACAGAACAGTACCTGTGGGCGACGGCAGAGTTATTTCTGCCAAAGTTTTGAAAAGAAGAGAAGAGTAAAAAACCAAAAAACAGGAAAAAAAAAAAGAAGAGGAACAGAATTCAGACGGGTCAGAGGAGAGAGAAATGTTAGCTTGGGGGCTCTCTTGCAAGTGATCCCCAAACTCTGGCACCCCTAGGGAATCACCCACAGGAGACCAAAGGGCTTCATCCCCTAAAGGCTGATTTCAGCCTGTGAGGAACTGTTGTTGAAATCTTGACCTCTGCGGTCTTCTTCTGGGTTGTCCCCACCTGTCCCCACCATTAAAGGAGGTGAAGGTGGGCGCGTGAGAGCCTAGGACCCCTTCCTTCTCCTCACCTCCCCCTGCCCAGCTCCACACAGTTTTGGTCCAGAAGATGGAAGAGCCACCCTGAGGTTCCCTGGCTGGCTCCACTCCCTCCGGGGGTCACCCCTCATGTGCCCCTGCTTCTGTGGGGGTGTCTGTGGTAGAGCGGAGGGAGAGGCTCAGGACCCTCCAGCCCTGGGAGCAGTGGCCGGGGACGTGGCGCCCCCTGCAGGCTGTGGCAGGAGCGGTGGCTCCTCAACACCCTGTTTGCCCAGACACAGTCCAGTCCCTCTGGGTCAGGGAGACCCCCATCGTTTCCATTTCTTGCAGCTCCCAAAGTATTTTTTTTTAAGTTCGTATTTATTTATTTTGAGGGAGACAGAGAGAGAGCGAGCTCGAGCGAGCAGGGGAGGAGCAAAGAGAGAGAAAGAGAGAGAGAATCCCAAGCAAGCTCTGTACCTCCAGCAAGGAGCCCAGTGTGGGGCTCAAACTCCCAAACCGTGAGATCATGACCTGAGCTGAAGTGGAACGCTTAACCGACTGAGCCACCCAGGCGTCCCCTCAAAGTATTTTTTTAAAAAAATAATGAGCAGGCTAATGAATTGTAGTATGTTCTAAATGTTTACTTGGAACAGAGTAATGCTTTTCACACCCACGTGGCAGTGTGATTGTGCTAGTCACAAGATAACAGAAGTTTCTTTTTTTTCTTTTTTTTTTTTTAATGTTTATTTATTTTTGGGACAGAGAGAGACAGAGCATGAACGGGGGAGGGGCAGAGAGAGAGGGAGACACAGAATCGGAAGCAGGCTCCAGGCTCTGAGCCATCAGCGCAGAGCCTGACGCGGGGCTCGAACTCACGGACCGTGAGATCGTGACCTGAGCCGAAGTCGGACACTCAACCGACTGAGGCACCCAGGCGCCCTGATAACAGAAATTTCAAAAAAACAACAAAACAAACCATAGAGCACTGAAGGCTGGAGGTGGGACACTGGTTTACACTTATTTGATGAGTGTCATTTTGACCCTGTCTGTGTTTTCCTGGATCATATGTTCGCCTCATTTGGGAGAAGATCAAGGCTTTCGATTTGAGGAGGACTTTGGTGATGGTGGCCTCCCAGTGCTGGGCCTGGCCATGGGGTCCCTTTAGGGTCTGGGGGTGCTCAGGTCTCTCTCCCCAGGTGGCCCACAGTGGAACACAGGTACTTGGATGTGCTGCGCGGGACAGGGAGACCACTGCATTCTAGGTCATGGGCTTGGTCTCTATGTGGGTCAGTTAGCTACAGTCCACCCGCTGCCCCCTGCTGGTCATCATAGAAATCGGTGACATTGGTCTGGAACAGTAGTTCTCAAACCATGATCCAAGGATCCCTGGGGATCCCCGGTACCTTTCAGGAAATTCACAAGGTCAAAACTGTTTTCCTGATAGTAATAAAACACTGCATCCTGTTCTCTCACAAATGTACTGAAAATGAAAAGTTCATTAATGCGGTTCCAGATGCCACATTTGAAACTAATCTTTAGGAAACTACCATCTGTTGAGTTCTGGTACAGTATGAAAGAGTATCCACAATTATCCAGGAAGACTATTGAAGTACTCCTCCCTTGGGACGCCTGGGTGCCTCAGTAGGTTGAGCATCCGACTCTTGATCTCGGTTCAGGTCTTGATCTCAGGGTCGTGAGTTTAAGCCCTACCTTGGGCTCTGTGCTGGACATGAAGCCTACTAAACAGATAGGTAGGTAGGTACATAGATTAAGATATTCCTCCCTTTTCCACATGTAGTACATATCTGTGAGAATCTGGATATCCTTCCTGCAGTTTAACAAAACCACGTAATCACAAAAGATTGAACAAAAAAATCAGATGTGAACACCCAGCTGACTTGTTAAACCAAATATTACACAGATTTTTATTTTTATGTAAAAAAAAATTTTTAACATTTATTTTTGAGAGAGAGAGACACATCACGAGCAGGGGAGGGACAGAGAGAGGGAGGGAGACACAGAATCCGAAGCAGGCTCCAGCCTCCGAGCTGTCAGCACAGAGCCTGACGTGGGGCTTGAACCCACAAACCACGAGACCACGAGACCATGACCTGTGCCGAAGCTGGATGCTTAACCGACCAAGCCACCCAGGCGCACCTGCAGACTTTTTAAAATGTAAAGCAATACCATTCTCACTAATTGTTTTTGTTCTGAAAAAATATATATATTTTAAATAATATATATAGAGGGGGAGCCTGGGTGGCTCAGTTGGTTGAGTGGCTGACTTTGGCTCAGGTCATGATCTCATAGTTTGTGAATTAGAGCCCCACATTGGGCTCTCTACTGTCAGTGCAGTGCCTGCTTTGGATCCCTTGTCCCCCTCCCTCTATGCTTCCCCCTCTCGTGCTCTCTCTCTCAAAAAGAAATGTAACATGTTTGAGAGCGAGAGAAAGAGAGAGCGAGCGACAGAGCACAAACGGGAGGGGCAGAGAGGAAGACACAGAATCCGAAGCAGGCTCCAGGCTTCGAGCTGTCAGCACAGAGCCTGAGGCGGGGCTCGAACTCATGGACCGTGAGATCATGACCTGAGCTGAAGTCAGATGCTTAACTCACTGAGCCATCCAGGCGCCCCTAAATATAAACACACACACACATACATACATACATACATACATACATACATACATAAAATATGTGAACATCTAATGGGTTTATTGTTTTTTGATGAATTACAATTAAAATTTTTTTTAGTTTTAATTTCTAATGTGGTAAATATGAATAGATAAAGCTCACATCATTTGCCATTGGAAAGAATTTTTTATAACAGTTTAATGAGGTATAGTTCCTATACCAGAAAATTCACACTCTTGAGGGTTACAATTCATTGGTTTTAGTTTACTCTTAAAGTTGTGCAACCATCATCGTGACCTAATTCCAGAACATTTTCATGACCCCCCAAAAGAAACCCTGAACTGAGTAGTAGAAACTCCTCATTCTCCTCTGGCCACCCGCACTCCAGACCCTGACAGCCATGAATCTACTTTTTGCCTCTCTGGATTTGCCTGTTCTGGACATTTCTTGTAAATGGAATCGTACAATATGTGGTCTTTTGTGACTGACTCTTGAAACTTAGCATAATGCTTCCAGGGTTCAGCCGTGTTATAGCCTGTATCAGTACTTTATTCTTTTATGGCCAAATAATATTCCAGTGTGCATGGATATGGCATATTTTATCCATTTGTAAGTTGGTGGACATTTAAATTGTTCCCACTTTTTGGCTGTTGTGAATAATGCTGCTATGAACACCCATATAAAAGGTTTTGTGTGGACATATATGTTCAGTTCTCTTGGGTATATACCTCGAAGGAGTTTCTGGGTCACATGGTAACTCTGTTTAACATTGAAGGCACTGCTAGACTAATTTCCAACCTCAGTAACTTTTTTTAAAAAATGCTTATTAATTTTGAGAGAGAGGGAGAGAATGAGCATGAGTGGGGGAGGGGCAGAGAGTGAGGGAGAGAGAATCCCAAGCAGGCTCCTTGCTGTTAGCACAGAGCCCCGTGTGGGGCTCCATCTCATGAACCGTGAGATTGTGACCTGAGCCGAGATCAAGAGTCAGACACCCAACCGACTGAGCCACCCAGGCGCCCCCAACCTCAGTAATTTTTAAGAGTATGAAAGATTCCTGTGTTTGAGATCTACTGGTCTAGATGGGATTGGCCCGGGCGGTGTGGATAACTCAGTGCAATCCCTCATCTTTGCTCTGGGATTGAGTTACTCTCTTTTCCGTTCCCTCAACACACACACACACACACACACACACACACACACACACACACACACGCACACACGCACACACACTCCCTTCAGAATACATGAGCTAGATAATCCTCATGCTAGATAATCAAGGAGCCGGTCATATCCTTGGTGGCAAGGAGAAAGGTAGCTAAGTTGGGCTGCACCAGTTAAACCACCAGGAAGTTCTGGAGCCGGGGTGCCTCCCTGCAGGATGCCCGAGGGTGCCGTTGTCACTGTAGTCCTGGTGGACCGTGCCCCCTACAGTTGTGCAGGATGGCAGTCCGGCTGCAGCCGCTGCTCCCTGCCCTCCTTCCTGCTCTGGGGAGCACTGTGATGGTCAGCAGAACATGGTGGGGAGCAGAGCCCGTGAGGGTGGCCAACTTTCACTGCACCCATGGGCCTTGGGCTGCTGCGATGGGACCCCCAGGTTTGGGGGTGGTGTAAGGCTTGCCCGGGCTATCTAGCTGTGTGCCCCCTTGGCCCCAGCCCCTCCTGCTAGGCATTGTGCTCAGTCCAGTAGGGGCTGTACTCGGGAGGGGCGGGAGTCAAATGCCCTCAGGGCCTGCCGGCCAACTTGAAGATTACTGAGATGTGCCTCTTCTCCCTTTTCTGCTTCTAACCCCGGATGTCCGGCCAGTCATGTCCAATCTTATCACTTAGCTCCATGAGCCACGTAGTTATCCCTCCCAGAATTATGAGAAAGAGGAGCTTTGAGGGAACGGTATTTAGCCGGAGAAGGGATTCTGTGGGTGATGCGTCCGCAGGTGGCCTGGCACGGGGACACGCCGGAAGTGCCAGCGCTTGGTGCGCCATCTCCTCCCCAGCTGATGACACGCTCCTTGTCTTTCCCTCTTCTCACCTCAGATGTGACTCCCTGCCCCGGCTGGGCACTCCAGGCCATGGCCGACACCATCTTCGGCAGCGGGAACGACCAGTGGGTTTGCCCCAATGATCGGCAGCTTGCCCTGCGAGCCAAGTGAGTCCCCCAAGGCCCCGCCAGGCCTTCCCTTCCTCCTCCATCCCTGCTTCCCTCCATTTTTGGACGAGATTCATTATCGGGGACCCAGAAAGAGAAGTTTGGAGACAGGTGCGTGACTGAGGCACACCAGGCCCGAGCTGGGCACTTAACAGCCATTCACTCATTTAACTGCCACGTCGGATTTACCCTCATTTCTTGGATGAGGAAAACGAGGCTGGGCTCCTTGCCCAAGGCACTTACCTTGTGAGTGGCAGGCCTGGGACCCGCACCCAGGCTCCCCTGACTCCCATGCCTGTGTTCTTTCTATCACAGCAGGCTGGGGGTGCGGGTGTCAAACTGCTTCCTCTGCCTTCTCGGTTAAAAGTATAAATCCCCCTGTCACTGAGCCTTCAGTCCCTGAGCCCCTGCCCCCGTCACCTCCCTGCCCAGGCTGAAACACACAGCCAGCCTCAAGGCATCCCCGGTCTCCTCCCTGCCCTTAACAGGGCCTCTCTGATGCTGGTTTTTCCCCTGAGAGCCCCCAGTTTTCCTGTTACCCTCAGCCTGGTGATCCCTCAGATCCAGTTAGATTGGGCCATCTCTCCTCAGTGTCCCCCGGTGGCTGGAGACCAGAGGCTCCCGGATGCCTGTCCTGCCTTCCAGTCTTCCCTATCCATCTGAGGACTTGGCGGTCCCCAGTGCCTGATAAGCCCAAGAATGCCCCTTCGATCTGTCAAACAGGGTCAGTTGTGGGAGCCGGCATTTCCCCAATGGGACCAAGTTCAAGAAATTTGCAATTAGATGTTACAGGCCTGCAGGGGGACAGAGCTGAAACATCAAAGAGGGATAGAAAAATTAATCCGAAACGCCCGAGAAGAGCGGAGCCCTGCATGGTTTGCAGGAATCTCCGTGCAGTAGTTAATTTGTCCCTCTCACTGGGGTGGCTCAGCTCCTTTCAGCCCCTGCACAGCCCCCCCCCCCCAACAGGGGAGAGACCAGGGACGAAGCCAGCCCCTGTCCCTCTCTGCTTCGATGCCAGGCAAGACGATGTGTCCTCCCTGGCAGCATATGAAGAGAGCTGTGCTTTTGTACCAGGGCCTGGTGTGACCTCTGATGACCCCTCTGGCATTTCTTTCAGTTTTCCCTGACCTTGCCTTGTGCTCAGCAGCAGCCAGAAGCTGTTGTAGCGTCTTTTAGAAGAGCAGATGCTTTTATCTCCTCCCCAGGGTGTGCTGCCTTGTAATGCCAGGCTCCGTAAAGAAGAACACCACAAATCCTGCAACTGGGCGCTGTGCCCTGACGGTTCCTCTGGGAGGCCCGGGGAAGTTACCACCCGGGCATCAGCTCAGGTCTGTCCTGAGACACCAGACATTTTCTAACCCCCTACCAGGTGCCAGGCACTGGTTGCACAGCAGTGAACAAGACCAATATGGTGCTTGGTCTTAAGGCACTGATAGGAAGAGGTGAACATTATACATGAAATTACCCATGTGTAGCTACTTTGACAGTGGAAGCAGGCAGTGGGGTGAAGAAGGCAGGTGCTAACTTAATCCAGGGATTTGGAGAGGCTTCCCTGAGAATGTGATGTTTAATTTGAGTCCTGGAGGAGGGGTACATGTTAGATGGAAATAGGGGGAAGGAGCCTCTAGGCAGAAGGAATAGCATGAGCAAAGGCCCTGAGGTAGAAAGAACATGCCTGATAGGAGGCCACTGTGGCTTGAATGCAGAGTGAGGTGCTAAAAGTGGGGGGAGGAAGTTGGGGAAGTGTTCAGGGGCCAGATGGGGCAGGGCTGGTCCCCTAGACTCACATTCTGGGCGGGGAGACAGAGGGTCTCCCACCCGGCCTTGAGGTAATGTTTAAGGCCTGTGATGGAGCTATGCCTGGGCCTTCTGGGAACTCTGAGAATGGACTCTTGACCCACCTTGGAGGGAATCTTCACCATGCATCTAAAAGAAGTCTTGAGGCACCTGGGTGGTTCAGTTGGTTAAGCATCCGACTTTGGTTCAGGTCATGATCTCACAGGTTGTGAGTTTGAGCCCCACATCGGGCTCTCTGCTATTAGCATGGAGCCTACTTTGGATCCTCTGTCTCCCTCCCTCTCTGCCCCTCCCCCGCTGTCTTTCTCAAAATTAAATAAACATTAAAAAATAAAAAATAAAAGGAGACTTTAAAAAGAATAGGAGTGACCCAGTGGAAAAGGGGGTTTAGGGAGAGGGGCAGGCGCTGAGGGTGGAGGGCACAGTGTGAGCAAAGGCCTGGACACAGCGTGCAGCCTAGAACGCAAGGAACTAGGAACAGTTGTTGGTGCACCGTGTGAGGCCAGGCCAGCCGCGAGATGAGACCACCGTACGGGGGGCATGTACAGATGGGCGCTGGTCGCCACTGAAGAGTCTTCCTCGGGGCTTACAACCATGCCTATTATCTGGCAGCCACGAGTTGGCCACCTCTGGTGGTGTGGAGGGCCATTCCGGGGAACAAGATACTCAGTGGCAGCCAGGGCCAAAGGCACGAGCTGCAGCCTGACTGGACAGAGGCAGGGGCCTGGGGAGGAGGTTGAATGAGAGGACAGCTTGTCAGGGCTTGGTAGGTGACCAGATGGAGGCAGAAATGGAGGCCTGGAGGATGCCCTAGGGAAGCCTGGCAGGGGGCTGTCAGCAGCAGCTGGCCATGGGCTCCTTGGATCTGGAGGCCAACCAGCCTCTGATCACCTTTATTGTTTATTTTATTATTATTATTTTAATGTTTATGTATTTGAGAGAGAGAGTGTGTGTGTGTGTGTGTGTGTGTGTGCGCATGTGTGTGCATGCACAAGTGGGGGAGGGGCAGAGAGAGGGAGAAAGAGAGAATCCCAAGCAGGCTCCAGGCTGTCAGCGCAGAGCCTGATGTGGGCCTCAAACTCACAAACTGTGAGATCATGACCTGAGCTGAAATCAAGAGTCGGAGGCTTAACCGACTGAGCCACTCAGGCACCTCTGACTTGCCTTTAGAAAGCTATCTAACTACACTCGGTCTCTTTACTCCACTGAGAAATGGGGAGCCTGCCTTATAGAATGGCAGGAGGGTCCGGCGTGAAGAGGTCTGCCGTGCCCTGGGCGGAGCCAGGCCCAGAGCTAGCTGGGTAGGGGTTGCACCCTCCAGGATGGATCGAAGTTGCTGGTGCTGTGCCCTCCCGTTTCTGTGTTGCTTGGCTTTTCTTTTTCCCATGCGGTGGGAGGCCTGAGCTTGGGGACCCTGTTTTCCAGGTCTCCTCCCTGGGCCCAGTGAGTCACACACAGAGGGTGTCCTGGCCAGTCACTTGAGTCCTTGAAATGCTCAGGTAGAGAAAACCTGCAGGTTGGGGTGAGAGAGTGTTGCCTTTCAGGGCCTGAGTCTGCCCAGCGCACAGAGGAAAGGCGGGCGCGTGCCCTTGCCCACTCCAAGGACTGGACTCCCTTCCTCTGCCCCCCAGTCCTGCCCCTTTCCTATTGTTCGCTTCCCCCAGCCCTGTGAGGACTGCTTGAGAAAGTGTTGGTCTAGGGCTGTGCTTCTTTTTGAATTGGAGACATAAGCGGTCTGGAAGTCTGGAGACCCTCAGTACAGCATATTGTGTTATTTTATGTCTTTGAGCCTTTGCACGCATGGGTCCTCTGCCTGAACGCCGTCCCCCTCTTTCCGTGTGGGGAAGCGCCTGTTCATCCTGCACAAGCCCTGCCTCTTTGGTCAAGCCATTCCTGATGGTCCTACCCGTGGTGATTATAGTAATCATCATTAACCACCACTGATTAAGCAATTGGGCATCTGCTGTATGCAGAGCGCCCTGTCTACCCTGCCTCGTTTAATCTGCATGGCGCCCTTTAAAGAGGCAGATCGGGAGATCCGGCTGTGAACAGCTGCCTGCATTCTCACCGCTGGGAAGGGAGGGAGCCAGAAGGTAAAAACCAGCAGGCTCCAGTCTGAGTCCTTCACCTTAGCCAGCCTGCTCTACTTGCGGAGAGAGGACGTGCTCTTTCGCCCTCCTGACACTCACTGTGCCCACCGTGCAAGAAGTGTTGGTTGTAGCAGCCTGGGTGGGGCAGTGATACGAGACCACCGGTGTCCACCTTGTGTCAGGGAACCACCCGGAAGGCGTCTACATCCTCACCCTCCTTCCCTGTGTCCTGCATCTAAGACTCTTGTCTGCTGTCACTTTTTTTTTTTTTTAAGTGTGTTTGTTTTGAGAGTGAGTGTGGGGGGAGGAACAGGGAGAGAGGGAGAGACGGGGGGCGGGGACAGAGTGGGGGAAGGACAGAGAGAGAGAGAGGAGGGAGAGAGAATTGCAAGCAGGCTCCGCGCTGCCATTGCCGAGCCCTGTGCGGGGCTCGAACCCATGAATTGTGAGATCGTGACCTGAGCTGAAACCGAGAGTCGAACGCTTAACCGACTGAGCCACCCAGGCACCCCTGCTGTCACTTCTTTAGGGAAGCCCTTCCAGAACATACCCCGACTAGGTTAGTTCTCTTATTTATACGTCCTCCTAATGCCCACCTGCGTGTCCCACCCAGCAGCACATCCCTAACACCTAACGAGCCCCAGTGGACACCCAACAAATATGTGCTGACTGCATAGCTCTTCTTGGTTTTCATTAAGTAAATACTGGTGTAACTGACTGGGCATCGGTGTCCCCAGGCACGTTACAGTTCTTCGAGGTGGCCACTTGCCATCTTGCCTGTCTCTGTGTCCCCAGCACTTGGCTCAGAATGTCTCACAGACGCGGGGACCCTGGGCAGAGACTTGGGGCTCGGTCTGCTGCCGCCACTCCCTTTCCATCCAGAAAGATGGGACGGGTGTGAATTCTTGCCCTCGGCCCCTGGTCACAGCTTCAGCAGGCGGCGCTCTCGCAGCCCATGGCCGTGGAGACTCTAGGGTCCCCCGGCTGTGCCCCAGCTCTGCCCCACCACCCAGCCTCCCCTCGCCACCTCTCCTGGTGCACTGCTGTGTTGCCCTCCTGCCCTCGAACCCTCTAGTTTTCAAACTGCTGTGTGCATCTCCTTTTATCTTCAGGGTTTGTTTTTAACCTAATCGCCACTCTTTCCTAGCCCGTGGTCAAGTTCCGTTTCACTTATACGCCTCAGATCTCAGTCTCGATGATCTTCCGTGTTCCTCCCTCGGAAGCCTCACATGCTGTGGCCGTGGCCTTTCTCCATCCGTCCGGAGGCCACACTCCATGCTCCTGCCTCCCACGGTGCTAAGCCAGCACTGCCGTCTGTGCGGGACCCAGTGACTGGCAGGTGTCAGAGCCAGCTTTCAAAGCGTCTGCCCTGTTCCCTGAATCCTTCCTCCTGACACACGGCTCCTGGGCCGCCCCCAGACTGTTTCCAGGGGGGCTTCGTGATCTGGCAGGGCTGCCTGGGGTTGCACTGTGGTGGCCTCAAGGCCGGCTGTGTCCTCTCTCCAGGCTGCAGACGGGCTGGTCTGTGCACACCTATCAGACGGAGAAGCAGAGGAAGAACCAGTGCCTCAGCCCCGCCGAGGTGGAGGCCATCCTGCAGGTGATCCAGAGAGCAGAGCGGCTGGACGTCCTGGAGCAGCAGAGAATTGGGTAAGGGCCGCTTCTGAGCTGGGACGGGATCCAGGAGAGGGAAGCAGAGGCATGTAGTGTCAGATCAACACTCTGGGTCCTCGTGCTGGCTGTCACCATGCAGAGTGAGTCTGCTCTGCCCCAGTGCCCCCGGGGTATAGATGCATGACCCAGCCCAGCAAAGCCTCAGTAGGTCCCTCTATAAGAAGTGCTCTCTGGACACGTGAGCCCAGGCACATGTGAGCAGAGGTGCTCTCTGGAGGGCGCGTAGGTAGAGGCAGCTTCTGTGCAGTCTGCTCCCCCTTGGCCCCAGGCAGAGCCTGATCACCTCCGGGGAGAATATAGGGTTGCCATGAGAAAGAGGCCTCGGTGTTTGGTTCTGGGCTCCTCCTGTTAGGGACTGTATAACTCTCGTGGAAAGTGACTTTATATTTCTGAGCCTCAATCTTTTCCTCTTTATTTAAAAAAATTTTTTTTAATGTTTATGTACTTTTGAGAGACACAGAGAGACAGAGAATGAGTGGGGGAGAGGCAGAGAGAGGGAGACACAGAATCCGAAGCAGGCTCCAGGCTCTGAGCTGTCAGCACAGAGCCTGACACGGGGCTCGAACTCATGGAGCCGTGAGATCATGACCTGAGCTGAAGTCCAACGTTTAACTGACTAAGCCACCCAGGCGCCCCAATCTTCTCCTCTTTAAAGTGAGGGAAAATTGGGGCGCCTGGGTGGCGCAGTTGGTTAAGCGTCCGACTTCAGCCAGGTCACGATCTCGCGGTCCGGGAGTTCGAGCCCCGCGTCGGGCTCTGGGCTGATGGCTCAGAGCCTGGGGCCTGTTTCCAATTCTGTGTCTCCCTCTCTGTCTGCCCCTCCCCCGTCCGTGCTCTGTCTCTCTCTGTCCCCAAAATAAATAAACGTTGAAAAAAAAAAATTTAAAGTGAGGGAAAATAGCATCCTCCTCACCGGGGGAGGGGGTTGAGACAACGTATCTGCAATCTGTCCTCCATTTGTTCATTCAGGAGTTTCCACTGAGTGTCCCCTGGGTACTGGAGATACGGTGGCCAATAAGACAGAAGTGGCCACCAGCTTCGTGGGGGTTGTAGGGTTGCCATGAAGGGAGGGAGTCACAGTGGGCTGAGGGGCCTGGGACCCTGAGGAGAGTGACCTATCCTAGGCTTAGCAGGGCTCAGGGAAGGCTCCTGGACACTCGGCATCAGAGGTTCAGAGAAGATCACTTTTTCTTTCTTCCTCCAGTTTCTTCATGCACCCACTTGCTCAAACCAAAACCTCTACATCATCCCGGATCTCCCTCTTACCCCCTACCCTCACGCCCCATTTCCAGTAATGCCAGTCTTGGTCCCCCCTCACTGGACCTCCCACTGCCTCCTGCTGGCTTCCTCACCTGCACTACCCTCCCTCCTCCCCCCCCCCCCTCCACCTGCCAACCCCAGTCCTGGCTCTCCACCCACAGCTGGAGTGAGCTTTTAAAAATGTCACTTGATGGGGCGCCTGGGTGGCGCAGTCGGTTAAGCGTCCGACTTCAGCCAGGTCACGATCTCGCGGTCCGTGAGTTGGAGCCCCGCGTCGGGCTCTGGGCTGATGGCTCAGAGCCTGGAGCCTGTTTCCGATTCTGTGTCTCCCTCTCTCTCTGCCCCTCCCCCGTTCATGCTCTGTCTCTCTCTGTCCCAAAAATAAATAAACGTTGAAAAAAAAAATTAAAAAATAAATAAATAAATAAATAAAAAATAAATAAAAATGTCACTTGGATCAAATCGCCCCTCTCCTTAAAACTCTTCAGAGGCTTCATATTGATCTTAGAATATAATCCAAACTCTATTTTGTGACCTACAAAACCCTTGTCATCTGTCCCCTCCTCGCCCCTCCAGCCCCCTTTATCCCAGGCTCCTCCTGCTGGTTCACAGGGAGGTGGTCCTACCAGCCACCCTTCTGTTCTAAGGTGCCAAGGCCTTTGTCTTTGCCTTCCTCCTGGAGTGTCCCTCCCCCGCTCTTCACCTGGTTTGGCCTTGTCAGTTCACACGTTCTCAGAGAGGCCGTCACTGATCACCATTGGGCATGCCTGGGCATACAGTCCCCCTTAGACTTCTCCCCACACACTTAGTTGATATATACCACGCCCTCTGTCTGAAATCAGTTTGCATGTTGACTTCTTCATGGACTTCCTCGCTTTACCGAACATAAGTTCTGTGAGAGCAGGGACCGTGTCTGTCTCTGGCTTGCTTGCTTCAATATTCCCAGTCCCTGGCACGTCGTAGGTACTCAATAGTTGGCGAGCAAATGAATGATTAGGAGCTGGCCTGGGAAAGGGGTGGGGCAGGGAACAGTACCCCAGGTGAGGGAGTAGCACAAGGGGCAGGATACAGCGCTGGGGCCCCGTGGCAGCCACACCCGGGCAGTGGTCAGGTTGGGCACAGGAAACATCCCACCTGACTCTGGTCACATTCCATCTGACTCTGTCCTGTGCTGCAGGCGGCTGGTGGAGCGGCTGGAGACCATGAGGCGGAACGTGATGGGGAATGGCCTCTCCCAGTGTCTGCTGTGTGGGGAGATGCTGGGCTTCCTGGGCAGCTCCTCGGTGTTCTGCAAAGACTGCAGGAAGGTAAGGCCCTGCTCTGCGGGAGTGTCTACTGCGTGTCTGTGTGTGTCTGTGCATGCACACAGTATCCTGTGCTTGTTGGCAAGAAGAACTGAGGCCTTAGGTCAAATGGCCTGTCTTCTAGGGCCACCTGTGGGGAGTGGACCTCTGGATTTCTCAGGCCCGGGTATGAATTCGGTTCTTCCACTAGCTGGATGACTCCAGAAAACTTGTTTAATACGTTGAGTCTCGTCTTCCTCATCTGTAAAATAGGGATAACGATAATATGTCCTAGAAACTTGTGAGGATTATTGATTACATGCAAAGCTCTTAAAAACCTTATTTGGCACCTAAGTACTCAATAAATTTTATTAGTCATTTTAAATAAATAAAATCCACCTCAGGGCCAGTGTGCTAGGATAATACTTCTTATTCTGTTGATCTGCTCTCAATCCCTGGCCCCTCAAATGAGAATGATTTTTGCTGCAAAGTCAAATGGATTTTTCCCTTATCTTATACTCCACAGATTATTCTAAATTGTGCCACATATTAAATTGGTTCCTATTGAGTCCAGGACTTCTTTTTTTGTTTTTTAATTTTTTTTAATGTTTAGTTTTGAGAGAGAGAGAGAGAGAGAGAGAGAGAGAGAGAGAGACACACACACACACACAGACACACACACACACACACACACACACAGTGTGAGTTGGGGAGGGGCAGAGAGAGGGAGACACAGAATCTAAAGCAGGCTCCAGGCTCTGAGCTGTCAGCACAGAGCCCGATGAGGGTCTCAAACTCATGAACTGCGAGATCATGACCTGAGCCGAAGTCGGACGCTTAACTGACTGAATCACCCAGGCGCCTTGAGTCCAGAACTTCTTAAAGTAACTGTCTTTCCTGGCGTTTCTAATTACCTTTCTTTTCTTATTGACCCAAGAATAATGTGCCTTCCAATCCTCAGGATTATTTAGCATCTCAATTTTACTCTCTATGGCATGGAGCCTACATTTTTTTCCTTCGAGACACTTAGTCTTAACTCCAGCCCAGACTAGTTGCTGCATAGCTGTCATCATGGGACTTCCCTTGACCGCCTTCCTAGGTTAGAGACACTTTTCCCAAGTTACTATATCTTCCTCTTTCTTTTGTTTCTCACTCTAGTTTTACTGGCACCCGTCTTCCATGTGTTTAAGCCTAGGGTTGGTCAACAAGACAAAGTTGGTCAACAAGCCTATCTTTTGGTCAACAAGACAAAGATAGAAACTTCTCTCTTGAGATTACACTGGGTAAGGGAACCGAAAGCAAATAATGATCAAATAAGAATACTTCAGGACATAATACATTCTGGAAATATATTATAACAGGGGATAGAAGATCGGGGATGGGGTGGGGTGGGGTGGGGTGGTTAGAACAAGAGGACTGTAGAATATAGAGAAGTCAAAGAAGTAAACATGGACTTGGCCACGTGGAGGCCATCGGCAGCCTTGATAAGATCATTTTGAGTCGCATTCAAAAGCTGGACGAGAGAACCAAGATGCAAAAAAGGTCAATATACCAAACCAATAAGTGGGAAAGCCAGGATTTCAGATAAGGTCATTTTTCCCCTGTCTGTGACATGTGGTGAACTGGGCTAAGGAGTGTGGATTCGCTGGTGAAGGGTCCCAAGAACAGTGGAGATGCGGCAGGGCAGGGGGTGGGGTGCACTTGTGGGTCAGCTCCCCCTTAAGCCCTTCGTGGCCTTGGACCAGATACCAACATAGGTAGTAGGCAGAGGGACTCAGAACGCCTTGTTCCCAGCCCTCGGGCAGGTTCGGTTATATTCTGTGACTCCTGCCTGGGACAACGGGGCCCAGCAGCCTATTTCCTCTTTCTGCCCCCCTACCCCCACCACTGCTATAAATGTCCAGGTTTGTGGGGCCATGACGAGGGGGCAGAGCCTTGTCTCTTCCCCTGGAAAATTCTGGGACCTCTGCTGTAGAGGCCGGCTCCTGCCCTGACTGCTGAAGGGTCCTTGGAGAGCAATTTCCTAGGCAACAGTGGCGTTCCCGGGGAATGACCTCAGCTGCATGGGGGTGGACAGGGTACAAAATATTCTTCTAGATGCCCCGCCCCATGGTATCCTGGAGCACTGGGCTGGTCCGGAGACATTTCCATTTGAAATTGTTCTTACTTTGCAGCAGGCTGATGACCTGGTTTGGGCTTGGGTGGTGAGGCAGGGAGGCCTTTGAGTTTCTGAGGGGAGTTGCTCCTGGGTAGAAGTGGAGGAGAGGGTGCTAGTTGGGGCCACAGACGAACGATGGGCATTTGGAGGTTTTCTTCATCCATCCTTGAGAAGATTGTGTCATTCGCTCATTCATCCATCCATTCATTCTGCAAACAGTAGCGGGCCTCCTACGTGCAGGCCGTTCTAGGTGCTGACGATACCATGAACGAGAAAGGCAAACAAACCCCTTGCCCCCGTGGAGATGTTTTCCAGGGGTGGGAGAAGAGAGACAACAGACAAACACACCGTGAATTAGAGCAGGGCAGTGTGGTGGAGTATGAGCACGAAGGCCTCTCTGAGCTCAGAGCTGAAGGAGCCAGCCCTGGGAAGATCCGGGTGGAAAAGTGTTCCAGGCAGAGGGAGCAGCAAGCATGAAGTTCCTGAGGTGGAAACCGGCCGGGGCATGTTCAAGGAACTGACGAAGGCACCTGGGGCAGAGGCGGGCGTGCCGATGCCACAAGAGCTTCGAAAGTCAAGGTCAGGAGTTGAGCTTTGGTTCTAAGTTTAATAGGATGCCAGTGGAGTGTTTTAAGCAAGGGTGTGATGTGATCTGATTTGTCTTTGTACATGATGAGCCCAGCTGCTGGCGGCTCATCCTAATCCGTCTGGCGAGTGGGTTGCAGGGGGAGATAAAGTGACAGTGGGAGACCGGTTAGGCACTGCCTGTCATTAGGGATGAGACAGTGGGGGTGGAGATGAGGCAACACAGCCTGGGTGGGGGGGAGGGTCACATATTTTCACTGTATGTAAGCAGGTGGGGACGGGTTACAGAGGGTGATCTAGGGTCCCGGGAGGGAAAGCAGGTCCTAGGCTGCAGATGGGCCGGAGCAAGAGGCCACTCCGTCTGCCCTGTGTGATAAAGGGGCGGTGAGTGCCGTTCCTGTGCACATGAGCATGGGTTGCCGTCCCAGCTCGGCCACAGCACCGGGACCTTGTACAAGGTCTCTAGAACTTAACCTCTGGGCTTCTGTTTCTTCACCTGTAAATGGGGTAATAAAGCTTCTTACGTCATCATCCGGTGTGTGTGAGGAGGAGGTGAGCTAAGGCGGCGGAAGCCCTTAGCAGAGTGCAGGATCCATTTCAAAGACCCAGTAAAGGATGCCTGTTGCTGTCATTCATCCACTTCGAGGTCCTGGCTGTTCAGACCCAGGATGGAGCTGACCTTCCACGTATCTCAGATAGATTTAGTGACACCCTGTGTCTCAGCTCAGGCTGCCAAAACCAAATGCCACAGACTACGCAGCTGCCCTAAGAGAAATTTGTTTCTCACAGTTCTGGAGGCTGGAAGTCCAAGATCAAGGTGCCGGCTGATTCACTTTCTAGTACAGACTCTCTTCCTGGCTCGAACACTCCTGGCTTGTCACTGGGTCCTACCTGGCAGAGAGCGAGCTCTGGCCTCTCTTTTCTCATAAGGACACCAATCCTACTGGATCAGGACCCCACCCTTATGACCTCATTTAACCTTAATTACCTCCTAAAGACCCCTTGTCTCCAGGGCAGTCATATTGGGGGTTAGGAGAGCTAACTGATGATACTCTCCATCAGTATTTGAATTTTTAGGGGATACAATTCAGTCCATAGCACCCCACATTTTCCTTATTAGAACTCACGTTTTCTTGTACTTAAAATTGGAGCTCCCACAATTAGTCGTATAGTTCTGATAAGTCATATAAAAGTTTCCAGATGTCTTTGTAGCTCTTCAGCGTTGGATGTCCTGAGGCAGCAGGGAGATGCCTTGGTCTCTGTCAAGTACTTCATGTAAATGTTAACACTCAATCACTTACACAACTGTTGTGGGCTAATTTGGGGTGAGAGGAATCCAAAAGGAGAGGTGTCTAGAACAGTGACTTCCCTCAGGTCCTGACGGTCAAGGTGGGCAGACTGTATTGTCTAGAGTGATGCTCAACACGGCTGGACCAGCGTTCCAGGAGGAGAGCAGTGGGGAGGTCTGCCTGTAGGAGCTGGTTCCTGGAAGCTGGCTGGGCTTCGGAGAGGCTGAGAGCAGAGTGAAGGGCATTTCGAGGAGGGGAGAACAGCACAGCAGAGGCACATAGCTGGAAACAGGCTGGGCAAGGACTGGACGATAAGGATGCAGGGCCCGAGGACGAGGAGAAGTGGGCTGAAAGAAGGAAGGACGTAGGAGAAGGCATCAGATTTGGCTGGGGAACGGGAGCCTTGGGGGAGGGACAAGACAAGATCCTGGGGACTGGAAGACGTGGGGGCAGGGCCGAGATCTTTGGAAGGAGATGGGGCTCATTAGAAGGAAGAGGTGTCTTGAGGGCCAAGCTGCATTTGAGCAGAGTAGACAGGTCTATATGGCCCTGGGTCCCCCGGGAAATGGCCACAGAGGTGCAGACCCCCTGCCACGGTGGGGCCACTCTGCCAGGTGGTGGTCACTTACGGCCAAGTCCCAAGAGAATCAGGAGGGAGGTTCAGACTTAACCTTAGAGCCCCTGTTCTAGTTAAAGGTTTAGTTAAAGCTTTGCAGGGGCTCTACAGTGTCTGGGAGGGGAGGGACGGTGTCCTCCTTTCACTTATCCATCAAATATTTATTGTAGGTCTGTGCGTACAGGCACTGGGGATACAGTGTAAAGACACACAGACCCTGCCCTCTGGAGGGGGTGTTAAAGGATTATGGATCATTAATTACAGTTGTGGTTGGGGTTACTGAGGCGGCCCTGGGGGACTGAGAGAGCTCTAACAGGGCACTGGACCTAATGAGGGGCATCAGGAGCCCTCCCCTCTGGGCGCACCAATTTCTAGGGAGCTTCCCCTGTTTATTTCCACATCCACTGGCCACCTTCTCACCTTTTGCCTGCAGCCCTGGGTGCTGGGAGGTGTGCGGGCGTGGGCAGGCTGCAGAGAGGGGATGCTGGGGAGACCTCCGACACGGGAAGTGTTCAGATCCAAGCCTGGGGGGCACATGCGCAGGCGCTCCTGGCCACACGGAGCTGTCCCCAGCAAGAGCCCTGACGCATTCAGCAGTCACAAGCTAATGAGTGTGCTGGTAGAACCCATGCCGGTCCTTGGTGCACTGTCCCCTCCGTAATTGGGTCTGCACGCCCAGGCTGCCAGCCCTCATTACCAGAGGGCTGTGGTGGGAAGGGAAAGGGGCTGGCTGGTTAATTAGAGAGCCCTGGTGCTTCTGATTGCTTAGGCGCTGAGTCAGCCAGCTTTCGGTTTGATTGAGAGTCCTCACCAACCATGGCGGAGCGGGGGCGGACAGGGCTGCGGGTGAACCCACCTGAGCCCAGGACGGCGTTGTCACCGTGCAGGGGAAGCAGTCACGGTTTGTCTGGTCTCGGCCAAAATGCGGACCCAGAGGGGCTTGCGCATGAAACAGAGGTCTCTGTAATGTGTTCGCGGAGTCCGTGTGAAAGAGGGACTCTTTCTACTCTGCTTCAAGCCCTTAGGGACAATCCAGCTTCTTGCGGGGTCAGGCATCCTGCACAGGATAGGGAAGCCCGGCAGGAAGGGGCCACGCCCCGAACCCGATTCCTGCCTCCCGCCCCTGCTCAGGGCCCTGAGGAGGTGAGGAGGTGTGTCCTTCGGGGGAGCTGGCAGTGACCCCCACCCCCCGCACTAATCCCCATGACCTCATCTGACCCTGATCCCCTCCCAAAGGGCCCCCTCCAAACACCATCACCGTGGGGGTTAGGACGGTGACGCATGAATTTTGAGGGAGCACATTCAGCCCCTGGTACCTGCTGAACAGAAACCCTGGGGGGTGGGGGCGCTGGCCTGTGTGTAACAAGGGCTCCAGGGGATGCTCATTCTCTTTGGGTTTGAAAACCTCTGCTCTAAGGTCCCAGCCCCAGGCCCGGCCCAGGACCTCTGCCTGTCTCCCTCTCCTTGCCCTCCCCCACACCCCCCAGTCCCCACATCCCCCCACACCTCCCCCGCATACCTCCTCACCCCCACACCACACACCACACACCACACGCCCCAGCTCAGGGTCTCCCGCACCCTCCCTCAGGCCACCCTCGCTCTCGCAAACCGTGGGCCCCGAGGCCGAGGCCGTGTCTTTCTCACTTTGTGTTGTCCTTTAGGGTTTATAAAGCTGTTTCGCAAAACTTTTTGAGCCTCAGGACAAAGCCGTAAGGAGAGCAGGGGGCTTCGTCTGAGGTCATGCGGCCCAGTTGGGTGACCCAGCCAGGTAGTGGGGAGCTGGGTTCCCCGGGGGTGTTCGCTGCACCGTGCTTGCCACTCCTTCATTTCTTCAGACCAAAGCAGCCACCTCATCTCCCTTCCTGGGAGAAGCAGGGCTATCTTTGTGGAGAACACGGAAGAAGAAACATACTCAGTGGTTAAATATCAGAAACTTTCTCCGAAATCAGGAATAAGACAAGTGCTACGTATCTTTATCCAACATTGTGCTAGAAGCCTGGCCAGCGCAATCAGGCAAGGGAAGAAGCGTATGGTACAAGGATTGGAAAAGAATAGCTAAAACCGTCATTATCTCTGAAGAACATGATTATGCAACTAGAAAAATCTGAAAGAATCTAAATACAAATGGTTACGGGGCGCCTGGGTGGCTCAGTTGGTTAAGCGTCCAACTTCAGCTCAGGTCATGATCTCATGGTTCACAGGTTCGAGTCCCGCGTCGGGCTCTGTGCTGACCGGTCAGGGCCTGGAGCCTGCTTGGGATTCTGTCTCCCTCTCTCTCTGCCCCTCCCCTGCTCACGCTCTGTCTCTCTCTCTCCCTCTCTCTCTCTCTCCCTCCCAAAAATAAATGAACATTTAAAAAGTAAATAAATACAAATGGTTACAGTTAGTAGGTGAATTTATTAGCAAGGCTATTGCATACAAGTTTAATATACATGTAAAAAAATCAGTATTTCCATACATCTGAGGCAAAAATGAGAGAAAATAAAAAGTCCAATTTATGACAATAGACTCTGAGATGCAAGAGGGAAAAGAATGGTCTCTTGAATGAATGATGCAAAGCTATTTGGATATGCATATGGAAAAAAATGTATCTTGACTTTTACCTCATAGTAGGCACAAAAGTCAATTCTAGATCGAATATAGATTTAAATGTAAAAGGTTAAATTACAAATACTTGGGAGGAGGGGCGCCCGGGTGGCTCAGTCACTTAAGGGTCGGACTTCGGCTTAGGTCGTGATCTCACGGTTTGTGAGTTCGAGCCCCACGTCGGGCGGGCTCTGTGCTGAGAGCGATCCTGCTTTGGCTCCCCTGTCCCGCTCTCTCTCTCTGTCCCTCCCCTGCTTGCTCTCTCTCTCAAAAATAAAATAAAAATATTTAAAATAAATAAATGCTTTGGAGGAAAGATAGGCAAAAAAGGATACAGGGGAAGTCGCTTAAAGTCAAAGAGGGGGTGCCTGTGTTAGCATGGAAGATGCCTTCGGGGACCCTGCGTACACCCGGGTGGCCCTGTCTGGGGGCCGCCCTCCCACCTGGACTCTGCCCGGTGCCAGCAGCGTGGCTGGCTGGCTGCCCCGACCACCACTGGGGGAAACACCTTTTTGAGCCACTTCCCCAGGACCTTCAGGGGCAGCCTGAATGCTCTCAGGATGTTCCCAGGGCAAAAGCTAAATCCTGGGGCTGAGCTGGGCCCACCTCGGCCAAGGGCCCGTGTGAGCAAGAGAAGAGTGGCCCTCTCGGGGACCCTCCCCTCTTTTGGAGCCAGCTCAGCGCCCTAGGCCTGTCCTTGCGAATGAAAATGGACTTGCATGAAGCGCTGCCTCTCTGCAGAACTGTCCCTCATTCATCCTGCCGCGTGTTTTGGGTTGGTGGTACCTGTGATGAACGAGGCAGGAGGCAGCCCGCCCCTCGTGAGCCCTGCTGGTAACACTGAGCATCAGTACTTGCCTCACTTTCCCGTGCCGGACACGGTTCTGAGGGCTTTTCACGCATTAGCTTATTCAGTCCTCCTAACAGCCCTGTGGGGCAGCACTGTTATGGTCACCCTTTTACAGGTGGGGAAACTGAGGCACTGAGTGGTTAAACCCTGCCCAGGGTCACTCAGCTAGTTAGATGTGGAGACAGGATTTGAAACCAAGCAGGCTGGTTCTGAGCATCCTGGCTGTGAACTGCGGTCCTACATCCCCTCCGTGGAGTGTATGACCTGGACAGGTGAGATGGATGGGAATGACTAAATACAATAATTTCAGAAAGCCGCAGGCAGAAATGGGGAGTGCGGGGGGAGGGAGTAAGAAGGAGCGACTTTGTTTTGGATGCACAGCGTGGGCCTCTCTGGGATGACATTTGCACTGGGACCATGACAAGAAATTGAAGTCGGATCTAAAGAAAGTGTCCCAGGCCAAGAGGGTGCGGGGACGAGGTGCTGTGGGGGGAAGTGCAGGGCGCAAGTGAGAAACGGAAGGAAAAAGGCCAGGGATCTGGGGAGGCAGAGGGCCTCACAAATGACCCTTCAAGTCTCTAGTCTGGCCCTCATTGGGCCCACATAGTGGGGGGCTGCCCCCCACCCCCGCTCCTTGAATTAACTTGAGTCCCTCAAAATAGGGGGCAATTAAAAAACATGTTTTTTAATTTGTGGTAGAATGTACGTAACATAAAATTGATGATTTTAACAGGTTTTTAAAAAATGTTTATTTAGAAAGAGAGAGAGCACACATGCCAGTGGGGGAGGGGCAGAGAGAGGCGGGGAGAGAGAGAATCCCAGGCAGGCTCCTTGCTGTCAACTCACAGAGCCCAATGTGGAGCTCGAACTCACAAACCATGAGATCATGACCTGAGATGAAATCAAGAGTCGGATGCTTACCCAGCTGAGCTACCCAGGCACCCTAATTTTAATTGTTTTTTAAAAATGTTTATTTTGAGAGAGAGTGCGTGAGCAGGGAAGGGGCAGAGAGAGAGGGAGGGAGGGAGGGAGAGAATTCCAAACAGGCTCCATGGTAAACACAGAGCTTGACCTGAGGCTTAATCAGATGACCACGAGATCAGGACCTGAGCTGATATCAAGAGTCAGATGTTAAACCGACTGAGCCACCCAGGGGCCCCTAACCCTTTTTAAGTGTATGATTCAGGGGCATTAAGTACATTCACATTGTTGTCCTACCATCACCGCCACTATCTCCAGGACTTTCTCTTCTTGAAAAACTGAAAGTCTGTACCATTAATCACTAACTCCTATGCACCCCCCCCACCCCTCTGCCCTGTCCCTGGCATCCACCAACCTACTTTCTGTCTCTATGAGTTTGGCTACTCTAGGTACCTCGTATAAGCGGAATCATACAGTGCGTGTCTTTTTCTGACTGGCTTCTTTCGCTGAGCATACTGTCTTCAAGGTCCGTGCATGTGGTAGCATGTGTAAGAATTTCCTGCCTTTTGGGGGTGCCTTGGGGGCTCAATTGGTGAAATGTCTGACTGTTGATTTCAGCTCAGGTCATGATCTCATGGTTTGTGCGATGGAGCCCCATGTTGGACTCCATGCTGATCATGGAACCTGTTTAAGATTTTCTCTCTCTCTCTCTCTCTGACCCTCCCCCACTTGCATTCATGTACATGCACGTGCTCTCTCCCTCCCCCCCCAAAAAAAGTATTTCCTGCCATTTTAAGATCAAATAATATTCTGCTGTGTGTACGTAACCCATTTTGTTGATCCGTTAGGTCGATGGACACGTGGGTTGCTTCCGCATTGTAGCTGTTGTTAATAGTGCTGCTATGAATATGGGTGTGCGACTCTCTCTTCGAGGCTTTGCTTTCAGTTCTTTCCAGAAGTGGAATTGCTGGATCATGTGATAGTTCTATGTTCGATTTCCTGAGGAGCTGGCAAACTGTTCTCCATGGTGGCTGCACCATTTTCGCAAATCCCACCAGAGGTGTATGAGGTTTAGGAGGGGGCGGTTTTTCGCAGAGCCTGCCTCCTGTGTGGACTCCCAGTGAAGGTCGTCCACGTCCACGTGTCCCCGTCCCCGACTCCCTTTCCTAACCCAGCCCCCAGCGGCTCTGTCCCTCGGTGCGGCCACAAAAGCAGCAACCGTTTCATTCCATCCGAGCTGCCTCCAGACTGGCCTCCCCGTGTCCTCTCTCCTCCTCGACCCAGTTCAGATGTGGAAGACGTGCGTTTGTGTGCCTCATTACAAAGATGGATTTTTTCATTCAACTACTCATGTTTCCTAAATTCCCGGGGAAAGTCACTTCATTCGTCTGCCCCGCGGGCCTGCTCTGGCTGCCGATGCGTCACCCAGGCTGCTTGGCAGGAATCGACTTGGCTGCCGTTGCCAAGATCGGAGGATTGGACCAGACACCACGCAGCATCTTGGAACATCTGCCTCGCTCTGGAATCTAAGGAACAGAATATCTCCATTAAGGCACACTTCTCTCTGGCCGTCCTGGAGGCTGCGCCACGACTTTTCTTCCCCGAGCCTAGCTTCTTCCTTGCCGTTTCGTGCAGTTCAGAGTCCATTCTGTTCACCCTGTCGTGCCACTGACCTTCAGGGTCGTCAGGACAAAGGCAGCAGAAGAGCTGCCGAGCGAGAGAGCGAGCGAGGGTGGCCCCTGGGAACCACGCAGCCTCCTGACGTCAAAGCCCAGAGCTTCCCAGAGAGACACCGGGGTTATGGCCATCGGGTGCCTTCCTGCAGCCCTCCGGAGACTCTCCCACTTAGTCCACCTTCCTGCCGAGCCCCGCTCACCGCCGGCGACAGATAGTGCAGCACCGAGAGAAGCGTGTAGGCAGAGGTGTGGGGTGATCAGGAGCACAGGGCCCTGGGAGAGGCTGCTGAGTGCGGCGGGTTCTCGGCCAGGCCTAGACCTGGGAGGGTGGGCACTGGGGAGCCGGGGAGCTCTGCAGGGGCAGGGTGAGAGGAAGAGCTGGGGCTGGTGGCTGTAGCTGGTGGGGGGCGGTGGGTCAGGGGAAGGGTGGTGGAGGAAGCAGGAAGAGCGGGGAGGGAAAGAACGGGGCCAGGCTGCTGAGGATCTTGTAGGCAGCAAAGGGCCAGGCTGCTGAGGATCTTGTAGGCAGCAAAGCCGTCAAAGGGTGCACAGCAGGGGATGACACCCAGGCAGGTCTTTGGGGATGACATCCAGGGGCAGATTTGGAGGAGGGAGGATGTAGTGGGTTGGAGAGCCTGCTGGATGCTGCATTACTCAAGTAGCAATAGCAAGGGCCTGCATTCAGAGAGGGACAACCAGGATGGAGACTCGAAAGACAGTTAATGAGTTGCAAATAACAAAAGCCGCCAGTGATTGAGAGCTCGCTTAACTACCAGCCACCCTGGGAGGTCATGATCCCCACCCTGCAGGTGAGGAAACAAGTGTGTGGAGGTTAGTCCCTTGCCTGGCCACATGAGGGTCAGTGGCAGGGTCTGATGGCCTTGCCCCGTGTGCTGCGCCTGTGCTCAGGGCCTGCCGTGCAGGGTGTGGCTGGGGCGGCAGCAGGCGTGGGGACGGGCTGGGGGGCTTGTTGATGCAGAGGGGACTGAGGTCACTTGGGGAAGCCATGGGGACCTCGTGGTCTGTGGGCAGGATTCCGGGCCGTGGATCTGAAGAGGGTCCCTGGAGGGAGATGGGCAGTCCAGAGGTGGATGTCGGGGGTGGGAAGTGGGGGGCAACCGAATTGGTATGGGAGAAAGTGAAGGCCTGGGTTGAGGAGAAGACGTACATGGCAGGAGGGTGGGGGGGGGGCAGCTGTATTCTCCCCCTGAACCTGCCTAAATGACCTCCTGGAGACATTTCTGCAACTTCTTGTTCCTACGTGGGTGTCATGCTTGTGAAACGTCAGGGCTTGTCTATACGGCAAGTGAACCAGGGTCACTGGGCACCTGCTACATACAGTCAGGTCACCCAGGTGTGAGCGGAGTTACACTGAGAAGGATTGATCCATATAAATGGCAGGGAAGCTGCCCAGTAGGGCGTTGGGGGCCTAGAAGGTTGGAGAGAGCTGGGCCTCCAGGAGGGGTGGTTCTCCCCTGCCCAGCCCCTTAAGCTGTGAGGGAGGCACCACCCCATCCTCCTGACTGGCCCTTGTGGGGCCGCCTTCGAAGGGCCACAAGAGCTCAGGGCTTTTCATCTGAGTGCTCCATCTGAGAGCTGAAATTCGGTGCCTCAACTCGGGCTTTACCCTGAGCCCTGACTGCCAGTACCGGCACCTCCGGCTTTACCCCGACTGTGTTTCCAGAATTCACGACTCCTGTCCTGTCCCGGGCTGTGCACCTTGGAGCCCTACTCCAAGCATCCTGGGGCCCCTGCCTTCACCCTGTTCCTCTCCTGCACCAGGGCCCCGAGCGCTGGGTGGCACTTGATAACCTATTTTTTTGTATAATCTTTGAGCTAAAATGGTTTTCACATTTGCAAATGGTTGGGAAACAATCAGAAGAAGAATATCTCGTGATGCGTGAAAATTATGCGAAATTTCAGTTTCGGTGTCCATGAAGTCTGTTAGACAAGCCACGCCCACTCATTTACATATGGCTACTTAGGCTTGACCGTGGCACGGTTGAGCAGTTGTGACAGAGAGCGTAAAATCTTTGCTTTCTCACCTTTTACCGAAAAAGTATGCCAACCCTTGTCCTAACCCGTTAGCCCCGACCCAGGGCACCAGGCCACTGGCGTGAGAAGGGGTGTGATTTCCATCCCCTCCCTGTTACGTGTTGGTGGGGGCCAGAGTTGTTGCTGGGGCTCCAGAGCACTGAAGAATTCAGTAAGATGGTATCCCCTTACTTGTATTGGTTCTACTTTCCTGGAATTTTAAGAAGTACGTTTCACTGTGGCATAGAGGTAAAGGGCCCTGACTTTGGGCTGCCTGGCTTGGGCAAGTTTCCTCTCTGCCTCCGTTTCCTCACCTGGAAATTAACAATGGCCCCTGCCTCACGAGGTGGTGAGAGGGTTGGAGTGAGTGAAGTATATGGTAAGCTCTTAGAAACAATGCCTGGCTGTGTTCTAAAACTCAGACGGTATAGAGCCTATACAATTCAACTCTGCCCAGCCCCATCCTTAAGCAGCCTGGGTGTTTGTGTTCTGCACCCTTCTATGTCCACATGCATGCGAGCACACACAGATGTACGTAGGTACATAACTTTATTTTTTTAATGCTTCTTTGTTTTTGAGGGAGAGAGAGAGCACGCGAGCGTGAGCAGGGGAGGGGCAGAGAGAGAGGGGGACAGAGGATCCGAAGCAGGCTCCAGGCTCTGCGCTGACAGCAGCGAGCCCAACGTGGGGGGTTCAAACTCACGATCTGTGAGCTCATGACCTGACTTGAAGTCGGACACTTAACCGACCGAGCCACCCAGGCACCCCTACATACGTAACTTTAAATGGGACTGTAATAGGCTCTTTACTCTGTAATTTCCCCCCTTTTTTTTTTCCACTTAATAACATCAAAGATTACCCCCCACCACCACCCCCTCCACCCGCTTCAGGTCTATACCTGGCAATCTAATTCCGACTTTAGGAGCTGTGTGATCTAAGGGAATTTTTCACACTTCCCTGTGGCCCCTCTGGGGCTGCTCACACACCCGCTGGGGATCAGGACCGGGGCAGGACGCTGGGCCCACCCCTCACTCCGGACATCTCTCCCCCTGCTCCCCGTTAGTTCTGGCCTCTTCTGTCCGTCCCGCCTCTCCCAGGGCCACGTACCGCTTGCTTTGCGGCTTTGCTGGTTAGCTCCTTTGGCTTTCCTCTGCTCAGGCCTCCCCCCCCCCCCCCGTGCCTGAAATCCAGTCAAGGCCTTAGGTCAGGTTCTTTCCCAGAAGGGAATCAGAGGATGGACACAGCTCGTGGGCTGGGGTGGAGCCGTGGGGCCTAAATCTGTAGGTGAAGTACATGCGCATCTGCTCGGCGCTACCCGCCTACTGTTCGCTCACCTGCAGCGAGTGGACCCCGCATCGGGAGACCCAGCCACAGCCACAGCTCTGTTCTGATCCCTGCTGGGATCCTGGGTAAAATTCCTTTCCCCCTCTGGGCCTCTGTCCTCCCTTGTGAAAGGAAACCGTTGGATGAGAGGGTCTCTCGGGCCCTTCCAGCAGTTTCCTCCTGTGAAGCCCAGGCTTAGTCAGCCCTTGTCGTGTTGCCACCCCAGAACCTGGTCCCCAGGGGCTGTGCTGGCCTCACAGATCAGGGAGCGGCAGCCGAGAGCTAAACCTCATTTCTCAAGCCTCCCGAATGTAGTTCGGCTTGTTGCTTTAAAGCCGTCATCAGTTTCTCTCCCGGTCTGCTTTGGCTCAGACTATGATTGCATCCGTGTCCTCTTAGCAGGGGGAAGCCAGTGTGGGGGTTGGCATGTGCTTCTGAGAGCCCCTCTGCCTCTGATGTTTCTCTGATGCCATACGCCCCTCACAGCAAGCCCCCCACCCCCGCCAGAAGTAGGTACGCAAAAGACAGTGATTATACCCATTTTCCAGATAGACAAATAGGCCAAGAGAGAGCTGCTCTCGCTGCTTGGTTCAGAACTTTGCCCACATATCCTGTGGGAAGTAGAGAGAGCTAAAGACATGTAGGAGACCCCCAAAGGAAGGTGCTGCCTGGTGCCAGCTTGCCAATGGGGTACCAAGGGTATTGACTAAGTGTGTAGCCCTTAGAGTGGGCCATCCATAGTAGGGTGTAGCACCCATCCCCAGACCCGCCCCCCCCCCGAAGCATACCCATCGCAGAGTGAGCCTGAGGCCTCAACCTGCTTTGTCACACCTCTGAGGTATCTGGGTGGCAGGACGTATGTAGGGGGTCTGCCGGGGGTATGGACCAGAGTCACTGTGAGGTCAGCTCCTCATCGAGTGGGTGAAAGCTTCTGCAGGTTTGGGTTGGGGTGTTGGGGACCCTGGCCAGGCCTCTTCCCCAAGGACACACGTCCAGCAGCCCCGTGGGCCCCTTGCCATCCGAGCTCAGTGGCTCTTTGGCCCGGGTCTGGTCAGCGTAGCTTTGAGAGAACGCTGGCAGCAGGAAGCCGTGTTGGCAAATCTGTTCGGCGGCTGTTACCAGGAACAGTAATTTTGTGCAGCCTCTTGTCCTCTGTTGTGGTAAATAACAGATAATGACATTTCCAGGCAGTGGTGTGGCCCTCACCTCTCCGGCTGCACCCTGCAAGCTGCCACACTTCAGACGGCCTGTGATTCTTCATCGCTCTCAAATGGCCTCTGTTTTCCTCCTGCGACATTTCCCTCACGGCTATTTGGTATTCACTGACCTTAACTCGAGGTGGATTTAGCCAGTCCTCTGTTCCCCCACGGGGGGAGCCCAGGGCGCCTCTCGTGCTGATGGGAGCAGCTGAGGAGAGAGTGGGGAGCTGACTCTCCTCCTGTGGTTCCCATTAGGCTGGGCTTCTGAACCAAGAATCGGGCCTTTGTCACAGGGGGGCTGGGAGGCTCTGTGACTTCCCTTCCAAACCCTTCCCTCACCCTGTCATCCCACCCTCTGTGGGAGGGATGGTCTCCCAGGTTACAGATGGGCAAACTGAGCCTGGGAGGCCTTCCAGAGACCCCTTCCTTCAAGGTCCAGGAACCACATCTGCCTTGCTGAGTTTCCAGGTGCAGACAGGAGTGTGGATGGGGCCTGCCAGGGAGAGAGGCCTGAGCGCCTGGCACTACGGAGCCTCCCCACCCAGCTCCTGACGGCCTGCCCTAGCATCTCATTTGCTTTCCAGATCATGCTCTGCTTCTCTGCTCGTTCGTCTTGCTCGAGTGTGATCGGTGTGCTCCTTCCTCCCTGTGCCTTCCGTGGCTCCCTACTGCCTGCGGAATGAAGTCTCACCGCCCCCACATGATGTCCAGGGCTCTCAGTCCATTCCCTGGGCACAAGCTGCTGCCTTTAGCAGCATAAATGAAATACCCAGGGATAGGGCCTGACTCCACCTGGCCCAGACCCGTGGCCACTCTCCTTGGCGCTCTGTTCCTGCGCATCACCAGGGCCCCTCCTTGATCGTTAGTGCTGCTGTTCCTTGAAGCCCTAGGATGTTTGTCTAGTCTACTGTATTTTTCAAGTAAAAAAAAAAAAAAATCAGTCCCAATAACAGGTATTTTTTGGCTTCAAAGATATTTGCTGTGTCCCAGGCACTGGAGGGAGAGGGTATTTTCACACAAACTGACCTTTAAGATAATCCCGTAAAGTCAGAGAAGGCAGTGCAGACCCCAGGGACAGGTGGGGCTCCTGAGGGGCTGAAATGTGCCATGCTGAGTTAGTGGGGGCAGGGCTGGGGGATGGGTGGGGTCTCCCGACTTTAGCCAGGAGGCAGTTGGTGCTGACTTGGCTTCTGGCGGACCCCCACCAGCCTTCCCCAGCCTCCCCGAGCCTTCCCTGCTTCCTACCCTGGTCTCTTTGGCTGAGCAACGAGTTTGTTGGACGGCTGGCGGTTGCATCCAGCTTCGGGCCCCATGGCAGTGCTCCGGGTCATCTTGTGCCTTCCCCAGGTACTGGCCTCAGTGGCAGCCTTTTCCCCTACCCTGCTCTCCCTTTCCACCAGCTCCATCACTGAGAATCCAGGTGTTCAAGTCCCCTTCAGATTGAACAAACATTTATTGAGCACGTAGGGCACAGTCCGGGTTCTGGAGCTCCCACAGGGAACGAGGCAGGCAAAGCCTCAGCCCTCCTGAAGCACCTTCCAGGGGTGGTGAAATCGACAGTAGACAGCACACAGATCAATATGGGAAGTTCGCTGGTCTGTGAGACCTCTCCACTCCCCTTGAGTTCCCAAGTTCCAGCCCTCCCCCTTCTGTAGGTTGCCTGGCCTTCCTCCCCAGCCTTGGTCCTGTGTATCAAGTACCTCTGGGCAGCTCTTCCAAGGGAGTCCGCTCACACTGCAAAGATCAGCGTGTCCAAAGCCAGTTACCTCCCCCCCCCCCCCCGCCCCTCACCACGCCCCGTTAACGTCACCACTGCCCATCAGCAGCCTCAGAGTGACCCTGGAGCCCTTCCTTGCCTCACCTCCCTTATCCAGCTAGGAGCCAGAATTCCATAGTCATCCGGGAATGGTCTGGAAAAAGAACCTTTGCTGAGACTTCAGAGGACCGATGGACCAGGAAGGTGACTGAACCATTCGGTAGAGGTACTTTTTCTGAAACCCAGATCTGATCTGTCCCCTCTTTGAAAGCAGTGGCATCCCAGCCTTGGGGCACACTGTGCTTGTCATTCAGGCCCTCCCTCCTTTCCCGGCCAACTTCATTCATGCCAGCTACCTGCTGAAGTTGGGCATTTGAATGGGAACGAGGTCCTTTTTCTCCAAGGACTCATGGTCGGAGGAGGGGGGCACAATCACGGGAGAGACAATTTCAGTATGATGCAGTCATCAGTCTAGAAATGTCAGCTCATTGTGCACAGGAGGCAGTAGCTAGTGCTCCCCTCGGGGGTAAATCCAGGAAGGAGCCTTGAGGGAGGAGACGGTTGCATTGTGCCTGAAGGATGCACAGAAGTTCTCTAGGCACAAAGGGAGCCTGGGAAAAAGCATGGAGGCGTGGAAGTATCCAGGGTGTTAGGAGCAGACACTGAGGCATGGGGGTGGGCTTGGAGGAGCTGGAGGGTTAGGTGGGGGCCGAGGAGCGGGGTTGTCAGGTGTATGTGCGGGTGTTTTCTTTTCTTTCTCCCCTCACCTGGAAGCGTCGCTGTGCGGGCATCCTGGTCCGGGACCTGGTCGTAGCAGGGCCTTGGGAAGTGCTTGCTGAATGCTCCTGGCCTGTAGTTAACATTGCTGCCCACCAGATTCTAGGGAAAGGGCTGGTGGAGGCTTAGCAGGAGCCTCTTGCCTCGCCTTCCCATGGAGATTTCAAGCCTTCTGCAAGCAGGGCTGTGACTTCAGCATCTTTGGGGTCAGGCCCACACTGGTCACGTGCCCTGGAACCACAGAGTTTCCGAGCTAGGATCTGTGGGGCAGACCTGGCCAAGGGCTCCTAGCGTGGCCAGTGCTGATCACCGCGGGTACCCTCCTGTAAGGTGTGGCTTTGTGGCAGCCCCCAAGGAGCCAAGCCTATTTGCAGCCATTAGTTCAGGGGCTGCTGAGAGGCGCAGGGCATTTTCAAGGTGCTGGAGGTGAGGACAAAAAGGAAAAAAAAAAAGGTCCAGTCTCTTCCTCATCCAGGTTCCTTTAACAGAACCCGAGCCAAATTTCTACCAGGTGGCAGGCATGCCCCCCAGTCAGAAACTGTCTGTGAGAGGCCTGGGCCCAGGACTTCTGGGCAGCAGAGGTGGATTCTGCAGCCGTGGCTGGGCCGAGGGAGGCCGGGACTGGCTTTGGGACTTCCAGTTCCTCGTGTTTGTTCCTGGCATGGATGCTGCGTATCTCAGAAAGTGAGCAGCCGTTCGTTTCCAGGCCACCGTTGTTCATAGGACCACTCTGTCCGCTTGCTCTTTCCCGGTGACGTCCGTTCCCTGGGCCCTGTAAGTAGGGGGTCGCAGAGGGCACGGGCGAGCGGTGGGGCTGGGAGCAGGACCCCAGTCCAGACTGAGACAAGTGTGTGACCCCAGACCAGTTACCTAAGCCGTCCGCCCCACTCCCGTCATCGTTAAATGAATAATCCAGGTAAAGCACTCATGCCGTGCCCAGCATGCAGTGCGTATTATATAAGCTCTTGCTTTTATTATGACGGACCTGGGTCCGTACCCTGGCTTTGCCACTTCCTTGTAGCATCAACCTGGCCGAGCTACCCAACATCTCTGGGCCCTCGATTCCTCATGCATGACATTCAGATCATAAAACCACCCTCACAGGACTGTGTTGAACGTAAACGAGATTGAATGTGATAACGATAATGCGTGTTGAGCACCGAGCATGGAGCCAGGCATGGAATAAAGTGCCCAATAAATGGTGGCCATTATCGTTATTATGAGTCGTAATTCTAAGTAACCACGCAGCAGGGAGCAAGTTGGATGTAAGTCGGCTCCCTCTACCACCTGGGCCTTTCCCTGCCCTGACTCCCTCCTGACAGAGGGGAGCTGGAGGCTGCAGGCCACCGTGTGACATGGCAGTCCTGAGAGACCCTTGGCCAGAGCCCCTTCCCTCCCGGGGATTCAGGTGGAGCACAGTGGACCCGTGGCTCGGAGCCTGGGGGACAAGATACGCTCAGGCACGGCTCAGGCACCGTCAGTTCCGGGAACCCAGGCTGGCAAGCAGGGCTCAGAAGCAAGGAGGTCTTCCCCTAGGCCGGAAGGAGCGAATGAGGGCTCAGGGATTCAAGTTGCAGGACTCGTCAGAGCCAGGCAGCAGGGAGCAGGCTGTGTTCAGAGCTCACGAAAAGCTTGATGGTAGAACTCCATCGACCATACGTATCCTCCTTTTCCCTCGGGAGGTTGGCTCAGTGCCGAGCGAGCTCTGAGGTGCACACCAGGCCCTGGGGATTTTCGGAGGGCTGTGTTCAAGGACCCTGACAAAACCGCTCTCAGAGGAGTGGAGTTCTTACGCGCGCTGCTTCCCACGTTTGTCTGGAAAAGAGATACAAATTGGGCACTCCGTCTGGGGCCTGAGAGGTGATGCTGAGGATAAGCAGGACCAGGAAGAGTTAGCGGGGATGAGGGGCAGGTGGGGCAGCATCTGGGCCCTCGCAGCCGGCCTGGCAGCTTCATCTTGCCCGAAGTAGCCCATTCCCCCATCAGACGCGCTCTGTGGGGCACGGGCACAGAGATGATCCCGAGCCACGTCCGAGCATGATGTCTTATCATGTGCTTGTGAGTGTTAATAATCCATAGCTTTCTCTGGTGTTTTCTTCAACCCCCGCTCTCCACTCAGCGCTCCACGCTGTCTGGCTGGAGTGAGGTGTTTTGGAAGCTAGTCCTGAAACTTGCGGTGCTTCCTTTTAGCTGGGGGCCGGGGGTCAGTGGCTCATCTGGTGGGGGTGGGCCTGCCCAAAGCCGGCCGTGCAGCCTTCCGGAAGCCTGTGTGAAGAGCAGAGACCCGGCCCTGCGTGGTCACGAGCCTGCTACCCACAGCCGGCCTGGAGACTGCTGGTGTTTCCCTGGCCCGGCATTAGGGTGGGAAGCACAGAGAAAGCTGCCTTCCTTCTGAAAATTTTCTCCAGTCGCTTCCTGGCTTCTGTGTCAGACAGAGCAGCAGATGGCTGGCATTCTTAAGGCTGCACGTCTTTGGGCCCAGTGACTCGGGATTTGCAGGCAGTCAGGGCTAAGGTCAGTGTGCCCTCAGCCCCACCGGCTCCCAGGCCGTGTCCTGGTGGGCAGGAAGGAGGTGGCGCCCGGCAATGGCCTCTCCTACTTGAGGTTTGACCTAGTCTGTAACTCTGGAGGAGGGACGAGCTCTGCCGTCACTGGGGGTTGGGGGTGAGGTAGGGGATAAGTGTCTGGGCAGCCACTTAGGGCTCATATAGCATGGGGTTCATATCCCAGCTCCCTGCAATCAAGTTACTTAACCTCAAGCCTCAGATCTCTCGTGTATGGAACAGGGACAATAACATCCACCTCCTAGGTTGTTACGCAAATTAATAAGATTCTACGTAAGACATCTAGCTTGGTGCCTGGTGTGGCATGAGTGCTCAGTAAAGCGTGTAAGTATTTATAATATGTACATCAGTATCTAAGCTATTTAAAGTCATCTGGCAGCAGGACCTGGGTTCCAGATACTGAATCCATGGCAACAAGGCCGTTTCTAGCCCCTGTACTCCTGGCCCATGGGGGCTGCTGATGCACCTCCAAACCTGGCCAATGATGTCTCTGGGGTTTAGCAGAGCTGAGCCTATAATCAGTCACTCAGTGACTGAGTGACACCATCTGGGAGAGGCTGGGGGACAAGGCTGACCATCTACAGTTGAGCCGTAGTCAACCAAAAAGCCCTGTCTCCTGCCTATTTGTACATGTGCTTTTGGCTTCTTGAATCCGTCCTGACCCACAAAATAGAGATCTGGTCAAAAAACGAACTTGGGGCTAGTGATTTCCCTAAGCATTTAGCACAGGCTTCCTTTAAATAGGAGCTCTGCTTATCCATTTAAAATAGATTTTGACTTAGCACAATTTGATTTACATTTTGGGCGCTATCGTTCCATATATTTTTCTGTGCATATATTGGCTTCTAAACACACGTAGGCACTTATACATATTTATATGGCAGAGCATCACACTATGCATGCTGTTTATAACATGCTTTTTAAATTTAACTTCTTGTGAATGTTGTTCCATTTCAGTACAAATAACAGCTTCGCTGTGATTGTCTTCGCTTCTTCTGGTTTGCATTGTCAGCATTTTTATCGCTATAGCTTTCCGCAGAACACAAGCAGATCGCTCCTTGTTGCAGACTGGGGCTCTAGCCCCGGGAGCACGTTGTGTGGTGAGGGGCACACTTGCGGGCTTTCCTCTTTGCGTTGCTTCGTGCAGGTGCTACAGTCTTTCGTGCGGAACCTCTCCTGCCCCTGCTCCCCGGGGTTAGCTCGGCCGCTCCGTGAGTATCACGGCAGTGTGGGTCCTGATGGGGGCGGCTTCACCTCCAAACCACCTTCAGATGATGATTGGAGCTGTCCAGAAGGTCCTTTTCCAGATGAGTTTTACCAGTTCGTAAACTCCTCGGTTCAGGGGGACACTCACTGACTCATTGAGGACAAAGGGTCCTGCCGTGTTCGTCCTCTTCCTCCCTAGAACAGAGCCTTATGCCCAGTATCGAACGTTTGTTGAATTGAAGCACCAAATATTTTAAAGTGAACTGTCTTCGATATTCATTTCCGCAGCACAGTGTGCATTCTCTGGCTCCTTGCATGGAACATTTGGGTCCCTTTCCGCCTTTTTTTTTCCTTGACTGAGCATCACAAAAGTGGCTTTCTGTGTGACATCTGATCATACCACAAAGCCCTCAGGACCCGTCGTGGGGAGTGTAGCTGTTTCCCACTTGGCGGATGCCCCCAGACCTCTGTTCCTGGGAAGGGTTGGAGAGCGTGCCCAACAGTGTCGTGCCCGCCCTGCGCTGGCACTGTGTCCCTCCCGTCTTCTAATTGGCAGCAGCTTGGGGACCCCCAAGAAGCACGGGTTCTGCCTGAAAGGGGTCGGGGGTTCACAGTGAGGATGAGAAGGCCTGACCTGGGAGTAAAGTGCTTGAGCTCTGGCTCATGTGGCCTCACAGACTTTCTTGTACTTCCTGTTTCTTGACTGCGGTGTGGGAAGGTAAAGGTTTGGATTGCAGTGTGGGGGCTCCAGGGAGTAGAAGGGGTAACCAAAGTGGCCTGGATTGTGAGGATGTCAAAGAGGGCACCTGATCAGACCTTGGAATGGGTCTGCAAACACAGGTGGCCGGCAGGATGTACCCTTGGGAAAGCAGGCGGAAGCGGTCACGTGGAGGGCAGGGTACACGTCCCTTCCCCCCATCCTTAACAAAGGACCCTCTGCGTCATTTTCTCTGTGGCCAGGCAGGCTGGATTCATGCCCCATACCCTGAGAGTGAGGCCCACCCCTCCAGCAGTCCTACCCCAGGCACTCTACCGCATGTATGGGCTCTCCCATTGCCCTGCTGGTTAGCATCACTTGGTGTGGATGGGAGCACACCCTGGCTTGTGCTGCTGTTTCCTGTCTCTGTGTCTCTTGTCTCCCCAACAGATTGGCACCTTCTAGAAAGAACTATGTCTTGTCTTCCCAATTATAATACTAAAAGTATCACCTATGTATTTGTTCATTCATTCATTCATTCCACAAATATTCATTGTGCCAGTCACTGAAAACAGGAAGGTGAACAGATGTAGACATGGCCTCTGCACTTAGGGATCTGACAGCTTAGTAGAGGAAGTGACAGTCACCACACAATTGAGGGTAAAAATCTTGACTCTGACAGCGGTAGAAACAGAGGCAAGAGCCTGTTATGGAAGCTCCAATGGGGTAAGAAGGCAGGGAAGGCTTCCTTGAAGAAGTGGTACTTTTGCTGAGGTCTGAAGGATGCATAGGTTAACAATGAGAGAGTGTGGCCAAGTGCATCCCAGACAGAGGGAGCAGCATATGCAAAGGTCCTGTGGCAGAAGAAGCAAGTAAGGACCAGGGATTAAAGGCAGGTCCTTTGGGTCTCAGAGCATGGAGAGTGAGGTGGTAAAGCCGGGGAGAGTGAACTGAGGCAGACAAGGAGAGTCCAGCCTCAACAGGCACTGCATACCACGTGAAGGCAGGCGGTCTTCATCCAGAGAACAACAGGAAGTCTTTGGAGGCTTTTAAGCTGGCAGGGACAGGAGAAATGACATGATTAGATTTGCATCTTGAAAAGATCACTCCTGCTGCTGTGCCAGGAACCAACTGGAGGCTGGCCAAAGTGGGGGTGAGGAGATCTGCCGGGAGGCCACGGTGCAGTCTGGGCAGTGAAGACAGCCACGTGTGGATCATGGCGGGGTCGGGGGGCTGGCGGGCGGTGGAGGCGAGGCAACGGCGTCCAGTGAGATGTAGCGTTCTTGGAGGTGGATTGTTTGGTGGGAATGAGGGAGAGTGAGGATCGAGGATGATTTGCATTTGGGCTTGTGTGACTGATGGGTGCTGGCACCCTTCACTGAGACAGGTGTGCAGGAAAGAACTGTGATGTTGCTGCTCTTGACCACGTGGTGTTCTAAACACTTTCATGAATCATCTCCCTCCATCTCCCAACTGTGGCAGGAATCCGCCCGGTACCACCATTTTACGGGCGAAGAAACGAGGCTCAGAGAAACTTAGAAACAAGTCCAAGGTTGCGTCTTAATGGCAGGCTGCGCCTTCTTGCCCCCACAGCCTGTGGACTGTGCCCTGAGCCACCCCGTCTGGGCTGGAATACATATTTGCAAAAGGCGGGCATGGAGGGAAAGGAGAGAGAGCAGGTGCGGCTGAAGGCCTGGAGCTTTGTTGCTTCTGCTCTGAGGCAGGCTCAGGAGCTAGGCGTGTTTTGTTTAATGCTCAGAGGTCCAAGCTGCAGGAAGCAAGGGACAGCCGAGCCCGGGAAGCTGGTGGTCGCACCCCCGGGGCAATTCCACTCAGTGGAAGCCCATCTCCAGGCCCCGAGACTGTCCCTGACATAAGGGTGCCCTATGCCTTTTGCATTGGGTTGATGTCATGGCTGGCTCACCCTCTCTGTCACTGGCTTTTTCAAACACCACCTGCCTAATTTCCCTTATTGGAACCCCAGAACAAAGACCAAGCCCATAAGGAGAAGAGGTGCATTATTTTCTTACTGATCCGAGATTTAATGGAGCAGCAATTATGTATGATTTGAACTGAAGCACGTTATCCTTTTGCTGGCCCGGATTCCCCAGCCAGAGACACTGCAGGCGCAGGGAGGTGACCGAGAGATGGCAAGAACGGACCGTGGGCTCCACCAGTGATGGCCTGTGATAGCCTGAAAACAGGCTTGTGTGTCCTGTCGTGCCACTCCTGATCGCCGCCCCCCCCCCCCGACACACACACAGCATTCCATAGGACAAGAAGCAGAGGGGACATTTGGGACGTGCAACCCATCCCTCTTCCTGCCCTCCAGACTGGTAATTGATGAACAGCCTTTGGCCCAGCCTCTGGAGGGCAACGGGCCCATGCTGCTCCTGTCCCCAGGCTGGGTGCTTCTGTGTCCACGGGTAGAAGACAACACAGCTGTTATGCCTATCCCCCGATGGCACGGATGTTCATTCAACCGGACGATAGGTCTCGAGGGCACGTGCATGCCCATCCTTCAAGGCTCACTTCAAGTCCAAGTGTTTGCTCCTAGAACCAGTGTCATGCAGCTGATAAGCAATGTGGCTGCACCCCAATCCCAGCAAAGCCTCATCCCAGGGTCACCCGTGTTGCCTTCTCTGTCTATTTGAGAGGTATCAGCCACACTCCCAGGGATATGAACCAGCTCCCTGGAGAGCCAGGACACCAGCTTGGCACCCAGGCAAGGGAGGGCATTATCCAGCTCTCCTGAGGTCTGGGAGAAGGGATGCTCACAGATCCTGATAGTCCCTAGCTAGCTGTGGGGCCTTGAGCAGTCTTGAACGCCTCTGAGCCTCAGTTTCCTTATCCTTATAATGGAGATCATAACACCCCCCTCCTTCATACTTTGTCACCAGGGTCCCAGTGCCTGGCACATGCAATAGCTCAGGAAATGGTAGCAACTGGTCTTCTATTCTCTCCTTATGCCTAGCACCTTCATCTCGTTGGGAGGGCAGAGGGTGCTTTGAGGTGAGTTGTCATCCAGCACTATAAGCATTAGGAAAATCTCACCTCTCTGAGAGGGCCACACATGTGCCATTTATACAGGATGGTGGGAATTAGCAAGGGAAGCAGCCAGCTGGCTTCAGTGCTTCCTTCCTGTCTCTTTACCTTCAGCAAGAGAGGGCCATGTTGTTGTTTTGAGGCCCACCGTCTGGGCTTATGGGGCCCCCTGTCCTAGGGATAGAAGGGTTGAGGGTGAGTACTGGGAGGGGGAGGGAAGTCTCCAGACCAGGTCAGGGACGGCAGCTCAGGGCTCCTGGGAGACAGGCTGCTGGCCCCTGGTGACACTAAGCCCCAGCCTGTTACAGATCCCAAACCCAGACCTGGTTCAGAAGTAGCTAGACCCCTTACCCCTCCAAGGGACCGTGGGCACCCAGAGGGAGAGCAGCACAGCAGTGAGCACCCCAGATGGCACTCACTGACCCCTCCCCAGTTGGACTGCACCACCAGAGAGCTCAAGCTTAGGACCTTCATAAGAGCCAGGGAGGGGCCCCAGTTGTGGCTGGGATGGACTTCCTCCCAGCCCAGACAGACAAGAGCTTGAAGCAGATTACATTTTATAATAAATAAAAGTGACGTTTCTCGTCCCTGAGCATTGAATGGTAGCAAATGTATACCCCCCACCAATGTATCACAGCTTTCCCTTTGCTGAGAGCTGGCTCCCGCCTCCCCGCGGTGCTGGGCTCAGCCACCTGACCGGGTGGTGACGACATGCTCTGGGAAGCCAAGTCGGTGACATTTTCCTCTCTGAGGAGAGTGTGTTCCTTGCTCAGTTGGCAGCCTGCGGAAAAGGCCAATCTACAGATCCAGCCTTCCCTCAGCGGCGGGAGGCAGGAGAGAGCCCCCGGCCTGCAGCAAGGACCAAGTAGCTTCCTCCTGGCAGAAAGATTGATTAGCCGGTGGGACAGTCCTCTGGAGGAGGATCCGCTGTGCTGTCGCTGAATCATACTCTGCCTGGGTTAGCTGGAGACCCGTCTCAGCCCCACGAAGTCCCCTGTGCCTCCCCGGGAATTTCTTCTGGTGTTGCCTGCCCCGGCCTGTTGCTGTGTGTTTCAGAGAAGCCAAATATATATGTAGAAGTTATACTCTTTTTTTTAAATATAATTTATTGTCAAATTGGTTTCCATACAACAGCCAGTGCTCATCCCAACAAGGGCCCTCCTCCCTGCCCATCACCCACTTTCCCCTCTCCCCCACCCTCCATCTACCCTCAGTTTGTTCTCAGTCCTTAAGAGTCTCTTATGGTTTGCCTTCCTCCCTCTCTGTAACTTTTTCCCTCTTCCCCTCCCCCATGGTCAGAGTGGCTAAAATGGGCAAACCAGGAGGCTATAGGTGCTGGTGAGGATGTGGAGAAACAGGAACCCTCTTGCACTGCTGGTGGGAATGCAAACTGGTGCAGCCTCTCTGGAAAACAGTGTGGAGGTTCCTCAAAAAATTAAAAATAGAACTGCCCTATGACCCAGCAATAGCACTGCTAGAATCTACCCAAGGGATATAGGAGTGCTGATACATAGGGACACTTGTACCCCAATGTTTATAGCAGTGCTTTCAATAGCCAAATTATGGGAAGAGCCTAAATGCCTATCAACTGGTGAATGAATAAAGAAGATGTGGTTTATATATATAATGGAATACTACTTGGCAATGAGAAAGAATGAAATCTGGCCATCTGCAGCAATGTGGATGGAACTGGAGGTTATTATGCTAAGTGAAATAAGCCAGGCAGAGAAAGACAGATACCATATGTTTTCATTCATGTGTAGCTTTTGAGAAACTTAACAGAAGTTACACTCTTAAGCAACACTATAGAAGGAAAAGCACGCAGAAACTAGCTTCTGGCCACTTCTGCGTCTGGGGAAAATTACGTAATAGCTCTAGAGTCAGACCTGAGTCCATTACTTACCTGCTGCATGAACTTGGGCAGATTTTCAAACTGCTCTGAACCCCAGGTTGCTCACCGGTGAAATGGGCCTAATACTTCCATAGTGGGGTTCCTGGAGTCATTCCGCGAACAACATGGCATAAAGCTGTCACTGGTGTTTCTCACCAGACCATCTTCTCACCTTGTCAGGCACATAGGTGAGTTTTTTGTGAGGTTGTATACAAACGCGTGTTTTCTCTGTTGACTAACATCACTTCCTGCCCACATTACCAGGTATCGACACAATCTGCTGATAAGGCCACAACGTACTCTGTTACGTTTGCCTGGATCTTCTGCTGGCATCGGGCGTTTGGGTTGTTTCCAGTTTTTTGCGGTGCAAAGTGATGCAGCTGTGAATACCAGCAAGCTTAGCTTTTTTATGTGATCCTAACAGAACGTAATGAGGGGTGGGGTGAATTTATATCATGGCGATCCGTGGCTGGGTACGTCCATTGTGCCCCAGAGCCAGCTATGGGTTTCAGATGATCTGTGCCCTTTGAGTCATGTACCCTGACGGTCTGAAGCAAACACCATCCCCTTGGAAGGTGCCAAAGTGTTCCTTGGTTCGTTTTCACAGCCCCTCAGCTGAGGAGGAAGTGGCTGAAGTATTTACATTCTCGTGTCCTCTCTCTTGTAGAAAGTGTGCACCAAATGTGGGATCGAGGCCTCCCCCGGCCAGAAGCGGCCTCTGTGGCTGTGTAAGATCTGCAGTGAGCAGAGAGAGGTAGGATGCCCAGGGCAGCAGGTGGGGGTGGGCTGGGGCGGGTCTGAGCACACTTGCATTTGGGGAAATTCATGGTTGGTCGCTGGGAGGGGCTTCCCTAGAGGCCAAGGAGGACCTACCATGGGCGGCCAGGGAGAAGGGTGGAAAGCTCGCCTGTTCCACAGTGTAGCGGTGGCATGCCTTGCCTGGGATCTGTGGTTTCAGTGGGGAGTCCCTCCCTGAGTGTAGGTACGCATAGCATTTTTGTGAGGCTCGTATTACAGTGATAGTAATGGCCGTCCTGGGTTGAATGTTTACTGTGCACCTGACACTGCGCTAAGTTCTTTATAGATAAAAGTTCGGTTCGTCCTTACACAACCCCATAGGCGGGTGCTCTTATTATCCCCTTTTGCCGATGGGGAAATGGAGACACTAGAGATTAAGTAACTTGTGGGCACAGCTGCCAGTTAGTGGGAGAGCTGGAAATCGAACACAGCCATGGTCTGCTGTGATGGGCCACCCCAAAGTCCCTTCCGGTGCTAAGTTTCTATAATTCTGGTGCTGACCCCGTTTTAGGAGAAGAAATCGAGGCTCAGTGAGCTTTCTGAGGGGGCTCAAACCATGTCTCCTAACCCCAAACCCAGGACTTTCTTCACGGTACCAGGATCAGGGTCAAGGCAGGAGGACATCGGCAGGCAGCTCCTCTCTGTGGAGGGTCACAGGACGGGGATCGTGGTAACCGAATGAGCCAGGCACAAGGGAGCACACCCCTGGTTTTCCAGATGTGGATTTATTTTTTCACTTATTTCACTTTGCAACTGATACACACTTTTTAAAAAATTTTTTATTTATTTATTAATTTATATCCAGGTTAGTTAGCATTTAGTGCAACAATGATTTCAGGAGTAGATTCCTTAATGCCCCTTCCCCATTTAGCCCATCCCCCCTCCCACACCCTCTCCAGTAACCCTCTGTTTGTTCTCCATATTTAAGAGTCTCTTATGTTTTGTCCCCCTCCCCATTTTGATATTATTTTTGCTTCCCTTCCCTTATGTTCATCTGTTTTGTCTCTTAAAGTCCTCATATGAGTGAAGTCATATGAAATTTGTCTTTCTCTGATTTCACTTAGCATAATACCCTCCAGTTCCATCCACGTAGTTGCAAATGGCAAGATTTTGTTCTTTTTGATTGACTAGTAATACTCCGGTGTGTGTGTGTGTGTGTGTGTGTGTGTGTGTGTGTGTGTGTGTGTGTGTATTTATACCACATCTCCTTTATCCATTCATCTGTCGATGGACATTTGGACTCTTTCCATACTTTGGCTGTTGTTGATGGTACTGCTGTAAACATTGGGGGGGCATGTGCCCCTTTGAAACAGCACACCTGTATCCCTTGGATAAATACCTAAGTAGTGCAGTTGCTGGGTCGTAGGGTAGTTCTAGTTTTAATTTTTTGAGGCACCCTCCGTACTGTTTTCCAGAGTGGCTGCACCAGCTTGCATTCCCACCAGCAGTGCAAAAGAGAGCCTCTCTCTCCACATCCTGGCCAACATCTGTTGTTGCCTGAGTTGTTATTGTGAGCCATCCTGACAGGTGTGAGGTGGTATCTCATTGTGGTTTTGATTTGTATTTCCCTGATGATGAGTGATGTGGAGCATGTTTTCATGTGTCAGTTGGCCATCTGGATGTCTTCTTTGGAGAAGTGTCTATTCATGTCTTTTGCCCATTTCTTCACTGGATTATTTGTTTCTTGGGTGTTGAGTTCGATAATGATACACACTTTCAATCTATGGATCCATAAAACATCTTCAGTTATGGGGAATTTTCAGCCATGCTGTCCTTGAACGTTGCTATCCTGCTAGTCCGTGTCTTCTCTTCTGGAGGTCCTGTGGGACACATTATAGAGCCTCAGTCATCCTCCAGTAGCTCCCAACTACTCTTTCCTGTTTTTTTTCTTTATCTTTCAGGCATACTTTCTGGGTAGAGTCTTTAGTACTGCCTTCCATTTCACTAAATCTTTGAGACTGTCTCCCAACTGTTGGTTTTGTTAGTTGTCTTCCCTAATGTCCGCTTTCCTCAGGCGTCTTGGCATCTGGGTTTGTACGCTCGTCTTGAGTGGGAGTCCATTTCTCCCCCTGCCCCCACCTGCACCCAGCTGAGATTCTGTTTCCTCCACAGGTCCTGGGTCCCCCCCCACCCCAGTGCAGAGCCAGATGTCCTGGGTTAGCGATGAGCTGTGTGACCCCAGTGATGATGGGATTATGTCCAGAGCTGATCATTACTGCCATGGGCAGCGTGGCCAGGCCCTGACTGTGTGTGTGCTACTTCCAGCTTCCCTCAGTGTTCACATTCTTAGTCTTGGACAAGGGGACAGTCTCCACTTTTTTCAGCCTCCTTTCCCAGGCGGGAAGTCCCTTCACCAACCCCCATCTTCAGTGACTCTGACTTTAGTGCCCCACCTCTTCCTGTACCCTGGAAGGCTAAGCTCCCAGCTGCCTCCACCTGCTTCTGGACCCAGAGCTCAGCAGGCTGTGCCTTCAGCCCCTCAAAATAGTAACTATTTGGAGTTTCTGATCCATTGAGATATACATATCAATATCATATATATATATATATATATATATATATATATATATATATTCAGAAACTCCAAATATATATACATATATGTTTTGTATATAATGTATACATATACATATGTATACATAATGTTTTATAAACATTTAAAAAATTTTTTAATATTTATTTTTGAGAGAGAGAGAGAGAGACAGAGTACGAGCAGGGGAGGAACAGAGAGAGAGGGAGACACAGAATCCAAAGCAGGCTCCAGGCTCCAAGCTGTCAGCACAGAGCCTGACGTGGGGCCTGATGTGGGGACTGCAAGTTCATGACCTGAGCTGAAGTCAGACGCTTAACTGACTGAGCCACCCAGGCACCCCTAAACATTTTGTAATATTTATTTTATTTATTTATTTTTTTAATTTATTTTTGGGACAGAGAGAGACAGAGCATGAACGGGGGAGGGGCAGAGAGAGAGGGAGACACAGAATCCGAAACAGGCTCCAGGCTCTGAGCCATCAGCCCAGAGCCCGACGCGGGGCTCGAACTCACGGACCGCGAGATCGTGACCTGGCTGAAGTCAGACGCTTAACCGACTGCGCCACCCAGGCGCCCCAATTGTAATATTTATTTTTGAGAGAGAAAGAGAGAGAGAGAGATAGCATGAGCAGGGGAGGGGCAGAAAGAGAGAGGGACAGAGGATCTGAAGCAGGCTCTGTGCTGACAGATGTGAGCCCGATGTGGGTCTTGAACTCAGAAGCCATGAGAGCATGGCCTGAGCTGAGGTTGGATGCTTAACCGACTGAGCCACCCAGGCGCCCCCATATATATTTTATTTTTAAATATGGGTAAGTTTACGTTTTGTTTTTAGAATAATGTCATCGGTCACTGCTGTGTTTTAGAACAGGGAAGATAGGGGCGCCTGGGTGGCTCAGTCGGTTGAGCGGCCGACTTCGGCTCAGGTCACGATCTCATGGTCCGTGAGTTCGAGCCCCATGTCGGGCTCTGTGCTGAGAGCTCAGAGCCTGGAGCCTGTTTCGGATTCTGTGTCTCCCTCTCTCTGACCCTCCCCCATTCATGCTCTGTCTCTCTCTGTCTCAAAAATAAATAAATGTTAAAAAAAATTAAAAAAAAAAACAAAGAACAGGGAAGATACTCAAAGTATGAGCTAACATTCTGTCTTGTCTGGAGGGCCCTGATTTCTCACCCTGAAATGGAGATGATACCACCTGTTGCCTAGAGGTGCTGTGGGAATTCAGCAAGGTCATTAAAGTATGCAAAGTGCACAAGATGTCTGGCTTAGAATAGGTACTTCATTATATCAGAGGCCTCTCTCTCACCCAGCCAGAAATTCTCCCTTTGAACCCGAAGTCCTTCAGGTGTCTTCAGAGTTCCCTTTTAAGATGCAGAAATCCACTGCTGAGAGAGAGAGAGAGAGAGAGAGAGAGAGAGAGAGAGAGAGAAATTCCTGCTAAGTGTCTGGTGGCAGATTCTTAGGATGAAATGGCGGTCAGCCGTGGGAGGACAGAGAGGAAGGAGCTGTCAGGGAAAAGGAGGTGGAAGACGAATTTAGCAAACGTAATGATTTAGCCGGACGCTCCGGAGGCAGCTGCCCCTGCCCAGCCCCCCGCAGGTCACCCTCACACTCCCTAACCATCCTGAGCTGCCACGTGCGGGGCCCTCCACTGGCCCGTCCTAATCTCCAGAGCGCTCTGGTGCCCAGAAAAGTCTGAAATAGCTTAGGATGAATTTTCTTATCTCTTCTAAGGCAAAGAATATGAGGCTGTGCATTATGCTATCAGTTTGTCCTTGAATTTCTAGAGGCCGGTAGAACTTAGTGAGAGGAGGCCACATTCCCGGGGCACCTGGGTGGCTCAGTCGGTTGAGCATCCGGCTTCGGCTCAAGTCATGATCTCGTGGTTCGTGGGTTCAAGCCCTGCGCTGGGCTCTGTGTTGACGGCTCGGAGCCTGGAGCCTGCTTCAGATTCTGTCTCCCTCTCTCTCTCCGCCCCTCCCCTGCTCACGCTCTGTCTCTCTGTCTCTCTCTCAAAAATGAATAAGAAATACTAAAAAAAAAAAGTCCACATTCCCTCTAGGCCCACTGTGGACATTTGGGAGGCGCGGACCGGCCGTGAAAGCGCACATGTGGGTGCATCGGGGTGCCAGTGTGTACCATACCCAGGTGCTACATTTTCCTGCCTGTTTTTGGGGTGCGAGAGTGACAGGGTAATTGGTTTCCTCATACCTTTTTGTCTTAGAAAAATTATCTAATCACAACAAAGAGATAGTTAAATAGAAAGAGCATTTAAAATGTCATTTTAAGTGACACAGAGAGCTGGTTCAGAGTCTGTGATAAAAATCAGGAGTTCTGTCCTGCAGCAAAGCCACATCCTGATGGAAGCACTTGAATTTTCTGACGGAAACTTTCATACCGCTGTGCCCTAACACTCCCATCTTTCTTTCCTTTTGACACTTCCCTTCTGTCCTCTCTGGCTGTAATTGTAAGTATTTTCTCTGGAGTGAGCGGGACGCTGGTTCTGTGTCCCTGGGGCTCTCGGGCTGGTGTCACTGCCTGATTTGCGCACTTCAGCGGTACGGCAGTGTGAGCTTCAGCCCTTAGCCTAACGCATTTATTCATCCGAGCATTCAACACACATCTATTGAGCATCTTCTCGTGGGACAGGGAGACCACAAACACAGCAAAGTGAATTCTGCCGTGTCACAGATGGTGAAAACGTGCTCAGGGTGAAGGGGAGGGGGCTGCAAACATTGGGGGCAGCTGCCATTTTGTATGGGGGTCAGGGAAGGGCTCACTGATGAAATGACACTTGAGCAGAGGTCTGACGCACGCTATATGGATATGTGATTGGAAAGCACTCCACGAGGAGGGTACAGTGACTGCAAAGGCTTGAGGAACAGCAAGGAGACCAGTGTGACTGGCTTTAGCCAGAGTTGGAAGAGGAGCTCAGAGACATGGCAGAGGGTTACACCATGTTGGCCCTTGTGGACTCTTGTAAGGACTTCGGCTTTTACCCTGAGTGAAATGCAGAGCCCCTGGGGGGTCTTGAGTAGTGGAGAGACAGGACCTGAATACTCTCCCTCTTTTTAAAGGCTGCTCTGGCTGTTGTTTTGAGAATGGTGCACTATAATGTCCGCATCAGGGTGATGGCATTTCAGCTCTCGCATTTAACGTTACCCAGATATTTAAGTCCTTAACTGTTGTTACTCTTAGAAGTTTTCATTTTTTAATTTTTTTTAAGGTTTATTTATTTACTTTGAGAGGGAACAGGAGTGAGCAGGAGCATGGGAGGGGCAGAGAGAGAGAATCCCAAGGAGGCTCCGCGCTGTCAGCACAGAGCCCAACGCGGGGCTCGAACCCACAAACTGCAAGCTCATGACCTGAGCTGAAAGCAAGAGTTGGATCGCTTAACCAAATGAACCACCCAGGTGCCCCGAAGTTTTCATTTTTTTTTAAACGTTACATACATTTTACTCTTTTCTGATTATGAAATCACTATGGATCGTTGACATTTACAGTGTTATCAAAAAGCATAAAGAAATACATACACCCCAGAATCCATAATCTTGTCATCCAAAAACAATCACTGCTAACATTTGACATGTTTTCTTCTGATCTTTCTTCTTTATATTGTTAACCTACATTTCAACATTAACGTATAGTAAGTCGTTTTCAGCATAATCGATAACTACTTATAAACATTCTGTCATATGGCTACTTCTAATTTAGGATGTCTAAGTTATTTCCTTTTTTTCCTTCTTATTAACCACAGAATATCTGTGCATAACTCTTTGCCTACATTTAAAATTATATCCTCAGGTGGGGCACCTGGGTGGCTCAGTTGGTTAAGCATCCGACTTCAACTCAGGTCATGATCTCGCAGTTTGTGAGTTCGAGCCCCGCGTCGAGATCTGTGCTGACAGCTTAGAGCCTGGCCTGCTTCAGATCCTGTGACTCCCCTCTGTCTCTGTCCCTCCCCTGCTCACACTCTGTCTCGGTCTCTCAAAAAATAAATAAATGTTAAAAAGGTTTTTTTTTTTTTAAATTATATTCTCAGAATGGATTCTTGGAAGAGAAGAATAAACACCAGCATTTATATTCCCTCTTATACACTTTTGAGTTACCACTTTTGATTTATCTCATTAGCTTGTGTGTAATTTTAGGTCATCTTAAATATGGGCCCATGGATGGTATGCTTTCGGAATCTTTTGTTATCCAATAATAGCTCCTGCCTTTATACCATAGAGACAACTTCACTGGTAATAGGACTGATCATACTCTTTCCCATTCACAGTTCTGTGAGTTTGCCCTGTTGTCTGCCAACCACATATGAAAAGAATCACCATGAGGGAGGGTCAGCAAAGGTAACAACTAGGGTTGGTGTCCAGGGAACTAGAGATAATAGAGAAGCTAAAAGAGATATAAATATGGGGTTTTTTTTTCATTAGTTAAGTAAAAGAGATAAGAGAAAGATCAGAAACCAAATTGAACAAATAGGACCTTTGAAAAAGAATCGGCAAATTTGAAAAAGAACCACGGAACCATTTTCATTTCAAAAAATGAAAAATGTTATTAATAAATTTTAAAACTCAATTGCGCTCTACTTCAGTAAGTTTTTAGAACAATGAACCTTGTCATTCCCATTAACAGCCACGTATGTTTCCTTATTTTTTGGTTCTTATTGACTGTTTTTAAATTTTTGATCCCTGGTCAAAACTCCCAACAGCCTGGAGCACTGAGTCCCTATTTCTACTGTGCCAGCTGTCGCGAGTATGATGTTTTTGTGACCACACAAAACTACAGCCCTTACCCAGTTAGCCTTTTTTCCACTTGCTGCTGTGGAAGCATTTGCTCCCCGGACTCCCCGCCCCACACCGTTCCCATTCCCTCTGTGAGCAGCCACCCTCTGCAGTCACTTTCCCGATTTCCTTGTGGGCAAATTAATAGACTCTGACATGTGTTCAAGATATAAAGAAAGGGGGATGAAAGAGCTGGGTGGACTGGTGAAATAGCACATCAGGCACCACCACAGAACTCCAGGAAGGACATCGTGAGCCAGAAGACAGTTTCGGGGACTGGGGGAGACAGCTTAGGCTACAAGCCCGTGGAGCCCGTGAAGGCAAAACTGAGAAAAAGAGAAGGCGGGATGACAGGATCCGATGCACAACAGACAGTTTTCAAGGCAAGCTCAGAGACATGGGGGAGAAGTCTGAAGCCAGACTTGGCTCATTTTATTCTTCTTTAAATAACCTGGTGGTGTGTATATGTATGTATTTGGAAATCAACATTTTTGTCTGGATATGCTTAGGTCATTTTCATTGATTATTTTTCTAGAAGAGGCATAGTTGGGTCTTCCGTTCCAGAAAGGGTTTCAATTATGTGTTTGCTTATTGCTTTGTTCCCAGCTCTCCAGGTTTCTTCTTGGGGGCACTTCTAAGCTGAAGAGTGCATTTCCATCCTGTCTTCTGTATTCACGATCTTCTACCAAATCATTTCCAGCTCCTCCATTCTGAAGAGTCTTAAAGCTTTCCTTCCACATCACCGATCCTGGTTTTTTGGGGTTTTTTATTGTTGTTGTTGTTATCTGTATGACTCTGGTGGCTTCCTGTGTTTGTCTTTGTGCATACGAATGTGCAACATCCACCTTCAGGTGCTGTGAGCTCTGCAGACTAGGATTTACCCCAGGCAGCATGCACACTGCTCATAACCCCTTTCCTGGGTCTGGGATCTTGCTCCACGGAGGACGCACCGTGGCGCTCCTGGGACCCAGCCTTGCGGCCATCGGGACCAGGAGGGGTGGAGACATCTACAGGCCTGGTTTGGTTCTTTCTGCCTGTCCCTGCGCCCACTGCTGAGCCTTCCTTAGGGAAACGCACCTTTCCAGATGCAATTCACCATGGCAGCTCCTTCCCACTCACACCTGGTTCTCTTCTGGGAGCCTGTCTCCCATGTATAAAGGCAGGGCTGGGGGAGTGATGTGCTCCTGTGCAGCGCTAGAAACCCACAGACTTGCCACACCAGGAAGGCTGCCCAGGGGGCTTTGCACCCTGCCCCCTGATCCCTACCAGGCAGGAAAGGCCCTGGTGGCCCAGGGACGCACACTTTCTATCTGGCCCACTCTGTTGTCGGAGGGGAGACCAACCACCTGTAGGCTGACTGTCAGATCCCTCCTGTGCCGGTGTCCTTGTGCCCTTTCTTCACGTGCTTTCATGACTGTGTTAGTCCAAGGTCAGGAGGGGCTGCATGGGGGCTTCTCAGCACATGATGTTGCAAGCCGGAAACTGTTTCACTGCTTGTTTAGCCTTTAATCCCAATTCATTTAAAGAAAGAGTGACTCACTCGAAGTTCTACTGTAATCTGTAGAAAAGTTAATTAGAACCTAAATTCCCCAGGATTCCAGAAATCATTCCTCGAGCCTCTTTGTAGAGGCTGTACCTTTGGAATAAGAAGGCTTCTTTGAGGACGCAGGCGTTCTCTGAGGGGGCTGAGCTAGAAAGGGGAGAAGACCAATTTGTAAGCAATTGAAAGCTGATTAATACAATTAGAGCGTTCACTTTGCCTTCCCAGTTTCATGCCGCATCCTGATTATAACTCAGCGGAGTCCGGGGCTGCACCAACACTTACTGTGTTTCCTGCAGTGCTTTGCATATAAAAGGTGCTCTGGAAACGTTTGCTGATTGAAAGAGACATTTGCAAAAAAAGGAAAGCCGGTTCCTTGTTCAGACCACTTTAGAACCTTTCCCCAGCAGGGGGCTTTTGATTTCCCTGAAGTCTCCTCACAGCTGGCCCTGGCTGGGGTCCCACATTGATGCCCATCGATGCTGGGTCTGTATTCTCATCTCTTGGCCCCTCCCTCCCATTTGATGATTGACTGAAAAGAGCAATTTTTGAAGTAGGAAAGTAGCTTCACATGATGGTCTTTAACGCATCTCCAAATTGCCTAACCGGGAGGGTGACCAGTATGACCCAGTGGGGCCCCTGGGAAGGGTCCACCTTGGCACAGACCTACAGGAGGCCAGGAGAAGCAGGGGCCCCTTCGCTGCAAGCCAGCACCAACAGGAAGCAGCCTCGCCAGCCTAGCCCGGAGGCCTCGTGGCACCTGCCTTCCAGGCGGGCAGCCTGCGCTCACTGCAGCCTGCCATCTGCCTCCCCACGCTGGTCCTCTCCTGCTCCTGCTGTTACTTGCTGTTTTGATTGTTGCTGCAAACAGCTTGGCCAGAGGGCCCTTCTGGAGGCCCATGAGTGCGCTCAGGAGTGGGCGGCTGGCACCGGAGCAGGCGGGCGGGCAGCTGCCTGAGCGCCCCATCATCTGTGTCTGGCTCTGGGCTGCTGTCACGGCGTCCCTGGGGGACCCGGGTGGTCCTACTTCCTCAGTGTGTTGGTCACCTCCCACACTCCGTGGCTCTGCCAAGCGGACCATCAGCGTAGGCTCCTGGCCTCCCACGCATGTGGAAGTGGCAGGGGGAGTGGGATCGTGGGGCCCTCCAGCACGCCTTCCTCCTGTGGGGGCTGGCAGAGTAGTCTCCCGCTCACTTCTCTGCCACTTATTTGGGGTGCCTATCTGCGCACCGGAGAAAGAACTTTCCTCTCCGAGATGCTGCCCAGTCCGAGAGGACTTCCTCACCACTGTGCTCCAGTCCACTGGGCCAGTGGTCCTGCCCATGCGCTCCACAGGAGTCCAGCCTGGCGTTGAGCCGTGGATGTTAACCGAGCACCCACTGTGGACCAGACAGGGAATATCAATCATCATCCCCTCAGGAGCCCAGTGCAGTACTCATTTTTGCCCTTATGTGACAGATGGGGGAACTGAGGCTTAGGGAAAGGAAGTCACTTGCCCAGAGACACCAGGTGGTAATTGATGGAGCCAGGTGTGTCTGCCTCTAAAACTTCTAACAGCTCTACTTTCTGTTCATTCATTCGTTCACTCATTCATTCATTCAGTAGTCATTGAGTATTTACTATGTGCCAGGCACTGTTTTAGGTCCTTGGAAAGTAGCAATGAACAAAAAGCCAAATACCTCTACCTTGAGTTTACGTTCTAGCAGGGGCAGGAAGGGGAGAGAGGGAACAGACAATAAAAATGATCAAACTAATCGATAAGCAAATCATATAGGATGTCAGATTCTGAATGGGGAAGAGAGTAGAACAGGGCAGAGGCATCAGGAGTGTTGGGTGCAGGGTGGGGAGGGAGGCTACAGGGTTAAAAGTAGACCAGTCCCCACATCACACGCTAGTCAGGATGGCTGATATTTAAAAAGCAGAAAGTAATAAGTGTTGGTGAGGATATAGAGGGATTTGAACCTTGCGCACTGCTGGGGGAACGTACAATCGTGCAGCCACTACGGAAGACCGTTTGGTGGGAGCTCCACAAATTAATGATCTACCAGTTCTACTTCTGGGTATATCCCCTAAAGAATTGGAAGCAGGGATTCAAGCAGACCTCGCACATCAGTGTTCCTTGTGGCATTACTCACATCAGCCTAAAGGTGGAAGCAACCCAAGCGTCTACTGTTGGATGACTGGATAAACGATATGTTGTACTTTCCGATTATTATTCATATTATTCAGTCTTAAAAAGAAATGGATGGGGTGCCTGGGTGGCTCTGTCGGTTGAGCATCTGACTCTTGATCTCAGCTCAGTCCTTATCTCAGGGTCATGAGTTTCAGTACCGCGTTGGGCTCCATGCTGGGCGTGAAGCCTACTTTAAAGGGCGGGGGGGGGGGATGGAAATTCTGTTACACGCTACAACATGGAAGAACCTCAAGGACGTGACGCTAAATAATAAGCTAGACACGAAAGGACAAACATTGTAGGATTCCACTTACACGGGGTCCCTAGAATAGTCAGATTCATAGAAAGTAGAATGATGGTTGCCAGGGGCTGGAGGTGGGGGGATGAGGGATTATTCATTAACGGGCACACAGTTTCAGTTTGGGAAGATGGAAGAGTTCCGGCGGATGGTGTAGCAGTAGCACAATAATGTGAATGTTCTGGATGGTCCTGGACTGTTCAGCTAAAAATGGGTGGAAAGGTGAGTTTTACATTACGCACATTTTACCACAGTTTAAAAAGTGGGGAGTGGAGACTGGCCAGGGTGGACCTCTTGAGAAGATGAAGTAGAAAGGGTACAGCAGAGAGGCCGGCGGCCCTCTCGGAGAGGGGCTGTCCAGGATGGGGACACGCTGTGCTGTCGTGTTCACAGAGCGGCATAGAGCCGATGAGATTCCCCACCTTCCACGTTCAAGGTCCTGGTTTCCCCTGAGGCAGGGGGCAGGAGGCTCTTTGGCCGTAGAGACTAGGGAGATGGGTTGACGTGGCCTGATGTGAAGCCCTACCAGGAACGTGGCCCCCTCTGTGACCTGGTTTTTCCTGCTATGATACCCTCCTCTATGTGTCCCAGGGAGGTGAGCTAGGGAGAAAGCATACAATTTGGTCATTTTCCTGCATTAATTTGAATAAAAATTTGGATAATCGGATTTTCCTGCCCGTTTTCCAGATGCCAAGTGACATTGGCTGGCACAGTTGTGCCCTTCCCCCTAGCCAGCTGTCTTGCAGATGGAGACTAGGGAGTAGAGTGTGACTCCATCCTTCAGGAAATATTTATTAAACTCCTAGGTGGTGCCCAGCCCTGGAAAAACACACCCATCTCCTCTCCTAAGGAAATAACTCAAGACACGTGACCTACTACAGTGCCAGAAAATCCCTCTTATTAAAAAAAAAAAAAAAAGGAACCAGAAAACAACTTGTTTTGTTGGGCTCCTCCTCTGGGCCAGGCGTGGGGCTCTGTGTCTCCATTTTCCACCCAAATGGAAGCTCCAGGACCTTAAGTAACAAGTCTAAGTTGACACAGCAAGGGCATGAAGAGCTGGGATTTGAACCTGGGCTGTCTGAACCTTGCCACTAGACCAGCTTCCCGCTCCCAATTTTCTACCAAACCTGTGACCACTGTTCTCCAGAATAGGCCCTCACTCCTTCCTAATCCAGGACAGCTCGAGGGCTGGAGGAAGACAGGATGGATGAAGAGGGGTGACCCTCAGCCTCTCTCCCCTTCGTTACCAAAGTAGTCATCCCCCATGCTCTGGGGGACTCCTGGCTCCCTGACCCCCTTCTTCTTGCTTTGACTTTGTAAGTCATTACATCCCAGACTGGGCCCATGTACCCACAACAAAGTCCTCCTGGCCCTGACCATTTTCTTTTTTTTTTTTTTTTTTAATTTTTTTTTCAACTTTTTTTATTTATTTTTGAGACAGAGAGAGACAGAGCATGAACGGGGGAGGGGCAGAGAGAGAAGGAGACACAGAATTGGAAACAGGCTCCAGGCTCCGAGCCATCAGCCCAGAGCCTGACGCGGGGCTCGAACTCCCGGACCGCGAGATCGTGACCTGGCTGAAGTCGGACGCTTAACCGACTGCGCCACCCAGACGCCCCCCCTGACCATTTTCTAATAACAGTTTGTAGCTCTGAACCTGGCTTGGGGTCCCAGCACCTGGTTGTCCCCTTGACTCTTAAACCTGCATCAACTTAAGGTCATGTCATGTCATGGGTCAGGTCCTGATGCTCCCTATCTACAAACTAAATCAGAGCAGCCCCTTCAGTAGGAGTCCTGGCTGGTTCATTTCCATGCTGCACCTGGCACCTCATGAGTGTCATCTCCTGTGCACGATGCTCGACCTCACACCCTACTCCTAGCCATACGACCTGGAGAAACTCTCACAAGGCTCCCCAGGAGACATGGCCAAGAGTGCCTATAGCAACATATTTTGTAACGGCAAAAAAACCTGGGGACAACCCAAATGGTCTTTCATGGTACAACGGATAGGTAAATCATGGCTATGGAATAATATATAGCAGCGAAAAAAAGAACTATACCTAAAGTCATCAAAGGGTGAATTAAAAACACAATGAGCAAGGCACCTGGGTGGCTCAGTCGGTTAAGTGTCTGGCTCAGGTTATGATCTCACAGTTCATGAGTTTGAGCCCCACATCGGGCTCTGTGCTGATGATTGGAGCTTGGAGCCTGGAGCCTGATTTGGATTCTGTGTCTCCCTCTCTCTGTGTCCCTCCCCTCTCTCAAAAATAAATGAACATTAAATTTTTTAATTTTTAAATTTACATCCAAGTTAGTTAGCATATAGTGCAACAATGATTTCAGGAGTAGATTCCTTAATGCCACTTACCCATTTAGCTCATCCCCCACCCACAACCCCTCCAGTAACCCTCAGTTTGTTCTCCATATTTATGAGTCTCTTATGCTTTGTCCCCCTCCCTGTTTTTATATTATTTTTGCTTCCCTTCCCTTCTGTTCATCTGTTTTGTCTCTTAAAGTCCTCATATGAGTGAAGTCATATGATATTTGTCTTTCTCTGACTGGCTAATTCCGCTTAGCATAGTACCCTCTAGTTCCATCCACATAGTTGCAAATGGCAAGATTTGCTTCTTTTTGATTGCCAAGTAATACTCCCTTGTGTGTGTGTGTGTGTGTGTGTGTGTGTGTGTGTGTGTATAAATATATATATATATATATATATATATATATATACATATACTACATCTTGTGTGTGTGTGTGTGTGTGTGTGTATATATATATATGTGTGTGTGTATATATATATATATATGTATATATATATATATATACACACCACATCTTCTTTATCCATTCATCCATCAATGGATATTTGGACTCTTTCTATACTTTGGCTATTGTTGATAGTGCCGCTATAAACATGGGGGTGCATGTGCCCCTTCGAAACAACACACCTGTGTACCTTGTATAAATACCTAGTAGTGCAATTGCTGGGTTGTAGGGTAGTTCGATTTTTTAATTTTTGAGGCACCTCCATACTGTTTTCCAGAGTGACTGCACCAGTTTGCATTCCCACCAGCAGTGGAAAAGAGATCCTCTTTCTCTGCATCCTCGCCAACATCTGTTGTTGCCTGAGTTGTTAATGTGAACCATTCTGACAGGTGTGAGGTGGTATCTCATTGTGGTTTTGATTTGTGTTTCCCTGATGATGAGTGATGTTGAGCATGTTTTCATGTGTCGGTTGGCCATCTGGATGTCTTCTTTGGAGAAGTGTCTATTCATGTCTTTTGCCCATTTCTTCACTGGATTATTTGTTTTTTGGGTGTTGACTTTGATAAGTTCTTTATAGATTTTGGATACTAACTCTTTATCTGATATGTCGTTTGCATATATCTTCTCCCATTCTATCGGTTACCTTATAGTTTTGCTGATTGTTTCCTTTGCAGTGCAGAAGCTTTTTATTTTGATGAGGTCCCAATAGTTCATTTTTGCTTTTGTTTCCCTCGCCTCTGAAACTTGTTGAGTAAGAAGTTGCTGCAGCCAAGATCAGAGAGGTTTTTGCCTGCTTTCTCCTTGAGGATTTTGATGGCTTCCTGTCTTACATTTAGGTCTTTCATCCATTTTGAGTTTATTTTTGTGTATGGTGTAAGGAAGTGGTCCAGGTTCATTCTCCTGCATGTCGCTGTCCAGTTTTCCCAGCACCACTTACTGAAGAGACTCTCTGTATTCCATTGGATATTCTTTCCTGCTCTGTCAAAGATCAGTTGGCCATACGTTTGTGGGTCCATTTCTGGATTCTCTATTCTGTTCCACTGATCTGAGTATCTGTTTTTGTGCCAGTACCATACTGTCTTGATGATTACAGCTTTGTAGTATAGCTTGAAGTCCAGGATTGTGATGCCTCCTGCTTTGGTTTTCTTTTTCAGGATTGCTTTGGCCTTTCAGGGTCTTTTCTGGTTCCATACAAATTTTAGGATTGTTTGTTTTAGCTCTGTGAAGAATGCTGGTGTTATTTTGATGGTGATTGCAAAAAACTGTTTTTAAAAACACAGTGATCAAAGGGGAAAAAAGCAAGTCACCAAAGAATATACAGTGATTCAAAAATATGATGTTCAAAAACAGGTAATAGTAAGTATTTACTTTTTGGAAATGCACACATAAGTTTTTTTGTATTGTTTTGTTTTTAATAGAAAAGGAAGGGATTATTTAACACAAGATTCCCAATGGTGACCTCTGGAAGACAGGAAGGGCTTATAGAGGCTTCCCAGATTGGGTAATGTTTCATTTCTCCATGAGTTCACAGGTGTTTACTTAACTATGGTTCTATGGTTCAGTTTGGTTTTTTGTTTTGTTTTGTTTTAGAGAAAGACAGACAGAGAGAGAGAGCGCGCACATGCAAGCAGGGGAAAGGGCCAGAGGGAGTGAGAGAATGTTAAGCAGGTTCCACACCCAGCTTGGAGCCCTACGTGGGACTCGATCCCACAACCATGAGATCATGACCTGAGCTGAAATCAAGAGTTGGATGCTTAACCGACTGAGCCACCCAGGTGCCCCAACTATGGTTCTTTGAAATGTACTTTGTTTTCATGTACTTTCGTATACATGCTAGATTTCACAGGCACACACCTTAGAGATAACAAGGGATTACTAAAATCAGACCCAAAAAAGCTTGAATCAGTGGTAGGAACAGAAACTTCAGAAATCTCCCAGAATGCCGGGGGAAAGAGGGGCAGGGAGAGCTGAAAACAATAAGAGAAACATTGGTGAATCTGGAAGACAGACAAGGCAACAGAACCTCAGAATTACAGGTTTTCCCCAAGAAGGAACAAGACCAATTGGAAATAAAGCAATAATCAAATCCATAACCCAAGAAAGCGTTCCTGCAAGGCCCATGAGCCCTGCCAGGTCGCAGTCAGCCCAGAAACGATTTCACGTTGGATTTGGAATATGTTTCTGAGACTGTGTTTAAACATAGGCATGTTTGTTGTTCTGGGAATTGAATCAGAATCACAAAGGTCCTCTGAAAAGACCTGGCTGGGCATAATTGGCCTGTCCAATTTTCTGATTCCAGCTCTATTCATTCCCTATGTGTGGCCCACTCCATCTGGGGACAGAGGCAGGGACACAGCCAAACACCACCATAACACGTTTGCCCTCTCAAATCTGTCTTGGAACAGGGAAGATAGTTAAATATTTGGGATTCAGAGGGATTTCATGCTGCATGCAAATGAAGCGTAAGAGGAGGCCTGCATGCAATGTTGGCAAATCAAGTAATTAAGGACAATAGTACAGGCGTCATTAGCCTACATGGATTTGTTGAACTCGCGAGATCATTTGGAATACAGGGAGAAGATGGCCTGTGGGACCCAAGGGAGAGGGAAGACAGGGGTCCCTGTTCTCACTGGTGTGCAGGGGCCTCTCCACATCACAGGTAATGGGGGAGGGGGGCACCCAGGCCTGAGCTTAGGCCGTGAGGAAGGGGTGAGGCACACAGCCCCGCAGCCATAGAGCACCACTGTCGGGAGCCACGTCTCTCTGAAGCTGGCACACGCCGCTCCCCGGTAATTGTGCGGAAGCCTCATGGGAGCGAGCCCCTCGCCAGGGGTTAATGGAAGCCAAAGCATTTCCTTTGGTTCTGAAATAATCCAGCCAAGGTGTTTAAATTATCTGTCAAGAAAACAGATAGCACCCTCAGAATATTTCTTCTCGCTGCCTTTTTTCCATTCTACCGTGCTGGCAATTGCTCTCCTCCCCGACTGACCTGGTTGCTCAAAACCCACTAGAAATGAAAAGAAAATCCGCAAGGGCTCCCTGGGCCCAGGGAGGAGCTGCCTGCGGTGGGGTCGGAGGAAGGGTCAGGTGGGTGCTCTGTCTTTGCTGGGGCTTAATTTCCAGCCCATCTCCGGGGGAGGCGCAGGCCCGGCCCCAGTGTGGGGAGCCAGCTGGCCTTCAGCAGGACCCGGAAGCAGGAGGCTTTCCAGGCAGGAGGAGCTGGGGCCTAGAGGATGGGGGCGAGGGGGGGCTTTCTCCCTGGCTCACCAACACACACACACACACACATACACACACAGAGTCTCTCTCCCTTTCTCTCTCTCTCTCTCTCTCTCTCTCTCTCTCTCTCTCTCTCTCTCTCCCCCCCCTCTGGAGGTTTTAAAGTATTTTAAAATGGAAACATGCAAAAATACTCTGGAAGAAGTCTCCCTTAGCTTTCTGCTAACACCTTGGTTAGGAGGGTAAGTGGAGAGCCCAGGGCAGGAGGGGAGCCTCTCAGAGCCCTTTGTGGGCTCGGGATTGCTTACTTACCTCCATACCGCAGACTGAAGGTTTCTCCCCAGGTGCTGGGGGGGCGGGGGGTGGGGAGGTGGATATAGGGAAGCCACACAGAGTAGCTCTCGAAGGCAGAGTGGGAACACAGTCTCTGTTGCTAGAAAAATGGAGCTGAGGACCTCAGCCTGGTGGGGATTTCTGCCACGGGCCACTCATTTGCAAAATCATTTGATCTTTTCTTTCCTTCCCTCAGTCTTAACAAGTAGAGGTACTGAAGAAATGTTATTTAAGTGAATTAATATCTACTCACTTCCTCTTCAGGGGCTGGTTGTAAGCTTCTTCTTTCTGAGGTAGGGGAAACAAGCCAGGAGCAAAGATGGCTGCTCTAAAGAAAAAACGACAAGAACAAGGAGAAATTTCTCTTTCTCTTTTTTTTTAAGTTTATTTATTTCGAGAGAGAGAGAGAGAGACAGAAAGAGAGAGAATCCCAAGAAGGCCCTGCACTGCCAGCACGGAACCCGACGTGGGGCTCGAACTCGCAAACCGTGAGATCATGACCCAAGCCGAAATCAAGCATAGGCTGCTTAACTGACCGAGCCACCCAGGCATTCCAAGGAGAAAATTTTCTAAACAAAACAAGAAGGAGAGAGACAGGGAGGGAGGGAGGGAGGGAGGAAGGAAGAAGAGAAAGAAGAAGAAAACTCAGAAAATCATGTATTTTGGTAGGATAAACTTTTCCTGTAGTTTTAATTCTGCTGGTTGTCTTAAATGGACAGATAAGTGTGTAAATGCATATATAACTTTTTAAAATATTTAACGCAATATTTGTCCAATTGCTTACACTGCAGTAGAAATAGTGTCTATTAACTCCCCTGGCCACTGAGAATGAGGAGCCCAGTGCCTTCCGCCCCGCCCCCACTCACTTTTTGCTTTTGTTGAGACAATCTGGATTTGGGGTCAGATTATTTTTTTTTAACTAAGTATTTTATATCTACATTTTAAGCATCATTTCCTTCACATTTTTATTAGTTTGTAGTTACATTTACACTGGTTATTTAGACTAACTTCTGTCTTCATTTCATTGATAACTGTTAATTTTTGGTACCACGCGTTCCCCATTCAGGAGCTTTTTTTTTTTTTTAATGTTTATTTATTTTTGAGAGAGAGAGAGAGAGAGAGTTAAAGTAGGGGAGGGGTGGGGAGGGGGGACGGGGGTGGGGGGGAGCAGGGGGACAGAGGATCTGAAGCAGGCAGAGAGCCCCATGCGGGCTTGAACTCCAAGACCAGGAGATCGTGACCTGAGCATAAGTCGGACGCTTAACCGACTGAGCCACCCAGCTGCCCCACCCCTTCAGGAGTTTTTTATTTTAATTCATCTGTTGATCAAGTGAACTCTACTTTTGGGCAATATTTTAAGAAGACTGGATTCACCATTCATATTTTTTTTTGCTGATGTGGTCCACAGTACCTTTTTCCAGATGAGAACTGAGGCCATTCTCCTGATGACTGAGGCAAATAGAGATTGCCGTTCTAAGCATTAAGGCTGACAGCCTTCCTGGGCTGCCTCCATGTGGGAACAGGCCCTGTGACTTGCTTCCTGCCCTCACTCACTGCTCGAGATGAACAAACACACACGGTCAAATCCATGCCACAGTCCCACACACAGGATAAATGCTGAGTCTCCCTTCTCCTTGAGTAGGGCAGCAGGTAATCAAGCTGTTAGCCACAACTTCCAGATAGGATGGTCCCAATCTGGTTTGAGCAGCAGCATTTCTGGCATGAACTAGAACTAAAAAACGACTGTGTTCGTTACATTAGCACATCTCATGTCAACTTGCCTTGCTCAGTATCAGCTTGTCGCCCTTGGCTGTAATTAGGGCTTTTCATACTCAGCTTGTCACCACGGAAACCTGGTCAAGGGTACTGCCCAGCAGTATTTGAGGGCAGCCTCCCTCCAGCAGCAGGAGGCCCCAGGCACTTCCTGTTTTCTGGGGGACCCAGCTCTGCCTGCCTTTATGCTTGGAAGCCCTGGTTCCCTTTGAAAAACTGTCCAAGTTTCTCCCATTGTCAAAATTCTGACTCTTGGACATTAGGTGGGTACACTGACACCCAAGGGGCAGCATGGCTTTCTTCAGGGACAGAAATCTCAGTATTATGAACTTGTGCAGGTGTTTTTAAGCTAACCATAACTTGGTTCTTTTCCTATCTTGCTCTACTACAGAATTTTTAAAAAAAAATTTTTTTTAAATGTTTTTATTTATTTTTGAAGGACAGAGAGACAGAGCATGAGCAGGGGAGGAGCAGAGAGAGGGAGACACAGAATCCAAAGCAGGCTCCAGGCTCTAAGCTGTCAGCACAGAGCCCGATGCAGGGCTCAAACCCACAAACTGTGAGATCATGACCTGAGCCGAAGCCAGACACTCAACCGACTGAGCCACCCAGGCGCCCCTACTACAGAATTTTTAATTACTGCTTTCTTTTCCTTTCCTGAGCTACCAGTTTTTCTCTCTTAAGTCACATCCAGGGTCAATATACCAGCCATAGATTGCCTGACTCTGCATGTATCCACCTGCCTGTCAGGCAGCCCAGGACTTTAATAACATTGACATCCAGTTACCAATCTGTTATCCTTTGATCTTAATCAAAGTGATACATGTAGTTAGTTGAAAGAAAACTTCACTCATTCTGAAGAGCTTACCCTGGAGAAGGGCAGCCACCTGCCCAGCCTCTCCCTCACCCAGCCCACCCTGTATAGACCTCCTGTTGTAGTCCACATGCTCACCACTGCCTCGACTTCCACCAGGTGAGAACTTCGGGCACTGTCTATTGACTGCAAGCTCTGAAGGGTGATGAGCTGGCTAACCTGGGCCACTCTGATTCCCCCCACTCCTAATTTTTGATACTTTTATTATTTGTAACTGAAAATGTGTTGGAGTTTGACGGAATTGGTAACTTTATATAATAGTTGCCTCTTCCTTCTTCCATCCACCTTTCGTGTGAGTTGTGGGCACGAATGCCCTTGTTCTTCCCTTACCTGCTCTCACCTCCTTCCTTTTCTAGATTATACCTTTACTGACCAGATTGCCAGAATTTACATTTAGATTGTTCTTTAGGGGTGCCTGGGTAGCTCAGTCAGCTAAGTGTCCAACTCTTGATTTTGGCTCAGGTCACGATCCCTGGGTTGTGGGATCGAACCCTGCATCAGGCTCTGCACTGACCATGGAGCCTGCTTAAGATTCCCTCTCCCTCTCCTTCTGCCTCTCTCTCTCTTAAAAAAAAAAAAAAAAAAAAAAGATGTTCTTTAGCCATAATTGATTTTCCCATGCTCTGTGACTTGTGCCAGTTCTTAATTTATAAAAGTGACTAAGTGGCAACATGGAGAGTGAATGCCATTAAAGAACAATGTATTGCCTACAGTTCTGAGACAAAGGGGCATGCCATGCCACACAGGGTCACATGTGGTCAGGGGGCAGAAAGGAGTGAAGGAAAAGCCGAGGCCAGGCCTTTATTGGGGTTTCTATGGGAAAGACAAGGCAGGGCAGGGTAAATATCTGAGGATTGGCTAGTTTAAGTAATTTAGGCAAGCACTGGGGCATAGGGGCCTTCCCTGGGTGATTTAGGCAGAAGAATATTGGCTTGGTGAGTGAGAGTTACGTAAGGAGGTGATTGGTAGTGTGGACTTGGGATTGAATGGAGGTTTAAGATTTTATTTTTGGGGGGACGCCCAGGTGGTTCAGTCGGTTAAGCACCCGACTCTTGATTCTGGCTCAGGTCACGATCTTACAGTTCATGAGATCGATCCCCACATCAGGCTCCATGATGATGGTGTGGAGCCTACTTGGGATTATCTCTCTCCCCCCCATCCCTCCCCCGTCCCTCCCCTGCTCGAGCGCGTGCGCTCTCTCTCTCTCAAAATAAATAAATGAAACTTTTTTAAAATGTTAAAAAATAAACTTAAAAAATGATTTTATGTTTGTTTTTTCATTTTTAAAGTAATCTCTGCACCCAGCATGAGGCACCAGAAGACACATCTTTGGCCATTAATTTGGCCGCGGGAATAACGGAGGCCAGATCTGGTGCAGGAAACAGACATGTAAATAGGCAATCTTCACGGTGTGTGCCGTGCAGTGGGAGACGCGCGTGGTTCTGTAGAAGCCCCTGGATGAGAGTAATTTCCTAAAGGTTGCATTTCTTTGTCCTAGCCTAGGGAGGGAAGAAGGAACAGCATGTACAAAGGCCTGGAAGCAAGAGACAGCTTTGTGTGGTCAGGGAGTTGAGCGTGGCTGTGTCGGGCGGATCCTGAGCATGGGGTGGGAGGAGACAAGAGAGGAGGCTGGTGAGGGAGGCAGGAGCTGGCAGAGTTCTGGGGCCATGCTGTGCAATTTGGCTTTGATGGTGGAGCTCTGGGAGGCCACTCTGTGAGTGTGCATGTGTGTGTGTTCGGGGAACAGGTTAGGGAAGGCTGTGTGGTCTGCCAGGTGGGTTGGCCCTTTAAGAGACCCTTTTTAAAAAGGCCAAAGTGGGGGCGCCTGGGTGGCTCAGTTGGCTAAGCATCCGACTTTGGTTTGGTCATGAGCTCACAGTTCATGAGATCAAGTCCCATGTCAGTCTCTGTGCTGACAGTGCACAGCCTGCTTGGGTTTCTCTCTCTCCCTCTCTCTCTGCCCCTCCCCTGCTTACTCTCTCTCTCCCCCTCTCCCTCTCAAAATAAGTAAACAAACTTTTAAGAAAACAAATAAATAAAAACAAAATGGCCAAAGTGTTAGCCAGAAGACATCTCTGTAACAGGCCATTTCCTGTGGCTTTTCAAGGTTGGGCCAGCTTGTTAAGCAGACAGAACACAGTCTCCCTGAAGACAGAGTCCGAGTTCTGTCCCCTGAGAATGATTCCTTTGCTTTGCCTTCTTCGTCTGTTCATTCACTCTGTCAGCCAGCAACGTCCTTGCTGCACGAAGCCTCCTCACTGGGCCTGGGAAGGCGGGCATGGCTCGCGGGGGTGGCTCGGGCACAGCCTTGCCCTTGGGCTCACAGCTTCCTGACCGGGTAAGATGCCGGGGCAGCAGGTCCAAATGGCCTCCAGGAGCACAGCAGAGGGGCTCTGGTTCTGCACAAGGTGGCACAGAAAGCTTCCTATGGGCAGTGTCACTGCCTGGTGGGAGACGAGGATGAAGGATGCCTCAGGTGGAAGGCACGGCACCTGCCACAGACTATATCCCTGCTCCGATCCGGGTGTGGACGCCTCACTTGCATTCATGCAGGTGCACTCCGGAGTTGCTTGGGAGACAGGGAGAGGCGGTAATGCGCGGACGGGGTGGAGCAAGGGGCAGGGACAGAGGTCTTGGAAGGCGTCCCTTTGCATCCTCCCCAGTGGCCTCCCTAGGATCCTCCTCTTTCCAGAAGGGCCTGGCAGTCACTACCTTGTCCAGCCACAGCCATTTAGGAAATGGCAGTGATTAGCGATTGTTATCGTGGTAATTAAAATTCCCTGGGAACAGCTTGGCTAATATCCATCAGTATCTGCAGTCAGGTCGGCCGTGAGCTGCAATCCTAATGAAAACCTCGAAGCAGAGCACAAAGCAGTGCCACGGGGAGGATTGAATGCCGCCGGCCACCCCTGCAAGGGCCACGGCGGCCATGTGGGCCTTTTATTTAATGGCATTTTCAAGCCTGGCTGCTTTGCTGGCCTTATCACAGCAAACCACACATGAGTGGGGCTTTGCAGAATCCCACAGCTTCTCTAGAAAGTGAAGGTTTTCCAATTTGTGGAGGGCTTTTCCCGCTGCCGTTCTTGGGGAGGGTGGTGGGCCAGGCAGCGGGCGTCGGGCCTGGATGCACAGAGCAGAATCGCACGATTAAAAGCTCCTGGGGTGCGTTTTGCAGAGTGGGGACAGGCACCGAGGCGAGAGAAGGTCTGAGGATGTGCATGGATTGGCACGGAGGGGAGGAGGGGGGCAGCTCAGAAGTCAGCCCAGCTGGGATCCCTCATTCCTCGCCTCGGCGGTCCTGCTCTCCCATGTGGAAGGCATTTTCCAAAATAGTGTGTTTCATGCACCCCTGCCCAGGTGTGCCCTCCACATTGGGCAAGGCACCTGTGTGCTCTGGTCCCCTCCCCACCCCCGTGGGGCCTCAGGAACGGCAGCTCCTCTGTCTGGAGGATCACTGGACTTCCTGGTCTTCTGACCTCTGTCCACTGCGGCAACATCAAGCCTTCCGCCTGGGTTGCAGGACCAACATGAGAGAAGCAGACAGACCCCAGGCCCCGTGACAGTGGACCCGCTGGACCCCAGGGAGATGCTGCAGGCCTGGCAGTCCCGTGGGGTCATTGCCCTGCTGAGCATAAATATCAGGGTGAATTATGTGAAATTAATGGGGGGATTTATAGGTCAAAAATGATTGAATACCAAAAAACGGTGCATGTTTGTGCAATTCAGCCTCAGACTTTGGATCTTGGGCTGTTTATCCTATTTCCCAAAAGCACTTTACTGATCGGTATTTGTTTAAGCCTGGGGTAAGGGCGGAGGTGGATCCTTGCGGCAGGAGGTGAGGCTGAGGGCCTGGGGCCCTCTGGCCATGATGTTCCGGGGGAGTCAGGGGCAGCCAGGGCTATCGGTCTCGCTGGTGCCTGAGGAGGGGCTGGGAGGTTAGGTCGGGGAGGTTCGCTGGAGCTTGCTCTGCACTGGCACGCCCTTCTAGGCGCCTTTGCTTGATCCCTCTTTTAGTCTGAAACAGTAAATCCACTTGATTAATTACAAGAACTTGGGTGAAACCCTCAGGCCACTTCTGCAGGAAGGTGACAACTCTATGGATTGGGACACGTTCCAGCAAACTACCCGTAGCTGCCAATCCAGCCAGTCAGCCAGTGTTTATTGAGCACCTACTATGTGTCAGGCACGTGTCAGGAACTTGAAGACACAATGGTGAGCCAAGTGCCCCGGCCCTCCCTCCTGGATGGTAGAGTCTCATGGTCTCTACCAACGAAAGGGCCAGTCATAAGGTAGACACAACCGAAGTGGCCAGCAGGGGATGAACGACTAGATAAGAGGCGGTACGTACCGACGATAGAATACTGATCAGCCTCAAAAAGGAAGGAGGTTCTGACACATGTAGCAACAGAAATGAACCTGAGGCCATTATGCGAAGCGAAAGAAGCCAGTTACAAAAAGATCAATACTATTCCATTCGTATGAAGTACCCAGAGTAATCAAATTCTCAGGAAGTAGAATGGTGGCTGTCAGCGGCTGGGGAGACAGGGGAATGGGAGTTGCTGTTTCATGGGTGCAGAGTTTCTATTTTACGAGATAAACAAAGTTCTGGAGATTGGCTACACAACATGCACGCACTTAACACTACTGAACTATACGTTTAGAAATGGCTAAGATGTGGGGCGCCTGGGTGGCTCTGTCTGTTAAGCCTCTGACTTTGACTCGGGTCACGATCTCACCGTTTGTGAGTTCGAGCCCCGCATTGGGCTTTGCGCTGATAGTGCAGAGCCTGCTTGGGATTCTCTCTGATCAGTAAAGTGTTCTCTCTGCCCCTCCCCAACTTGTGCTCTCTGTCTCAGAGTGAATAAATAAACTTAAAAAGTAGTTAAAAAAAAAAAAACACGGCTAAGATGATAAATTTTATGTTATGGATATCTTCCACAATTAAAATTTGTTTTCATTTAAAACAAAAAAGGAGAGAAAGGAGCATGCACACGCAGGGGCCAGAACCGTAGGCCCAGCTCCTCCAAGATGAGGCCCCATGAGGATTAGGAATGGGTCTGGCCCTGTGAAAGTCCCGAACGCATCTCTATAGTGTTTCTGGGTCTCTCCCACTGAGAGCCACACAACAGTGAATCACCCACAGTGTCATCCTCTCCACTCCCCTTCAAACAGGGCACCTGAAGGGGTGTGCTCTCCACCTGTGACGGTGTGCCCCAGGGGTGACAGTGAGGTCCCCATCTTCCCTCCTGTGGCACCTAACTGGTGGCCCCAGGTCCTGACAAGCACCTCCCCCACACCCCATGGGAACTGCTCCCGAGCTGGGTCCCTAGACCAGACCCTAGATCCTAGCAGGAGGTACAGTGCAGGGTTCCCACCCTGAAGACACCTAGCACCCCACTTCAGACTCAACTTTTCTTCCTGGAGGGTGGTCTGACGATATGTACCATCGTGTAAATGTATACACATCCCTTGACCCAGCAGATCCACCCCTCAGAGTATTTTCTAAGGCAATAAACGACATCTGTCTGACGTGGGTGCAGAGGTAATGGTTGTGGCACTGCTCACAAGAGTGAAAATCCGGAAACCATTTAAATGTCTATCAGTGGGAGCGCCTGGGAAGCTCAGTTGTTTGAGCGTCCGACTTCAGCTCAGGTCATGATCTTGCAGTTCGTGAGTTCGAGCCCCGCGTCAGGCTCTGTGCTGACAGCTCAGAGCCTGGAGCCTGCTTCAGGTTCTGTGTCTCCCTCTCTCCCTGCCCCTCCCCCACTCATGCTCTGTTTCTCTCTCTCAAAAATACATAAACATTAAAAACTAATAATAATAAAATAAATGCCTATCAGTGGAAGGCTGGTTTGATTAAGTTTAATAAATCCAAACTATGAAGCCATTAAAAAGTGACAGTGGACAGTTGCCATGATCTATAGTTAAGTGACGGGGGGTGGGGTGGCGCAAACATGGGGTTGCATGTATGTGATCGTTCAAAAAAAAATTGTGTATATGGCAGGGTATACAGATGGCTCTTGAGGGCTTGCTTCATTTGGTCCCCCTGAGGCCCCATGAGGTCCCCCTGAGGCCCCCTGGGAGGCAGGAGGCGGGTGTGCTCAGGGGAGGGCAGGCAAAGCCGGCACCAGTGGGGTGCACAGGCTTCACTTAGCACAGGGAGGCCGAATGAGCCCCTCGCCAGCCCCCCATGGCCTCTTGGGCTTGGGCGTCTGTTCTCAGGAACCATGCAGGAGCTCCGCAGAGTCCATGATGATGTCTGACCTGCTGAGGGTTTATTCAGCACTCGGCCACATTTCCCGAGCATCCCCTTTGCATCCGTAAACTGTGGGGATGAGACCCTGAGGCCTTCAGTGTCTGAGGCCAATAGACCGCTGGACTAGCCTTGGGCAAGTTGCTTAAGTTGTCGGAACCTCAATTTTCCCATCTGGAAAGTGGGGATAATAGCAAAACTCCTCAAAGAACTATATCCCCAGATAGATGCCTTTGGGAATGGGGAGGAGACTTTAATTTCGCACCCAATGAATTTTTGACCACGTGTACCTGCTACCAATTCACATAAATATTTATTGTAGGAGGCTCCGTGAAAGGATCAGAAAGCGTTTTTAAAAGGAGGATCCATGAGGCATTCATCCCACCAGATGGGTGCTATGTTATTAAAGAGCCACTCAAAAGCAGGCCCTTCTGCATAGGGTAGCTGGGAGGGAGGGGGAGTGATTCAAGCCAGGGACAGGGTTCGGACTCAGTCCCCCCATGCCTGGCACTTTGAAGCATGAAGAGATGACATATGATAGTTGAGTGATGTAACTGTTGCAGTTAAGTGCTGAGTCTATGCAGATCAGTTAGTAGGGTTGAGCTTCTCTGGGAAAACCTGCTGAGTAGATCCGAAGCAGAAAGTACTCCACATTCTTTGGCCCTGTTGAAGAATCCTGAGTACATCGGTGTATTAAAGGCTCTGAGAAGTCCTGCAGTGATGCTTGGTTTAACCTAGTGCTTCCCGAGTGTACATGATCAGAAACCTTATTTTATTTTATTTTTTTGGTTCAGCCATGTCAATATCCCACAGAACTAATATGCAGAGGAAGTTTGAGGATTAGGAAAATCTGTCCTAGAGAGAATCAGGGCAGACTCTGGCCTTCTGATTTTATTGATAAAGTGCAGATTCTGCCTCAGAAGGTCAGGGACAGAGCTTGAGATTCTATATATATTGTTTTACATTTTATTTATTTATTTATTTATTTATTTATTTATTTATTTATTTATTTATTTATTTAATCAATCTCTACACCCAGCGTGGGGCTCGAACTCAAGACCCTGAGATCAAGAGTCGCATGCTCTTCCAACTGAGCCATCCTGGCCTTCTGATTCTCTTTTTTGAGTAGGGAACTTGGTCCACTGGTTGTAAAGCTTCCACGTTTGTCAGATGAGGCGGGGGGGCCGGGGGGAGGGCGGTGACAATGATGGTTGTGCGCATCAGGTCCGTTGAGTGACTGCGCCCTGCCCTACACTGGCCAGCGGGGCCTTAACATTCGTTTGAGAGTCTAGTCCTCATGGCTGCTCCGTGAGATGGATGCTGTTCCTGCATTCCACCTACTGGTGATGAAACTGGGGATCTGGAAGGTTGACGTGTCCAAATCTCACAGCTGAGGGATGACGGATCCAGGGTTCAAACCCAGGGCCGTCTGCTCTGAACCGCCAAGGCTCGCTCTTCTCTAAGAAGGTCACATTCCTTCACACTCTCCCACTCCTCTTACCAAATACCCTGAAAGTATTTCCTTCAATGGCAAAGAGGTTATAGAGCGCTTGGTGTTTTGTGAAGTAGGCATTAAGGGTTCAGGAATCTCAGTTGCTGCTCTGAATTCTAATCTGGGGCCCTCTGGGGTCTGGGCCCTCCCTGAGCCTTCACAGAGCTAGACTCATCCCTGGAAAGCTCTGGGTCCAGTACTGTGCTGTGACCCAGCTCCCCGCCCCCCGCCCCCCATGTCTTCTAGCCTCTTGTCGCTTGCTCTGCCCCAGAGCCTCAAGGGAAGGGGCAGGCGGCAGGGAGGCAGGTGGCACCTCTTGAGCACCCTCTAGATGCCCACCAGGCTGAGTACTTTCCAACTTTGCAACAGGAGAGGCGGGCGGGCCCGTGTGGGAGCATGGTGCAGGGAGCTGCTCTGTGTCCCTCACTCTAAGCAAATATCACCCCTGCCAGGTCTGGAAGAGGTCAGGGGCCTGGTTCTACCGAGGACTCCCTAAGTACATCCTGCCACTGAAGACCCCCGGCCGGGCCGATGACCCCCACTTCCGACCGTTGCCCATGGAGCCCACCGAGCAAAAGCCCAGAAGCACCGAGACGAGCCGCGTCTACACATGGGCCCGAGGGAGAGGTAAGCCCCCCTCGCTCCCTCTCCCAGGAGAGCAGCTGTCACAGTCCAGCTGTCAGCCAGCCGCCAGTGCCACAGGCACCAGGCCAGCGTCTGCCACACCCTCCGCGTGGCTCATGCTGGTGCTCTGTCCCTGAGTGCCTCCAGCTCCCCCGCCTGCACCCACGTGGGCACCTTAGCACAGTGACGGCTTGCAGGGGGAGGGTCCGCCAGAGGCTGATTCCCAAACAGGCACCAGTTTGGGGGTGGGGATGCCACGAGCCCTCGGATCTTTGAGGAAATGTGACAGCCGTTGGGGTTTTTGGCAAAGTATCGAAATGTGTCTTTCCGAAGCTGGCCTGTACCCTCTCTTCTCGGACCCGTCTCGCGTCTGGGGAAGGGCGTCCCGGGAAGGGAGGACTCCTGACGTCCTTGGTCCTAATGAGCAAAATGACTTTGCGCCCAGGGCACTTTGGTATTTGTGGAGGCCGCGCTGCTGTGGCCAGCATCAGAAGGGGTGCTCGGCCCCACTGGTGATAATGGCACCTGCTGCGGTAGGTGGCCCTCCATGGCTCACACAGCACTTTTACGTTCGTGATTTTGTTTCAAAGTTGCAGGGGCGCCTGGGTGGCTCAGTCAGTTAAGCGTCCGACTTCAGCTCAGGTCACGATCTCGCGGTCCTTGGGTTCGAGCCCCGCGTCGGGCTCTGGGCTGATGGCTCAGAGCCTGGAGCCTGCTTCCGATTCTGTGTCTCCCTCTCTCTCTGCCCCTCCCCCGTTCATGCTCTGTCTCTCTCTGTCTCAAAAATAAATGTTAAAAAAAAATTAAAAAAAAAAAAAAAAGTTGCAGAGGCAGTCCGGGCCGCGATTTAGTAGCCCTGTTTGATAGACGTGTATGCAGCCTGAGGCCCAGAGGGAAGGATGGACTTCCTGAGCTGCTATATGGCAGAGCTGGGACCAAAAGGCAGGGTCTTGGGCTCTGGGCCCTGTCAGGGTACCTCTGTGCCCCTCTGGCCCAGGGAGGAGTTGCAGCCCGGAAACAGAATGTTGCTTTGAGGGGTTGGGGAGGGGAGGCCCCGAGGGCCCTCCCCGCCCTGTCTGCTCAGCATCCGCACAGCACACATGTTCACACGCACACGTGTGCACACACACACCCCTGGGAAGGGCAGAGCCCCCATTCCTCAGCCACGCAGACACAGATGGCCTTTTAATTACGTGGGCGAGGCGGCCAGTGGCCCACACGCTTGCCGTTGGCACGGCTTATTAACTGCCTTTGCGCTGCGGCCAGGCCACGCCATGTGGAGCTTGGTGTCCCTCCGAAGACTGGGTCACAAGCCTCCAGGCTCCCAGAGCACGAGGCAGCACATCCTTCATGCCAAGGCCCCGGGCCAGTGCATCGCAGCCCTGTGATGATCCACATTTTAGTCCCAGGCAGGGAGAGGTGGCCCAGACAGATGACTTCTGTGTCTCACCGTGGGCACCAGAAAGGTGAGGGCTGATGGCCCCAAGCTGGTTGGGGAGGCCCAGGAGGTGTCTGCATACACCCAGGGAAGGCATACATCAGGAGTGCATGGGGTACATGTGGTGGGCAGACTGAACTTGAGGAAACCCACAGTCCTGGGAGGAAGGAAGAATAGGAGCTGGTGGAGGAGGCAAAGGAGGCACAGCTGGGGACGTAGGAGGAAAGCTGAGAGGTTCTGCGTCACAGGGGTCTGTAAGCAGGGGCCACAAACAAGCCGACTGTCCCTGAACTGCTTCCAAGCCTGATCCCATGGTTGTCCTCTCCGATTAGCCTGTGCAGAAGCCAGGATCTGTGCCTTCTGGCTGAGTTTGGGTCCCCTGGCCATCCCAGAAACGGCTGTGTACTCACCGAGGCACTCGGGTGGCTACGGGATAGTTGTGGGAGATCAGAGGCCCGAGCCAGACGCAGCCATCCGCACAGCTGGTCCAGAGCCTGGGGGCAAGGGGAGGTCAGCCCCACGCCAGCCCTTCTTTGGCTTCCTCCTGGTCGGTATACATGGCCTGGAAGTCAAGTCTGCAGCAACCTCGGGGGAAAGGTCTGCCTTACCTGTCTGGGGAGCCCCCCAACCTGCCAGGGGGCCGCTGCCTCAGTCCTGGTTCCTTCTCAAGCTGGGCTCGAGGCTGTCAGACTCCTAGCCGCAGACAGCCCCCAGCCGGCAGCCTTGCAGATCTGGCATAGGGACGTCACTGGACCTTTCCTTCCAGACCACTGATGATTGGGGAACCATTGAGCGTTTCTTGAGCTCCAAGAGTCGCCTCCCCTCCCCAGCCCGACCATCAGCAGTGCCCAGGTGCTGGGCAGCTGGCTGGGGGTAGAACTATAGTCTGCGGTCTAGTTTAGAGCCTATCTGGGAAGCCCAGCCCTTATAGCACCCCATTCAGCCACAGCTGAGCTCAGGGCCAGGCAGAAATGGAGTGGCCAGCATTGGGGTGTGGACTCCCCTGCCTGTTTGAAACCATTGCTCATTTCGTCTTAGGTGGTTTATTTTCTCCTTGGTTTATAGGTGCTGCTTCTGAGTTAGGGATGTTAGACGGCTTGCAAATGTTTCCCTCCTTGACTTTCCGTTTCTTTCGACCCCAGCCTTCACTCACACTATTCTGCCATTCAGAAACGACTTATCTTCCTTTCTGTCAAGTCAAGTGTGTCTTTCATTGTTCCGTGGTTTCTGGGTTTCCCGTGTTGCTTCGAAGTGCCTTCCTCTCCAAAGTTAAAAAAAAGATACGCTAAATAAAAAATCTAATGAGAATAAGGAAATCACTTACATATGAGGAAATTACCAAAGAAGAAACAAAACCCAACACCAAATATCATATTCACTGATAAAGCACCAAAGCCATGTTCTATCGAAATGCAAGTCAAGAATACCCCCATCACCACCATCATTTGACAGTATTTTGTAGTATTTAACTAATGCAATAAGGCAAGAAAATAAAATAATCTGTTACTATTAGAAAAGAGAAGAAATTTTCTTACTTACAGGTGATATGCTTGTATATCAAGAAAACCCAAGAAAGCCTGCTAAAACACCCACTAGGATTAATAAGAGAATTTGAGAACTGACAGGATACGAAGTAAAAGTACACAAGTACAAATCAGTAGTTTACTCTGTGCTGACTCATTAGAAGGAAAAATGGGAAAATTCACTCATAATTGCAGCAAAAATTACAAAATGCCTAGAAGCAAATTTTGAAAGAGAATTACAGGTCCAACATGAAGACAATTATAGAATCTTACCAAAGGACAAAAAGTAAGACACAGAGAGGCAGACAAAGATTTTGGTCCCTCCAAGTTAGTTAAGTGTAACAATTCCTACCTGATTCCCAGTGGAGTCTTTAGAAAGGAATGGACTCAAACGTTCCGTTGTCCATTGGAGAAACAAAACGTGGCATAGTCATGTAGTGACATATCAGTCGGCCTTGGAGCACCAGAGTGGCTCAGTGGGTTAAGTGTCCGTCTGACTTCGGCTCAGGTCATGATCTCTCGATTAGTGAGTTTGGGCCCTGAGTCTGGCTCTGTGCTGACAGCTTGGAGCCTGGAGCCTCCTTCGGATTCTGTGTCTCCCTCGCTCTCTGCCCCTCCCCCACTCACTCTCTGTCTGTGTCTCTCAAAAATGAAGAAACGTTTAAAAAAATTCTTTTTAAAGAAATATTAGCCCTAAAAAGGGTTGAAATACTGACACCAGTTACAATACAGATGAACCTTGCAGACTTTATGCTAAGTGAAAGAAGCTAGAGACAAAGGCCATGTAGCATATTGTTGCAATTACATGAAATGTTCGGAACAGGCAAATCCATGGAGACAGAAAGCAGATTCGCAGAAAGTAGATTCGCGATTGCCAGGGGCTGGGGAGAGGGGAAACGGAGGGATTGCTGATGGGTACAGAGAACATGTGATGAAGATGTTCTGGAAATGGACAGTGGTGATAATTGCGCGACTTAATGAATATTCTAAAAACCACAGAATCCTATGCTTTCAAAGGGTGAATTTTATGGTATGTGAGTTATATTTCAATTTAACAAAATGTGTCTTTTTATTTTATATTTTTTTAACTTTATTTATTTATTTTGAGAGAGGGAGAGAGATGAGGGAGAGCATGAGCAGGGGAGGAGCAGAGAGAGAGAATCCCAAGCAGGCTCCACACTGTTAGCACACGGCCTGACACAGGGCTTGAACTCACAAACCGTGAGATCATGACCTGAGCTGAAATCGAGGGTAGAGTCAGAAGCTTACTCAACTGAGCCACCTGGGTGCCCCAAAAATGTGTTTTTCTTTTTTAAGAATTATTTTATTTTGAGAGAGAGAGAGACAGCTCAGGTGATCAGGGAAGAGGGAAAAAGGGAGACAGAGAGAATGTTAAGCAGGCCCCATGCCCAGCGCAAAGGCTGATGTGGGGCTCCATCCAACGACCCTGGGATCATGACCTGAGCCGAAATCAAGAGTTGGGACACTCAACTGACTAAGCCACCCAGGTGCCCCAGAATGTTTTGGTTTTTTTTAAAAGAATGGCAAGGTAGTTTATTCATTTTTTTGCATAAACTTTTTTTTTTACTTTATTCTTTTTTTAATTTTATTTTTTATTTTTTAAAATTTACATCCACATTAGCATATGGTGCAACAATGATTTCAGGAGTAGATTCCTTAGTGCCTCTTACCCATTTAGCCCACCCCCCCTCCCACACTCCCTCCAGTAACCCTCTGTTTGTTCTCCATATTTATGAGTCTCTTATGCTTTGTCCCCTGCCCGTTTTTATATTATTTTTGTTTTCCTTTCCTTATGTTCATCTGTTTTGTCTCTTAAAGTCCTCATATGAGTGAAGTCATAGGATTTTTCTTTCTCTGATTGACTAATTTCACTTAGCATAATACCCTCCAGTTCCATCCACGTAGTTGCAAATGGCAAGATTTCATTCTTTCTGATTGCCGAGTAATACTCCATTATCTTCTTTATCCATTCATCCATCGATGGGACATTTGGGCTCTTTCCATACTTTGGCTATCGTCGATAGTGCTGCTATAAACATTGGGGTGCCTGTGTCCCTTCGAAACAGCACACCTGTATCCCGTGGATAAATGCCTAGTATATTCATTTTTGAGAGAGAGAGAGAGGGAGGGAGGGAGGGAGGGAGGGAGGGAGAGAGAGAATGGGGGAGGAGCAGAGACAGAGAGAAAAAGAATCCCAAGCGGGCTCTGCACTGTCAGCACAGAGAGCCCGAAGCTGGGCTTGAACCCACGAACCGTGAGATCATGACCTGAGCCGAAAGCAAAAGTCGGATGCTTCACCAACTGAACCACCCAGGCGCCCCAAGATTGGCAAGGTAGTAGAAGGAGCTGCCTGACCAAATAAAGCTTATTCTGAAGGTACTATAATCAATACAATTGTATAGCACTGTCACCAGAATAAATAGAATATTTACTTATAGAATAAATAAATAGATTAGTAGAACAGAATAGAGAAATAAGAGATCTAAGGACGTATGGAAGCTGAACATAGGTAGTTTTTCAATTCACTGGGAAAATAACAGGTTTATGTCACAACTGAAATTGGCATAATTCGATTTCCACCCCGTTCCATGTGTATTCAGAAACACACTGCAGGTAGGTTAAAGATCTAAATGTTAAAAATAACACAGAGAATGTATTAGGGAAAGATCAGAAGCGGTTTTGCCGCTATGTTATCTCAAAGAGAGCCGGCGAGGCTGAGGCTGTGGTCAGCCAGTTGACTGACTACCTGACTGGCTACCCTCTCCCTCTTTTGACCCGGGCTGTTGATTTGGGCCAAGAACTTGCCTACAGACCCCTTGATAAGCCCTCTCCCAGCTCGTTTATGGCAGGACATTCGTTGTTTCCCCAGGATGGGGCGGGGAATGGTGCGGCCTGAGTGGCCCCGGCTGCGATCTGCATGCCTCTGGGAGACTGCACACTCCCACCTGCTCAGCCTAAATGGAGAGCGCTCCATGCTGCTTCCCCCCCCCCCCCCCCCACAGCAGGCCACTGCTCCAAGTTGACGGCAGCAATGAATGCAGCCAGCTTGGCACCCTCCTGGGTCTCTCTGTTCCCCTGTGAAATGGAAGGTGTAAGATGTGGAACCAGTACTATGGGTTCTTGGGCCTTAATCCCTTTAGAGCCGGGCCCACCTCTTCCGTAGACTTCCTTCCTTTGAGCTGGATTCCCGCCGTGGGGCCAAGTGCAAAGATATTTGCTGGTGGTAGGGGTGGTGGGTGCCATATTAACCTGGCATATCTGGGTAATAAGAGCTTCCTTTTTTTTTTTTTTTTTTTTGCCACATGCTAGAAAATTTAGGGAAGGCACCTGTAGCTTTGGTTCAGCAGCTCGGTGATGTCAGGACAGATGTCTTTATAATTCTTGCTCTGTCCCTCGTGGTCACAAGATGGTTGCTGCGGTTCTAGCCATTAGTCACTCACTGCAAAGAATGGAAGAAAGGTCAAAGGGAGACTGGGCATTGGATGAGCCTAATTCCGTTTAAGACCTAGACAGAGAGCCGAACTGATCTGACTGAAGTCATTACCTGTGGAAATTATTCTGATAGGATTTTGTGCTTCTCTGCCTCCAATGGCAAGGATCCTTAATATGATGAGGCTTCTTATTTTCTTCAGCCCGCAATGCTCTGACTGAGGCAACATTGCCCTGGGCCTGCTTACTGGTTGGTCTACACCAGCTTGCCCCTCTGGGGCTGAGCCCCTGAAATTGGGGGCCTGGAGCCCTGAGTCTAGAGTCCATGCATTGGTCAAAGGGCTTTCTAGGATATGTGCACTTTTCTCAGATGGGAGCCAGAGAGCTGGGGTTCCTGGGAGACCGACCCCCGGATTGGTAAGGCTTTGCTTACCTGCCTCTGCCTGGGAGCCTGGGGCTGGGAAGGTGGGAGGGCACCCCTTGTGTGAAGCCTTCATCACTGCCCTGTGGCCTGGCCAGACTCTGGAGGACTTTTCATATTTCATTTCCACCCTAGTCACCATAAAGCCTTACCCACGGGGTATAAACAGCCATTTCCTCCAGACTCCATCCCCCCCAGAGATGGTGAAGAAACCTTGATGGGCCAAAAGGCCCCTGGCTGAGGCACCAGCAGACCTCTACAGCTCCCTTGGCTGTGAGGCAAGTTCACTTTCCCATCTCCGCTGAGGCCAGGGTCACCGTCCCTCTCCAGGGTCCTCCTACCTCCAGCCCCCTGGCATCCCCTACGAACAGAGCACAAGCTTCCTAGATGGATTTGAACAGATTTACACACAGGTTGACTTCAAGGTCTGTTCCAGAAAAGTACTTCAAGGTTTTGGATTTGTTCCGGTTGGACAGTTGTGAGAAAAACAGAGGGGTTTCATTGCTACTTCATTGGTTCACTAAATTTTAAACGATTTTGAAAAAAATCCTCAACTGTGGTTCCGTTGGCAGTCTAGCGAAAGCAAGCTTCAGGATTGTTTGGGTTGAGCAGTCTGGTTCAGATCAGGCTACACGTGTTTACCCTGGGCCACCCTTCCGGAATGACCCCGGCTGACCCGCCCGTGCCGCCACGTCCAGTATACTGGGTGCTGTGTTGGCCACAGCCAGAGTTCTGTGGCTCACGGTCGTTATCTCATCTGATGCTCAGACAGCCTGTGGGGCAGCTGTGGACGGCAAAAGTGGTTCTTCGTGATGGACGATCCGACCTATATAGGCTGCAGCCCAGAGGCGTCTGAGTCCCAGCCCATCCCCCTCCCCTCTGAGTTCAACACAGAATAAACCGTTGCCCAAATCACCACACATGCACCAGCTGTCCCCTTTCAGACTTGGCGAGAGGATTTTGGTCGCCAGGAACAGAGACCACCACCAAAGGCAGCCCCTGTACAGGCATAGCCACCAGGCTGCTGGGAAGGTCTGTCTCCCAGAAGCAGGGAAGGAGACAAGGCTTGCAAGACCTGTGAGGTGGAGGAGTGTGGCAGCGGCTATTTCTCCTTCTCAGGGAGCTCTTGGATCAGCTGCGTCCCCTAGCCTCACACCTGCGCGCCCTTCCTCTGGCCCCGCTCTCAGGACCCCGCATCCACACTCAGCGCGGAGGTGATTGGCCCGACTCATTCCTACCTGGGCTGTCCCTTTTGCACCTAGCCTGTATCCCATTAGATATAATAGGTGGCGTGGCTAGCTAGGACTGCCCTCCCGCAAAGCAGAGCTGGGACAGAGCAGGGGGTTTGTCCCTTGCTCAGGAGCCACTGAACCCCAGAATGGGGGGTGTTTTGTGTCTGACATGGTAGCAAGTTCCCTGTCACCGGGAGCATTCAAGCAGAGGCTGGATATTATAGTAGAGCATATTGGATACTTTCTATTATAGAGGATACTGTGCTTCAGAAACTGGGGGAAACTCACTAGGGGCTCGTTACTGTGTGTGCAGAATCTGCCCCCATATTGTGACCGGGGCTGGGGAGATGGGGATGCATTCTACGGCCCAAGGTCAAGAAATCCACATGACCCTCCAAAGCGTTGAACCAGAGACCTCTGTCTCGTTAGTGCGGAGCTGCAGCCGACGGAGCTAATAAGCAGTTCCGTGGCAGCCGTTTTTCCATCAAACGCATATGCTGTTTCCTGACTTCTTAACGCAGCGTGCTATTTATACCAGTAGATCCATTCATTCTTAATGAGCCACGGTTGTGGATTGTAAAATGTTTTATTTTCATACAGGATTGCTCACTGCCCAGAGCCAGCTGTTGCTATGCCACCTTCCTTCTTTCCCCGTTCCTAAGAAATTGGCATTTTGGAAGCTCCTCAGAGCGCTCAGCTGCCCTCTCCCACCTCCTGCTCACCCCCCAGTGTTTCCCCAGCAGACTCTGGCCTTGGCATTTCTGTCACGTTGGCCTGGACGTGGTGCGTGAACTCCCTGCAGCCTTCGGAGCAGCTGGGAGTGTGCGCTATGGGCAGAGGGGTCAGGCTGGCTGAGGCATGGAGGAGGCAGAGGACAGCAGAGCAGGAGGGCGTCCGTGTTGGGAAACGGGATGCCATCTGTCCGCCAAGGGTTGGACACGCGCCGGTGTTAGAGGTCGCAAACTGGTCTAGCAGTGACTCGATCTGGCTCCCTGCTTTATGCTCACCGATAACTTTTTTAAACATGGAAAATCCTCATTAAAAAGAACGTGGGGGGCGCCTGGGTGGTTTAGTCGGTTAAGCGTCCAACTTCGGCTCAGGTCACGATCTTATGGCTCGTGAGTTCAAGCCCCACGTGGGGCTCTGTACTGACAGCCCAGAGCCTGGAGCCCGCTTCCGATTCTCTGTCTGCCTGTCTTTCTGTCCCTCCTCCACTCATGCTCTGTCTCACTCTCTCTCTCTCAAAAAAAAAAAAAAGTGAAATTCTGGCTTCTTTTTTGAAAATCAGGAAGTCTGCCAGTACTGCCCCCCCCCTGGAAAAATCGGACAAGCTGAGTCGCAGCCTCCCTTTCACCCTGGCCGCGTGGTCTCTGGTTTGCCACAGTCCCCACCCCTCCCTGTTGTCTCTTGATGCTGTGATCATCACGCTTACAGGGTTATTAAGAAGAAAGTGAAATAGTTCTGGTTTCCACATCCCTATGAAAAGAGAGAGAATAGGACTTAGACCAACAGGAACATCTGTTGCAAGAAAAGTGAGCATACCTCTCTGTGGAAATCAATACTCGTATCCAGAAATGTCGTAAATGGAGCAGAGCAAATATCATGTCCGGCTCGCCTCACCCACTGGCCCCTCCAGCTCACCAGTGGAAGACAGAGCCTGAGCGCGTCACATCTGCATGTTCCCACTCCTGACCCTGACCCCAGGCTAGGGACGCCAGTTCCTCTTCCTCTCTGAGCCCTGGTTGCCCCATGAGTGGGATGGAGAGACTAGGGGGCCTGGACAGAGTCTGTTCTCTTCCAGCTTTTACCTTCTAGCTCCAAATCCAAGGGAATGAAACTTTCTGGAGAAATGTCTGGCAGGTGGTGAGCCCCGTTTCAGCACTGGCCCTGGCCCTGCCCCTGCACGCACACGCACGCGTGCACACGAGCCGGGAAGGACTGTTTAGAGAGGAGGGTGGGAGAAGCCGTCTTCCCAGCACCTGAGAAGGGCACTGTGGGTCCCTCACTGAACCCCTTGACTCAGGTCTGCATGGGGTTGGTCTGCTGTTCGGGTCCAGGAAATAAGTAAACCAGAAAGAGGCACAGACAGTGCTGTCTGGGGCTTCCACCAGCCATTGGGGGAACTGAATGCCATCCTTCTCCGAAGGCAGGAGAAGGCAGTGGGGAGGGTGCCAAGTTGCCCGAGCCCATGTGGGCCCCACTGGGGCAGACACCCAACAGCCAGCCAGTCGTTGGGCTTCCCACGTGGCCGCCATCGCTCCGTGCTCTGAGGGCCTGGGTACCGTCTGCCCGTAGGTCTGTGCAGGTGAAAGAGGCATGCGTTGGGCCTCAGTGGCGAGTGGCCAAATAAAACCAGCAACTATTGTAGCCGCGTGGATTGCATGGTTGCTCACTGCAGGCTGTGCTGGGTGCCGTGCATTCCTCTGACACAGGGGGGCGGGGGTGGGGGGCTGGACTGCTGTCCCATTTTATAGTAGGGCACGGAGAGGTCAAATAACTTGCATCATAACCTCGGTGTGGGCAGAAAGATCCCCTCGGCCTTCGGGAAACTCTGCCCTTTCCCAGGGAAGTGGAGACCTGGCCACCTCTTATGTGGCTGTGTTTTGAAAGAGAAGCCCACGCATACTAATTTGTCTTGACCTTCAGAGCCCTTGGTGAAGCCAAATTCTAGACCAATGCCAGTGTGGGTGAATGGGGGCGGGGCATCCCCAGAACAGAAGCCCTAAGCTTCGGCAAGCTGTGTCGCCCCCACTCCCGCGCCCCACTCCTGCCCCAGCAACCCTCCTGCCTGTCCTGGGCATCCTCATTGGCTTGAGGATTGATTTCCCAAGAGCAGAAGGCCCTCATTAGCCACACCACAGAGGTCAGGGCCGTGGCTGTCGCTTCTCATTTGCCCAAACCCAGTGATGGCCTCAGCTGATCGGGTGATTCCAGCTGTAAGGTGCTGGGGACTCCCAGCCCCCACTCCCATGGCATCCGAGCCGACAGGAAAGCAGGGCCCTGTCCCCCGAGCCAGCCTCTGGCTTCAGCTCGAATGATGTGCGCAGAGCTCCTGCCGCCGTGGGCCAGGCCAGGGCTGGGCTCCACCTCACGCAGTGACGCACACCCTCCCCAGCCGCTCACCTGTCTCACCATATAAACACCTACAACTCAATTCTGCCCACTCTAGATTTCTCAGCCTTTGGGGACCTGGGTAAAGTGAATAACCCTGGTCCCGCCTGCCCTGTCAGACTGTAGTAAAGTCCAAGGGGATAGCATCGCGTCTCCGCTCAGTTCGGAAGCTCTCTCCTGGGGCCGCCTGTCCATCATAGGTCAAGGCCAGCCTCGCAGGCAGGACGAGTTGATTCCTGACTGCTGGTCTGGGAGTCACAACAAAGCTAGGAGAGTCTGTCTGCCCGGATCTCCATACAGGACAACGGGACCAGGCCTCTCCTGCCTCACTTGCCTCTGGGTCCCCCTGGGGCTCAGGTAGACCTGGCAGCCCATCCCCCACACCCAGGCTCTGAGCACAGACCCCATGTCCCTGAGCTTCTGCTCAGGTGAGGGAACCAGAAGGACAAACCCAGAAGCCTAGAAGGCTGGAGCCTGAGAGAATGGGACTGAGAGGCCTGGGGAGAGAGAAAGGGGGAGAGGGAGAGAGAGAGAGAGAGAGAGAGAGAGAGAGAGAGAGAGAGAGAGAGAGATGCAGACCCAGAGACAGACAGACAGACAAAAATGCTCAGAGATGAGACTGGAGAGAGAGAAACTGACAAAAACAGAAAAAGGAAATAAGAGAAAACCCCAAGAAGACCCAGAACACAAAGACATACGACACAGACAAGACGGGGAAAGAAAGATAAGGGAAGCAAAGGCAGACAGAGATTTTTTTAAAACATCGGCAAAAAGGAGGCACAAAGAGACAAAGTAAAGACAAAGGCCCAGCAATCCACAGACAGAAGGAGAGAGAGAGCTGTGGTCAGGGACAGAGCAAAGCCGTACTTTGCATCCCAGCAAAGGCAGGAGATATGCACTCACTTTGTTTCTTCTCTGCCGTAAATCAGCAACACTAACCTGCCGCAGAGAAACAGTACGGACCTCGTGCCCGAGGTGCCTGAGCCTGGAGCCTTTCTTTGAGCCAGCGGGGCTGTCCAGGCCCCAGAGAAACCCACCACTTGGCCTTTGCCCTGCCCGTGGGACACACCAGCCCTAGCGTCTCTGTCTAAATCGTGCCCATTTTTAAATGCCACCTCTTCCGAGATGCCCTCCCTGACTTCCCTTCTCCCTGAACACTGTCTGCCTCCCCTAGAGAGTATCATGTTCTCGCTGGAGGAAGCTGTCCTTATCATCCATCCATCTCCTGTTCTACCTGGAGCTCCTCCAGCAAGGGCAGGACTACAGGATTTCAGTGCTGGCGACCACATCACTATCGATTTGAAGACTCATCTTCATTATCCAGTGCCTCCTGTCTGTCTGTGAATCCAAAGGAGGGAGTTAATGAAAATCAATGGCGAACGAATAAACAAGCACAGGAAACCCTCCACTCCCCAGTGGTCAATTCCCAGCCTGGTCTGGGCCATCCCTGCTGGTGTCCCTGGTGGCAGCTTGGAAAGGAGACGAAGGAAGGAAGGAAGCCCCCTGGGTGTCGCACACTCACCCCGCCCCCTGAGGTTGTCCTGTGATATATCCCCACCTCACAGATGAGGAAATGAAGCTCAGGGTGGTCAGGTCACCGAGATCTCCTGGACTCTGGGGTCCAGGAGGGAGGGAGGCAGGCTCTATACCTCTGTGACTTCACAGGACCCATTCCTATGAGGACAGGCTCCCCAGCCTTGAGGCTCCCTTTCTCCTTGTCCAGGCTCTGACTCTCTGGAGTCCTAGAGGGAGTTTTCCAAACAAAGGAAGAACCTGTTCCTGTGGCCTGGCCTTGGAATTGAAAGAACAGAGTCTGTGTGAACAGGGCATCCCACCCCCCACCCCCACCCCCACCCAGGCCCCGCTCACCCCTTGCCCATGACAACCAGTCTCCGACAGCTCCTCCCCTCATTAGTCTGTCCCTGGCTCCGGCTGAGGCCGCCAGCAGCCCGGCTTGTCCCACTTGAGTGTCCTTCAAGGGGGAGGAGGCTGTGAGGAGGCGCCTGCTCGCTGGAAAGTGCGCCCCTTCTGGAGTTGGCTCGCCACCACCTTGCTGACCACCGGTTGGTTCTGCTGTCTCTGTATGGTGCTGTACCCTCTCCTGGGGGGTGTTTTCAGAAAGCACTCAGCTACTCACTTTGTGCCTGCTTGACTCAAAGCTCAGTGTTGGGGGCTGAGGGAAGGAGTCAGATGCAGATTAAGACGTGGCCCCACCCTCAAGTGTTTCCTGGTACAGGTGGGGAAATCAAGGCAGGCACTTGTAGGAAAAGAAATGCAATGCCAGGCGGTGTCCGAGAGGGGCCAGAAGAGCCGCGCCAGCCGTGGTGGGGAGAGTGAGCAAAGGCCTGTATTCCATCTCTCCTTCTCCGGGGCTGGAAAGACTTTTCCGGTAGAGGCACAATTTAGATGAGTTCCTGGAGGATGAAGTGGAATCTAATTTTTAAAAATATGTACGGTCTCGAATGGCTTTTTTTTTTTAATATTTATTTTTGAGAGAGAAAGAAACAGAGGGCAAGTGGGGAGGGGTAGAGAGAGAGGAAGACACAGAATCTGAAGCAGGCTCCAGGCTCCAAGCTGTCAGCACAGAGCCCGACGCGGGGCTCATACCCGTGAGCCGTGAGATCATGACCTGAGCCGAAGTCAGACGCTTAACCGACTGAGCCACCCAGGCACCTGTATAGCTCTTTAAACTTACAATGCCTTTTGTCCTCCTTGATCTTATTTTTGGGAGTTATTATTGTCTCCATTTTACAAATGAGAAGATTAGAGTTCAGAGGGATGAAGGTCGTTGCCCAGGAGTGTCCAAGGCAGGGCCAGAACTCAACCCTAGATGTCAGGAGTGAACTAGAAGTCTCTCACATTGCAGTGGGCATGTTGGGGAGGGCATGCCTGGAGGGCAGGCCTCCTGAGGGAGCAGAGCCCTTAGGGTGAGGCCAGACTGTGGGGTGCCCTGCCTGCAGGGTGGGGAGGAAAGAACAGAGATCTCAGCAGTAGGTAGGCCTGGGCTCAAATCCCAGCTTAGCCTGCAAAAGGCCCCTGAAGGCATCTAGTGTTCCCAGTGTCCTGTACATCACAACCTAGGATCCTCAGCCCCTTGGAAGAGGCCAGGCCACCCCTGTGAGGTTGGCCGGGGCACTGAATACGGTGACTCTGGAGGCCAGCCCTGCACCAGGTGGTGCGGGCCATGAGTTCAGGATGACCCCCTCAAATAAAAGCTCCTACCATGTTCCAGGCACTGCCTGTGTTACTTTGCTAATGCTCACAGCTCAGAAAAGGACCCATCGGAGCCCATCAGAGTGCATCTCCACCAGCCCGTACCTTCCTCCTGGTACCACCAAACAGAGCCCCAGACTTGGTGGGGTGGGGGTGGGGGGGCATCTCAGGGGGATTTCAGCAGCCTGGCCTTGTTTGCAGGTGAGGCAGCCCTCGCCTGTCCCAGGAGGGACAGTTCTGCGACCGCCCTCTGCAGCCTGGTAGGCTGGGTAAGGCTAATTGGGGATGTCTGTGCGTTCCCCAGGGCCTTAGCATCTTTCCTTTACGTTAAAAAAAATTATTGTGTTTTTAGTAGGCAAAATTTTCCACCATCTGCTTTGCCTTGGCAGAATGTTTGCTGAAAATATCTCTCTTCCTCTCTAATTCCCCGTAGTTTCTGGGGGCTTTGGGAGCCTCCAAGTAGAGCAGCAGCTCACAAGTGCCTCCCAAGCTCACGGGCTGTCCTTGTGCCAGGCAGGCGGGTGTTGTGGCCCAGAAGTCCCATCTCCCCACCTCTCAACCAGAGAGGGACCCTGGGGTCTCTCCCCTGATGATACAGAGCTGATCTGAAGTTGAATCCTAGGATTCAGACCCAGTAGCTGCCTGGGTTGGTCTCTGTGTGATGAAGTCCTGAGAGATGCCCACGGTCACAAGGAAAGGTGGTGGCAGAGAAGAGCCAGGAGCCAGGTGCCCCCACCCAATGCAGTGCTGTGAGGTCAAGCGGCCAGCATCCTGCCTGTGCCCTGGACCATCCCGGGCAGGGTGGCTTCACAGGACGGCAGCTGCCACACATGTCCTTTGAGGCAATCAGGAAAGACTTTCCAAAAGGAAAGACTTCCCCCACCTCCATGTACCCAAACTCTAAGTTTCCATGGTGACAGTCAAATTGCAAATCCATCTAAGAGTGAGCCAGGAAAAAAAAAAAAAAAAAAAAAAAAAAACCTGGCCTATCCCCAGAGAAGTGGGCATGGCTGGCGCTGGGGCTAGCCACTGCTGAGGACGAGAGCCGAGCAGAGTGGGACAGCCCTTCTGGGGCATGCTGGGAAAATCTCAGGGATGCCAGTTCCCCGAGCAAGTGGTCCGGGGTCTCAGGCCACCGTGGTGGAGGAGGCCCTCCCTCCTCCCTGCCTCCTGGCAGAGCCCAAGTGAATCCATTTGGCGACTCCTCCTCCTTGGGAGACTAGTGGGACAGTCTTCTCTCTGGTGTTTTCCCATCTTCAATCTGAAAAACGAGGCGTGGGCTGAATACAAGCACTCATCGCCAAGCCATCCTAGACTGTCTTTGGGGAATTCGAAGGGAAAAAAATCAGCCTTCAGACACAGTGTTTTGTTGAGGATGGAAGAGCAAGGGCCAAAAGATTTATGAGCCTAAAATCGTCGTTAATAGACCTGGAAGATTTACGATCACAGCTGCTACGCAGCGAGAAGGGTGGCAACGGCAATCGAATGGCAAATTAGCCAAGGTTTGGGTTTTATGGTGACAGTCGGAGGGGGAGGAAGAAGAAAAACTTCATCCCTTGCTGCTGGAGGAATATTTGGGCAAATGGCGTTTGCGTTGGACCCTGTCCAGGGACATTCTCAGCAGTGTCCTTTTGGTGTGTTTCTTTCCTACTGACAGGAAATGCCAAGGCCAGGCGTGGACACTGCTGGCTTCTTTTGGTTTCTTTCTTTCAAGTAAAGTTTATTACGGTGGATTAGAATGGGATCGGGTTTGCACTGCAAAGACCTCTAAGCTGAGGCCTGGCCCCGGCTCAAAATCCCAGATGCGATGAGCAAAGATGCGTCAGCCAAGGGAGACACAGCCTAAGGGAAGGAGTCTTGTCAGCTGGCCGGTTCTCTGCTCTGTGACACCTTCATAAATTCACCTGTCATCTGGAACCATTCCCCCCTTTCCATGGCTGTGGGCATCGGGGGTCCATAAAAGGAGACAAAGAACAAGTCAGTGGACTAACTTGGGAAACATTTAGTTTTTTCTAAACCCTGCACAGCACAGGCACACGGGAACTGCGTAGGGCGTTGCCTCCCGAACTCTGCCTCCAGAGATTGGATGCTTTGGACAAGACATACCCCTCCCCACAAAAGCTGCTCTCTCAATGTACCACGGCATAGTCCTTCTTACAGTTCAGGCTCACTCCGGGACTCATGTGACCCAACACTGTGCACGTATGACAGACGACACACCAGGGAGGAGGGTAAAGAAGTGGGATAAAGAGCTCACCACCATACGTGATCTTGCGGTTCATGGGTTCGAGCCCCACATCGGGCTCTGTGCTGACAGCTCAGAGCCTGGAGCCTGCTTCGGACTCTGTGTCTCCTTCTCTCTCTGCTCCTCCCCCGCTCACGCTCTGCCTCTCTCTGCCTCTCAAAAATGAATAAACATTTTTTTTTTAATTAAAAAAACAAAAAACTCACCACCATAACCTGAGTCCTGGACACCCTTTCCCATCGTCTCCTTTGGAGCTCTCAGTATTTTGTGCCCTTTGTCATCTGTGCATTGGATTGAGGCACTGTTTCAAGATCAGGGAGCCACATGTCCCCCAGGCCCCCGCTGCCCCAGCCCCATGCCCCCTCCCCGCTGGCCCAGAATTATGAAGATCGTGCATATAAAACATCAGAGAGATGGAACGTTCCAGGTCAAGAAGAATGAGATTACCCATAAGCATCTCTGCCAGAGACTTGGGGAAGCCAGTGTGGAGATCAGTCCCCGCTCCCCTCAGGGACTTCCTCTCTGCTCAACAGGCTGCCAGACCCCCTGCCATGGAGGGGCAGAATCCTCCCTGATTCCTTTGCAGCTGCCCCAAGGGAGACAGGGAGGCACAGGGAGCTGCTGGCTGCTTCCTGCCCACTTCCCACTCCCTTTGTCTGGAGACCCGCAGGGTTGGTGTTTAGTCACTTTAGTCAGGCTGACTGAGTCAAAAATACGTAAATGCTTATAAATCCAATGCCCATGAGGTTCGGTCAGTGGAGTCGTGATCAGAGAAACCCAGTCCGGGACCTGCAAAGCAATGGCAGACTCAATTAGGCCATTGCATTTCTCAAATACTATGAAGGGGCGTATGGACCACAGCCCCTCTGAGTTCCCAGCTCCTTCTGAGTCTACGTCACAAAAGCCCAAAGAGCCAAAGTAGAACTCTTTCTTGAAGGCCAGGAGGGAAAGAGAGCAGAAAAAGCAAACTCCTTGAGCAGATAAAGGAAGGAAAAGCTGGGAACCGCCACGTTGACGTCACTCTCGCCCCACCCACATGGGTCAGGCTGTGCAGGAGAAGTTCACCAGCCTCAATCAGGGGTGCACTTTGGCCCCTGCCCTCCAGGAGCCTGGGGGTCCGCTGGGGGAAAGACACACGCACACTGAAAGCCGAGAGTGGCTATACCAAAATGCGTCAGGTATTCAGCAAGTCAGGCGCGGGTGATTGGAGGAGATGGTGTCCAAAAGGAGCCGGGTTGGGGCGCCTGGGTGGCACAGTCGGTTAAGCGTCCGACTTCAGCCAGGTCACGATCTCGCGGTCTGTGAGTTCGAGCCCCGCGTCAGGCTCTGGGCTGACGGCTCAGAGCCTGGAGCCTGCTTCCGATTCTGTGTCTCCCTCTCTCTGCCCCTCCCCCGTTCATGCTCTCTCTCTCTCTCTGTCCCAAAAATAAATAAAAGTCAAAAGGAGCCGGGAGAGGGGTGTCCGGCTGGCGCAGTCAGTAGAACATGTGAGTCTTGATCTCGAGGTTGTGAGTTCGAGCCCCACATTGGGGGTAGAGCTTACTAACTAAATAAATAAACAAAAAGGAGCCAGGAGAAGAGCCATGGGCAGGGCGTTCTGGGCAGCGGGAAGGGAGTAACCGCAGGAGGTACCAACTGGCAGTTTGGTAGGAACTCTGAGAGGTGTGGAGAAGCCTGGGCAAGAGAGCAGATTGTGCAGGATGCAGCTAGAGAAGTAGACAAAGATCAGGAGCATGGGCTTGTGGGTTACAGGGAACGTCTAAAGAGGGACGAGCTAGGATCTGTGTGTTAGCTGGAGCGTTCCCCTCTGAGCAGACGGACGTGCCTGAAGGAGGGGCCCGGGTGGGAAGTTACTGAGGGAGACCAGACCGGAGACCCTGAGGCCCTGAGCTAGGCAGGGGCCGTGACCGATGGCGAGAAGGCCACTGATTGGAGAACCATTTAGGAGGTGAAACTGGCAGAATGTGGCGATGAGGGGGAGAGAAGAGCTCTGCTATGGAAGCTGCGGGGTTGAGAATCTCTTGATTATGGTTGGCCAGCTCCATCCCTCTGGTTGCCGAATTCTGTGACCCGTGACCCGCTTTGCTGAAAGGTGACCCAGGCTGAAGGCACAGAGGCTTTCCAGAAGGCCGTAGATCTGGCTAGAAGCTACATGGCTTAGGTTCTGCCGCTGCTGCCCCGCCCCTGTGCCCACTCTGGGTTTCCCTGCGTGACCAGGGTGGTCTTCCTGCGGGCTCTTGGTACCACCTCAGGATCCCCCTCTGCAAGTTGCTCCTCAAGCAGCCCAGCTGGTCAGACACAACCTATGAGCCACCGTTGGCATAGACTGGTTTTATTTCTAGTCCCGTGTCCCGCCAGACAAGTCTCAATGGCACGGGGCTGATTGGCAGATAATGCTGTCTAGGCACCTGGCATAGTGCCGGGCAGAAGGCGCCCAGCCCCTCCAACCCTCCCTCTGGAACCAGGTGTCTTGTACTCTCTGGCCAGGCACACTGACTCTTTAATGTTTATTTATTTTTGACCGGGGCGGGGGGGAAAGGGGGGAGGGGCAGAGTGAGGGAGACACAGAATCCGAAGCAGGCTCCGGGCTCTGAGCTGTCAGCACAGAGCCCGACCCTGGGCTCGAACTCTGCACGGCGAGATCATGACCTGAGCTGAAGTCGGACATTCAACCGACTGAGCCACCCAGGCGCCCCAAGGCACACTGACTCTTGCCCCATCCACAGAGTCTGTGGATGAGCTACTTACCTGTGAGAGCTACTTACCTGTGATCCCAAACCTTTCTGTGCTGTTGTACTTGGTATTAGAATTACATCATTTAATTAAGTGTTACATAAACTGATGAAAAGAGCCAGAAAAGACAGTCATTTCATTAAAACCAGGACTTTGGAAAGTCTTGATAGAAACTACTTGCTTAAAAAAGCTATTGAATCAGGTGTGGGCAGGACGACTGTAAAAGGCAGGAGAAAGAAATGGAAAAAACAGGGACGGATTCTGCACTCCTCCTGCTTTGCCAGCGTCTTTAAGCTGTGCTCCAGTTTAAAGAAACTGAACCCGGGGATCACAGTGCAGTATGGATGCAGCTTAGACATGGAAGATTGTGTGGGCCCCTCTCAAAGAAGCACCCACCCCTACATCAAAACATTGGCGGATGGACGTACGTTTCTGTGCTTAAAATGAAAATGGAGGGGTGCCCGGGGGGCTCAGTCGCTTAAGCGTCTGACTCTTGATTTCGGCTCAGGTCACGATCTGGCAGTTCGTGGGATCGAGTCCTGCATCAGGCTCTACACTGGCAGCGCATAGCCTGCTTGGGATTCTCGCCCTCTCCTCTCTTTCTACCCTGTGTGCATGTGCACACGCTCTCTCAAAATCAACTTAAAAAAAATTAAAATAGAATGTTCAGCCTCTGAATATATCCTGTATTGTGACTCCCACTGTGGATTAACCAGCCAAATATGGTCCCATTTAGTCCAGAAAAGATTTCTACCACAGTAGGTGTCCGCCATGAGAGCTCCCTCTCCTCCCCTCTCCTGGGACTCCAATCCCATCAGCCTGGCTCCCTTCTGCACTCACAGGGCCCCAGTGCGAGTTACTGGATGAACTGGGATGAGAGCCGAGGCCTGCTGACTTCCAGTTCATTTCTTCCAGTAAAGTCAGAGTGGTCACAAACACAGGGTGTGGAGCCAGCCTGCTAGGGAACTAATCCCAGCTCTCCCACTTACTGCCTTGAGCGAGGGCCTCGGTTTCCTCACATGTGAAACGAAGGTAACCCTGTCTTCCAGGGGTTGTCGTGAAGCATCCGTGAGTAGGCATATGCGAAAGTGCCGGCAGAGGGGAGGCCTGCCCTGGCCCCTCCAGCCTGCATGCCTGCTGGTAGTGACCAGCAGCGGTAACCTCCTATGCTGGTGTCTGTTCTTTCCAGTGGTTTCCAGTGACAGTGACAGTGACTCGGATCTCAGCTCCTCCAGCCTGGAGGACAGACTCCTTCCGACTGGCGCGAGGGCCCCCAAAGGTGACAAACCCCAGAGGGACTCAGGTAAGCATAGCCAGTACACTGCTCGTTTCCAAAGCCCCGGGTGCAAGTGGCTTCGCTGCTTCCTCGGGCTGTGGCTCCCCAGCAGGTGTCTAGGGAGTTGTTCTAGATCAGGGAGGAGAAGTGGGCCTGGGGGCTGGGATGCTTCAAGCTGAAGCGTTAGCACCACTGCAGAGCAGGAGGAAAAAGAGCCCCAGGTGTATGTGCAGGGGCGGGGGAAGGAGGGCGGATCTAGCCAACCTGCCTGCACACCCAGAATTCCTCCCCAAGCTCACTGCAAGCTTTCCCAAGATGAGACGGTGCCTTGTGAGTGATGACGGTTGCAAAAATCAGGTGCGAAGTTCTTTGGGCTCAGCTCTGCCGTGAAACTACAGTGGGGCCCTAAACACATACCTTGACCTTTTGGGCCTGTGTTTCCTTCTTTTTATTTTTTTCTTGAAGTTTATTTATTCTGAGAGAGAGAGAGCACAGGGCGGGGGGCGGGGGGGGGGGGGGGGGGGGGGGGGGGGGCGAGGGAGAGAATCCCAAACAGGCTCCACCCTGTCAGCTCAGAGCCAGATACGGGGCTCGAACTCACAAACCATGAGATCATGACCTGACCCAAAGTCAAGAGCCAGTCTCTTGACTGAGCCATCCAGGTGCCCCCTCTGTTTCCATCTATTTAGCAGGTGGTCCCCAAAATTTCTCCTGAGTTTAACATCTTGGAGCTCTCCTCTGTGACCTTGTCGTGTGAAAGAGCCTTAACGGCGTCTTGAGGCTGGTGCAGAGAAGGCCTCGGGCATATTTTTCTTTCCTTTAAACACATAAAAGGCCTTCTGGGGACCAACGTCATTCAGAGTTACTCCAGAGATTAGAAGTGGGATGTTTGAAGGACATTTCAGGAAGGCTGGTTTTAGGGCATAAGCAAAGAGCTTTATAATAACTGTCCCAAACTGGAATGACATGCCTCTGGTGCTGTCCTGGGGCCAAGGCTGGGTGATCCGCCAGGGCTGATAGGGAAGGAACTCCCGGTGGGGACAGCAGTTCAGGCTAGATCAGAGATGGCAGGTGCCTGGCACACGCACTTCTACTCCCACGCCTGTGCCCATGGCAGACCTTACTAGTGGATCATGATACTCTTTCCCACAGAGCCTGACATGGCGTCAGAATCCTCCTTGGCACAGTTATCCGAGTGTTCAGTATCAGTAGGTGGAGGCAGCACAGGAGACCGGTGCTGGACTGGATGATCTCTTAGGCCCCTCAGGCTAAAGATTCTATCTTTTAAAAGTGTGAAGGAGGGGCGCCTGGGTGACTCAGTCGGTTAAGTCGGTAGAGCATGCAACTCTTGATCTCCAGGTCGTGAGTTCAAGCCCCACATTGGGTGTAGAGATTACTGAAAGAGATACATAAACTTAAAAATAACCCCATCGGGTTAACGGAGGTATACGCCCTGCCCCCTCCTCACTCTATGAAGTCAGGAAGTACTCCTCCTTGTTGCCAGTTTTCATGTGGGTGGCTTGTTCCTTACTGAGCTGACCCAAGGGCCCATGCAGTGGCCTTTATATACCCTGGACCATTCAGCACCGGCCAGAAGGTGGGGTCACGCCAGAACGTGACAGGCACATGGGGGCGGCAGGTAAGGGGCTCCGGGCAGACAATCCCATAGATACCCATCACAGTTTCAAATGAGAAGCTTTTACGTCAGCTCCTTATCAGGCTGACATCATCCCGGTCTCAGTTCAAGGTCCAAAGAGCCCACCCGTGGTCTCTTCCAGGCGGCAGCACGGAGTCCCCCAAGATGAGGCCCGCCTGCCAGCCCAGCCACCTCTCGGAGAGCCAGAGAAACCTGGCCAGTGAGACCGGGACTGGTTCTGCAGACCCGCAGCTGGGCACCCCACCCTGGCCAGACCCCAAGGGCCCCGGTGAGTCCCAAGCCGCTCCTTCTAACCCAGCCTCCTCCTCTCCCTCTTCCGCTCCCCGTGGTCCTCCTCCCTCACTCAACCGGCCCAAACTGGAGACTACTACATGACATTTGCAATTCTGTGTTTATTGAGCACCATGCCAGGCACTGGGGGGAACAGAGGTGAGCCAGACCCCACACCTGCCTACAATGAACAGAGAGGGACCCAAAATAAGGACAACCACCCCCTCCCTTCTTAGTAATCATAACAGTGGTTGTTACCATCCACTGCTTTCTACATGTAATCTTTCAAAGCCTTTCCCCATCTCCACAGAGGCCTTAGTAACTCCCATTTCAAGAGCACCTACTGTGTGCCAGGCACCCCAGTCCTCCCCAAGCCCAATTGTGTGCCCAGTGTGGGCAGATGGGAGACAGTCCTTGACCTCCAGAAACCTAGCATGTGGCTGAGGAAGCCGGATCAACTCACCTAAATCAGCCCAGACCTAAATCAGAGGGAGAATTCAGGACCCCTGGAGCTGGCAGCATAGAGCCTAGCCTGCCCTTGCACCCCTAAGGTCCCCTTGCATTCTTTTTTTTTTTTTTTTTTTTTTTTTTTTTTTTTGCACAAGAGCCAGGGAGGGGGCAAAGGGAGAGAGAGAAAATCTTAGGCAGGGTCCATGCTCAATGTGGACCCCAACACGTGCCTCAATCCCGCAAACCTGAACTGAAATCAAGAGGCAGACGCTCAGTCGACTGAGACATCCAGATGCCCCTAAGATTCCCTTGCATTCTCCTGGAGTAGTGGATGGCAGGCTTATTACCCCCATTTGATAGGTGTGGAAACCAAGGGTAAGAACCCAAGCTCCACCCTGCCGTGCCCACTGTCCCTGTCTGGCCAACTAGGGATCATCATGCAATGGGGGGGCGGGGGGGCATGTGGTGAGAGTCCTCAGTTCTGCCCCCGCACCCAGGGTTGCCTGGCTGGCTCAGTCAGTGGAACATGTGACTCTGTCTCGGGGTTGTAAGTCCGAGCCCCACGTTGGATATAGAGATTACTTAAAAAATAAAATCTTGGGGGGGGCGCCTGGGTGGCGCAGTCGGTTAAGCGTCCGACTTCAGCCAGGTCACGATCTCGCAGTCCGGGAGTTCGAGCCCCGCGTCAGGCTCTGGGCTGATGGCTCGGAGCCTGGAGCCTGTTTCCGATTCTGTGTCTCCCTCTCTCTCTGCCCCTCCCCCGTTCATGCTCTGTCTCTCTCTGTCCCAAAAATAAATAAACGTTGAAAAAAAATTTTTTTTAATAATAAAAAAAAAATAAAAAATAAAATAAAATAAAATCTTGGGGCACCTGGGCGACTCAGTCAGTTAAGTGTCCAACTTTGGCTCAGGTCCTGATCTTACAGTTTGTGGGTTCGAGCCTCACATCCGGCTCTGTGCTGACAGCTTGGAGCCTGGAGCCTACTTGGGATTCTGTGTCTCCCTTTCTCCTGCCCCTCCCCTGCTTACGCTCTGTCTCTCTCAAAAAGAAATAAACATTAAAAAAAAATTTTTTTAAGTAAAATCTTTTTAAAAAGGAAAGAAAGAAGCCCCAGCCAGACCTGGCACCTCTGGGTCAGCAGACCTGTGGGCACGCAGTGCGTGTGTGGGTCCGCGGTCCGCGGTTAGCTCCATGCAGGAATCTGCATTTAGGGGTGCGGGAGCCCATGTGCGCTGGCAGCCACCCTCCAGGAAACCTCGTGGAAGCTCCCACCCACTCCCTGTCTCCCCTCCTCCCCTTTCTCCTGCCTTGATGGTGCCAGGAAGCTACAGGGCAGGGCATGTAAGAGAGGTGGCGGGTGGGCGGGTCTCTGGGAGAGGGAGGCCCTGTGGCCGTGGCTGTGGAGTGGACCCTCTCCCCTCCTTCCCGCCTCCTGAAACCCTCCACAGAGGACAGTTTGGAATCAGCCATGTTTTAGTCCTAGCCCTGCCGCTCCCAGACATGTGAACTTGGACAGACCATAAAATTCAACCATATGAAATTGCATTTTTATAGATGAGAAAGAGCCAGATATCGGCAATCATGTGACTCAACCTAATATTTGATCTCTCTGTACCCAATTCCATTATTGCTACGGGGGGGACCCCCCCGCGTTCCTCATGGGGTTGCAGGGAGGGTGAAATGCAGTGTCCGTGTGGAGTGCCTGCCCTAAGTAGGTCTTTGGCACAAACCTAGCAATGGAGGCCATGTGGCCCAGAGCGTAGAGAGCCTCCAGGGCTTATGATACAACCCAACGAGGATTGGTCTACAGGGAAGTTTTGGGGTTTTTTGTTTTTTTGGTTTTTTGAGAGAGCACAGTCGGGGGAGGGGCAGAGAGAAGGGGACAGAGGATCTGATGTGGGCTCTGCGCTGACAGCTGTGAGCCCAGTGTGGGGCTTAAACTCACGAACTGTGAGATCGTGACCTGAGCCGAAGTCGGATGCTCAACCGACTAAACCACCCCAGACGCCCCGACAGAGAAGCTTTATATTGCCGTGCCCATTTGCTCTTTCTGGCATCTAAGATCACCTGTGTTGATTACCCTGGGTGTCGATGGACACACTGAAGCACAGGGAGTAGATGATTTGCCAGCAACGATGCAATGAAACGGAGCAAAGCTCTGGCCGGGGCACCAGCCCCCAGTCCTCCCTGGTAGATACCTGTTTAGTTTCAGAAACGGAAGCTGCTTCAGGTGTGGGGTCACTCCAGCAAGGAGCCTTTCTTCCCTGCGGTCACCTCCATCTCATTCCCAAAGGTCAAGCTGTCACTGGGGATGGACTCCGCCTCCACTTACCCTATAGCGGCCTTTTTTTTCCTCTCCCCTAAAGGCAAAAGGCACACCTGGGCGAGTCCCCGCTGCTGACATGACCTCTGAAGTTCCTCTCTGTCTGCCCTGGCAGAGGCGTGATTGGTGCGCGGAGCAGACTTTCCAGTGGAAGAGTTTGAGAGCGAGAGAAAGCTGGAAGGGTCCCCAGACCCCTCCTGGCTCCTTCCTGACCAGTCTCGGAGCCCTCAGCTGGCCAGCCCTGTTGGATATGACCTCTGACTCAACAAACCAGTGTTTGTGGGGCTGGGTCTGCTTCCCCCCTCACTCAGTGCCTTTCTGCACCCTTCTCTCCTGGGAGCCCTCCTCACCCACCCCCATCCCCCAGCCATTCCACTCACCGTGACCTTTATTTATTGTCCTTTGCCTGCACCCTCCCTCGGCCTACCTCCATGTTCATTTTAAGTTTGTTCTTGTGTTGGGGTGCATGGGCCTTCATGCCTTCCCTCGTGCACTGCGGCTTTGGAGGGCACTGGGCTGGGCTTTCTCCATATTTGTATTAATGGAAGCAGAGTCCAACCCTAAACGTTGCCCTTCAGAGCTGAGCTTGGCCCCTAGAGACGAGCAGTGGGTCCAGAGAGTGTGGGATGAGAGGCTTGCCCACCCTCCCTTTGCCTGTGACTCTGAAAGGTGGGAGCAACATCCTCCCTTCATTCGGGGCTGGCCCAGACACTATGGTTAAAACCTGGTTCTTGCTTAGGTTTCCTGGAACCCTCTGTTGGCCTCCCCAAGTCTTGCTCAGCCTCTCTCCAGCTGGTGGAGCTGGGAAGGGTATTCCGGTGGATACTGTGAATTCACTCACTGAAGACCAGCCTTCAGCGGAGTCCCCAGCTGGGGTGCGAGGCTCCCCTGAGCCTTTAATTCACTTCTCTTCAGTAGGTTTAGTTTGGCATGAAAAATAAGTAATTCAGAGTGTGAGCAACTGCTTCTGGAAAACCCTTCCCTGAAGACAGAAAGAGATTGAGTGAGAGAGAGAGAGAGAGAGAGAGAGAGTGTGTGTGTGTGTGTGTGTGTGTGCGTGTGCATGCGTGTGTCGGCTTCTCTCATCCTTCCTGCCACTCTCCCACTGGCCCCCATACCTAGTTCTGGAAGGGCCTTCTCTCTGGGCTCTCAGGCCCCCACCATTAGCTTTTTTGCCCTTGCTGCTGGCAGACATAAAAAGACTGTTTCCGTGTGACAAATCATGCTTCAGAATTCAATAAAGATTAGAATTTGCACTGAGCCAGTGTGTTGATCAACAGAGCACAGTCGCTTATGTTTCTGAGATGCATCGATCGAGAAATGGATGGAAAGGAACATAGTATGTTGGTCACTGGAGCACTCCCTAAGCCACAGTAAAAGGAATGAGCTAGATCTATGTGTGTTAGGAGAGCTCACAAACCTCACGTTGAATGGAAAAACAAGGCCATTGATGTTTTTAAAAAAAAATTAAGTATACATATAATCAAAATGAGCTGTACAAACTTTTTAAAATTTTTTTTTATTTTAATTTTTATTTGTGAGAGAGGGACAGAGTGTGAGCGGAGGAAGAATGGAGAGAGAGGGAGACACAGAATCCAAAGCAGGTTCCAGGCTCTGAGCTGTCAGCACAGAGCCTGATGTGGGGCTCCAACCTATGAATCACAAGATCATGACCTGAGCAGAAGTCGGACGCTCAACTGACTGAGCCACCCAGGCGCCCTGACTTGTACAAATTTATATGCACATATGTAAAATGGACAAGGACTTGTGGTTAAATACAGTGGACCGAACACATTTGTATTTCCTCTGCCCCCAAAACTCCACCAAAATGACCTAAAGGACTAAAAATGGCATAGATTGCAAAGCCAAAAAGGAGAGGAGAGGGATGGCAGCCGGTGAGAGGTCTGCAGACTTTGGAAGATGGAAGAGTATGACTGTGGAGTGCCAGCTTCCCAGCTCCCCCAGATGTCTACAAGGGAGAAAGCCAACCATGAATAAGCCCCATTTGCTTTGCAGAGTCCCCCAGAGGCTCAGAACTTGGAGGGACCAGGCGTCCCTCAGGTGGAAGTTGGGATGCATATGAAAATAGTATTGGTTGGAAGAAGCTAGACCGCCAGGTTCCTTCTCCCAGCCTATGTGGTCCTTCCCTGACCCTGGTAGAAGAGGGGTTTACTGCGGGCCAAGATTGAACTAGAAAGATTTGGGACCAGGGGGCCCAAGCCCAGCCAAAGGCTGGAGTGAGACAGCAACGAATGGAGAGATCCACAGTCCCCTTCCCTAACTAACAGCTGTTTTTTTCTCCATCCACCCACCCTGAAGGCAAGATGTGATTGAATTCATCACTGGGAAAGTCACTAAAGAGAAAAGATGGACAGATCCTAATGTTGGCGATCTCCCATCCTCTTCCCAGTCACCACCGGGAGGCCCCTGTCCACAGGCACCACCCACATGTACAGTTTCCTAGTAGTTTGGCTGTGTCACACTCAGTTGGAACCGCCAAAGGCACCAACAGTTGACCAAAACCAACAACCGAAAATACAGAGACTCCAATACATAGGAGAAAGGGGACAGGGACTAACCCTCTGAAGATATTCACCCTTGAAACAGGGAAAGAATGTTATTTTTTAAAAAGGAAGTGTTAAAGCTCTTGAAAATTAAAAATATAGGGGCGCCTGGGTGGCTCAGTCGGTTGAGCGTCCGACTTCAGCTCAGGTCACGATCTCGCGGTCCGTGAGTTCGAGCCCCGCGTCAGGCTCGGGGCTGATGGCTCAGAGCCTGGAGCCTGCTTCCGATTCTGTGTCTCCCTCTCTCTCTGCCCCTCCCCCGTTCATGCTCTGTCTCTCTCTGTCTCAAAAATAAATAAATGTTAAAAAAAAATTAAAACAAATATAATAGAATTTGGGGCACCTGGGTAGCTTGGTCAGTTAAGCATCCGACTTTGGCCTAGGTCATAATCTTGCGATTCATGAGTTCGAGCTCTGCGTCGGGCTTGGTGCTGACAGCTCAGAGCCTGGAGCCTGTTTCCAGATTCTGTGTCTCCCTCTCTCTCTCTCTGCCCTTCCCCTGCTCATGCTCTGTTTCTCTGTCTCTCAAAAACAAATGTTAAAAAAATTTTTTTAATATAATAGAATTTAAAAATGTGGGGCACCTGAGTGGCTCAGTTGGTTAAACGTCTGACTTCCGCTCAGGTCATGATCTCACGGTTCGTGGGTTCCAGCCCCGCATGTGGCTCTGTGCTGACAGCTCGGCTGGAGCCTGCTTTGGATTCTGTGTTTCCCTCTCTCTCTGCCCCTCCCCTGCTTGCTCTCTCTCTCTCTCTCTCTCAAAAATAAATGTACATTCAAAAAATTTTTTAAAGAATTTAAAAATGCATTAGAAGGGACAGAAGATGAGAGGAAAATCTCCCAGGAAGTAAAACACAAAAAAAGACATGTAAAAGTATAGGGGAAAAGTCAAGAACATTGGACAACCCAAAGTAAGATCCATGCGGGAGGTCCAACTTCCAACTGATAGGAATTTCAAAGCAAGAAACAAAGGGGAGAGAACTGTTGAAGAAATTCTATCCACCCCCTAAGGTCTCGCTAAAACAGGTTCTCGCTCACCCGGCCTGGGTCGGGGGCTGAGAGCGTACATGGAGCGATCTCCTGGCTGGAGGACCACGCTCTGAGTAGCACTGGTGTAGGGCATTGTTGGTCACCACTGGCTGAACTCACTGGAATTACCTGCGGAGTTTTAGAAGCACATCACACCGGACCGGCCCCCACCCCGGGAGATTTCGTCAGCTTGGGGCACAGCCTCGACGTTATGATTTTGGAAACCTCCCCCACGTGACTCCAAGGTGCTGGCAGAACGGAGAACCCTTTCCATACAGACGCTCTTCCCAGTGGGCTCCAGGAGACGTGTACAGAATGTTTAGAGCTGTACCTTTTTATCAGCCAAAAATTGGAAGCGACCCAAATGACATCAACAGACAAATAGATACAGAAGCTGGGATACGGTGGAGTCAATGGCATATCGTGCAATAGTGAAAGCCAGCACTCTGAGCACAGATGACTCTCATGAACAACCTGAGCAAAGAAGCAGATGGCAGGAAAATGTGTACGTTACGACACCATCTATATATAGATTGTAAAACATGGAGAAACGACATATATTAACACATATTTTATGCAGCAGAAGAATAAAGAAATGCACAGGAAGGATAAACAACAGATCCCAAGGTACGTCTCAAGAAGAAGGGGCTAGCTAAGGAAGGGTTTCAACATATTGGTAATGTTGTTGTTGTTGTTGTTGTTTAATTTGTTTATTTTGAGAGAGAGAGTGTGAGCGGGGCAATGGCAGAGAGAGAGGGAGAGAGAGAGAATCCCAAGCAGGCTCCACACTGACAGCACAGAGCCCGACGCAGGGCTCAATCTCACGAACTATGAGATCGTGATCTGAACCAAAATCAAGAGTCGACCGCTTAACCTACTGAGCCACCCAGGCACCTCTATTGATAATATTTTAATGTCCCTGATGAATAGACAGGTTTGCAATATTTATATCATAATATTTCATTAGATATTATATTTTCATTGTTTTTATACATCTTAAATCTTTCAAAATAAAACAATTTAAGGACCTATAGCAAGCCTTCTTATCATGAAGTTTCAGGACACCAGGATTAAAAATCCTAAGTAAAAAACATCCTCAAACTTTCCAAAGAGGGAAAAGAAAAAAGTCACATACTAAGGAGCAGGAATTTTAGATGGCATTGAAATTCTCAAAGCAGATTTTGAAGGAACATCTTTCTGAATTCTGATAGGCAATGATTTCTTTAATGTTTATTTCCTTATTTTGAGAGCGAGCGCGCACACATGAGCAGGGGAGGAGCATGAGAGAGAGGGAGAGAGAATCCCAAGCAGGCTCCACTCTGCCAAGCGCAGAGCCCGACTCAGGGCTCAATCTCAAGAACTGTGAGAGCATGACCTGAGCCGGAATCAGGAGTTGGACGCTTGACCAACAGAGCCACCCAAGCCCCCCAGAAGTGGTTTCTGATCTAGATGTGTACCCAGCCAAATCTCAACGAAAGTAGAATGAAGATATTTTCAGACATTGTGAGTTTTGAAAAAACTGACCTCCCATACATTCTTTCGCAGGCAGCTGCTAAAAGATGTGCTCCAACCAAACAAGGGAGAAAAGCAGACTGCCGGGGACACAGGAAACTGGAGAGCCAGCACAGGAAAGGGGCAAAGAGAGTCCCTAGGACAATGGCGGTGGCTGTGTGGCTGGGCTAGAGGCCAAGGCCAGCCAGCCCAGATTGGAGCATGAGCACAGAGGAGGTATACAAGGATATACAAAACGATAAGGAGCCGGAGCACCTGGGTGGCTCAGTCGGTTAAATGTCCAACTTTGGCTCAGGTCATGATCTTGTGGTCCGTGAGTTCGAGCCCCACGTCAGGCTCTGTGCTGACAGCTCAGAGCCTAGAGCCTGCTTCAGTTCCTGTGTCTCCTTCTCTTTCTGCCCCTCCTCTCTCTCTCTCTCTCTCTCTCTCTCTCTCTCTCTCTCTCTCTCTCTCAAGAACAAATAAACATTGAAAAAGAAAAAGAGAAAGAACGACTGATCTAGTGGAACCAGTTTACCTGCATTTCCTTGGACTTCCATCCCTGGACTGACCCAGGCTGGGAAGCCACAATGAGGACGGGGCTGGCAGAAAAAACACAGCCCCCACAGGCCGAGGAGACAAACCTCAGACAGAATCCTGCTGCCACATCAGCTCCTGGACAGATGCGCCGCCCTAGCTGCTCTTTAGCCCTGGAGGCGAAAGCATCCACGGCCCACCAGGTGAGAGCCAGTGCACAACAAAGTGGGGACGGGATCTTTTCCCAAATGAGAAAACACCCACTTCCTGGCCTTGCATCTCAAGGCTCCCAGAAGCCTGTGTCTGTCTCTGCCTGTTTCTACTTCTCCCGTGGACCATCTCTGTGTTCTGCCTGAGTGCAGGGTGCTGCAAGCCCGGGACAGGGAAGCGGCAGGGCAGACTCAGGCTCTGGAGAGGGGCCCAGCAAGGACCCTCTCGCTTCCCTCACGGACCCCGCCTCCTCACACCGTTTTGTTCGCTGACAACAAGCAGAGCCCCCAGTTCCACTGAGCCCCCGCCAGGGAGAAAGGAAGCATTTTGCTGCATAATAACCATCGTGGATACCATTTCTTGAGTCAATCACCTGCTACCAGCTTTAGGGGTCTTCACCCACCTATGAGGCAGATACTTCTATTGTGCCCATTTTACAGAAGAGGAAACTAAGACCCAGAAGGGTCAAAAGAGCCCATATTTGAATGTGGGGCCATTGGATGCAGGGTGGGGGTTTGCTGGTGAACCAGGGTGCCGAGGGTCAAGCGATCCAGGCACAGGTAGAAGGGCAGCCAGGCTATGTCAGCAGCACAGATCCAAACTTCTAGATGGATAGGGTAAAGCCAGCCCCTTGTCCCTCTGGGGCTTTCCCCCACTGCTAATGTAATAAATGAGAGCAAATCTCAGTCACTGCCCGGAGATTTTGCCCCCGTGTTGGACACTGTCTCGTGCCCACGGTCCAGGGTGGTTGAGAACTCCGGGTGCTTTCATGAATCTTCCCTCACAGGGACACCCAGGGTGAGTTCAGTGAGGTGGCCGTCTTTTCAGGCCACAAGATATAGGCAATGGCAGGGGTGGGTTTGGCTTAGAAGTTTTCCAAGAGCTCCTACTTACCAATCAAGTAGCCTCTCAGGGCCTTTGGAACCAGGGCCTGGCTCTGGGCTGACCTGCAGCTCCTCCAAGGGCTTTGGGAGCTAACCCTGAACTTGGCCCCTGACCTCCGGAGGGGGAGGCTGCCATTCCGCAGCCCCCAGCACATCTCACCACCCCTACAACTGTCTTGTCTTCCTTTTTTTCTTTGTTTTTTCTTTGTTTTTTCTTATCGTGGCAAAATACACAGAAGTTTACCATTTTAGCCATTTTTTAAATTTAATTTATTTTTTTTAATTTACATCCAAGTTAGTTAGCATATAGTGCAACGATGATTTCAGGAGTAGAATCCTTAATGCTCCTTCCCCATTTAGCCCATCCGCCCTCCCACAACCCTCCAGTAACCCTCTGTTTGTTCTCCATATTTAAGAGTCTCTTATGTTTTTGTCCCCCTCCCCGTTTTTATATTATTTTTGCTTCCCTTCCCTTATGTTCATCTGTTTTGTCTCTTAAAGTCCTCATATGAGTGAAGTCATAGGATTTTTCTTTCTCTGATTGACTAATTTCACTTAGCATAATACCCTCCAGTTCCATCCACGTAGTTGCAAATGGCAAGATTTCATTCTTTCTGATTGCCGAGTAATACTCCATTGTATATATACACCACATCTTCTTTATCCATTCATCCATCAATGGGACATTTGGGCTCTTTCCATACTTTGGCTATTGTTGACGGTGCTGCTATAAACATGGGGGTGCACGTGTCCCTTCGAAACAGCACACCTGTATCCCTTGGATAAATGCCTAGTAGTGCAATTGCTGGGTCATAGGGTAGTTCTATTTTTAATTTTTTGAGGCACCTCCATACTGTTTTCCAGAGTGGCTGCACCAGCTTGCATTCCCACCAGCGGTGCAAAAGAGATCCTCTTTCCGCATCCTCGCCAACATCTGTTGTTGCCTGAGTTGTTAATGTTAGCCGTTCTGACAGGTGAAGGGGGTATCTCATTGTGGTTTTGATTTGGATTTCCCTGATGATGAATGACGTTGAGCATCATTTCATGTGTCAGTTGGGCATCTGGATGTCTTCTTTGGAGAAGTGTCTATTCATGTTTTTTGCCCATTTCTTCACTGGATTATTTATTTTTGGGGTGTTGAGTTTGATACGTTCTTTATAGATTTTGGATACTAACCCTTTATCTGATACGTTGTTTGCAAATATCTTCTCCCATTCCTTCAGTTGCCTTTTAGTTTTGCTGATTGTTTCCTTTGCTATTCAGGAGCTTTTTATTTTGTTGAGGTCCCAATACTTCATTTTTGCTTTTGCTTCCCTTGCCTCTGGAGATGTTTTGAGTAAGAAGTTGCTGCGGCCAAGGTCAAAGCGGTTTTTGCCTGCTTTCTCCTCGAAGATTTTGATGGCTTCCTGTCTTACATTGAGGTCTTTCATCCACTTTGAGTTTACTTTTGTGTATGGTGTAAGAAAGTGGTCCAGGTTCATTCTCCTGCATGTTGCTGTCCAGTTTTCCCAGCACCACTTGCTGAAGAGACTGTCTTTATTCCATTGGATATTCTTTCCTGCTCTGTCAAAGATCAGTTGGCCATACGTTTGTGGGTCCATTTCTGGGTTCTCTTTTCTGTTCCACTGATCTGAGTATCTGTTTTTGTGCCAGTACCATACTGTCTTGATGATTACAGCTTTGTAGTATAGCTTGAAGTCCAGGATTGTGATGCCTCCTGCTTTGGTTTTCTTTTTCAAGATTGCTTTGGCTATTCGGGGGCTTTTCTGGTTCCATACAAATTTTGGGATTGTTTGTTCAAGCTCTGTGACCATTTTAGCCATTTTGAAGTGCACAGTTTAGCAACGCTAACTACCTTCACACTGTTGTACAACCATCACCACCATCCATCTCCAGACTTTTTCATCTTTCCAAATTGAACTGTATACGCATTAAACACCTGTTCCCCATTCCCCTCCCCCAGGTCCCGCTAGCCAGCATTCTCCCCTCTGTCTTTATGAACTTAACTTAACTGTTCCAGGTACCTCATATAAAGGGAATTACACGGTATTTATTCTTTTGCATCTGGCTCATTTTACTTAATGTAATGTTGTTAAGGTCCATCCACATTGTGGCATATGTCAGAATTTCCTTCCATTTTTGTGGCCGAATAAATAATTCCAATTATACAATAAGTCCATTGTATAGCTGTATCACATGGCTTATCCATTTATCTGGGGAAGGACACTTGGGCTATTTCCACCTTGTGGCTATTGTGCATAATGCTGCTAGGAACATTGGTGGCCAGGTGTGTGCTCGAGACCCTGTTTTAATTGTTCGGGGCATGCTCCCAGAAGTGGCATTGCCAGAGCACGTGGCGGTCCCCTGTGTAGGTCTTTGAGGAACCACCCGTCTGTTTTCCACAGCAGCTGCACCGTTTTCCGTTCCCACCAGGGGTACACGAAGGGCTGCCTTTCCTTCGAAGGCAGTATGTTCTCCTCCAGCATCTCTCTGCCCCCTCTGGCTCCTGGCATGGGGAATGGCAGTCACCCAGAGACCCCGGCTGCTCCCGAAGGGCACAGTGCTGGCCTCACGGGTACATACACGACCTGCGTGGTCACACAGAGCCCCATGCTCAGTGTAATACGCCGCTGTCGCTGTCTTCAAATTCAAAGTAATTTTGAACAATGGGGCGCCTGGGTGATTCCGTTGGTTAAGTGTCTAAGTTCGGCTCAAGTCATGATGTCTCAGTTCATGGCTTCCAGCCTCATGTCGGGCTGTGTGCTGACAGCTCAGAGCCTGGAGCCTGCTTCAGATTCTGTGTCTCCCTCTCTCTCTCTCTCTCTCTCTCTTTCTCTCTCTCTCTCGTTCTCTCTCTCTCTCTCTCTCTCTCTGCCACTCCCCCACTCACACTCTCTCTCTCTCTCTCTCAAAAGTAAACGTTCTTTAAACAAATTTAAAAAAATAACTTTGAACAAGGGACCACACTCTCATTCTTTTTTTTTTTTTTTAACTTTTTTTAATGTTTATTTATTTTTGAGAGAGAGAGAGAGACAGAGCACAAATGGGGAGGGGCAGAGAGAGAGAGGGAGACACAGAATCCGAAGCAGGCCCCAGGCTCTCAGCTGTCAGCACAGAGCCCGACACAGGGCTTGATCTCAGGAACCGTGGGACCGTGACCTGAGCCAAAGTCAGACACTTAACCAACCGAGGCACCCCACCCCCACATTCTCATTCTGCACTGGGCCCTGCAAATTATGTAGCTGGTCCTGACTGGCCTGGCTCTTCTTTCTGGGTGCAGACCATAAGTATAGCCAGGTCCTCAGTCAGGGCCTGATGAAGCGAATACTTAGACTCTCCACCTGGGCTGGAGGCCAGAGCCCCTGACTGGGAATGTGGGACACAGGTCTTCATCCTGTCCCTGCTGCCAGCCTTCTGCCTTTGTCACTCCCCATCTACGAGATAGGAGAACTGAATAGTTTTCTTTTTTTAATCAAAAAAAATTTTTTTAGCGTTTATTCATTTTTGAGAGACACAGAGAGACAGAGTATGAGTGGGGGAGGGGCAGAGAGAGAGGGAGACACAGAATCCCAAGCAGGCTCCAGGCTCTGAGCTGTCAGCACAGAGCCCGATGCGGGGCTCAAGCTCACAGACCGTGCGATCATGACCTGAGCTGAAGACAGACGTTTAACCAACTGAGCCACCCAGGTGCCCTAAATAGAGTTTTCTAACGGTGCTCCCCAGACCAGCCTGGGGTGGGGGTGGGAGCTGGGGCATAGGAAGTCCCAGGGGGCAGTTTGGGACCCATGCCCACCCCTACTGCCAACAGAGGGACTCCCCTCTTACCTGTTCTCTCTGCTTGGTTCCACAGCAGGAAGGAACGAGGGTCGGCTAGAAAGTGACCTGTCTGGATCGCCCACCCCAGGCTGCCCACGCTCGCACTCTGCCCCTGGGGAGGAAGGAGAAGCCTCCAGCATAAGGCTGCCAGGTGGAGGGCCCAGCTGTGGGAGGGGTGCCCCAGGTACCAGCCAGAAACACTTCCCAGGGAAGATAGACACCAAACATCATGAACACACACACACACACACACACACACACACACACACACGTGCGTACACACATGGAAAGATTCAATTGTTTACAAACTGTGTGACCAGTTGTTTCAAATTGCTCATCCTAAGCACCACCAAAGGCTCTTCTGCACAGGGGAGGGATGAGACCAAAGGAAAAACCCAGCACTGGCCTTGCCCAGACCGTTTGGGGACAAGGACCCCGCCAGGCAGGCGTTGGCAGAGCCCCTGGCAAGGCCGTTGCCTGCAGAGAAGGGCCCCGATGCAACTGGCGCGAGGCTCTGCAGACTGTGGGCCTCTGACCTGCGCGCACCAGCCCCGCCCCCAGGCCACCTGTGCAAAGTCAAGGAGCCTGCGGACCATCAGTACCCAGGCCCAGGAGAGGGGGAGGAGGGAGGGTGGGCCGGTGGGAGGGGAGAGCCCCAGGAGGCCCCGACAAGCTGCCCCTCTCGTCTTCACCCAGGCAGGCGAGTGTGAGAGCAGACCCCAGGATGTCTGAAGCTCCTTCAATGCCAATTACTGCAGAAATAATTCAGCGTGCTCACCCCCCGCCTCTCAGCACACACTCTTTGGGGACGTTTTAAGTCTGACTGTACCTGCTGAGCAGCTGACAAATGAAGCCTCTCGCTCGCTCTGCCTCCCTCCTTCCCGACTGCCGTCCCTCCACCCCTCTGCCCAGGCTCATCGATGGTGGGGAAACGGAGGGCTGGGTGTTCTCATCCTGCACCCCTCCTCCCCGTGCAGGGCCTGCTCAGACCGGTGCCCTGTGCCCGCTGCCTGGGCTCTGCTTCCAGATGAGGGGTGGCAGGGCTGGGTTCCCTGGAGTCCGTCCACCCCACAGGTCCTTACAGGCAGGAGCTGTGGCTTATTCAGCTTTGGTTAGCTGTCAGGAAATATTGTCGGATTGCTGGATGGGTAGCCGGGCAGGTGGATGAGTGGGCAGACGGGGTGGAGGGAGGGAGGGATGGAGAGAGGAATGGAACAGATCCCAAACGTGGCCTTTCCCAATGCTTAGGGCTTTCCAAGTCTAAACAGATGACTCAACACAGTTCCCTGTGAGGCACAGCTGCTATTATCTGAACGGTCGGCCCCACAATTCCTCTTGGGAAAAAACTGTTTCGGTTCCGGAAAATACTTTTAAAGGATGACTGCGGATGATCCCAAGAATACACTCCACCAGGGGACCAAGGCCACAAAAGAGGTATCAGAAGTGAACAGTACAGGTATTGGGGCGCCTGGGTGGCTCCGTCAGTTAAGTGTCCGACTTTGGCTCAGGTCATGATCTCGCTGTCCGTGAGTTCAAGCCCCGCGTCGGGCCCTGTGCTGACAGCTCAGAGCCTGGAGCCTGTTTCAGATTCTGTGTCTCCCTCTCTCTCTGCCCCTCCCCTGCTTGTGTGCGCTTGCTCTCTCTCTCACTCTCTCTCTCTCTCTCTCTCTCTCTCTCTGTTAAAAATAAATAAATAAACACTAAAAATAAAGAGAAGAAGCAAACAGGTATTTCGAGTAGGGAGAGAGGTCAGAGACTGAAACCAGAGCGGTGGGGTGAGGCGGGGAGGGGGGATGCCTGGGTACAGCTCCCCCTGCCCCCCACTCGGCCACATGACCCCACCCACAGGGGTGGCTGAATCACTAGTGTGCATGTTCCGTTCGATGCTGTTGGTGCCACAGGGATAAAAGCCACTCCTCACCTCACCCTGAACGTCCCCAGTGTCACCTGCATGCCCAGATGCTTATGGAGACGGATGTGGGTGAAGAAGGGCCTGAATTTCACATCGGAATCTCCGTGGCTCAGAATCCTGAATATGGAAACTTAAGGCCGCCCCGCAACGGGGCGTTAGCTCAGCCAAAGCAAGACCTCAGAGCCAGAGGGATACCGACGCTCGGGATTTTGCGTCGGTGCCGCTAAGGTACCGAAGCGGGCTCCGGGGGCTCCTGTCCGGGATCTGAGGAGTGTAGAGGCTACGGGCCAGCGTGACCACCCGTCCCAGTCTCCCCACAACTAAGGGGTTTCCCAGGACTCAAGATGAAAGTACCAAAACCAGCAGAGTTCCCAGGCAAATTGGGAAGAGCCCATCTCTGTAAACAGCTGACATGTGGCTCACATGAGCCACGGCTGGCTGCTAGACAGCTCTTCACACCGCTCCCTCCGTTAGTCCTGACAACACTGGGAGGGAGACATCATTCCTCCCATTTCACAGAGGAGGAGACCGAGGCTGGGAGAGCTTAAGTGGTTTACACGAGAGAACACAGCCAGCAAGTGGCTGAGCGAGGATGTGAACCCATGGCCCCTGCTCTTAAGCTGTGTGCTCATGTCCATGGTCTCCTGAGGATGCTCGACTTGTGGAAAATGGAAATCAGCATCTTCAAGCCGCCTCAAGCCGCCTCACTCCGTGCTGTGGTCCAGGGCCTGGGTCTCCTCTGGAACGATCCCCATTCCCGCCAGTGGCTTTGCCTTCCTCGGACCCCTAGCTGTGGATCCCAGCAGCCCTCTGCCACCCCCAGCCGTCAGCCCAGCAGGGCCCCGTGGAGCTCCAACACACTCACACCTATGGAGTCAGAAGCAACAAGAATGCCCCCTGCTTCCTGGCTTGGTTTTTATCCCTAGCCCTGTCCCCACTGTATTCCATGCCCTGTCCCCTAGCTGACGGCAGAACCCCTCTCTCCTCCACTCCCAAAGTGGGAAGCAGCATTTCCCGCCCCCCCCCCTCCCCAGCCCAGGGATTTCCAAGCTGGGAATTCAAACAGCTCAGCAAGGAATAGGCTCAAACAGAGTCTGCTAATGGAAATAACAAGATGATAAATTATTCCAGGGAAAGAGCGATTTTCCTTCTACTCTGCTTGACTCAGAAAACACTATGATCGCAGTAGAAATTGGAGGTGTCAGAGCTGGTATCTGGGGAAAGAGAAATGAAAACATTCTGCTTTCTGCTGTCAGTGCAGCCCCAGGGGTGAGAAAGAATGCGAGGTCAATCCCAGGCCCGGCACACGGCTGCCCTAAGCAGGCGCGGCCTCCGTGGAAGCCCCAGGCAGCAGAACCTGGCCACCAGCTGGCTGAAGAGGCTGGGGAGTTCAAGGCAGAAAGCCCAGGCCCCGGAGTTAGACAACGCTGTGTTCTCTTCTCAGCTCTGGCACTAGCTGGCTGTGTGACCTTAGGCAAATAGCTTAACCTCTCTGAGACTCTGTCTCCTGGAGATAACAACAGGATTACATGAAATAATGCACGGTGCGTGCTTCAAACGTTGCCTCGTTCGTGGTAAGGGCAGCAAATGCCCTGGCTTAGCCACTCTTTCAGGTTATGCCCACTCCCAAGATCAGAGGGGGCACAGAATAGCTACCAGGCTCTGGGTCCAAGATCCAGCAGGGGAGGACGCAGAGTGCAATTGGACCCATGACCCTGGGGTACCAGGCCCACCCCAAGGGCCAGCTCGCAGAGGGAAACTCGTGCCCATGCCCCGACACCGCTAATTCGAGGGGGAGGGGGCTGCCCAGACTGACCCTCCACCTCCCGCCAGCCAAGGCGTTCACGCTGTGAATGCCACTCTCTTAAGCTTCCAGATAACTGAAGTTCATCCGGTCCCCTAGCTGTTCGGGTTTTGTTTTGGTTTCATGATTGCTTTTTAGCCACTTTTAGGGCAATCTTCCCGCAGTGTATTAGGACCGCCCTTTTTCTCCAGATCAGCACGTAAGCGCCCTGTCAATTTTGCTGGCCTAGAGACATAAGACCTCTTGGTCCCCACACTAAATGGCCCTGGGTCACTGGGACAGCTGCCTTCCCCCTAAATGTTCTTGTGAACAGGTCAGCCCTGCGCCCCCAACCCCTGACAGTCGACAGTCGGAATCTGCTGCCTGCTGCCCCACCCCCCCACCCCCCCCCCACCCCCCCACCCCCCCCCACCCCCGCAGGGATGGTGCACGGGAGATAAACAAGCTTTACCAAGTCATTGTTCTTAATTTGCAGTAAGGCCAAAGCTTGGGCTCCCAACTGAACTCTGTTCTAAAGGCAGGTTTTTTTTGTTGTGGTTTTTTTTTTTTTTTTTTTTTTTTTTTACTCTTCAGAGGCCTTTGATTCTTTCTCTTCCCCAGAACTGGCTGAGTTCCCAGGGTTGAAGTTGCCTTGAAGTCTGACTGCTGAAGGAGAAAGGGAGTTTCTGTCCATTTTGTTGTTAACTCAATCCAGAGTCTGAGCTGGTGGCATAAAGATTTCAAACATCCTGGATAGGATTTCCTCAACTAGATTGTTTTCGCAAATACAAACGTGAAACCGGGGAGGACAGCTGCAGAAGAAGTCCCGATTCCAGGCTCGAGGTGTGTCGAATGGTGGGCACCCAGAAGAGGCCCAGACTTTAGGGGGCCACAAACCAGAAACATCTCCCCTGGATTTGGGGGCTGGTGTGCAGTTACCCACATTTTTATCTCGCCAAGTAAGAATATAAAATCTGGGGCACCTGGGTGGCTTACTCAGTTGAGGGTCCGACTTTGGATCAGATCATGATCTAACGGTTTGTGAGTTCGAGTCCCACATCAGGCTCTGTGTTGACAGAGCTTGGAGCCTGTTTTGGATTCTGTGTCTCCCTCTCTCTCTGCCCCTCCCCCACTCATTCTCTGTCTCTGTCTCTCTCTCTCTCTCAAAAATAAATAAACATTTAAAATTTTTTTTAAAAAATCAGAACCACCAGGGACAGCTCAATGGCTCAGTAGGTTAAGTGTCCGACTTCTGCTCAGGTCATGAGTTCGAGCCCCGCGTCAGGCTCTGTGCTGACAGCCCAGAGCCTGGAGCCTGCTTCAGATTCTGTGTCTCCCTCTCTCTCTCTCTGCCCCTCCCCTGCTCTCTCTCTCTCTCTCTCTCTCTCACTCTCTCTCGTTTTTTAAACATTAAAAAAAAATTTTTTTTAATCAGAACCACCATATAAGACCATTCTCATTTCAGAAAAAAGATCACAAAGAAGGCCATCTTTTTCAAATTAAGTGGATTTAACTTTGTATAAAACTCGCCGTGTTGTCCTCTGCTTTTCCTGTTCTGCCATGGCTGGGTAAAGGCTTCGTCACGAACCTGTCAGCTTACCAGCCCGTGTAAAGCACCAGCCAGGATCCAGACTCAGGAGCTAGATGCCAGAACTCCTGGGTTCGGGTTCAGGTTCGGAGCAGCTGCTGTTGCATGGGATGGGGCTGGGGATCCCCGGGCCAGCTGGGGCAGGGACACAGCCTGGCTTTGCATCCAGAGCCCGCCTCTCACCAGTTGTAGGGTCCTGCAGAAGGCCCACGTGCCTCGGTCTCCCACCTAAAATGGCAGGGACCACCACACACACCCCTCGTGGGTCTGTCTTGAGGACGTGTATCCGGCTCCCAGAGCTTGCTCACTCAGTGAGCAAACTGGCTCCCCACCGTTCCTTGCAGGTCTGTGTATGTTCAAATAAGTCCGGGGCCAGGAATGACCTTGGGGACGGGAAGCATCCAGGCCGGGGAGCAGAGACACAGTGGACGGGACTCCTGGCAGCACAAGGTCGGGCTGACCCTACGGCTCCAGCAGCTCAGCGAAGTCCCCAGAAGTCATACCCGGCCCCGTTTCCCCTGCGCTGAAACCTGACTTAACAAAGGCCCTCAGCCGGCGCCTGGACAGAAGAGAGGAGTGTGGGTAGGGGTGGGGGGCTAAAACCCCTCCCCCCCCCCACACACACACTGACATTCTCTGTCCTCTGAGCAACAAAGGACCTCTGAACACTGACTCCGGTCCTTTGAGCATGCGTGCACTGCACACGAGGGCACGAACATGAATGTGTGCACCTGCACGGGTGTGTGCAGATGTGTGTACACGCGTGTGCGTGCGTGCGGTCACGGGTGCAAGTGTGGCTGCGCATGCACAGATGCTGGTATAGAAGTGTGTTTGCGGAGACCTGCATGAGCACAAAAGAACTTAAAAGTTGGTTCTGACCTGTCTCTCTCTCTTTCTCTCCCTTTCCACTCATTCTTCCCTTTCTTTTTCTCCCCTTCTCCCTTTGCTGGAATAAAAAAAAGAAAAGCCGCAGAGGGGACTAGAAGAGGGCCGGGGGACCTGGGGGTCACGCAGACCTGGGACCGAATCCCAGCTCCGCCATTTCCCATCCCAGGGACACCAAGCCGCAGTGTCCCATCACGGGATACGAGTGTTTGCCTGACACGTGAGCCACAGGCAGATTCGTGCATTCAGATGGCGGGACCGAAGCGTCGCAGGCTCTGGGGTCAGGAGGCCGGGTTCGCAGCACATTCTGTAGGTTTCTAGCAAGGTGACCTCGGGTGGTTTCTCACCCTCTCTGTGCCCAGTGTCACTGTCTCTAAGAGAGCTCAACTTAGACGCAGGGGCTGGGAGGGTTAAGTGAGCCATGCGTGTATGGAATGCTGTCAGAACAGCGCTAGGCACGCAGTAGGAGCTTTATGACGGCAGTTCTTAAAATGTGTATCGAGAAGCATTTAGAGAAAGAGAGAAAACAAAAAAAAAAAAACCACTTAGACTTTTTAGGAGGCACGCAACTGTTCTAAAATTGGATTGTGCTGATGGTTGCACAACCCTGTAAATTTACTCAAAATCATTAAATCGTACACTTACCATGGTCGTTTTAGAGTGCATAAATTATACCTCAATAAAGCTGTTTTTTTAATAAAGCATTTAGAGCCAAGTCGCAGAATAATACATGCCGTATTGGTGCCATTTATAAAAAGTTTTAAACTCTATAAAACAATACTTCTTGAATATAAATACGCATAATAAAAATATCAAAGGCAGCCCCGGGCGGACCCACATCAGCTGCATAATTAAGCTTGCCCCTGGGGCGCTCATGGGACCCAGGAAGGGGAAGTTATATCTGTGATATTTTACAGTGTTGATATTTTTATTTATTTTACTTTTTATCTTATTTTGGAGAGAGAGAGCAGGCTGGGGAGAAGGGCAGAGGGAGAGAGAGAGGGAGGGAGAGAGAGAGACAGAGAGACAGAGAGACAGAGACTCAAGCTGGCTGCCTGCTCAGTGCGGAACCGGACTGGGGGCTCCATCCCGCAACCCTGGATCATGACCTGAGCTGAAACCAAGTGTCAACACTTTAACGGACTGAACCACCCAGGTGGCCCTTATAGTTCACTTTAAGTTAAAAACCCTCTCAAAAAAAAAAAAAAAAAAAAGATGAAATGTTCATTTTGTTGAGGATGGTTTTGGGGTTTGTTATGTTAATCTCTACACTCTTTTGTATTGAAATTCTAAATACTGAGGGTTGTATAAGTAATTAGGCTCCCGGGGAGGGGGGGGGGTCAACACACTGAAGCATGCAGGAGGGGGGCAGGGCATGGAGCATCCCTTGGTCGTCTCTCCTCAACCAGGGAGGTCCTGTGGTTGCCTTGGCTGTCCTCAGTCCCCATGGGGGCAGCTGGGCCAAAGGGGCCCCTCAGCCTGTCCCCCAGGCTCCCAGACGCCCTGGGTGCTGGCAGACAGTTGGCAAAAGGGCCTCAGACAGCCTCCCTGATTTACCAGGCTCTCCACGTCTCCCTGCTGATGGATGACCTGTGCTTTTCCTCTCTCCTCTCTCTAAATGCTGCTGTCTCCAAGGCCGCCCGCCCAGAGTGGGAGGGCACGCAGGCAGGGAGGAGCTGGGCCGGCTGGCTGGCGGGGCCTCTGCTGGTCTTCCTGCCTCCTTCCGCCCAGCTGCCCTGCCTGGAACCCCAAGGTGTCGCCCACAGGCGAGGCCAGGGCCACCTGTGTGCTCAGGCCCCTCCCTTCAGCCACTGTGAACTCCACCAGCCAGGGGCCAGGCACAGTGCTAGGTGCCTGCCTACAAGGAGCTCCCTGACAATAAACAACAGGACCGGACCACAAAGGCTTTGGTAGAGGCTCTCTAGGAGACCGTCTTGAGCCGAGATCTAAAAGGTGAGAATGAGCCCCCCATGAAGTGATTTGGTGCAAGGATATTTTGGAAGAGGAACTGGCTAGTGCAAATGCCCTGAGGCAAACCCACACTCAATGTCAGCGGGCCTGTTCAGCAGAGGGTAGGATGAAGGAAACTAAATGGGTTTCTCCTCAAGACTAAGTGCCCTCTGCCAAGGCCCTGTGGGAAGGGGTCAAGGTATAGTCACCACCAGGGCCACCAGAACCCAGGCAGGGCCAAAGGAAGAGCCTCAGGAAAACTCCACTGGCTTAATGGGTGGGCTTCGAGCCCTGAGCCCAAGGCTGGGCCTAAAGGGACCCCAGGTAGGGGTGCTTGGGTGGCTCAGTTGGTTAGGCATCCGCCTCTTGATTTCAGCTCAGGTCATGACCTCACACTTCATGGGATCGAGCCCTGTGTCAGGCTCAGCACTGGGAGCATAGAGCCTGCTTGGGATTCTCAGTCTCTTTCTCTGCCTCTCTCTCTAAATAAATAAATAAACTTAAGGAGAAGAAAAAAAAGCAAAGTAATATGAATGAATGAATGAATGACCCAGATGGCAGGAGACCCATGCTCCCAGCCCCTCAGGCAAGGGGAAGTGCAGAGCCTCAAGCCCTGTCCCTGACTCAAAGTTACTGTATGACCTTGGACAGGTCAGGTTAACCTCTCAGGCCCTCAGGTTCCCTGTTAGTAAAGACGTGCCGTGCTTGTGAAAGTCCTACCTGCCCCCCAGCTTCAGAACCCTGGGAACATGATTGATTCCCAGGCCCCACTCTGGGCCTGCAGCCTGGGCTCCCTAAGGGTGGGTCCTGAGACTCTCCCAGAGGGTTCCAAGTCCCATCAATCAACACCCCACACCTCGAGGACCACAAAGATGGAGCCGGTCCCTCCAGCACCTCAAGAAATTCGACACTGTTGGGGAGACCGACTCTTAAACCCAAATCACGCGGTGTGTGATAAGCCCGGTAACATGTCACAGGCACGGCCACCAGGGGGTATCGTGGAAAGAACACCTGCGTCGGCTTCAGGGATGAACAACACCTGAGCAGGGCATTGAAGGCAGCATAGGAGCGTGCCGAGTGATCGGGGAGGGGTGAGGGCAGCGGGCAGAGGCATGGCAGCCCCGCCGATGGGTATGTTTGGGCCCCAGACCGTGCAGCGGGAGAGGCGCTGGGCGAGCCGGAAGAAGCACTTCATGGTCCCAGACTCTGGCTCTACGTACATGTGCCGCAAAGTGCTCCCCACCCTTGCCCAGAAGCAGGCGGAACTGGCGGGTCAGCAGCATCCAGGGGCAGTGTGACAGCAGGGCATCAGGCCTCTACCCTCCACCCCTGTAGGGCCCCCCTGCACACCCCAAGCTCCAGCCGACTCAACCACAAACAGTTCTGCAAACAGCCACACTCTCCCACAGCGACGACGTTAGTGCAGACCGGGCCTCCTGCGAAGACAAACCTGTGCTTCCTCCACCCCCTTTGCTGAACTCTTTCTCAGCCTTGGGTTTCAGGGACCCAGCAGGCGGGGGCCGGGGAGGCGGGGCGGCCGCTGCCGACCCCACTCCCCCACTCAGACCCTGGGCTCTCTGGGTGAGCCCTAAGGCCTGCCCTACAGTAGTGCGGGCCCCAGGGCAGTTGTCCCACGAAAGGGGAGGATGGACCCAGAGCTGGGTAGATCCCATATGGAGGATGTGAAACAAACCTCCTTCTGACTCGACACCCCCCTAACACGTGCAAAAGAGCTGGGTTATCTTCAGCTTAAATGTGTGTGGCAAATTTGGCCTGTCGATGGGTGTTGGGGAACAGCAACTGTCCCAGCCCGGGGTGACAGGGCTGAACACTTAGGGGCTGGTGATGGTCAAGGGCATGGATTCTGGAGCCAAACCAGCCTGGGCTTGACTGTTGGTCCTGCCTCTTTTTAGCTGTGAGACCTTGGGCAGTTGACTTAACCTCATATGCTTAATGAGAAGTATTTTATCGTAGTAATTATATGTTTATTTCGATGTGCAGTAGAGAAATGTAACCAGCACATTAATTTCCGTCACAGACACTGTTGTGAGGACAAAGCACGGCTGAATATGTAAAGCACTTTTTAAGCAAATTGATTTTTTTAATGTTTATTTATTTATTTTGAGAGAGAGATCGTGTTCACAAGTATGGGAGGGGCAGAGAGAGAGGGCGGGGGGGAGAGAGAGAATCCCAAGCAGGCTCCATGCTGTCATCCTAGCGCCTGACTCAGGGCTCAGTCCCACAACCTGTGAGATCAGGACCTCAGCTGAAACCAAGAGTCGGACTCTTAACTGACTGAGCCACCCAGGTGCCCCGAAGCAAGTTGGTGTTTAAAGAAAAATGTAAACAACCCAGGCCCCCGCTGAGAAGCTGCCTCACAGGTGACAGAGCTTAGGGAACGCCAGTTTAGGGGACCGCTTGGCTCTGCGTGGGACTCCCATAGGGCACCAAGGGTTTTCAAACTGTTCTTCAGACCCAGAGACCCCAGAAGGCTGGGACAGGTGGAGACGCATGGACTGTCAGGTGACAGAGTGGTCAGGAGCAGCAGGGGAGCCTGGAGGATGCTACTGTGTCCTGTGAGGACAGGACCAGCGCCCCCGCCTCCGGTGTCTGATCCCTGGGCTGCACGTGTGATTTAGGAACTGACGTGGCCACGGGGCATGGCAGGGCCCAGGGTGTGGCCATGGGGGAGTGTGGCCGAAATGAGGCCGCCGGGAAGGTGGTTGGCCGTCGAGGGGTCCAGGACTGGGTCCGTTGTGTTGCCGGGCAAGCGCATCGGGAGCCATCAGAATGACGAGGGAGGGCAGTGTGTGTATCAGTGGAGGCTGGGATGCAGCCTGTTGGCAGGAGCCTCAGAAGGATTTGGGGGACTCCACTGCCAAGGGATGGAAGAGGGCGGTGAAATGGTTGGGGAGGCCCGGTCATCCGAAGTCTTGTTTACAGAAAAGCAAGAATCTTTGAGACACAGGGACAGGGCTGAGAGGGAAGCCAGCAGTGGGAGGGAGCCTGGGGCTAGGGAAGCTCAGAGATGCTTGAGCACCCAGACCCCAGGCCGATGGGGACAGTCCCGCTGGGGAGTTAGGCGGTACTCAGCCAAGGCCTCAGGAGCCGCGGCCTCTGCCCAGAAGAGCCCCTTCCCCCCACCCCCTGCCCCGGAAGTCACAGTGCCCTCCTGTGGAGAGTCTTGCCTCGGTTGGTCCTGGTGCCAGCTCCAGGCTCCCACCGTCCGGCCATGGAGCCAGGATCAGGATTTGTCTCAGGGGATGGAGACACAGGCAGTGATGTTTTCAATAATTATAATTGGTTTATTGAGGTGTGATTGACATATATTCACGTAGGGGTACAATGTCATGATTTGCTATTTGTATATATTGTGAGATGATCACCACAGGAAATCTAGTTAACATATAGTTAGAATTTTTTTTCAAAAAGAAAAAGGATTTTTTCTCTTGTGATGAGAACTTTTAAGATCTACTCTCTTCGCATCATTATTTTTTAATGGTGCCATTAAAAAAAAGTTTACATTGTGGGCTTATTTTTTTCTTACCTTTTTTATTGTGGTAAAATATACGAAACATAAAGCCTACCATTTTCACCATTGTTAAGTGTATGATCAGTGGGTTAAGTATATATTCACAATGTTGTAACTATTTCTAGAACTGTTTCGTCTTCCCAAAGAGAAGCTCCATACTCATTAAATAATAACCCCCCGAGCCTCTGGTAACTTCTATCTACTTTCTGTCTCTCTCAATTCACCTATTTCAGGCTGATTTTTTTGGGGGGCGAGGGGGGTGGGATTAGTAATGCATGTAGGTAGCAAAGATGCACAGAGCAGAAAAGTTTCCCTGCCCCCCAGTTCCCTTCCCAGATGAACTATTTTATCAATTTCTTTGCTCTTTCGGGGGTATCTTAGGCATATATGAAAATATACATGTGTTATATATCCTTTTATTTACATGCTGTTTATGCCTCTTTTTTTTTATTTTTTTTAATGTTTATTTATTTTTGGGACAGAGAGAGACAGAGCATGAACGGGGGAGGGTCAGAGAGAGAGGGAGACACAGAATCGGAAACAGGCTCCAGGCTCTGAGCGGTCAGCACAGAGCCCGACGCGGGGCTCGAACCCACGGACTGCGAGACCGTGACCTGAGCTGAAGTCGGCCGCTTAACCGACCGAGCCATCCAGGCGCCCCAATGCCTCTTTTTATTTAACCATACTTCTGAGATGTCAAGTTTTCTAGCATATCAGAATATCAATATAGCTCCCATATCAGTGTGCACACAGCTGCCCTGTCCTTCTTGATGGCTGTACATTATCCCACCATATGGGGGACTCCTTCTGCATTCAACCTACCCTGCTATTGATGGAAACTGTTCAATTCTGGGGACACCTGCGTGGTTCAGTCAGTTAAGCATCTTTTTTTTAATTTTTAATATTTATTTAGTTTGAAGGAGAGAGAGACAGAGCATGAGCAGGGGAGGGGCAGAGAGGGAGGGAGACACAGAATCGGAAGCAGGCTCCAGGCTCCGAGCTGTCAGCACAGAGCCCGACGCGGGGGTGGAACTCAAGAGCCACGAGATCAGGACCTGAGCCGGACGGAGTCGGAGGCTTAACAGACGGAGCCACCCAGGCACCCCAAGCATCTGACTCTTGATCTCAGCTCAGGTCACCATCTCACAGTTCGAGCCCCATGTCGGGCTCTGCACAGACAGTGCTGAGCCTGCTTGGAGTCTCTCTCCCTCTCTGCCCCTCCCCGCCTCGTCCCACTCATTCTCTCTCTCTTTCTCAAAATGCGTAAATAAACTTTATAAACGTTAAAGAGAAAACTCTTCAATTTTCAATTTGCTCCATTTATCTGTTGACAACACCCACCCACCCTTCATAGCAAAGGTTCGACAGTAAAAGCCAGAAGAACAAATTAAATACAATGAGATGCCCTCTCTCACCAGTCAGACCAACAAAAACTCGAGTCTGGCAACACCGAGTGTTGATGCGGATGCGGGGGAAGCAGAACTCTCACACACAGCGGGTGGAAACGGAGATGGCCACTTTGCACTACTTGGTCAAGCCAGGGATACGTATGTGCTTCTGCCCAGCAATTCCCTCTCCAGGAAACGGTAACGACACTGTCACAGGTGGGCCAGGAGACAAGAATAGCCACCATAACAGGTGTAGAGTGATAGCAAAGCATGGGATTCCACCTAAATGTCCAGCGATAGGAAAACAGAGAAACAAGTTGCGGTGTGTTCACAGAGCGGAATATTGCACTGTGATGAAAATTAAGTATAGGCAGCCACATGCATCGGCAGGACTAAATCTCACCAACAATGGCACGTGATAAAATCAGTTGAATGAGGATACGTACCATATGATACATTTATATGAAGTTTTTAAAAATTTTTTAATGTTTATTTTTGAGAGAGAGCGAGCGAGCGGGGGAGGGGCAGAGAGCGAGGTAACACAGAATCCGAAGCAGGCTCCGGGCTCTGAGCCGTCAGCACAGAGCCCGATGCGGGGCTCGAACTCACAGACCGTGAGATCACCACCTGAGCTGAAGTCAGACGCTTAACCGACTGAGCCACCCAGGCGCCCCTGAAGTTTTAAAACATGTAAAACAATACCACGTATTGTTTTAGTAAAGGTAAAAATGCGTGCATGGGGCGATGATTATCAAATTCCAGATAGTGACTGCCTCTGGAGAGAGCAGCAGGATCGAGGAGGACTATCAGGGCATTTCAAATGCATCTGTAATTTTTTTTTAATGTTCATTTATTTTCGAGGGAGAGAGAGAGACAGAGTGAGGACAAGCAAGGGAAGGGCAGAGAGAGAGGGAGACACAGAATCCGAAGCGGGCTCCAGGCTCCGAGCTGTCAGCACAGAGCCCGACCCGGGGCTCGAGCTCACAGACCTTGAGATCATGACCTGAGCCGAAGTCCGACGCTCAACCAACTGAGCCATCCGGGTGCCCCTATAATTTTTGTTTTGATTGTGCTAATTCTATTTTAGCTTCTTTGAGGAGCCTGTAATGTTTCGCTTGTAAGCTGGCTGGTAGTTCGGGCAGTCTTCACATTATCCTCCAGGCCTTTTTTGTACAACTGAAATATTTCATACATTTTAAAAGTAGAATGAGTTAAAATTGGAAGCCACCATTTGCACTGTTAATACCTTTTGGACTGCATCATTAATATAAAGCTGTTTGAGGGAACATTTGTGGCTGTTGACCTGGGTTTCAAAATTGCCAGTTAGGGCTCCTGCCCATCCTAACCCACTGTAATGCTGAGATAGCCACCCCCGTCCTAAAGACATTCAGACAAGACCCAGGGCTCCAGCGACCCCCAGGCCTCTGGGGGCAGGGTGGTGAGGGCACCGCCTTGTCTTCAGGCTATACCCCTTTTCCTCCCGCAGGTCATTTCCGGAGCAACCCCTGAGGATTCAGCGTTATCCTTTGCTGGCATCTGATCTCCTCCCACAGGCAGCATGATCCCAGGCTAAGCCCCTCCTGGCAGGTGAGCTCTACTAGGTCTCGTTGCCATCCGTCCCCGGCAGCACAGGCCACACCCTGCAGGGAGGGAACGTGTGAGTGCCAGTCCCGGCTCGGCCCCTTGTGACCTTGGACCAGGCCCTCCATTTCCACCAGCCTGTTTGCTCACATGGGACGCGAGCGGGCGGGGGAGGGGCTCACAGATCTGTGGTCTGCACACCACCGCACAGGTGTCCCAGAAGGGGAAGACGATGACCGTCTCTGAGCCACTTAGCCCATCACGACAGCTCCAGGAGCGTTTGACGTCTGCAAAACAACGTCACCAGGTGTCAGCTTTTCCTCACGGTAGACCTAGCGCTAGTAAATGTACTGTGACCAGTGTCATGTGTTTATGAGAATGGGCATAATAAATTATCACGTCAAGTTCGCCCCTCGGCAGCCACAGGCTACAACCGCTAACACTTCCGGTGACTTGTTTCCTCGGACTTCTACCAGGCTTCCTGTGCCGAGGCCACTGTGTGGGGCAAGGAGGAGGCAGCGATGGGCCGGAGTGGATGGCTCCCACGTCCCTTCCCGATCTGCCCTCCATCCCTGGAATCTAAAGAGAAGGGGGGCTTCATTCATCACCAGGCGCCCTGCAGAACGTAGCACGGGGCCTGTCACAGAGTGGGTGCTCAATAAATACTTGGTAAACAGTGGATTCTCAGGAGCCCCTGGAAGGCCTCTCCAGCAACCAGCCACTGTGCTTAGAAGTCCTCCATCAACCCCTCCTCTGGGTAAAAAATTCCTATGACTATAGAGAAGGTTCTTTTAGCACAACCTTCTCCTCCTCCAGTAATCAGAGGAGAGTGGAAATTGGGGGTACACGTTAGGCCAGGCCAGGGAGGGCCCTTCCTTCCAGGGCACGTGGATACCAGCCAGAGATGCCAACCAAGGACATGTGGCCGAGTGCCGAGTCATTTCCTCTAAAATGCCCATCGCCTGCTGGAAGGAAAGGCTTTAACTGGTCATTCTCAGCCAGGAAAGAAGCCCCAATGCCCAAAGTGGTGTGTGTGGGACTTTGCCAAAGCACTCTAGAAATTCCAACACCCACCCCCGCCTGGGTGTTGCACAGTGAACAGTGTGGAGGTAGCAAACCAGGTTGAGAATCACTGTATTAAACCTTAGCACCTTCTCACCCAGCGATTCCCACAAAAATAACTGTGAATAAAAATAATCCGGGGCGCTGGTTAAAATGCATCCTGAGTCTTCACGTACATGCGTATCTGAGCCAGGGGGTGTGAGATAGGGGCCTGGAATCTGCATTATTAAGATGCATCCTGCCGGTACAGATGGCTGGGCCATCCTTCGAGGAACCCGCTTCTACTTCATCGTACAGGGGCCTTTGGGGGGAGAGGGGGTGCGCAGAAGCCTGTTGGGAGAAGCAGGTGGAGAGGAAGCGTGGGCCCAGGATTCCCGAGAGCTGTGACCAAGGGCAGACGGTCCCACTTAACTTTGCTAAGGGCCGGTCCAGCTGCCAGCATGGAAGGCAACATGATTGATGGGGCCTGGACATGTCCAGCCGCCTCAAGATCCCCATTCATGCCAGCCAGCAAGTACATTCACCTCCGCCTGCACTTCCCCCCATAGCCTCACCTGGTCCTGCAGCAGACAGGAAGAGGGCGGCCAACTGCACTTCACTGGTAGAGAAACTGAGGCAGGCACAGGGCATATGGAGATGGTTTGCACCAGGAAGGCAGGGGCAAGAGAATTACGACGGACTGAGTGCCTGTTGCGTGCCATCCATCCCCATCAGCATTTCTCACACACTTGTTCGTGGCCTCCCCCACTCCACCACTGAGGGGCCTAAGTTAAGCAACTTGACCAAAGTCAGACACAGTTAGGGGCCAGGAGACACTGGCTTTTGAGTCCAAATTTGCCTGACTCCCCAGCCCATACTCTTTGTAGAAAAATGGTCACCTGCCCGGATAACACCAATTCTGTCCCTCCAGGGGGACCCTGCCCCTTCTCGGTGGGGCTCACAGCTGGATGAACTCAGACCGTGGAGTGGCTCTCCACTCTGCCACCTGCCAGAGGTTGGTCCCACACACTCCTCCCCTTTCTCCAGCGGGCATCCCGGGGTTCCCCAACTCAGTGCTTTGGAGGCTGGGCCTTCCACCCCACTTCTTCCAGACTCTCCAAGAGCCAGCACCTGCAGGGCCAAAAGCTGTGAGCTGATCCTCCAAAACGCCAGACCCACAGAAGGTCAAGAGGCCAGAGGGAGAGGTCAGCCCCCTTCTGTCCCCACTCCCAGTGAACACAGGGGTATACCTTTGATGTCAAAAGGGCACAGGGTCAGGGGTCAGGATATCCACTCTCATTCCCAGACCCTTGACTTCCTGAAGCCTCAGTTTCCCCAGATGTAAACAGATGACAATACTCTCTTGCTCCTCAAGTGAAGGACTTATGAAATGATGGCTCAGTGTCTGTACTTTAATACCCGTATCATTACATAATCACTGTGTGATGCAGCTACCTCTGGCATAGAAGTCACTCTGTGCCTATTTAAGAACTAATCCCCTTAAGCATTCCCAGAAATGAGAAACCCACTGTGTTAGGCTTCCAGGCTTTCCTGGCCTTCCCTTGGCCTCTGATTCTTGGAAGGTTGATTTTTGTCTCCTACCGGTTCCCAGATCGTCCTTAGGGAGCCCCCAGGCTGGTTCATTCCTATTGTAACCACTGAGGCTTGGCCGCCTCTCCCCGCCCCCCCCACCCCCGCCCCCGCCCCCCCTAACTCTGGGAAACGAGGTTTTACCTGTGTTTCCAGCTCTGCTCGGACCCTTCAAGCCTCACAGGGGTGGAGAGGAAGAGGCAGAGGAGGGGGTGCGTGGAAGCTTCAAAAAAGTCAGAACACCTGGGTTCTACTCCCAGCTCTGCTACAAGCCAGCAGTCACTGTGGGTAAGTCATCGTGCCTGAGCTTTAATCTCCTCGCCTGAACATGGTAACAGTATGCCCTGTCTACACTATGGGGTAATGTAAGGGATCAAAGCGATGGCAGCTGGAAACGGTCTTGATATAGTCATGCCGACTATCACCACCCAGTGCAGAACTTACAAAACAGCGTATGGTTCTCCATCATTTCTCACCAGTGAGTCTTGTCTCTCAAGGGAAGGGAGAAGAGAAAGCCAACCCTGTCGAGCACCTCTGATCTGTCATGTTCTATGCTGGAAGGGGCCTCCCCATAATGCTGTGAGGTTGGAATTAGCCCCATTTCCCAGATGAGGAAACTGAGGTTCAAAAAGATCAGATGATCCGTCAGGATGTAGCAGCTGGATGTGATGAGAAAGAGCCTCCTCTCTCTTCTCTCTGTTCCCCCCACCTCTTTCAGTGGGTTATGGTGGAGGGAGGGACACAGGCTTGGGGCTGTCCTCATTCAGACTCGTGGAGGGGACCCAGCCAAGAAGATAAGCATTTCTGATATGTCAGAAGCCAGGCAGTAAACAGGATGCTGTCCAGGCCCAGGGCTCTCTGGAGACACACCTGTATAAGCAGCAGCCATTCCCAACAGCTCTGTTCCCGGAAAGCTCTGGGCTGGGCTGCCCAGATTTGTTTAGTTATCTGACCATGTGGGAGGCTTGAGCAGGTGGGCAGGCCACGCCCTGCCTCCCCACTTCTGCCTCATCCATCATCACGGGGCAGGTGTCTTCTGCCCAGGCCATGTCTGCCCTCCCCCCTCAGGACCAGTCTGTGGTCAAGGTTCTCACCCATCCTATCCCCATGGGGAGAGCAGGGCGAGTTCCTCAAACTGCTCACTAACCAAGTGAGGGACTGACTCCGGGTTACGGAGAGTGTGTGCTTGTATGTGACCCGAGAGGAATTGTGAACAGCAATGACCTTGGGCCACTGAGGATGTACATGCCCTACCAGCGTGTGAGCAACACACGTTGCTCACACACATTCCTAGGAGCGTGGCTGTGTGTCCTGTGTGGAGGGGGATGCCCCGAGTCCCCTGATCACTTCTATGGGTGTGTCTGTGTGTGTCCTGTTAGGCAGGTGTGTATCGGGGGGGGGGGGGGGGGTGAACGGCACCCGCAACCAACTCTGTATGGGTACATAACGTTTGCGGATGTGTCCTGCAGGTGTGAGCCAGCGGACGCTTCTGCCAAGCGTCTGCACACGCTTCTGTGTGCTTAGAGTGACTTGGCACCCCCGCGTGTGTCCTGTGGGAGGGAACGGAACCCCACAAGGGCTGGGACAAGCGGGAACGTGCGAGTGTGCGTCCTGCGGCTCCCTGCTCGGCCTCCCGGCGGTCCTGCCCGTGTGCGCGAGTGGAAGGCGCCCGGGGCCCGCGGGTGTGCGCGCGCCGGTGCCAGTGCGAGTGAGTGCGGCGCCGTTCGCTCGCTCCGCTCCGCGCCCGCCCGCGCAGCCCGCACACTCACACTGCTTGGTTGCTGCCGGGTGACGCGGGCTGGGCCCGCCCCCCGCCTGCCGGCCCCTGGCACTCACTCGCCGGCCGCCACCGAGCAGGCAGCAGCCGCGTCAGGGCCGTCCGGGGGGCGCCGCCGGCGATGCCCGCAGCCCTCGCCGCGCCCCGCCGGGCCTGCTGAGCCGCCCCCCCCCCACCCCCGGCCGGGGCCGCGCCGGGCCGGGCCGGGCCGCGCCCGGGCGGGGCCGCGCTGCCTGCATGACCCTCCGGCGGCGCGGGGAGAAGGCGACCATCAGCATCCAGGAGCATATGGCCATCGACGTGTGCCCCGGCCCCATCCGGCCCATCAAGCAGATCTCCGACTACTTCCCCCGCTTCCCGCGGGGCCTGCCCCCGGACGCCGGGCCCCGCGCCGCTGCGCCCCCGGACGCCCCCGCGCGCCCCGCCGAGGCCAGCGCGGGCCGCCGCAGCCCCTCCGACGGCGCCCGCGACGACGACGAGGATGTCGACCAGCTCTTCGGAGCCTACGGCGCCAGCCCGGGCCCTAGCCCCGGCCCCAGCCCGGCTCGGCCGCCCGCCAAGCCGCCCGAGGACGAGCCGGACGCCGACGGCTACGAATCCGACGACTGCAGTAAGTTTCCAACTCGCCGACTTCCCGCCCCCTCCCCCGGCCCGGCCTCTCGCTCGCTCCCCGACCTCGCGGGTGCCCCGGCCCCCTGCGGTCTCCCCTTTCGCCGGCATCCACCCCCGCCGGTGGCGGCCCCTCGCCCGCTCCGTGCGCTCTCCGCGCGCCCTACAGAGGCAGCCCCGAACCCCTCCCTGACCCGCACTGGAGAGGTGGGAAGTTTGGGGGCGCCCCCTGGGGGTGTCCCATTTCCGGGGCCCGGTTCTCGGAGCCCGCGCCGCGCCCCCTCTCGGCCCGCTGGCGGGGAGCTCCCGCGCGGGCGGCGGCTTTTGTTCCGGGGAAGGGCGGAGCTGCGCCCCGGGGAGACACCAGTTGCTGCCTGCCGCGCGGTCCTCCCCGCTTGGGAACCCGTTGCGGGGCCGGCCCCGCAGCCGAGGGGCCGGGCTGGGGCGGGAGGTGGAGGGGCCCGGGGCCGGGCCGGCCTCCCGAGTGGGCCCGGCGGCCCGCAGAGCGCGGCGGCTTCGCTGGCGCCCGGGCCGAGCACCAGAGGACCGCGGGGCCGCTTGTCCTTTGGAAAAACCTTGGCGGTTCTTCCTCCTGTGTCCGTGGACCCCGCCGCGGAGCTCTCCCGGGCCGCCGACCTTCGCCCACCTGTTACGCCCGCTTTCCACCGCCAGGAAGGGTCACCCAGCACGCGCCTCCTCCTCCCGGGGCTGAGCCTCGAGCCCCAGGGAGTGGGCAAGCGCGGGGGTCCCCGGGCCGAGGCCCGGCCGGCGGGAGCTCCTCGCCTTTCCCGTCTCTGAGGGTGCCTGCCGCGCCCGACCCGGGACCTTAGGGGAAACCGAGGTGGAAGAGGTCGCCGCCTGGTTCGGAAGGGGTTGGCACGAGACCGGGGTGGGGCTGGGGGGCAGCGCTGCTCGCTAAGGTCCCCAGCCGAGCTGTAGCCCCAGTCGCGTCACTGTGAGACCTGCCACACCAGCCCTGCCAGGGATGTGGACCTTTCCACGCAGGGGTCGCTCAGCTGAGTCCCCCCCACAACCGCGTGCTGCGCCGGTGAAGGTGGCTGCGCCAGGTTTGGGTGCTCACAAGGGCCTAGGGCCGGCGGCCTGGAGTTTCCCCAAGCATAAAATGTGCCTCTGGAAGCTGAATGTGGAGGTCATCAGCACCACTGGGGGAGGTGGCCCACCGCTCATTGTCCTACCTAGGGAGGCCCTGGAGGAGAGAGCTGGAGGAGGCCCCACCTCCATCCTCCAAGGGGAGGAAAGCGCTAGGTACTTTCAGTGGGCCTGGACCGCAGCACTCTGGTCGGAACCTGGTGTATTGAGGCCTTGCTGTGGGGCGTGGACGTGGGAAGCAGTCCTCCCCCCCACCCCCTTCCCTGCCAGCTTGGGGAAATTGGGTCGTGGGAGTTGATTGTCCTCAGGGCTGTGCCCTGGATCTTCCCCACCCTCAGCTCCTGGCACCCTGGGCAAACCGCAACCCCTTACTTGCCATGCATCTGGGAAGGACCTAACTGGGACCCAAGTCACCCCTTTGGATGTGATGAATCCAAAGCCACCTCCAGAAGAAGGGTTAGGGAACCTGTTGCCCTTCCAACATCTTTCCTGCTGTGCCAAGGGAGTGAGCTGGCAGGGCAGGGCTTCCCCGTGAACTTCAGGGAACCCTCCTGGTGCCACCAAGGGCCCTCTGGATGACACACTGTTATGAGGTGAGAAATCTTGTCATTTCTTTGGGCTCTCCCTAAGCCCCCAGGCAAGGTGGCCCAAAAGTCCCAAACTCAGGCCAGCTGCCTCATCTCCAGTCCATCAACTCAGCAGCCTGTCACTGAGCACTGTCCCAGCAGCAGAGAGTGGGGCAAAGGGAAACAGGACGGGGTCGTGGGGCCCAGGGAGCTCACGTGTCCCAGCAGGGGACAGACTCAGTTGAGGTGGGCAATGCGAGGCCATCCTGGACACAGCCTTGCCAGCCTGAACTGTGGGCTGGCCACACCCATGACACCAGGCAGTCTGTTGAAAAGAGCTAAGGAGGAGGGCATATGGCTGAGCCACGGCCAGCTTGGGCCCCCTTGTCCCCTTCCAGAAGCAGCCCACCCCAGACTTGGATCCCATCAGTGGCCGAGCAAACATCCTAGGCATGGGAACACAGAAAACTCGGCTCCTTCCTGTGGTGGGACCAGGCTGGGGGTGGAATCGCTCTTCAGCAGATACCCCAGGCCGAGGCCCCCTCTCAGCCCTACCAGCCAGATCCCTAGAATAAGCCTAAGTGATTCAAGCCAGATGGTTCATTAGGGCTTTAGCCAGGGTTATGCTATTTGCTGCCCTAATTATTGGATTATCTCTGTTCTAACAAAAAGAAATTAGGGCGGTTGCTCTGTTGTCCAAGGCTGAGACTGAAGTGCTGTGTATTTATTCAGCCTTTCCCCCTCTTCTCTTTAAAGCCCATCCTTTATTAAGGCACCTCCAGGCACAAGCACAAAATTCGCATGTTCCAAACTGATCTAATAGGGGGCGATGGTGGGGAGAAAACGCAGTGAACGTTGGAGTTAGAAGCGCCCTTCCTCCCACGGGTCCACGGTGTGGCCTGGCCAAGCTGGGCTGGGCTGCCTGCTGCCCTGGAGAAGGGCCCCGGGCCCCGCCCTCTGCATGTGCTTCTCCCCTGCTGATGCCCTCCCACCCACTCTCCACCTGGGAGACCCAGGCCCTTCTTCAAAACTATAAAGACTAGAATATCCAGGTTGTAAGTAACAGCAAACTCAAAGTGCCTTAAACAGTGAGGACAGTTGAGATCGTGGGACCCGCAGGTAGGTTTACGCAGTGTCTCATCAGCAACCTGGGAGGTGATGGTTCTGCCCCCCTTTCCACTCGGCCATGCTCTTCTCTTCGTAGGCTGACCTCCCTCCCGGTGCAAGGCGGCCGCTTCAGGTCCAGGTGTCACATGTAACAAGAAGATCCTAAATTTGACAAGGGCGAGTTTCCTTGCCCGTATCTCGGTTCAAGGGTGAGGACAGCTCTCTCAGAGTCCCCAGGAGACCTGTCCTTCTGTCTCATTGGCCAGAATTGCATCACATGCCCGTGCTCACACCTGCCCCTGCGTGATTCGCCCTGGTCTGGGTCAGGAGCGATGCCCCTGGAGGCCTGGAGCGAGGATGGAGTGGAGGAATCGCTGTCCCGAAGGCCCTCAGCTGGCAGCGTTTCCTGGTCCCTGCTGGCTGTGACTCCCCTTCCTTTGAGCCCAGTCATGTCCTGCTCCCACCATATTTCTATGGATTCAACGTTACGAGACCAACTGTACGGCCGGCACTGTGCTGAGATTCACGAATGCCCGAGGCACAATCTCTGACATGAGGGATTTCACGGAAACCGAGATGCACAAGTAGCCCAGCAGTGACAACAGGGAGGCAGGAACCCGAACGAGAAGCGCTAGCATGCACAGAGTTTACCCACAGAGAAGGCTCTGCTCTGAGGCTGGGAGAAGGGAAGAAGCAGGCTGGCAGAGTGGAAGGAGAAAAGAGAGGTGCTCCTGGCAGAGGGAGTGCCGTGTGCACAGGTAGAGAGGCGTAGGAAACACAGCCCGGCACAGGTGCCCGTCAAGTGGCTCAGGACAAGGTGGTCATATCACAGAGGGCCTTCAGGGCTACACCAAGGAGGTTAAACTGAGTCCAGGAGGCAGTGGTGAACCTTTGAATAATTTAAAGCAGGAGAATGATTAGACTTACAAAGGTCCTAAAGTTCTGATCCTCTGCCCCAGAGCTGCTGGGAAACAGAGACTATGGCTCGTTCTTCTTTGTACCTTCCTGAAGTTCTTGGCTCAGTGCCTCAGTTTTCCCAACTAGGAAATGCTTTCAACTCGGGCTTGACCATTTTTCTGTGGTTCTTGCAATAGTTGTTTTTTTTTTTTTTAAATTTATTTCTTTTTGAGAGACAGAGTGCACGCAGGGAAGGGGCAGAGAGAGAGAGAGGAGACAGATCCAAAGCAGGCTCCAGGCTCTGAGCTGTCAGCACAGAGCCTGACATGGGGCTCTAACCCACAAACCGTGAAATCATGACCTGAGCCAAAGTCAGACGCTCAACCAACTGAGCCACCCAGGTGCCCCTTGCCATAGTTTTTTAAAACGATTTGAGAGGCTGACATTTTTCTTCAAAAAGAAAAAAAAAAGAACAACCAGGGCAGATTTCCTATCCCCAAGGGTGTACGGGTGAGGAAAGTCCAGGTGCAAACCAAGGTCAAAATGATGCTGTCAGTCTCCATCAGCAGAGCAAAGGGATGTTTGGCCTTAGAGGAACTGACAGGGGCTTGAGCCTGATTTTCTCTGAATTAGCCCCATTAAAGCTCTATAATTATCGACAGGCGGGTGACAACTCTCAAGGGCCCATTAGTGACCAACCCTCATTATTTTTCCAAGGATGTAAACTTTAGCCAGGACATGTGATTTGAGTGGGTGGAGGGCAGGACCCAGCGGCTCACACAGACAAGCACCTTCACCTGCCCTTAGGGCCCTCCTCACCTGCACCGTGAGCCGTCTCCGGGACGGCAGCCCAGCCCTCCCTCGTCCCCAAGAGCGACTTGGCTTTTCTCTCTCTGTTTCTCTGTTGCGTCCTCCTAAGGTTTCAGCCACGCAAAGTGGCAGACAGAAAAACTGGGGGAAACCACTAGGCTTTAAATTTTTTTTTTAACGTTTATTTTATTTTTGAGACAGAGCATGAACGGGGGAGGGTCAGAGAAGGAGGGAGACACAGAACCTGAAACAGGCTCCAGGCTCCGAGCTGTCAGCACAGAGCCTGACTTGGGGCTCGAACCCACGGACCGCGAGATCATGACCTGAGCCGAGGTCAGACGCTTAACCGACTGAGCCACCCAGGCACCCCACCACTAGGCTTTAAGAAAGGAACTATCAGGATGGAAGTGAAGAGGCCTGGATTCTGCATCCAATTCCGCTGTGCAACCCTGACCAGGTCACCTCCCCTCTCTGAGCCTCATTTCCCTGAATGGGAAATGAAGACTTTGGACGATAAGATCCCTGCCTAAGAGATCTCCACCACCAGCAAGTTTCTACCAATGGTGACCACGCTTCTCTTTACAAACTATTCTTTTTTTTTTTAAACATTTATTTATTGAGAGAGAGAGAGAGAAAAAGAGTCCATGTGAGCAGGGGAGCGGCAGAGAGAGAGGGAGAGAGAACCCAAGCAGGCTTGACTCGGGGCTCAATCCCACAAACCCTGAGACCACGACCTGAGCCGAAATCAAGAGTCAGACGTTTAACCGACTGAGCCACCCAGGCGCCCCTAAAAACTATTATTTCTTACAAAGCTTCCGTTGGAGTTCAAAAAAATTCATCCATCCTGCAGCCGTGGGGGAGAGGGGACCGCACTGGGTGCGCTGTTCCTTCCTGGGAATTGATAACAGGTGCTGGTTTCCCCGAGCGGCGTCAGCTGTCCCTAAACAGGGATGTCTGGAGAGCCGGTGAAAGGGGCTCTTCTCTTCTGGACCTAAGTTCCCCAGTGGGGAGCAGGTAGCCCCGCCGTCTGGCTGGCTGTCCTTCTCTGAGAGTGGGCAACGGGCAGAGATCGTGGGGTGTGCATTTTAGCACGTGGGCATCACACCCAATCCCCGCTCCCTTGAACAGCTGGAGAGCAAGTTGGTTGGAACGGACCGGCCATGTGGATTGAACATCTGCTCCCTGCCGGTGTCACCGGCATGGCTGAGGCAATGGTCCCTCCTCTCTGGAAGCTCATGTCTGGCGGGAGACTGGACCTGGGGAGGCCTGAACCGAACAGCAGACTGATTTCCTGTCACGCAGAGCCAACAGCGTTGGAGAATATTCTACAGGCAGGGACCTGGAGAGTCCGGGGCCCGTGGCTGTGTGCGCTGTTACAGGCGTGGTGATACGAACCTCGCTCACAGCACCCCCACCCGCCCAGCTGCACAGATGGGAGCCAGGATCCAGGCCGCAGCCAGATACAGTTAGCGCTGAAGCACACGGACTCTACTGACGAAAGCGCCTTAGGCGCCACTCGAGCCCTGTTGACTCATAGTTTGGACACAATTCTAGTAAAGATTCTCCCCTGGTTTCGTGGAACAGACAGGGGACTGTTGAAAAGGAGGGAGAGCTGCGTGTGCTACCAGAGGCAAGTATTCTAAGAGGAGTTTCAGGCTGATGGCCAAGGAGGAGGCAGAAAAACGAAGAAAACAGTATCTGTGACCATTTGTATATCCTGTCCACAAAGGCCGGGAGGGGAGTGATCCAGTCTGGAACGAGTTCATTCCAGAAGGCGTCTCGGAGGGGCAAGTACAGTTATCTAGAAAAATCGCCAAAATAGATCTGCTCTTTCTATAATTACATACTGAGCATTTCCGGTCCCCCAGGGGCTGCGTCAAGGCACAATGCTGTGAGGTGGGCTCTGTGGTGTCTCCATTTTGCACATGAGGAAACTGAGGCACAGAGAGGCAAGAAAAGCTATCTAAAGTCACACCGCAAAGAAGCACAGTACAGCCAGGACTTGAACCCGAGGGTGGGTCTCCTACCCCACGTGCGCCCCTCCCAGGCAAGGACAGAGACTGGGCTGGCTGCCTTGCCCTGTGTTAGGAGCTAGGGGGCAAGACAAATGCGACTCAGTGCCATCACCTCAAAATGAAGGGCAGCTGCACACGCATGGCCCTTAAGTTGCCCGTTTCTCTGCCAAGCCAAACTTAGCCGTGCCCCGGCCCCTGCACGAGCCCAGGGGTCTGCAGGCATACGGTCCCTGTGGATCTACTCCACTCTGCCACCATAGTGCAAAAGCAGCCGTGGACAAGATGTGAAGAGATGAGCCTGGCTGGACTAGGCCACTGGGCCATAGTTCGGTCTAGAACCGTGTTGGGTGCCGCTGGCCAGAAGAACAGAGCCCTCCCCCTAGCCTCACTCCACCCACTCAGCCCCCCAGCCCCCAGTCGGCCTGTGGTTGGAATGCCTTTCCCCCAGCGCCACTGTGTACGGCCAACCCCTAATCATATGGCTCAGGTGAAGCATCACCTCCTCCAGGAAGCCTTCCCTGGTGGCCCCAGTTCACATCCTTAGACCCCTATTGCTCCTCGCTCACCAGACTCTGTTAGGGTAGATTCTTTCCATCTGTTTCTCCTATGAAGCTGCGCTTTCCTTGGGGCAGGAGCACCGCCTTATTGATATCCTCATCCCTAGAAACCAGCTTATCGTAATGCTGTTTGGTAAAGAATGAATGAATGAATAGCGTGCCAGTTGACTGGCCCGTGTCTGGGTTTCTAAAGACACCCTGTGAATTTGCATCTTACTGTCCAGAGACTCACCCCTGGAGGCCTGCTGCTCACCCACAACCCCCGCTTTCGTGCCAGGAGCCACGTCAACACGGGAGGCCACAGCTGCTGTGTGTGATGGTCCCCCAGGGTTGCAGCTGCACCCAATTATTGCCAAATGCCCTGCCCAGCCCTAGAGAGTTGCCTGCTGCCTTTAAAAGGCTTGCAGCTCAGCAGCGTGAGGACCTAGGTGGCTCCTTGCTGCCTGCGCGGGGCCCCCCAGCAGACCAGAGAGACGGGGGAGCCGTGGCCCCAGGTGTTGCTGGGGAGTGGGGGGGGGGTCAGCCAGGCAGCCTGGCCGGGACCCACAGCCTCTCAAAGCCGTGTCTCCTCTGACTTCTCCCACCGTCCTCGTGACCCTTCACGGGTGAGAGAAACTGACACACAGAGCCAAGTCTGGCAGGTGCACGAGGACAGCAGGAGGACAGGAACCTTTAGCTGAGTGCCCTGTACCCTGGGCACACTGGGCCCAACGCCGGACCAGCCCCAGGCCCAGCACCACAGCACGGGGGTCTGGGCTGTGGGGCCTGCCACCTGGGTTTGACTCCTGGGCCGCTACTCGTGGTGACCGGGGCTGACGTAGCCTCCCCTGAACCTCGGCTCCTCGGTCGTCTGGAACGTGAGGAGGACATTGCTCGCTTCTTAGGGCTGGTGGGGCTAAGGGGCTGGGTGGAGAGATTGGGTGCAGTAGGTTCTTGGTCGATGGCAGTCACTGTGGGCACCTGGTCCCACCGCACAGGGGTGGATGATGCTCCGCCACTGTGTGGCCAGTGCGTGACCCGAGCCCCCTGTCCGCAGCTGCCCTGGGCACGCTGGACTTCAGCCTGCTCTACGACCAGGAGAACAACGCCCTGCACTGCACCATCAGCAAGGCCAAGGTAGGCCCCCGCCGGCTCCCACGGTCCCCGGGGTCTGGGGCCCCGGCTGGAGTTGGTGGGAGGCGGGGGTTGAGATCCAGAGGCCCATCCTCCCCACTGTTTCCTGTCTGGGCCCTGTGGCACCTGCATCGTGGGTGCAGGGCAGGGAGGGAATTCTGGCCTAAATCCTCTCCGCTGCCCCAGAAGGCCTTGCCGGGCCAGGCACTCAGGGAAGGAGTAGAACAAGGAAGCAGAAAGCGAATGAGAGAAGGAAGGCACAGGTTGGGGGCGGAGCTGGGGAGGGGCTGTGGAGGGAAGGGAGGGGAAGCGGAGAGATGACAGGTATGTCCTGCTAGACCGAGAGGGTTCGAATTGGTTGCCTGTGACCCCTGAAGTTCCCAACACCTGGGCAACCCGACGAGTGGGTGGGCACCCATGCCCTGCTCCAGGCAGAGGATTCATCTCCCGTGGGCTCAGCACCCAGCCTTGCTCTCTGGTCTCTGGGTTGGGGCTGGGGGCGTCTCCCGCCTCCGGCTGGCAGGCATCAGCTCTCTTCTTAGCCATGCTGTTCCCTCCACCCCCCGCATCGATCCCTCTGGGAGGAAGGTGCCAAAGTTGATGTTCTCCCGCAAGGTAAGGGTGGTAGTACAGCCTAGTGGGACTCCCAGTAGAGCCGTGGAGGGGCCGGGGCCCAGACCCCTCCCTCAGTCCCAGTCCGGGAGCTCCTCTGCCCCTCAGCACCTTCACCCGTGGCTCTGCCCACCCCGAGGGACCGGCTGCCGGTCTCAGCTGTCACCTGGCCTGAGCCAGCACCCTTGGACTGCCATGCAGGGGGAGTAGTGTCCACTTTGGGCCCGGAGCCCTGATTGGACACTTAGAGGCCCGCATGTGCCATCCTGGCCCCGACCCCCCTCGGGAGCTGCCCGGGCTGAGATGCAGGGGCTCCAGACCTGCCCTTAGGAAAGGAGCTGAGGACCTGGTGATCCGCAGCCTCGCCAACGTGGGGTGCCAGCCGCAGGGCCCGGGCAGGTCCCTTTCCCTCTCCTTCCACCCAGCTTTGTAGAGGTGGTCCGGGCTTGGGAACTGGGAGCAGGCACCTGCTGTCAGGCCACTCTGGTCAGAGCCACCCAGTCTCTTCTTCTCCCTCCCAGACACCAGCCCCTCCTGTGCCGTGTGCCCTGCCTTCCCTACCAGGGGGGAGAGGGGAGATTGGAAGCCCTGACCTCCAATCTCAGCCCCCCTCCTCCCCAGCTCTCCAAGCCAAACCGGGGGGGGGGGGTGCGGTGAGAGCCTCCATCCTCCCTGGAGGTGGGCCTGGTCGTGAACGGCCGTTCATCTGTGATGCCACGGGGTTCTGAGCTCAGCCCCACACAGGCCACCGCTGCCTCCCTCCATGCCCAGGTGCCACCGCGGAAGAAAGAAAATAAAATTTCCAGAAACCAGAGCAGTCATGAGGTCTGCTAAGACCCTGTCTGCTTATGGTTCCATTGGTTCCCTGGCTGTGCACACTTGACTGAAGGCTCAAAGTGAGCGAGGGATGCCATCTTGTGGAAGGACCCTCCAGGGCCAGCCAGGACGTGTGGCCTCCTTGGATTCAGGCGGGCAGGGAGCGGTGGCAGATCTGGAGCAACACTGAACCTGGTCTCCAGGACCCAGAACATTTTCCCGTGGGAAAGAGGGAAGCCTATAGATGAGCGGATAGAGGGTCACGTGGGCAGAGGGTCAGTGAGGGAAGCCATGGGTTCGGGGAGCGGGGGAAGAGGCACCCGGAAGAAGGAAGGGCCTCACCAAAGTAGGATAATGAGGCCCTCATTCAGAGAAGGGTGAGTCACCTGGCCTCCATGATCTGGAGGAGAGAAAAGCTGGTCTGACAAAGACCGACCGCGACGCCTGCCCTGGGCCGGACGTGTAGGGGGAGGGGCGATTGCTCTGGCGCTGAGCCATCCTTCCAGTTCTGAGGGCGTGGGCTCAGGGGTCTCTGCAAAGAGGGTGGTGAGGGGACCCAGCCAGGAGGCCTGGGCACGAGGGATGCCTGCCGACCCCGTGCCCGGAGGCCCTGGCTGCTCGGTGTCTCCAGCTCCCGCTTCACACCTTTGGCTGTCCCCCCTCCACTCAGGGCCTGAAGCCGATGGACCACAACGGGCTGGCGGACCCCTACGTCAAGCTGCATCTGCTGCCAGGAGCCAGTAAGGTGAGGGGGTCCACCCCAAGGCTGCCAGCCGGCTCCCCCTGCTGCGACAGGGGCCCACGCCGGGCTTGGAGCACCCAGCGAGGTGTAGAGCTCCCCTGCCCCCTCACAGCCCAAGCAAGTTGATGGGACCTCAGTCACTTCCCTCCACCCAGAGCCCCCAGTCAGCCCCACAGCCTCGTGGTGCGCCTAGGAAAAGGGAACTCTTTCTGGAAAAGACTTGCTATTAAGCCCAAATCTCAAGGTGACCCTCTGCACTAGATAGAAGGTCTAGACTTTCTTACGTCTTACAGTTCAGTGTCTTGTTTTTAATTTCACGGGAGAGAGGGTTAGATCATCTTTTCAGAGTTGGGTGTGGGACCCACAGACTTTTCAGGGGCAGGCTGTGTAGACCCCATTGCTGAGCGGGGGGGGGGGGGGGATTGACAGGAGACCAGCTCTGCTTCTAAGAGGACACCAGCGGGAGGCTGGGGCACACGGGACACAGGACATGGGGCACCAGACCATGAGCAGCAGAGCCCGAGGGCTGGTGGTCTTGTCCTGGCCTCTGCTCTAAGAAACCAAGAGTTTGGAAAGGACTTCCTGGCCTTCAAGTGGCCTGCTAGGAAGAGACTGTGATGGAAATGCCCTCCTGGGGAGAGGGCTGCCCTTGCCCCTGACTCTTCCCAGGCCAACTAAGCAGGGAGGAGGCTGAAGAGCCATGGGCTGCTAAGGCCCGAGTTGGGTCTGAGGCCCAAACCCCCTACGCCAGCGTGTAAGGGCTGAGGCTCCCCACCAGTCCAGGAGGGCCACCTGGCAGAGGCGATTAGTCCCGCTTTAGGAAAGCAGGGCTGCAGGGGAAACAGCAGTGGTCAACCACCTGTGCCTGGAGGCGCTGGGCCACCACTCCAGGCCTCAGTGTCCTCCTGTTACAGGTAGGGCCTTGTGACCAGGGGAATGTCCCCAACTCCGAAGCACGATGGCTGTGAGTCCCTAGACTCACAGGAGCTAGAATCGGCAGTACCAGGAGGCTGAGTCGTAAGGACCTTCCCACACACACAGGAGCTCCCGCATAGGGCAGCGTTTTATAAAAAGCCGTCGCCTGATCAAGAAGGCTTCTGAAAACCATGCTGAGAAAGAGGCACTATTATGCCCTATTTTGCAGTGGGAACTTGACGCTCCCAGGGGGCGAGTAACCTGCTGGGCTCCACAGAGCTTGGGCAAGGACGGCTGGGATTGGAGCCCGAGCCCGCCTGACCTCCTAGCCTGGCTGCGGTGGCCAGCCTCAGGGGGAGCCCATCGTCGTGGGGCTGAGTCCCAGGTGGGCAGGACAGATAAGGAGTATAAAAGAACCAAGAGCTATGGGAAGCAGAGGGAGGAGTGGAGGCGATGGGGCAGCCCAGACCCGCCGCCCCATGGGCATTTTCTAGGAGATGGTGTTCCAGGTACAGGGAAGGGCCTGACCGAGGCAAGGAGGTGGGTGGGAGAGGAGGCGGCCCCGTCGCCAGGCTTCTCGGCAGCCCAGTGCCAGCACCTCCTGCAGAAACACAAGCTCGGGGCCTGGACGCCGGGAGCCCCCGTTTTAGTTTCCTAGGGCTGCCCCAGCCAGTTGCCGCCGACTTCCTCGCTTGCAGCACGCATTTCTTCTCTCCCAGTGCTGCAGCTCCCATGGGGGTGACACCCAGCGTGGCAGGGCTGCGGGAGAGGCCATTTCCACCCTTTTCCAGCAGCGAGAGGCCGCCCGCCCGTCATTGCTCCCTCCACCTCCCACGCCGGCGTCCGCCCGTGACTTCTTCCCTCCTCGAGGGTTGCTCCCCCTGCCTCCCCCTGCCTCCCCCTGCCTCCCCCTGCCTCCCCCTGCCTCCCCCTGCCTCCCCCTGCCTCCCCCTTCTGCTTTCAAGGGCCCTATAATCACATTGCATTGAGCCTGCCCGGCTCACCTGGAAAATCTCCATGTTTTATTTTTTATTTCTAAAGCTTATTTTTTGAGAGAGAGCTTATATGTGCACATGCACACATGAGAAGGGGAGGGGCAGAAAGAAGAAGGGAGAATCCCAAGCAGGCTCCGCGATGTCCTCACAGAGCCCAGAGCGGGGCTTGACCCCACAAACCGTGAGGTCATGACCTCCCCCCACTGACCCACCCAGGCCCCCCAACCTCCATGTTTTAGCCAGCCAATTTAACAACCTTCTCCCCCTAGGCATATTCAATGTTGGGGACCCAGCAGGCCTGGACTCCCTGACACAGCCTCGTTTCTGCTCTCACCAGGCAAATAAACTTCGAACGAAAACTCTCCGAAACACTCTGAACCCCACATGGAATGAGACCCTCACTTACTACGGGATCACAGACGAAGACATGATCCGGAAGACCCTGCGGTGGGTGAGGGCCCCAGGCCCCTTCCTCACCCATGCCCCACCCCAGCCTCCCCCCTCGGGCTGGCCCTGCCACCCACGTCCCCAGCCACCCTGCACATCCCTACTGCTTTGAAAGCAAACGGAGAGCACCGCCCACCTGGCCCCCACCTCGTATCTGAAGAGCTGGCTTCTTGTCCTCCAGGATCTCCGTGTGTGACGAGGACAAATTCCGCCACAATGAGTTCATCGGGGAGACGCGCGTGCCCCTGAAGAAGCTGAAGCCCAATCACACCAAGACATTCAGCATCTGCCTGGAGAAACAGCTGCCGGTAAGTGGGGGATGGGGTTCCACAGGCTGTCTGGGCTCCCCCCTTGCTTGGCAGCTCAGGGCCAGTGGCATTTATTGAGCACCTACTATATGCCTGACCTGGCTTTAGGTGCTGGGGAAGCAGACAAAAATCCCATCCTTCGTGGAGCTTGGGCAGGAGATGGATTCAAAACGAGGAGAGTTACCCAAACAGAGCCTAGGTTAGACAGCGCTCAGGGTCACGAAGGAAAGCACGAGTGGTCAGTGGTTTAGATGGAGGTTTGGGGAATATTCCTGGCAGAGGGAATAGCAGGTGCCGGGTCTGCTAGAGGCACAAGCAAGAGGCTCACTGCGTGGATCAGGGAGAACGATGGGACTGGGTCCTAGGAGGGGAGATCAGAGGTTGGTGGGGGAGGGAGCTGGGAGGGACTCCTCACCGTGAACGAGATGGGCCATGGTGGGGGGCAGGGGGATGCCACGCAGGGGCTAAGGCCTCTGACTGTCTTAACAGGCTCCCTGGGCACAGGCTCCCTGGGCGCAAGCTCAGAGGGAGAGGAGGCTGAGGGTGGGGAGAGCCGTGGGGGGATGAGTATGACCCAGTGGCGGGGCGGGTGGGGTGCACAGTGGAGGAGGAGTGGGTGTGCTGGTAGATCAAGCATCCCCGACGTGGGGGGGTCGAGCGCCTGGAAAGATCAGAGGTCACTGTGATGTGGAGGGCCATGGGAGGAGCCGCTGGGGATGCTCCGGGAGCACAACAGGCGTGAGGTGACTGTGAGACACCTAGAGGAGCCTAAAATTAATCCTTTCCTAGAAATGGTCAAAACCAACTTTGCCCCCTGCTGTCCGCTGCAGCTGAGCCCTCCCAACCTCTGTCCATCTGTGTCTCCCTTCCCCTCTCCTCCCTCACCAACCCCCCAATCCCCTTCCCAGCTCTTGGAGGCCTGGCCTTCACCCTGTTCAGAAGAGCTGGTGGGAGGCATTGGCCAGAGAGCCCCAGGACCCTGAGACCCTCCAGCAGCCTAGTGTTGAGGGCACAACCCCCCTTTTAAGGCATTTTCCCCCCAGAGACCTGGGCAAGGGAAGGCTCATCCCTGGTAGGGCCCGGGCCCTGGGACAAATGCTCCGTGCAGGCTGGCCCTAGTCCAGCCCTGGAAAAAAAAGTCAGCCCGAGGCCAAGATCCCAACTCTGCCTTTTTGCATAACCTGATCAAATTTTATTCCCTCGTCACATTCTTTCCAACTCCTAGACATTTGAGTGATGGATGGATATAACCTTTTTTATCTTATCACGAGTCGCTAGCCAAAACCCACTTTTTCCGAATGATCTAGGTCACTTCTAAAAGGCAACATCAACCCCTAGTATGGCTGTGTTCCTGAATTGTGAACCCTGGCATGACAACCGCTGTGTGGGGATGGGAGCGCGCAGGGATGTGGGTGCGTGTGCAAATGCGTGTGGGCACGTTCTCAAGTAGGTGGAGCACATGTGTGTGTTCACGCACGTGGATGCGTGAGAGTACGCGCGTGCCTGTGCTTGGGGCGTGGTCAGGGTGTCGCCAAGCCTGGATTTGCTAGTCGCTCGCTGGTCCGGTCTCAGGCACGCGGTAACCAAGGAATGCAGTTTAAGATCAGTGCTCTGGCAGTAAAGACACGCTTTGATGGCACATCTTAGGTTTTTACGTGGTCTGTGAACATTATTCGTTCTCAGTAAGTACTGAACAATACCCGATCCAATGGTCTTCCTATGAAACAACCCAGTGTATAATGAACCCCGCCCCCCCAAAAAAAAGCAGCTGAAAATCTCATCTATATCGTTTCATGTTCACCTGTCACCCAAACTAGCACAAGCCCGCTGTTTACTGAGCCCATCACACACAAAGCACCAGGCCTGAGTGGCAGACGGTTAAAACCCCCGTGCCTGGTCTGGGCCGTTAATAATAGCCGTCCAACGCTGTGTCGAGAAAGATGCTGAGGCCTCTTTTGAGCTTAGAGTAAATTCGGTGGCCAATTAGTCCTGTCCGCTCTGGGTGTGGGAGTTAGGGGCGGTGGCCCTTCCCTCACCTCACGGGAGTCCCAGCTCCGGAGAGGTGTAGGCATGAAGCCCTGCCAATGGGGAGCCACACGGGACGTCACTTGAGTGACAGGCAGAGGCCCGTCGTGGGCAAAGGGATGTGGCTGGGACTTCAGTGAGAGGACCCTACCAGAGAGGCCCAAGGAGGGACCCTGGGGCCTCTAGCTGGGTGTGTCCAGGTGGATGGAGGGTCGGGAGAAGAAGTTCCAGAAGAGCGGGAGCCAGACAGTGGGAACCGTGCTCTCAGGAGGGTGGGGAGTGGAAACCCTCAGGCTAGTCGGGGGGGGGGGTGCAGATGGGGAGACCTACAGTTGAGGTCTGATCCCTGAGGCAGCCCCGGGCAGGGGCCAGGGCACAGGAGGGGCCCCCCTGTTCCGCTTGGGGTCGGGAATATGTCGAAGCTGTATGCGGGCTCTCCCCAAGGGGGCTGCCCCCTGCACCCTGAAGGCTCCAGGAAGTACCTTCGGTGGGGGGGGGGGCTGAGGCCAGGGTGACCCCTCCCCACCCACCGGGCCAGCGGACCGCTTCAGTAGCCCCTGGCTGCGGGAGAGAGTGGGAGCGTGTGAGGACGGCCAGGTGACTGCCTGCCCCACAGGTGGACAAGACAGAAGACAAGTCCCTGGAGGAGCGGGGCCGCATCCTGATCTCCCTCAAGTACAGCTCGCAGAAGCAGGGCCTGCTGGTCGGCATCGTGCGCTGTGCACACCTGGCCGCCATGGATGCCAACGGCTACTCGGACCCCTACGTGAAGACGTGAGTGAACGGCCCGGGCCGGCCGTCTCCTTCCCCCTTCACCTCACGGGAAGGGAGCGCGGCTTGGCAAGCGCTAGAGCATCTCCCGAGGCAGGGTGGGCGCCACACCCCCAGGAGCGTGTTCTCTTCTTGGCCACTCTGTGCGTTAAGTCTGACCAGCCCCGTCTCCCAGAGGAGGAAGCCGAGGCCTGGGGAATCTGAATGGCTTCCCGGGTCACGCAGAGAGAGCGTGGTTGTCTCCTGACACCCCATTCAGACTTGCCCTTGACTGCGGCCTCAGGAGGGGCCGTTAGCAGGTTGGAGGAGGGGCCGGGCCTGGCACGGGCATGGAGATCCAGAGCAGGAGCTCTGCCAGGACTTAGGGCTGCCCGTGTGTGCCCAGCCCCATGCTGGTGCCGCAGGTGCCCATCAGGGTCCACTCCGCCCTGCCAGGGGGCCCATGGCGGTGCTGGAGAGAAACCCTAACTCGGGGCGGGGGGGGAGGCGTGCAAGGCCATCATGCATCTGTGCCAGGCTATGCAGTGACCCTAGCTTGGAGGGGAAGGGAGGAGCTGGTGGCCCTGCAGACAGGGAGGAAGCGGGACACACAGCGAGCACCGTCCGTGCTTTGGGCCTGCTACAAATAAATGATGGACGTTTGCTTTCACAGTGAGAATTTCTGGAAGGGTGGGACGCGGGCAGGAATTTGGCTCAGCAGAGGGGAGGCATTCCTGTTTAGGCAGAGGAATAGAGGAGCTAAGCCTAGAAGAGGGATGAGCCTGGCCTGAGGGGACAGTGAGGAGCCCCAAGGGCCGTGGGGTGCCTTGACACCCTAGGGAGGCCAGGCCTGCCACAGACACAACTCTGGGGCCGCCTACCATTCCCATCGGCCTCCATTCTATTTCTGTCACTTTTAAGGTCCTATTATAGGGATGCCTGGCTAGCTTAGCCAGTGAAGTGTGTGACTCTTGATCTTAGGGTTGTGAGTTCGAGCCCCACGTTGGATGTAGAGATTACTTTTAAAGATTTTAGGGGTGCCTGGGTGACTCAGTTGGTTAAGCATCCCACTGTTGATTTCAGCTCAGGTCACGCGTGATCTCATGTTTCATGGGATCGAGCCCCGCTTTGGGCTCTGTGCTGACACAGGGGAGGCACCTTGGGATAGTCTCTCTCGCCGCCCCTCCCCCTCTCGCCGCCCCTCCCCCTCTCGCCGCCCCTCCCCCTCTCGCCGCCCCTCCCCCTCTCGCCGCCCCTCCCCCTCTCGCCGCCCCTCCCCCTCTCGCCGCCCCTCCCCCTCTCGCCGCCCCTCCCCCTCTCGCCGCCCCCTCGCCCCCTCGCCGCCCCCTCGCCCCCTCGCCCCCTCGCCCCCTCGCCCCCTCGCCCCCTCGCCCCCTCGCCCCCTCGCCCCCTCGCCCCCTCCTCTCCCCCCCTCCTCTCCCCCCTCGCCCCCTCCTCTCCCCCCCTCCTCTCCCCCCTCGCCCCCTCCTCTCCCCCCCTCCTCTCCCCCCCTCCTCTCCCCCCCTCCTCTCCCCCCTCGCCCCCTCCTCTCCCCCCTCGCCCCCTCCTCTCCCCCCTCGCCCCCTCCTCTCCCCCCTCGCCCCCTCCTCTCCCCCTCCTCTCCCCCCTCGCCCCCTCCTCTCCCCCCTCGCCCCCTCCTCTCCCCTCTCGCCCCCTCCTCTCCCCCCTCGCCCCCTCCTCTCCCCCCTCGCCCCCTCCTCGCCCCCTCCTCTCCCCCCTCGCCCCCTCCTCGCCCCCCTCGCCCCCCTCGCCCCCCCCTCGCCCCCCCCTCGCCCCCCCCTCGCCCCCCTCGCCCCCCTCGCCCCCCCCTCGCCCCCCCCTCGCCCCCCCCTCGCCCCCCCCTCGCCCCCCCCTCGCCCCCCCCTCGCCCCCCCCCCTCGCCCCCTCTCTCCCCCTCTCTCCCCCTCTCTCCCCCTCTCTCCCCCTCTCTCCCCCTCTCTCCCCCTCCCTCCCCCCCCTCCCCCTCCCTCCCCCCCCTCCCCCCCCTCCCCCCCTCCCCCTCCCCCCCTCCTTCTCCCCCCTCTCCCCCCCTCCCCCCCCTCCTTCTCCCCCCTCTCCCCCCTCCTTCTCCCCCCTCTCCCCCCCTCCTTCTCCCCCCTCTCCCCCCCCTCCTTCTCCCCCCTCTCCCCCCTCCTTCTCCCCCCTCTCCCCCCTCCTTCTCCCCCCCTCCTTCTCCCCCCCTCCTTCTCCCCCCCTCCTTCTCCCCCCCTCCTTCTCCCCCCCTCCTTCTCCCCCCCCCCTTCTCCCCCCCTCCTTCTCCCCCCCCTCCTTCTCCCCCCCTCCTTCTCCCCCCCTCCTTCTCCCCCCCCCTTCTCCCCCCCTCCTTCTTCCCCCCTCCTTCTCCCCCCCTCCTTCTCCCCCCCCTTCTCCCCCCCCCTTCTCCCCCCCTCCTTCTCCCCCCCTCCTTCTCCCCCCCTCCTTCTCCCCCCCTCCTTCTCCCCCCCTCCTTCTCCCCCCCTCCTTCTCCCCCCTCTCCCCCCCTCCTTCTCCCCCCTCTCCCCCCCTCCTTCTCCCCCCTTCTCTCCCCCCTCTCCCCCCTCCTTCTCCCCCCTCCTTCTCTCCCCCCTCTCCCCCTCTCCCCCTCTCCCCCCTCCTTCTCTCCCCCCTCTCCCCCCTCTCCCCCCTCTCCCCCCTCTCCCCCCTCCCCCCTCTCCCCCCCTCTCCCCCCCTCTCCCCCCCTCTCCCCCCTCTCCCCCCCTCTCCCCCCCCTCTCCCCCCCTCTCCCCCCCTCTCCCCCCCTCTCCCCCCCTCTCCCCCCCTCTCCCGCCCTCTCCCGCCCTCTCCCCCCCTCCTTCTCTCCCCCCTCCTTCTCTCCCCCCTCCTTCTCTCCCCCCTCCTTCTCTCCCCCCTCCTTCTCTCCCCCCTCCTTCTCTCCCCCCCTCTCCCCCCTCTCCCCCCTCTCCCCCCTCTCCCCCCTCTCCCCCCTCTCCCCCCTCTCCCCCCTCTCCCCCCTCTCCCCCCTCCCTCTCTCCCCCCTCCCTCTCTCCCCCCTTCCCACATAGTCTCTTGCTCTCAAAAATAAGCAAGTAAAATGGGACACCTGGGTGGCTCAGTTAAGCAGCCGACTTTGGCTCAGGTCATGATCTCACAGTCAGTGAGTTCGAGCCCCGCATCGGGCTCTGTGCTGACAGCTCAGAGCCTGGAGCCTGCTTTGGATTCTGTGTCCGCCCCTCCCCTGCTCATGCTCTGTCTCTGTCTCAAAAATAAATAAAACATTAAAAAAAAAGTAAGTAAGCTTAGGTTAAAAAAAAACTAAGATTTTAAAGTAAGTAAGTAGGATTTTATTTATTATAAAATGTGGTACAGCCACTCCAGGAAACCATCTGCGGTTCCTCAGAAGTTAAACATGGAGTCACCACATGATCCAGCAAGTCCACTCGAGAGCTGGAAACACACATGCACACGAACACTGGTACATGAATGCTCACAGCAGCATCAGTCACAGGGGACAAAAGGAGACCACCTAAATGTCCGTCAGCTGATGAGTGGATAGACCAACAGTGGCATAGCTACACAGAGCGACGGGCTTCAGCCATAAAACTATGGCTATGCTATAACCTGTACGAACCTTGAAAAGACCATGCAAAGATTATGCTAAGGGAGAGAAGTCAAACACAAAAGAAGCCACACGTTGTAGAACTTCATTTATACGAAAGCCTTAAATAGGCAAATACGGGAGCTCCTGGGTGGCTCAGTCCATTAAGCGTTGGACACTTGATTTCAGTTCAGGTCGTGATCTCACAGTTTGGGAGTTTGAGACCTGCATCGGGCTCTGTACTGACAGCGCAGAGCCTGCTTGGGATTCTCTCTCTGCCCCTCCCCTGCTTGTGATCTCTCTCTGTCTCAAAATAAATAAACTATGTATATATATAGGCAAATCCACGGAGACAGCGAACAGATTAGATTGGTAGTTGGCGGGGCTGGAAGGAGGTTGGGGGGAAATGGGGAGTGACGGCTAACAGGTACTGCACTTCTTTCCCAGGTGACGAAAATGTTCTAAAATTGACTGTGATGGTTGCCCAGCTCTGAATATACTAAAAACCATTTTTTGTACTTTTTTTTTTAAGTAGGCACCATACCCGACATGGATCTCATGACCCTGAGATCAAGAGTCCTCTGTTCCACTGACTGAGCCAGCCAGGTGCTCCCAATTGTATGTTTTAAAACAGTGCGTTATATAACATGTGGATCATATTTTTTTCAAGAGAGCACGAGCAGGGGAGGGGCAGAGAGTGAGAATCTCGAGCAGGCGTCACGTATAGCACAGAGCCTGACAATGGGGCTCGATCTCGACTGTGAGATCATGACCCGAGCCGAGATCGAGAGTCGGACACTTAACTGACTGAGCCACCCCAGGCACCCCTGAATCATATTTTAGTAGAGCTACTATTTAGAACTTCAACGCCATCAGGCCCAGCAGCAGGGCCAGGTATAATGGGAAGCTGACCTGGGTCACATGGTGCAGGGGCTACTGGTTTTCCACATAAACAGTGATTTGAGGGGTGCTGCACTCTTGATTTCTGCTCAGGCCGTGATCTCACAGTTCATGAGTTCGAGTCCTGTGTCGGGCTCCATAACTGACCATGCTGAACCTGCTTTGGATTCTCTCTTTCCCTCTCTCTCCGCATGCCCCCACCCAAGGCTGTGCCTCTCCATCTCTCAAATAATAAAATAAGGAAAAAAAACAGTGATTTGGGTCCCCACCTCAATCATTAGCAAAACCATGATTTCCAGTAGATTAAAGATTACTGTGAGAGGAAATGCCATAACCATCCAGAAGATAATCAGGAGACTCTCCACAACCACTGGAGGAAAAGTCAGCCATATCCAGTCAACTAGGCAAATGTGGGCACCCTGTGGCTGCATTATCTCCCTCCCAGGTTTGTATCCTAGAAACCCACGTACGGGTGAGAGGCTGATTTTTGCAGCATTGCTCAGCATAGCAGTACACTCGAAATAGCCACGCGTTCATCAGCAGAAGAATAGATTAATAAAATGTGGCATATGCGTGTAATGAAGTAGCGTGCAGTTAAAATGAATAAATTCAAGCTAGATAAATTAACATGGACAGCTATCCAAACATGCTGATCCCCAAAGCAAACTTGAGAACAGTGTTTCTGAACATCTGTAGATCTCAAATATACAGCGCGATACTGTTTCTGGACATTTGTAGATCTCCAACCCTGCAGAGAATGTCCTAGCAGTGGTGGTCTCTGGGGAGGCAGGGAGGAGGGGGAAGGGACTGGGGAGGGCAACAAAGTGCCTTCACTTGTATCTGGGGTGCTAGAGCTCCGGTACGGGAGGAAAGCCAATCCAAAGCCAAAGTGGTGTGAAATCTGAAAATCTGGCTCTGTGTCCACCTGCCAAGTTGACAGGAATTCCAGGTTCCTATGATGGATTAAAAGTCAGATTCAGTGGGGTGCCTGGGTGGCGCAGTCGGTTAAGCGTCCGACTTCAGCCAGGTCACGATCTCGTGGTCCGTGAGTTCGAGCCCCGCGTCAGGCTCTGGGCTGATGGCTCGGAGCCTGGAGCCTGTTTCCGATTCTGTGTCTCCCTCTCTCTCTGTCCCTCCCCCGTTCATGCTCTGTCTCTCTCTGTCCCAAAAATAAACGTTGAAAAAAAAAATTTAAAAAAAAGTCAGATTCAGTGAGGTATAATTTACACGCTGTAAGTTTCTCCCCTTTTGAAGCTTCACTGCTACATACAATCTTGTTCTCACCACTGCAGTCAAGATAGGGAATACCTCTGTCACCCCAGAACGTTCCCCCAGCCCTAGGCAACCACAGATTTGTTTTCATTCCCAACAGTTTTGCCTTTTCCGGCCTTTTATTTTAAAGTGCACTTATATTCATTTTGAGAGAGAGAGCGAGCGAGCACATGCATGCACAGGAGGGGCAGAGAGAGAGGGACAGACGGAGTCTCAAGCTGCCTTGGTGTTGTCAGCACGGAGCCTGATGTGGGGCTCGAAGCCACGAACAGTGAGATCATGACCTGAGCTGAGATCAAGAGTCGTATGCTTAACTGACTGAGCCACCCAGGCGCCCCTCCACACTTTCTTTTAAAGGTAACCTTTCAGCATGTTGCCTTTTAAACCTAACTTCTTTCATGTAGCATAACGCATTGGAGATTCACCCACATGATCACGAGCACCCGTAGTTTGGTCTTTCTTATTACCAGATAGTCATTCATCACCTAGAGAAACCACAAGTTGTTGCTCAGTTCCCCTTTAGGTTGAAGCATGTTTCGGTTTCCTTTTTTTTTTTTTTTTTTTTTTTTTTTTTTTTGAGTATAATTGACCCACAACGTTACCCTGTCACCATACAATGCTATTACAATACCTTTGACTATATTCCCTATGCTGTGCCTTTTGTCCCTGTACTCATTCCATACCTGGAAACCTGTGTCTCCCACATCCCTTCCCCAGTTTTGCCCGAACCCCCACCCCCACCCCTCTGGCAGCCACCAGTTTTGTTCTCTGTGTTTATGGGTCTGTTTCTTTGTTCGCTTGTTTTATTCTTTAGATTTCACATGAGTGACTTCACATGGTTTTTGTCTTTCTCTGACCTATTTCATTTAGCTTCGTACTCTCTAGGTCCATCTATGTTGTTGCAAATGGCAAGATCTCCTTTTTTATGGCCGAGTAATATTCGTGCGTGTCTGTGTCACCTCTTTGTCCATTCATCTATCCATATCTTGACTGTTGTAAATAATGCTGCAATGAACACACAGGTACACGCATCTTTTAAAATTAGCGTTTTCATTTTCTTTGGATAAATACCCAGTAATGGAATTACTGGATCATCTACTATTTCTTTTTTTTTTTTTCCACATTTTATTTATTCACTATTGAGGGATAGTTGACACACGATGTTACGTGAGTTTCAGGTGTGCAACACAGTGACTCAACACGTGTATATATTATGCTTTGCCCACCACAACTGTAGCTACCCTCTGTCACCATACAACGCTATTACAATATCGCTGACTATATTCCCTATGTCGTGTCTTTTATTCTCGTGACTTACTCATTTTACTGGAAGCCTGTATTTCCCCCTCCCCTGGGTATTTTCTGAGGAACCGCCATACAATTTTCCACAGTGGCTGCACCAATTTACATTCCCACCAATGTGCATGAGTTGCTTTTTCTCCACATCCTTGTCAATACTTGTTATTTCTTGTCTTTTTCATACTAGTCATTCTGACAGGTGTGAGATGATATCTCGTGGGTTTGATTTGCATCTTTCTGATGATGACTGATGTTGAGCATCTTCCCGTGTTTCTGTTAGCTAGCTGTGTGTCTTCTTTGAAATAAAAAAACAATCTATTCTACCCACTTTTAATCGGCTTTTTTTTTTTAGTGTTGAGTTGCACAAATTCTTTATATATTTTGGATTTAACCGTGATAATGGATAGATCATTTGCAAATTTCTTTCTTTCAGTAGGTTGTCTTTTCATTTTGTTGGTGATTTCCTTTACTGCACAAATAATCTTTATTTTGATGTAGTCCCTATAGTTTTTTTTTGCTTTTGTTTCCCTTGCCTGAGGGGCCATATCTAGAAAAATGTGGCAGAGGCTGACGTCCGAGAGATTACTACTTCTGTTTTCTTCTAGGAGTTTTATGGTTGCAGGTCTTATATTTAAGTCTTTAATCAATTTTGAGTTTATTTTTGTACAGGGTGTTAAAAAAAAAAGTGGTCCAGTTTTCCCACTATCACTTATTGAAGAGACCATCTTTTCCCCACTATATATTCTTGCCTCCTTTGTTGTATATTAATTAACCCATATAAGCATGGGTTTAACTATGGGCTCTCTAAGGGCACCTGGGTGGCTCAGTTGGTTAAGCATCAGACTCTTGATTTCACCTCAGGTCATGATCTCATGGTTTGTGAGTTTGAGCACCATGTTGGGCTCTGCACTGACCATGCAGAAACTGCTTGGGACTCTCTGTCTCCTTCTCTGTCTGTACCCTTCCCCTGCTCGCTCACTTGCTTTCAAAATATTTCAAAAAAGAAAGAATTATGGGCTCTGTGTTCAGGTGCTTAACTGACTGAGCCACCCAGGTGCCCCTGTTTATCTTTTTAAACAACAGCCCTTAGTTTCACTGGTATTTTCCTGTTTTTAAGTCTTTATTTCATTTATTCCACTCTGATCTTTATTATTTCCTTCTTTTAACTTTAGGCTTTGTTTGTTCTTTTTCTAGTTCCTTTGGGTGTAAGGTTAGATTGTTTGAGATTTTTCTTGTTTCTTGAGGTAGGACTGTATCTCTGTCAATTTCTCTTAGAACTACTTTCGCTGCATCGCAAAGATTTTGGACCATTGTGTTTTCATTTTTGTCTCCATGTATTTTTTTTTTAATTTTTTTTAACGTTTTATTTCTTTTTGAGACAGGGAGAGAGAGCATGAACGGGGGAGGAGCAGAAAGAGAGGGAGACACAGAATCGGAAGCAGGCTCCAGGCTCTGAGCCGTCAGTCCAGAGCCCGACGCGGGGCTCGAACTCACGGACCGCGAGATCACGAGATCGTGACCTGAGCTGAAGTCGGACGCTTAACCGACTGAGCCACCCAGGCGCCCCTCCATGTATTTTTTTTAATGTTTGTTTATTTTTGAGAGAGAAAGTGCATGAGCAGGGGAGAGACAGAGAGAGGGAGACCCAGAATCCAAAGCAGGCTCTAGACTCTAAGGTGTCAGCACAGAGCTGGATGCGGGGCTCAAACTCATAAACTGTGAGATCGTGACCTGAGCTGAAGTTGGATGCTCAACCAACTGAGCCACCCAGGTGCCCTGTCTCCATGTATTTTTAAATTTTGTCTGATTTCTTTGTTAACCCACTGGTTGTTTAGTAGCATGTTGTTTATCCTCCATGTGTGGGTTTTTCCAGTTCTTTCTTTTAATTGATTTTTAGTTTCTTATTGTTGGGAAAAATGTCTGATGGGATTTCAGTCTTCTTAAATATAGAGATTTGTTTTGTGGTCTAACGGGTGATCAATCTTGGAGAATGTTCCAGCTGGTCTAATGTGCCATTCAAAGACAGTTTCCTTATTGATTTTCTGCCTGGATGGTCTATCCATTGATGTAATTGTTGGGGTATTAGTCACCTACTATTACTGTATTACTGTCAGTTGTGTTCTTTATATCTGTTAGTATTTATGTCTTTATGTATTTAGATGCTACAATGTTGGGTGTATACATATTTATAACTCTTATATTTTCTTTTAGGACTGATCCCCTTATCATTATATACTGCCCTTCTTTGTCTCTGTTTTAAAGTCTGTTTTGTCTGATGCAAGTATTGCTACCCCAGCTTTCCCCCCACCCCCACTTCCCTTTGCATGTAATTTCTTTTTCCATCCCCTCATTTTCAGTCTGTGTCTTTAAGTCTGAACTGAGTCCCTTCTAGGCAGCTTATAGATGTCTTTTTTTTCCTTTTTTTAATCCATTCTGTAACCCCATGCCTTGTAAGCAGTTAGACCATGTAAATTTATTTATTTATTTTTTAACATTTATTTATTTTTGAGACAGCATGAACGGGGGAGGGTCAGAGAGAGGGAGACACAGAATCTGAAACAGGCTCCAAGTTCTGAGCTGTCAGCACAGAGCCCGACGTGGGGCTCAAACTCACGGACCGCGAGATCATGACCTGAGCCGAAGTCGGCCGCTTAACCGACTGAGCCACCCAGGCGCCCCTAGACCATGTAGATTTAAAGTAATTATTGATAGGTGTGTACTTACTTGCATTTTGTTCACTGTTTCCTGTTGGTTTTTGTGAGTTTCCAGTTATTGATAAACTGCATAGCACTGCTAAACAGGTTTTTGTGTGGATCTACGTCTTCATTTCTCTTTCCCACCTCCAAGTTTCTCCAGTACGTATCTTCTAGTGTTCCTATAACGAACTAGTGTTTTTTATGTAATAAAAACCACAACTGAAAAAGCCAACAATGATATATCACACTTGCTGCCTTCCAAGCCAGCAAGGATTTTTTTTTTTTTTTTAAATAACTGGAAATCTGTACCTCTTAATTCCATTCACCGGTTTTACCTGTCCCTTCCTTCCTGTCCCTCCCCTCTGGCAACTACCAGTTTGTTTCGGTTTATGAGGATGTTTCTGGTTTTTTACTCATTTGCTTTGGTTTTCAGATTTTGCATGTAAGGGAAAGAATATGGTACTTCTCTCTCTGACTTATTTCACTTAGTATAATACTCTCTAGGTCTATCCATGTTGCCACAAATGAAAAGCTCTCATTTTTTTAGGGTTAATATTCCCTTGTGTATATATAGAACAAATACACACACACACACACACACACACACACACACACACACACACACACACATGCACGCATATACATACATATACCACATTTTCTTTATCCATTCATCTATCAGTGAATACTTGTGTTGCTTCCATAATTTGGCTATTGTAAATAATGCTTCAGTAAACACGGGAATATCCATACCTTTTTGAATTAGTGTTTTTGTTTTCTTTGGGTAAATACTCAGTAATGGAATTACTGGATCATAGGGTATTTCTACTTTTACTCTTTTGAGTAACGTCCATACTGTTTTCCACAGTGGTTGCACCAGTTGGCATTCCCACCAACAAGGAATGGGTGTTCCTCATCACATCTTCAGCAACACTTACTTCTTGTCTATTTGACGCTAGCCATTTCTGACAGGTGTAAGGTGGTATCTCCCGGTGGTTTTGATTTATACTCCCATGATGATTATTGATTTCATGTATCTGTTGGCCATCTGTATACTTGCTTTAGAAAAATGTCTACTTAGGGACGCCTGGGTGGCTTTGTTGGTTAAGCATCCAACTCTTGATTTCTGCTCAGGTCATGATCTCATGGTTCGTGAGTCCAAGCCCTGCATCGGGCTCAGCGCTGACAGTGCAGAGCCTGCTTGGGCTTCTCTTTCCCTCTCTCCCTGCCTCTCTCACTCATGTGCTCCCTCTCTCTCAAAATAAATAAACTTTACAGGTTTTTTTTTTTTAATCTTATTTTTAAAGAAAAATGTCTATTCAGGTTCCCTGCCCATGTTTTAATCAGATTTGGGGGATTTTGGTGTTGAGCGTGTAAGTTCTTTATATATTTTGGGTATTAAGGGCACCTGGGTGACTCAGTTAAGCATCCGGCTTGGGCTCAGGTCATGATCTCATGGTTTGTGAGTTTGAGCCCCACATTGGGCTCTCTGCTATCAGTGAAGAGCCCACTTCTGATCCTCTGTCTTCCTCTCTCTCTGCCCCTTCCCTGCTCTGTCTTTCAAAAATAAATGTTAAAAAATTTTTAATATATTTTGGGTATCAACCCCTTCTCAGATCTATCATTTGCAAGTATTTTCTCTCTTTCAGTAAGTTGTCTTTTTCATTTTACTAATGGTTTCCTTTGTGTGTACAAGCTTTTTATTTTGGTATGGTCCCAGTAGTTTATTTTTGCTTCTGTTTCCCTTGCCTGAGGAGACCCATCCATAAATACGTTGCTAAGACTGATGTCCAAGAGATGATTGCAAACCAGCAAGGAGTTTTAAGGCAGCCATACTCAGCTTTGTTGAGGGTACGATGCATCATCCATACAGCCTTTCCAGAGGACAGTTTGGCACAGTGAAGCAAGAAACTTGATACGTGTGTACCTTTGGGCGGGTAATGTCACTTCTAGGAATTCATGCATTCATTCAGCAGGTGTTTGTTGACCTACCCAGTGTACTGAGCCCCAAGCAGGGTGCCAGGAAGCTGGTGGTGAGTGAGACAGATGTAGTCCTCACGCCCAAAGAACTCTCAGCAGGGGAAGGACAGTTCTCACTCAAATGTCTATGCAGGGACAGGGTGAGCAGTTCTGCAAAGGAACTCCTGTCCTGGGTTGTGAGCACCAGCCCTGTGCTGAGCAGCTGTGTGGCCTGGCAAGTCCCTCTACCTCTCTGAGCCTGATGAAAGCAGTCCTTCTGTATCAAAGTCTAGGTATTAGTTCCTTATAAAGGAACTGGCTCCTACGCCAGGCTTCACTCTCCCTACAGAAAGCACTGTTGTAACTTCCTCAAAGCTCCAGTGAGGCAGAGGCAATGGTTGTATAATATGGGAATAGACTATTATGTTGTATACTATATATAGCACCTGTATAATTATATACTATACTTCACATACTTTAGAAAGATGATATTCATAGTATGTGAATTATATCTTGATAAATCTGCTATTTAAACTAACAAGGGACCAATGCTGCTAAAAGTGTTTTTTTTCTGGTGGGAAATGTAAGCTTTATGAACATTAGACTTCCAGAAACCAGGAAAAACCTCTAGAGGAGAAGGGGACTCTGTGGTTAACTTCCGAAATGGGCGTGGGGACAGAAGTCTAGGTGACAAAGGAACCGCTTGCTTCTCCTCCCACTGCAGATGACCACTAACCTTGGCCACAAAGTAGTGCTGGGGTGTCCCATGGTTAGTATGAATGGGGAGCCCAGGGATGTCTCTCCAGAACAAAAGGCTTTTCCAAGCCTTGCTGGCTCTGTCTGTCCCCTTAGCTTCTCCCCACCCTCTGCCCATTTGTTGGTTCTAATTCCAGATACCTGAAGCCAGATGTGGACAAGAAATCCAAACACAAGACGGCAGTAAAGAAGAAGACCCTGAACCCCGAGTTCAACGAGGTATGAGGGGCTGGTGAAGCTGCTGGGAAGCCGCTTGCTCTCCCTCAGGGCAGGGTTTGCTGGAGAGACTGGCTTTTCCAAGGGTTACTGTGGAAACTGAGGGGTGGGGAGGGGCCAACAGGAGAGCCCCTAACCATGAGAGGTGGGGGAGAGGCAAGGCCAGGCTGGACCAAGCCAAAGTGGTGCAGGTGGAGATGCAAGGAATCCCGGAAAGCTCTTCAGAGGATCCAGCTGATTGGGACTGTGGCCATGAGGATGTGGCGGTGGAAGGGGGGGACCCGACAACGAGGGAGATGGAGAAAGCTCTGGTGGGTGTGAGGATTTGAGATGTCCCAGGGCCTTGAGAAGGTCTGCTCCCGGTGGATCCCAAGGTCTTCAGCTCGGGGGGCAGGGGCATATGGAGAGGAGCAGAGGGGCCTAGAGAAGAGTCCGCGTGACTGAGGGGCAGGCAGAGGAGACCAAGGAGATGCTTTCAGAGAGTGAAGGGGATTCCAGATGTCAGATGATCCCGGAAGCTGTGGGGGAGAGACTTTCACAAGGCAGGGAGTGGTCAACAGAGCCAGACCCAAGAGTGGTCAAGCATGCTAAGGTTGCCAAGTGTGTGTTGATTTGGTGATAATGAGGCTCCTGGGGATCTGGAGAGAGCAGCTTCAGTGACAGAGGAACCAGGCAGGTTGGAGAGCAGGGGATCTTGAGGACCCCAGCCAGGTTCTCGGGCAGAAGTGGGTGGAATAGGTGAGGATCTGCCACCATCTACCACTGAGCACTGATCACCCTCCCATCCACCCCTCCCCCTCTCCCTTCCTTTCTCCCTCCATTCATTCGCCCCTCACCACACCCCCAGAGCCTTCCTGGCCACTGGCCAGGTTCCAGACCCCGTGGTGTTGGCCCTGACTCTCTTCTTCTGACCACCAGGAATTCTGTTACGAGATTAAGCATGGGGACCTGGCGAAGAAGACCCTGGAAGTCACTGTTTGGGATTATGACATTGGAAAATCCAACGATTTCATTGGTAAGAGGACACCATGAGAATGTCCTTTAGCCACATGCCTATTCTGGGTTCGCAGAGGACAGCAACCCTGAATCCAGGCCACAGCCTCTGCTTCCTAGCCTCTATGGCCCTGGCTTTCCCGACTATCTGGCCCCAGGCACAAGGGGCCTCAGACTTTATCCAGCCTGACTCCATGTGACAGAGGAATAGATAGGCCCAGAGAGGGAAAGGGGTCTGGGAGGGTCACACACCAGCCTATGTGGAGCAGTGGTGAGAGATGAAGATGGTCAGTGCTTTGGGCTGGACTCGGAGCCCTCGGGGCCCTGAATTCCTGGTGGGCGTCGGCATCAGCGTCGTGGCTGTGCAGAGTGGAGCTGCCTCCATCCCTCGGCTCCTAAGACGTGACCACACCTTACCCCCAGCACTGCTCTGGCCCTAGAGAGGGGAAGGACAGGATCCCAGGGCTCTGGTTTCACAGTGGGGATGGGGGTCAGGCTAAGAGTGTGGTGTGGTAGTCAAACCACTGCTCACCCTCAGAGCCCAGTGGGCAGGGTGGAGGGTCCAGCCCTGGAGGGGGTGGTTTTGGGGTGGGGGGCACTGGCTCAAGAAGGTTAGTCTTATGGGAACCCCTGCCCCCAGGCCCTTGGGAGTCAGAAGATCACCATGTCCCTCGCTACTCCTTCGGCTCCCTTCTTGCAGGAGGCGTGGTTCTGGGCATCAATGCTAAGGGCGAGCGCCTGAAGCACTGGTTCGACTGCCTGAAGAACAAGGACAAGCGGATCGAGCGCTGGCACACGCTCACCAATGAACTCCCAGGGGCTGTGCTCAGCGACTGACCAGCCCCCACCTGCTGCCGCACCCGCCCCTGCCTGTCACCTGGCCCAGCACCAGCCTGGCCCTGGGCTTCCTCAGCTGCCACCAAGGGCCTTGGCCCTCATCTTGGGGGAGATCCAGGATGCTGCTCAGACACAGAGCCACTGCAGCCCCCGCTTGGAGGCTGTGGAGGACCTAGCCACTCCAAGGGAGAGCAAGGCCAGAAAGCCGGGCCTGCTTCCAGCCCCCTGGAGCCCAAGAGGGCAGGAGATGGGAGAGGACCTTGGCCTCAGCACCCACCCCAGGGAAGGGAAGGGGGCCATCCAGGGGCTGAGGACCCTATTTGAGGTCAGTAGTAAGTAAGTCACGGGGACCCCAGGTGGAGAGAACGGGAGTGCAGGGGCGCCTTGGCCTTCGTGGGCCCAGGGAGAACTCCTGAGAGACATTGGGAGAAAGGGGCATGAGGGGAAGAGTTGGAGAAGTTTATTCCCAAAAGGAGGCTCTTACTGCAGCCGTTCGTCTCTGGCATTACTGGGCAGATGGAGAAAAGCTGACCTGACAGCAAGAATGGTCAAGTTCCTACAAGCTCACTGAACATGGGCAATTGGCAAGCACTTCAATGATTCCACGAGCCGCTGGAGAACAATGAGAACCAGGGCCTACCCTCAGAGTTCCTGGTCTAATCAGGGAGCTAGAAACCATTACAACAGGGAGTGAGGAATGCCAAGGCCAGGTTGACATAACTGGTGAGTGCCATGGATTCTGACTGTGCTGGGAGGCTGGGAGGGCTTCCTGGAGGAGGTGATGCCTCAGCAAGGCCTTGAAGGATGAATGGGTTTCTAGGCAGATAGAGGAAAGGCACTATGTGCAGTGGAAATGATCTACAAAGGCCTGGAGGGGAGAGTATGGTGATTGGGTCAAGGATCACTGTGCAAGATGTGGGGTCTCACTCTGGAGACAGGGTTTGTTAGGCATGGGGGTAGGGGTGATGTCACCCAGCCCTGCTCTCACCCCATCCCTTCCTGCCAGGCTTACCCCAGTTCATAGGAGGGAAGTGATGGGTCAGGGTCAAGTTCAGTCCTCAGACCCAGTTCTCCTACCTTTAATCTTTCTCCTCCCTAAGAACCTGGAGGATGGATCCAGCCTCTCATTACCAGCTTAAGCATGAGGCCAGCTCTAGTCCCGAAGAGTCCCTCTTCCCTTTTTCACGAAGCAAAAAGTCCCCATCCTCACCCTCTTCCTTCACCCACCCCCCACTTCTGAGTTCAGGGCTAGGGAGTGAGAGGCCCAGATGAGTGCCCTACATCCTGGCCCTACTGTGGCCACTGATGTTCCTTTCGGAGTGCTGGGTGGCAGTCCAGGGCCTCATTTCTGGGAAGACCTGTGAGGCTGGCTCCTCTCCCTCCAAGGGCTGAGACACCCTGCTTGGTGGGCCTTGCACGCTGAGTCAGGTTGAGGGCATTGGAATCTTGGGGCCCAGGTATGAAGCCCCAAACTTTTCCTGCCTACCCAGGGGCCTTCAAGGCTGCTGTATGAACTAATGCAAAACCAGGGAATTTCTGTGTTTGTCCCATCACTGCGCTGATGGAGAAAACAGGGGCCCAGAGAGGGAAAGTGACCTGCCTGAGGCCTTCCTGCCCTACCACAGCTGGCAAAGGCCGGGCTTCATGGCCCCTGCCTCACTGCCAGCCCAGAGCTATGGACACAATGGAAGTAGGGTGCTGGACTCCTACACAAGAGGTCCATCCTGTAAGCTGCCTGCCTAGGGCTCACTCTTGCCTGCTGCAGACACAAAGCACATCACCCTCTGAGGCCTGGGTGATGATTCGAATTCCACCAAGTGCCCATCAGCCCTTTCCCACTTTGCAGGTTGAACAGGATTCCAGCCCCCAAACGGTAACTGGAAAACTTTTGCTGGTCACGGAGCCTTGGTTTTCCTGTCTTTAAGGTAGCTTTGTGTATGTTAAGAGTTTTACATGCACTTTCGCAATGAATCCTCACAATTCTATGGGGTGGGTTTGTCGTCCTCATTTGACAGACGAAGAAGCTGAGATTCAGAGAGGCTGTGTAGTCTGTCAGTGGCACACAGCTGGGAAAGGGCAAACCAGGACTCAGCCCAGGTCCTGTGACTGCCACGTGGTCTGGTTGTCTGGGAGATCGTACTCTCTAGGCCTCTGCCTCCGGGCTTCTGGAGGGTTCAGCAGATAGCAGACTCGGTAGGGTCTGGTGCATGGTGAAGGGGTAGGACCACGGCAGTCCTGCTGCCTCAGCTGCTAGATAGCTTTGAAATCACTTCTGCCACTCAGAGCTTCCCCAGAGGTCCCCACAGTCCAGGCCGAGAGCTCAGCTATCCATCCCTCCCTGGGCTCTGAGTCCATGGGCCAGGCTGTGCTCCTCACAGGGGCTCAGGCAAGGGTTCCTCTTTTAACCACAAGGCTGGCGTGGGGGAACCTTTGGGGAGCAAGCAAAGAGATGGCCTATTTTGGAGAGGCCTCCTGTCTGGGTGAGCCCTGGGTATCTTCTTAGCTTTTTCTTAGCTTTGCCTCTTGGAGGGCCTCATTCAGAAAAGAACCCCACACACTTTCTGTGAGGATACTGAACTGAATGGCAAGGCTAGAAGGGGCTGGGAGTCTCAAGAACTACCTTATTAGACAGTGGGAAAACAGAGGCCCAGTAAATGCGAGGAGCCCACTTGGGGCTCTTTACTGCCCCAGGCTGCACAAGGGTAGACTTGGTCCTGAAAGATGGTCCCTCGTGACCAGGGACAGTCAGGATAAAAGATGGATCTTCTGGACAGACAGCCCCAGTGGAGGGTGGAGTGCTTAGGAAGGAGCGCCCCCCCACCCCCCGCTTACCCCCAGGGAGGAGGGAATCTTCACCAGGACCCTGGCACTGCTCTGGACCCCTCGCAGATTGTATCTGCTGAAGAAAAAGCTCTTTGGGAAGCTGCAGTATCATCTCTGCCTTTGGCCCCAAACTGGCATCTTTCCTCTGGTCTAAGACTGGAAAGTTGACGCCCCTCCCTACCAACCACCACCACAAAGTCATTCCAAAGTTTGGTGTCGGTAACCAGGAAGTCGCCCGACAGCACGCTGCATCCTCCTCCACCCCCACCTCCCACCGCCACCACTAGCCAATCAATCCCAGACGGGCCCCGTCTTCCAACCCTGAAGCGGTAACCTCCTGACCCCTAGCGGCAAGAGCGAGGAACTGCACCTCCCGGCCCGTGCATGTCCTACTGTTTGTTTCTTCTCAAACCGAGAGAACCTCCCGATGCATGGACTCTGGCTGTCGTCGACGCAGACTCTCGTGCACTGCTTAACACCGTTTTGCTACCATGTGGTGGCTGCAGAAAAGGTCCTTAAACTGCAGCCCCACACACAATTTTTGTACTTTCGTCTGACCTACTCGAAGGTGTCCTTTTTAAGTCTTATTTGTTAATATTTATAACGACCTATAATCCAAAGTAAATGAAAACGTTCACTGCAATTCAATTGGCTTGGGAGACTCCTTTAAATAGAGTTGATAGGACCGGAAAGAATGAGAGAATGGCAACTGAGGCTCATTCAGCACATTGTCTCCTTTAACTCTTCACAAAGAACTCATGAGAGGTAGGTCTCCGGTTACAGACGGGAAAACTAAGGCTCAGGTTAAAATGTGCTGAATCACACAGCTTGTAAGTGACACAACTAGGATTCATCTCATGCCTCCCAAGGCTTTACGCTGTCATCCACTCATTCGACAAACAGTTGTGAAGTATTAACTCCACCACCAGGCACTGGTGGGTCAGATTCATCATCAAGACAGCCAACAAACAGTAAACATAGCATGTTCAAAGATGACAATAGGGGCATCTGGCTGGCTCGGTCGCTGGAGCACACAACTCGATCTCAGGCTCATGAGTTTGAGCCCCACAGTGAGAGTACAGATTACTTTTTTAATGACAAAAAGGACATAAAAGGAGTAAGGTGGGATGGGAGGGAGAGGTTGGGCTTAAATAAGGTGAGGTGGCCCTCCAAAGAAGGTGACTTTTGAGCTAAAATTTGGAGGGGGCTGAGGGAGGGAACTATGGAGATACTCAAAATGGAATGAGGGTATTTTTTTTTTTTAAAGATTTAAGTGATCTCCACACCCAAAGTCGGGCTTGACCTCACAACCCCAAGATCGAGTCTCCCGCTTCACCAACAGAGCCAGGCAGGTGGCACCAGGAATGGAATGTTTTGGGTGGAGGAAGTGGCCAGTATCCCTCGGGGTGGGGGCAGGTGTGGCATGAATGAGAATAGCAAGGAGACCAATAGGGCCAGAGCAGGGTGGGGCAAGGGAAGAGCAGTAAATGGGAGCACAGGACAGGGGACCAAATAGGACTGAAAAACTGTGTGTGAGATGGGAGCTTATTTCATTTCTAACAGGCCACCTACTCAGGACAAACCTACAGTCTCTCCTTCTAGATACTCCAGCACAATGAAGGTAGCAAACCCCACACAAACCCTCGGCACAAAGGAAGATAGAAAGGTCATGGGAGGAAAGACCATTAGTTCTTGTGCTATTTCAGCAGGAGGGGAGTCCTTAAGAACTCTAGGAAAATAATAGGGACCAGAGAGAAGGTGCCAGAACTATAATGGCAGCAGCAATAATCCCCATATAGAGCGCTCCCACAAAGTGTTGTACTCATTTAATCCTCATAATTATGCAACTGTTTCCTCATTTCATAGATGGGAAAACTGGGGAACAAAGGATAAAGGGTAGAGCTGGGATTTGGACCCAAGCCTTATGGCTCCAGAATCCATACTCCTAATCTCTACACTATGCTGCTGTAAGCAGCAAATGGTGTTGCCAGGTCTGGTGGAAGATGCCCAGGTCCCACTAGGTTTCTTGTAGGTTCAGCCTTATTCACACCCACCCCAGCAGGGTTCTGCTCTGCTGGGAAAGATTTTCTAGGGCTCACTCTCAGGGTCCTGTCATCTTGACCAAATGCAATGCTCACCTTTGCCCAATGGGTTCCTGTCATAGGCCCCCAATTCCCTTCTGTGTGTCTCCTGACCACAGGCAGGCAAGATCTCTTCCTGGAGAACATGTTGAACTGGGAAGCACTTATGTGGCTTTGAACCAATGAAATTACCTTATAAGAATCAGAAAACTGAGAAACCAAGATCTTGCTGAGCCTCCTGCACTGCACCTTCCTCCACCCTGTCAACACACATGGATTCATCAGTTAATAAATGATGCAAAATTGTGGCCTCAGCCCCAAGTCGGGGTGGCTTTTGAGCTGAGCTACCCAGAAATATTTTGACTCTTATTTAGCTTCTCAGGAGAGAAATGACTCAGTTAAGATTAGAACTCACCTCCTTAGATCAAAGGGCCAGGGGATAAAACCATGGCTATGGGCAAGGAGACAAGGAACACTGGGTCAAGCATCATCTGACTCTTGAGTTTGGCTCAGGTCACAATTTCATGGTTCATGAGATGGAGCCCCATGTCAGGCTGCTCCAGGCTGATGGCACAGAGCCTACTTGGATTCTCTCTCTCTTCTCTCTGCCCCTCCTCCCGTACTGTCTCTCAAACATTTAAAGAAAAGAAAAAAAAAAAAAAGGCAAAGACTGGTAAACAACCGAAACACTAAAGAAACAAGGAAATAACCTAAATTCCATTATAGCCTATCTGAAAGCTAGAGAGTCATGCAGTCATTTCCATTTTTAAATATAAACATGGTGAGAGCTTGGAAATGTAGGAAAGTGAAGGAGCAAAGCAAAATTGAGTGTAGAGGGCAGTTCTTTTCAATTATCTCACTGTGGCAAAATATAAATACAAATTTTCAGTTTAGGACGTGGGGGCAACCTGGCTGTGCCATCTCTCACCCTACTGATCACCAAGGCTGATTCAGTCAGTTGACCTGCCTGGGTAGGCAGGTGTCCCCTTCCTCCATCACCACTCCATGTGTATCCCTCCCAAAGCTGTGCACCCAAAGAAGACAACCTTCCCTGATGGAAGAGGACCATTCTCCGTCAAGGGTATAGGAGTAGCCACACTCACTAGAAACTTCAAACAAGTTTTCAAGGTCCATTTGCAGGAAAACATAAGGTAGTCAAGCTTCCAAAACTCCAGACACAGCCAAATGAAGCACTCCATGTGGCAGTCTGCCTTTCTTTAGGAAAAAAAAAAATCATTTTAACCACTTTTAGGTTGGCAATACACTGGCGTTAAGTACATTCCCAATCTGGTGCAACCATCACCACTATTTCCAGAAGTTTTTCATCAGCCCAGACATTGCATACTCATTGAACAATGTAACTCCCCATTTCCTCCATACTCAGACCCTGGTATGCTGTATTTTATGATCTTTACGAATTGCCTGTTTCAGGTACTTTACATAATTGGAATCCTGTATCTGTCTTGTTATGACTGGCTTATCTCATTCAGTGTATTTCAAGTCTCCTCCATGTTGTAGTCTATACCAGAATTTTGTTCCTTTTATGGCTGAATAACATGAATATGTTTTATCTTTTCATCTGTGCTTTAAGTATATTCTATGCCCCAAGTGGCACTTGAACCCTTGACCCCAAGATTGAGTCACATGCTCTGCCAAGCCAGCCAGGTACCCCATCCATTCATCTGTTGACGAATACTTGGGTTGTTTCCATCTTTGGGTTCATGCAAATAATGCTGCTAGGAATATTGTTGTACAGATTATCTTTAAGTCCCTGCTCATACCTCGGAGTGGAATTGTTGGGACATATGTTTGCGGAACCACCAAGCTGTTTTCCACAGTGGCTGCAACGTTATACATTCATTCCTACCAGACATGCACAAGGGCTCCATTTTCTTCACGTCCTCACCAAACCTTATTTTGTCTTTGTAATAATTATCCTAATGAGTGTGGAGTGGTATCTTACTCTGGCTTTCATTTTCATGTACCTATGATTAGGGATGTTGAGCACCTTTTCACATGCTTATTGGACATTTGTGTACTTTCTCTGCAGAGATGTGTATTTAAGTCCTTTGCCCATTTTTGAATTAAGTTTACATTGTTCAATTGTAGGAGATCTGTGTTCTGGATACTAATCCCTTATCAGATGTAGGATTTGCAAATATTTCCCTTCATTCCATGGGTTGTCTTTTCACTTTCAATTGTCCTTTGATGCACAAGGAGTTCATTTTGATTAAGACCAATTTATTTTGTTGCTTGTGGTTTTGTGGTCATTATCTAAGAGTTCATTGCCAAACCCAATGTCATGAAGGTTTTCCCTTAGGTTTTCTTCTAAGAGTTTTATAGTTGTAGCTCTTGAGTTTGTTTTCAACGCATTTTAATTTTTCTGTGTATGCTAAAGGTCTTAACTTTATTTTTCCGCATGTGGTTGGATACCCAGTTTTCCTACCATTTCTTCAAATTCATTGATCCTTTCTTCTGCCTGCTCACAGCTTGTTGAACCCCTCCAGTGTTTCAGTTATTTGTACTTGGTATAGTTGCCATGTTTCACATCTGTAAGCTATTAACCCCAAAATACAGTGGTATAAATTTGCTTTAAACAAGTGATATGCTCTTCTAAAGATATCAAAAGAGGGGTGCCTGGGTGGCCCAGTCGGTTAAGCATCCAACTTCAGATCAGGCCATGACCTCAATGTTTGTGAGTTCAAGCCCCGCATGGGGCTCCACACTGACAGCACAGAGCCTGCTTGGGACTCTCGCTCTCCCTCTCTCTTTCTCAAAATAAATAAACTTATCCTCTCATTAAAAAAAAAAAAAAACATATATATATATATATATATATATATATATATATATATATATATATATATATATATCAAAAAATATTTACTTCCACTCTTCACTCCTTCCTAAACATCTACCTTTCTATCTGGTTATCATTTCTTCTCAGCCTGAAGAACTTTCTTCAGCATTCTCTGTTGTGAAATCTCGTAACTAATTCTTCATTCTCTTTTACCTGAAAATGTCTTTATTTCACTTTCATTCTTAAGGATGTTTTCACTGTAGAATTCTGGATTGGCTGTTTTTCTTAGAACATTGTGTTCCGTGGTCGTCTGGCTTCTGTTGTTTCTAATGGAAAGTCAATTGTTTAAATTATTCCCTTGTATATAATTTGTCTATCTGTTGATTATGTATGCTATTTCCAGTATTTTTATTTTCAGCAGTTTCACTATAATGTGCCTGTTTTCTTTGTATTTATTTTGCTTAATTTTCCCTGGGTTTCTTGAATTGCAAATCTACCTTCTACAAAATAGGAGCAAATTTTAGTCATATTTCATTTTTCTCCATTCTGTTTTGCTTTCTTCTCTCCTTCTAGAACTATACTTACATGTATGCTAGCCCTTTTCATATGATCTCACAAGTGCTCTAAAAGCCATGCTCATTTTTAAAAATATTTTTTCTCTCCTTCAGATTGAATAATTTCTATTGCGCTAACTTCAAATTCACTGATCCTTCCATCATTTTCATTGCTTATTCTCCTGTTAAGCCCATCCAGTGAATCTTTATTTCAAATCTACTTTTCAGTTCCAAATGCCCATTTGGTTCTTCATTATAGTTGCAGTATCTGTAGGAATTTCTTCTTTTCACTGGTCACAAACATACTTCCCTTTCCTTCTTGAACATAATCATATCAGCTTTAAAATCCTTGTTTGCTATGGTAGGACAATAAAACTGCTAATTTACATATCTAGGTCATCTCAGGGATAATCTCCATTGGTTGTCTCGAGTATGGGTCACATTTTTCTGATTCTTCATGTGCGGAGTTTTGGATTATATCCAAGTTTATTGTAAATGATTTGACTCTAGATTCTGTTATGCTCCTCTGAAGACTTAATTTTTATCAGTTACTTGGCTGAAATCATACTGTAAATTCTGTATCAGCAGTGGGTGGCAGCTGAAATGTCAGTGCAGTAAACAAAGAGATTTTTAGATGAGGAAATTATTTGGGCATATTTTTTAATGTTGACTTTGTTTCAAAAAGCACAACATGGCATAATCTGCATAACTATTCTATAAATTGCTCAGAGGAGTCATTTCAAAATGCCAACACTGTTGAGAAGTTTCCAGCCATCAAAAAACAAAGAGCACAAGTTCCCAGCTGTCAAAATTAATTCTTATTGAGTTTTCAATCTCTCCTAGAGAGAAGATTGGGCAGCACAAATGCTATTGTCCCCTCCTGCCTTCTTTTGGATTAAATGAATACTTTTTAGGATTACATTTTAGTTTATCTACAGATTTTTAGATATACCTCTTTGCATTATTTGCATGTAGCACTTGCATGAAGTATTACCATATATCCTTAATCTTTCAAGGTCTTAGAGTTAATAGTATCAAGTAAAATGGAAGAAATTTGCATTCAAATGGCTCCATTTACCACGCCCTGGCTGCCTTTTATGCTATAGTAACCATATGTATGATGTACCTACATGTTATAAATCCCACAAAACTTTTGCCTTAAACACATTATGAGATTTTTTAAAGATCTTGAGAAAAATAAGTCTTATATTACCTTCATATTTACCATTTATAGCGTTCTTCCATTCCTTCATGCAGATCCATTGTGAATGTCAGCTGTTCTTTCCTTTCTACAGTGCCACAGAAGATAAAACTTTTGGTGCTATTAACATTCACTTCATCACCCCAGAACTTTCAGGTATGGATTCATGAACATAAATGCAATAAACAAAACTCTAGCAAATCAAATCTAAAAATATTTTTATAAAAATATGTAACAACTGGAGTTTATCCCAGGAGTGAAGGGCTGGTTTAATATTCAAAGAGCAATCAATATAATTCATTATATTAACAAACTAGAAAAGAAAACCCACACGATCACCTAAACAGATGCAGAGAAGGCATCTGACAAACCCAACTTACATTCTTAATAAGCTATCAAGTTTAGTAGGTTGTAAACTCAACCTACTAAAGAGCACCTATGAAAAACTTAGAACTAACATTGTACTTAATGGTGAAACACTGAATGCTTTCTAGGAACAATACAAGGATATCTACTCTTACCACTTCCATTCAGCATGGTACTGGAGGTTCCAGCCAGTGCAATGAGGCAAAATAAACAGTCTCCAGACCGGAGCAAAACATAAGTGAAAACTTTATATTCACGGACAATATGATTATCTATGAAAAAAGTCGGAGATCTTAAAAACAAAAACAAAAACCCTGCTAGAATAAGGGAGTTTTAGCAAGGTTACAGGATATATGTCAATACACAAATACCAAATTTTATTTCTAAATAATGGCAATGAGCAATCAAAAATTGAATTTTCAAAGGCAGTCACTTACAAAAACATCCGTAATTATTATTTAGAGATGAACCTGACAAAAGAAGTGCAAAGTCCTATACTCTGAACAGTACAAAATATTGTTGAAGTTAAAGAATGCCTAAACTATTAGATATACCTTGCTCATGGATCAGAAGACTCAGTATTATTAGAAAAGACACTTCACCAAAGATATACAGATGGCAAATGAGCACATAAAAAGATGCTCAACTTCGTTAGTTATTAGGAAAATTTTAAACACACACACACACACACACACACACACACACACACGCCACTGCACACCCATAAGAATGGAAAAGTTAAAGACTGACAATACCAAGTTCTGGAAAGAATGTGGAAAACAGCTTTCAGACACTGCTGGTGGAAATGTAAAATGGTATAATCACTTTATAAAACAGTTTGAGTTTCTTAAAAAGCTAAATATACACCTACCATGCCATCCAACCATTCCACTCCTACTTACCGACAAAAAGGGAAATATATGCCCACATAAAGACTTGTACACAAACATTCACAGCAGCTTTATTTGTAACAAAAACTGGGAATAACCAAATTGTCCATGAATAGGTGAATAAACAAATTGTGGTATATCATATAACAATGGAATGCTTCTCGGCAATAAAAGGAATGAACTGATGCATGCAACACGGATGAATCTCAAAACAATTATGCTGAACTGAAGAAGCCAGACACTCCCTCTAAAAAGAAAAGAAGAGTACATACTATAGGATTCAATTTATACAAAATTCTAAAAAACACAAACTAATGTAACAGAAAGCAGGTTAGTGGTTGATTGGGAATAGAGGCAAGGAAATTACAAAGTAACAACAGACACTTGTAAAGGTGAAGGCTATACTATCTTGATTATGATGATGGTTTTACAGGGGCAAACATATGCCAAAGCTTTAAACTGTAGTTTAGTACATGCACTTTATGTCAATTATACCTCAATAAAGCTGGAGGTTTTTTTTACTTAAAAAGTTGTATCTTTCAGAAATTTTCTGAAGATAGGCAAGTACACATACAACATATTCTTCATTTTACACACAAGATTATACAGGTTAGGTATCTTCCTTTTCTCAGTTAACATATGCAGACATCAGACATCTTTCTGTATTAGAAGAAATGGTTTATCTTTAAAAAAAAAAAACATGGTGCACATAGTAAGGATATACCATGATTGATGGGCATTTAGGTTATTTCTAATATGCTATTATAATGCTGAAATGAACATATTTTGCATATACTTGTGACCATACACACACAAGCAAAGGATGCAGGTGTTTAAAACTCTCATATATACTGTCAGATAATCCTCTAAAAAAAACATCTCAGGGGGCCCCCGGCTGGCTCAATCAGTAGAGCATGTGATTCTTTCAAGCCCCACTACTGGGTGTAGAGATTACTTAAAACTAAAATCTTAAACAAAAAAACTGTCTCAGAATCTACATCAAACTGTTGGAATTAATAAATTAATTTAACAAGGTCATGGACTATGAGATAGTATACAATAGTCAATATTAAGCAGCAACAATATGAAAATGAAAAAAATTAAATACTATTTACAATAACATAAAAAAAAAAAAAAACCTAGGAATAAGGCCAGTAAAAGATATCAGACCTCTACAAAGAAAACTACAGAATTGGGAAAAAAAAATTTAATCTAAAGAAATGGAGGAATATACTCTGTTCATGAATCAAAAGACATAGTTGTGTAAGGATGTTAATTCTCTGAGCATATATTTATGGAATAAAATGCTTACCAAAATCACAACAGGTTTTGTTATTGCTGTTCTACTACTGAAATTGACAAGCCGATTCTAAAATATGTACGGAAATGCAAAGAGCCAAGAATAACCAATACAGTCTTGAAGAGCAAAAAACTGGAGGATTCCTGTTACCAGATACTGAACATAAGTGTACTGGCACTAAGACAAATAGACCAACGCTGGCGCTTCTGAATATCCATACAGGAAAATATTACTTTTAACATCTCGCTATTACCATATACAAAACAAATTCTAGGCGATTCCAGATCTAGATGTGATAGGTCAAAGCTTCTAGAAAAAACACATAAAAGATTAATGATCTTGGGGCGCCTGGGTGGCGCAGTCGGTTAAGCGTCTGACTTCAGCCAGGTCACGATCTCGCGGTCCGTGAGTTCGAGCCCCGCGTCGGGCTCTGGGCTGATGGCTCAGAGCCTGGAGCCTGTTTCCAATTCTGTGTCTCCCTCTCTCTCTGCCCCTCCCCTGTTCATGCTCTGTCTCTCTGTCCCCCAAAAAATAAATAAACGTTGAAAAAAAAATTTTTTTTAAATAAATAAATAAAAACAATAAAAAAAATAAAGATTAATGATCTTGAGGTTTGCAAACAGTTCTTAAATAAAACCTATAAAGCACTTACCTTAAAGGAAAATATGGATAAATTAGACTAAATTAAGATCCCGTTTGTCAAAAGACATCAATGTAATGAAAAGGCAAGGCATAGAATGATAGAAGGTAACTGCAGTAACAACCCCAAAAACATACCCTATTCCTAAATATACAGATTTCTTACAAATAAGAAAATGACAACCCAACAGAAAAACAGGCAAAAGAAGGTATTTAAGAGGATATCCAAATGTCCAGTAAACAGATTTTAGTGCTCAGTCTCATTAGTCATCAGGAAAATGCCATTACAACCAGAATGACCACTACATATCCACCAGAAGACTACAACTAAAACCAGTGACCATACCAAATGCCACTGACCATGTGGAGCAACTAGGACTCTCACACTGCTGGTAGGACTGAAAACAGCACAACTACTTTGGAAAACTGTTTTTGCAGTATCTACCTACAAAAGCTGAACATACGTATTCCCCATAACCCAGTAAGTCCATTCTCAAGTATATATGCTACATTGATGCATACATGTAAATGCCAAAAGAGATGTACAATGTCCATAACATCATCACTAGTAACATCCCCAAATTGAAAATAATCCAACGTCCATCCATGAAATACATAATGGTATACTAATACAACAGAAAACACACTATTATCAGGATATTACATTACTATTATTACATGGAGTAATCTCACAGAATGTTTAGAGGGGGAAAAATGCTGTATGATTCCATTTACATCAAGTTCAAAAACAGGCAAAACCAAACAAAGGCTATGATCAAGACACTGGTTTCAGTTGGAGTAAGGGGGGAACTGTATGACTGAGAAGGGGGCATGAGGGAGTCTTCTAGGATGCTGGTTTTGTTCTATTTCTTGATGCGAGTGATGGTTAAACAGTGTATTCCCTTTGTGGAAATTCATTAAGCTGTAGGCTTTTGACAGATTTTCTTTATACTTGAATATGAAATTTGCTTTAAAAGAATGCCGACAGTATAGGAGAATGTTTCTCTACGTACAATTTACATATAGATTATTCTAGAAATCTAATCATCTTTGCCAATTATAATCTTTACCAAAGGAAAATTAGCATCTCTTAAATGTTTTGACTAACATTTTAAAGAGGAACAAGGTGGGGGGGGGGGGGGAGGGATGCTCTTAAAGTTGTTTCTTCCTAGAATTCCATCAAAAGCAAATTCTGAGGGGGCTCAGCAGTTGCGAAGACCTGTTATCAAGGCTACAAATGTGCTATTAATGGGAAGGAAGACTTAGGTTCTGAAATAAGCCCTATCCCAAACCTGTAAGCACCAGAATTTTAAATAGCAAAAAAAGGGTCTTTGTGAAAGACCTAGAAACAAGCAATATAGGGTGGAAGCAGGACTGCCAAGAGTTTCAACACAACTGGAAGCATGGTCAATGGCAGCTTTAGAAGAAAGTAGCCCCCAAACAGGATTCATACTGCCTGGGTTGTGCAAGTACACATTACTTCAATTATGAAAGAAAGTAAATGTCCAAAGAGCAAGGCACTTTTTAAGAGTAACAGTTTTCAGCCCTCCCTTATACATAGCAGGCCTGTACCTACAACCTGGCACAGTCAGCTGATCATACAAGAGTGCCAACCCAGGGTCTTCCCTAAAGTAGTAACTGAGACAGCACAGGGCTCACCTCTTCATATATTACAGCTTTTGAAAGGCGTTTATCAACTGAAAAACAAATGATCTCAGAAAGGTTAAAATGTATTTTTTAAATGATCACTGTAAAATAGAGAAAACACAGTATTTCAATAAAACATTAAGAGTTTTGATAAAGAGCAAAAAGATAGAATGGCTTAATGGTTAAGAACACAGCCTCTGTAGTCATACAGACCTAACTATTAATCCTGTTTGAATACAGTTAGCTGTGTGGCTTTGGGCAAGTTCAACCTTTCCCTGGTTTACTATTTGCAAAATGCAGGTGACAACTCACCAAACTATTATTTATGTGCTAGATCACAGACACTGTTTAATAATGAGCACAGTGCCTACATACGGCCAATACTAAATACTAACTGCATATTATGTACCAACTACAAGATTAGTACCTCAAATGACATATATATAGCAAGACAGGGTTAATAATTACCATTTCCCAAACAAAGCAAGATTCACCTTTAAAATGCCATTTTTCAGGGCACCTGGGTGGCTTAGTTGGTTAAGCACCCGACTTCAGCTCAGGTCATGATCTCACAGTTCAGTTCAAGTCCCACAATGGACTCTTGCTGTCAGCTCAGAGTCTACAGCCTGCTTCAGATTCTGTGTCTCCTCTCTGCCCCTCCCCAGCTCATGCTCCTCCTTTCTCTCTCCCTCTCTCTCCAAAATAAAAAATAAATGAAACGCCATTTTTCAGCATGCTCCAGCTCCTACAGTCCTACAATCATTAGTATAGCAGCCAATTTGGGGTCTTCCTTAATAGCTCTCAAAGTGGCATTTGTCTGAGGCAGAAGCCAAGTTAGATGTTTTTACATTTATTCCATCACCTTCCCCTTACTATGATCTGACTTAAAGTTCATGCTTATCTTCCTAGAAGCAAAATATAACTCTGGAGGATTTGCTTTTCTGGCCATCGGTTCCAGAACCCAAGCATAGATACATTCATTGGTGCTCCCAACATTTTAAAAAAGCTTTGGGTTTAAAACATCTTTTTCAAACCCAAGCATGGATATAGACACATATTAAAAACAAAACAAAACAAAACACACTTTGGGTTTAAAACATCTTTTTTCAAAGCAAAGCACTAAGAATTATAATTGAAACAAATTGCACTCGAATTGTAATGGTAACTCAAGTTTCTCTTGAAACCAATTGATCCTCAGAGCATTCAACCAAGAGCTGAAACAACTCCACCTTTCCAGACCACAGATAGAAGTGGAAGCGATACTGTCCTTACAAGGGCTGTCCCCTTTCTGCAGTCTTCCCTGTCTTCCAACTTCTGACAGAGATCCAAAGACCTGTACCCATCACCACAATCCTTCCCAAGTGCCTTCATTGGTTTTTCTCTCCGTATCAAGATCACCACATTCTTGAGCATGCTCCTGGCATCCTGAGTTTGTGGACTACATTATATAAAGTCCATCCACAGAACCAACTAGAGAACCCTTTTAACTAAACAAACTCATGTGATGATTGATCTAAGTTGACAAACATCACCTCCACAAGCCATGCCATGTTGTAAATTACCTATGTGTTTGACTCAAATCCAGGCATTTGTGCATTCGTGTTTAGTATGGGAACAGACTACAAAATGCTGAATGCCATTATCTTTAACAATGTGTAATAGAGGGGTGCCTGGGTGGTTCAGTCGGTTAAGCATCCAACTTCAGCTCAGGTCATGATCTCACAGTTCATGAGTTTGAGCCCTGCGTCAGGTTCTGTGCTGACAGAGCCTGGAGCCTGCTTCAGATTGTCTCCCCTCTCTCTCTCTCAAAAATAAACATTAAAAAACTTTTTTTAAAAATGTGTAATACAATTTTATGAATTCCTTCAGTTTTGATCTAGATGCAGCAGGCATTTGGCCACTTTGCCGCTGGAGAAAAACAAAAAAATCAACCTGAAAATCTCTTGGACGTAACCCCAAATGTCTCCAACTATCTAATGGAGGAGCATTAACACAAAAATTTTAATTACTTATTCTAATTATGGGCATACACATATACTTTCATAAGATAAAAACTACTAAGACACGTTACTATTCTGTTAATTTCCTAAGTCTTCTCTCCCGAGAAGCCAGGATATATACACTTGTGGTGTCAACACCTCATTTAGTAGCAACAAATCAAGTGTGATGATGGAGGGATATTCCTATACTGCTGATAGGGAAGAGGGGGGCTATAAAGTGGCACGACCCCTTTGGAGGGAAATGGACAATATTTACCAGTAGAAAAGTTAATGTTCTCGGACACAGGAAACCTAGAAATGTATCATACAAATACACATGCAAATATTTAAGTGCAGTTACAAGGATATTTAATACAGCACCATTTATAATAGCAATGCTGGAAACAATCTGAACGTCCAAAGGGAGTCAATTAGTTAAGAAAAGATCAGGAGTACATCCATGTTACACTGTCATTCAAATTAAATCTAAATGCGGAATACAGAATGATCTGTATTAGCTAAATACCTATACACGCTGTATAGACTATTTTTTGAAAAAAACTACTTAACACTGTCTCTAGTAAGGGGAACGGCTACAGACTTCTACCACGTGTACATGTACTACTGAGAATGAAAGTATTCTTTTCTGCTTCTGCCACTGACCTTTGGAGTGGTAGTGGGGGCTAAGGTAATTTTACTTCAGACTAAGTAAGAAGGATTATTTGGACACATTCAGCCTTATTTAGTTGTATAACCCAAAATTCCATGCTAGAAAATGATCCATAATTATACCTTAAGTATGAATTTGTACTTTTATGATTAAAATAAATACCGTGTTGCTACCTGGTTGAGAGGACAGTAATGAAGTGACTTGGTGTTTCTTAGTGTTCTTCACAACCAGGTTACAAGTAAAAAAAAAATTCTTTTTCTAAAAATACACATCATCTTTGGGGAAACAGACAAGTGATTTACGAAGAAAAGGGAGGGGAGATCTTTCCACATTCAGGAAAACAATACTGTCAATGTGTTTGGACTAGAGATTTTATTTTAGAAAGATAAAGGATGGAGGCGCAATAATATTTGGCATTTTTAATTTAGGTTTGTTTTATTTAAGTTTAATGTTAATTCCATGCTGTGTTTCAGTAAGAACAATACAGATTCTGTATCTGTGGCTCCAGTCAGATATCCAGTAGTACAAATTAGCTTCAAGTTACACATACTGAACAAAAGAGGTTGAGCGAGCGAAGTAGGGAAGGGGGGGCCCGGGGGGGAGAGGGAAGGAGAAGAAACAAAGAATTGAACACGCATGCAGGCTTTTCCATACCACCTTCAATGCTAACCTGCTTTAGAGGGAGAGTAAAAGTAGGCAAGAATGAGCAGCCACGGATTGTTGAACTGTTACCAGCACCATGCTTTTCAGCAACATTTCAGCAGAGTTTGAAACACTTTTTACAGCAAAACCATTACAACTCTCCGAACAACTTTTAACCACCTCAAGCTAACACCCAATTAATTTTAAACATTGGTATAAAATTCAATTTAAACAATTAGAAAAAGGAAAAATAATACCACAATGCCTCATAGTGTGATTAACCTCTCTCTTAGATGCTCGCGTCACCTAGAAGTCTAATAGCTTTCAAATATCATTTCCATTTCTAATGGTGATCTTGCCCCACCTGGCAGGAGACAATACAGTAATGCTGAAAAAGCTTCTATGCAGTCCTGTTAGTGTCTTAAAGAACCTAAAAGCTGGGACCAGTAAAATCCACAGAAATTCACTCTTGCCTTTAAGAACTTTTGAAAACGGTTTAAAAAAAAAAAAAAAAAAAAAAAAACCAACAGGGCAGGAACCTAAATTCTGAGACCAAATGTAAAAGTCAGATTTGGTGGTTCTCAGTGACAATGGGGGAATTTCCAATGGGGGTGGGATGGGAAGGAATGGGGTGGTCAGAGATGGTTTCTCTTGTTGGCTTTTATGTCTCACTGATTTTCATCTTCCACATCCTGCAGCGCTTCTTTATTCTGCTCTTCACCTACAAAGAAGAATGAGTTAATTATTGCATACTGACTAGTCAGGCTGTTGTGGTCACAAACAAAGGCATCATTCCAAGCATAAAGACTCCTTATATTTGCTACAATTGGTATTAACCACAGACAGGCAAAGGACTTCTACCACCCTTAACACCTGAGACGCCTAAGCCAAGAGGTGCTGCTGGACCATGGTCCTGAATGGTAAACAGGATGAAAAAACTGATGCGCACAGTAGAACTAGTTTTATGCTAAAATAAGCTCTTGAAAGTAGACAGCCAAGGTAACCATAACTATTAAATGATTTTCAAGCTTTCATGTATATCTTGGGTCAAAATACTCTTTCTCAATAACCTCACCTCTTCAAGAGACTCAACAGTACTTTATAGTTGTTGGTTTTTTTGTTTTTTGTTTTGTAAAATCTACCCACAAGCTCCATGAGAAATGCTTCAATAAAGAGAACTGAGCAGTAAAATGCTCCAGAGGAGGTCTATAGTTTTAGAGGGAGAGTTTTGCTTTTTAAGGTATCTTACATTTTGTATCTTAGCCAGTCACACCAAACCATAAACCAAATTCCTTACTCCAAAGTGAAACAGCATGCTCAAAGTAAACCAGACCACTGAGGTTATTAAAGAAGGGCATTTGGACCAGTTCTCTCATGCCATTTTTCTTTTCCCTTAAAACATGATGATCGGCCTCGGGAGTTTCAACTGCACTATGACATGCAATAAAAAGCCAGCCTATTCACTGGAGAATCATCTACCTATTAATAAGCATTAAATAAGTCACAGCCATACTAAAGAGAACATGCAAGTTTTTGCTAAAATAAAATAATAATAATAAAACAGGTAAAAGTTATTCTTTTGTGCTTTAACAAACCACTACAATTCCTATGTAGTTACTAGTTTGAATCAAATTTCAACAGGAAAAAATAAATACCAATTAACTAATCCAATAATCATTCCAGTTCAGACAATCCATCCATTCCCATTGCTTGCTAAATTAGTCAGGATGGATAAACGACACTAAGACCGGCTGACTACCAACATGAAGCATTTACCCTAAAGAGTGTTTTTAAACAGCCCTTGATATGATAAACAATAAATGCTGTCATGGCAACAAGGATTAGGTGAATGTAGTTTTAGAACATTTATAATTTTCTTCTCTAACAGAAATGTTTGATACTGATATGTGACTCTTAAAAAGTACTTAAGGTACATAAAGATTTTTGACTCCTATATAGAAAATGGACATGCAAAGACAAAAAAACATTTACCGAGGAAAGAAATGATGGACCACCCAATCAATCGTTCCCAAAACAATGTATTCAAACTTAGAAATGATAGGAACATTCACGCTCATTTTTAACAGCAATACGCTGCCAAAATATGGTTAACATACAACAACAGAACACACTCTAATTCACTTATAAGCAACCATTAGATTTGCCAAGAGTTCCAAGTAACTTTGGCATAGAATATTGTCAGACGAGTCACACCCAACCAGAGGTAGACAAGGGTAGCAGATCATAAATGTCTTAGAAGATTTCACATCCTAGAATGTAGAACAGGCAGTTTTGTAAGCAAAAGGATGATAATATATGCAGGCATGATTAGTGAAGAACCAAAACTAAAAAGCAGAATTTGCTGTGCCATGATAATGACTTACAAAGTAGAGTTTTTAGGAAAGGAAGAGTTGGATTTTCCTTTAGGAATCTATATTGTAAGGAGAAAGGGAGGGAGAACAATCATATGAAAGCAACATTACAAGAAAAATAAACCAAGACAGCAGGACAAAAGAAAACATCAATGATTTAGGGGAATCAGATTTTGGTCTTTTTACTTTGTATAAACTTCATTCTACAAAGTTATCTGTTCCTTTTACCTTTAAAAGGATGAAATAATATCCTCTTAAAAGGTATACAGAAGAGGAAAAAATGTTTCTTTGGGTATGTATTTCTTTGCCCATTGTTTCTTGATTTTGAGGGAAGACAGGAATAAGGCAAAGAACACACATTTTTTCTATAGACTTGTGTATGAAACGTCCTCTGAACACAGATTAAAAGGACTGAAATCACTTAATGAGAAAAAGTGGTGATCTGTTTACAAAGATGTTCCAACACAGAAGTTAACATATTCTGCAGTTAAAAAAGTATAAAAGCGTCTCAATAAAAGCTTGTGAAACACATACATTTCTTCCTTCATAAAAAAATTAAAAAGGAGAAAACTGATGGTCCGCTAAATCCAACATCCTGGAAAACTGCCAATTCCATGACTGCAATTCTGCATGGATTAAGTCACAAAACCAATTTAATAAAACATGTAATACTATACCTTTTAGGAAAATGGCAAATAAATTACTAGTACCCACAACAATTTGTAAATTCAGGTAATTTGTTAATTTTACTAAAAATGTCACGAGACTACTAGAATTTTTTGCTGTTAAACTAGCAAGTTTCATCATTTCAAATACTGTCTTTAATGAAAATTAAATAAATCTCTTAAATGAAAATTAGTCTGTCACAACCAAATTTAATCAATTATTCAGTTTACAAAGTGGTAAGAATTGAAGCAACTGGATTTAACTAAGATTTACATAAACCTGTTTTAGGATTAAAGAGAAATCTATGCTGAAATGTAATAAAACATCTCTGTACAAAGAACCTTTGCAACTATGAAAAGTAAGTAGTTTCAAGAAAATATCCTATTGTAAAGAGTGATCTATTTCATAAAATGCTTGATAACCAAGGAAGAGAGTATCTTTGGTTTTATATAAAAACAGAATGGAAAAACATAGTTTACTTTGATTTATCAATTACTGGTTATCAATGATAAAGAACAGTAGTACTAGAAAATATAAAGTTCAGGGGAGCTTGGATGGCTCAGTTGGTTAAGTATTCGACTCTTGGTTTTGGCTCAGGTCATGATCTCATGGTTTGTGGGTTCAAGTGTAGAGCCTGCTTGGGATTCTCTCTCTCCCCCTCTCCCCTGCTTGTGCTCTCTCTCCCTCTCTCAAAGTAATTAAACTTAAAAAAAATTTTTTTAGAGAAAATATAAAACTTTATTTCTGTTTAATTTTGTAATCTAACAATCTTAGTTATAAAAGTTGGCATAAAATGTCTTTTAAAAAGCAATGTTTCAACCCAGGTCACCTTGTTTGTTATTTTCACCCTCAGAAAAATGTCCCCAGAGGTATATACCTTACTTGGGTCAACACCGCTTACCAAACTCTCCACATGTTTCCTTTTATCCCCTCAAACAGATACTAGTCTTCTCTGAGCTGAGGGTGACTATGAAGAGTCCACAGCTGTTTGGTCATTCTTCTGAGTAGTTATTGTTTAGAATACAACAGAATTTTAAAGCTGGAAGGAACCTCAAGTCATTAGTTCAGAGATGGTAAATTGGTTTTGAGTCCCAAAGACTGGTAGCAGTTGCCTGAAGTGCTGTGTTAAAAAGTAATCTGTGGCACTGTCTGGCTTTGCTGGAAAAGTGTGCAAGCAGGTCACACGTGACACACATCTCAAGCCAACCCTAGTCAAATATCTAAATATTTCATAGACCTAGTGAGCTTTAAAGCTGAGTCACCTAATTCCCACTTTAGTACCTAAGGTAAGTCTAAAATCTCACTCTATCCTTCCATAGTAAGGACATTTAAAACGAAAACCCATTTTCAGAGGCACTTTTAAAGAAATATAATGCTTCCAAAGACAGTACAGCATGCTGGTGTGACCAACAGACTACAGTTAGCCTCAAACAATGCAACCTAGATGTTTCATTTTGGTAATATACTCTTATAGGATCTGCAGTTGATATTGACAAACTTTCTTTTCCCCATACCACCACCAACTGTAAAGCTATCTCATAAAATGGTCATGTCACACTTGTTTTTGCACCCTGTGCCCTCCTCCCCGACTCTTCAGTGATCTGTCATGGATAAAACGGATTCTCTGGAATAAGCACAACAAAATCTCCTTTAAAAATCAACAATTATGACAAATTTTGGCATTTATAATTTTAACCCCCTGGCCCAATCACAAAAGTAAGTTTTGTAAAATACTATTTATAACTGAAAACTAAAACCAGACATCTTAAATAAGGACTAATGGCAAGACAGGACATTTCATTTGCTCTAGAAAATCTCCTTTAGATAAAAGATTTCCACACAGAGAAGACGCTTCATAAATATTTACTGACACCATCCAGTTTTAACCTGAGGATACCAGTCGGCCAAAGTAGTGATCAGGACATTCAAATACAATTATCTTCGATCTCTAAAATTGAATCTGAGGAAGATAAAATGAATTGCTTCCTCCCTCAATCTTCCACAACAGTGAGAGAAGTTAGCGAACATTAGAGGCAAAATTTTTAAATCTTCGAATACAAAAAAAGATCCCCTTTCCAAACAAGTCTTTTACATAATCATACAGCCCAAAACGGAAAACTGTACTTTTGAGATCGTTTGCTGTAAAGGCAATAATTAAAATTTGATACTCTGTGGACGATAGGCTGAGTCTAAATTGCAGCTTAATGTGATAAAATGCCAAGGAATGTCTAAGAGTAAAAAGACCCAACAACTCAAAAAGATGCATTCATTAACTTCCAAGTTTCCTTACCATCACCCTGCATGTCTGAAGTCCATAGTGTCAGATTATCACGTAACAACTGCATGATAAGTGTAGAGTCCTTATAGCTTTCTTCACTCAGCGTATCCAGTTCTGCAATTGCATCATCAAAAGCTGCTTTTGCCAACCTAAAAGCATTTACATAAATGTATTACAAAAATAAGCCCAAAAACAGAATTAGAAATAACATGTTAGAAATCAATCTTTTTCTTTAGTTATCCCACAGTATGTAATAGTGACACTGAGTAACTTGGGTTTAAATACCAAAATAAAAGAAAAGCAAGTGTAACTGATAAAAATTAACTTTCTATTTAATTTTGTAATGTAGCAAATTTGGAGGTAGTAAAATTTTTGGAGCACTACTTATTCTTTTTTTTTTTTTTTTTTAAACATACTTTCTCCTCAATGTGGAGCTCAAACTCATGACCCTGAGATCAAGAGTCATCTTCTCTACCAGCCGAGCCAACCACATGCCCCTGGAGCACTGCTTCTTACTATGCTTAACAAGCCTATCAGTAAACAGAATACACAAACCAAATTCTATCCTAAACCACCGCCAAAATACATGCAATATAAAGGTATTACCAAGTTCTAGTCAACAACTCACTTAGACAGTATCTCAGTTTAATTTCAATAGAATTTAATGTTAATAGAAGCGGGGGGGGGGGGGAGGGGGCAGTATAGAATCCACAGAAATGTGATCATATAAGCCATTTGCTGCAATTTAAAAGAAATAAAATCAACATTTACTGAGTATGGTATATAATGAGCACCAAGTAAAGCAGAACACTGGTGGAGAAACTGAAGAAAAAGACGATCTCAGTCCACAATGAACTTAAAACATCTAGGAATAGAGGACGGACACATAAAACTATTACAAAAGAAGTATGCTACTCTGGAGAAAGTGCTTCGGAAACCCTAGAGGATGAGGAAATGGGGATGGGAAGACAAATTTGAACTCATCTTCAAAGTAGGAAAAGAGCATGAATGGCACACGTAAGACTAAAGCAAATGTGTAATAGCAAAGACATGGATAAGACTTAAATCAAAGTGATGTGTGGGACAGCCTAAACTAGAGAGTAACAATGAAAGAGCACAATACTATTAGCTGACAGATAGCTATAACTTCTTCATTAAAACCTGTATATGTTTGGACAAATTCAACTAGGCATTTAAAATGCTTTTAGATGAATAAATAACGGTTTGCATTTAAATGAATCTACCTCCCATCAGGAAAATCTCTCATGGAATATCTGATTCCTATATACTCAAGAATACTCTAAGTTACAAACAACAAATACATTATTCCAATTATGAGGTACCTAAAATAGGCAAATTCACAAAGACAGAGAGCAGACACTGTGAAGGGGCAATAGTGGGGGGGATATGGAGAATTAGTGGTTAGAGTTTGTTTCTGGTGATGAAGTTTTAGAAACAGTAGTGACAGTTACACAATACTGTAGGTGTACATAATGCCATCCAATTATACAACAAAATGGTTAGAATGATCACCTTCATGTTGTATTTTGTAGTAATTTTTACAAGTAAAAAGCCATGTACATAAAGATATCCTTTAAATTTCTATCTGTTTCAAAAACTGCGGGGCGCCTGGGCGGCTCAGTTGGTTGAGCATCTGACTCTTGGTTTCGGCTCAGATCATGATCCTACAGTACATGAGTCTCATTGAGCCCCACATCAGGCTCTGCTCCCACACTCACAGTGTGGAGCCTGCTTAGGATTCTCTCTTTTCCCTTTGCCCCTACCCCACTCGCCCTCTGTCTCTCTCAAAATAAGTAAATAAATTTAGGGAAAAAATTGGGAAAATCTGAAATACAAATGGGCGAATTGTTAACATACAAAGCTGGAGAACTGTTCATATTAAAATAGAAATTACAAAATATGTACAACTAAGAGCATAACTATATTAAAAAGCATGTGCCTCCTACAAGGACTAACAGCTAATAAAAAAACATTAAAATAACTCTACTACAATTCCTCTCATTTCACTCTATCACTAACAAGTTAAAAAATTTTTTCAACCTATCAACAAAATATTTCCCCATCAACATCCAAAACTGCTATCCTAGCAAACTAGGTAAGGTCTGTCCTAAATCATCCAAAGCAGTTTCATTAAGAGCCAAAAGAATTCTTTAGTACATGGCCAAGGATACAAAGGCAGTCCCAGGAAACAAAACAGAAACAACTGTCCTTTGTAACTTTTTCACTTTCATAGTGAGAGCTTTTGTTTCTCTTCCATGACTTACCTGCAGGCACGGTCAGGGGAATTAAGAATTTCATAGTAGAATACGGAGAAATTGAGAGCAAGACCTAAGCGAATAGGATGCGTCGGTGGAAGTTCTGTCATTGCAATATCACTAGCAGCTTTATAAGCCACTAGGCTGTTCTCCGCAGCCTCCTTCCTGTCATTTCCTGTGGCAAATTCAGCCAGATACCTGTGGTAGTCCCCTTTCCTAAAACAAAACAAAACAAATAGAATTAAGAAAAATGTTTTTAAATGAAAGTAGACTGTTACAATTTTTCTGTATTCTATAAAATGAAGTATGTGACAAAAATATATCAATAATTAACAAGTATACTTCAGTAATTTCACAAAGTCTCTTTCAGGGAAGACTGACTAGTCTATCTAGTTTTCCCCCTCAGAGTTCGTATTACCAAACAGAAGCAAAACGCTAGAGAAATCAACTGAAAAGCCTCAAAAATGAACAAATTTGTCAATGACTAGAATTAAAAATGAGAAGTGGTTCCCAAAAAAATGGCATGACAGTTTGTTAATCATGAAATAAAACTTGTACATAAAATGTTAAAATTGAGCTATGTAATAATGTATTACTATACAGCTGGGGGCTAATTCCACACAAAAATGCAAATAGGTAAAATAAAACCTAGTACTTTCACAGTAGTCTGACCATCTTAAACGCATCAATTGTTCACTAGCAGTGAATCTGCAAACGACTACTCAAAAATTAAGTTTTGAAAATCATTCTTCCCGTGTAACTATTCTTCTAACAAACTATTATTAAAGTTGAACACCTACACAGAGAAAGTGGTAATTCTAAGGGAGCCAACATTTAATCTCACATTTTCCCTTGTAGTATAGAACCTACATTTTATAATAGAAAACCTTGGACTCGCCAGTGTTAGCTGCTGGAATGAGGTGTTTGTCCAGTACATCCAGAATGTCACAACAGATTAACTTTAGCTCAGTCTCAACCTGGAAAAAAAAAGTCAAAAATTGTTTAAGTCTAAGAGATTACATAAATTATGACACAATCTCCCTCTGGTTTTAAGGAAGAGAGCCACAGTAAACAGAATATACATCTTTCTCCAAACCTTCTTCCTCTCTCTTGATTAAAAAAAAAAAAAAAAAAGAAAAGTTATCTCCAAGTTACAGAAATTACCTTCTTTCTTTCTCCATGCTGTTAGGTGCTTTAAAAAAAAAAAAAAAAAAAGGCAGGAGTGCCTGGCTGACACAGACCATGGAGCATGGGACTCTCAATCTCCGGCTTGTGAGTTCAAGCCCCAGATTGGGTATGGATACTACATAAAAATAAAAATCTTGAGGCACCTGGGGGAGCTCAGTCTACTGAGCATACAACTTTGGCTCAGGTCATGATCTGGAGGTTCATGGGTTCCAGCCCTATGTCAGGCTCTGCACTGACAGCTCAGAGCATGTAGCCTGCTTGAGATTTTGTGTCTCCCTTTCTCTCTGCCCTTCCCCTGCCTGTGCTGTCTGTCTCTCTCTCAAAAATAAACCTTAAAACAAGAGACAGAGCTATGATGTGAACAGAGGCAGGCTAGAAAACCTAAGGTCATGGTTTATAAGGGATGGAATAAAAATTCAATCCCAGGCAACTGGCCTCCAGTGCTCACATTCCTAACCACTATTGTGCTCAACAGCCGTAAGTGGAAGAGATCCACAGCCAAATTATAGCACTAAAACTCTGTATACTCAAGTAAATATTGCCACTCATCTCAATTTATCATACCAAAGATGAATATCCCAAGTGAACATACATATTATCTTAGTCTCTATTTTCTATTAATTCATGGTGACACTGGTGAACCTTTCCAAGTTCTTCTTATGCCCTCTGGAACCTCCTTTCCATTGTAAAGAATCCTCCCACTCTCTCTTCTCCTATAATCTCATCCAGATCCTAAATTAAACTAGCTCTTTCCTGAATAAACTACCTCCCTCATGGCTTTTCAAGTAGCAATTATTCTAAGAGAAAAAATTTCTGAATTCTCTTAGCTCCCCACTAACTCAGTATGACTGGCTGCTGTTACTCCAAACAGCTCCTCTCTGGAAGCTCATCCTCTGTGACCTAATTTTTCACTATCTGTTATCAGTGGATCTCTACAGGCCTTCCAACCACATTCACAGGCTACCTCTCCAACTCCTGGTATCACACCAAGGTATTATCTATCACCCATGTTCCTTTCAATACAGTTCCCTGATCTCAACTCCATGACCTATTTGTCAACATCTCTGAGCTGCTTTATCCAAGAAGTCTTGTTTTTTTTTTTTAACGTTTTATTTATTTTTGACAGAGAGAGAGACAGAGCATGAGCAGGGGAGGGGCAGAGACAGAGGGAGACACAGAATCCGAAGCAGGCTCCAGGCTCTGAGCTGTCAGCACAGAGCCCGACGCGGGGCTCGAACTCACAGACTGCGAGATCATGACCTGAGCCGAAGTCGGACGCTCAACTGACTGAGCCACCCAGGCGCCCCTATCCAAGAAGTCTTAAATTCTATTTCACTACTACATTGTAACTTCCTTCCTTGCTTCTTTATTCCTGTTATTCCTCATTAGAGACACATCAAGACCTCCAGCCTCTTGAATCTTTCATCTTCCCCCAATTTATCAGTCCCTCTCTTTGCTTCCTGCTTCCTTTCCTACTTAGCCCAAATCCCACAATTTAGCACAGAATTCTGCCACTTAGGCATTTTTAACTTTCTCATTTCATCGTTCCTCTGAGACACCAAACTTTTCTACTGACAACCCATACTCTTGTTCCAATATATTTGACATTAATGGGCACACTATCAGCTTACCACCTTTTTTTAAAAAATTATTTTAAGTTTATTTATTTTTGACAAAGTGAGAGCATGAGCTGGGGAGGGGCAGAGAGAGGGAGACACAGAACCCGAAGCAGGCCCCAAGCTCCAAGCTGTCAGCACAGAGCCCGACACTGGGTTCGAACTCACGAACTGTGAGATCATGACCTGGGCCGAAGTCAGATGCTTAACTGACCGAGCCACCCAGGCGTGCCCCTATATCAGCTTACCACCTCTTAAGTCACTCAAAACCTCAGTTTTCCCATCTATAAATAAAGTAGACTGATACCTATTCTTTACAGGGTAATTTAAATAAATACCCTATGTTGCACAATTATGTGTATTAATATCTCCCCACTCAAGAACAGCGTCCAACAAAGGTGGAGATAATAAATGTAGTTGCCCTTTTCCCTCTCCCTACCAAATTCATTCCCCATGCTACTTTTTGAGTGTTCCTGTAATTTCCCTCACTGGACTCAAAATGTGTTTATATGCCTTTCTCTTCCACAAGAATCACTTTCTCAATAGTAGCCTGACATTTTGGACTAGATCATTCTTTGCTATACAGGGCTGTTCTATGCACAGGGTATTCAGCAAACAGCATCCTTGTCTCTACCCACTGGATGCCAATAGCACCCTCCAAGTTGTGACAACCAAAAATGTCTTCAGAAATTGCCAAATGCCCTCTGAGCAGTAGAATCACCTCTGGTTGAAAACCACTGACCTAGATCAACGGCTATGGTACTTTTTTGACCAAAACTCACAGTACGAAAAATTCCATTTATATATAAAATACCGGAAACAATAACTTCAAAAAATAATGTCCAATGCCTTTAACATTTTCTACTCAATTAAGAAAACAATGACTAGACTGAACCTCCATATGCAAAGTAACCTGTTATTTGTCTCATCTTTACATCCATAGCACCTAGCAAATTGTGCGGCACATAAGAGGCACAAAAATACTTGTTACATTGTCCTGGATGGTTCTTTCAAGTCACTCAATGAAGTATTTTGCAGTTAACTACAATAAAAACAAGATTAAATTAGTTTCTACTTCTTGGTGCTCAAAAGTGAGCACCTTCTATAGCTTCCAGAGAAAACTTCTTCACCTCTGTCCTGAAATACTGTATGACCTATAATCTGGGTTAAGTAAAATATGCAAATCCATTCAAGTATAAAATTTATATTACACATGTGTACTACAGTGTGATTTAAAATGTTCAGGGACACCTGGGTGGCTCAGTCAGTTAAGTGTCCAACTCTTGATTTTGGCTCAGGAGATGATCTCACCGTTCACGAGTTCACGACCCATTATCAGGCTCTGCACTGTAAATGCAGAGCCTGCTTGGGATTCTCTCTCTCTCTGTTCCTCCCCTGCCTTTATGCTCACTCGCTCTCTCTCAAGATAAATGAACTTTTTAAAAATTCTTAAAAAAAATAGTAAAATAAAATGTTCAAAACCTGGGACGCCTGACTGGCTCAGTCGGAAGAGCATGTAACAATCTCAGAATCATGAGTTCAAGCCCCACACCAGGTTTAGAGACTACTTAAATAAAATTTTACTAAATTTTTTAATGTTTATTTCTGAGACAGAGCACAAGCAGGGGAGGGGCAAGAAAAACAGAATGCAAAGCAGGCTCCAGGTTCTGAGCTGTCAGCACACAGAGTCTGAAGTGGGGTTCAAACTCACAAGCCATGAGATCATGACCTGAGCATGACATTGGACGCTTAACTGACTGAGTCACCCAGATGCCCCGAGCTTTAAAATAAAATATCCAAAACGTGAGGCATCTTTCTTTAAAGAAGCCTAGGATATGATAATCTCACCATTTGCCGATATTCCCGAATCATTTTTAGTTTGTCTTCTCCTCCCTTGTTTTCTTCTTTCTGTTCAATGCTGCTGATTATTCTCCAGGAAGCTCTTCTGGCTCCAATCACATTTTTATATGCAACAGATAGGAGGTTTCTTTCTTCAACTGTCAACTCCACATCCATCCCTGCTACTTTCTTCATCGATTCCACCATTTCTATAAGGGAAAAGTGAAATCAGACCTTACAAAGTAAGTTTTGTTGATACAAAATCCCTTCACAATAGGTCTTTTTTTCTGTCAAGCTAGTATAAAAAGGTAAGAATTTTAACAAAAATAACTACAATCATTAAACCTGAAAGGAGTAAAAAACCAAAATTCATGTAAAAGAAAGTAAACTAAGAGCCTAGAACAAGAGAATCTGTAATAAAAGTTCTATGGAATCAAAACCTCATACACCACCTAATTCAATACAGCTTAGAAGCATCTGTCTCATTAAATAAGGGAACTAGGAAAGCACATCTGCCCATTTCCCAGTAAAAATAATTGAGCTGGCAGTTTAACACAAAGATTAAAAATCTGTAGGCTCTAGGGGCGCCTGGGTGGCGCAGTCGGTTAAGTGTCCGACTTCAGCCAGGTCACGATCTCGCGGTCCATGAGTTCGAGCCCCGCGTCGGGCTCTGGGCTGATGGCTCAGAGCCTGGAGCCTGTTTCCGATTCTGTGTCTCCCTCTCTCTCTGCCCCTCCCCCGTTCATGCTCTCTCTCTGTCCCAAAAATAAATAAAACGTTGAAAAAAAATTTAAAAAAAAATCTGTAGGCTCTAGGGGTACCTGGGTGGCTCAGTCGGTCAAACCCCCAACTTTGGCTTAGACGATGAACTCACAGCTTGTGGGTTCAAGCCCCACATCGGGCTCTGTGCTGACAACTCAGAACCTGAAGCTTGCTTCAGATTATGTCTCCCTCTCTCTGCCCCTCCCCCACTCATGCGCGTGCTCTCTCGAAAATAAAATAAGCATTAAGAAAATCTGTTTTAATTTACAGGCTCTAAAATATTTTTTCTTACAAATAAATTCTATTTCAAAAAATGTCATGGGAGAAAAGAATATTCATTCATATAGCAAACATACGCATTTGAGCATTTGGTTAAATCACAAACACAAACCAAACGTAATTTTGGATGTTTCCATCCTTCCACCTTTAGAAAGAAATTGTCCACCTCCTACACATTCATTAGCAAAACTTTTGATGGTTCCTATTTGTTACCACTAGGTGGCGGGCTAAGAAAGGGGCCCAGATAAACCTTAGGAGATCCCCAAGTTTAAAGAAAAACACAGGGAACAACAATGCAGAGAAATGCAAAGGAAGAACCAAAAACAGCTCAATGAATACTAACCCAATAAATATATTTACTAAAACTATGCTTTTAGAAAAGACTAAATGCTATATCACCATGTGGCTCTTTACTGATTCAGAATCTTTGGTCTTAAGACCCCAAGAATCTACATTTTAACAAATACCCTTAGCATACATTAACACTCTAAGCATAAGCATATTCTAAAATATGATACAGATAGTAACTTTATGAAACACTCCTTAACAGTTAAATTATGTGCTGTCCCAGGAAAATAAGTTTTAAAAAATTACACTTTAGGGAGTACCAGAAAATTAATAGAAACATTAAGATAGTAAGGTCTTTGAAAAGTTTGGTAGTTCTTATAGTTAGAAAACCCTATTAAGACTCAGTAATTCCACTAGAGATTTCCCAAAAGAAATTAAAATGTATCTTAACAAGGACCTTCACACAAATAAATGGCCACGGCAACTTTATTCAAAACGCTAAGGTGAAAACAACCCAAAAGTCTAAGTATACAATGGAGTACTACTCAAGAATAAAAAAATAAACTACGGATACAAATAACAAGATGTAGGGGGCGCCTGGGGGTGGCTCAGCCTTTTAAGTCTGTTAATTTCGGCTTGGGTCATGACCTCACAGTTCTTGGGACGACAAGAAGCCTGCATGGGGTTCTCTCTCTCCCTCTACCCATTCCTTGCTCGCACACGTATGTGGACACATGCACTTCCTTCTCCCCGACCCGCACAAAAATTTTAAAACAAAAAGTCACAAGATAGATGAATTACAAAATCATTCTAACTGAAAAAAGCCAGACCAAAGAAGACTATATAATTCACTCAAGCCAAGTCACAGAAATTGCAAAACTATAAAGACAACAAATAAGTGGTTATACCAAGGTATAGGGGTGAAGTGACGGGCTTGTGTGTAAAGGAAATTTGGGGAGTAAGAAAATTGCTCCACTGTGGTGGTTACACTTATCTAAACACTAAATTGTACAATATAAACCCTTGCATCACACAAGAGTAGGGCACCAAGCACAGTCAGAAATCCAAGTATACCTTGTAGTTCCCCAAAACCTTTACTAATAGCCGAATGCTGACCAAAAGCCTTGCTGATAATTAACACATATTTCTGTATGCTATATCTATTATATACTGCATTCCACAATAAAGTAAGCTAGAGAAAAAGTTATAAAGAAAATTCCATAAGAGAAAATACATTCACAGTACTGTACTGGTTCATTGAAAAAAAAAATCCACATGTAAGTAGACCTGCTCAGTTCAAGCCCATGTTGTTCAAGAGTCAACTGTATATGTAAAAGGGGTATATTTTATCATATATAAATTATACTTTAAATAACTTTTTAATGTAATTCTGAAGCATTAAAGAAATAGTAGGGAGTACAGTAATAAAACCATTAATTCATTTGTGGAAGCCTGAAAGCATTCATTTTTTTTTAATTCAGTAGGCTCCATGCCCAACACAGGGCTTGAACTCACCACCTTGAGATCAAGAGTCACATGCTGTAAGGACTGAGCCAGCCAAGTGCCCCAGAACTTTTTTTTTTTTTAACTACAGTCATTAGGGGCGCCTGGGTGGCACAGTCGGTTAAGCGTCCGACTTCAGCCAGGTCACGATCTCACGGTCCGTGAGTTCGAGCCCCGCGTCGGGCTCTGTGCTGACGGCTCAGAGCCTAGAGCCTGTTTCCGATTCTGTGTCTCCCTCTCTCTCTGCCCCTCCCCCGTTCATGCTCTGTCTCTCTCTGTCCCAAAATAAATAAACATTGAAAAAAAAAATTTAACTACAGTCATTAAAAAAAGGGGGGTGGGGCGCCTGGGTGGCTCAGTCAGTTGAGCGTCTGACTTCGGCTCAGGTCATGATCTTCCGGTCTGTGAGTTACAGCGTTGGGCTCTGTGCTGACAGCTCAGAGCCTGGAGCCTGTTTTCCATTTCTGTGTCTCCCTCTTTCTCTGCCCCTCCCCTGCTCATGCGCGCGCGCGCGTTCTCTCTCTCTCTCTCTCTCCCTCTCTCTCTCTCTGAAAAATAAACATACATTTAGAAAAAAAAAAAAAAAGGCTAAATTTAGGGCCAGTGGGGTCAGAGGGTAATTTCAAGATCACTTCCATACAAGTTTATTTTCAAAAAACTAACAAATTAAACATTCCTCAGAAGTGAATCAGTAATTAGTTTTCTATATTGGCCCCAACAAAGCAATTTAAAAATTAATCTAGCCACACCAAAAGACAATTCTTTTAAATTGTATGACTTTGCAACTATATGGAAAAACTATACACAAAATACCACCAAAAATTTAACAATGATAGGTCTGAGTACTATTCCAGATAATTTGCATTTCCTTCACTTTCTATGCTTTAAAATTTTCAACATTTTAACAATATTTTTACAGTAAGAAGAGGGAAATATATTTTTAAAAATTTTTAAAAATTTTTTGAGAGAAAGGGAGAACGTGAACAGTGGAGAGAGGCAGAGGGGGAGAGAGAGAATCCCAAGCAGGATCAAGGCTCAGCATGGAGCCCGTTGCAGAGCTTGATCACAACCTGAGCCAAAATCAAAAGTCCAACATTCAACCAACTGAGCCACCCAAGGGCCCTAGGGAAATGGAATTAAAGGACTCAATGACAGTCTACAATCCGATTCAATTAAGTATATCACTCCTTTCATTTTAGAAAGCCACAAACTATGCACAAAAGACTATGGTACAACTACAGAAGCAGCAGTTACCCAGTTTTATTAAACAACAGCTTCACTGATCTTCACCTATATGATTCACTCATTTAAAATGTACAATGTATGGGAATGCAAGCTGGTGCAGCCACTCTGGAAAACGGTATGAAGGTGCCTCAAAAAACTAAAAATATAACTACCCTACGACCCAGCAATTGCGCTACTAGGTATTTATCCAAGGAATACAGGTGTGCTGTTTCGAAGGGACACAGGCACCCCAATGTTTATAGCAGCACCATCAACAACAGCCAAAGTATGGAAAGAGCCCAAATGTCCACCAGTGGATGAATGGATAAAGAAGATGTGGTATATATATATACATACACATACATACATACATATACACACACACAATGGAGTATTACTCGGCAATCAAAAAGAATGCAATCTTACCATCTGCAACTACGTGGATGGAACTGGAAGTATTAGGCTAAGTGAAATTAGTCAGAGAAAGACAAATATTATGACTTCACCCATATGAGGACTTTTAATCTTCAAAACAGATGAACATAAGGGAAGGAAAACAAAAATATAAGAACAGGGAGGAGACCAAAACATAAGAGACTCATAAATATGGAGAACAAACAGAGGGTTACTAGAGGGGGTGTGGGAGGAGGGATGGGCTAAAATGGGGAAGGGGCACTAAGGAATCTACTCCTGGAATCATTGCTGCACTATATGCTAACTAATTTGGATGTAAATTTTTAAAAAATAAAATTTTTAAAAATAAATAAAACGTACAATGTAGTGGTTTTTAGTATATTCACAAAGTGGTGCAACGATGCCCACAATCAGTTTTAGAACAGTTTCATCTCACCTGAAAAAGAAACACTCCATACCCATTAGCCATCACTCCCCACATATACCCCAATTCTCTCAACCCTAAGTAACCACCAATCTCCTTTCCATCTCTACGGATTTACCATTCCGGACATTCCATATAAATGCAACCATGTTATGTAGGCATACCTTGTTTTACAACTGCATTGTTTACAAATTGAAGATTTGTAGCAACTTTGTACTAAGCAAGTCCTCAGCACCATATTTCCAACAGCATCAGTTCATCTCATGTTTCTGTGTCACACTTCAATAATTCTCGTAATATTTCAAGCTGATTTTTCATTATTATTACATTTGTTATGGCGATCTATAATCAGTGATCTTTGATGTTACAACTGTTTGGGGGCACCACAAACCGCACCCGTGTAAAATGGCAAACAATAAATGATGTGTTCTGTCCCACCAACCTGCTATTCATCTTCAGTACCATGTCCTGTCACCCCACACTCCACTATCTCTCCCTCTCTCCTCAAGCCTCTCTATTCTCTGAGACACTACAATATTGAAATTAGGCCAGTTAATAACCCTAAAATGGTCCCTAAGTGTTCAAGTGAAAGGAAGTCACACAACTCTCACTGTAAATCAAAAGCTAGCAATGATTAAGTTTAGTAAGGAAGGTATGGTGAAAGTTGAGGCAGGCCAAAAGCTAGGCCTCTTATGCCAAACAATTTGCCAAACTGTGAATGCAAAGGAAAAGTTCTTGAAGTTGAAATGAAAAGCACTACTCCAGTTAACACATGAATAATAAGAAAGCAAAACAGAGAAGTTTTAGTGGTCTGGATAGAAGATCAAACTAGCCACAACATTCCCTTAAGCCAAAACCTAATCCAGATCAAGGCCCTAACTTTCTTCTATTATATGAAGGCTGAGAGAGGGGAGGAAACTACAGAAGAAAAGTCAGGCCAGCAAAGGTTGGTTCATGAGGCTTAAGGGAAGAAAGTCCTCTCCACAACAAGGTGAAGCAGCAAGTGCTGTGGTACAAGCTACAACAAGTTATCCAGAAGATCTAGCTAACATAATTAATGAAGGTGGCTACACACTCAACAGATTTTCAGTGTTGATAAAACAGCTTTATATTATTAGAGGCCATCTAAGATTTTCCCAGCTAAAGAGAAGTCAATGCCTGGTTTCAAAATTTCAAAGGATAGGGTGACTCTCATGTTAGGTAGGGCTAAAGCAGCTGGTGATTTTAAGTTGAAGCCAATGTTCACTGACGAGTCTGAAAATCCTCAGCCCTTAAGAATTATGCTAAATTTGGGTGCCTGGCGAGCATAGTCGGTACAGCATGCAACTCTTGATCTCAGGGTTGTGAGTTCAAGCCCCTCACTGGTTGTAGAGATTACTAAAAATATAATCTTCAAAAAAAATTACGCTGAATCTACTCTGCCTGTACAGTATAAGGGAACAAAAGCCTGATGACAGCACATCTGTTTACAACACAGTTCACTATTTTTAGCCTACTATTGAGACCTACTGCTCAGGAAAAAAGATTCCTTTTCAAAATATTACTGCTCAATGACAATGGACCTGGTCACCCTAGAGCTCTGATGGAGATGGACAAGATTAAGGTTTTCACATGCCTGCTAACACAATATCAATTCTGCATCCCAAGAATCAAGGATAATTTCAACTTTCACTATTATTAACAAATACATTTCAGAAAGAAAAAAAAAAAGAAATACATTTCAGGGGTGCCTGGCTGGCTCAATCAGTACAGCATGCCACTCTTGATCTTGGGATCATGAGTTCTAGACCCATGTTGGGTGGACATTACGTAAATAAACTTTAAAAAAAGTGGACTTAAAACCAAAATGAGATATCACCTGTCAGAATGGCTACTGTCAAAAAGACAAAAAATAAGTGTTGGTGAACATGTGGACAGAAGGGAACCCTAATGCACTACTGGTGGGAATGTAAATTCGTGCAGCCACTGTAGAAAACAGTATGGAGATTCCTCAAAAAATTAAAAATAGACAGGGCGCCTGGGTGGCTCTGTCGGTTGAGCGTCCAACTTCAGCTCAGGTCATGATCGCACAGTTCGTGGGTTCAAGCCCCACGTCGGGCTCTGTGCTGACAGAGCCTGGAGCCTGCTTCAGATTCTGTCTGTCTGTCTGTCTCTCTCTGCTCTTCTCCCACTCATGCTCCGTCTCTCTCTCTCTCAAAAATAAAAAAATAAACATAAAAAAATTTTTTTAATTAAAAATAGAAATACCATATGATCCAGTAATTCCACTACTGAGTATTTAACTCAATGAAAATAAAAACACTAATTTGAAAAGATATATGCATCTCCACTTATCACAGTATTATTTACAATAACGAAGATATGGAAGCAATCTAAGTGTCGATCAAGAGATGAATGGATAAAGATATAGTGTGTACACATACATTCCATGGAATACTACTCAGCCACGAAAAGGAATGACCTCTTGTCATTTGCAATAATATGGACGGACACAGAAGATATTCTGCCAAGTGAAATAAGACAGAGAAAGACAAATACCATTATTTCACCTATATATGAAATCTAAAGAACAAAATAAAAGAACAAACAAAAAAGCAGGAACAGACCCCTAAGTGCAGAGAACTGGTAGCTGCCAGAGGAAAGGGAGGTAGGGGATGGACAAAAGTGTGAAGGAGAGTGGGAGGTATGGGCTTCCAGTTATGGAACGAGTAAGTCAGAGGGATGAAAGGTACAGCACAGGGAATACAGTCAGTGGTGTTGTGATAATGCTGTATAGTGACAGAAGTAGCTACACTTGTGGTGAGCATTGTATAATCCATACAGTTGCTCAATCACTGCTGTAAACCTGCAATTAATGTAACATTGTGTGTAAACTCTAAGAGCCAATAAAAAAAATAAATAACATAACAGGGGCTCCTGGGTGGCTCAGTCAGTTAAAGGCCCAACTCTTCATTTCTCTTGATTTCTGTTCAGGTCATGATCTCACAGTTCATGAGATCAAGCCCCGCATCAGGCTCTGAACTGACAGTACAGAGCCTGTTTGGGATTCTCTCTCTCTGTCCCTCCCTCACATGCATGCTCTCTCCCTCTCTCAAAATAAATAAATAAACTAAAATAATAAAATAACAAAGTAGGCCTGAAGGTTGACTCAACTGCTGCAATCTCAACTGCTGCAATCTCATGATAAAACTAACAAATAAGGGAGTTAGGTTGCTTCTTATGAATGGAGCAAAGAAAATGGTTTATTTTTTTTAATGTTCATTTATCTTTGCGAGAGTGTGAGTGGAGGAAGGGCAGGGAGGGGGACAGAGAATCCAACGCAAGCCTGATACGGGGCTCAAACACACGAACTGCAAGACCATGACCTGAGCCAAAGTTGGACACTCTACCGGCTGAGCCACCCAGGCACCCCAGAAAATGGTTTTTTTTTTTTTTTAATTTTTTTTTCAACTTTTATTTATTTTTTTGGGACAGAGAGAGACAGAGCATGAACGGGGGAGGGGCAGAGAGAGAGGGAGACACAGAATCGGAAACAGGCTCCAGGCTCTGAGCCATCAGCCCAGAGCCTGACGCGGGGCTCGAACCCACGGACCGCGAGATCGTGACCTGGCTGAAGTCGGACGCTTAACCGACTGCGCCACCCAGGCGCCCCAGAAAATGGTTTTTTGAGATGGAATTTACTTCTGGTTAAGACTGCTGAAATGAATCCAAAATCTATAAAGAACTTATCAAAATCAACACCCAGAAACCAAATAATCCAGTGAAGAAATGGGCAAAAGACATGAATAGACACTTCTCCCAAAGAAGACATCCAGATGGCTAACAGACACATGAAAACATACTCAACATCACTTATCATCAAGGAAATACAAATCAAAACCACAATGAGAGACCACCTCACCTGTCAGAATGGCTACAAATTAACAACTCAGACAACAACAGATGTTGGCAAGGATGTGGAAAAAAAAGCACCCTTTTTCACTGTTAGTAGGATGCAAACTGGTGCAGCCACTCTGGAAAACGGTATGGAGTTTCCTCAAAATATTTAAAAACAGAACTACCTTACAACCCAGCAACTGCACTACTACGTATTTATCCAAAGGATACAGGCATGCTGTTTCAAAGGGGCACATGCACCCCCCCAATGTTTATAACAGCGTTATCCACAACAGCCAAAGTATGGAAAGAGCCCAAATGTCCATCGACAGATGAATGGATAAAGATGTGAGATATACACACACACACAATGGAGTATTATTACTCAGCAATCAAAAAGAATGAAACCTTGCCATTTCAAACAATATGTATGGAACTAGAGTGTATCGTGCTAAGCAAAATTAGAGAAAGACAAATAGGACTTCACTCATATCTGGAATTTAAGACACAAAACAGATGAACATAATGGAAAGGAAGTAAAAAACCATAAAAACAGAGAGGGGGACAAAACATAACATACTCTTAAATATAGAGAACAGGGTTGCTGAAGGGGTTGTGGGTGGGGGTATGGGCTAAATGGGCAAGGGGCATTAAGCATGACACTTGTTGGGATGAGCACTGGGTATTATATGAAGAGGATGAATCACTGGATTTGACTCCTGCAATCAGTATTGTACTATATGCTAACTAACTTGGATGTAAATTTAAGAAAAAAATTTTAATTGGAAAAAAGACTTCTGAAATGACATTAAAGCATTTAAAATAGTACTTAGACTTAGTTGATAAAGCATTAGCAGGGTTAGGGTTAGGGTTAGGGTTAGGGTTAGGGTTAGGGTTAGGGTTAGGGTTAGGGTTAGACGTTGACTCCCAATTTTGAAAGACATTCTACCATGGGCAAAATGCTATCAAACAGCATCCCATGTTCCTGAAAGGAAATCAATGAATGCAGAAAGCCTCACTGTTGTCTTTTTTAAGACACTGCCACAACCGTCCCTACCTTCAGCAACCACCACCCTGATCCGTTAGCAGCCATCAACAAGGCAAGACATTCCAGCACCAAAAAGAGGACTCACTAAAAGTTCAGACACAGCATTTTTTAGCAGTAAAGTATTTTTAACTAAGGTATGTAATTTTTTTTGACATAATGCTACTGCATACTTAAGGACTACAGCATATTGTAAAAATAACTTTTATATGCACTAGCAAACCAAAAAATTCATCTGACTTGATTAGGATATTCGCTTCATTGGGATGTTCGCTTTACTGCAGCAGTCTGGAACTAAATCAACAATATCTCCAAGTATGCTTCTAATATGTTGTCTTTGTAACTGGCTTCTTTCAATTAGCATGTCTCAGGGTTCACCCAGAATGCAGCACCTAACAATATAGTTCACAAACTATATGGATAGACCACATTTTATTTATACATTTACTAGTTAGTGGACGTGAGTTGAATTTTCACTTTTTGGCCACCATGACTAACGCTGCTATGAATATTCGCAGAAGTATGCTTTCAGGTCTCTTGCCTATATTACCTAGCAGTGGAACTGCAGGGACATCACAGTAACTTTTTGAAGGAACTGCCAAACTTTTTCACAGGGGCTGCACTATTTTTACATTCCTACTGGCAATATAGGAAGATTCTAATTTCTCCATACTCTCACTAATATTTGTTTCTTTTAAAAAGAAAAAGTTACCTCAGTGTGTGCAAAGTCGTACACATCAAGGTTTTTATTTCTTTAATGGCTAATGATGTTGAGCATCTTTTCATGTGCTTACTGGCCATCTGCGTACTTTCTCTGGAAAATATTCAGATGCTTTGCCAATCTTTTAATTGGCTTGTCTTTTTACAATGGAGTTGCAGATGTTATTTACTTTTAAGACCCCAACTCTTCCCTCTTAGCCCCTCAACTTCCAGAATCTGTCCATTCCTGAAGGTAGTAGATTAAGGGAGAGTAGTAGCCATGAGTCAGAAAAGCACTTCCTACTACCCCTGGGTGTTCTATACAACCAGCGCTTTGTACCAATTTGCAAATTATGACTATAATGAAGCTCTCATGAAAACCTTGGTGTCATCCTACCCTTTTAACACCAGCAACAGAAACATGATCCTACCTATAAAGTACTCCAAAACTTTACGTGAAAACTCATTTATCCAAAACTGGCCACACCTTCGAAACCACCATCAGCAGGATTAGCGCAATTATATTCACATAAAATGCTCAATTTAACTAGTATTTCACAAAGTCTTCTCTGCAATAACTATTTTCTCAATGTGATCTAAGCACTTCTGGGATGGGGGATGGCTGTCAAATCTGTTTGCAGCAGGTATGATCAAAACTTATGAACCAGTGAATAGAGTGTCACTGTCAAAGACTACATGTGGATGCAGAGGCAATTTGGTACAAAAACTCTGGACAAAATTTGGGAGACTTCCAAGTAGCTTGGGGACAATAGGTAGCTGACTGAAAATCATCAAAGAAACTGAAATTTAGAATACTAGCAACAGAAAGGGCACAATAATCAAACATACTAATAAATGCCTGTTTGGGGGCACCTGGGTGGCTTAGTCAGTTAAAGCATCTGACTTTGTCTCAGGTCATGATCTCACAGTTCGTGAGTTCGAGTTCCGCTTTGGGTGAACTTGAGCCCTGCTTCTGTCTGTCTGTCTCTCTCTCTGCCCCTCGATCATTTGTGCCCTTTTTCTCTCAAAAATAGTAATAATAATTTATAAAGTTAAAAAAAAAAAAGCCTGTTTGGTTCCAGGCCATTTCCCCTTACTGTGTAGTAATAGCCTAGTTAGACATCAATTACTTTAAACCAGCTTGCCTGTATTTGTTATGGGACTATCCTGCCAAAAGAAGTTCCCTATTTTTCACCCTGACTTTAATTTAGCTTTATTTCTTAGTTTTGCTCTTTGAAGTATTTGTGTAAATATATTCATTCAATAAACCATTCACAAATAAAACACCTCATGCCAGGCACTGTTCCAAATGCTTTGCAGGTATTAATGCATTTAATCTTCTCAACAAGCCTTTGAAGTAGGTAGCAGTATTATCCCCATTTTATAAGGAAATTGAAGAACAGGGAAGTTAAACTTGATCGAAATCACAAAGTCAGTAGATTATAAACCCAGGCAATCTGACTCCAGAGCTGTACTTTCATTTAATCATACTACCTCAGATTTGAATATTTATTTGAATTCATCTGGATGGGGATCCTTTGGTCTTTTCCTCCCCACCCCCCAACCCGGTCTTTTTCTTTTTTTTTTTTTTAATTGAAGTAAGAACAGATGCAATAAATAGATGCAGTGACAAGAGACACAAGCTTAATACATTAAAATTTGGCTTATTCTTGCTTAAAGCACATCCTTTTCCACCAAGTTAACCCTCCAGAACACTATCTCCAAAAAGCTTAATGCCCATGCCTAGCAGAATAACTCCCATGCCACTAAGATTTCTACATCAACGTCCCAGTAAACATGATTATCCCAAGATGTCCCCAACAGCTGGTAAAGCAAGTTTCTGCTGAGATTCAATAGCCCTGTAATCTTATAAAGACAAAGTACAAATCTACAAGGGGGCATGTTTCCACCTATTAAACTGACTAAAAATTACCACAATGCCTAATTCTACAGTTCCTAATGAGATCCAGGGTCAGAAGAGAAGCAAACTGTTCAGCATCCGTCATGGAAAAATGAGCAGGCACTGTACTAGCTGACAGAATTAATGTACCTTGTACTGAAGCATACAGGGTCATAACCATAATTATTCCCAATATGGAAAAAATACTTGCCAGTGGTTACAAAACATAATCCTGACTTTAAAACACAAAAACAGGGGCGCCTGGGTGGCTTAGTCACTTAAGCAACTGACTTGGGCTCAGGTCAATGATCTCACAGTTCATGGGTTAGAACCCCGTGTCGGGCTGTGCTGACAGCTCAGAGCCTGGAGCCTGCTTAGGATTCTGGGTCTCCTTCTCTCTCTGCCCCTCCCCCACTTGTGCTCTGTCTAAAAAAAATTTTTTTTAATAATTCAAAACCAGACAATTTAACTTAAGTGCCTAAACTCTCAAACACCACATTCAACGAACTTTCCAAGTTAAATGCTCATAGAAACAAGAAATTCTTAAGTCCAAGAACACTGAAAGTAATCATCCCAAGAAAAGAAAAAGGCCATAATAGCATCAGACACTGCCTTACAAAGTTTCTGTCACTCAAGGTTCTGGAGAGGTACTGGGTTTGCTTTACGTAAAGGTCGATCAGTTGGCCCATGACTGTTCTTCTTTGCCTAGGAAATTATTCATCACTCTGAATCAAACTCAAACATCTCATTCTATAAAGCCTTCCTGTGCTTCCCAATCCATGTACACATTTCTCTGAAGATCAGTGTTTTTTCTCCCCATCAAATATAACCTTCCAGTCAATCAATAATTTAGAAAATTCCCTTCCTGGGGTGCCTGGGTGGCTCAGCTGATTAAGCACAGAGTTCAACTTCAGCTCAGGCCATGACCTGACAGTTCATGAGTTCGAGCCCCACATCGGGCTCTCCTGTCAGTGTAGAGCCCACTTACCCCACCGCCCTCTGCACCTCTCCTGCTCACACTCTCTCAAAAATAAACACTTAAGAAGTAATTTTTTAAAAAATTACTTTCCTAAAAGGTCAAGAAATGTGTTTTTATCTATGTATTTCCAGAAGAGCATAGTATCTAATGCCACAAAAGGAACACAAACATGTGATGAAAGAATAAAGACAGTAAGACAAACTATATTATTTATTTTTGGGACAGAGAGAGACAGAGCATGAACGGGGGAGGGGCAGAGAGAGAGGGAGACACAGAATCGAAACAGGCTCCAGGCTCCGGGCCATCAGCCCAGAGCCCGACGCGGGGCTCGAACTCACAGACCGCGAGATCGTGACCTGGCTGAAGTCGGACGCTTAACCGACTGTGCCACCCAGGCGCCCCAAGACAAACTATATTAAATACAAAGACAGAAATAGGCTCTGGTGGGCTTGACTATGTCAGAGGTAAATGAAATCTTTAAGGATTCCTTCTAGATAGGACCAAAGATTCTGTAATCATCTGTCAGCAGTATTATTTGGTAGAAAACTTACTTATATCTGTCCCTAAAGAGGTCCCTGAGACCCAAGGTATCATCATCCTGAAAATCTGAGGTCTGTTCTTTAAATATATAAAGGGAAATTTAGTATAGTGTCTTATGTTATCTCACTTTGGTAACGTGCCTATACATTCAAATAATATTCCCAACTAACAAGACTATGGTATCTTCAGGGATCCTATCTTGAATCCTGTACACGAAATGACCAAAGGAGAACCAACACCATTTCACATTACAAGAGTCAAAGCATTTAGGGATATTGTGAGAACCTGGTCTAGAAGCTCCACTACTTATCATCAAGAGAAGACAAACAGAATAAGTAGGATTATAACATGTTTTAAATGGAAAAGTGACTGGTTGGTGTAAAAAACAAGGGTGGGTGGGAAATAAATCCATCAATGCAATCTATAAAAAAGGGTTAAAAAAAAAAAAATGCCACTTTTCCCAGTCAAGAGCTCCTAGGGCGCATTTAAGAGGATAGTGAAAGAAAAATCCTAGCTCTGTCCTTTATTTAAAAAATAGTCACACTGGGACGCCTGGGTAGCTCAGTCGGTTAAAGGTCTGAGGTCATGATCCCTCAGTTCTTGAGTTCAAGCCCCGCATCGGGCTCTGTGCTGAAGCCTACTTCAAATTCTATGTCTCCCTCTGTCTGCCCCTCCGCCGCTTGCACTCTGTCTCCTAGCACTGTCTCAAAAATAAATAAACATTAAAAAAATTTTTTAAAGATAATCACACTAGGTATTTACCCAAAGAATATAAAAATATTAACTCAAAGGGATACATGCACCCCTATGTTTACAGCAGCATTATCTACATTAGCCAAATTATGGAAACAGCCCAAGTAACCATAGATTGATGAACTGGGGGGAGGGGGAGGGGGAGGGGGAGGGAGAGAGGCACAAAGAAACTAAGTGTGTGTGTTTAATATTAGTCATAAAAAAAGAATGAAATCCATAAGGCACCTAGGTGGCTCAGTCAGTTGAGCATCTGAATTCAGCTCAGGTCATGATCTAGCAGTTTGGGAGTTCAAGCCCCGTGTCGGGCTCTGTGCTGACAGCTCCGAGCCTGGAGCCTGCTTCAGATTCTTTGTCTCCCCCTCTCTCTGCCACTCCCATGCTCATACTCTCTCAATAATTTAAAAAAAAAAAAAAAAGTTTAAAAAAAAGGGAATGAAATCTTGCCCATTTCCAACAACATGGATGGCACTAGAGAGTATTTATGCTAAGTGAAGTCAGTCAGATGAAGACAAATACCATATGATTTCACTCATATATGGAATTTAGGAAACAAAAGAGCAAAGGGGGAAAAAAAAAGAGGCAAACCAAGAAACAGACTCTCAGCTATAGAAAACAAACTTGGGGTGCCTGGGTGGCTCAAGTTGGTTAAGTGTCCGACTTCAGCTCAGGTCATGATCCTGTGTTTCTTGAGTTCGAGCCCCGCATAGGGCTCTGTGTTGTCAGCAGAGGCTGCTTCAGATCCTCTGTTGGCCTCTCTGCCCCTCCCCCGACTCTCTGTCTCAAAAAATAAACATTTAAAAGATTTAAAAAAAATAAACCGATGGTTATCAGAAAGGAGGTGGGGGTTGGGGGGACAGGTTACATAGGTGATGAGGATTAAGGAGTGCACTTGTGATGAGCACCAGGTGATGTATGGAACTGTCAAATCACTATATTGTACACCTGAAACTAACATTACACTGTATGGTAACTGGAATTTAAATAAAAGCTTTTAAAAAAATTAAAAAAAATAAAAGATAAGGATGGCTACCACCAAAAAAGCAGCAAAGAAGTGCTGACGAGGCTGTGGAGAATTAGACCCTGCAACTGTTGGTGGGCATGAAAAATGGTACAGTTGCTGTGTGAAACAGTAAAACATTTCCTTCCACAAAACTTGTTAAATACAATTACCATATAACCCAACAATTTTACTTCTGGGAATATACCAAAGAGAATTGAAAGCAGGTCTTGAAAACCTATTTGTACACACATGTTCACAGCAGCATTATTCACAATAGCTAAAACATGGAAACTACCCAAGTGTCCATCAGTGGATGAATGGATAAGCAAAATGTAATATATACATACAATAAAATATTATTCAGCCTTAAAAAGGGAAGGAAAGGGGCACCTGGGTGGCTCAACTGGTTAAGGGTCCGACTCTTGATTCTGGCTCAGGTCATGATCTAAGGGTTCTAAGATTGGGCCCCTAGTCCGTGCTAGGCATGGAACCTGCTTAAGATTCCCTCTATCTCTCCCCCTCTCTCTCTGTCCCTCTACTGCTCCTGCTGGCCTGCATGAAGGCAAGTTTCCCAAATCACTATGTCACATGGAAAGAATGCAAAGTTATCTTAGGGATGACTCAGAACTATAATGGGGATGGGGGAAGATCAGGAAAAAAACAAGGTACCTCTGTAAACTGTAAAAGTCTCTAAAATTCACATTGGTGTAATTATAAAAATCATCTCAGTAAAACTCTCTCTCTAGACTAATTATTAGTTCTCAGGAATGGTTGTCTGAAACAGTTTGGGACCTATCAAAATATATTTTATATGCATATATCTGGACTGATCAATAGAGAAGTTATTTCTTCCTGAGATAAAAATATTTTTTTAATGTTTGTTTATTTTTGAGAGAGAGCGAGCGAGCATGCAAGCATGCGCGTGGTCGGGGGAGGGGCAGAGAAAGAAGTGGGAAAGAGAATCTGAAACAGGCTCCCTGCTGACAGCAGAGAGCCCAACACTGGGCTCAAAACCTGTGAATCGTGAGATCAAGACCTGAGCCAAGTCAGGCGCTTAACCTGCCCTTATAGTTCTTTTTGCTAAATAATATTCTATTAAATAATAGTACATCTACCAAAAGAGGTAAATCTACTGTACAATTATAAATGACAGTGTAAGACCTGTACATTCCAAATGCCACTATCTTTCCCTTACCTTGAATATTCTTTCATCACATGATGACTATTATCTTACAGACACTTCACTTATTTTTAAAAATCTAAAAATAAGGATAAATACCACAGAAAAGACTTACCATCATGGAAAGCCACTTGCACTAGAAGAGAACAGCAAGAAGAGAACAAAACATCCTGCAGCATTTTCCCAGCTGCTGCGAAAAAGTACTTTATCCTTTGATGATAAAAAGAGGTAAACTTATTAGAAGGAGTGTGTCAACAGTTTAAATTTTAAGAATGTCCCCATCTTATGATTATCAGAGATATTAACACTGAGGGGAGAGACCCCTGTGTGAACATGAATGACTCTTGCACCATATGTAAAAAATATATATATTTGCGTCTTCTGGGCTCAAAAAGGAGGAAGTACAGCAGCAAAGAAAAACCTGATGTCCGCATGGGGGGGTGGGACACCCAAGTGAATAAAAACCAAAAACCCAGACCTGCTCCAGCAAATACATTGGAAGAATAGCTAAATAAGGACCACAGGGAGAACTAAAAGACCTAAAATAAACGCCAGAGAAACAAACCTCAGTAGTTAGGAGGCACCTGGGTGGCTCAGTCAGTTGAGCGTCCTAATCAGGTCATGATCCTGGGGGTCATGGAATGGAGCCCAAGTCTGGCTCTATGCTGAGCGTGGGGCATGCTTAAGATATATATTCTTTCTTTCTTTCTCTCTCTCTCTCTCTCTCTCTCTCCCCCTCCCTCCCTCCCTCCCTCCCTCCCTCCCTCTGCCCCCTTCCCTGCTTGTTCCAGTATGTACTGCACGCTCACACGCATGCTCTCTCTCTTAAAACAAATTTCTAATGTAAATCTCCATACTTAATTTTAAAGAGATGCAGTTTAGAAATAAAGGAATGAAAAGGAACTCCACCAGAGAATTAGTCTACACAGAAATGGTGAAGTATCACGCCCCTTTACTCATTCATATTCTGAAGCTACCAGAGAAGTAAAATGTCCTTCATTTGGCATGCACATATTTAAGATAACAGTCAAAGGATGATTTTACTCATCTTCAGTAAAGTTAGCATATAAATTTTAAACAATCCCCTAAAATTCTAGAAAGCAGAGTAGCCTGGATGAAATCTACTTAGCATCTCAATTTGAAAACACAAAAGAGGCTGTAAACAGGTTTAAACCTTTTCTAAAGAATCAATAGCCTGGGGGGGAGGATATGCTTGGGAACAAAATTACTCCCCAAATTTCAGAGACTTCACACAAGGTTTCTTAAGTGAGGAACTACGCCTTTTGATAGTTGAGGATTCCTGGTCAAAGCAGAAAAGGGAAAAACAAAATAATCAGGAAAGGGGTTTTCACTGCCTCTACAGTTACGCACGTAAGTGCTGCTCACATTTCACTGATGAACAGCTCACATGGCCCTTCTGCCTAAGTACAGAAGTTGTGAAAAGAGGGGAGGAAGCACTAGTGTATCAATATAAAAGAAAAAGAAAAGCCAATGAAACCACACTAAAATTAAAAAAAAAAAAAAGGCTGTCAAGTCAAAGCAGACATTATTTTTAAAAGATACACATAGTGGGGTGCCTGGGTGACTCAGTGAGCTAAGCGTCTGACTCTTGATTTCTACTCAGATCATGATCTCACGGTCCATGGGTTCCAACTCTGTGTCAGGCTTATAGCTGACAGCACAGAGCCTGATTGGGATTCTCAAAATTAATAAATACACCTTAAAAAAATTTTATGTCAAAGTTCAGGTATTATGCTTCTTTTAGAACTGATGGACTTACACAATATCCAAGGAATGGCTGAAATTATCAGCCAAACGAAATTTGGACAATCTCTAAACAGCCAATTCATAGATAATTCAATGACAATCAATACTCTGCCTTACAGATTTATAAAAGATCCAAATAACTTGGTAGCAAAGACTCTGCTGTTAATACTTAGGAATACACCAGGGTGCCTAGGTGGTTCAGTCAGTTGAGCACCAAACTTCAGCTAAGGTCATGATCTCGTTCGTGGTTCATGGGTTTGAGTCCTGCATCGGTGCAGAGCCTGCTTCCGAGCCCCTGTCCCCCTCTCTCTCTGCACCTCCCCTGCTTGTGTTCTCTCTCAGAAATAAACTTTTAAAAATGAAAGAAAAAAACATTTAGGAATACATAGATACACAGATTTTTCTAAATACCATTCACTTTATCACATCGACAAATACTCCATTGGAGATACCAGTTCTGTACCATAAAGCATGGAAAATAAATTTTCATTTGACAATCTTAAGGGAGAGTACAGTATCAGTTAACCATACAACAAATTCAGTATAATCCCTATGGAACATGATTTTTGACATAACTACACTCTAATAAACCCATGAGATTAAGCTGGTTACAAAACATTCTTAGCTAAACTTATAATGGTTGTTAAACATTAAATCCCTGCCAAATTTGACAATTTTAACTTTATCATAAATAATTCGACTGCTTAAGTCTACTCAAAGTTTGTGGTGCCATCATTTTAAAGTCTATTTGCACTTGAGTGGGCTTCCAAATCACTAAGGAATTCTAGGAGATGCTAAAACATAGTTTACGATTTTGCATTACTCAAAACTGTAATTCAATCTATAAAAAAAAAAAAAGTCTTGGTGTACCTGGGTGGCTCATTTGGTGAAGTGACCAACTCTTGATTTCAGCTCACGTCATGATCTCACAGTTTGTAGGTTCAAGCCTCATATCTGGCTCTTTGCTCAGTGCAGAGAGCCTGCTTGGGATTCTCTCTCTCCCCCCCTCTCTCTGCCCCTCCCCAGCTTGCATGCTCTCTCTCAAAAATAAATACTTTTAAAAAATAAATTTTTAGAAGTTATAAAGGAAGGAAATTTGAAGTAAATAATTTTGCAAGATTTGAAGCTTCTCCTGGGATTTTTAAGCAAGAGTTTAAACGGCTTCAAGTGGACAGAATTAATAAATTAATTTAGAAGTCAATAGAAGTATACTTTGTGTTGGAGGAAATAGGATTTTTGAAATAGAAAATATGTCTGGGAAGCCTCTCTAAAGAGGTCCTATTCAATTCTAGTAACACTTCCACAATTCTCACTTGTACTCTCAGTAAGTGGACCAAAAAACACACACACACTTTGAGAAACATAGCATGCTAGGAAAACACCACCTTTACAGCCAGAAAGACTCAGATGAGACTTTCTTCCTGCCTTACGTATTTATTTACAAGCTATTTAACCTACGTCAGGTAATCTCTGTAAGACTGTTTCCTGATCAGAGATACCCACCTCTCACTAGGTTCTGAGAGTTAAAAGGAAGACTGCATAGGCAAATTCTGTAGCAAGTAACAGAACTCAACAGCATCTTAAAAATCCTTTTCTTTGCTTGCCTCTCTTCCAAGATTTAAAAAAAGGGGGACAGAGGAATCCAGGAGGATGTAAGCCCTCAGAGGAATGTTAACAATGTGCTTGATGCAGTAATGAGCTAAATAAAGAACACGGTTTAGAATCTAAGCCTAATAAATAGAACCTTTTGCATCACCTAACTCCATCTCCTCTTTCTAGCCCAGATAACTCCATTCTTAGGCCTCACATGCTTAATTCCAATACTGCACTCTTGATGACATATCTGAAAGAACCTTCCTCTCTCACTACCCAAATCTTATCCACTGGATAGCTCGCCTATTACTCAAGCTTTCCCTAATAATTATTCACAATGCTATCCTCAATGCCCCTTTTCTCAAATTCCTGTATCACATAAGCTAGCAAAATCATTTTGTTTTTAGCCACAATTCTCCTTAAAGTGGACTGTAAGATCCTTTACATTGAGTATTATAGTAAATTCTTTTATCATTCACAAGGGGAAACTCATTCTCAAAACTCACTAAATACCTATTGATTAAAAAGCCCAAGAATGGATTTACAGGAGAAATCCTTAGGAATGCTTTTGAAGGTACCAAGAGAGGAATTCCTAATTATATCAAATGATCAAAATGTAATATAAAAATGTTGACACAGGGGAAAATGATAAAAATCGACAAATGAAGGGAAGAAACATTAAGAAGCCCATAAGGTATGCAGTGCCAACTCTAAAACAAGATAAATAGTATTTTTAAGTCAGATTAAATATGCTTATTAGCATTTACAGCTAAATTTAAATCTAAAGTTATGCTACATATTCTATCATCTGCAAGGCAGAAAGTAATCCTTTATTACTGCACTTGGGCAAATATATCCACATAACTAACCATTACTCATTGTTCAAAGCTGGACAAAAATTAGACAAAAAAAGCTATGCAGTACTGCTACATAGCTTCCAATATTCTCAAACTCAGGATCCCTGACAATTACTTAACTGCTGAAAAAAACCGTTGAGACAGCCTCTCTCTAGAAGGGAACGTTACAAGGTCATCTAGTCAAAAGCAGCTGTATACCCCGATATACGCATTAGGTTTGGAGTACAGACCAAATGCCTGAATTTTTAATAAGCACACTCAGTTACTCTAATTCAGTCAGGCATATGAGAAACAATGATCGATTCCAGTGGTTCTCAATGCTGGCTGCACACTGAAATTCTTTAAGGAGTTCTTCTTTTGGGGCACCTGGGTGGCTCGGTGGGTTGAGTGGCCCAACTCTTCGCTCAGGTCATGACTTCGCTCAGGTCATTATCTCAGTCTGTGAAACTAAGCCCTGCTGTGGGCTCCTTGCTGAGAGCTAGGATTCTCTCTTCTCACCCCCTCTCTCTGCCCCTCCACCACTGGCCCACGAGTGCTCGCTCGCTCTCGCTCTCTGTCACTCAAAATAAATAAACTTTAGAGATGCCTGGGTGGTTCAGTCTGTTGGATATCAGACTTCGGCTCCGGTCATGATCTCATGGTTCATTAAGTTCGTGAGTTCGAGCCCCACATCAGGCTGTGCTCTCAGTGCAGAACCTGCTTCAGATCCTGTCTCCCTCCTCTCTCTCTGCCCTCCCTTGCTCAAGCTCTCTGTCAAAAATAAAACATTTAAAAAATAAACTTTTTAAAAAAAATGTTTGAAGGGGAACCTGAGTGGCTCAGTTCGTGAAGCCTCCAACTCATGATCTCACGGTTTCTGAGACTGAGCCCTGCATGGGGCTTTGCACTGACAGTGGGGAGGCAGCTTGGGATTTTTCTCTCTCCCTCTCTGCCCCTCCCCCACTCTCTCAAAAACAAACCGTAAGAAAAATGAAAAAACATTAAAAAAATAAAAATCCTTTTTAAAAAATGTTGAACATTTCTGTAATTTAACAAAAAGAAAAAAAATTTTTTAAGTTTATTTATTTTTAGAGAGGGAGAGAGGAGTGAGCAGGGAAGGAACAGAGAGAGAAGGAAAGAGAGAATCCCAAGCAGGTTCTACACTGCCAACTCAGACAAGAGCGACCAGGAGCTGAAACCCACGAACCCTCAAATCATGACCTGAGCCAAAACCAACAGTCAGACATTTAACTGACTGAGCCACCCAGGCACTCCAGACGTTTTTGTTTTAGACATTAGACTGACCTAGATTAACACACCATTTTTTAAATTTTCATGTTAGTCTGGCTAAACCCATCATCCAATTGGTTTCTAAAGTATTTTTTAATATCTACAATGTTTTGGTGAGAAAAAGGTATGTTGCTAAATGATATGTATGTTTCCATGAAAAAATGTAATACAGATGTGTACATCCACTCTTTTAGGAAACTTTCCATATTAACATCCATACGATCCAGATTTTTCTTAGTGATGTATCAATGGTGGAATAGGCAGCATTTTTCTTTATTGGTGTTATACAAAGTAATAATGTATGTCAAATCAATAGCATGTTGGGGGTCTATAAAATGGAAGTATCTTTTTTTTTTTTCAACGTTTATTTATTTTTGGGACAGAGAGAGAAAGAGCATGAACGGGGGAGGGGCAGAGAGAGAGGGAGACACAGAATCGGAAACAGGCTCCAGGCTCTGAGCCATCAGCCCAGAGCCCGACGCGGGGCTCGAACTCACGGACCGCGAGATCGTGACCTGGCTGAAGTCGGACGCTTAACCGACTGCGCCACCCAGGCGCCCCTATCCTCCTGTATTTGTACGTGCATGGACACTGGAGCAACGACAAAATTCTCGAAGTATATTCAAACCATTAACAGTAACAATAATTACTTCTGGCGGTACAGAGAAGCTGTATCTATTTGACAGGGCTGTACTATTGGACTTTATAACATTTAATTTTAGCTTTTGTAATTAAAACAGACATGCGTTTCACATTTTAAGTAACGTTTAAAATATTTAAATACATGAGTTCTTGTAGTGAAAACATTATATGCACTGAGCATTCATGAACTCGTTGTACTGTAAAATGAAAAGCTCCTTTCAGAAAAGGATGGTACAGAAGCCAAAGACCTCAGGTTTATTTACCTTTTTTTATAATGTTTATTTTTGAGGGAGGGAGAGAGGGCATGCAAGCAAGTGGAGGAGGAGTAAAGAGAGGGAGACACAGAATCCAAGGGAAGCTCCAGGTTCTGAGCAGTCAGCATAGAGCCGGGAGGAGGGGCTCGAACTCATGAACCATGAGATCATGACCTGAGCCAAAGTCGAACACTTAACTGACTGAGCCATGGGCACCCCAGGTTTGTTTACTTAGACCAGTAAATTCCACTCCTCAAAATCTCTCCTAAGCAAATAACCCAAATTACAGAAAATGCTATGTTGTATGTAAGTATTTCATTGCAGTATTACTAGCAATATACTAGCCAAAAACGTTTGTTACTGGATGTTACACAGCCAATAAGAATATTTACAAAATAGTTCATGATATAAGAAAAAATGTCCATAATATAAAACTGTGCAAAACGAGATAAAAAAGTATATAAAAAACAGGCTCCAGGGGCGCCTGGGTGGCTCAGTCGGTTAAGCGGCCGACTTCAGCTCAGGTCATAATCTCGCGGTCCGGTCCGTGAGTTCAAGCCCCGCGTCGGGCTCTGTGCTGACCGCTCAGAGCCTGGAGCCTGTTTCAGATTCTGTGTCTCCCTCTCTCTCTGACCCTCCCCCGGTTCATGCTCTGTCTCTCTCTGTCTCAAAAAAATAAACGTTAAAAAAAAAACAAAAAAAAAAAAACAAAAAAACAGGCTCCTCGCTGGCTCAGCTGGAAGAACGTGTAACTCTTCATCTCAAGGTCTCGAGTTTGAGCTCCAGACTGGATGTACAGATTACTAAAAAAAAATTTTTTAAAGACATATATAAAAAAGATATATAAAAAACAATGAAATAGTGAAACAAAACAAAATCTGCACAGAACACATCAGTTAATACAAGTTTTCTTCCCACCTTTGGTTTTTCAAATTTTCCACAAATATACATCTACACTGAAAAAAAATACAGAAAATATACTAGATAGAGGCTTTAGCTGGAAAATATCCAAGTTACTCAAGTCAATTTTAAAGCATTTTAGCCAGCTACTATTTTTAGTAATGATTGTCCTCAATTCCTCTCTGCTTCACAAGTGTCAGTAAATTTAAAAAATCACTTTCAGATTTTTAAGCTTAAATACTTGATGTCAAATAAAAATAAGAGAAAAAAGTAATTTTAATTATTTAAATCACATCTTGATTAGTCAAATAAGTCTACTTGATAATCAAGACTTGATGTGAAGACCTCTACAATAGGCCATTCTCTTAATCTAATTATCTTCAAAGTCATACAGAACTAAAATAAAATATACTGCTTTACATATTACTACTAGTATTCCAAAACTTTCAGCTTTTAAAAGCGTAGGAAAGAGGGGCGCCTGGGTGGCTCAGTCGGTTAAGCGTCCGACTTCGGCTCAGGTCATGATCTCACGGTCCATGAGTTCGAGCCCTGCATCAGGCTCTGTGCTGACAGCTCAGAGCCTGGAGCCTGTTTCAGATTCTGTGTCTCCCTCTCTCTCTGACCCTCCCCCATTCATATTGTCTCTATCTCAAAAATAAATAAACGTTAAAAAATTTTTTTAAAGCATAGGAAAGAAAACTGGGTAACAATATTAATGCAGTCTGATAGACAAGAATAAAAATTAAAGACAAAATGACTAAAGAAATATGCTGGCAAATAACATCCTGAATGGAGGAAAACTAAATCAAGAAAGTCATAAGCAAGTTGCAGCAATGACGAATAAAAGACAAAGGCATAAAGGACCATGTTAATGGTTATCTGTTAACTGTCAGGAAGAGGAAAAACCAACTTAACAGCAAATAGTCTAGAGAAAAAAACCAACGTCTCCTGTGGCCGTTCCCCAGTGCCCCCAAATTACATGCCTTACAAATCACACACTGAAAAGATACATAAAGAAAAAGAAAAGGGGCACCTGGGTGACTCAGTTGTTGAGCATAGACTCTTGACTTCTGCTCAGGTTACGATCCCAGGGTCGTGGGATAGAGCCCCGAGTCAGGCTCTGCACTCAAAACGGAGCCTGTTTGGAATTCCCTCTGCCCCTCTCCCCATCTCGCTCTCTAAAACTGAGAAATAAAGAATAAAAAGAAAAAGAAAGAAAAAGGAAAACAGAGGGCCGTATTACTGTCTCATTAAGTTCCTACAGCTTCTTTCCTTTCCAGCCCTTTATAAAGTGTTAGTCTAGCAAGAGGTTACAAACAGTAGTTATTTTTCTTATGCTCAGCATTGTTTTATTTGCTCTATTCCTTGATTAAATAACAGTTGAGGGCACCTGGGTGGTTCAGTCTGTTAAGCACCTGACTTCCTCTCAGGTCATGATCTCTCAGTGAGTGAGTTCAAGCCCCATATGCAGCTCCCGTGCTGACAACTTGGAGGCTGGAGCCTGCTTCAGATTCTGTCTCCCTCTCTCTCTGCTCCTCCCCTGCTTGCCCTCAGTCTGTCACTCTCAAAAACAAACAAAAAAAAATTTTTTTTTTTTTAAGTAACATTTGAACATATTCAATGGCCATATTAAAAAGTGGAAGGTTGGTGGTGGTGCCTGGGTGGCTCAATCAGTGAAGCGTTCAACTTCGGCTCAGGTCATGATCTCATGGTTTGTGGGTTCAAGCCCTGCATCCGGCTCTGTGCTGACAGCTCAGAGCCTGGAGCCTGCTTGGGATTCTGTCTCTGTCTCTGTCTCTCTCTCTCTCTCTGCCCCTCCCCTACTCACACTCTCTCTCAAAAATAACTAAAAAAAAAATTTTTTTTTAAAAGGTAGAAGGCTGAACAATAAATCAAGGGTTTGTTAGATTCCAAAGCTAGAAAGAAACACAAGAATCTCACAATGAGGGAGGGGAAAGAGGAAGGATATCAGTTCTTTAAAATAAATATAGAATTACAAGAAAAATTCCACATTTATAAATGGGATTCTACTGGCTACAGGTGAGGAACCTATTACTACCGTATAATCTAATAAATCCGAACATTTTCTTATAACTGTATCAAGACCAATTCTCTTCTGGAAAGAAAAGTGAGCATAGTGGCCTTTTCCATTCTCTTCATGCAAACAACTAGCAAAAAAAAAAAAAAAAAAAAAAAAAAAAAAATGGGGGTGGGGGATAAATCCCAAGGCACCTAGCTGGCTCAATCACAGTTACGCATCCAATTCCTGGTTTCAGCTCAGGTTATGATCTCATGATACTTGAGTGTGAACCCCTCTTCTGGCTCCATGCTTACAGCACAGGGCCTGCTTGGGATTCTCTCTCTCTCTCTCTCTCTCTCTCTCTCTCTCCCTCCCTCCCTCCCTCCCTCCCTCCCTCTCTCTCCCCTTCCCCGGCTCGTGCTCTCTCTCAAGATAGTAAGAAAACTTTAAGAAAAAAATGTTTTAATAAAAAAAGGGTAAATTCCACTCATTTTGTTTGAGGGAGGGGGAAAATGTTTGCCACCCTTCCTCCAAAATTTTCTAAATTTATCTGCAGTACCTATGTTGCACAGTTCCAGAAGTTACACTATCCAGTGACCCTTAAAATGCTGCATTAAAAGAACCGCAAACAGGGATGCCTGGGTGGCTCAGTCAGTTAAGTGTCCGACTTCAGCTGAAGTCATGATCTCATGGTTCCTGGGTTCGAGCCCCTGCATCAGGTTCTGTGCTCAGAGCCTGGAGCGTGCTTCAGATTCTGTCTCCCTCTCTCTCTGCCCCTCCCCCGCTTGTGCTCTGTCTCTAAAATAAACATTAAAAACAAACAAACAAAAAGCTGCAAACAGCAAATTTGAATCAATTATTGAGAGAAAAAAAGACCTAGAAAATTAAAATAGGTAAAATCTATTTAAGTACATACAAAAAGCAAAAACAACCTCAGAAAATATTCATGTACAATACCTCAGTAACCCTGGTACTTCCTTAAAACTTGATGCCTCTTTGGGTATATTAAGAGCTCACCTTCCAGACCTTCCAACCACCACTTAACTTAGGTTGTACCATATGAAATGATCATTTTTACAGGTGAAAAATGATTGAAATTGAGGTACAAACTGCCAATTATAAAATAAATAAGTCATGGGGCACCTGTGTGGCTCAGTTGATTTCTGCTCAGGTCATGAGCTCGGGATCATGAAATCAAGCCCAGCGTCGGGCTCCTGTCCCTCCCTCTCCCTCTGTCCTTACTTTGCTTATATGCATGAGTATGCTCACTCTCTCAAATAAAAACAAAAAGGGGCGGGGGGGGGGGGGGAGCCAGGGTGGCTCAGTCAGTTAAGCGTTTGACTTAGACTCAGGTCATGATCTCGCAGTTTGTGGGTTCAAGACCCATGTTGGGCTCTGTGCTGACAGCTCAGAGCCTGGAGCCTGCTTCGGATTCTGTGTCTCCCTCGCTCTCTGCCCGCCCCCCCTTGCTCTGTGTCTCAAATAAACATTTAAAAAAACTGTAAAATAAATAAGTCACAATGCTATAAAGTACATACAGCATAAGAAATACTGTCAATAATATAACTTGGTATGGTGACAAACTACACTTATTGTGGTGAGCACTGCACAATGTATAGAATTACTGAATCACAACGTTGTACACCCAAACTAGTATCCCATGCATGTTCACTATACTTCAACTAAAAATTGACTGAAATTGGCAATTTCATATAGTTCAACCTCATAATTCATTCAACACAAGCAGAAATATAAATGCAAATTTGTCCTCCCTGGGCTTGGACCTAGTTTGCGGTGACAAGGCTACACGCACCAACAAAGACGGAATTGTCAATAAACATGGGACATGTTATGGTGCCTCCCTCAGGAAAATGGTGAAGACTGAAATGAGCCAGCACATGGGGCGCCTGGGTGGCTCAGTTGGTTGAGCGTCCAACTCCGGCTTGGGCCATAATCTCACATTCGTGGGTTCAAGCCCCATATCAGGCTCTGTGCTGACAGCTTGAAGCCTGGAGCCTGCTTTGGATTCCTTGTCTCCCTCTCTTTCTCTGCCTTTCCCCTGCGTGCACTCTGTCTCTCTCTCTCTCAAAATATAAAAATAAAAAACATTAAGGGGCGCCTGGGTGGCGCAGTCGGTTAAGCGTCCGACTTCAGCCAGGTCACGATCTCGCGGTCCGTGAGTTCGAGCCCCGCGTCGGGCTCTGGGCTGATGACTCAGAGCCTGGAGCCTGTTTCCGATTCTGTGTCTCCCTCTCTCTCTGCCCCTCCCCCGTTCATGCTCTGTCTCTCTCTGTCCCAAAAATAAATAAAAGTTGAAAAAAAAAATTTTTTTTTAAATAAATAAAAAACATTAAAAAAAAGTTTTGGGGAGGGGTGCCTGGGTGGCTCAGTCAGTTGAGCGCCTGTCAGTTGTGCTTCAGATTCTGTGTCTCCCTCGTTCTCTGCCCCTCTCCCGCTCACGCTGTCTCTCCCGCTCTCTCTGCTCCTACCCCGCTTGCACTCTGGTCTCTCAAAAATAAAATATATTTTTTAAAAAGAAACAAGCCAGCACACAAGTACACTTCCTCCTTGTGTGGCAAAACCAAGATGAAAAATGAGCTGTGGGGATCTGGCATTGTGGTTCCTGCATGCAAACCATAGCGAGCAGGTGGTGCCTGGAACTACAACACCACGTCTGCTGTCACAGCAAAGTCAGTCATGAGAAGACTGAAGGAGTTGAAAGAAGCTCCACCATTTGAAATATTGCTAGCCTATAATAAATGGGGCAATTTATACAACAAAATTTAAATAAATAATTTATGTAGAAATGCAAATTTTGAGAATGGAAGTTTCCTATTCAATGAAATCAGTAGCTAAGTTGGCTGGATCAAAAAACCAAAGTTGTAGATGTAATCTAGATCTGAATTTAGATTCATTTCCTAGCTCTCCATCCACTTGTCACAAGGCAAAGATTTTAAAAGTTGCAGGGGCGCCTGGGTGGCTGAGAAGCGTGCAACTTCGGCTCAGGTAAGGATCTCAGTTTGTGGGTTCGAGCCCTGCCTCAGGCTCTGTGTTGACAGCTCAGAGCCTGGAGCCTGCTTCCGATTCTGATTCTGTCTCATTCTCTCTCTGCCCCTCCCCCAGTCACTCTCTGTGTCTCAAAAATAAATGAAAAAAAAAATTTTTTTTTTTAATAAGCTGCAGCCTCAGAGCCCCCAGCTGAGCTTCTGACTTCAGCTCAGGTCATGATCTCACAGTCTGTGAGTTCGAGCCCTGCCATCAGGGTCTCTGCTGTCAGTATGGAAGCCGGCCTCCAATCCTCTGTTCCCCTCTCTTTGCCCCTCCCCTGCTTGCACTCACTCTCCTCAAAAGTAAACATTTAAATATATACAACAAATAAATAAACAAAATAAGTAGTTTCAGCCTGCAAATTCATAAAATAACTTTCAGAAAAGAAATCTCTCAGGGTGCCTGGGTGGCTCAGTTGGTTGAGTGTCACACTCTAGATTCTGGCTCGGCTCGTGATCCCAGCCAGGGTCGTGGATCAATCCCCAAGTCGGGCTCCACACTATCTGTGGAGCCTGCTTAAGATTCTCTCTCGGGGTGTCTGGGGTGGCTCAGTCAGTTAAGCGTCCAACTTTGATTTCAGCTCAGAACAGGATCTCCTAGCTTGTGAGATCGCCCCTTGTTGGGCTCTGCAGACAGCAGGAAGCCGGCTAGGGATGCTCTCTGCCCCTCCCCCCACTCACTGTCTCTCTCACAGACACACACATGCGCTCTCTCTCCCTCAAAATAAATAATACACTAAAAAAGGTTAAAAAAAAAGAAAGAAAAGTCTCACTCTCTCCCCACTAGCTCGCACACCACATACTCTCATAAATACTAAAAAAATAAAGTAAAATCTCTCATTATACAGATGATAAAAACAGGCCTTGAAAGTAACCATGTCTCAAGAGAGTGATCCACATAAAATCTGAACGTAACAAACCTCCCCCTAAATTTAATGACTTCTTGTCCAGTGCTTGTTCTACTATCTCTTGTTGCCTCTCCACTGGAAAATATACTCGACCTCCACACCCCTGTCTCCTTCCTATGAGAGAAAATGCTAGGGGCGCCCAGGGTGGCTCAGAAAAGTTAAACATCCAACTCTTGGTTTCTGCTCAGGTCATAATCTCACAACTAGTGGGTTTGAGCCCACCATCAGGCTCTGCACTGGCAGCTCAGGGCCTGCTTGGGATTATCCCTCTTTCTCTCTGCCCCTCCCCAACTCACGCGCAGGCACTCTCAAAATTAAACAAACTTTTTTTTTTTTTTTTAATTTTTTACAAAGGGGCGCCTGGGTGGCTCAGTCAGTTGGATGTCCAACTCTTGATCTCAGCTCAGGTCATGATCTCACAGTTCGTGGGTTTGAGTCCCACTTTGGGAGAGCCTGCTTGGGATTCTGTCTCTCCCTCTCTCTGCCCCTCCCCCACTCTCCCTCTCAAAAGAAAAAAAATGTTAAACAGAGAAATTAAGTCAAAAGACTCTTCAAAGGAACTTCTAAGCTACAAAATTAAAATCTATGGAACAGAAATAAGAGCTTCAAGGAGACTGGACTAATGTTTACATACAAACACAGAAGCTATGAGCCTGGGAGCGCAACATCCATCCCAGTGATGTTACCTATTTACTGCCACCTTTCCTAATGTTCTTAATCCTTACCTGTAAAATAAGTGGTATATCTACTTTGCAGGGTTTTTTTTTTTTTTTTGAGGATTGAGAGAAATAATAAATACCTGGCATAATTAGTAGATGTTATTATAGAATTTTATTATCACAGAGTCAATGAAAACTTTTTAAAGCTTTTCAGTTTGTTAGCACTACTTGACAACAGCAATCAAAGTACATTTGTAGTTTTCTAGTCCTTGATACAAGACAGGGACCAGCAATAGGTATGGTGCCTTTATTAAACATCACTGTTCTTACTAATTCAAATTAACTCAATTACACATACTAACAGAAGAAATAATTCTAAAAACGTTTATACATTCACTGCAATATAAACTCCTTGAAGAGACCCTTTGTCTATTTTGTTTAATGATGAATCCCAAGTGTCTAGAACAGTGCCTGGTACATAGTTGGATCTCATTATGTATTTGTCAAATGCCTTTGGAACTTACTTTTAACACTCTGAATACTAAAGGCTTTCAAAACACAATAATGTTGACATTCAAGTACAATTTTTTTCTTCTTGTACCAGCCTAAAGAGAAGCACCTCTCACTCTAGAATTAACTCCTATCTTCCCTAGAAACAGGCAAAAAAAAATCTTGTGTAAGCCTTCTGAAGAACTTTAAAACATTCCCAACTAGCTTCTGTTAGGTAGAAACAGGACAACCTTGGGGTGCCTGGGTAGCACAGTGTGTTAAGCGTCAGGACTCCTGGTCTCAGCTCGGATCATGATCTCACTGAGCCCAGCACTGGGCTCTGCACCGCTGGCACGGAGCCTGCTTGGGATTCTCTCTTCTCTGCCCCTTCCCCACTTGTGCGTTTTCTCTCTCTCTCTCTCTCAAAATAAATTAACTTTAAAAAAAATTTTTGTTTTAAATAGGACAACCTTCTACCCAGATTCTACAATTTTGACTGCAAAGAAGTACCACTCTCATTAGTGTCACGATTGGGGGAAGTGGGAAATTCCCTCTGACTCCATCAAAACAGGAGTTTTCTCTTCCAAGAGTTTAAGAGGACATCCCCCTCAGGCAGCCAAAAATGTTAAGCCTTGGTAGAATCAAACAAATGAGGTGCAGAGAAAACAGAGGTAGAAAATAAGAGATTTAAAAAGAAAAGAGAGGGGTACCTGGGAAGCTCAGTCGGTTAAGCATTCAATTTCAGCTCAGGTCATGATCTCACAAGTTCGTGAGTTCGAGCCCCGCATCAGGCTCTGTGCTGACAGCTCAGAGCCTGAAGCCTGCTTCAAATTCTATGTCTCCCTCTCTCTCTGCTCCTCCCCCACTCATGCTCTGTCTCTCCTTCAAAAATAAATAAAAACATTAAAAAAAATTTTTTAATAAAAAGAAAAGAGATTGGCAAGATAAGCGACCTAAGACACTGACATATGGGGAAAAAAGGAAAAAAAAAAGGTCAAGGTCTAAATCTTTTGTCATATTTTTGCAGAATTAGAAGACACGTTTGTTTTAGACTACATCAGGGAAAAAAGCACCAAAAATAACCCTTGTACTGATACAGCTTAAAAGAAAGGTTATACCATTCAAATTTATTACTAATTTCATTTATTCTTTTAAGTCTCTGAACAGCCAAGAAACCTTCACCAAAATTTCAGCAGTTTTAAAGCTGTGAGAAAGAAACCTATTCTGCAGATTTTGTATTAATGAATTCCTTTTGGAAATTCTAAAAACAAAGTCATAACTGGGGCGCCTGGGTGGCTCAGTTGGTTAAGCGTCCAACTCTTGATTTCGGCTTAGGTCATGATCTCAGGGCTCATAAGTTTGAGCCCTCTGCGCTGACAGCATGAAACCTGCTTGGAATTCTCTCAGCCCCTCCCCCACTCACACACACATGGGCTCTCTCTCAAAATAAACAAACATTTAAAAAATAAAATCATAGGGGCGCCTGGGTGGCGCAGTCGGTTAAACATCCGACTTCAGCCAGGTCACGATCTCGCGATCCGGGAGTTCGAGCCCCGCATCGGGCTCTGGGCTGATGGCTCAGAGCCTGGAGCCTGTTTCCGATTCTGTGTCTCCCTCTCTCTCTGCCCCTCCCCCGTTCATGCTCTGTCTCTCTCTGTCCCAAAAATAAATAAACGTTGAAAAAAAAATTTTTTTTAATAAATAAATAAATAAATAAATAAAATCATAACTGTCAGTGATATTTCCTAGTCAAAGAACACACAGTGTTTTGAAATTTTCATGATATTCTTCTCATAAAGTTTTACTACTTAAAACAACACATTATAACAAATAAATACAATGACTAACCACCAAGGTACAAGTAGTATTAATTGGTAGCATTTTATTAATCAGAACCCATTCTCTGCCCAAGGCTTACATTAAGCCTTTAGAATCACATTTCACAAAACTGGTTATAGGTAGTATATACACTATATGTACCTACTATAGATAGTATCAGTATGTTCCTAGTGAGTAATCTTAAGACTGCTAGCAAAAATATTTTAATTCTAAATTATATTTTTATTCTGTGGAATCTTTCATTCCAGATCCACATACAACAGGTGTTTTATTTGTCAGAGAGACATGAACATTCTCTTGAATATTAACCTGGAATTAGTATCAAAAGAACTACAGACCAGCTCAACATGGCCAAATTATGTATTATATTGCTTCGGAATAATTTGGACAACCTTCACTTTTAGGATATGCAAATGTTCAGATCTGAGTTACAATTAAGGATTTTCAGAACTAATTTCTCTTTATGCAAATGTAACTTAGAGACTAACACCACCAGAGTACACTTGCTAGGAATAACTCAAAAGAGATAATTCATCTTATAATATGACCACAGTATATCCACAGCAAAGTTTTACTTCATCTTTCACACCAGAAAACAGGAATACTCTGCCCTTTAATGAACCCATAATTTCATAACCCTGTAAATTAGCAGGCAAGGCAAGTAATCATTAATTGCCCTTCTACAGACAAGGAATGCAAGGGTTCCAAGGCCTTTGCACTATACCACATCTGCCAAAATATGAAAATAGTCATAAATTTCAATGCAACGTGTCTCTTTGAAATTTCACAAATGAAAGTTAAACATATTTCATATCGCTTTAGCTGGATAAAATCCTGACCTGATCACAAATCAAGCCTACCAATGACAGATCTGCCCAGCTATTGTGCTAAATTGCTGGAAGAAGGGCTACAAACTGAAGATTAAATTTAAAACAAGATAAACCAGGATCATGGTCATGTTTTCTAAACTAAACAATTCAGTGTTCTAAACAGAATGGTCATAACAAGGTATGGGGTTAGACTACAGAAGCGTACTTGGGGAAAATCTTCCAAGCTTAGGACAGACACTGCTACTAACACCTAAGTCAAGCATTTTTAAAGACTTTTTAATGTTTTTTTTGGGGGGGGGGGGAGGAAGAGAGAGATGGAGAGATAGAGAACAAGCGGGGGGGGGGAGGGGGGGAGGGGGCAGAGAGAGAGAGACAGAGGATCCAAAGCAGGTTCTGAGCTGACACAAACTGACATCATGACCTGAGCTTAACCACTGCATTCATCAAAAACACAGATCTACTCAAGACAGACAGACATAAAACTAACATATTTGGCTTTGACACTATCAGTCAGGTCCACCGGTTGGTGGTTTGTATGAATCTAAATGAGATGAGTAAGAACAAATGGTCTTAAGTACAATAACTGTAAGGCAAGTTTGCATCTCCGAACAATCCTAGTTTATGCTTACGGTCTTAGCACTATTATGAATTGCTACCCCTTCGTTTCAAGGTATCCTGATTTGAATGATAAATTATGATGGCCCTTTAATTATTATGACAGTTATTATGACCCAATTATTATGTAGTCTAACATGAATATTTAATTAATGAGTTCAAACCACAGAATTATGTTGGCAAACCAATTTGCTGTTAACTGACCATTTCAGAAACAGTATACGTTAACTTTTTGCTACTGTTCCTCACTACCCCTTAATGGATTCTGTATGACAGCTCTCTAGGCTAGTATTTGGAACAACATTTGCAAATCATTTGTCAACCTCTCCCCTCCTAAAAGTGTTATGACTAAATCATTAACTTAAAGGTTGCATCCATCAAGACAAAAGGGGGGGGGGTGGACAGAGGTTTTAAATAAAAGCAATTTGCAGAAATGCCTGGCCATACCTCAGCAGACTCTACAAACCAAGGAAACCAAGGAAACCGTATGCAAACACACATTTTGAGATTACCTAAAATCCCTCATTCTAACTTCATTCACTGTGCCTTAAAATGAGATTTTTTTTAAGTTTATTAATTTTTTTTTAATAATCTCTCCACCCAATGTGGGGCTCAAACTCATGACCCCAAGATCAAGAATCGCACACTATGGGGCACCTGCGTGGCTTACTGGGTTAAGCGTTTAAGAATCCAACTTCGGCTCAGGTCACAATCTCACGGTTTGTGGGTTCAAGCCCCACGTCGGGCTCTGTGCTGACAGCTCAGAGACTGGGGCCTGCTTCAGATTCTGTGTCTCCCTCTCTCTCAAAAATAAATAAACGTTGGGGAGCCTGGATGGCTCAGTCAGTTAAGCGACCCACTTCAGCTCAGGTCATGATCTCACGATTTGTGGGTTAGAGCTCCATATTGGGCTCTGTGCTGACAGCTCAGAGCCAGAAGCCTGCTTCAGATTCTGTGTCTCCCTCTCTCTGCCCCTCCCTCTCTCTCAAAAATAAACATTAAAAAATATTTTTAATAAGTAAATGTTAAAAAAAATTAAAGAATCGCATGCTTTTCGGACTGAGCCAGGGAGGTGTCCTAAGATGGAATTGTTTTGAAAACACGAGGTTTCTTTAGAAAAGCGTGAAGGTGTTTTATCTACTATTTATGACAGATACAAGTCAAGCCCCAAGACACATTATTTGAACTACTAAAAAAGTAAGTATACAGCATTCCCAGCTTACTACCTTAATTAGTTACACATAGGTCTCTTTTGCGGCTTAGGAGTGGCTTAGAAGAAATAAGAGTACTGGTCTAAAGGTCAGCAGACAAGTTCTGGCTTTGCCATTTACTAGCCAACCAGTCATGTGGTAGAGAAAAAAAAAAAACATTAAATCTCAAATTCACTTTCCTGAACCATAAAATGGAAGCAACATTATCTAGTTCACTGATACATGATATAAGTAAAAAAGTTTGTGAAAGAGGTTTGTGAAATGTGAAATTCTAGATAAATGTGTTCTATAAAGTCTAAAAGTTTAGCCTTTACCCTACTCCTGTCATTGCTGTTTAAATACACACTCGTCTTAAATATAAAGTAAAAAAAAAAAAAATTGCTGCAAAATCAGCCTTACAGCCTTCTTTTTTAAAAATTATGCTTTGGGTTAGGGGTGCCCGGGTGGCTCAGATGAGCGTCTGACTTAGGCTCAGGTCATGATCTCACGTTTCATGGGTTTGAGCCCAGAGTCGGGCTCTGTGCTGACAGCTCGGAGCCCGGAGCCTGTTTCACATTGTGTCTCCCCCTCTCTCTGCCCCTCCCCTGTTCACGCTCTGTCTCTCTGTCTCTCAATAATAAATAAACGTTAAAAAAATTTAAAAAAAAAATGCTTTGGGTGGCTCAGTTGGCTAAGCATCTGACTTCAGCTCCGATCATGATCTCGGAGTTCGTGAGTTTGGCCCCACACAGAGCCTGGAGCTTGCTTCCGATTCTGTGTCTGCCCCATCACTGCTCATGCGCTCTCTAAAAAAAAAAAAAAAAAAAAAAAAAAAAAAAAAAAAATTTTTTTTTTTTTTTTTTTTTTAATTATGCTTTTGGGGGCACCTCCGTGGCTCAGTCAGTTAAGCTTCCGACTTCGGCTCAGGTCATGATGTGGCTTCTCATGAGTTCCAGTGCCCCATCAGGCTCTAAGCTGACAGCTTGGAGACCGCGTCTCCCTCTCTGTCTCTGCCCCTCCCCCGGTCACACTCTCTCTCCCCAAAGTAAACATTAAAAAAATTAAAATAAATAAATCATCAAAACTTTTTTAAAAATTATGCTTTTGGGGCATCTGGATGGCTCAGTGGGTTAAGCGTCTGACTTCAGTTCAGGTCATGATCTCGCAGTTTGTGAATTCGAGCCCCACACTGGGCTGTCAGCACAGAGCCTGCTTCAGATCCTCTGTTCCCCCCCCGCCCCTCCCCCACTCGTTCTCTATCAAAATAAATAAACTTTAAAAAATGAAAAAAAAAGTTTTTTTTAATTATGCTTTCAGGGGTACCTGGGTGGCTCAGTTGGGTTAAGTGTCCAACTCTTGATAACAGCTCAGGTCACGATCTTACGGTTTCCTGAGCTCAAGCTCCATGTCAGGCTCTGTGCTAAGCCTGCTTAGGATTCTGTCTCTCCCTTTCTCTGCATCCGTGCTCTCTCAAAATAAATAAATTTTAAGAAAATAAAAATAGGGGCGCCTGGGTGGCTCAGTTGGTTAAGCGTCCAACTTCGGCTCAGGTCATCATCTCACAGTCCGTGAGTTCGAGCCCCGCATCAGGCTCTGTGCTGCTATCAGTTCAGAGCCTGGAGCTTGCTTCGGATTCTGTCTCCCCCTCCCTCTGCCCCTCCCCCATTCACTCTCTGTTTCTGTGTCTCAAAAAATGAATAAACATTAAAAAAAAATTTTTTAAAGAAAATAATGTTCTCAGATCATCTTCTTAAAGTATTGGTAACTCATTTGTAAAATTAGATACATTAAGTTACCAGACTGAAATTTCACTTTCTATATTTCACTTGCTATATATACCAGGTTAAAGTACAGGAGTGTTTTAAATATTTCATATTCCTTTGAACAAGCTTATTAGACAATTATGAAAACTCTGCTTGGTTGCACAGACTCTCAACCTGTTTGTTTGTACTTACTGAATCCAAATTTTGCTCAGATTATGTGTTCTAGACCATACTAGAATTCAAATTGAGACCTTTTCAAATAAAGGTGAAAAGGATGCCTAGGAATGTCCGCAATAGTAAGAATTTACTCCCATCATCTCAAATTACAATGATTTCATTATATTCCACAGTTTGGGAAGCCAACAAAATAAACTGAAATTTGCCCACTGTGCACAATACTGTACAAAAGCCTAAAGTAGGGGTGACTGGCTGGTTCAGTTGGTGGAGCATGCGACTCTTGATCTTGGGGTCATGAATTCCTGCCCCATGTGGGGTGTACAGTTTACTTAAACAAAAAAGTATTTTAAATGTTAAAGTAAACACAAAAGAGCATCCGATTTAATTAAATATGAAGGCTAGGGCACCTGGGTGGCTCAGTGAGTTAAGCATCTGACTTCGGCTCAGGTCATCTTCCCGTCTGTGAGTTCAAGCCCCTTAGCTGGACTCTGTGAAGACAGCTGGGAACCTGGAGCCTGCTTCAGATTCTGTGTCTCCCCCCATCTCTCTGCCCCTCCCCCGCCTGGAGCCTGCTTCAGATTATGTGTCCCCCCTCCCACCCCTCCCCATTTGGGCTCTCGCTCGCTCTTGAAAATAAACATTCAAAAAAAATTGTTTTAATTTTTTTAATGTTTATTTATTTTTGAGACAGAGAGAGACAGCATGAACGGGGGAGAGGCAGAGAGAGAAGACGACGACACAGAATCTGAAGCAGGATCCAGGCTCTGAGCTGTCAGCACAGAGCCCGATGCAGGGCTCAAACTCACAGACCGTGAGATCATGACCTGAGCCTGAGCCGAAGTCGGAGGCTCAACCGACTGAGCCACCCAAGCGCCCCACAAAAAAAAAAAATTTTTTTTTTGTTTTAAAATTAAGGCTAAAGGTTACCTGTAGAAGGGATTTTTTTAATTGCGTTATCCAATTCTGCTTATATTTAGGCAGGGGAAAAAAACATTCAATAAAGTTAACTCCCATTAACTGAAATAGCAATAATAAAAATTATTATTGCCCTACATAGAATTGATAGTAACCTGCTTTAAACTCGTTACTAAAGTTACCCTTTATCCGTTTTTCTCTCCCTAACATCTATTAAGGAGTTTATTCACAACATGTTCCCACCTTCACTGACTATAGAATAAGCTAGAGATGAGGCTCTGGTATTTTAAAAAGGACAGCTCTCAAGTAAATAACTCAGAATAGATGCATTCATTCACACAGAGAATGAATCAGAAGTGACCATCTAAACTTTACCCCTACCCCACAAGGAGCCAATCATCACAGGGAAAAGGTAAGAAAGGACAAAACCAGCAACTACCCCACAAACCCAATGTACTTTATGCTGACCCCTCTACTCTGAAAAATGTGAAAAGCACTTTTTCCGCTTTTATTTTTCCTTTTCTGTACTACTGTGGTTTGTGTATATGGGAATGTTAAGACTTGGTTCAGAAATGCTTAAAGGTAACAGGCTTGCTTAAAACTGCTACAAATGTTGGAAAACCTATGTCTTAGACTAAGTGATGCCGTTAGATTTAATCTCCAAGGTGAACACTCCTACCCCAAACTTCAATATTTCCTATCTGCAACCCCCAAGTGTCCTTTTCCTGAACACAGCTTAGCTCTTCCTCCAGTACCATTAAATAATCCATATAAATTGATTCCAATTCCCCAGAATATAATTAAATGATGCTACAAAAAAGTATTAGGTTCAACAGAGTATGCAACCTAACAGATACTGCAGGAACCAGAAAAGCCAGTATTTACTTCCAACCCAAAAACAAATCATTCAAATGCACTTCTTCTACTCCCCACACCACATATTGTTCAGTGACTAAAACTATGAGGAATTTTTGTCACCACAAAACTGAATTATTGCACTCAACAAAGGAGTGGACACAGGTAGAGGCTGCTTCCGGATGACTGCTTTCCTCTTCTTCCCAATGAATTCCTATCTTGTGCCCAACAGTCACAGGAGTTCCTTCCCACCTGGTAGATCCTATTTCCTTCCCCTTTATATCCTGAAGGAGACACTTAACGTTTAAATAACTTAATGAAGTGGCTCTCTCTAGATAACACTATGTTCAATAACCAACAGGACTTTGGTTAAAACTCCTCACCACCCAGCTCCAATATTATCACTAAACCATCACTTGCTTGGAAGCTACAATCATGAGCTTCCAAAATCAGTTTTAAAACAAATTAAAAACAAAAAGCTTCTTCCACACCCTTTTTGGTTTTGGCAAAACCTAAATCCTAACTTGAGAATTTGAGCCTAAATCCTTACAGACCAGAGAGCATTCAAATATAATTTCAAGTTTCCCCCCAAGGACACTAATAGATTGAGAGGAACCTATCTGGTGCCTAAGGGGGATGAAGAAAAACTTCCACAAGGAGCACACCTGCATTGTTTCACTTTTAAACACGGAAATAAAGACAAATCTGACCTTGAGCTGTACTTCCCCATCTTATTTCCCTCTCCCTCCCAACAAAAACCTTGTTCAATACAAATAGGTATGTAAGAATTTACGAAATGCAACTGGAGTTCCTGACCTTTTCTAATTTTCAAATTCTTGAATCCTAATATATGATGATATACTGAGACTACCCCTGAGGCTATTCACATGACCAACCTGGCATTCAAGGAAAGCATGGGCCCTACATAACATTTTGAAAAATAAGTGGCTTCAGTAATTATGAAAAAATCTGAAGATCAGTGGTTGTTTCCAACCTTGTCTCACCCCTGAACAGAATTAAAACCACAGAAACCACATATAAGGTTTTTTGTTTTTATAATACTACAGTTTAACGGATGTGGGGTAATTCAAGTTACCTAGGTCCAAAATGGAGGAGGTAAGGGCAATTTTAAAGAGCAGCACCCTTTGACGACTAAACAGACACAATGGACATTTCGATCAAGTTCTAAGAAAATGACTCAAGAACCTTTAGGGGCAAAGAAGCAATGAACAAAGAACTGTTCAAATCTGTACACAAAGCCATTTCTTTAAAATAGAGAAGAGAAAATACGATCTGTTGGGATGCCCTATGTTCAAAATCCAATAACCAAACCCTCAGCTGAGGGCTTCGGGTAGGTTACGACCTCCCCATTAAATACAAACACGCATTCCAAGCCGGGGGAGTCAACCAAAATACAGTTATTAAACGTTATTTGAAATAACTTTATTTTCCAACAGGTCTTTTCGTTTGTCATAATGGTAACTGTAAACAGTAAAGTCATCATTTTTACAAACTGGTAAACTGAGGCACGGGCATTTAAAGGACTAAGAATCATGGTCTCCTTGTTTCCTGTTCAATGCTTTATCCACCAGAACCTGCCCCCCCCCCGCCGTCCCCAGCTAACGATGCCAGAAAATGATTACAGGAACTTGCGAGTTCTCCAGGATAAGTCCGAGGAAAGGGACCGTGAGCGAGGTTTTTCTAGACCTCCCCAGAAGAAAGCAAGGTTGATTGAACGTAAAGTCTAAAAATCACTCAATACAAGGTGTGCCGGCCTACGGAAAGGAAATCCGATCGCAGCATCTCAGCTGGCCTCCGCTCAAGGATGAACTGCAGTGATTCCCACTCTGTCCTTCCCCACCCCTCACCCAAGAGGGCCCTCCACCACAAACCCAAAGAAGCCCTCCGCTCGCAAGGATTCTCCTTTGTGAGACTCCACAGCCGCCGCCCCACATTGGGCCTCCGGGGAAAAGCCACCGCCCCCACCCGCCATATTTCCCTCAAAGGCGCCCGCGCTGCAGCTCCTGGTGCCACTCTCCCCCATGTGACGGGTGTTTCTTCCCCCATCACCCCACCCAATTGTTCGCCACATCCCAAGATGGCCCAGAGGTTCCCCTGGGGATTGCTCGCGCGGAGACAGCACCCGCCATCTCCTCCCCCTCCCCCGCCCCGGGACTCGCCCTCCCCCCCCCCAGCCGCCATTTTACAACCAACTCCTCCACCCTCTCGCCTCGGCCTCCAGGCCCGCGAGTGTCTGCAACTGAGGACGCCAAAGGGGTCAAATTCCTGGGCCTGGAGCCTCCCACCGCTCCCGGAGCCCACAGGCCATTTCCTGCTTCCCGAATCCACGTCCCCGGCCAGGTTCGGAGACGATGCCGCCATTTTGTCTCCTGCTCCCGGCCTCTGTGGGCGGCGGCAGAGGGTCCGAGAATTCCAGCCCCCCGTAACCCCCCCAACTCACCGTCGTATCGCTCAGCCTGCTCGGCCAGCTTCGCCTGGTACACCAGATCCTCCCGATCATCCATAGCGGCAGCGGCTCCGGCAGGGTCTGCGCGACGGATGGAAGCGGATAGTGTCTCCGACTCTCTCAGCCTCTCGCTCCGTGTCTGGGCAGCAAAAATGGCGGCGCCTCAATCCGGGACTTCCGCCTGCGCACGCGGACAACTGCTCAGCTCTATGGCAACCGCTCCCTGGCAACTGGCGCGGGGGGGGGGCGGGGCGGGTCCAGGAGCTCAAAGCCCGAAGAGGCTGGAACCAGCCAGAAGCCCCTCCTCCGTCGGCTCCGCAGGCGTTGGAACGTTGAGGCGGGAACTGCGACGGCTGGGAGGGAGAACTAACCCGAGAGATTGAGGGAAGAGAGAGACAGCGCGGGGGAGGCCGCCTGGACGGCTCCTGAAGCGAGTGAGCGAGGGAGCCTGGGCTGTGACCGAAGGCCGACGCCTGGACGTGCGGGAAGAGAGCCAGAGGCTGTAACGGTTTTTATAATGGCAGGCCTTCCTAACTGAAACCAACTTCTGTCCTACCTGCTCCTGTATTTTTCAGCCAAACCCAGTCCTGGGACATTTTCACACCCTTTTGACACCAGGGTTAAGAGTGGGGCTCTGCTATAATTGGTAGGGGAAAGGGGCCTGCAGATTTCACACCTCAACTTCATCCTTGCCTTTTGCAGTCTTTTTCTTCTTCCTTTTTAGTCTTCTTTTTCTCCTTAGGCCCACCGTGGATAGGGGAGGGAAGTTGTTAGAGAAATCTGGTCTGGAGTGCAAGGTGCAGAAGAGTGGGACCAATATTAAATCGAGATGGAGGAGGCAGGACTGGGAAGGAACCTGGCCTGTGTTTCTTCCCAATGGATTCCCAGCACCTTGTACTTAATAACATATTGGTTGCATGACTGAAGCTCAGGTCAGAATACAAACTCTGTGGTGGGATATGCAATAGATGTGGAATAAAAAGTAGAGTGGAAACAAATTATGAAGAGTCTTGTGTGGTAAACTAGGAAGTTTGCACCTTATTCCGTGGGCACAAGGGAGGTATTTTTTGATGATTTTATGTGGAGGATGATGCCATCATCGATACACTTTGGAAAGATTAATAGAGATTGCATGGCAGGCCTTGCAGTCCCCATGATCCCAGAACCACCTGCACTGCCCAGCCATGATCAACCCCACCATGTTCTTCCACATTGCTGTGGGTGGGGAGCCATTGGGCCACGACGCCTTCCAGCTGTTTGCAGACAAAAGTTCCAAAGACAGCAAGCAAAATTTGTGCTCTGAGCACAGGGGAGAAAAGATTTGGTTATAAAGATTCCTGCTTTCACAGGATTATTTGGGATTCATGGGCCAGGGTGGTGACTTCCCATGCCAAAATGGCAGTGGTGGCAAGTCCATCTGTGGGGAGAAATCTGATGATGAGAATTTCATCCTGAAACATACAAGTGTTGGCATCTGTCCATGGCAAGTGCAGGTCCCAACACAAAGTTTTTCATCTACATTGCCAAGACTGGATGGCAAGCATGTGGTCTTTTGCAAAGTGAAAGAGAGCATGAGTATTATGGGAGCCATGAAGTGCTTTGGGGCCAGGCATGGCAAGACCAGTAAGAAGATCACCATTGCTGACTGTGGACAAATCCAATAAATTTAACTTGTGTTTTATCTGTTTTGGTTTTGATTTGTGTTTTATCTTAACGACGAGACCATTCATTCTATAGCTCAGGAGAGCACCCCTTCACCCCCATCTGCTCCAAAAATCCCATAATCTTTGTGCTCTCACTACAGTTCTATGGGTTCCATATTTTCCTTACTCCTCTCCATGTCTAGCTGGATTGCAAAGTTAAGTTTATGATGATGAGGGGCTCCTGGCTGGCTCAGTAGGAAGGGCATACAACTCTTGATCTTGGATTGTGAGCTAAAGCTCCACACTGTGTGTAGAGATTACTCAAAAATAAAAAATCTTTTAAAAAGGTTTATGGGGTGCCTGGGTGGCTCAGTCAGTTAAGCTTCCGACTCTTGATTTTGGCTCAGGTCATGATCTCACAGTTCATGAGTTCAAGCCCCACATGAGGCTCTGTGCTGACATCGCCAATCCTGCTTGGGATTCTGTATCCTTCCCTCTGCCCCTCCTCCGCTCACTCTCTATCTCTCACTCTCTCTCAAAATAAATAAAAATAAATTTTAAAAATAAGTTTATGAGGGGTGTCTGGGTGACTCAGTTGGTTAAGCATCCAACTTGGGCTCAGGTCATGATCTCATGGTGTGTGAGTTTGAGCCCCACATCAGGCTCTCTGCTGTCAGCACAGAGCCCACTTCAGATCCTCTGTTCTCCTCTGTCTCTGCCCCCTCTCCCCGGCTCATTCTTCCTCTCTCTCTCTCAAAATAAAAACTTAAACAAAATTTTTAAAACATAACTTTATGATTATGAAATAAAAATTAAAACAAAAAAGGTTGCACAGCTGTGATTAAAGAAAGGCTACAATAATACAGGTAAGAGTAATAGATGGGTGCAGTAAAAATAGGAAGGAAAGGACAGATAGAAATAGTCCTGCAGAGAAAAGCCTCAAGAGTTCATAGCTGGGGGCACCTGGCTGGCTCAGTTGGTAGAGCATGCAACTCTTGACCTCAGGGTTGTGAGTTTGAGCCCCACATTGGGTGTAGAGATTACTTAAAAATAAGATTAAAAAAAAAAAGTTTGTAGCTGTTTGGATGTGATTTTGTGAAGAGGAAAAAAAATTAAAATTGACGGGTAGGGGAAGCTGCTGACGGAATGAACGGAACATAAATGAACAGAGACGTGACGGAATGAACAGAGACATGAATTCCTTTTTGTACATGTTCTAAGGTTCTCACAGATCATCAGTAAAAATTACCAGCATGGAATTGGGAGGCTGCCACAGAAGCAACTAGAGAATGTGTGCAGGTAGAAGACCAGAGAAACCTTGAAGAAGACCTGCTTTTAAGAGATATTTGAAAGCAGGAGACCCAACGAAAGAGATTGGGTAGCTCCTTATTGCCTTCGAAACGAAGCCCCTTTACACTTTAAACATACTTATCAGGGGCACACCTGGGGGACTCAGTCAGGTAAGCCTCTGACTATTGATTTCTGCTCAGGTCCTGATCCCAGGGTCGTGAAATCAAGCCCCGAGTTGATCTACACACTGAGCTTGAAGCCTCATGCTTAAGATTCTCTCTCTCTCTCCCTCTGCCCTTCCTTCCATCTCTTTCTCTCTCTAAAAAAAAAAAAATAAAAATAAAAAACAAACAAACAAAAAAAAAAACAACTTATCAATCTTAATGGTAAACATGAAAATCAAAAAGACCTACTAGGTTCCAGTCCCAATTCTGTAAATAAATAAACATGTGACCTTCAGCAAACATCATGTTCTTCTGTAAGTTAAGGAACTGGAGATCGTATGATAGGCCACAAAAGCAGTCTTTTTGTTTTTGTTTTTTGTTTGTTTGTTTGTTTTTTTAAACGTATTTATTTCTGAGACAGGGAGAGACAGAGCATGAACAGGGGAGGGTCAGAGAGGGAGACACAGAATCTGAAACAGGCTCCAGGCTCTGAGCTGTCAGCACAGAGCCCGACTTGGGGCTCAAACTCACGAACTGTGAGATCATGACCTGAACCGAAGTTGGCCGCCTAACCGACTGAGCCACCCAGGCGCCCCTTAAATATTTTTTTTAAGTTCATATATTTGAGAGACAGAGAGAAAGAGTGCATGTGCTTAGCAGAGGGGCAGAGAGAGGGGGAGAGAGAGGATCCCAAGCAGGCCCCGTGCTGTCAGCGCAGAGCCAGATTGGGGGCTCAATCCCAAGAACTACAAGCTCATGACCAGAGCCAAAATCAAGAGTCAGACACTCAACCAACTGAGCCACCCAGGCGCCCGTGAAATAACACTTTTAAATAACTAATGGCTCAGGAAGAAATCACCAGGGAAATTTAAAAATACCTTGAGATGAATAAAAACAAGCACACAGTATACCAAAACATGAGATGAGTAAAAATAGTGAGAAGAGGGAAATTTACAGCTGTAAGTGCCTACATTAAAAAAGGAAGATCTTCTGGGGTGCCTGAGTGGCTCGGTGGGTTGAGCAACCGACTTTAGCTCAGGTCATGATCTCGCAGTTCATGAGTTTGAGCCCCGCGTTGGGCTAGCTGCTATCAATGCAGAGCCCACTTCTTCCCATCTTCTGTCCCCCTTGCTCTCTGCCCCTCCCCCATTCACGTTATCTCTCTCTCTCTCTCTCTCTCTTTCAAAAATAAATAAACATTTAAAAAAAGGAAGATCTCGGGGCTCCTGGGTGGCTCAGTCGGTTAAGCGTCCGACTTCAGCTCAGGTCACGATCTCGTGGTCCGTGAGTTGGAGCCCCGCGTGGGGCTCTGTGCTGACTGCTCAGAACCTGGAGCCTGTTTCAGATTCTGTGTCTCCCTCTCTCTCTGACCCTCCCCCGTTCATGCTCTGTCTCTCTCTGTCTCAAAAATAAATAAACGTTAAAAATTTTTTTAAAAAAAATAAAAAAAGGAAGATCTCAAATTAATAACTGTACATCTTAAGGAACTACAAAAAGAAGAATCAACTAAACCGAAAATTAGCAGAATAAAAATTAAAGTGGACATAAATAAAATAGAGAATAACAAAAACTAGATTGGCTAAGAAGAAAAGAAGTCTCAAAATTAAAATCAGAAATGAAAGTAGGGACATTACTATAAACCTTGCAGAAAGAAGGATTGTATTATGAACACTGCTATGCCGATAAACTGGATAACAAATGAAATGGACAAATTCCTAGACACATAATGTGATATCATGATATAGTAAAAAGTACATGTTTGGCCTTTGTCCTTAGTTCCTTGAACAGAGCTCCTAAAACTCTTGTAACTTCCCAAATAATGCCTGTGAAGAGCTTCTGTTATTTGTTTTTTTTTTTATTTTTTAAATGTTTATTTATTTTTGAGAGAGAGAGAGAGAGAGAGAGAGAGAGAGAGAGAGAGACAGAGCACAAGAAGGGGAGGGGCAGAGAAAGAAGGAGAGACACAGAATCCGAAGCAGGCTCCAGGCTCCGAGCTGCCAGCCTGTTAGCACAGAGCCCAACGCGGGGCTCGAACTCACAAACCGTGAGATCATGACCTGAGCCGAAGTTGGCTGCTTAACCAACTGAGCGACCCAGGCACCTCCCTCTCTCAAAAATAAATAAACATTAAAAACATTTTTTTAAATAAATAATGAAGTGGGGAACTGTCCTATGGAACTGAGCCCTTAACCTCAGTCCCCAGGGTCTGTAGTAACTCTGGGTAGTGTCAGAATTGAATTAAAACTTAGGATACCCAGTTGGTGTCCACAGATAATTGCAAAATTGCTTGGTGTGGGAACCCACACATTTGGTATAAGAAATATTGTGTGTAGAACCAGATCATACTACGTGCAAACTACCAAAACTGACTCAAGAAGAAATACAAAATAATCTTCCAACAAATAAAATCCCAAGACTAGATGGCTTCACTGGTGAATTCTGCCAAGCATTTAAAAAAAAATTTTTTTTAATGTTTATTTATTTCTGTAGGAGAGAGACAGAGCATGAGCGGGGGAGGGGCAGAGAAAGAGGGAGACACAGAAGCTGAAGAAGGCTGCAGGCTCTGAGCAAGCGGTCAGCACAGAGCCTGATGTGGCGCTCGAACTCACCAGCTGTGAGATCATGACCTGAGCTGAAGTCAGACGCCCAACTGACTGAGCCACCCGGACGCCCCTTTTTTTCTTTTCTTTTCTTTTTTTTTTTTTTCTGCCAAGCATTTAAAGAATTAACACCAAACCCTTTGAAATTCTTCTGAAAAATTAGCTGAGAGAGCACGTCCTACCTCATTTTGTTAGACCAGCTTTTACCTGGCTCTCTAATACCAAATCTGGACAAAGACATTACAAGAAAACTACAGACCAAAGTCTTTTATAAATAGATGCAAACCTCTTCAACAAAATAATAGCAAACCTACCACAGCAGCATAGGGGCTCCTGGCTGGCTCAGTTGACGGAACATGGACTCTTCTGGATCTTGGGGTTGTGAGTTCGAGCCCCACATTAGGTGTACAGATTACTAAATACATCAACTTTGGGGAAAAAAGATTAGCAATGAGGAAAAGCCATTGGATATAGGAACTAGGTCATTACTGACCTTCAAGAGCAGCTTCTAAAGGATGTTGGAGGCCACACTGCGTTTGACTAAAGCATAAAGGAGGCAAGAAAGTGAGAGCAGTAAGTGTGGGGTTCTCTTGAGAAGAAAAGCAGTGAAAAGATAGAGAGTGGTCATTTCACAGAAATAGTAGCCAACAGGGGTGGCCAGATTGGCCCCCCTTTTTCACCCTACAAAGCCAGCTGTGCTCCCAGGATGCTACAGGGCTATCATGGACATGCAGAGGTTTGGGGGGACCTCATTGTCACCACTTGGTACTCTCTCCCGAGCAGTGTCTCCCAAGACTGGCTGAAGTCTATCTGAAGGTGCCTCTTCCTAAGAAACTGCTGAGAAGGTGGAAATCTTAAACCTAGATGGATTCTTTGACTGTACTGCCTGTCCTCTCAACAAACAGAACTGAGAGAGACAGAAATTATTGACAAGGTAACAAACATATAAAGAAATATTTTTAAATTTAATTTCAGCATAGTTAATATATAAGGTTATATTAGTTTCGGTTGTACAATATAATGATTCAACAATTGTTACATTGCTCAGTGCTCACCTTCATAAGTATACTCTTCTTTTTTAATTTTTTATTCACTTTTTGAGAGAGAGAGAGAGAGAGAGAGAGAGAGAGAGAGAGACAGTGTGAGGGGGGGAGGGGCAAAGAGAGAGGGAGACAGCATCAGAAGCAGGCTCCAGGCTGTTGGCAGACAGAGCCTGATGTGGAGCTTGAACCCACGAACCGTGAGATCATGACCTGAGCCAAAGTCAGACACTTAACCAACTGAGCCACCCAGGCACCCCTGGTAGGTGTACTCTTAATGCTTAATCCGTTTTACCTATTTCACCCATCTCCCTACCCACCTCCCCTCTGGTAACCTTCAGTTTGTTCTCTACAGACAATTTTGTTTCCTAAATTGCATCTATGAATGAGATCATATAGTGTTTGTCTTTCTCTGACTGGTTACTTTACTTCGCATTATGTTCTCTAGATCTATCCATGTTGTAACAAACGGCAAGATTTTATTATTTTTATGGCTGAATAATATTCCATCCTGTATATATACCACATCTTGTCATTCATCTATCGATGAACACTTGTGCTGCTTCCATAATTTGGCCATTGTAAATAACGCCGCAATAAACAAAGGGGTGCATATATCTTTTTGAATTAGTGTTTTGGTATTCTTGGGTAAATATCCAGTAGTGGAATTACTGGATCACATGGTAGTTCTATTTTTAATTTCTGTGAGGAAGCTCCATACTGTTTTTCACAGTGGCTACACGAGTTTGCATTCCCACCAACAGGGAAAGAGAGTTCCTTTTTCTCCTCATCCTCATCGACACTTGTTTCTTGTGTTTTTATTTTAGGCATTCTGACAAGTGTGAGGCAATATCTCATTGTTTCCCTGATGATGAATGATGTTGAGCATCCTTTCACGTGGCTGTTGGCCACCTGTCTTCTTTGGAGAAATGTGTGTTAATGTCTTCTGCCCATTTTTTTATTGGATTATTTGGGATGTTTGGGTGTTGAGTTGGTACAAGTTCTTTCTGTGTTTTGGATACTAACCCTTTATTGGGTATGCCATTTGCAAATATCTTATCCCATTCAATAGATTGTTATTTCACTTTGATGGTTGGTTGCTATGCAGACCAATTTTTGATGTAGTTCCAATAGTTTACTTTTGCTTTTGTTTCCCTTGCTTCAGGAGACATATCCAGAAAAATGTTGCTACGGCCAATGTCAGATAAATTACCACCTATGATCTTGTACTAAGATTTTTATGATTTTAGGGGCATAGGGGCTCCTGGGTGGCTCAGTCAGCTGAGCATCTGGCTCTTGATTTCAGCTCAGGTCATGATCCCAGGATTGTAGGATACAGCCTGCTCAGGATTCTCTTTCTCTCGCTCTCTCTCTGCCCACCCCACCCCACCCCACCCCCAAAATGAATAAGTAAACTTTTTTAAAAAAAAGGATTTTTATGGTTTTAGATCTCACTTTTTTTTTTAAGGTCTCACATTTTTTCAGGTCTTACATTTAGTTCCTTAATCCATTTTGGATTTATTTTTGTTTATGGTATAAGAAAGTGATCCAGTTTCATTCTTTTGCATGTTTCTCTAACTTTTCCAACACCATATGTTGAAGGGACTGTTTTTTTCCCACTGAATATTCTTGTCTCCATTGTCAAAGATTAATTGACCATATAATCACGGTTTGTTACTAGACTCTCTGTTCTGTTCCATTGATATATGTGCCTATTTTTGTGCCAGTACCATTCTGTTTTGATTACTACAGTCTTGTAGTGTATCTTGAAATCTGGGTTGATTACTACAGTCATGTAATGTATCTTGAAATCTGGATTGATTGGGGCGCCTGGGTGGCGCAGTCCGTTAAGCGTCCGACTTCAGCCAGGTCACGATCTGGCGGTCCAGGAGTTCGAGCCCCGCGTCAGGCTCTGGGCTGATGGCTCGGAGCTTGGAGCCTATTTCCGATTCTGTGTCTCCCTCTCTCTCTGCCCCTCCGCCATTCATGCTCTCTCTCTCTGTCCCAAAAATAAATAAACGTTGAAAAAAAAAGTTTTAAAATCTGGATTGATTACTACAGTCTTGTAATGTATCTTGAAATCTGGATTGTGATACCTCCACCTTTGTTCTTCTTTCTCAAGATTGCTTTGGCTCTCCGGGGTCTTTTGTGGTTCCATACAAATTTAGGATTACTTGTTCCAGTTCAGTGAAAAATACTGTCGCCATTTTGATAGGGATTGCATTAAATCTGTACAATGCTTTGGGTGGTATGGACATTTTAACAGTATTTGTTCTTCCAACCCATGAGCATGGAATGTCTTTCCATTTGCTTGTATCATCTTCAATTTCTTTCATCCATGTTTCATGATCTTCAGAGTACAAGTTTTTCACCTCCTTGGTTCGGTTTATTCCTAGGTATTTTATTACTTTTGACACAATTATACATGGTATTATTTTCTTAATTTCTCTTTCTACTACTTCATTATTAGTGTGGAGAATGCAATGGATTTCTGTATATTGATTTTGTGTCCTATGTGTGACCTTACTGAATTCATTTATCAGTTTTAGTAGTTGTTGGTGGAGTTTTTAGGGTTTTCTATATATACAGTATCATGTCTTCTGAAAATAATGAAAGTTTAAAGGTAGAATGTGAAGGGGCACCTGGGTGACTCGGTTGGGCATCCGACTTTGGCTCAGGTCGTGCTCCCCTGGCTTGTGAGTTTCAGGCTCACACCAGGCTCTTAGCTGTCAGCACAGAGCCCACTTTGGATCCTCTGTCCCTCTCTCTGCCCCTCCCCCACTGGTTCGTGTGTTTCCTCTCTCTCTCTCTCTCTCTCTCTCTCTCTCTCTCTCTCTCAAAATAAATAAATAAATACGGGGCACCTGGGTGGCTCAGTCAGTTGGGCATCTGACTTCAGCTCAGGTCATGATATCACGGCTCGTGAGTTCGAGCCCCACATCGGGCTCTGTGCTAACAGCTTGGAGCCAGCTTCGGATTCTGTGTCTTCTCTCTCTGCCCCTTCCCTACTCATGCTCTGTCTCTCTCTCTTTCTCAAAAAATAAATAAACATTAGAAAAAAAACCAATATTTAGTGGCAAATATTCAATAGTTCATATCTGTTTAAAAAAACAGTGAGTTTTACTTTTTCCTTACTAATTTGGATGCCTTTCATTTCTTTTTCTTTTTCTTTTATTTGTTTGTTTGTTTTTGTTTTTTTGTTTTTGTTTGATTGCTGTGGTTAGGACTTCCAGTACTATGTCAAAAAAAAAAAAAAAAGGAGAAACATTTTTGATATAGCATCTGGGACTGTAAAAAACAGATATAAAAAAATCATGGTGCATGCATGGGGGTGCCTGGCTAGCTCAGTTGGTAGGGCATATGACTTTTTTTTTTTTTAATGTTTATTTATTTATTTGAAAGAGAGAGAGAATGCAGGGGAGGGGCAGGGGCAAAAAGAGGGGAAAAGAGAATCCCATGCAGGCTTCATGCTGTCAGCACAGAGTCCTGTTGGGTCTCAGTCTCATGATTCCCTGAGATCATGACCTGAGCTGAAACCTAGAGTTGGACTCTCAACCAACTGAGCCAACCGCTCAGGCGCCCCAGTAAAGCATGTGACTCTTGATTTCAGGATGAGGAGTTCAAGCACTATCTTGGGTGGAGAGATTAATACTTACAGAAAATCATGGTGCTGTATTGAGGTGGTTCTCACAGTGTAATACTGAACTTCGCACAGCTGCTGTGTTAATGGATACTTCATACTCCATTGAAAATCCTTTAAAACAATCACCAGGTCATTAAATCACACCCTTAAGTATGAGTCTCCCAACTTTATTGAAATATTTCCTTTAATGGAAACAAGACCTCACTTGACTTGTCTTGAGTAGTGTATCCATACATGGCAGTGTGCTAAGCACTACAAGAAGGAAATAGGACATTAAAAAAATATGATTAGTCATTGCCTCCGGGAGCTTGCAGTTTAGTTGTTTTTTTTTTTTAAGTTAACATTGTGTTTTTACTTGTAAAAATAGGCTAATTATTTTATTTTAAACTTTTTAAAATTTGTTTAAAATTTTAAAATGTGTGTACTACCTTAAAATTTACAATTTAATTTTTAAAAATTAATTTTTTAAAATTTACAATATAAAATTTATGAAGATACTCATGAAAAACTCTCACGATGTATGATTAAGTATAAAAGCAATGAAATCACATATTTAGTATCGCATTGTTAAAAATACAATTATATTTAGAAAACAATAAAAATACACTAATAGAATGTTGAAATCAGTTTTTAAAAAAATTTTTATGTATAGGGGCACCTGGGTGGCTCAGTCGGTTAAGCATCCGACTTTGGCTCAGGTCATGATCTCGTGGTTTGTGAGTTCGAGCCCCGCATCGGGCTCTGTGCTGACAGCTAGGAGCCTGGAGCCTGCTTCGGATTCTGTGTCTCCCTCTCTCTCTGCCCCTCCCCTGCTCAGGCTCTGTCTCTCTCTGTCTCAAAAATAAATTTAAAAACATTAAAAAAATTTTTTTACGTTTAATTATTTTTGAGTGAGAGAGAGAGAGAGAGAGAGAGAGAGAGAGAACGCCAGCTGGGGAGGGGCAGAGGGAGACAGAGACACAGAATCTGAAGAAGTCTCCAGGCTCTGAGTTGTCAGCACAGAGTCCAACATAGGGCTGGAACTCACAAACCACAAGATCATGACCTGAGCCGAAGTCGGACGCTTAAACGACTGAGCCACCCAGGTGCCCCAAGAAGGTTAAAATCAGTTTTTTAGGGATTATAGGTGTTTTATTTTCAGCTTTTGCTTTCATTTTTTGTTGTATTTTCATAAATATCTTTAATTATGTATTGCTTTTATTTTTTTCAACTTTTTGAAATTTATTTGTTTTGAGAGAGTGAGAGAGTGCAAGCAGAGGAGGGTCAGAGAGAGAGGGAGAGAATCACAAGCAGGCTCCGGTCCTGACAGTGCACCACCCAAGTGCCCTGGATTATATACTACTTTAAAAAAAAATTTTTTTTTCAACGTTTATTTATTTTTGGGACAGAGAGAGACAGAGCATGAACAGGGGAGGGTCAGAGAGAGAGGGAGACACAGAATCGGAAACAGGCTCCAGGCTCTGAGCCATCAGCCCAGAGCCTGACCCGGGGCTCGAACTCACGGACCGCGAGATCGTGACCTGGCTGAAGTCGGACGCTTAACCGACTGCGCCACCCAGGCGCCCCATATACTACTTTTAAAGAGTAGAAAGGTGAGGGTACCTGGGTGGCTCAGTTGGTTAAGCCTCTGACTCTTGATCTCAGCTTAGGTCTTGATCTCAGAGTGGGGAGTTCAAGGCCCTTGTTGGACTCTGACTGGGCATGGAGCCTACTTAGAAACAAACAAAAAAAAAGAATAAAAAAGTGAACCAAAAGAAATAAAAATTACTTTCTGCCATAATATTGTTCTGCAGACTCAGACTGCTTTTTCCATTCAGTATATCATATATATATATGATATATATACACACATACCTTTTTTTTTTTTTTTGTAAACTGTATGCCCAACGTGGGGCTCAAACTCACCACCTTGACATCAAGAGTTGTGTGCTCCACTGACTGAGCCAGCATGGTGCCCTTCAAGAATATTTTTTCAATAGTACCTATAAAGCTACTTTTCTCTTTTTAACACCTATGATATTCTCTTGTATGGGTGTTACATTATTTAATCAATCTTCTACTGATAAATATCTAAGCTCTTTAAAATTTATTGCTGTTACAGGGGCACCTGGGTGCCTCAGTCAGTTAACCATCTGACTATGATTTCGTGGTTTGTGAGCTCGAGTCCCAAGTTGGGCTCTGTGCTCACAGCTCAGAGCCCGGAGCCTATTTCAGATTCTGTGTCTCTCTTTCTCGGCCCTGCCTCTTCCCCGCCCGTCCAAAGTAAATAAACATTAAAAAAAATTTTTTTTAATTACTGCTGTTACAAATAATACTGTAACAAACCCCTTTATTTATTTACATATATATGGGTATATTTGCATATATATAAGGGTATTTACATATTTACATATACATAAGGGTATTTCTAGGAAGGAAAATTGTTTTATTTATTTATTTATTTATTTATTTATTTTTAAGCAATCTCTACACCCAATGTGGGGCTCTAACTCATGACCCCAAGATTAAGAGTTGCATGCTCTACCGACTGAGCCAGCCAGGCTCCCCTAGAAGGAAAAGTTATTATTATTATTTTCTAAAGGTTAATTTGTAAGTAATCTCTACACCCAATATGGGACTGGAACTCACAGCTCCAAGATCAAGAGTCTCATGCTACCAACTAACCAGCCAGGTGCTCATCTGTCTATCCTTATTTCAACATGACATTATTTATTACAATAGGTTTACAGCACACTATCATATTGGTAAACATTTTTTTCAAAATTTCACTCATTTTGTATTATAAGTCTCCCAGATGAACTGGAGAATCAACCTGAAACATTCTCTCAAGATCCGTTTTGAGGGGCGCCTGGGTGGCTCAGTCAGTTAAGCGACTGACTTCGGCTCAGTTCATGATCTCACGGTCCGTGAGTTCGAGCCCCATGTCGGGCTCTGTGCTGACAGCTCAGAGCCTGGAACCTGTTTCAGATTCTGCGTCTCCCTCTCTCTCTGTGCCTCCCCTATTCACGCTCTGTCTTTCTCTGTCTCAAAATAAATAAATGTTAAAAAAAAATTAAAAAAAAAAGATCCGTTTTGAATTTTTTTCTTTATTTTAGAGAGGGAGAAAGTGTGTGCAAGTTGGGGAGAGGGGCAGAAGGAGACAGTGAAAGAGAGAAAGAGAATCCCAAACAGGCTCTACACTTGGCCTGATGCACAGCTTGATCCCAGGGGGATCATGACCAGATTGAATTCAATAGTTGGATGCTCAATCTACTGAGCTACCTAGGCGCCCCTCCAAAGATCCATTTTGATTTTGATTGGGGTTCCCCTGAATTTATAGATTAATTAGGGGAAAGTTGGGAATCTTTTTTTTAAATGTTTATTTACTTATTTTTGAGAAAGAGAGGGAGAGAGAGAGGAGATAACAAGTGGGGGAGGGGCAGAGAGAGAGAGAGACAGAGAGAGAATCCCAAGCAGGCTCTGCACTGTCAGCACAAAGCTGGATGTGGGGCTCAAACCCACGAACCATGAGATCATGATCTGAGCTGAAGTCTGAGGCTTAACCGACTGAGCCACCCTGGCTTTCCCTCTGGCTTTCCCTCTCTCTTCCCCCTGGCTTGGGTTTTCAGAGTGAACTACTAAAATTTTTGTCTCATGGTACCTGGGTGGCTCAGTCGGTTAAGCGTCTCTTGGATTCAGCTCAGGTCAGGATCTGGTGGTTCTTGAGTTCGAGCCCCACATTGGGCTCCGTGCTGACAGTGTGGAGTCTGCTTAGGATTCTCTCTCTTCCTCTCTCTCTGCCCCTTCCCTGCTCACTCTGTCAAAAATAAATAAGTAAACTTTTAAAAAAATTTTAAAAAGATAAAATGTGTCTTCCTTTACAGTAAGATAGCTCCTATTTACTTCTCATTTCTCCATATCTATGTAGCTTCAGATAAATGTTGAATATGAGATCAAATTGGGCATTTGCTAAATTCCATATTTTAATGGGAATGTCTAATATTTCACCTTAATATTTAAGGTGAATTTAATATTTCACATTAATATTTAAGGTGAATTTAATATTTCACATTAAGAGTAATGTTTACTAATGGTTTGATAAATAGGCGTTTTTTTAAATCAAGTTAAAGAGATCCCTCTACTTCTAATTTGGTAAGACTGTTTATTAAACACTAAGTTAAGGGGCACCTGGGTGGCTCAGACGGTTGAGCATCCGACTTCCGCGCAGGTCATAATCTCACAGTTTGTGAGTTCAAGCCCCACATCAGGCTCACTGCTGTCAGCCTGTCAGCACAGAGCCCGCTTCTATCTGCCCCTTTCCCACTTGTGCTCTCCCCCAAAATAAATAAATATTTTTTAAATAAATAAATAAAAACTGAGTTAAAAAGTGAATGTTGGGGCACCTGGCTGGCTCAGTCAGTAGAGCATGCTGTCTTGACCTCGGGGTTGTGAGTTTGAGCCTCACATTGGGTATAGAAATTATTTAAGGAAATAATCATAAAAAAAAAGTTTTTACTTTTTACTGGATGCTTTTTCAGGCTCAATTTTTATAAAGTATGGTTTTTTTTCTTTAATGAGTAAGTATAGTTGGTTATATTAGTAGATTTTCTAATGGACTCATATTTACATTGCTGGAATAATTTCTTAGTTATATATACATATGGCAGGCAGCCCGTGACTGGCTCTCTTCAGGACACCTGTGTAAATATGTTGGGAGTGTTCTTTTTTTTGTTGTTTTAATTATCTTTTTTTTTTTTTTTTTTTTTTTTTTTTTTTTTTTTTTTAGGAGAGAGAGAGAGTGCAAGCAAGGTAGAGGGGCAAAGGAAGAGACAGAGAGAGAATCCCAAGCAGGCTCCATGCTCAGCGCAGAGAGCTGGGCACGGGGCTGGATCCCATGGCCCTGGGATCAGTACCTGAGCCAAAATCAAGCTTTAGATGCTCAATGGACTGAGCCACTCAGGTGACCCTGTTGGGAAGGTTCCGAAGGGCTTCCCCTCTTGGTAGGTTACAGGCAAGTAGTTTCAGCCCAGAAACTTATTGTCTTGTCCATTGACTCTCAGGAAAATACCCACGTTTATATTGTGCGGAAAGATGGGAGTACAGGTGGCTTCCCTGGCACCTCCTCTCTATCCTGCCATCTCTCCTCAACCCTCTGGCCAGGTGCCCAGAGAGGCTTGGGCACATGAGCAATCCACCACATCACGTCCTTCTACATTTGTGGCTGATTTCACTCAAGATTCTGCTACCCTCTGGGGCACCTGGGTGGCTCAGTCGGTTGAGTGTCTGACTCTTGATTTCAGCTCGGGTCATGATCTCTAGATTCATGAGATGGAACCCCCCATCAGGTTCAGTCAGCATTGATAGCAGGGCCTGCTTGGAATTCTTTCTCTTTCCCCCTCTCTGCCCCTCCCCCGCCAAAATAAATACAGTTAAAAAAAAAAAAAAGATTCTACTATTCTCCAACTAACTAGTAAAACCTATCACTTCCAACCCTCACAAGATTGTATTACTTAGGAAGAAGAAAAGATTATCTTGTAAGTGGTTTGAGGACAGTAGCAAATTAGAAAGAAGTTAGGTCTACACTTCATGTCATTCACCAATTAGTTTTTAAATTTAATGAAGTAAGGTTAAGAACCAACTTCTATAAATATTAGTATAAAATATAATCAAATACCTGTCAGATCAATGGAAGAAGGTTTTTTAGCATTGAAAGTAAAAATTGACTATTTGAAGGGGATCCTGGGTGGCTCAGTTGGTTAAGCATCTGATTTTGGCTCAGGTCATGATCTCACGGTTCATGGGTTCAAGCCCTCATCGGGCTCTGTGCTGACAGCTCAGAGCCTGAAGCCTGCTTCCGATTCTGTGTCTCCCTCTCTCTCTCTGCCCCCCCCCACTCGTTCTCTCTCTCTCTCTCTCTCTCTCTCTCTCTCTCTCTCTCTCAAAAATAAACATTTAAAAAATGGACTATTTGAGGGGCGCCTGGGTGGCTCAGTCGGTTAGGCATCCGACTTCGGCTCAGGTCACGATCTCGTGGTCTGTGAGTTCGAGCCCCGCGTCAGGCTCTGTGCTGACATCTTGGAGCCTGGAGCTTGTTTCAGATTCTGTGTCTCCCTCTTTCTCTGACCCTCCCCCGTTCATGCTCTGTCTCTCTCTGTCTCAAAAATAAATAAACGTTAAAAAAAAATTTAAAAAAAGGACTATTTGAATAAAGAGTAAATCCAGTAAATAAAATATGAAAAGGGTATAACCTGGGACACCTGGGTAGCTCAATCAGCTGAGCATCCAACTCTTGATTTCTGCTCAGGTCATGATCTCAGGATCTGGGATCCAGCCCCATGTTAGGGCTCTGAGCTGAGCGTGGAGCCTGCTTAAGATTCCCTCACCTTCTCCCTCTGCCCCTCCCCCACACGGGTGTGTGGAAGCTAGCGCATGCACACTCTCTCTAAATTAAAAGTAGTAAGTAAGTAAAAACAAAAAAATAAAAATAAAAGGGTATAACCTGCTAATTCATACATGAGAAAAGTCAAAGAGTTAATAAAGAAATATATTCATTCTCACTAGTAATAAAATTTACAAATAAATTGAGTGAGTTATACTTTTTGAAAAGTTCATCAATTAATCTTTAATTCTTTTTTTTTAAATGTTTTCATTATTTATTTTGACATATATATATTTATATATTTATGTTTCATTTATTCTTGAGAAAGAGAGAGACAGAGCATGAGTGAGGGAGGGGCACAGCGAGAGAAGGGACACAGAATCAAAGCAGACTCCAGGCTCTGAGCTGTCAGCACAGAGCCCGATGTGGGGCTTGAACTCATGAGTCGTGAGATCATGACCTGAGCCGAAGTCGGACGCTCGACCGACTGAGCCACCCAGGCGCCCCCTTCATTATTTACTTTGAAGGAGAGAGAAAGAGAGGGGGAGAGAGAGAGAGATAGTGAAGGAAGGGCAGAGAGAGAGAACGAGAGAGAATCCCAAGCAGGCTCCACCCTGTCACCACAGAGCCTGACACTGGTCTCAAATCCCCGAACCATGAAATTATGCCTTGAGCCAAAATCAAGAGTCAGACACTTAGCTGATTGAGCCACCGAGGTACCTCAAGATTTTATTTTTTTTAAGTTATCTCTATACCCAACGCTGGGCTCAAACTCACAACCCAGAGATCAAGGGTTGCATACTCTACTGACTGAGCCAGCCAGGTGCTCCTCATTCATTTTTTTAATATCATTGAATATGCAGTCCATGGTCAATTTCCCATGGTTGTCTCAAATGCTTTTTTTTTTTTTTTCCCAATTGGTATACCTGAATCAGGATACAAACTAAATTCACACAATACATCAGTGAGTAGAGCTCTTAAGTCTCTCTTTATCCATAACAGATCTCCCCTCCTGTCCTTCTTCTTTTTCATGCCATTTATTTGAGAGAAACTGGGCCATTTGTCTTATAGAATATCTCACATCCTGGATACGTCCTCACTTCCTTATGGTGTTATTTAACTTGTTCCTGTATTCCTCATATTTCCTGTAAACTGATAGCTGGATTAGAGTAAGGTCCTTTTTTTTTTTTTTTTTTTTTTTTAATTTGAATGCCTCAGAGGTGGTGCTTGCTATGAGCTTCCTGTTGTATCACATCGGTGACACACAATGTCTTATTCACTTTTAGTGTGGCTATCACTGATAAGAGACAAATAATTTTATCATACTCAGAACAATGTTTTCTGTTTTTTAAATTTTTCTTCTTCATTGAAATATAATTGTTATACAACATACAATGTTATGTTAGTAAAAACACAACCACAAAAAAAAACCCACCAATATTATATTAGTTTCAGGTATGCAACGTAGTGATTTGACAATGCATTATTCATTGCTCACCGCAATGGGTGTAATCACAATCTGTCACCATACTGTGTTATTACAACATTATTTACTATACTGCCCATGCTGTACTTTTCATTATCATGACATTTCGTTTATTACTGGAAGTTTGTATCTCTTTTTTTTTTTTTTTTTTTGAAGTTTGTATTTCTTAATCCCCTTCACCTATTTTGTCCCTACCCACCTCCCCTCTGGCAACTACCCGTTTGTTTTATGTATTTAAAAATGTGTTTGGGCGGGCACCTGGGTGGCTCAGTCGGTTGAGCATCCGACTCTTGATTTCAGCTCAGGTCATGATCCCTGGGTCGTGGATTGAGTCCCACGTCGGCTCTGTGCTGTGCATGGAGCCTGCTGGAGATTCTCCTCTCTCTACACATACCAGAAAACATATAGCAAATATTAACAGTGGTTTTCCTTGTGTAATCACATAACTGGTGGACTTTTCATCCCTTCACGTATTATTATTTTTTATCATAAGCATGTATTATTTAATAAATATAAAATAATAAAATACAGTGTACACTCAAAAAAAAAAAAAAGATTATCCTCTCTCTCCCTCTGCCCCTCTCCCCTGCTCTCTGTCTCTCTAAAACAAACAAAAAAGTCTGTTTTTTTGTTTGTTGATTTGTTTTTTAGATTCCATATATAAGTGAAATCATATGTTATTTGTCTTTCTCTGCCTGACTTGTTACCCTTAGCATAATACACTCTATCCATATATGTCACAAATGGCAAGATCTCATTCTTTTTTATGGCTGAGTATTCCACTGTGTATGTATATACCACATCTTCTTTATCCATTCATCTACTGATGGACACTTGGGCTGCTTCCATATTTTGGCTATTGCAAATAATGCTGCTATAAACATAGCAGTGTGTATATCTTTTCAAATTAGTTTTTTTCATTTAAAAAAAATTTTTTTTAATGTTTATTTTTGAGACAGAGAGAGACAGAGCATGAACAGGGGAGGGTCAGAGAGAGAGGGAGACACAGAATCTGAAGCAGACTCCAGGCTCTGAGCTGTCAGCACAGAGCCGGACGTGGGGCTCGAACTCACAGACCGTGAGATCATGACCTGAGCCGAATTTCGGACGCTTAACTGACTGAGCCACCCAGGTGCCCCTAGTTTTTTCATTTTGAAGGGTATATAGTGAGTAATGGAATTACTGGATCATATGGTATTTCTATTTTAATTTTTTTAGTGTTTACTTATTTTTGAGAGAGAGAGAGACAGAGTGCAAGTAGGAGAGGGGTAGAGAGAGAAGGAGACACAGAATCTGAAACAGGCTCTAGGCTCTGGGCTGTCAGCACAGAGCCCCACACGGGGCTCAAATTCACAAACCACGCGATCATGACCTGAGCTGAAGGCAGATGGTTAACAGACTGAGCCACCCAGGCACCCCTAGTTTGAATTTTTTTTAACGATTTTATTTATGTAAAACTCAAACTCACAGCCCTGAGGTCAAGAGTTGCATGCTCCACTGACTGAGCCAGCCAGGTGTCCTTCCATTTTTAATTTTTTTGAGGAAACTCCATACTGTTTTCCACAGTGGCTGCACCAATTTGCATTCCCACCAAGAGTGCAGGAGGGATCCTTGTTTCTACATCTTCACCAACACTCATTTCTTTTCTTTTCTTTTTCTTTTTTCTATTTTTTTTTTATGGGGGCGCCTGGGTGGCTCAGTCATTGAGCATTGATTTCAGCTCAGATCATGATCTTGCAGTTCATGGGTTCAAGCCCCACATCAGGCTCCTGTACTGACAGTGTGGAGCCTGTGTGGGGTTCTCTCTTTCTCTGTCCCTCCCAACATGCGCTTTCTCTCTCTCTCAAAATAAATGAATAAACTTAAAAAAAATCTGGACAGCAATTTAAAAAAAGATTTTATTTATGTATTTTTAAAATTTGTTTTATAAAATTTTTTTTAATGTTTTATTTATTTTTGAGAGAGAGCATGAGCGCAGGCGGGGGAGGGACTGAGGGAGAGGGGAACAGAAGATTCGAAGCAGGCTCTACACTGACATCAGCAATCCCAAAGTGGGGCTTGAACTCACAAACGGTGATATCATGACCTGAGCTGATGTCGAATGCTCAACCAACTGAGCCACCCAGGTGCCCCTATTTATGTGTTTGTAAGTAATCTCTACACCTAATGTGGGGCTTGCACTCATAACCCCGAGATCAAGAATTGCATGCCACACTGACTAAGCCAGCCTAGGCACCCCAACATTTGTTATCTCTTGCTGAGACAGATATTTTTATTTATTTATTTGTTTGTTTATTTTTATTTGAGACAAATATTTTCAAATCGCTTTACTGAGATATACACACCATAAAATCCATTAGTTTTCAGCGTAAAATTCAATTAATTTCAGTGTGTTAACAGAGTTATGTAGCTGTTGCCACAGTCTAATTTTAGAATACTTCCATCATGCTGAAATGAAACTTTGAGCCCATTTACAGTCAGTCCCCATTCCTACTCCCAGCCCCGGGCAACCATTAATCTATTTTCTGTCTCATAGATTCACCCTATATAAAAACAAATCATGTTTTGTGTGCTCCACTGTTTTCGTCTCTGTTAACTCTCAGTCGGTTTCAGAATTCGGTTCAGACATTTTATTTATAAAAAAAATTTTTTTTAATGTTTTTATTTATTTTTGAGACAGAGAGAGACAGAGCATGAGCAGCGGAGGGGCAGAGAGAGAGGGAGACACAGAATCGGAAGCAGGCTCCACGCTCCCAGCTGTCAGCACAGAGCCCAGTGCGGGGCTTGAACTCACACACTGTGAGATCATGTCCTGAGCCGAAGTCGGACGCTCAACCGACTGAGCCACCCAGGCGCCCCTGGTTCAGACATTTTAACCTCACTATGCCTTTTTCCTTCCTTGCTCCTGTTTCTCTCAATCCCTCATTCATTGACGTTGATTAATTTCTAAAAAAAATTTTTAAGTTTATTTATTTATTTTGACAAACAGAGAGAAAACACGAATCAGGGAGGGGCAGAGACAGGAAAGAGCAAGTCCCAAGTGAGCTCCATGGTGTCAGCGCAGAGCCCAACATACAAACCGTGAGATCATGACGTAAGCTGAAATCAAGAGTTGGATGCTTAATTGACTGAGCCACCCAGGTGACCCTTTTTAAATATTTTTTAAAGCTTTTTTTATTTATTTTGTGTATGTGTGCACACATGCACACAAGCGGAGGAGGGCCTGAAAGAAAGAGGGAGAAAGAATCCCAAGTAGGCTCTGCACTGTCAGTGCAGAGCCTGGCACGGGGCTCGATCTCATGAGCCCTGAGATCATAACCTGAGCTGAAATCAAGAGTTGGACACTTAACCGACTGAGCCACCCAGGCGCCCCAATGTTGATCAATTTTTAAGAACAGTGTCTCTAGTTTTATGCTTAATTTCCTTGCTTTGTGCATTTTGTGTCGTCTTGTATCCCTCAGTAGCCAGCTCTGTGCTCCCCTAGACTACCAGGGCCGGGCCGAGCTCGCCCAAAAGAACTGTTGTAAGATTTGTAAAATAGGCGCCCCCTCCAACACACAGTCTTAAAGGCTTGCTGCTTAGCAGGCAAAAGGCTGCTATGTTTGAACTTAAAACTATGCCCCCTGCAGGCAGGCAAAGCCAGGAGCCAGGCCTGAATCTTGGCCATCGGAGCACAGATTGGATTTCGACTCCACTCCTCTGTGCCCCACAAGTCCTTCGTTAGGGCCTAACTTGTATATTCACATGCAGCGGCACTGCTAGTAAGACTAGACATTTGGTTCTCCTTTACAGTAGTAAATAGAAGTTTACTATTAGTCATTTGACAAACATTTGCTGAGTGTTTCCTGTGTGGTAATTATGTGAGGTGCTACAGATAAAAGCGAATAAAATGGGCACAACCCCTGACGTTAAGAAGCCTGCTGTCAGAGTCTTTTCATTCCCAGTAATCTTTTTCCATGGGCCTTTCTTCTCAAACAGTTCCCAAGGCCCAGTTCCAAATACCCACTTTGGCAGGTGCTAAAAATCATGCTTGGGGCGCCTGGCCAACTCAGTTGTTTGAACGTGTTACTCTTGATCTTGGGGTCATGAGCTCAAGCCCCATGTTGACTGTAGAGATTACTTAAAGAAATAAATATTTTTATTTATTTTATTTTTATAAAATAAAATAAAGGGAAGCTATTAAAAAATAAACACTATAGGGCACCTGGCTGGCTCAGTCTATAGCACATGCAACTCTTGATGTATTTACAGCTCATCTCATCAAGAGGGGGAGTCTATTTCCTCACTCCTTGAAACCTGGCTGGCCTTGAGACTCACTTTGATCGATAGAATGCGGTGGAGTTGACATTGTGTCAGTTCTAAGGTTAGGCCTTAAGAGCTTCCATAGGATTCTTCCTGTTCTTTTGGAATTCTGTCAGTAGCTATGAGACCCGGTCCAGGCTACCCTGCTGGAGGATGGAAGGTCACACAAAGCAGAGATAAACTGTGTCGGCTGAGGGCCATCCAAGACCGGCCAGCCCCCAGTCAGTCAGAAGCTGAGCAGACCAGAGGCGCACGGGGGACTCAGTTGATTAAATGTCTGACTTCAGGTCAGGTCATGATCTCATGGTTCCTGGGTTTGAGCCCCACATTCACGGTTCGTGGGTTTGAGCCCCGCATAGGGCTCTGTGCTGACAGTTCAGAGCCTGGAGCCTGCTTCGGATTCTGTGTCTCCTTCTCTCTCTCTGCCCCTCCCCTGCTCGCATTCTGTCTCTCTCTTTCAAAAATAAATAAATGTTAAAAAAAATTTTTTTTTATAGAACCTGAGCAGACCAGAACAGTCCAGCTGAGCCAACCTAAACTGCAGAACTATAAGATAAATAAGTGATTGTTGTTTTAAGCCACTAAGTATTGACATGGTTTACTTTGCAGCAAAAGCTAACTGATACAGTAACTTTCTTATGTCCATTGGCTTATTACTACCCGCTGCTCCCACTTGGCTTTTGATGACCTCTGGCCTATCCTGCTTTCCATTATTTTGTCCAAAATAATGGTATCTGGGTGTGTACAAGATACCATTGGGTATCTGTTGTGTGTACAAGCAGAGCTGGGTACTGAAATACACCAATGAGCCACCTTGGTTATGCAACAGACACGTACAGATAGTTTCAGTTCAGTGTGATGCTACAAATGTAAATACATATTGCCAACAAAGGACCTGGGACAGACACCTAACTAGTCAGATAAGATAACTAGTCAGATAATTACTAGTCAGATAAGACTAGTAATTGAAAGTGAGAGAGAAAGTGAGTCAGAGAGAGGTATAGACTGTACACAAAAGCCTGGAGGGGCACAGAGGAGGGTCAGGTAAAGAAAGGTCAAGAAATTCAGTGTGGCTAGAGCCCAGAGTACAGGAGGGAGAGCAAGGAGAGGCAGGGCTGGAGAGAGAAGCAGGAACTAGAACACAAAGAGCTCTACCCGCCTTTACAGAGAGTTTAGCTATCTGCTGCAGGGGAATATAATCTAATATAATATGAATGTAGAAAGCTCACTAGGACTGCAAGGTGACAGAGGGACTGGAGGGGTTGAAACTAGAGGCAGGAGACCAGTTAGGCGGCTGTTGCGGTCATCTAGATGACAGAACGTGGCAGTTTGAACTAAGGTAGCAGTAGTGGGGATGAAGTTAAGTGGACTGATATTATAGATGCTTAGGAGTTAAGATTCCATAACTGACTAGAAATGGGATGCTGAACGAGAGGAAGGAATAAAGGGTGGTCCCAGAGTTTTGGCTTGGCCGAATGGTGATAGAATTGAGGTTAAGAATGTGGATGAGGAACAGGGGAACAGAAGGGGCAACTGTGTCCAGTTCAGTCGGTGGAGCATGTAACTCTTTTTTTTGTTTTTTAAGTTTATTTATTTTGAGAGAGAGAGAGAAAGTAGGGGAGGGAGAGAGAGAGCGAGTGGGGGAGGAGCAGAGAGAGGGAGAGAGAGAATCCCAGGCAGGCTCTGTACTCTCCATGCAGAACCTGATATGAGGGTCAAACTCACGAACCATGAGATTATGACCCGAGCCGAAGTTGGATGCTTAACCAAATGAGCCACCCAGGTGCCCCTGGAGCTTGCTGCAACTCTTGATCTCAGGGTTATTAAGTTTGAGCCCCACATTGGGTATAGAGATTACTTAAAAATAAAATCTTAAAAAAAAATAGGGGAAGAGATGAAGAATTCAGTTTAGAATATGTTAAGTCTGAGGTGCCTTCAGGACATCCAAATGGAGATGTCTAGCAGGCAGTTGGATATATCTAAGACCTGACAGACAATATTTTATATATTTGCTCATTATCTAACTTGAAAAAAAAAAAGATAGGAGGTATCTGATAGTTGAGGAGTTTAGGGACTAGAGGAGGAAGGGAAGAAGAGAGCTTTGGGAAAAGTGAGAGAACCGGAAGCCTAGAAGGTAGTGGTCAGAGAGTAAAATGTCTAGGATCCCAGGATGTAAAAGTACAAGATAATGAATTTGAAGTACTCGAAAAAAAAAAAAGAGAGAGAGAGAGAGGCCAAGGTGATGGATGGGTCACCCCAGATGATAGCAGGCCAGATGTCAAAACCTTTCATAAATGAGAGGAAGGTAAACCTTTCATAAATGAGCCACCTGGGTGGCTCAGTCAGTTAAGCGTTTCACTTTGGTTCAGGTCATGATCTCGCGGTTCGTGAATTCGAGCCCCGTGTGGGGTTCTGTGCTGACAGCTCAGAGCCTGGAGCCTGCTTTGGATTCTGTGTCTCCCTCTCTCTCTGCCCCTCTCCCACTCACACTCTCTCTCAAAAATAAATAAACATTAAAAATTAAAAAAACAATGAGAGGAAGGTTGGTTGATGACAGTAAAGTGGGTAAGGGGCAGAACAGGATGGCAAGACCTTCAAAGATGGAGTGAAGTCCAAAACGGGGCACATATGTTCAGAGAAGACTCAGCACAGCTTGAGGATGCCAGGAACAAAATGAAGGGTGACTGGGGGACTTACACTTGGGGCAATTAGCAAAATGACAAGAATGTGAAGTATGGTATGAGTGGGTTGGCCCCAGATGTCCAGGTACGGATTGTTCATGCTTTGGAAGGAATGCAATACCCCTTGAGGAAAGAGCAGCAGCCCGGCACAGTGTTTCTCTTTTAAAGGGCAGCCGGGGATAGAACTGCCAGATTTAGCAAATGAAAATACGGATGCTCAGTTAAATTTTTTTTTTTTAATTTTTAAGTTTATTTATTTATTTTGAGAGAGAAAGGAGGTACAAGCAGGGGAGGGCCAGAGAAAGAGGTAGGGAGAGAGAATCCCAAACAGGCTCTGCACTGTCAGCGGGGCTCAAACTCGCAAACCGTGACATCATGACCGGAGTCGAGACCAAAAGCCGAACGCTTAACCGACTGAGCCACCGAGGCGCCCCGCTCTGTTAAATTTCAATTTCAGGTATTGCATGGGACATACTTAGACCAATTTCTACAAAGTTTTGGCATCATACAGTCGTAACAGCCTGCCAGCTGGTTAGCCTCTCAGCTATCCAATTCAACTCCTTTGTATTAGAGTAGGCTAACTGCTACAACTATTTGATCTTAAAACATAAAATGGGTTTTTAAAAAAGAATTATTTTTCATGTTTATTTATTTTTGAGAGACAGAGCGCAAGCAGAGAAGGGGTAGAGACAGATGGAGACACAGAATCTGAAGCAGGCTCCAGGCTCTGAGCTGTCAGCACAGAGCCCGACATGGAGCTCGAACCCACAAACCACAAGATCATGACCTGAGCTGAAGGTGGACACTTAACCGACTGAGCCACTCAGGCGCCCCAGGTTTCTTGATTTTCGAAATTTATTTTTAAAAATTAAAAATTAAAAATATTTTTAAGATTTTATTTTCTTTTTAAAGATTTTATTTTTTCATTTTTTAAAATTTATTTGAGAGAGAGAGAGAGAGAGCGAGCGAGCACCAATGGGGGAGAGGGGCAGAGGGAGTGAGAATCATAAGCAGGCTCCATGATCAGCCCAGAGACCGATGCCACACCCCAGGCACCCCTGAAGATTTTATTTTTTAAGTAATCTCTATTCCCAACGTGGGCCTCAAACTCACAACCCTGAGATCAAGTCCCATGCTCCACCGACTGAGCCAACCACGTGCCCCCATATAAGGGTTGAACAAAGCTTATTTCCTACCTAGCTGGTAACGAAGCTGGAGAGGCCCTTCTACATGCAGTCATTTAGGGGTCAGGGGGATGAACTTTCTGCCCTGGGTGTCATCTCCATTCCAGCCGGGTGGAAACGGTGAGCATGGAGGAGCACCTGTAGGGTTTGTATAAGCCAGGCCCGAAAGTGGCGTAGACACTCCTGCACACAGTCCGTTGGCTGATGTCAATCACATGGTCCTACGTAACGGCAAGGGAGTCCTGTTAATGTAGTCAGGCAGCGTGCATAGAAGAGAACACGGATTTGAGCGAGTAATCTCTGCCATACCCCTTAGGAGGTTTATCTGTGGATCCCCTAGGGGGGCATAAGATTCTGGTTCAATAACCGTTGCTTTTGGAACAGGCCCCTCCTCTCCCTCTCAAAAACACACCAAGTCCTGATTGCTACTGAAAATGTGATTAAAGACAGAATGAAAGATTATCACATTCTTTCCTTTTTTTCCCCAGATACAGTGGTACTTAGGATAGCCAAAAGTGGCACCTATCAAATAGATCTCACTAAAAGAAATAGGAAAAGTCTGTTTTGTTTTTCCAATTCTAGCTGCTAGCCTGTCAAGTTGGTGCTATATCTTTCCATTACGATGAAATTTACCACAAATCATTCCAAACAACAAACATTTTCCCCCAGTTCTTGCTTATGTAAATGTCGGTTGTCATGACAACAAGAAGACTGCCTTGATCATATGGCAGAGCTTGCTAAGAAACAAGAAGCAACTAGCTGGTTCAAACATAAACCTAATCCCATAGGCATGCCTAACAGGGGAAATGAAAAACTGGGGCAATTTTTTATTCAAAAGAAAAAGTGAAAGTAGAGGAAGAATTTGATTCTACTGAGAGAAAAGATGTGGTCAAAAAATTTAAATAAACCACTTCCTCTTGTTACATTCTTTCTTTGGGGATGGGATCTGGCTTTCTTCTTGTTTCTTGCTATATCACAGGGCTCATAAAAGGATTTGGGCCCCAGAGGCCAATTTTCTCTTTACTTGCAATCCACCTTGACATTGGAATGGGGTCACGCCCTTTACTATATACTTTACAGAAAGAATTCACGGGTACCTCACCCATTAGCTGCTTTCTTGACTTGCTGCCTCTACGGTCTATGTTATTGAGACCTAAATGGCAAGATAAGAACTAATTACTTTGAATAATGTTTAGGATATATTAAGCTACTTTCATTAGAACTGGTATTTTAGAACAAAATAATTTGCACATAACCTTGACATTTTTGGTCATGGGATTCAGTCTTTTTGAAAGTATTGCTAAAACTAGATATTAAAAATAAGCTACAACTAGCGAGGAGCCCCCCGCCTCCCCCCACGCCCTGCACTGCTTGGCAGGAATGCAGACTGGTGCAGCAGACTATGGAAGATCTTATGAAGGTTCCTCAAAAAGTTAAAGGTGGGGGGCACCTGAGTGGCTCAGTCAGTGAAGTGTCGACCTCTTGATTTTGGCTCAGGTCATGATCTCACAGTTTGTGAGTTTGAGCCCTGAGATGGGCTCTGGACTGGCAGCATAGAGCCTGCTTGGGATTCTCTCTCTCTCCCTCTCTGCCCCTCCCCCCACTTATGTTTTCTCTCTCCCTCTCTCTCAAATAAATAAACATTTTTTTTAAAAAATTAAAGATGGAACTATCCTACAACCCAGTAATTGCACTACTGGGTATTTACCCAAAAAGTACAAAAACACTAATTTGAAGAGATATGTGCACCTCTACGCTTATTGCAACATTATTTACAATTAGCCAAGATATGGAAGCAGGACAAAACAAGTGTCCATCAACAGATGAATACATAAAGATGTAAGACATATATAATATATACACATACATATACATATATAACCACACAGGAATATTATTCAGCCATAGAAAATAATTAAATCTTGCCATTTGCAACAACATGGATGGATCCAGAGAGTATAATGCTAAGTAAAATAAGCCAGAGAAAGACAACCACCATATGATTTCACTCATATGGAATTTAAGAAACAAAACAAACAAGGGGGGGGGGGGAGACAAACCAAAAAACAAACTCTTAAGTATAAAGTACAAACTGATGTTTACCAGAAGGGAGGTTGGGGGGGGGGGGGGACGTGGGGGAAATAGGTGAGTGGGATTAGTGGGATTAAGAATACACTTGTCTTGATGGGTTTTAGTCTAATATTAAAACGAACCTACAGTCTTTGAGCATACACAAGACCAGGGAAACCAGAGACAGCAGCTGAGAGGTAGTTGGCTGGGTCCCTATTCCCCAGCACTAAAAACTCTGAAGGAAACATTCTTCATTCAATAAACGTGTATTATCGGCTGTGAGCTAGGCTCTGTGCTGGGCTCTCAAGATGGAATGACCAAATCATGCGTAGCTCCCGCCCTGCTGGAGCTGACTTCTAGTCTAACAGAGGAGATGGAATGAAATGACCACAGAAATAAACCACCACAATCTGAGATGAGCACTGTGAATGCGAATGATGTGACTGATTACGAGATTTGTGGGTTTGGGGAAGGCATCTCTGAGGAAGTGACATTTAAGCTGGAACCAAGAGTAATAGATCAGAGTTGAGGGAAGGGAGGTCCTAGAATGGGCAAAGGCTTCTTTATCCGAGCTGACTTGCTCCCCACCCCTTTTTAAGTAACCTCTATGGCCAGCGTGAGGCTCCAACTCAAGACTCCAAGATCAACAGTCACACACTCTACCAATTGAGCCAACCAGGTGCCCCTCATCTGAGAAGCTGAAAGGAAAGCCTGCCAGGAGCACAGAGAATAAGATATGCCAAGGAAAAGGTCAGCATTCCCATGTAGGCCATTCTATGGAATACAGATTGTATTTTATGATTAAGAAGAAGCCATTAAATGATTTTAAGCAAAGGAATGCCATGCTCAAGTCTGCCAAGGACGATCATCCTGGATGCTTTCTGAAGAACAGACTAGGGAAAGTGCATGGCCAGGGGAATGTTGCAGTGGTCTACAGGAGAGATGGCTGCTTGGGTGGTGGTGGTAGAGGCATGCAGGGAATATTTTAGAGGCAGAGCAGACAGGATTTGGTGATGATGGGGATGTGAGGAAGAGAGACGTCTATAAATGGGCAGCCAACTGAAACATTAAAAAGAATAACCCAAACTATTTACTGAGTACCAAGTACAGTTCTGCATCAGAAAAGGGCAATCAGTTGAGGAGGCAAGAGGGGTTATAATCTACATCACACTCTTGTTTGGACTTGTCAAGCCACAAGCCTGGCATGGGCCATGTCCACAAAGAGGAAGGAGTGCCTTCCTACTGCCCACCAAGCTGTGTGACTGGTGACCTTGACAGAACACTTTCAGAAAGCCACCAGCAGCCTCCATGGGGGCAATGGATGTGGGTTTTGTCCTGCTTCTCCTAGAATGTAAGATTCACAAGGGCAAGGATCTGTCCTGTAGGAACTACCACACTTAGAGCTGCTATAATCTGATCAAACCTAGTCACAGCACTCAGCTAGCCCTGACAGCTCAACAGCCTGCAAAATATGAAGTCAATCTCTCCCTTTAGTGACAACAGATGAGTACTTCATATTTATTTATTAAAATACTTCACATTTAGAATAGCTCCCTTCTGTGGCAGTAGAGGTATCACCTTGGGTTCATGTGATACTCTCTCAAAACAAAGATTACAAAACGATGAGTGAGGTCAAGTAGGTAATCTTTAGACACCATAGCACACCAGCCAAGGCAGTCAAGACTTTGTGTTAGGGCTCCCAGCTGTTAAGGGCTCACGGGAGCCCTATGGTCATGCTGGAGGTCTAAGGGGAGAGAGGTAGCATTGAGTATACAAACCTGCACAAACACAGTAGCTTCAGGAAGGTTAATCCTGCATTACATAGTACATGAAGGTAGCCCAGAGGTATCCAACAAACAGTATTACTATACCCTAACATTGTACCAAGTTTTCACTCACGGTATTTTCCTGGCATAAAAGAGAAAGGAGGAGCCCATCTTACATCTTAACTCAGGTCTCTACTTTCCTAGTTTCCTTACTGGTACTCAGAACCTTGCAGAAGCCCACCAGAGCCACCAGCTTGAAATGAAGCTAGAAAACTCCACAAAATTGTCCCAAATTAAGGAGAGGAGGCTTGGAACAAGTCAACCTCCACAGGTCTGATATACAATCTCTCTCCCTCCCACTCCCAGAAAGCTAAAATGTCCAAAGTCTTCCCATTTCAAGTAGGAGGATAGAAAAAAAAAAATCTGTCCAAGTCAGTTTACCTTTGACCATTTGGTCAATACTCTAGTACCCACCTTGCAGATTCAATGCAAATCTCAAATCTAAGAAAATCAGGCCAACTACAGAAATACTGGAAGCATCCCTTTGACCAGAAGCCAGGCTGGGTGCTCATTTTTTTTGCTTGCTTTCATCCTGTATCCCTAGAGGATCCTCAACCATTGCTCCCGTTATGAACCTCACTTCCTGATGGTTAGTTCTGGCTTGCCCTCCACCCATTTCTTTCTATATTCAGGGTATGTATGGTAGTAGAGCTCCAAATACTTGGTTTCCTCCTGTCAAACTCAAGAGGCCTATTTTCGCATTTTCTTCTACAGAGGGGGCTTCTTCTCTCTTCTTATCTGTAAAAGGAATAGAATTTAATCTGAAAATCAGGGTCATAAACGTAACAGTAGGTATGGGCATTCAAAGTTATGTGAAGGAACCCAACACTCAACATATTAAAACAAGATTTTAACACTTTATTTTTTATTGATAAAAAGTCGAAACATACTTAAATCACCTTGCTGTTAAGCTTGTATATGCCAAAGTTGGCTCCCTTTGGGGGAGATTCCTTTATTTAACTCCGGGTTGACAATCTGCTTTGTCTACAGCGGTAATGAGACGTTTTATTTTGGGTCCAAGTAATTGGCAAAGCTTGTCCTTTTCATTTCATTTTTTGAAAGTAATTTCTATACCCAACTTGGGGCTCAAACTCACAACCCCAAGGTCAAGAGTTGCATGCTCTACTGACTGAGCCACCCAGGTGTCCCTGTCCTTTTCATTTTAAAACTTCACCACCCATAGGACACAAAACTAGAGGATAATGTCAACCTGTTAGGTATATATAGTGTCATACTGTGTGTGTCTCGATATATACACGTGCTTTGAGAAAGGATGGAAAAAACACAACGTTTAACCTTTTTTTTTTTTTTTTTGGTATTTACTAAATTATCTATCCTGAAAATGTGCTACTTACATAAAAAAGGAGAAATTAAACTGTGTATCTATCCACACTAACATTCTAAAAACCTATTATATAACGTCTAAATTTCTCATTTGCTTTATAAAGTCCCCTACCATATCCTTACTTTCTCTACACCCACATATAACCATTTCTGGACAAGTTTGATGTTCTCTGTCCACATTATTCCAGCTTTTTGATCATTACATAATCTCTTATGTTCCTCTCAAATCAATTTATTTCATAACTTCTGGAGACCCTTGTTCAAAATATCACCAATGATTAACCTCATCTTTAATGAGTACCCACAGATTATACATAATTGTTCCTTTATCCGATTATATGATTGTTTGTAGGTTGTTGAATGTACACACCTCTTATTCCCTAAGCATAAAAGATTTAGCTCTTTTGTGAAAAATATTCAAGGATTACTTTCTTCAAAAGATCACTGAGCCAAACATTTGGCCATATTTTTATTTACTACATATACTATAAACATATACAATACATGCTACAAAAAAACATTTTTTTTTTAAATTTAACTGTCAAGAAAGTGTATAGTGTTATAATACAATGGCACATGTTCATATCTTATTTCAAATTGGTTTGCTGACCACCCATTTCAAACCATTAATAGTGAAATGTTACTTAAGGATAATTAAAAATTATCTATTTGCATTATTAACAATAAACAATTCCAACAAATTAATAAGAATTAACCACGTCAAATATTAGTATCCAAAAACTGGGCTTTTGCAGAAATGATTATATAAAATATAGCAGCCAATTACAGTTTACTTGCTCTGTGACAATGTACATATGCACTTGAATAGGATTCTAGCATTTGCTTTTGGAAGATACTTTTTAGAAGTCCTTTGATTTAAGGTCTAACAACTGACACACCCAGCCAAATCCAACCCAACAGTTCATATAATGGCTTCAGACAACTGATCAAACTGATCATTGAGAAATTCTTATGATTTGGGTAGAGTTGAATGTTCCACTAATATTACATATGATGAAAAGAGACATATCCAAGCCAATATCAAAGTCAAAGGCAAAAGAAAATACAAACATTCAAATCAGTTTATGACAAGGTTTTTCTACAAGTATTTTAGATGTCATACTTTCAGGAAAACAAGATTTAATTTAACGCATATTTGGATTTGGATTTTACAGTATCTATGCTCTAACTGAAAATTTAAGAGTAGTCAGATGGAATTAAGTCTAGTATTGCAAATATGTTCATTTAACATTATTGAGCACCCACTACGTGCATTGCACTGTGCTAACTTTTAAAAGTTGAGTATTAATATATTTATCAAGCATTACCTTAGTGTGAGGTAAAAATAAATTAGCGTCAACTCATTAGTTTGCTTGTGGTATGTAATCCTGTGTCAGCTGGCTTCCCTGTGCCGTATGAGCTTCTGCACACCCCTCATTCACTCACACAAACATCTGCACACCGACTATGCCAGGCATTGTGCTAGTCACTGGGATACCATGATTTGGTATAGTTCAAAGAATGCATATTAATCATTAACCTATGTAGAAACAATGAGAAAGATACATTACTTTTCTAAAATGAGGCCCAAAGCAAAATATAAGGTGTTTCTATGGGTCATACCACACCATAGACCAGTAAGTGCCTTTCTAGACTGGGAACTAACTTTTAAGGTTTCATATTGTAGTCTAAATAGCCTAGGTCATTTTTGGTCTCAGAAGTCAATTCTTTGGAGCACCTGACCCCACATAAACCTTCCATACTTGAAAGGATTTGTAAACTAAACTGGAACACAAAGAAAAAGAGCCAAAAATGAAGGCAGTTGATAACGTAATGCACTTCAAGCACTATTTTGGCCATGTAAAATGAATACTACATAATTCATGATTGGTTCAAATGTTTTTAAAAGCGCTAACCCTACCCCAAACTCATGTAATTTTAATCTGACTTGTATACAAGTTGCACCTAAAGCAAAGGGCAGAATTTGGCCCTACAACCCTCTATGGAATATTCTAAGTGATTGGTCCTTCCACTCCAAGCAAGTAGAAGCTAAGAATTTCAGAGAGTTCCCTAATAGGATACTGGCACTCAGAAGAAATGGCCCTACTGGATCCCATTAGCCAGGAGTCTATTTAGTTGTGGTAGCAGTGTGAACCTATGACCCCTTGAGGGAAGGCAGAAAGCTGGGAATTTGGGTGTCCACTCAGTGAATCCAATACTGGCTTAAAGCTATGCACTGAATAAAGTGCTCTGCACATCCTGCTTGTCATCTGGAATGAAAAATACTTTTCTCAAGAATGAACCTATTTGTAGGTTTAGGGGAAAAGAATGACAAGGATTTAAAGAATCCCAAGAAAAAGTATGAAGCATTGACTAGGAAGGAAGACAAATGCCTCTAGTAGTGTCCTCAGAAATCTCAGGATCTGAACTGTCAGAATGAGTCACACAGTGGTCATGTTCTATAAATGAAAAAGCAATCCCACTGGGTACTTCCTATTCACACGGTGCAATATTACTTCATGGGGGTGGAAGGGAACAGTCTATTGCCATTTGCTAGCATGGTTTCAAAATGAAAACAAAACCATTGAGTAAATCAGGGTAAGCAGTGTCCAATAGTCCTCTCCTGTCCATCAGTTTTCCACAGGTTGATCTGCACTACCTGAGGGAAAGGAGGCAAAATACCCATCCCTTCTGATACACTCAGGCATGGCTGCTATCGCTTAAAATTGCCAATTCAGAAGTTAACACACGAGCCCTCCAGTTTCGTACCCTGAATATGGTAAATGAGACTAGAGATGGAGTAGTTCAGTCTAAAAAAGATCACAGGTAACAGAATGCTTATATAAACTAGACTGCTTTGACGTCTGTAAGAAAATCGTATAGATGACAATTGGAAAAAAAAAAAAAAAGATTGTTCCCATCTGTCAGCAAAACTGTTGAGCTATACTCAGCTGAAGTCCTCATCAGGATTCTGTTGATCCAGCAGACGGACATGTGTGAATGGGAAGTGACCTCGTTTGCCATTACACTCCCCTTCCCACTGACCACTCACATTAATCTTCGTAACCTTTACCAGCTCACCGACCTGCAGGAGGAGAATAAGGAAAGCGCTTTATTTCCAGTTATGAATGCAAACTGAAAAACTCCATTCTCTGGTTAGGCATACCCTGCCCACGTGATTGCTCTAGGGCTGACATTATAGAAATGGCTATTTGCTGCCTCCCAAGCCCCAGCCACCAGACTGATTACTTGTGGTTAGTGCAGGCAGAAGGAAGAAGTGATTTTAGCAGTGCAGAAAAACACAGAGTACAGAAAATAGAAAGGGCCCTAAAAAATGACACTTTTTGGAAATTTTAATCATCTCTGGAAGAGCAATCCCAACCAGAATGAGCCGGTATTCTTTTTTCTGGTACCCACTGCCCTTAGATTCCTGCTTGCCTCCCAGGTCATGGCCTAGGAGGAGAGATCCCCCACCCCTACTGGCATACAAGCAGCAGCACAATCCCTCAACCCACTGGTGTATACATATCACTACCTACTAGTGCTTGCAGAGAAGATAATCATGGAAATCAACTTCATCTGGTCCCAGAAAATGAAGCGTTCTATCACCTTCCTATCAAGGCAAGGCTTTTCCCACTTGGGCAGGTATAGGCCAAAACTCCAAATTCCATCAGCTCCCTGCAAAGTCCCCATCTTCTTCACAAGCTCTACTTGGCAGGCCACTGCCTGCCAGCTCTCCACCCCCACCCTACCATGTACTAACAGACCTTGTTGCTCCTTCAATGCCACTTGGTACCTATTCATTAAGGAGACATTACGTTTTCGTTTCTGTTATGAAAAACTTTCCTTTGCAACATCAACTATAAAGTTTTGACAATCTAGGATATACGTCTATTCTCCTATAAAACTTAAGACAAAATCAGTCTGATGAATGGATTCATCCTGTGGCAAAATATTGAACAAATGGTGAGATCAGGCCCCATATGACACTGGACTAAAGAACTTTACGCTTTAATTATCAACATCTGAGTTCTGAGCATACAAGAAGTTTCTAAGCATAACTGTTCATTTGGTTTATTAAGTTAATAGCTACTATTTACTGAACTTTCATTAAGTACTGTAGAGGATTTTTTTTTTTTTTTAAGTAAGCTCCAAGATCCAACATAGGGTTTGAACTCACAACCCTGAGATCAAGTATCACATGCTCTACTGACTGAGCCACCCAGGCACCCCTACTGTACAAAATATTTTATATACACTATTTTGTAGTCCTTATAATAACCTTGTAAAACAGAAATTTTTCATTTTATAGATGATAAAACTGAGGTTCAGAGCAATTACAGGATATACCTGAGGTCACATAGCCAGGAGCAGGGCTGGGATTTGAGCCCAGAAGTATTGGCTCCAAAGCCAATTAATTTATACTCTTTCTACCATAGCAGGAACTTTCAAATTATGCTCTCACGACCTTCAGGATTCCCTAAGAATGTCTGTAGGTCAACCACTTGATTAAGTGAACTCGAGTTTAGGACCAGAGCCTTCTGCAAAACCAGCTTGATCTTACAGAAGAACACATTGTCTACTGGTCTGTCTATAATTTCCTGAAGAACTATCTGAGAACTACAGAGGCCTAAGGTGGTTGTGGGGACCATAGGGTGCGGAAAAAAGGAAGACAGAAACTAGAGAATATCTGAGAAAAAGGGATAAAATATAAGGGTAAGAAAAGGCAGCAGTGTAGTCTGCTGATGTTGTAAAGATTGAGGCTGATGGTTTAAGGGGAGAAGAAAAGATGCTGCACGTCCATTCTTGCATCCACATGCACGATGCAGTCCCTACAAGACTGCTAGCACCAGGGTTCTTTATTCCAAGCAATCTTTGAATTCAAAGTTCCTGATGTCCAAGCAAGCCAACCATGACAAGTCAAGATGTTCCTATAGCCCCCAATCACACCACTAGCCTCTTGCTATGCTAAGGTCAATTATATCGAGTGTAGGACTTCTTTTCCCCATCTTAGTATTTATTTGTATTTTCTACTAAAACACTCATGTTGTGCTAAGTGCTATTCTGGTAGTTAGACATAGGATAATAGACCTAGGGGATGTGTACACTCATGTCAAAAGTCTAAATTGCCACTCGCATTAAGTTCCCCTCCAGATGGGGACAAGGGGCCAGTTTGAGAAGTTGGTTTGACAGGGTGCCCGGCTGGCTCAGTCAGTAGAGCATGTGAGTATTGATCTCAGGGTAGTGAATTCAAGCCCCATGTTGGGTGAAGCGCTTACTTGGCATTGGGGGGTGGGGGGAAGCTACAATATCTAACACCCCTAACAGCTGTCATATCTGAATCCATCATTTTACTGATATTAAAAACCCACAGGAGAGACATGAGGAAACATTCTGGAGTGTTGGAAATGTTTTATACTTTCATGTGGGTGGTTATCACATAGGTGAATACACATGTAAAACTCCAAGCTGTATACTCAGGATCAGTACCTTTTACCAAATGATTTCATATATTTTTTTCTCCTAACCCCACTCCCTCAAATGATTTCATATTTAAATGAAAAGATGAAAATTTGTTATATTTTACCCGCATTTTCTGGGTTTTTTAGAAGATGGTTCTTCAGGGTATACCCTTAAGTCCACCATTCTACTTGATAGCAAAATCTAGGTTTATTTTATTCATTTTGTTTCAAGTTTGTTTATTTTATTTTGAGAGAGAGCAAGTGGGGGAGGGGCAGAGAGAGAAAGAGAGAATCTCAAGCAGACCCCATGCTGTCAAGCACGGAGCCCAATGCAGGGCTTGAACCCACAAACCCTGAGATCATGACCCGAGCCAAAACTAAGTCAGATGCTTAACCAACTGAGCCACCCATGCACCCCCAAAATCTAGATTTAAACACTTTTCTCTCAATGTTACATTGTCTTTATTTTTAAGCATTCAACATGCTATCTCAAATCGCATCCCACAGAGCTCTGAGAAGTGAAGGACAGGTTGAAATGTGGACTAGCCCAGCCTCTTGCTTTTATCAGTACCACAGAAACACAACAGCTGCTCCACAAGCAGGACAGAACCTGCTGACCTGCCCTCAGACTTCTCTTCTTTCAGAGGTCAAACGGAGAAACATTGCAAGATGGTACTGGTAGGGGTGAGGGGTGGATTCTGTACAGATTAGACCTTGGGACACACCAGAGCCATCTCTAACGCACATGGTGTCTTGGCTCTACCCTACAGAGGCTCTGGAAAACCACACCATATTCTGAAATCCAAAACCTTTTTTTTATAGTTGATCAGGTTCTTGGCAGAGAGGCCCAAACATCAGGGAGTGAAACAAAGGCTATGGCACAACTCTAAAACAATTCTAACTTTTTTTTTTTTTAATTCTGATTTAAGTGGATAAAAGAGAAAAATTGTAAGCAGTCAATTGGGCTAATTAACCTGTCCAAAGTGGCCTTTAAGTACAAGTACTTCGAGGAAGATCTTATCAAATTAAATAACCCTTTGTACCCTATGGAGTTTTTCTACTGCAATATTCAAAGCCCACGGGGATTCCTAGGGTCAAGAAAAGGCAAACCCCAAGGGCAACACGACTCTCCTTAGATCACATGAGGCCCTAGTACTTCCGTAGTCTGGAAGAATAGGTGGCTGTCAAGCCTGGAGGATGCAGGCTGGGGGAGCTCAGAAGGTGCCAGGGCAGTCTGAAAACACAGGCTACGCTAAGTGCAGTTCTTCCTCCAAATCAGAAACAACACGAGAATTCACGCTTCTCCTCCTGTTAGGCAACAACTCACTAAAGCGGGATTTCCAAAGCCACACCAAGGAGGATGAGGGGGACGGATATGGGTTCAAGCTTGGCATGCTATTCCAAAGACAAAGAAAGCAAAACAGAGTACTTGCTCCAGAATTGCTATAATCTTAAGATACAAAGGAATGTACTAATCAGTAAGTGCAGTAATAACTGTGTTCTAACACTACTGATTTCAAAATTCAAGTTATAGATGGAAAAAAACCTAATTTGCCTATCAATGAATCAGAAAGACTTTGTAAAGGATTTGAAACACGAGACAGTTAACCTTTCTTTTTATGAGGCAGACTTCATCACCACCCTGTAAAGGAGAGACAGTGATGATTCTTTCACTGAGGTACTACTGTTCTATTGTCCAGTCAGTTCTCCTGATCCTAGGTCATGAACTTAGACACAAGCCTGCAAGTAAATCATGGCATCATCTATAAAGAGGACTGAATGTGGTTACTTCAATGTTTTCACTCCTAGGGAATTTGATGAATACTGGTTTCTTCCCTAGCTCTGTGTAGTTCCCAAGGTAAATCACAATTTTGGTACACATGAGTCAGATCTACAATTGGTCCAGGAGCAAATGACTACCCAATCGATATTCACCAGTGAGTTTCCATTATAGTGAGAAAAATACTGGAACCCAATTAGCATTAATTTTTGGTACTCGCTAAATAGAGGAGACATCAGGGAACTGTGTGATCTCCTTCCTTTGCTGGTGTAACTCCAGGTGACTACTTTTCTAGTTTCGGTCCCTACTATCTAACAGGAAAGGCATCAACAATCACCAGTGTTCCTTGCATGCTGACTTGCTGTAGGATTCCAGTGAGATCTGACAGAAAACACATACAAATTCATATAAATAGAACCAGAGAAAAGTACGTACAGAGATGGAATACAGAGGCCTTGTCTTCAAACATTTTTGAACACACCAAGAACACATTTAGTAAATACTTCCAGATTTGGCTGGAGGAGAACAGAAGTTAAGAAAACGACAGCAATCTAAGACAGGGGTCAGCAAGCTATGGTCCATGAGCCAAATCCAGCTTGCTCCCTGTTTCTGTAAACAGTTCTCTCAGAACACAGCAAACTCATCTGTTGTTTTGTCTATGGCTGCTTTCTGGCTACAATGACAGTTGAGTGGTTGTGACAGAAAGCGTATGGTCTGAAAAGCCCTTTACTGAAAAAGTTTGCAGATCTCTGATCTAAGGGAATAGGTAATATTTAGGGTACATCTACAGTCTTGCAAATCAATGGAAACAACTGCAGACAGTTCGGCCTTAAAGATTCACTTGCCTCAGAGATGGACTGAAACTGCCATGGACTATATTGGTAGAAAGTGGCAGGTCTTTGAGATTTAGCTGGTAGGCTTCTGGATGAAAAGAAAAAGCATCTCAACAAATCCTGGAAAATAGGTCTCATCCTAATTCTAGTCCAAGTCAGAACAGATCTTCTCTAGCTCCACAGCCGATACTACCTAAAACTAAGTTCCCTATCGCCCTGGTACAAGTTGGGGAGGTAACCACATATACTAGATACATTTTTAGCTAAATGTAAAGAATTTTCTTTTTTTTTTTTTTTCTTTTTAAAGTTTATTTATTTTGAGGGGGAGAGGGAAGAGGTGCAGAGAGACAGGGAAAGAAAGACAGGAAGAGAGAGAATCCCAAGCAGGCTCTGTGCTGTCAGCTTGATCCTATAAACTATAAGATCATGACCTGACCAGAAATTAAGAATCAGATGCTTAACTGACTGAGCCACCCAGACGCTCCTCTTCTTTTCTCTCCCTTAAGGATTCTATTTTTAAGTAATCTCTAGACCCAACGTGGGGCTCAAACTCACAACTCCAAGATAAAGAGCTTCATGTTCAACCAACTCAGCCAGCCAGTCCCCCCATGGATTTTCTAAAAACCAACACAATGGACTAGACCTAAGGTTCCCAAACTGTAGTGTCAGAGAGAGGCATTGCAGCAAATTCAGAGGGTGCCGCGACACAGTTAAAGTTTTGAGGGAAACAGCAATACTTGACATCTATTATGCCATGTGAACTACTAGCTTAAGGCAGCTGACAATTTCTACACTAGACTGCACAACATTCCTTTCAAAGATGTCATCTCTTTGCAAAACCAGGTGGCAGCAAGCTACAATAAAAAACAAGCACCTCATGAAATAAGTGTGGAACAAGAAACAAGAATGGCAGTGTTCTAAATGATCTCAAGGTTTGGAAACAATATGGCATCTAATAGATGTACAAGTCTTTTTTTTTTTTTTTTTCTTTTTTTAATGTTCTTACTTAGTTTTGAGAGAGAGAGTGAGAAAGAGAATGAGCAAGGGAGGGGCAGAGAGAGAGGGAGGCAGAGAGAGGATCTGAAGTAGGCTCTGCGCTAACAGACAGCCCAATGCAGGGCTTGAACCCACGAACTGTGAGATAATGACCTGAGCCAAAGCTGGATGCTTAACCAATTGAGCCAGCCAGGTACCCCTAGATGTACATGTCTTAATAGTTAAGTAATTGCAGTTATTTGAGATTAAAATTAAAATCTTGTTTTCTTGGGGAGCCTGGGAGGCTCAACTGGTTAAGTGTCCGACTCTTGGTTTCAGCTCAGGTCATGACCTCACGGTTTGTGAGTTCAAGCCCCACATTGGGCTCCAGGCTGACGGTGCAGACCCTGCTTGGGATTCTCTCTCTCCATCTCTCTCTGCCCTTCCCCCGCTCTCTCTCTCAAAAAATAAACTTAAAATTTTTTTTCTTAAATATTGTTTTCTTTCCACTATGTTTATTATTTTTCAAATGGGTACTAAGTTCTTAGGATATAAAATTTTAACCTATCTACTAAAGAAATGCAACTGTCACGTACTTCTTTTGGCCTGGGACACTGTGAAATATTACTGAGACACTATACGTGCTACGAACCAAGAAAGTTTGGAACCTCTGGACTATACTTCTGTGTTGACAGCAAGTTCCCCAAAAGTAGAGATATCCAAGCAGATGCTTAAAAAATCACCTGTGAAGATACCAGAAGATCTGCCTTTAATGTCTGAGAGGCTAGATTAGTTTACCTCCAAAAGTCTTTTCCAACTGAGATTCTATGAGCTGAAATAAAGGTAATGTCCAAGAAGAATGGAAAGAAGAGGAAAAGTAGACATCTGTCTCAATAAGCAATACAGAAATCTGTAATTACAATTCCAGGAAAAGGCAAACCAAACTGACACAGCAAGAACCTGCCACTCGTGTTCTTACACTTTCCGATCTCAATTTTTTTTTTTTTTCTAACACAGGGAAAGTTTAAAAACTTAGGTTTCGGGGCGCCTGGGTGGCTCAGTCGGTTGGGTGGCTGACTTCAGCTCAGGTCATGATCTCGTGATCCGTGAGTTCGAGCCCCGCGTCAGGCTCTGTGCTGACAGCTCAGAGCCTGGAGCCTGTTTCAGATTCTGTGTCTCCCTCTCTCTGGCCCTCCCCCATTCATGCTCTGTCTCTCTCTGTCTCAAAAATAAATAAACGTAAAAAAATTTTTTTTAAAAAATACAAAAATACAAAAATAATTAAAAAAAATAAAAAACTTAGGTTTCATAGAGTTCCACATGGGGAGATAGAGTTGGTGTAGCCACTAATGCATATAATCTGGGACCCAAAGCACATTTACTCCTTTCCTATCTGTGCCCTGAGGAACAGGTCCAAGTCTAAGAATACCTGAGAAGCTCCTTGATTACTCTCAAGTCTTATCATCTATCAAAGGCAAAATGCCAGGTTGAATCAGAGAATGAAAGTTACGTGATTAGTACATTTAAAGATAATTTGATTATTTTCGACAGTCTATAGAGGCATCAAATTAACTTTAACATCTGTAATTCACAAAATAAGATTCATCCTATTCCAGCTCCCAAGGAACCAGTACACAAAAATCTAAGAACAAAAATTAAAGGTGCCACTGCACTACCCTAATGTTATTTCCAGTATCTCTCCTTTAAAACACTCTGCATATTTGTATGTTTAAAATCTCAGGAGCTCCAGAATGGAACAGAAGGTATCTGATTTAGTTATATGCCCCCCAGATATGACCAACTGACCCACAGAACTATAGTGGGCAGAGGAATACCCTTACTTTGGTGGTTAGCTGGAATCAATCCCTACTTTCCAAAGCCTTCAACCTTACTAGAGAAATCTGGTGCATAGCAAAAGAGAAAATATCTAATAATTTTCCAGTTGAGGACTGTGGTCAGAATAAATGTACTAATGCAGAAAAATTCCATCTTTAAGGTGAGGGCAGGTGGTTTGTGAACTCTGTTTTTTAAATTTATGTTTTTAAGTACAGAAATCCTTTCTTCAAAGAAAATCTTAGAGAGATCCAAATATGTAACACAGTTAAAAACAGTTGCTTTGGTTGAAGCCAGAGCCCTGCATCCTTCGATTCCCCCTCTCACTACGTACCTCTTGGGACTCTTATGACACTGAGAAGCAGTCTGAAGACTGCTGGTCTAGGGGCGCCTGGGTGGCTCAGTCAGTTAAGTGTCCAACTTTGGCTCAGGTCATGATTTCGCAGTGTGTGAGTTCAAGGCCCACGTCCAGCTCTGTGCTGACAGCTCAGAGCCTAGAGTCTGCTTCAGATTGTGTCTCCCTCTCTCTCTGCACCTCCCCAACTCACGTTCTGTCTGTCTCTCTCAAAAATAAACATTAAAAAAAAATTTATGAAGGGGCACCTGGGTGACTCAGTTAATTGAGCATCTGACTTTGGCTCAGGTCATGATCTTGCAGTCTGTGAGTTTGAGGCCCACGTCAGGCTCTGTGCTGACAGCTCAGAGCCTGGAGCCTGCTTCAGATTCTGTGTCTCCTATTCTCTCTGCCCCTTCCCCTGCTCGCTCTCTCTTAAACATAAACAAACTTAAAAAAAAAAACTTATGAAGACTGCTGGTCTAATACAGTATCTCTAGGGCCCTACCAATTCTAAAATGCAAGGATTCTAATTTATCAATTTCAAGTTAAATGTAAAACTGCACTAAAATATACCTCGCTGGTCTACAGATCTTGATTTCTAGTGGGTCATATATAGCAATGAATGTTTTACTTTATGTTGTTTTTATTAAACCAGAATGCTAAGGTCAGAACACCACAGCCTCCTACTCTTATCTCCCAGCCTCACCTCAATAGGGACAAGGCATCAGCTTATAAAAAACTAGACATGGGAAAGGAGAACTGTAGACAACTGTCTACGATACAGCTGTACTGTACTGAGAGCACAACTATCCTTGCATACAGTACAAGTGAGGATATGCTGTCAGTGAAATCACACAAAACCTACATTGAGAAGGGCAGTGGCACTGTTAAAAAACAAAAAGAATCAGAGACTAGATTGGGCATGGTAGAAAAGGTACCACATGAGATCTGGGTTCATTATAGCTCTACCTCCAATTAGTCTGAACAATCCAATGTCTAAACATCAGTTCTTTTTATATAACAGATAAAGATATCTAAGGTCCTTTCCAGCTCTAAAATTGTATGATGCTAAACTGACACTGTGTTTTTAAGCACATCAGGTATTTTGAAGCTATTACTGTGGGGTATTGAACTTGAAAGAGGCCATCTTCGGCAATCAATATATGTGGCTTAAAACCAGTATCTGACCAAAAAACAAAACTTACTGAAATCAGACATTATTTTCTTTCCTTCTTCTTTTTTTTTTTTATAAATTATTTTCTACTTAGTTATTCACAAGATTTACGTTTCTTAGTAGGGAGAGCAACTCAACCACTTTGAGCACTAAAATCTCTTAGTCAAGGCAGGCATCATTAAAAACAATTCTCTTGGGGAGCCTGGGTGGCTCAGTTGGCTAAGCGTCCAATTCTTGATTTCAGCTCAGGTCATGATCTCATGGTTCAGGGCTCAAGCCCCACATTGGGCTCTGAGCTGACAGCACAGGGCCTGCTTGGGATTTTCTCACTCCCTTCTCTCGCTCTCTGCCCCTCCCCCACTCTGTCATTCTCACAAAATTAAAAAAAAAACAACAACAACACTTCATTAAAAAGAAATCTCTTTCAAGAAAGGAAATGCAGGGGCACCTGGGTGGCTCAGTAGGTAGAGGGTCTGACTATTGATTTTTGCTCAGGTCATGACCCCAGGGTAGTGGGATCAAGCTCTGCATCAGGCTCCATACCAAGCATGGAGCCTGCTTAAAAGTCTGTCTGTCTGTCTCTCTCTCTCTCTCTCTCTCTCTCTCTCTCTCAAATGAATGAATGAATGGAAATGCAAGAGCGCCTGGCTGGCTTAGTCAGTAGAGCATGTGACTCTTGGTCTTGGGTTGTGAGTTTGAGCCCCGTGTTGGGTACTAAGATTACTTTAAAGAAAAAAAAAAAAAAAGGAAATGCAAATGGAAACAAAAGTACTGTGATAATTATTCTTTCCAGGGTCTTGGCTGGCTTGTTTCATGAATGCTATTTTCATACTCCAGCCCAGTGCTAACAAGGTCTGCAGTGTCAAGAGTTACATCTGTCATGTATGTGCCCAGCATCATGCTGTATGTCCAGACTCAAAGTGGGAAAAAGTGGTGTGCCCTAGATAACACACATTTGTTTCTCGCCAAAGCAGAAACACAATACTTTTAACTCACAGCACAATCTCAAAAAACAAGCACTTTAAAAATACATTTTTCAGTAAAATCTGTATGACTCAGCTAACCCTCTTTGCATTCACTATTCAGAATGTAAAAGAAAAATTTCAAATCCAGTATGATCAGAGACTGATTCAAATAAAACCTAGCTTATTCTATCGGTAACACTTCTAAGCAGCTCTTACTCCTCAGTGTATGAACATAACCCAAAGAAAACAGCATTTAGAGATTTCAGTTTATAAGAACACACTTTGGCCCCTTCTCTGCTAGTCAGTACTCACATAACTTCAGTCTGTGCTTATGAAAGGTAGCTCCTTGCTTAAATTCACATTCTATCGTAAGCTCTGAAAGACAGGAGAGCATACCACTTTTGTACAAGCTTTTACACTAAACCCCTAGCTCTGCATAACTCAGAAAGGCAGGGAGACAAAGCTATGAGTGCTAAAGAGAGGAATAAAAGAATAAACACAATGCAACGGTTGGCCAGAGGAGATGGGCTACCGAGATTAACTATTCACCAGTAAAAGGCAAGAATTTATTCCTCAGGAGGAACTGGCTTCCCGCCTGTCAAAGGTACCGAACAACAAAAGCCAAGTAAACCTGCTGCTCCTTGGAGTGTATGCTTTTAGGTACATATCTCTTCTCCCCTGTACTATGCTACACTGTTCCTCCTGAATTCTTACTTTATGAACACAATCAGTCAACGTTAAGGAACCCCATGCCCTCTAAAGTAAAAACATTATGGTTTTGTGGGAAAACTCCATTTAAGTACTTTAATAGAGCCCATCTTATTATTTTCAACACCGATAAACAGAAAGAATCAGATTAGAATGCAGATGAGAAAAAAATATTTTAGGTTAATTCCTGTGAATTTAGGCGGAGTTAAAGAGGTCAAAGTATGTTTAGTAGATCAATAAGAACATTCAGTTATACAATTTTAAGCTTACTCATTTCAAAATAGGTTTTCTACAAAAAAAGAGAAAACCCAACATTAAATGCCAAAATCAGTACTTAATGATTCGACATCTACAACATCACAATGCTGATGCTTGTATTCAGCATTCCTATAAAGCTCTAAGAGGTCTGAAAGGGAGACCCTGTAGCAGATCTCTTCTTTCTACATTTTGCACATTATGTACCTCCAAAGCCAAGGCTGTCTTGTCGTAGGCATTAGGGACTCGCTTCTGGATTACCCTGGCATAAATGGGCCCATTCTGGAGGTTAGGGAGCGGAGTGTTGACGCTGGGTTGGGCATAGGGCCCAGGCTCCGGCCCACCCAGTGGCTGTGGGTGGGAACCCTCCTGGTTACCTCCAATCAGAGCCGATACTGAGGCGGAGGCAGGTCTATACTTCTCGACGTAAGGGACTGGAATCATCCCCCTCTTGCCTTCGCTGTCCTCCGCATTCCACCACTGCTCTTCAGGCTTATCCCGGATTCTCAGGATGTCTCCTTTCTTAAAGGGAAGATCTTCTTCATCATTCCCATTAAAGTCAAAGAGGGCTCGCACATACTCAGCCTCCTCCTGCCTGAGAATCACTCCACTACCCTGCCTGGATTTGGAAACTGGTTCTATCAACGTTGTAGTGTCCAAATAATGTATTTTGTAGAATTCCAGTAAAGCAGGCAATGAATCAAACTCTTGATCTCCTATTCGGAGTCTGGAGGGGCTCACCCCTGGAAAAAAAAACAGAGCAGGTTATTATTTAAAGATGTATTACACAGGATATGAAATGCAGATTTTAAGCATTTCCCAAACACATTTAGTCAGTAATCAGAAAAAAAATAAATAAAGTCTAGAAAAGATAATCCCATCTCCTTATGGTAAACTGAAATACTTTATAGCTAAAACATACCCTCAAAAGATGCCCAGCACCACCTGCAGCAGAAAAGGAAGAGAAGGTCATAAGAGACCAGACCAGTCCGGGCATACTCTCATACTAGATAAAAGACAAAGCAACATGGAGACTTTGTTCATTTTCCCAAAATGTTCTGTGCTATCCCATTTACAGAGTAGCATAAGGCTTAACGTTTTGTTAAAATCTTCTTTTCAACCTCAGGAAATGTAGCGAGTTCTCCTTTTCCACAGGTCTCAGCAGCTTTTCCAAGAAGAGGTGGGGAGAACTTGCTATTTATCTATACCAGGCTCATACATTCCTTCTCTTCACATTTAGAATGTACAATTGCTAAGAAAAGGTTGTTTTTTGTTTTTTTTTAAGTGAGCTCTGTGCCCAATGTGGGGCTCAAATTTATGACCCTGAGATCAAGAGTCACATGCTCTACTGACTGAGCCAGCCAGGCAGGCACTATCTCTTTAAAAATTGTTTTTTCTTTTTTTAAATTTTTTTTTCAACGTTTTATTTTATTTTTGGGACAGAGAGAGACAGAGCATGAACGGGGGAGGGGCAGAGAGAGAGGGAGACACAGAATCGGAAACAGGCTCCAGGCTCTGAGCCATCAGCCCAGAGCCCGACGCGGGGCTCGAACTCACGGACCGCGAGATCGTGACCTGGCTGAAGTCGGACGCTTAACCGACTGCGCCACCCAGGCACCCCCAAAAAATTGTTTTTTCATTTAATCTACTTTTTAGAAAGAGAGAGGGAGAGAGAGAGAGAGTGCACGTGCATGTGGGGGGGAAGGGCAGGGAGAGACAAACAGAAAGAGAATCCCACGCAGGCTCCACACTTGGCACAGAGCCTGATGCTGGGCTCGATCCCACAACCCTGGGTTGAGCTGGATGCTCAACCAACTGAGCCACCCAGGCACCCCAAGACTATCTTTTTTAATCTATGATTGCTGATTTCAATTTCATTTCTGACAGCCAAAAAAAAAAAGAAGAATCTTAATCAGGCAAAAGAATCAAGGAGCCTATAAAAAGAAACTAAAAAGCTGCTTAAAAATCAATTCCTAATGTCTTCATTGAAATGAAACATGCAAACAGTATTGTTCCCTTTGAGGCAAACAGGTCACGAAAAAAAGTAAATAAGGATGCTTGAAAAAATAAAGAAGCATTAAAATTCTCAACCTCTAGGGGTACCTGGCTTGCTCACTCACAGCACATGACTCCTGATCTCAGGATTGTGAGTTCCAGTCCCATGTTGGGTATAGAAATTATTTAAAATCTTTTAAAAAATAAAAATAAAATTCTCAACCTCTGAGGACATCCTGAGGGTCAAGGAGAAAATGCATTAGGAATCTTTAAAATTCATATGATGCAAAGAGGTGTATGGCCCTAGACATACAGGGCATACTTCAGAATGTATTCCCTCTCAGGGCGCCTGGGTGGCTCAGTCGGTTGGGCTGCCAACTTCGGCTCAGGTCATGATCTCGTGGCCCGTGGGTTCGGCCCCACGTCGGGCTCTGTGCTGACAGCTGGGAGCCTGGAGCCTGCTTCAGACTCTGTGTCTCCCTCTCTCTCTGGCCCTCCCCCACTTGCACTCTGTCTCTATCTCTCAAGGGTGAATAAATGTTAGAAAAAAAAAAAAAGAATGTATTCCCTTTATCCTGAGATTCTAGAATTGAATAAATTAACATAGTATCAGTTCAAATGAGAAACAAAGTTTCTAGTAAGGAGCACCTCTAACTTACACTCTGCTAAGTGCCAAAATATCAAATTGTCTTCATTGGATTTTTAACCTTTGGCTTCCTGATAAAGTAATAAATAACTCTATAGAAAACTGGATTTTGTGGAGGTTGGATTTTTTTTTTCCAATCAGCCTTAACCTACAGGCACTCAGCATTGAGTTATAACATCCCAGATTTAAAAAAAATTAATGTTCATTCATTTTTGAGGAGAGAGAGACAAGAGTGCCAGCGGGAGGAGGGGCAGAGAGAGAGAGGGAGATACAGATTCTGAAGCAGGCTCCAGGCTGAGCTGTCAGCACAGAGCCCAAAGCAGGGATCAAACTCACGAACTGTGAGATCATGACCTGATCCGAAGTTGGACACTTAACGACAGGTGCCCACAACCTCCCAGATTTTAATATAGATCTGTGTGTATGTGTGTGTCATAAATTTATACAGGTTTTCATAGCCAGGTTGCTATAAAGTTTTATATCTTGCCTTTTCTCATACTATGAAAAACATTTTATTTTATATAATAAAAACTTTCTCTCTTTTCAAGAACATGACTTTTAATAGCTACAAAGTATTCCCCAGGCGCCTGGGTGGCTCAGTCCCTTAAGCTTCTGGCTCTGATCTCAGCTCAGATCTTGATCTGCATCATCACTTCAAGCTCCACATTGGGCTCCATACTGGGCATGGAGCCTTCTTAAAAATAAATAAATTGAGGTGCTTGGGTGGTTCACTCAGTTGGCATCCGATTCTTGATTTCAGCTCAGGTCATGATCTCATGGTTCATTAGTTTGAGCCCTACATTAGGATATGCACTGACAGTGAAGAGCGTGCTTGGGATTCTCCTCTCTTTCTGTGCCTCCCCAGCTCATGCACACACGTGCATTCTCTCTCTGAAAAATAAACACCAAAATAAATCAAATAGGGGTGTCTGGGTGCCTCAGTTGGTTAAGCATCTGACTCTTGGTTTCGGTTCAGGTCATGAACTCACGGTTTGTGGATGGAGCCCTGCATCTGGTTCTGTGCTTAACAGTGCGAAGTCTGCTTAGGATTCTCTCTCTCCCTCTCAGCCCCTCACCTGCTCACACGCTCCCTCTTTGAAAATAAACTTTAAAAATAAATAAATACAGATAATGGAATAAATGCTGATAATGGATTTAAAAAATAAAAATTAAAAAAATGAAGTATTCCCAACTTTTTGCTGGTGAAAATGCTACTACAAGCAATTTTTTAAATTTATTTTCTTTTGAGAGAGACAGAGTGTAAGCAGGGGAGGGGCAGAGAGAGGGAGAGGAAGAATCCCAAGCAGGCTCCTCGTGGTCAGTACTCAGAGCCTGATTCGGGGCTCGAACCCACAAAACAATGAGATCATGACCTGAGCCAAAACCAAGAGTTGGATGCTTAACCAACTGAGCCACCCAGGTGCCCCTATTGTGAGCATTTTTTTTCTTAACTATTAATGAACTTTTTTCTCATTACTTCCTTAGGATAGATTCCTTGAAATGCAATGGCTGGAGCAAAGGGTAAGAACACTAAAGTTTAGGGGTGTCTGGATGGCTCAGTTGGTTAAGCTATCCAATTCTTGATTTCAGCTCAGGTCATGCATGATCTTGTGGTTGTGAGAGCCCCATGTCTGTGGAGCCTGCTTGGGATTCTCGGATCTCCTTCTCTCCCTTGCACACATGTGCTCTCCCTCAAAAAAAAAAAAAAAAAGAAAAAGAAAAAACCATTAAGGTTTATGTTGCCAAATTGCCCTCCAAAAAATCTGTACAATTTTACACTCCCACCAGTGGTTTATGAGTTCCCACTTCCCCCATACTCTTGCCAAAACAGCATTTAAAAAATCACTGCCAATTTAATGAGAAATGTGATCTCTTTTTAAATACCATCTTTGATTATTTGGTGTTTTTCAAGCTTACTATTTGTACTTGTTTGGGGAAGGTTACTTGTTCAAGTCCTTTGTTAAGGGAAAATGGTCAATTTCTGCTCTCCACTCCAAGAACACTGGTCCACCATCTAAAAGCCATAGTGATTAATATGGTGAAATAGCAATATTGCGGTAGCTCAGAAGTATAAATTAATTTGCGTTCTAAAAGAAATGAGACCCAATTATTCTGTTGTTAGAAATCACTTCTAGAATGACCAGAAAAAGTACATTTAAAATTCAGTAGTGAGGAGAAGTGAAGATAAACTTTGGAAGTTAACCTGAAGTCCTCAATACAGAATGAGTTCTGATGAATGAATGCCTTCCCTTTTTACATAAATGAATGAATGAAGAGCTGTAAGCTAAACAAGCTGTAAGCTAAAACAAGTTAATTAATAGCCCACATTCAGTAATGCTGTCTCTCCAACTCAAGATGCTGAAATAGATGTCCAGACCCAGGACTACATATCTATGGAGAACACTTAGCAGGCACAATCATGACAGTTCTGAGTGTTGAACTAGAAAGAGAATTTTGGTTATGAATACACCAGAGCACGGTGGTGCTATATTTTGGAGTTTCTCTTCACTAAAGGGGATCAATGAAGGGGAACTGTTCTTATTTAAGTCTGGTAGGCAGGGAGACACATGGTCATTCTGCCTATCACCACTAGGCTAATTAAGTGATCCTTTAGACCTGCATAACTGTTAAGGATTGGGTCAGTGTGAGCTCCAAGGAAACCTACTTAGCACTGCCTGCTCAAGAAAGCCTTCAGGGCTGAGTGGTAGGGAGAACTCTCACACCAGCAGAGTATCCATGGCTTAGAAAATGGTCCTAATGACACCTGGGGAGGAAAGTTTCCTTGCTTGAGTTTACACAACTACATGCCAAGGTGCAACAGCCAAATGGTTTTCACTAGTTGCCTTTTTGGGACAGTGGTTGGAAGATGGTATATACTCAATAAATGTTAGATATTATTAATGAACAAAACTCTGAAGTGAGGTAAAGAAGTAAAATGAAAGTCTGTTCCCAGCTTTGAGAAGCTCACAGCATAACTGGGGATGTAAAGGCGTACACAGTGTAACCAAAGCAGTGTATCGCAGGAAGACATTATTTCCCCCCTGCTTCCACTTTTTTTTTTAATTTGTAAATGTTTTATTTTTGAGAGAGAGAGAGAGAGAGAGCGCGCGCGCGCACACACACAAGCAGGGGGAGGGGCAGAGAGAGAGGGACACACAGAATTTGAAACAGACTCTAGGCTCTGAGCTGTCAGCACAGAGCCCAACCAGGGCTCGAACTCACAACTGCGAGATCATGACCTGAACCAAAGTCGGACGCTTAACTTACTGAGCTATCCAGGCGCCCCACTTCCTGCTCTCACTCTGAAGGGGAGATGTGTTCTTACAAAAAACAGTAGCAACATCAAACTGTGTTCTTAGATACAACAAAATCATGATGAAAGATTTGATCATGCCTGAACATTTCCAAGGCACTCTTTTCACTCTAAAAAGGAAAGTAACCACTCCCTGGTATCCATTGTTATAGTTCCTCCATTACTGTAGTAGCCCAAATAAAATGTGTTTTGTGTTTGTGTTTCTTTGGGGGAAAAGAGTTCAGAAGAACAAATAAGACCACAAAACCAATTCCCTTAGAAAGATCGCTGGGAGAATTCTGAAAGGAAAAACTGGCAGCTCCTCTGCCATAAACATAAAGGTAGGAAGCTGTTCATTTCTTCTTCAATTGCTACATGGTGTGAAGTGGGCCCACTATGACTTCTTTCTTGGCTTGGCTTGGCAACCCCAGCAGTCACAGAAATATAAGCAAAACACCAAGGGAAATCTCAGATATTCCTTACTCATAAATTTTTTTCTCTTCTAATGACACTATAATAATACCACAAGAAGAATGCCTGTTTTTGTGTACTGCTGAAGCAATCAGATTATATAGACTATCAAGTTTCATCGATCCAAACTCCAGAGGAAGGGAAGGGAAGGGAAGGGAAGAGAACAAAGGTAAGTCTCAGATAAGCCCAAACCTCATTACAGCTGTGTGTTCTGGTTCCTTTTCCCTAGTCCATCTCCTTCCAACCACAAAGAGCCAAAGGCAGGAAATAGAAGGGCGGGAAAGGAAGGAGATACAGTCAGTCTAGAGAAAAGAACCAATGACAAGGTTCTCATTGCTGGAGCTTGGAAAACCTCACTGATTTGTTCTACCTAAACCTGCGCTGGTATTCTGAACATGCAGTTATGAACACACACGTTCAGAAATCACAATCAATGCAAGCAATTAGATATTCTTTTGGTTTCTGTACATGCTCAACTCATTACTTCTAAGCATTTTAGCCCTTGGGTTGCATCAGTTTTTACAACATGACTCCCTGAAGGTTATATGGACACCCAAGAGCTCTGTGGGCTATGACAGGCAAGGTCACTTCTGACGTGGGTACCACCTCAGCAGCTCCATGATCATCCTCTCCTTGATCTCACAGCACTTCCTTTTTCCCTTTCCCTTTCCTTAATTCCCACTCCTTCTCTTCTGCTTATGGTATTTATAGAAATTGCTTACACACACCCCACCACCTGTCTAATACAAAGGGATAAAAAGGCTGCTGACTTCCATCTGAGAAGGTTTCCTAAAGAGGTATCAAATGTCTGGTCTCCTAAGCAAACAGAACTTTCTAAAAATGGTAGCGATTAGCTATCAGCCTGGTACTTTGCAGACTCAGACTGATTGGGTTTGATGAATTCTGGCTCTGTCATTTACTAGCTGTATGAGCTGTTATTTAACTTCTCATGGGGCCAAACACCTACTTTATTACAACAAAGTTCCTAAAAGTAGCTGGTACCTTACAGGTGCTTAATAAAAAGCAAATTCAGCTTAATACCCTGCCCAAACTTCTGAATTCCTTTAGAAATTTCCAATTAATCCCAAACCCAAAGTCCACTATACTGTTTCCCAGAAAAGGTTCTACAGAATCTCAAATGCTTCTCAAAAAGTCTTGTGGTCAAATATGTTTGAAAAACCCAGTATCCAATACCTACTAATTTCACATAAGCATAGTAAAGGCTTAGAGAAGTCCTCTAGTAAATAAACCTACTTCCTTTTACCATGGAATCCTTTTCTTGTAAAACGTGGAAGTAACTCACTGAAGAACTTCCCCCCAGAACCACTGGATGGATGGATGGATGGATGCTCTGTAACTGACGAATAAAACCTGAGGACCAGGTTTCAGAACCGCAAAGACCAGGTAAACAAATGAAACATAGATGGTGGATGAACAAAAAAAGGAGCAGTGGGTGATGAGCAGTCCCACAAGATCTCTAAAGTGGCTTAGTGCAACACCACGTTGAAGAGGCAGCACAAACAATAACCACCTTAGCTTCTGCCCCTCCCCCCTCAAAAGGAGGCAAGCTTTTATGCTCCCTTCATCCACTAGAGCAACAGGTAGAAGGCTCTGAGTTAAGCAGGTAACAACAGGTGTCTTCTTTATTTCCACGTCCTGGATCCAAGGTCCTTTTCACACTTCTTGATGCACCCCATTCCCCTCCACCCAGGCACCTGCCAGTGTCCACCAATCCACACTGTGCCTACCTGTGAGCCTCTCAAAGCTGAGAGTTTTCAATTTGGCTCCAAGTCCTGCTCTCCCAACCTCATAAGACTAATATATCTAATACTTACTGAGTACTTACCATATGTTGGCCCCATTCATAAGTATTTAATATACTAAACTCATTTAATCCTCACAACATAGTGAGGTATCATACTCTATGAGGTATTACTATTTCCCCCCTTCTTTACAGATGGGGAAACAGACAGAAGTTAAAGAACTTGCCCAAAGTTATATAAGTAGTAAGTGGCAGGTAAGAAAGATTCAAATCCAAGCTCCAGAGCTCAAACTTATAACTACTCTCCCAGGTCACACCTACTCAGTTTTGTTGACTGTCTACTGATCAAGGTCTAGTAATACCTCATTGTCTGAAGAAGAAACGTGTGAATCAGTGATCGCAAAGCCTTCCCACGAGGTCAACCTTGAAATCTAACCTGACCAGGTATGACCAGCAGACCTGACCAAACCTTGCCTTATGGCCCTGAGGCATAAGGCAGGTTGCTCCCAGACTACGGCAGCCTATGGAGGCTGAACAGCTAAGTTAAAAATAGGTTCACGGGAAAAGGTTGAGAATACCTGTTCCATCCTACCCCTAGGACTCTAAACACTAAGCCATTCTATACCATTTCTACCTATGTATTATGTCCAGAAATTTGCTATATAATCCTACGTAAAAAGCTCATTTTTCATGTTCAAATTACCAAATAAGGATTTTTAAAGCTTCATCATTGACTTTTAGATGGCAGACGTGTATTATCTAAATGCTAAAGCTAGTTTCTTCTTGTCATCCTTTCCTTTTGGTCTTTAAATAGAACCTGTAACCCCAGGACAGAGACAGAAGTGTTGAATCCTCTATGTGCATGGTTGAGATCTTAAAAGGAAAGAGAAAGAAGTACAGTATAATAATGTAAGCTCTCTGGTCAGAATTCGAAGGTTCAAATTCTGGCTCAGTCATTTACCAGTTATGTGACCTTGGGCAAATTACTGAATCTTTAACTCTGTTTCCTCAGCTATAAAATGGAAAAAAAAATTTTTTTTTGTTAAAATGAAAACACTTTAATAAATAGAAATCATAGTACTTTCTCCTCAGATTGTTATAGACAGAGAATGAAATAAAGCACAGAAAGTACTCAGCAAAGTACTTGGCACAGAATAACCAGTCAATAAATGTTAGCTAATACCGTGCATGCTTTTCTAAAACTCAAGAATTCCTGTGTAGTTTCAAAAGAAAATAGCTTGATGGGGGAGGGGGAGAACAAAGATTAAGTAATCTTTATGAAGACAGCAACTCAATCAATTGCTCTACGTGGAAAAAGTGGGCACGTTACCAGAAACCAGAATTACCACAATGCCCATGAATGTTCCACACCCCATCTACAAACCTTGGCAATCTTCACCTTCTCCCTTGGGACAAGCATGTGAACTCGTATCTGTTATGACAAGGTGGAGCTCAATATCAAGGTAAGTGCAGAGATACAAAGTCGTAACACCAAGGTGTGGAGAAAGCTCAAACTAACAAACCTTCCTGCTGCCATTCCCAAATTTTGCAAAAACAGATACACAAACAAAAAGGTTGAAAATTAAGCTTTGGAGACAGTTTGACATCATATTACTGCATTGTAATGCAAAAACCTAGATACCAAGAAGGTGGTAAAAGGTAGACTATATCTGGTTTAGGGCAAATTTATGTTACATCAATATTCCTGTCTCATGTTATGCTCTTAAACCAAAGAGACTGAGAAGGACTTAGGCATTGGTATGTGTTAGCAACAAAGAGACGGACTATCCTATGTCCCCATTTCTGGCCAGAGTGAGTAAATCTAAATTAGGACTACCTAATTTGCAAGTCTGCAAAGCCTGGCTCAGGAGCTTCCTAATTCACTGAGACTGGCCCAGAGCTTGCCTCAACTGGTCAGGAGGAAACTGCTTCAATTTGGGAACAATGAGAAAGACGAAGCCTCTCCGTGCTGTGACACAGATGATGGTAAGAGGACAGTAACCTCAGAATTACTCTGCACCTCACAAATCTCAAGTACTGAGTGCATAAATCTCGTTAACACTCTCCAAAGACATTGATAAGACAGTCACGTCTCAATGATCCTTGTTAAGGAAAACCTAGGTCACAGCCCCAAGTCACTGAGAAAGGAGAGGCCCTGACTTACAAGACTGACAATGTTTAAGTCCAATGAAATTGCAAGGTCCATTCACTTTGAAGGAAAAGATGGTTTCCACTGGCTTATTTCCTGGGGGGAGGGGGGGAATGTCCTCCCCCAAATACCTTGAAAACTAGAACCCGTAATTGTGGAGAACAGTCTCTGGACGCTAAGATCTCTCGGACACTATCAGCTGGGCATCAACTTGTTCTGGGCTGATCACAGAGGGCTTACTTCTATCACCAAGGCACTTAGCTCACCACCTTCGTCCTCTGTGGGGGAAGAGGGCAGTAAAAGTATTTTGGAAAAATGCCCAAGAAAGGAAAAAGCTGACCGGTTTCCTGAGGGTGTCTCCATCCCTCCCGGCTAGTATGTGGTGACTTCCTACCAAAGGCCAGCAGGGGAGAATAGCTCTCCAAACCAAACCCGGCTCTCTAACACTACAGGAAATGTTTCAAGCCTAAAAAGCCACTTGTAGGATTATCGGATTCATTCTGGGAACCGGTGCCAAGTGATGCCCCCGCAGTGCCAACATCCCCCTCAGCTCTTTGTCCCCACGTTGCCCGGCCCTGCCCTTGTGCCTGGCCCCGCCGCTAGCCCCACCCTGGGGCCGAAGCAGTTCCCCTTCCCCCGGGCTGTCCTCCCAAGTCACACCCAGAGGCCTGGGTCAGCGGCTCCTCCTCTCCCCACCCCCCAACACACGCCCGCTAGTCGGTGGGAACGAGCCCGGGCACCAGGCTGCCCCCCTGCCATGGTCGCTCCAGCCCTCTGCCCGTGTCCCTCGTGGAGGTCAGCTCGCGAGGAGCAGCCAGCCAGGCTGGGGAGTTCCGCGGCCCTCACCCCCGCCCCGGGCCTCCCGTCCCGTCTGTCCTCACCGGGCGGAGGCTGGGCGGGCGACGGTGGCACGGGCGGGCGCGGGCCGCTGCTGTTGATGATGTAGTGGGAGACGCGCGAGTTCTCGGAGACGCTGAGCACATAGTCCCCGGGGCTGGTGCTCGAGTCCCGCACCAGAAACACCCCGTGCCGCTGGCCCTGCAACAGCGCCACCGCCTCCTGCCGGCTCAGCCGCCCCCAGTACCAGCTACTCCGCTCCTCCGAGTCGAAGTTGCCCGCCATGGCCGCCTCCGCGCCTATACGCTGGGCCGCCGCCGCCGCCGCGCGCGCGCCCCTCTTGCCCCGGCGCCCGCCGCCCAGCGGACCGGCTCCGGTCTCAGCCTCACAGCAGCGCCTGAAATGGCGGCGGCGGCCGCGGGCCTTCCCCACCGGAAATGACGCGCGCTTTGCCCCCTCGAGGATGCCGGGAAGGGGACCGCCACCCGCCATTGGGAGAAGGGCAAAGTATGGCTGGAGCGCTCACTGCGCGTGCGTTCTCACGTGCGTCGCCACCTGGCGGGGATCGGGACTGCAGCGGATGGACAGGCAAAGTCTGGGACGAGGGCTAGGGGCTCAGCCAGCAGTCGGCGGAGGTTTGTGTTTGTGCTTTGGCACCCGAGGCTCTTCTCTGCACCAGGCTTCAAGTTCCTGGAAGGCCCAGAATTTCTAGGCGGCGACTCCGGGCCAGAACTGGAGTACAAAAGATGCATGTGGCCCCAGGGCCTGAGTTCCGGGAGACCCGTCTTTTTCTGGTGGTTCCTCCAGCTTTTGTCTATACTGGCTAAAGTTTTTTGTTTGCATTGATTCATTCAGCAAACAGTTATTGACACCACTGTGGGTGCAAAGGTGATCAAGGCTGGGCCTTGACCTCACCGAATTCACCACCAGTGGGAGGAACCAGGAAACAATGACAAAGGAATGCCAAGTGCTGTGATAGGGAACCGAGAAGGGACTCTAGGAGCACGGTGGGGGGTGGGGGTGGGGGTGCTCATCCAGTCTGTAAAGGGATTCAATATGAAGTGGCTTACCAGAGGAGGTGGCTTGAGCTGAATGTTGAATGGCAAGTGGGGGAAGAGCATTCAACACAAAGGAAGCAGAATGTGCCAAGCGAGGTAGAGGTATGGAGTTCTCTGTACTGAATCAATCTCTCAAGTCATTTGCCCAGATTCTTCTAAACCCTAATTGTGGCGGTGGGGATCCTGTACTTTCCCTGCTCTCATGAGCCTGTCTATCTCTGTATTCTGCATCTATATCTGTATTCCTGTGAACAGCTGCTCACTCGTGCTCTATAGTCTTGCTGCCCCAAGTGCATTGCACATATCTGCCAGCGTCAGCTTTCTAAATTACAGCTCTAAGTCTGTTGCCACCCTGTGTGCAACTTTGAACGGTCTCCAGGTGTGAAAACTCGGTGCAGCTCCCAGCATAAAATGGGGCCACAGTCTCCTCTTAACTGCTCCTGCGTGAACCTTGTGTTTCTTTTTCCTGGAATACCTTTTCAGTCCTTTCCAGATCTCAAACTCAAATGTGTCCCGTCCTTGACCACCCATCCCTCCCTCTCTGCATCGACAGCGCTGCGTCCGTATTATTTCCATTACAGTTCCTACCCATTGTACTGTAACCTTTCGTTTACAGATCTGTCCGTGTCCCACACTAGAGCTCCTCGAAGGCCAAGCATCTAGTGTAGGAGGTACTACACAAATGTTTCATGATAACGGTCACATTTATCCAGGGAATACTACCTGCTAGGCAGAGTGCTAATTGCTAACCACCTTTATACGGGTCATCTCATTTAATCCTCTTAACCTCTTTTACAGCTATCTCCATTTTACAGATGAAGCTCAGGGAGGTTAAGTAATTTGTCCAGAGACACACGGTTGGCTGCCGAGTAAGGAGCTGGCATTCAAATCCTGGAAGGAACAGAGAGCTATGGTCCTTGTGCCACATCCTCAGGCTCCTGGAATAGGAACGGAGAGGGACTCGAGGCTGGGGGAGGATGGCAGAAATAGGCATTAAAAAAAAATCAGCCAGCCCTGGGTTTTGGTCTTAACATGAACAGCACACCTCTTCCGGATCTACTTCACACACTCCTGGGCCTGCTCTGGGAAGGGAAGGAGAGCAAAGGCACCTTCGATGCTGTGGGTGACTCATCGTGACCCTGGCTTAGTCACAGCCAAGTTACCACAAGCCAGCAGCAGAAGCCATCCCAGTGTGAATTCTGGCCCTTTGGGAAAGAGGAGTGCCTGCTCTTCGCTTCTCCAGGATGGCGGAGCCTTGAGGCAAAGCCTTACCAGGAGGCTGCCTGTGGGCTCTGAAGCCATTTCTCCAAACCCTCTCTCCGGGACATATGGATATGACAGAAAACGTACTTTAAAAGAAGAAAAAGGGAAAGGAAGGAAGGAAGGCACAGAGGAAGGAAGGAAACAGATCATAAACTGGATTATAAGCAAGGAGATCGACAAGGAGGGAGACCTAGACCCAAGGGGCTACTCGCGTGTGTTCTTTCTTGAGCACAGAGAGGCCAACGAGGTAGGAACAGGAGTGGCCTTGGAACAAGGAGGAGGCGAACCCATCCTGCGCCTCCGTCCTTTCTCTTCTCCTCCTTCTCTCCCCTACATACATTAGGGATTTGTGCTGTAATGGTGGCTTTTGCACACACACCCCCCATTCTTTGCCCTACAAAGAATGTGACTTTCCTGCTTAGGAATGGCTCCTGGTGCTGGGGTGGGGTGTGGGGGAGTTACCTGAAAGAGAAGCAGAAGGAAAAAGGAAAAAGAAAGAGAAGCCTGCCCCATTCAAGAGAAAAACACACCAAAGTCCTTTACTCCCAACTCTCCTAACCAGAGAAAGGCATTCCTTATTTTAGCAGGGGAGGAGGAGCAGGGGATCAGTGACCTGCTTGTGTGCCTGCACTGAGTTACCTAAAGTAATCAGAGCTGCCTCGTACAGCTGTGCAGGCTGTGCACTGCATAAGTCCATACTATTATGTAAGGAAGCACTTGGAGTTGGGTTACTACTATTACACAGTTTGCCTTAAAAAAAAAAAGCAAACAAAGACGATTTGTATCAAAGACGACAAAAATATTGCTATCTAGAGCAAAAACTGACAGGATCACCTTGCAAGAGAGAAAGAAAAGGTGGGTGAGCGTGTGGAGACACAATTTGTATTAGTACAAAACCACCATTCTACCCTGTTCTCATCCATGTAGGGAGACTGGGGGAAAGGAAGGAGACACAAAAATCTCCAAACCTCTGCTGGAGTTTCTGAACTATGAAGAGAAATGCCGCACCTCCCAGTGGGTAGCCCTTAGTTTTGCAGAGACAAGGACTGGTCTTAAAATGTGCAAAGATAAGATCTAGAGGCAGACACAGGGCGGGGGGGGGGGGGAGCTCTGTGAGGAATTGTGAGGGGATTCCAGGAGGGCCTAGGAGAGGAGAGTGTGCTAGGAACCGAGGCAGGAGGCCAGACCTTCCCAGGAAAGTCAGTGAGATATTCCCATGTGGCGATGTGCTGTGGGACTGGTGAGAATAGGTTGTGGGGGGCGCCTGGCTGACTCGGGCTGTGGAGCATGCGACTCTTGGTCTCAGGGTTGTGAGTTTGAGCCCCGTGTTGGGTGTAGAGATTACTTAAAATCTTTTTAAAAAGAGCGAGAAAGACATGGGGCGCCTGGGTGGCTCAGTCGGTTGAGCGTCTGACTTCGGCTCAGGTCATGATCTCACAGCTTGTGAGTTCGAGCCCCGCGTCGGGCTCTGTGCTGACAGCTCAGAGCCTGGAGCCTGCTTTGGATTCTGTGTCTCCCTCTCTCTCTGCCCCTAACCCACTCACATTCTGTCTGTGTCTCTCTGAAAAATAAATAAACATTAAAAAAATTTTTTAGGGGCGCCTGGGTGGCGCAGTCGGTTAAGCGTCCGACTTCAGCCAGGTCACGATCTCGCGGTCTGTGAGTTCAAGCCCCGCGTCAGGCTCTGGGCTGATGGCTCAGAGCCTGGAGCCTGTTTCCGATTCTGTGTCTCCCTCTCTCTCTGCCCCTCCCCCGTTCATGCTCTGTCTCTCTCTGTCCCAAAAATAAATAAACATTGAAAAAAAATTTTTTTTTTAATTTTTTTAAAGACAGAGAAAGGCAGAATGCGTTGTGTGCCTTGCTGCGAGGTGAATGCCCCTCCCTGCCTCCGTCCTTTAGGAAAGCCTTTGCAGTGAGGCATCCAAGAGAAGGTGTCACCTTCGTTGTCTCCCTCCTCTCCAAGCTGAGGAAGTCAAGAACATCTGAAGGAGGCAAGATGCAACCGTGCCCGTCTTGTCGTCTCCCCCTACTCACCCGTCCCTGGCTCCTCTGAGTCTTCTTCCTCCTCCTCTGACGAGCCTCCGCACTTTGCACTTGCTGTTCCCTCCACTGGCGGCCCACGGTCAGTCCCTCACCTCCTCCAGGTCTGTGCCCCATGTTGCCCCCTCAGGGAGACCTTCCCTCACCCGCCCATTTGCAAAGGCGAATGGTGCAGCCACCTCGGCTTCTCCTCCTTCTCTGCTTTATTTATTTTCCTCCTCTAAAACGTAAGCTCTGTAAAAGCAAGGATTTGGGTGCTTTTTGTTCTTGCTATATCCCGAGCGCCTGGCAGAGAGCCTGGCACATAATAGACATTAAGTAAATACTGGTTGAATGAAGGAATGGACAGAGATTTGGGTGGAGACTCTTGTCCAGGGCCCCGTGTAGCTTCCCACAGTTGGCACGCAACTCCTGGAGGGCACTGGACTTCCTGCAGGACGTGACCTGGGGGTGCAGACCATTCTTGACTGCCTCGCCAGAGGCCAAGGCTCCTGGGCCGCATGTGGGTCACGTCTGCGACGTGGCCTTTGCACGCATCGCAGTTTGCTAGAGAAAGGCGTGTTGCTGGGTTCTAAAGCTGCTAATTGCACCCAGCACAATGCTTATCTTATCTGTCGGCTTCTTGCAGCCACTGCTACTACTGATAGAGCGGACAAATTATTGTGGTGCTTTTTTTTTTCCCTGTAGTTGGGGGAGTGTCAAATCTAGGTTGTGCACACAGGATTGCGTCAAGCCCAAGATAGTCCCACGTCGCACAGTATCTCATTCATCGGGAACTTCTGCCCCGGATGATGAATCTAAGCTCCTGGGCAGATAGCTTGACCCCAAATTAAACTTTTTCTTGCCTTTAACCCCTTCCTTTGCCATCCCTTCTGCTCACCACGCCTGTCCCACTTGGGAAAACTCTTAGCCATCTGCCAAGGAGTTCTGGGGATGCTGCCTGCAACACTCATTCCCTTTCTTCTGAAGGCACCACTCTGATGATCTCTTGGGACACCATCTGCCCCCGCTCTTGGACCGTGAGTCAGGTGTGGTTCATGCTGCTGGTGTCTGGGCTGGGGTAGGGGATAGACGCATGACCTAGACCTGGCAGGCACCTATCGGAACAGAATGTGCTCTTCTCCCTAACTGCAACAGTTGGGCCAGGGAAGACCCAGTTCAAGGTCTTCATTCAAGTTGGTCTACTCTGCACTGGCTCTGAGACTTTTTTTTTGTCATTTTTTTTTTTTTAACGTTTATTCATTTTTGAGACACAGGGAGAGAGACAGAGCATGAGCGGGGAGGAGCAGAAAGAAAGGGAGACGCAGAATCTGAAGCAGGCTCCAGGCTCTGAGCTGTCAGCACAGAGCCCGATGAGGAGCTTGAACTTGGAACGGCGAGATCATGACCTGAGCCAAAGTTGGACGCTTCACCGACTGAGCCAAAGTTGGACGCTTCACCGACTGAGCCACCCAGGCGCCCCGAGACTTTTGAATTACTGGGAAAGACGCTCTTTTTTCCTACCTCCTTATGCTCAACTCACAGAGTGAAAGCCCCGAGCTGCTGCTGACTGTTGCCGCCATGCCACAGGGCAGAACCTGCTTGACAGTGGAGCCACCGCAGAGGAAGGCTGAGCCAAGAGACGGTCCCAGACATGTTCTTAACGATGTTGTTTGAGTGCCTGCAAGCAGCCCTACCCTGGGACCATTAGGTCGCTAATGCTAATAAATGCCTTTTCTGCCCAAGCCAATTTAGATTTTATTTGCCACTTGCCACAGAATTTGGAGCCTATCCTTTGGGACCCAGCTCAGATGTCATCTTCTCTGTGAAGTGTTTACAGCCTTTCTCCCCCACTGAGTCCATCGCTAGTCAGCGTGCCCCTTGGGGCCTGCACTTCCCACACTGGGCTGTGTTTCTCTCCGCCGGGCTGAGGACCACTGGGCAGGGACTGTGTGAGATGCATCTTCCTCTGGCCCACAGCAGTGGGCCAGGCTGAGCAGCCCTTCGGTAGATAGTTAACGAAAAAGCAAGTCTGTGTTGCAGCTACTGGTTACTTCTGTTTTCCCTCCGGGAAGGCGCCCTGCCTTCCTCCTTCTGTGGACAAGGCAAAAATTCTAACACAAGACCCCGGGTTGCCTTTAGGGGTCCTGTCCCTTTTCCTAACATTCACAAGCAGACCAATGTTGGCAAACACATATTGCTTTATTTAGTGTTTCTCTGGATTGCAGAAGTATCAGCGGTGGGCTGAGACCCCCAGGAGGGCAGAGGCAGCTGGGCAGCGCTCAGGCCCTCTGGGGAGGTGGGGGGACACAGCAGAAAGAGGTGATGCCTCTGCAGCTCCTCCCAAGGCTAGCCTCTTCCCTGGGCTCCGCAGACAGGAGGGCGTAAGGGCCAGGAAAGGGCCTACATCCTTGAAGTGGGGCCAAAATATATAAACAGGATGTTTGTCATCCTAAGGCATAGACTCAGGTAGGACTGCTTCTCCCACCTGTTGGCCCCCAGGGTGATTGCTGGTTAGGGAGCCACACGCACCCTTAAAGACATGAACCTGTCCCTGGAGAGGCAGTGAGGTGTGTTGAAGACAGGACTGCAGTCCTGGTTTTGCCCCAACCTGCTGGATGAAGGGCACATCCCTTCTCTTGGGCCTCTGTCTCCTGCTCTGTCACACCAGGAAGCTTACACTAGATGATCTCTCGGCGTGTTCCAAATTCTGTGGTCTAAGACCCCTTCCCCTGCTCCAGGGTGTCCTCAGGCAGGGGTGATGATTTTGAAAGGGTATTTTTAAGGCAGGAAGAAGGGGGCAGGCAGAGGTGGTCTCAGCCCCCAAGGGGATGTCAGAGTGGGCTGCAAAGGGTACAGGTGGGCAGGCAGGCAGAAAGAAAGGTGCCAAGGGAATGAAGAGGAGAGAGTGGCCTGGGCAAGGGAGAGGGCACCGGGGCCCAGACCACCCAATCCCTCGGCTACACTCCCTGCCCTGCTGGCATCAGGGAAAACACATCCAGTGTGTCTTGGGGTGGGAAAATAGCTTTTTTAAAAAATAGTTTCTTATAAAGCATCAAAAAATCTCAGAGAAAACCTCAGCAAAAGTTCCCTTCTCTCAAATATTTGGCATCGGCAGTGGGGCTGGCATGGCCGCCTCTGTCCCCGGCTTTCCTATTGCTGTGGCCCGGCCTGGCCCACTTCTGGGGCGGCTCCCTGGCCCCCGCTGCTCCCTCAAGAGAGGGGTGAGCAAAAGGCAGGAATTTGTCAGTGGGCTTCGAGGTGTCCCTGGGTCCCTGTCTAGAAGCTCGAGTCTTTGGTAAGTGGGAAGGGGAGGTGGGGAGAAGCAAAGCATTGGGAGGTGGGAGGGGGTCCAGTGGGCGCCTTCATCACCGAGAGTTCAGCCGTGGGGCCACCTATGGGGGCAGAGAGAGAAGCCCAAGTGGTGAGTAGGAAGCAGACCCAGGCGCTTTGGGTGCTCGTCTACATGGATTGGATAAATGCAGTGGCGGTCTGAGGGGTGGGCGTCTGGTGGCCTCAGTCCTGGAGACTCCGATCCTACTCCCATAGGACTCCCCGTCCTGCCAGAGTGGGACTTGTCTACAGCTCCCCTCGAGCCTCCTAGGCCTCCCCCACCTCCCGATGCTGCCATCTTTATGACCCTCTGCACCGTGGAGGCTCATATGGCCCCACTCTCTGGCCCTCAATGGGCAATGGGAAGAACAAGGTGGTTTGATGCCCCACGGATGGAGACCCATGGATGAGCTGCCCAGGCTCTGCCAAGCTGCCGAGGAAGCTCGGCACCCGAGGCTCACCTGAGCCCCAGGGCTACCGGTAGGGAGGTGGGCTGTTGCCTGCTGGCCCCACTCACCACAGCCAGGTGCCCGTTCTTGGCCTTGGTGATGAGCAGTTCCGAGCCAGGCGTGAAGTCGATAATGCCATCCCTGCCGGGGCCCCCTGCGAACGTGATGCTGGAAGGAAGGAACGTGTGAGGGCTGTCTGCATACGCACGCCTGGTCCCCTCATCACCCCTGACCGCCTCACCTGCCCTGGTTGATGTTGATGTTGTTCACACGGTCAGCACTGAGGGCTGTCTTGGTCAGTGTCTCAATCACGTGGTCACTCTGCAGCACCACATCCCCCTGGGGGCGTCCAGAAGAGAGAGGGGTCAGGCCCTGCCCAAAGCTCGAGAACCCACCTCGGCCCTGCCGCCCAGGCCCCAACAGGGTACCTTCTGCTTATTGTCCTCCCGCTGCACATGCAGCACAAAGAGGCTGTCGCTCAGGCTGCTGACAGAGATTCCTGAGGAGAAGGGCAGAGGTTAGGGGTCAAGGGTCAGAGCGGGGGCCCTCCCTAAGCAGCCCTGGGCTCTCGCTCACCGGTCAGGTTGGTGTAGTCAATCCTCTGCTTGACTTTGGCGTCCTCCACGATGACCACGGCGCTGGGTGTCAGCAGCAGCTGCCGGGAGCGGGCTTTGTAGCCCTTGCGGTCGTATTTCACCACAGGCACCGCATACTGCGGATGGAAGGTGGGGTGAGGGCTCGGGGAGGGGCCACGGGGCCTCCAGGGCAGCCCCTCATTCTCTGCCCAGGCCCTGAGCAGCCCCCATGCAGCCCTCAGGCCGCAGAACCGTGGTCTCACCTGGATGGGCTCAGAGCCGAGGGCCTGCAGTACCTTGGGGCTGATCTCATCTGCACCTGCAACGCAGATGGGGGAGAGAGAGGTCAGGGGAGGGGAGAGGGGACTTAAGTTGGATGGTGCTGGAGGGTCGGAGCACTGAAAGGGGCTCACCAAGCCGTGTGCTGATGAAGAGCCTGGGGACACTCTGGGGGTAATTGTCCTTCTTGCCCTTGAAGATCTCACTAGCCACGGCTTTTTGCTGCAGCTGAGGAGACAAGGGCGGGAGGTGGGGGTTACAAGGGGTGGGAACCATCAGGGAGCGGGAAGGGGCAGGCCAGCCCCAGGAACTGAGACAGTCTCTCACCTTCTCGCTGGCCCCAGCACCAGGAGGCGAGGCCCTGCCACCAACCCTGCTGTTGGCCTCTCCCTCTGCTTTGCCCCCAACCCCACTAACAAGACAGAAGGCTTTCCAGAAGGGTCAAGACAGCATTTCCAGGGGCTAGGCTCGACCTGGGGGCTAACTCCCCATCGTATCAGGCCCTGGGGCCCCTGGCGTTCACCTCTAGCTTGGCACCTTGAAGCTGGCTGATTGCTGATACTCTAAACTACGAACAGGTTATCTGAGCTGGTGGGTCTTTCAGCATCATCCAATAGTGACTTGGCCAACACAAGGCACATCAGCCACCAACGTCCATCCGTGCAACCACGGCAGATGTTACCAACCGATCAGACTGATTCTGTAGCCTTTTCAACACAGGGCTCTGGGGAGCCTCTACCACTCCGGTGGAGTGGGCCCATAGGACAAATTCTATTTGCCACCCAGGGGCCACTCCAGCCTTGACCTCACACACGAGGCCAAATAGGGCCCGGGATGCGTCTGACATCACACTGTAAATCCGGGGGGGGGGGGGGTGACGTGCTCCTCCCAGCATGCTCCTCCCAGCACGCTGCCCCGACCTCGCTGGCTAGTCCCAGTCCACGCCTGCCTCCTCGCTCTCCATACCTGCTGCTTCCACTCCGGGCTGATGCTCCGACAGTAGTTCCACACCATGTTCTTCATGCACAGCTCCCGCAGAAGCTCTGAGGCCTGAGGGCACGAGGGAGGTCAGGGCACCTACACAGCCCGGCTCCCTTCCCTCTGAAGACACTAGGCATATGCCCACTACTGGGCCTTTGCCGGAGTGACACCCCCCCCCCCCCAACCTGGACATCCCTTCCATTCCTGAGCCGTTTCTCTCAAAAGAACTCATTCTCCGTGGCCCAGCTCCAGTTCTCCCTCGGGGGACCTCCAATGCTTCTCCGTCCACAAGATCAGTAGGCCCCTCCGCTGAGTGCTTTCACGGTCCCCAGATCACCAGGGAAGCCCACGGACCTCACGCAGGGCAGGTGGCGGTGTGGGCCAGGAAGTGTCCAAGACATTCCGGGGCAGATGCTTCCGCAGGTTGAGCAGAAAGGAGGTGCGCACGTGGTCCAGGAAGAAGGCATTCTCAGGGCAACGGGGTGCGTGGCGCAGGATGAATCCACGGATGAGCCTGGGGGTGTGGGCCCGCCAGGGGTGGGGGTGAGAGGCCTGGCAGCGCCCCACCGCCTGTTCTGCACCACCCCCTCGTGGCGCCCCGGTGCTCACCGCCGGATCGTCTGGGCGGCCCACTTTCTCTTGGCTGCCTTCCTCCGGCCCAGCGTTCCCCGCCACCACGACTGGATGCAGATGGCTGCGGAGACCACAAACGGCTGACCTTAATCTCCTCACGATGGCGGCCCACTCTAGCCCCAGACCCTGCCCCTTCTGAGGACCCCTGGGCCCCCGCACCTGATCGCTTCACACGGAGGAATTTCTGCCGCCAGTGAAAGCCCCTCCAGGCGGCCTGGATCTTCGTGGCTGTAGTGGGGAAAGAAAGTCACTTGGCCAGAGCCCTGGGGAACCAGCTGAGGGCCTGGCACTGTCAGAGCTCACTGAGGGGCACGAATGAGAGTGGCTGAAGGAACTACTGAATGAGAGGATACATAAGAGAAGGAGAATGCAATGCGTGAAGGAGTGAAGGAGGGAGCAAAGGAAGGTGGGAATATGCTCAGAGTTTGCATCCAGGAGCAGGACTGGAGCTGGTAAGGAGGAGGGGAGCTGAATGTGAGTGAACTGGGCTTCCTGGAGAAAAGGCCCAAATGCAGTGATTTCTTTCCTTCTCCCCAGAACAGACCCCACTGGGACAGGAAGGTGCGGCCTCTCTCTTACCCAGGCTCTGCCGCCGGACCTCCAGGGCGTCCTCTGTGGCAAACAGGGTCTTGGGGAAGCGGATGAAGATCTTGGTCCTGAGGAGGCAGCAGTGATCAGCCCCTGCTTGCTACCCCTTAGCACCCCAAACACTGGGTGTGGGTGGGTACCACTCACCTGCCCATCTTGTACTCTTCCGGCTTGTAGCCCAGGTGCCTGACCAGCACAGCCACCCCATCCTGGGGCCGTCCTGCCCATGTGGGCCATGTCTCTGGACACAGTGACTTGTACCTGGAGACAGGAGGAGCGGAAATGCACCCAGGCCCCACCCCAATCAATTCCCCCCCACCCCCCGGGACCCAAATCAGCTTTTTGGGGTACATGCTGGGTACTTCCCACCCATGACTTGCAGCTCATGAAAAGCCTCAGAGGTCACTTTGTCACTATATCCATTTTATTTTATTTATTTATTTTTCGAGAGAGTGAGCAGGAGAGGGGCAGAGAGAGAGAGGGAGAGGGAGAGAGAGGATCTTAAGCAGGCTCTACACTCAGCAAAGAGCCCAACACAGGGGCCCGAATCTCATGACTGTGAGCCGAAATCAAGAGTAGGACACTTAAACGACTGAGCCACCCAGGCGCCCCACCACTGCATCCATTTTAAAGAGGAGGAAACTGATGTATCCTCATCTGTCTAAGGCCACAGGGCTAGAAAGTGGCAGGGATGGAATTCAAATCTGATTGACTCTCCAGCCCCTTAGACCAACCACAAAGCTGCTCTATCCTTTCTGAACTGATTGGAAACTCTGTCCTCTTCATAGACTTTTACCATGCCACCTGGTGACAAGCATGTGGATGCATGCCCATGGACCCCTAACCAGGTGCTCTATGAGGGCAGGTCCCTGAGCGCGTGGGGTGGGGGATGGGGTTGGGAGCACCGGCATCCTGTCCACCTAGCTTGATATTAGGCCTTCAAGCATGGAGGGTCCCCTGGCATGCATCCCACAGCAGCTCAGAGACTCAGTGTCCTAGTCTCTGAAATGGGGCTAAGAATCCCTGTCTGCTCTCACGGGATCCAGAAATTTCCTACCCTCCTTCCTACCCCCTTTCCCTGGCGCTGAGCCAGGCCACGCCCCACCTCTGCAGGAAAGCTTCGTATTTGCGACGATAGGCAAAGCCGGCTCTGCGCACGCGCAGGTTCTCCATCAACCCCAGGTACTTCACCTGGTGCCTGATCAGCACTTCGTCAAAGCGGCCTGGGGGAGGGGTAACAGGGCGGTCAGTGGACTTTCAGGGATGGATAGCCTGTTGCCCCTGCAGGGGTGACCCAGTCCCCACAGGCCTATGGCGGGCGGAGGCACCTACCTGGCTGTTTAGCATCATTGGGCTTGATGCAGCGGACATAGGCGGGCTCTTTGGACTGCAGGATCTCCACCAGCTGCAGGAGGCTCATCTTGAACTGGGTGGCAACCTGGGCAGCCAAAGTGAATGGAAGGTTGGCCAAGGCTGTGGATCCCTGCAGCTGCCCCTCACTGGGGCAAAGCTGCTGAACCCTGCAGACGCCCCTTCCTGGAGCGGAGTGGCGCCAGTCCCCACAGCTACCCTGGGCCCTACTTGGGCCCTTCCTTTTGCCTCCCCAAGCTCACAGTAGAGGGAGGGACCAGACTGCTGGCATCTTCCAGCTGGGCTAGAGACATCAGCTTAGGAACCTCACTCCTATCTAAAAACCCTGCTCAGGAGGCACCAGGCTGAGACTCAATCCTTGGAACCTACTCTTGTGGGCTCAAGCCACACCCAATCTCTACACCCAATCTTTTACACATTGGCTGTAGAGATTACTTAAAAAACCAAAACCAAAAACGCTTGTTCAGGTATCCCCACAACCCCGATTCTACATCTCCCTTTGACGACAACTCTTTCTCCTTCTAGAATTTCAGGGCCACCTTCTTTACCAGTGTGTCCTAATGCCTAGGCATCCAACCATTGTCTCTGCACACTGCTCATCAAGACCGTCAAGGATCTCAGGCCTATGGGAGAAGCAGACTTCTCAACAGATTCGCAATTCCATCAGTGACAGAGGTATGTGCCTGGGGGTTCCAAAGGCATCAAGGAGGGGCAACTAATCTAGTCGGTGGGGTAAGGGGCATCAGGAAATGCCCCTGGGGCTGAGATTTAAAGGATAAGCAGGAGATAGCCAGAAGGAAGAGAGGAGAGGAAGGTATTCAGGCAGAAGGACAGCCCGAGCAAAAGTTTCATGTACCCAGGGAGCTATAAGCAGTGAAAGGATCCGGATGGGGAGTAAACAAGATAGGATTAGAGAGGCAAGCAGATGCAGTATCATGACAGGTTTGGAGAGTCACTTTCGGGGGACTGACTTCTCCTGAGGGAAATAGGGAGCCAATGAGGAACCTGGAATGAGGGAACAGCAGGCACAGATCTGCATTTTGGAAGACCCCTAAGCAAATATATGGAGGGTGGGTGGCAAGGGCAGCCAGGAAGCCAGGAGGAGACCAGAGATGACACTGGCTGGCTCAGAGCACTGAACTGGAGCAGTGGTCATGGGGACAGGCTGAGGGGAAGGAGCTGAGAAGTACTCAGGCAGCAGGAACCAGCAAGATCCAGTAGTTGTCTGGATGAGGGAGATGGGGGAGACTGAAGAGTCACGGATGTTGCCCAGGTTTCTGGCCTGTGAGACTGGGTGGTGGGTGATCCTCGTCCTGAGTTAGGGACACAGAAGGGGCAGGCCTGGGGCACTGTGCAATCAAGGGCCCATTTTAGACCAGTGGGTTGCCTGGAAGGCACTGGAGGAGATCAGTGGATACGTGAACCTGCAGCCTGCTGGAGAGGCCTGGACAGTGGTGCGTGTCCTTCCCGCGAAGGGAGGTATGTGTGTGTGGGGAGGGCGAGGGGTATGCATCAGGGAACAAGGGACTGGGGAGTGGGACACTGGGCAACCCATGGTTTCTGCACCCTCCCTGCCAGCGTGTCTCAGCCTGCAGTACTCCAGCTTCCACCTCAGACTGAGCCCGCTCCCGCTGGGACCCGGGGCCTCCTCCCGCCACACCCAACAGCCACACCTCTGCCCTCAGCTCACTGGAGCTCTCCCTGAATCAGGCACTACTGGCCCCACCTGCCTTTCCCAGCCTCTCTCTCCATGATGTCACTCTCCTGTCAACCTCCTGGTCTTTTTTTGGGTTCTGCGTGTCTGTGCTGGGCCTTCCTCTGCCTGCTGTGCTCTCCCATAGGTCCCTCTGACAAGCACTTACTCAGTCCCAAGTTATCTCAGATGCTTCCTCTAGGAAGCCTTCCCAGACTGCTCCCCCCACTTCTACTCCCTCAGGCAATTTGCTGTTCCTTATTCTGTTTCCAAAGCACCCTGTGCACATTTCTATGAAAGCACCTATTCATTTTGGTCTCCTAAGTGCCTAGGAATGTCTGCCGAGTGGGTGCATGCAGGCAAGTGCCGATGCAGAGACAGGTACAATCCCCACAAGGACTCGGGGGTTCATGTGTGGGTCTACAGGTAGAGACAGGTGCACACATGGAAGCCAGCACAGATGCACCCACGGGCAGCCTCCTAGACGCACACAGATGTGTACCAGTGAACACGTAGCTCACACGCACGCTGCCAACTCCTGGCTCACGCAGGCACCCATCCACACACACGTGCACACACGTGCCCCCTCAGGTCCCCACAGCCTCCACACCGTCTCTGGCCGCTTCTTGTCGCTGAGCTCACTCCGGTCGAAGCATTGGCTCATAATGGGATTTTCTGAGCTGCACATGGTCTGTGAGGGCAAAGCAGGGAGTCAGGGCACAGGGGCAGGTGGGACCCGTTCCTGGGGCAGAGGTCAGTCAGTGCCCAGATCCCGATCCCTCTCCCCAGTCTTTCTCACCTCCTTCAGGTTCCGGAAGAGAAGGTCATTGTTTTTATCCAGAAACCCTGGGAGGGGGGAGCAGACACGAGGTGAGGGAGAGCCCCTCTCCCTGCCCACTGTGGGCACCCAGCTCCAGAATCCTCACCGGTCACACTGTAGGTCACCTCTCCAGCATAGTGCAGAAGGCGGAACTCCCCACGGCCCAGAGATTTCCTGGTCCGCTGGTCAGCCAGCTTGTGCCTGGAGAACGAGAGGAAGCTACAGATTGCTGGCCTGGGCCAGGCGCCTTCCTGCTGAAGAGGCTCAAGAGACGAACCGGGCATCTAGAAAGGAGCAGGTACGCCCTGGGCCACGCCACAGCCCGCTATGCCCGGCGACAGACAGGGCAGGGCTGTCCGCTGCGGAGGCTCAGGGAGGCAGACGGCCTTTCCCAGGGTCACACAGGGCCAGGACCGGGATGCAGGCCTCTGCGCGGCTGGGGCTCACGGGGCAGAGGTCTCCTTTCATTGCCTGTGGCTGTTATGTGACTCTGCTCAGAAGGCTCAGTGCTGCCCACTGCATTTTAAGAATGGAAATCTGCCCCAAAAGATTACTTAAGTGTATTTATACCCTTTAACCCATCGTCTACTTTTTTTTTTAAGATTTTATTTTATTTTATTTTTAAAAAAAATTTTTTTAACGTTTATTTATTTATTTATTTATTTTTTTAAATTTTTTTTTTTCAACGTTTATTTATTTTTGGGACAGAGAGAAACAGAGCATGAACGGGGGAGAGGCAGAGAGAGAGGGAGACACAGAATCGGAAACAGGCTCCAGGCTCTGAGCCATCAGCTCAGAGCCTGACCTGGGGCTCGAACTCACGGACCGCGAGATCGTGACCTGGCTGAAGTCGGACGCTTAACCGACTGCGCCACCCAGGCGCCCCGAACGTTTATTTATTTTTGAGACAGAGAGAGACAGAGCATAAACGGGGGAGGGTCAGAGACAGGGAGACACAGAATCTGAAACAGGCTCCAGGCTCTGAGCTGTCAGCACAGAGCCCGACACGGGGTTCGAACTCATAAACCGCGAGATCATGACCTGAGCCGAAGTCGGCCGCTTAACCGACTGAGCCACCCAGGCGCCCCTAAGATTTTGTTTTTTAAGTAATCTCTATACCCAACATGGGACTCAAACTTACAATTCCGAGATCAAGAGTCACATGGTCCACCGACAGAGCCGGCCAGGCGCACCCCCGCCCCCACCATTTTCTACAACTATTCCAAGCAACTAACCAGAGATACAGGGAGAGATTTAAAGCACAAGGATGTTTGTGGCAGCCTTGTTACCCCAGCAGAAGCCTGGAGGCTGGCTAGGGGCCTCCAGAGGCTGGTTGAGAGCACTGGAATATCTGTGAGTTAGAGCCACTGGAGGAAGTGTTTTGAGGAAATTTTTCTGTTTGATGATACAGGAAAACACTCAGGATATAACATTATCCTGAACCTTATACACAATAAGTTTTCAACTATGAAAAAAAAACATATAGAAAAAGGCAGGAAGGAAATGCCTCACATTGTTAACAGTGATGACCTCTGGGTGTTAAGCTAGATAACAAGTGGCTTTTGCACACATTCCAATTTTTCTCTAATGAGCATCATTATTTTTACAATCAGAAAAAAAATGTTAATTTATTTACTATGAGAGAGAGAGAGAAAGCGTGAGTGGGGCAGCGGCAGAGAGAGAGAGAGAATCCCAAGCAGGTTCCACACCGTCAGCGCTGCACCCTGAGAACCCTGAAATCATGACCTGAGCCGAAGTTGGATGCTTAACTGACTGAGCCACCCAGGCGCCCCCAGGAAGAGGTTTTTAGTGTTACGATTTTTTAATTTAAAGTTTATTTATGTATAAATAAATTGAAAGAGAGAGAGAGAGTATGAGCAGGAGAGGGGCAGAGAGAGAGAGAGAGAGAATCCCAAGCAGGTTCTGCACTGTCAGCGCAGAGCCTGATGCGGGGTTTGAACTCACAAACCGTGAGATCATGACCTGAGCTGAAATCAAGAGTCAGACTTTTGGGGTGCCTGGGTGGCTCAGTCAGTTGAATGACCAATTTCGGCTCAGGTCATGATCTCACGGTTTGTGACTTCAAGCCCTGCATCGGGCTCTGTGTTGACAGCTCAGAACGTGGAGCCTGCTTCGGATTCTGGGTCTCCCTCTCTCTCTGCCCCTCACCCACTCATGCTCTGTCTCTGTCTCAGAAATAAATAAACACTAGAAAAAAAATTTAAAAAAAAAGAGTCAGACTTTTAACCGACTGAGCCACCCAGGTGCCCCTTAAGGTTACAACTAAGCAAAAAATAAAAATAAAAAAATAAAAAGGTAAAATGCTCAGGGCTTTGGCATTCAACAGCTCCAGGCCTGAGTCCTAGCTCTGCAACTTACTAAATGTGTGATAACCTTAGGCAAATGACGTCACCTCTTGGAGCCTCAGTACAGTGGAGAAAGCACCACGAATGCCTCCTTACAGGCTTGCTTCAGGTTAGAGGAGGTGATGTGCACAAAAGATGCAGGGCAGAGGTGCTTGCTTCTTTCCTTCCCCTTCCCACATTAGGGGAATCCTTAAAGAAAGAGCAACTTCCAAATAAGGAAGCTAAAAAAAAATCTTAAGTTTCATTCTCAAAAAAGAATAAGGAGGGAGCCATGCTCCTCTTAGCTTCTTACTTTGTGGATGCACCACAAGCTGCGGCTTTGTGCACCTGTCCTCAGCTTAGCAACTCCCCTGGTCATCCCTCCGTATGACTGGGGTCTTGGGATTGTAGGGGGATCCTGCGCTTCACAGGCTCTTCCCCAAGCGAGCCCTTGCCCCTAAGCTGCTCGGCCACCCCGCTTACGTCAGGAAGTGCGGATGGTGCTTGACTGTGTCCTCCAACTTCTCCAGGAAGGTCAGATCCGTGGCCTCCCCAGGGCGCAGACATTCCTCATCCTGGGGGGGGTGTGGCAGAGGATGAGGGATGTATCAGGGAAGGAGCCGGAGGGCACAGGAGACTCAGGGGCATCGTGCCAGGGAGCAGAGATGTAGCGGACAGGGGCAGATCATAGGGAGCCTCCCACAGACAGCTTCCAGACCAGACCAGCACCTCACCTCACCCTCCACACACAGCCCTGCCCTGTCCCTACTCAACACCAAACTCAGGCCCTCCATGGACAGGCCTAAGAGAACAGGGAACGGAGTAACATCCTCCCACCCAGCCCCCAATATGAGTCCTCGAAAGAGCAAAGGACTCACCAAAATGGAGATGATGCCCTTGAACTTCTCCTCTACCAGGTCACAGATGATCTTATTGTTGAAATACTGGACGGGCTCCCACTGAAGGGCAAAAGGGAAGGACGGCATCATCACGGGGTCCTAGCACCTTGTCCGGGGGACCCCAGTGCCTGGCTTCCTATGGGGTGTCCGTAGGGACACCTGCAGGCTCGCACCCACCGCGATGCCCTCCGCCTCATATTCCTCCTGCTCCGACTTGAGGGTGAGCTCGATGAAGAGCTGCTGAAGCTTCTCGTTGCAGTAATTGATGCAGAACTGCTCAAAGCTGCGAAGGAAACAGAGGAGCCCACGGTAGTTCAAGGGGGACACAGGATCAGGACAGGGGAGAGATGCGGGGAGGACTCGGAGTCGCTAAGGGAAGGTACACAGAGCAGGACCCGAGGTGGCCGGGGACTTCGTCAGGAATACGAGAGGCAGGGGCAAGAGGAGAGGGACCGGGACAGGGGAGATGGGAGGAGAGACGGGCAGGTGGACGGGGGGGCTGACCTGTTGTGCTGAAACACTTCAAAGCCGTAAATGTCCAGGAGCCCAAGGACCGTGGTGCTCCGCCAGCTGGGGCTCTCAGCATCCTAGGGCCAGCGGTTCAACAAAGAGCGTGGGTCCTGGTGTTTGCCAGCACCCAGCCCCAGGCCTCCCTGGACTGCCCTCTCTGCTGCCTCAGAAGCAGCATGGGCCAAGGGCCACGAGCTCACCTTGGAGGCCAGCGACCTGTTGATCTTCCTGACCAGCCAGGTAAAAGTGCGGCTGTACACGGCCTTGGCAAGAGCGTCTCGTGCATACGCAGCCTGTTCCAAGTTCAGCGGGCTCAGGAGCTGCCAGCCAAGGTGAGACGGGAGATGAATGCCACAGACCCCTTTCCATCTGCCTCCCGTATGGGCTCAGGCCGAGCACCAGAAAACCACGGCCACTCTGTCCTCCCGGCTCCTGGTGAGCCTGGGGGGTGGGGCACACCAGGAGAGGCCACAGTGGCCACATCAGAGGGAAGACGGTGTAAGGACAGGAGGCTGCGTTCCTGGAGGTGGGAGTCTCAGAAGAGGCCTTGGAGCACCTGCACCCCCTTCACCCCCCACGTCCTGAGACAAAGGCTTGGCCTCACCTCCTCCCCCTTGGCGATGATCTTCCTGTGTGTCAGGGCTTCCCGCAACGTCGAGCCTTCCACACCAAGCAGCTGTCAAGGGAGGGGGTGGGCATGGTGGGGGTGCACTCCTCCTCACCCCAGCCCCTCTGCCCTCGCCCTCTGCTCACCCCACTCACCCTGGTCAGATACTTGAGCTGGTTCTCGGTGGTGACCTGGGCGTTGCTCTCCTCATCAGCGGCAAAGTGGATGTTGCCCAAATGCAGGACGCTGGCCACAATACTCAGCAGGTCCTGGACAAACAGGGAGGGGTGGGTGGGGGTCACAGGAGGGGCAGAGAGCCAAGGAGGGCAACCAGTGAGCAGTCAGATGGAGCAAGGAATAGGTGGGGGAGTGTCTGAGAGAAGGGAGCTGTAAGGGTTGTAAAAGCGGACGGAGGTTTTCCAGGTGCGGCAGGAGGAAAGGGGGGGCGTCCCCAGCACCGGCCTCACCTCCACTTCATCTTCAGTGAAGTCGATGACTGTCAGAGCCTTCCTGACGACTTTCCAGTCACTCTTGTCATTGATGGACGAGACTTTGGCACACTGGCCCTGGGGGAAGGGCAGAGCTGGGTCACCAGCCCCGGCGCTGCGTTCCCTGGGTGGCACCCGCCCTGCCCACTCGCGACTCACCTTGACAAGGTACAGGTAGCTCTGGGGGTTCCGCTCCAAGCCCAGCCTGCGCAGCAACTCCTCCTCGCCCCCTTCCAGCAGCTGGTAGAAGACGTGGAAGTTCCTCTCCCCGTGGTTCTGGTGAACCACTCGGGACTTCTCCAGCAGGTAACTGAGGATGTGGCCACCCACAGGTGCACCCTGTGGGCAGGGCAGGACGTGGTGGCTGTTCAGGGGGCCTGGGGATAGGCTCCAACCCACCCTCCCCCGCCTTCCTCTGCACTCCTGGCCTCTAATTCTAGAGCTGCGACTAGCTGCATGGGCTCAGCCAGCCACCCCCTCTGGCCTCCGTGTTCTCATCTGAGAAATGAGCACATCCGGCCCTATCTACCTGGCCACTCCACTTGGCTGTCCGACGAGCCGCTTACACTCAACAGGCCTGGAACTGCACCCTGTACTCGTGGTGTCCCCTCCTCAGACCAGCTCCTCTCTTCCCATCTTGGTCAATGGCCACTCCGCCCAAGAAGTTTGCCCTCCTCTCGGAAGCCTCTTTTCCTCCCTAACCTCATGTCCCGCCACGCAGCCAATCCTGCTGCTTTAACCCTCAAAACATCCAAAACTCTACACTGCCACCACACTGGTCCCAGCCACTGTCATCTGTCATCTCGGCTTAATAACCACCAGCCTCTGGACTGGTTTCCTTGTTCAGCCTGCTTCTCTTACCATCTACTCTCGACAAAGCACTAGAGGGATCTGTTGGAGAGCAACATCACATCATGACGCACTTCTGTTCCAAACCCTCCAACAGCTCCCCTTCTACTCAGAGTTTCTTGTTTTGTTTTATTTAGTTTTGAGAGAGACAGAGACAGAGCATGTGCGGGGGGGGGGGCAGTGCAGAGAGAGAGGGAGACACAGAATCCAAAGCAAGCTCCAGGCTCCGAGCTGTCAGCGCAGAGCCCGACACGGGGCTCAAACTCATGAACCATGAGATCATGGCCTGAGCCAAAGTCAAAGGCTTAACCGACTGAGCCACCCACGCGCCCCTACTCAGAGTTGGTTTTTTTAAAACTTTTTACAAAGACCCAGAAGTGCCTGCACCATCCAGTCTCCCCTCCTATTCCTGGGCACCTTGTTCTCTGGCCTCCTTGCTGTCCTTACCAGGTACTCTCCTACCCCAGGGCCTTTGCACTGGTTAGTCCCGCTGCCTGAACTCTCTCCCCTAGGTATCTGCACAGCTTGCTCCCCTGTCTCCATCAAGCCTTTACCAAAATACTACCTTCTCAGTGAGGTCTAGCCTATCTGCCTTATTTAAAATAGCAACTGGCCCCACCCCTCACCTCATTTTATTTCTTGCTATAGCACTCGTCAGCTAAATTACATTTTTCTGTTTATTGTCTATCTCCCTGGAGGCAGGATTTTTGTCTATTTTGTTTCACTGCTGTACCACCACTGGCACCTGGAACAGCACCTGGCACAGAGTAGACGCTCAATTAATATTTGCTGATAGCAAAGACCTGGCGAGTGGGTGCCTACTACCTGGGAATCCCATTCCCCCTGCCTTGACCCATCCACAGGTACCTTGAAGTCAAACTGCACATCCATGTACTTCCCAAACCTGCTGGAGTTATCATTCCGGAGGGTCTTGGCGTTTCCGAAGGCCTAGGAGCGGAGGGGGGTATGAGGGATATCTGGTGTTCTCTCCCTGCCCCTCCCTCCCTGCAGACACTGCTGTCCCCTACCTCCAGCACCGGGTTGCTCTGCAGCAGCCGGTCACGTACAGCACCCCCCCTCTCGGGGGCTGGGCAGGTCTCAGCGTAGAACTGCAGCAGCCGCTTGGTGGCCTCTGTCTTGCCTGCCCCGCTCTCCCCAGAGATCATCACCGCCTGATCCCGGCGCTCGGTGCGCAGTGCCCGGTACACAGTGTCGGCCACTGCAAACCTGGGGCAGAGGCTTGTCAGGAGCTTAAGGGATGGGAGTGGGGCAAGGTAGGAGGGGGATGGGGCACAGGGATTCCCGTATTCCTCATATTTGCTTGGAATTCATTTGTGGGTGGGAGTTGGGCATACCCTCACAGATGGGGATTGGGGGACCCTCAGGACTGCGGGTCAGGGAAGGTCCTTCACCCTGAAATGGGGGTCACTCTGAGATGGAGGACTGAGGAGATCACTCACGGGTGGGGGTCCTGGAAGTCATTCAGGTAGAGATTGGGGTCGCAGAGTCACTGAGGTTGGGGAGTCATGCCCAGGTACAGTTGGGGGCAAGGAGCTAGGGGTGGGGTGGGGGCTGGGGAGGCCCCACCCACATGGGGTTGAGAGATTCATCTCAAGTGGGGATCAGGGTCACTCTAAGGTGAGAGATTGTAGGACCCCTCACAGATGTAAATAATGATTCATCCCAGGTTGGAGGTCAGGGATATTCTAGAGTGAGAGTCATCTCAGGTGGAGGGGGGGGGGTCACTCCTGGAGAGGCTGGGGTTCACTCACAGGTGGGGTGGCACCTCATAGAAGCTGACACCCCGGTAACGTTCCATGTGCTGCCGGCTGTAGATCTGTAGGTCCCGGTAGGGGTTGACAGAAACCAGGACGGGGCCAATATAGGTCTGGGGGTTGAGGGAGGAGAATCAGAAGTCTCTCCCAGGGGCTCCTGGTGCTTCTTTCCCCCTCAGACCTGTGTCTGCGCCCCCCAGAAACCCTTCTCTTCCCACTTGGGGCTCACGTAAATGAGGTTCTCCCGGAAGCGTCGCCGCAGGTTTTCGATGAAGGCTGCCTCACTGGTGAAGTTCTCCAGCAGCACGAAATCCTGTACCCCCACCCGGTCACGGGCCGTCAGTGCACTCTCCATGGTCACCCGCACCCCGTCACTGCCCAGGGCCTGCAGGGAATGGACCACAGGACGGTCAGGGCCAGCAGGGTAAGGTAAGGCTGCTTCTCTTCCACCTCAGCCTGTGGGACTAAGAGGGCAACCAGGGGCACATGCACCCAGGACACAGAGAACACCCAAGAGATGGACCATGCTGGGTACAGGGGCAGGGTCACAGGAAGCTGGCACATGGAACACTGAGGACGTGGGTCATACAGAACAAGGACCATGTGGGGCACATGGCACCTGGACACAGGACACTGGGGCACAGCAGACCCTGAGGAATGTGAAGCAAGGCCACTAAATCCAGGCAGGCACTGCTTTTTGTGTAGAGAAAGAGGAGTCATGAGAAGAAACTCCCTGGAATAATAAAAAGAATGCTCTGTTGACCTTGGACAAATCCCCTCCTCTCTCTGGCTTGTTTCCTCCTCAAGGAGGAGTTGAGTTAGACCAGGTGACCTCAAGTCCCTTGTTCTGGGCCACGTGTGACAGGTGCTTTGGAGGACAAAATGGCTCAGAGTGAATTCTGCAGTCAGGGTGGAGCCATCTCTGCCACCCTCACTCATCAAAATCTCCAGGAGAAGAGAGTCAGGGACCAAGCAAGAGGCCACCAACAGACCACAGGAGAGGGATTTCCCCAGAGGGCCTCCTGTCCCAGCTGGACTCAACACCCACCCCAGAAGTTGCAGGGGAGGAGGGGGGAGGGACTCCTTCCCATAGCTGGGCCACACCCTCTCCTCCAGCTGCCAGCTTCCCCAGACACCCTCCTCCTGAGAGACCCAGAAGCCTCAAGGGGGTGGGGGTTTTACCATGGAAAGCCCAGCTGCCTCCAGAGCACACAGGCTCAACAAGGCCCTCACCCCAGGTTACACTCTTCACATAGGAGGAGAGGGGGCTCTAGGAAATTGACGTCAAGAGTGCCAAGGGTCGGAGAAAAGCAAGGTGGCAGTGTGGGAGGGGGGGTGTAGATCCCACTGAGGCCATCAATTCTCCTCCAACCACAAAGCATCCAGATCTCTGGCCTGGGGCACCCCTCTGGGTCTGGCCTGACTCTCCCAGGCTTGTCCCTCGCCGCCTTAACCGCCCCCCCCCCCAATCCTGTCCCGAAGCTGTTGCCAAATCTGGCCAAAGCTCCCGCCCCCTTGCCCTCTGGGTGACGGGTCTCTGTGCTCTCAGCCCTCCCTGAGAGCCGCCAGCCGGGCTCTGGGTCCGAGTGCCCCGCGGCCCTCTTTGCCTCCGCCTCTTCCCCCTGCAACTTTCCGGGACGTTTTTCCACCCGAAATTCCTGGGCCGCGCCCGCTTCCTGGCGGGGCCGAGGCGGCGCCGCGAGGCAGAGAGGGACGCCCGGGACCCCCCGCCCTGCCCGCCACCTCCGCTCACCGACGCCCGGTAGCGCATCCTGCCCGGCCGGTCTGGCGCCCTGCTCCGCTGCCCGTGCTCTCCGCCCGGGGCTCGGCGGCAGCGGCGGCGGCGGCGTCAGCGAGGGAGGGGCCGGCCCGCCCCCCGCGCCGCCCCCTGCGCGAGCCTCAGAAGCGCGGGACTCCCCGGCCGCCCCCGCCTCGCACGGGGTTCGCACTCGGGGGTTCCTGCCCAGCTGGTGGGAGTGGGGTGGGAACTATGCGGGATTTCGGTGCGCGGGTGGAAATGGGGGGGGGGACGGAGCTCCCCGCCCGGCAGGGGCTCCGCCTGAGTCAGGTTTTCCAGGAGGGGCGTTGTTGGTTCCAGGGTGGGGCCCGGAACCCGCACGGCCGCCGCGTCTACACGGACCCGGAACTGACTTCCGGGCTGTGTCTACACTACACATCAGGCCAGGCGCACGACGAAGATTGAGGCCCTTGGGTCCCGAAGGAGGCAGGATTTCCATCTCCCCTCACCCCAACCTCAAGTCCCAGGAAAGTTAAAAATAGACCGAAATGTCCAAATACGGCCGGCGCGCCCAGGCGGGCGGAGCCTCCGTGCAGGACACTGTCCACCCCTATATACTCTCTGGGGGGTGGCCCAGTGTCCTTAAGGCCCAAGAAAATCTCTTTAGGTTCGGAGTCAGGACGGAGCGCACACCCAAGGGACAGCCACGGCCACAGGGAGCCTTTGCCGGGCGCGGTGTGTGTCTGGCCCCTATGGAGGTCTCATTCTTCCATCTGGGAAATGTACACCCGACTTCCAGCATTTGGGGCCTATACCCTTCTCCCCTATCCCAGACACCCTAACGAGGGCCTCTGTGCTTCGCTCAGGGGCTCCTCTCCTCTTCCTCTTGATCCCCCAGGACACTCTTCTCCCAAACCAGCCCCAAGCAGCCCCACCGTCGCTGGGGTCTTAAAAGGCACTCGAGGGGCAAACTCTAGCTCAGATCCCACCGCTGGCAGAGGCGGTGATGGCGAAAAGGCTTTGGTGCTTGCAAAAGGCTGGGCTATTTCTTACGAGCTGTATGGGAGCAAGTCGGTTTCCTAGAGCCAACTCTGCATCCTTAAAATGTGGCTAATACCTGCCTTAAAGATTGCTGGGAAGGCTAAGATAAAGCGCGAAGGCACCTCCCAGTCCCTCAACAAGCACTTCCCTCTCTCGGCCCGACATTCATTCCACACGTGCTTGGGACAGACCTACTAAGAGCCAGGCCCTGGGCCAGATAGGTCACACTTCCTATAGTGGGGAAAGCCCCTCAGGCGTGCCTGCCAGTTACAGACAGCTCTCGTAAACTTTACCTGTTTCCCACCTGACAGATAAGGAACCTGAGGCACAGTAACGCGGACTTGTCCTAGAGAGGAAAAGGCGGGGCCGAGACCTAAAGCCCCAGCATGCCCCTCGCACCCAGGCTCCCCCGAGAGGGGGTGAGGCTGCGGCAGGTGCGGGCTGCAGCCTCGTGGGGAGGCTCATTACCTCGAGAACAACAGCCCGGTCGGAGCCGCGGCCCGGGGGACCCCGCGGGGGGTGCACCAGCTGGGAGATGGGGCCTTGCGGAGGGGCCAGGGGACTGGGTGCGCAGCTGGGAGATAGGTGGGAGAGGAGGGGGGGGGTATTAAACGCCACCGACAGAGGCGGGCTCAGGGAGGAAGGGGGCGCCCTCTGCGGCGTCCCAGGTTTAAAATCCAGAAGGGAACGGGAGCGGGGAGGGTTCTCAGCTTCCAGCCCACTCGGGGTGGGGAGCGCCTTTGGATACTGGGGGAACGAGGTCGAGCGAGCCCCCACCAGCAGCATGGCTCCCTGCGGTAAGGGGGCGACAGGGCTGGCGCTGCGGCCGCTCGCGGACCGGGGAGGAGGAGCGGAGAGCGGGAGGAGCCTCGCGGCCGCAGAGCCCGCCCCGCCCGCTGCCGCGTCAAGCGGCTGGAATGAGGGGAATCCGCGTGCGGAGGGGTCCTGCCTGCCACCCCCCACCCCCCACCCGGAGCCGCGCCGCCGCATTCCCGGGATGCCCGCTGGCGCCCCCACAGCCGCCGCCCGGCGGCGGAAGGAGGGGGCGTCTTCGCTGCCGGGCAGGCCAGAGGGGCGGCCCCAGCCGGGGTCCCGGCCCCCGCCCGCCCCGCCTCACTGGACGGAAGCGCCAGCCCCAGGGAGGGGTAGGGAGGCGGGGAACCGAGGGTGTGAGAGACACAACGACCAAGGCTGCAGCTCCTGGAGCTTCCTGCGTTCTCAGCGCCGACTTACCGTACTCCCTTCCATGCTCCCAAGCCAAGCCTTTAGGTCTGTGTTATTACCCCATTCTATAGGCGGGGAAACTGAGTCTGGGCAGGTGAATGACTTGTTCAAGATCCCAGGACTAGTAAAAGGAGGGATGGGGTTGGAACCGGCAACGCCAGCACTCACTGCTTCTGCAGGGCTGCCCTGAAGGAGAGACGCAGGCCCGCCCGCTGGCTGGTGGATGTCCAAGCTTCCGCTTCTCTGCAAGGGTTAACTCGCTGCCCTGGCAGGCTATGACCTTCCTCAGTAACCCCGTGACTGCCGTGCCCAGTATACAACCCTGTCGGTTTTGTGTGACTATTGATATGTAGGCCTTAGGAGCAATAGCTAGGGAGTACCCACTGCCTTTGGGCCCCCAGCATGGTCCTGCACCTAGGGGCTGGCTGCAGGCTGTCGAGAAGCCATGGACACGAGTGACCCAGGACTTATTTCCCAAGACTACCTCTGGGTTTCCTCCCACCTGTGTCATTTCCTCTAAAGGCAGGGATGGGGCAGACCCAGCAGACCTAGGTCATCCAGTGCCCTTTACCTAGTGTGGGCCAGGTACCCTCAAGACTGGCCTCTGGAGGAGTGGGGAAGGCAGTGGCCTCAAAGAGCCTCAAAGGACCCATGCAGATCTGGAGAGGGTGTTTTGAGCATCCCCAGATTTCTGCTAAAAGCTGATTTCCACCGAGGCAGCCTCCTGGCCTTTTGGGGAAACAGAATCATAGCCTCTCTCACCCACAGTGTAGTGCTGGGCACAGAAGAGTTTATATTCAGTTTATATTCATTATGCTCAGTTTATATTTATTGGATGTATCTTAGATCTGGGCCCAGGCTGCCCCACCAAGGACTGTTCCAGACTTAAGGCAACTGTTGTGAGGGGCAAGGGAGATGAAAGGTGGGGACTCCAGAGCTCTACCCGATTGTTCACAGGGCCCCAGTCAAGGGCTATACACTCTAGCTCTAGAATCATGGGTCTCTGGCCTGCCAAACACCTCTGCTTGGGGGTCCAGCGGAAGTAAACAGAGCACTTTGCCCCCTGACCTATCCTCCTTGTTCAATATCCTATATGTAGAAAGGAGGAAGACACCTCCAGCTAGTCATCATCATCTGGCATCAAAAGTCCTGTTCACTTCCCTCCATTTCTCACACCAAGGAGTCACCACCTGCTAAAACCTTCCCTCTGCTCCCCCTTCACTGTTGTGCTCCTGGATCAGGCAGGAACCTTCACACTGCCCTCCCAGCCTTCCTCCCTCCAATCCATTTTCCCACAACAGCCTGTAGTATTTACAAATGCAAGTCTGATTAATTAACATCTTATGTTAACGGAGTGAAAGTTTATAGGGCACCCTTCCATGTGCCAAGCCCATACTTCACACCTAATGCTTCTTGCCAGGAACCTGCATATAGACTCCAGCAGCCCCCTCTGTCCTCAGCTCACCCCGATGTGCCCACAGGGGTGGTCCTCTCCAGTCCCTTCTTTCGCTACCACACACAGCCAGGAGGAACTGCCCCCATCCCTATCACACGTCGCTCTCTCCCTAAGCTTCTTGTTTTTGCACCTGCACCTTCCTTGGTTGGGTGCACCCTCCCTCTCCCCACCTGACTGACTCTTAGTCATCCTTGAAGACTCAGCTCAGGTATCACCTCCTTCAGAACCCCTTCCTGCCTCCCCCAACACATAGCCCCCTCCATATCTCATCGTGCTCTAATCGCCAGTTTCCTTGTCAGTCTCTCCCAGGAGACTGCTCCCTCCAGGGCGTACACCCCGGCTAGGCACACAGTTGGGGCTCAGTAACCCCTCGTGGACGCCTGTGTGAATGAACGAATCACAGAGCCCAGAGCGTGCCGGGAGTTGAATAAGGCCGTGGACCAACCATTCATTCTCTCGTTCACCTCCGAGACCCCGGCCGCCGCACTCACGGGCGCCCAGGAGCGGGGAAGCTGGCACTGCAGGGCCCCGGGGGCGGAGTACGGGAAGGGGCGGGGCTCGAGCGTCCTCTCCGGAACCCAGAGGCAGCCCCGGCTGCCGGAGGGGCCCAAAGGGGGTACAGGGTGCCTGGATCCTGTGACCCCAGCCGCCCCTCCCCGCCCTCACGTTACCTGCAAGTAATCTAAGTCTCCACGAGGCCGAGTTCTGGGACCCCTCACGGGCCGGGCCAGGCCGCCCCGGGCCGACCCTCGGCCCCAGCGATCCCCAGGCCGGCGACCCCCGCCTTCCCGCACGGCAGCTCCGGGCTGGGCTCGGCTTTCGGCCACCTGCCCTTTCCCCCTTTCCCCCCGCCGGCCGACCCCTCCCGAGACCACGCGGCTGCTGCCCGCCGTGGGCCCACGCCCCCCGTACCCACCGGCTCGGCTCTTCGGGTGCGCAGGCGGGGGCCAGGCTGGGCGGCGTGGCCGGCTCCGGAGTCCGCGGCCCCGCCACGCTCTCCCCGCCCAGGGCCCGCCCGGGGCCGGGCCGCTGCCTGTCGTCATCCCGGGCAGGGCCCAGGCCCGGGCGCGCGCGCGCGAACCCTCCCGCCCCGCCCCGCCCCGGCCAGCCCCGGCCCTGGCCCCCGCCCGAGTCCGCCGAGACTCGGTGCCGCACACTCCGCAACCAGCTCCGGGAACGGGGCGCGCGTCACAGCCACACGCGGACTCTCTCTCTCTCTCTCTCTCTCTCTCTCTCTCTCTCTCACACACACACACACACACACACACACACACACACACACACACGCACTCTCCACACCTGGCCCACTCGCTGCAGCGCTGGGGTCGAGGGGATGCATTTCCCCATCCTAGGGCCGCTTTGCATCCTCAGAGCAAACCCGACCCCCGCCCCGCTTTTGCCAGGCCAGCTCAGCTCTTCCCCACTCGTGCCTACCTGTCTCTCTTCCCCCTCCTTCCCTGCCCAAGCTACCGCTCTGAGCTGGCCAGTCCTGGTTCTTTGGGCTGAATGAAGCGGAGGCATTAATTCAACCTGTCCTATGCGTCTGGAGCTTTACATGCACCGCCCGTCCTTTGGCCCCAGAGTAGTCCTGTCACCTACGTGTTAGGGCCAGTTTATAGCCCAGCCTATTGAGGATCAGGGAGCTGGGAGAGAAGGGATTCAAACCTAGATCCCTGCTTAGAAAAACCCTGCTCCTAGAGGTGCTTAAGCTCTTACCCCTTCCTTTCATTTACCCCTTCTTGTCCAGTCTGTTCCTGTCCAGCCAAAGATCAGAACCCCTCCCCACTGCTCACCTCTTTCCCGAGGGGCTTGCTTGAGAGGGAGGTGCTGGGCCCTGGGGAGATGCTGCCACCCTTCCTCCCGGCCCAGGGCATCCCAGCTTACAAGCTTGCAGGGCCTGTGGGGATGAACCACGCGGATGATCTCCCCAGTGGGTATCAGCTCCACTTGCAGTGCCATTCTGCCGATGGAGAGCCAGTGTGCTGAGCAAAAGCCTGCCTGCCCACTGGCTCTGGCTGCTCCCGGAGTCAGGAATCTGGTCTCACACTGGGATGGCCACTTGGTTCGGCTTCAACTCCGGCCCCGGGGGATGTGTCTGGTCCAGCTCCTCAGGACACAGCTGGAGCAGCCCAGGTCTGATTGAGAGGCCTCTTGGCCCAGCGGGTTGGGGCAGGAAGAGGAGGGGCCGAGGGATGGAGGAAATGCCTGTTGTCCCAGGTAACCAGAGGAGCTGATGCAGCCACCCGTGGGGGACCCTGGCCTCCAGGTCAAAGGTTAGGAGGGTCCTTCGCCGCAGCAGCTCCATGGCCAGGCCTCTCCTGCTGCCCACTCACCGGTGTCAGCCGCAGAGCTCAGTGTTCCCCAGACCAGAAGCACATCCCGCCCTAAGCCAACAGGATCCATCGGTAGGCACTGCCCCTCCTGCATGTTCCCCCAGCGTGCCTACCTCCCCACAGCAGCGGGCAAACCCCTTAAGTTTGAGAGGCCAGAGCTGCTGGGGGCTGGCCATGTTGAACAGAGGGGGTTTAGCCAGAGAGGCAGGACGACACTGGGAGGAGGCCCCCGTCCCACCGTCCTCTGGAGCCTTTAATGCTTGGGAAGTTGGTCCCCAGACTCCTTGGCTCTGGGCAGCTGTAGCCCTGTCGGCTTCTTACTATTCCATAGCACCCTCAGGTGCCCCTCACCCCCAGCGTTCCTGTTTTCTTCTTTATTGTTGCTAAATCACAGCTGACACTTTCCTGGCCTGGGAGTGAGCCCTCAGGTCTTCAGCCGTTCCTTATCGGAAGTGAGAAGGGAAAGAGGATGGGGAAAAGTGACCTTTCCAGAGAGAGGCACTGGCCTGGGAGGGGTGGAGTCCAGCGGGCTGGTGCTGGCCTTGACAGCCCCCTGGACGGGCACCTTCCCCCCGGGGCACCCTTTCCTTCCCTCCCCACGGCTTCCCCCGCCCAGGAAAGGCCAGCAAAGCTTCCTTCCTTCCTCTGAGCAGCATGTCTATCTAGGGCAGGCTCATCCCCGGTGGCCACACAATGGCCCTTATCAGCTGTGGAGCCAGGCGCAGAGACCCAGCGAACACCAAGTCTCACATATTTCCTGTTTCCACCCAGCGGGTCAGGGCTGGGCCCAGAGCGACCATATCCTGACTGGGGCCAAGAGGAGGGAGAACACTCCCCCTTCCCTTTCCCGGCCTCTCAATCACTGGACTCACCCCCACCCCCAGGCCAGGAGGGGGCCCCCAACAGGAGGCAGGGGTAGGGATGTGTGAGGACTTAAAAGGAGGGAAGGGGAGAGGTGGGCACGTGGACAAGCATGCTCCACAAGCAGAAGGGGGGACCGCGGAGACCCAGCCCCAGGGCTCCGTTAATCAGAACGAAGAGGTAGGCATGCTGTCGCTTTGGTTGTTTTTGCAATTGTTCTCACAACAATCTTGTGAATGGATTCATTCTTTGTGTTTTACAGACAGCCGAGATTCCTGTGTGGGAAGAGGTGGAACTCGGATTCAAACCCGGGTCTTGACCTCATTCCTGGGTTTCTGGCCCTGCAGGACACCACAGCTGCCTGTGTAATTTTGGAAGGATCACGCCACTCCTTTGAGCTTTGGTTTCTCTGTTTGCCAAGTGACAGGTGCCGTGTGGCAGAGCCCATGATGGTTGTGCAGGCACGAAGGCAGGAGGCGGGCAAGTGCGGGTGTTTGGGGTTCCTCAGGTGTTGAGTGTGTTGGGGCAGGAACAGAGGTTACCATGGAGACGTTGGGGGCAGGAGGGTCTGGGAAAAGGTGGGGCAGAGAGAAAAGATGGTGACATCTTTGGATAGCTGGACATGGGACCAAGGCTCAAGACTAAGGTGAGGAGGGATGAACCAGAGTGCAGAGTAAGCACCTTTTCTGAGTTGTCGGTTGCCAGAAATTCATTCTGCTTCGCAGCAAAGTAAACTAAGTGCCTAATCACATAGGTGGCTCGCCCCAACTGCACCAGGGACCCAGAGGGCCACCATCCTGGAACCTCATCCCATTCCCATCCCGGCAATATCTGCCACTCTCGGACACAGAAAGTCTAGTCTGGATCTACAGGGCCCTCGTCCCAGAGTTTAGAAAGGGCCCGTTACTATGTGCCACGGAGTCACACACAAGCGTAAAAGTCATGTTTCTAATTATCCCCCAACACAACAGACACAGAGCACAGACAGCCATGGCCCGCTAGCAGCCAGGGGGACAGTTCTTCATGGTACACATGGCTCCCAGGGTGGAGTATGGATCATAGAGCGACTGCAGCGTCCCTCAGTCTCAAGTCATAGGATGGGCATGATGGTCACAGAGCAGGCTCCCTGAGGTGTCTTCTCCTGGGAGAAGGGCCGTTGAATCACCAGTGGCTGGAGGCAAGTGGTGGGAGGTGGGACTGAGTGCCCACACAGCACCTAGAGAATGCTCTCTGAACACCCTCAAGGTCAGATTCTCCAACATCTAGATTCTGGCTCTCTTCTCTGCCGGCCTCCGCTTCTGGGTGCTAGGGCACTCTAGAGAGAGGGCAGGTTTCTGGCCAGTGACCACAGCAAGGGTAGGGGCAGATGAGCACGAATGGGCGAGGAACACCCTGGAAAAGTCTGTGCCTTCACAAGAGGACAGGTTGGGGCATGGAGCCTGACCCACCAGCAGAAGTGAACCTGGGTTCAATCTTCTGCTCCGGCCCTGGGACATCCTGGGGTGGGGGTACTGGCAGCAGGACAGTCATCGTCTTGCCCACAACATTTACATGAGAGCCTGGGTGAAGGGGCCCCTCCATCCTACCCACTTAGTCCTTGCTGAAAGCAGGGACCCCAGGCCCTCTGCCTATCCCTCAGGGGGACAGGCAATGAGATGCCAAGACTCCTGGAACCCAGGGCTGCTTGTGCCAACCAGTCTACAGAGCCTGTGCAAATGTGAGCATCTCTTCCCCCCCCCCCCCCTCGCCCAGGCAGCCTGAGGCCCAGGATGGCGTGACAAGAATGCAGGCCTGTGCCAGATGGGGCATGTGCCTGGCAGGCCTGCTTGGGCGGAACTGGAAGTGTGTGTGGGGAAAATCAAGAAACGAGATGCAGGCTGGAGGGTCTTCCCACAGCCAGTGGACTGTCCCAGGTCTTCACTGCTGACAAACCAGCTGGTTGCACTCACATCTCAGCAACAAAAACCTGTATTCAAGTGGCCAATTCCAGAGATCTGGACTGGAGAGAGAGCATAGGAGTGTGGCGAGAGCTCCCCCTGGGAGGTGGAGGGTACCTGCTGCCTCTTCTGGGGGCTGGGCCCCCAGCGCTCCTGGCAGTGGTAGGCAGAGCTGGCTGCCAGCTCTGGCCTCCGCCCTGGATCCACTCTCATCCGGGCTCAGATATGTGGTTGGGCTTCACCCAGTAGGTCCTCTGCCAAGGAGGAGCCAGGCTGGATCTGCAGGGATAAAACAGGCGGTGAGTAGAAGTAGGGGGGGGGGGAGGGGAAGAGCAGGTTTTCCTTTGTGCCTTTCCATCACTCCCATTCTCAAAGGATGCGGCTCCGTGGTACAAGTGGGTTCCTAGCCCGTGCCCTCGGAGAACCGATGAGGAGCTCAAGTCCTCTGACAGTCCCCTTCCCCACCAGCATCCCGTACCTTGAAGGGTTTGCTTATCCCCACCACAGAATGTAGACTGTTGCTATAGTAACAGAGAAGAAACTGGTCCTCAGTCTCGGGGATATTGCTGACATTGAAGTATACCTGGAGGGGAGGATGAATAGGAATGGGGTCACCTCCCCAGGCTGGGCCCCACCCAGCGCTCAGCAACAAATTATCCCAGCCTCGGTTCCTTCCAAAGACAGAGCGGTGCTCAGGCAAGCCCTCATGCTGGAGACGTGGAATACCTAGCTTAGGAAAGGGGGCAGGTACCTGGCTCAGCCCATCGTTGAAGGAGACCTGGTTGTCCCTGACCCAGACATAGGACACGTAGTCATTAATGTGGCGCAGCCCCACCTGTGGGAGAGGGGATTGGGCAGTCAGTGGTCTGGGAGGACACAGGACCTATGGCAAGTCCTAAGGAGAGGACGGTTTTACTCCCCAGGCTGGCCATTGTGGCGTATGCACCCTCCCCTTCACTGCCAGCCCCTAGGCGGGCAAGGACCCCCATGGGGGATGAGCATGAGCTCTTCAGCCTGTGCCCAGCTCCCGTAAACCCTCAGGATGGATAAGCCAGAGGAGTATGGCTGATGGACGCCACGCCTTTCCCGCCACATCACCTTGTATAGTCCAATCCAGTCCCAGGGGCTGCTGAGAAAGTCTGGGGTCAAGGAGTAGCTGATCAACATGTCGTTTTCCATGGTCCACAGGCCCTCAGGTATCAGGGTGATCAATGGGGCAGACACCAATGGCTTCAGCTACACGCAGGAGTGGGAAAGGGGTTGAAATCCCATAGCATCATTCCTTTCTCTGAGACGAATGTCCTTGCTGGGCCCTTCCAACACATCAGGGTCAGTAGGGGAAAAGAGGGCACGCAATGGGGTGGGCATCGAACTCCGCTCGGCTGCCCCGAGAAAGTATCAGACCCTGGCTGGCCACCTGGAGGAAGGGGCCAAAGGCTTGTTGGGGGTGGCTGGCCCTGCCAGGGAAGATGGGGATGGGGGCCAGGTGGGTAACCACGCAGAGAGTCAAGTGTTGAGGGGTGATGGTGGGGGAGAATGGGGGAGTTGATGACAGGTTTAAGAAAGAAGGCAGAGAGCTGCTCTCAGGCCTCTAGGGTTTGTCAGGAACCCTCCCCAAGGCTCTGGGGAGAACAGCTATAGGCATGTGGAGGGACACAATGGTATACAGACAGACAAACCAGAATGAAAAAGTGAAGGCTGAGGGCAGCCAGCGGGTCACCAAGGGAAGTCAACATCGCCTTGGTCATTCGATGGCAAGATGCAAGGATGGAGGGAGCTCCCTTTGCAACCTGATCCAGGTAGGTTTAGGACAAAAAGAAGTCCTACTTCACATAGTAGGTAATAAGCATAATGGAACTCATTAGCCCCAAGGGACGGTACCAAGAGGAAGTGGAAACCTGTTCACAAAGGGTCTGGACACGTTTTTGACAGGGCCCTCCACAGCTTCTAAGAGCTGGGATACCTGACCTGGGAGGAGTGGCAGTGGTGTCCTCCTACAGGTCTCCCCTGGGACGTTTGCTGACATTAGAATCCAGGGCTGGAGGGTGTGGGAGGTGGCCCGGCACGGGTGCTCTGTTAAGTGCCAGGCAGCCCAGAAATTCACCTCCAAGTCAAAGGTGCTGGTGACAGGCTTATGGTCACTGATGCAGTACACCATGTGGCTGACGTAGCTCCTCAGGGTCAGGCAGAAGTGGGGGGCTGGCAGTCTCGGGGTGTGGGGGTGGGCCTGGGGCTGCCGCTTCAACCTCCACAGGATGCGGTCGGTCCATGCGGGCTTGCGTTTTTTCTCACTGCGGGGGGGGGGGGGGGGGTTGGAGAAAAAGGAGGAGGAGAGAAGGGTTGGCAGGAGAGCAAGAAGTTACCCCCCACAAACTTGCTGGAGCCCCTAATACCAGGGGCTATCAGTGGCCCTGAGAGCCCTGGGCCACAGCTGGAGCATGGCATGGCAGCAGACTGGAGGGGGCCCAAGGGAATCAAAAGTATGTTGGCTTTTGTCAGACTCCGCCAAGGACCTTCAGTCTGGTCTACGTTTGTATGAATCAAATTGTGATTCGGAACCGTTTCTTTTCAAAGCTTTTCTTCTTTCTTAAACAAAAGCAGCAGTAGCTCAAAAAAGCTGAGGTCTGGACTCGGGAGTCAGACGTGAGCTTGACTTTGGCTTCCCCCTCACTAAAGGCACGGCCTCAGGAAAGGAAAGGGAAGCATTTGGAGAAGCTGTCTATGCCTGCCACCGATACTGTTTGTTCCACTCTCCACTCCACAGGTGGAGAAATTGAGATTTAGAGGGGAAGCAACTTTCCCAAAGTCACCCAGCTACCGAGTGTGGAGCCAGGACTCAAGGGCAGGCAGCATGACCACAGAGCACACGCTCTTCATCACACCAACCCTTCCTGGCCTCAGCCTCCTCATCTGTAAAATGAAGGTAATAAGGGTTGCTGACGTGATTAAATGAGATAAAGCACAAAAAATATTTAGCACGGCGGTAGGTACAAAATAAACTCTCTGTAGTCACTGGCTATTATGACTCTTTGTTCTCAAGAGTCCTCCACTGAGGGACCTCTCACCTGTTTGCTTACAAGCTTCCTTGAAGGGCATGAGGGGCCGTACAGCCCCTGGAGACAAGAGTGCTCTCCTCCCCTAGGTAACTGTAGTTGCCCCAAGACAGGCAAATCTCTCACTCCTAACACAGCTATGCCCAGGCAGCTACTGGTGTTCTCGAAGACTGGCTGGCTAACCAGGCCCTGCCCTCCAAAGGGGGGCCCTGAGTCCTGGAACGGGGTGGGGTGGGGGTGGGGGAACAGTGGCTGTTCTGGGTTCCTCCCCCCTTTATTTATTTTTTTTTAATTTATTTATTTTGAGAGAGAGAGAGAGAGTGAGTGGGGGAGAGAGAGGGAGAGAGAGAGGGAGAGAGAGAGAGAGAGAGAGAGAGAGAGAGAGAGAGAGAGAATCCCAAGCAGGCTCCACAATGTCATCACAGAGCCCAATGGGGGGCTTGAACTCATGAACCGTGAGGTCATGACCTGAGCCGAAATCAAGAGTTGGACACTTAACCAACTGAGCCACCCAGGCGCCTCCTCCCCCTTTATTTTACGTATTAAAAAAATTTTTTTTAAACGTTTTATTTATTCTTGAGAGCGAGCGAGAGAGAGCATGAGTGGGGGAGGGACGAGTGAGAGGGACACAGAATCAGAAGCAGGCTCCAGGCTCTGAGCTGTCAGCACAGAGCCTGACGTGAGGCTTGAACTCATAAACCGTGAGATCATAACCTGAGCCGAAGTCAGACGCTTTACCAACAGAGCCACCCAGGCGCCTCCCCCTCCCCCTTTATTTTAAATGAAGCCAGAGTGGTCAAGCCTGGTCAGATGGTTGCTACCCCCCCCCCCATTTTAAAACCTTTAAGGAGTCTTCATGCCTCCAAAATAAAGCTCAAGTCCCCAAGTATGGCTTTCAAGGCGCTCAGGAGTCTCACACCCCTGTCCTACCTTGTCTCCCACCACTGTCCCAGACCCGCCTACCACAGTGACTCTTAAGCCTCAGGACCTTTACTCTTGTGGTTTTTGCTGCCCGGAACACACTTCTTCACAGGGAGAGGCCCAATTCCAAAGCTGTCTTTGTCATAAAGCCAGCTTTGAGCTCTCCTTTTTGCTTCCAAAGCATTTTACACCGGTGCTTCCCTAATTATGTTATACAGCGCGGCCGTTTTGTTTCCCAGTCAGCACGTCGCTTAGCGTGAGCTGGGAAGGCAGGACTGGCCCTTGAGTCCCCTGTGTATTCTCAGCATTAGTACAGAGCCTGGCACATAGTAGGTACTCAATGGCGTATGGAACCCAAACTAACTAAAACCCCAAATTCAATCTCTCCTCAAAAATGATCATCTAATCCTAACGTATACGGTTTCAGACGTTGATAACCAGTTTGAAATGCTATTTTTGTCTTCTGTTTCATCCCGTTTTTAATTAATTAAAAATAAATAAATAAATTAATTAATTAAGTTCATTTTTTTTTGAGTGGAGGGTGAGAGAGAGAGAGAGAGAGAGAGAGAGAGAGAGAGAATCTCAAGCAGGTTCTGCACAGTCAGCGCAGAGCCTCACGCTGGGCTTGATCTCACGAACCATGAGATCATGACCTGAGCTGAAATCAAGAGTCGGTCGCTCAACCAACTGAGCAACCCAGGCACCGCCCCCCCCGCCCCCTTTTACTGTTTTAAATGAACATTTCCGACATACTGTTGTCAATTCAACAGCAATAGTCTTCCAGCAACAGATGCAGAATGGTGTCCGGCTGGTAAACTCTGACTCTGGAATCAGACAACAGGAGTTGGGGGAAGGTCCTGCTCTGTTATTTAAGAGCTACATGGTTCTGGTTGGTGAACATGTGATTTGAAGAGCGTGGCGGGCTCAGAGGGCAGGGAAGCTCCTCGCCCTCTCCCCATACCTTGCCCTACGCATCTCTTTCATCTGCCTGTTCCTGAATTACATCTTTTTATAATTAACTGGTAATTTAGTTTAAAAAAGAGAGAGAGAGAGAAAGCTATGTGCCCTTGGGCAAGTGACTTCACTACTCCAAGCCTCAGTTTCTTCAACTCTAAGATGAGGTGATAACAGTACTTACTTCAAAGAGACATTGTGAGGACCAAATAAATTAATGTGCGTCAAGGGAGTGGTCAAAAAGTGCTAACTGGCTGAAGCACATCTGTTTGGGGCTCCTGGGGTTGTTTCAACTTTTCACTCTTCTGAGGACTGGTCAGAGCACATCAGAATGTGCTATTTCCATCCCAGAGACTATAAACAGAATCTCAGAACCTACTGAACCTACATTCAGTACCCAGCAATGCTTATACTTGGTGATGTGCCACATAAATACACCACTCTTCCTTTCAAAGTGTTCCCCCTCCTCAACTTCCCTATCATGGTGACTTCAAGATCTTCCCCAAGACCTGACCACAGCCTGTCTCCCTTTCTTCCTTTTCCATGGCCTGGCCCAGGCTTATCACTGGGCACCTGTATTGTTCAGTCTTTCAACAAAGATTTACTGAGCGCTTATTATATGCCAGGCAACTGGGGACCTGAAAAATGGGATTGACAAGGTCCTCAAAGAGCTTGTTTGACAAACAAAAGACAGGAAGCAAGTTAAATGTGCACAAATTAAATTCCCCCACTTCTCCATTTCTAAAAATAACAAGAGCAAAACATGGGGTCCTTCTGTGCATTAGACACTGTGACAGGTGTCTCACGGACTGTTCTAACCCTCTCAACACCGGAAGAATGTCACAGGGCGCATTTTCCTCCTTCTACAAGACCCTGAAGTTCAGAGGTCACCCTGTCCAGGCAGAAGTCGGACGTTTGCCCAGGTCTACGAAGTCCACACTCCTTCCACGGCACTCCCCTGTGGCCAATTCCCAGCAGCCAGAACTGTCTCAGAGCATGCCGTATAGAACTGGACCTCGCTTTTGCTTTTTGGCTGAATGGTGTGACTGAGTATAAGAAATTCTTCTGGATATTACCGTGTCCTAATTTTTGAAAAATTAAAACTGAGTAACTCTGCAAATTTCTCTTTAGGAGCTAGAAGATTGAGCCAATTTACTGACCCTAAAGTAGGGAAGTGTTCCATTTCTAGGTCAGAAATGGACTTTTCCCTTCCGCTCCCTATAGATGGCTTCTAAGTGTCTCACTGAACTCTGGACATGAGTTTTGACTAGATTGAGCATAATAACCTCTGCTCATCGCCCAGTGGAGAGGTTGACCAGGCTCGTGTTGACTGTAACAAAATCCTATCGCAATCCCTGACTTTAACAGGATTTCCCGCTCTGGGCCCTTTCACCCTCCCCTGTAATGGAGCTGACCTCGTTTCTCATTACATCTTGGCTCAGGGACGCTGCTGTGGCTGGGCAGAGCCGTGTGCGTACTATGCCCTGTATACAACTCACTCGCAGCCACTTTGTATGGCTGGTCAGCCTCTTCTCAAGGTGCCTCTCATCGGTGCTGCTGATTGACCGGAACGTCTGCCCTTCTTTCTGCCAAAGTCTGCTGCTTCCTTGACAGCAGCTCTGACTGACTCCTCCTGGCTTCAGCTGTCTGTCTCCTTACCATTCGCTCAACTTCCTTCGGCACTTACAGAGCTCTAGAACCTTTTACTGGCCAACTCTTGGACTTGAGAGTGTTTATTTGGATCTCTTGCTATGGGTGGGTCTCTCTACTAGGCTGGCTGCTCTTTAAATAACTTATCTTTCTTCCTTTTGTCCTCTCAGGCTCCCGATTCAAACACACGCCAGGCACTATGCTACATACCAGAAACGGTCATAAATCAGCTCTCTTCAGGCATTCAGAGTAGAGCAAGAAAAGCACACCGTGTCTTGAGAACAATACCGAAAGCATGATGTGTGCAGGGCTTTCAGGCGGCATGCCGGCAGGAGAGGACTCTCAGTGGGATGGGGGAGGGTCAAGGAAGGCCTTCTAACAGACGTGATGTCTGAACTGAGTTTTCAAGGATGAGTAACAGTCTGGTTACACAGACACACGGCAAGTGCTCAGTAATGGCGACCACACTGTGGGTTGTATCTGTCATGTGGAAGTACCTGCTTCCTTCTTAGCAAGGCTTTGCTATGCCAATCCCGCCCTTTCTGCGGCTGCTGGCAAGACCGGCTGTGATTGTGGAGGTACTGCGGGCTAGAGGGAAGCATCGTGGGACACCAGAGTCCAGAGTCAGGTCTCAGCCCCAACTCTGCCACCAGTGGCTGAGCTTCCTGGGGAAGTCCCCTGAAGTCCTTTAACACCTCAGGGCCTCTCTAGCCAATCTCAGTCCCTGCTGACCACAGCCTAGACTCAGCTGTAATAATTCCTAGTCTCCTGGTGGTTTCCCTACCATACCTCGGGGTGGGGACAGAGGGACACCTGGCCACACGGCCTGCCAGCAGCTCTCTTCCCGCTGCCAAGTGAGGATTTAAAGTCAACTGGCAGAGGGTCCCAGGCCCCAAGGCTTGGGCCTGTCCCACCGAGGCCTCCCAATTTCCATGATAGCTCTCATTTCCAATGCATGGCTGCGGAGACTGGCGTCCTCCGTGCCGCTGTGGCCCCGGGCCAGCTGGCCAGCCAGAACCTGCCCTCTTACCTCTTTTCCAGCCTGTTCTGTTGCCCAGGCTGGACTCTGCTTCCAGTGTTCATGGCCTCTTCTTGTGTACGTTGCCCAGGCCATGACCCCACCCTGTCTTGCTCCACACTCCTGAAATGGCTCACCCTCTCCCCGTGCCGTGGAGGGGCCACTGTGGCTCTGCCATACCCCTTCCGGCACAGGGCCGTCGGTTCTACCTGTCTCCCTGGCCTGGCTGGGGAGATACCTGTTCACTCCCTAAATTCCAGAGGCGCTGCCCTGGAGGCACTTCCCGCCGCCCTCATAAGGCAGCCCCGCTGCGAGGAATAAATGAAGCCACTGCTCCAGGGGAAACGAAACCCCCAGAACACGTGAGGAGTTCTTCTTTTTCTTTTCTTTTTTTAACATTTTACCTTTAAGTAATCTCCCTGCTCAACGTGGGGCTCGAACTCACAACCCTGGGATCAAGTGTCGTACGCTCCACAGACGGAGCCAGCCAGGTGCCCCTATTCTTTTTCTTCAAAGAGACGAGAATCCTTGCCAAACTGGGCCAGGGACTCCATGCTGGAGCTGCTTTCGACCCTCGGCCTGAGCTTAAAGTTTTGGCGGTCACCTGGCCCTTTCTTGGCTTCCTAGAAACGTTTCTGGTAAAACTACCACCTGAAGGCACGAATCTAACAACGGCAGTCGTCACCGTGCTTACCAGGTGCCAGGCACCGGGCTAAGCACATGCAAGGTCTCATTCAATCCTCAACCCCATGGGGGGGGGTACTGTTAGCACCCCCATTTTATAGATGACAAGACTGAGGCTTAAACACCTGTCCAAGGTCATGCAGCCGGCGAGGGGCAGAGCTGCACCTCTGACTGCCAGCTGCACCGTCTCTATACTGTTTCCCATAAACTCCTCCCCGCCCCGACAACTACTATTTCATCTTTCTAAATAGTACCTGATTCACCCACCCACAGCTGGGGCAGGGACACTTCATACCAGTAACTGGCTGAGCCGACATTTCTGTCCCCCTGTCTGGGAGGGACCAGAAGGTCTGGGGAAGTGTGGACAAGGGTGCCCAGAATGCTGAAATACGGTCCCTCCCAAGGGAGGAATGAGCTGCTTTCCCCCTTCCTCCTGCCCTACCTGCCCTGCCCCCACCCCCACCCTGCAGCCTCGTCAGCACCTCCATGCTCTCCGAGGACAATCTGGGGCAGTGGCTGGCCGGATCTGTTCCCGCTTTCTAACACTTCTCCTGTGAGGCAGCTCCCTCTGCCACTAGGGCCCGTACAACCCGACTTCCCGGGCCTCCTGGCCCCGCACTTCCTCCTCACAGGCTAATTCCAAATCTGCGGCAGGCTGACCCTCTCCTGGTGGAGCCCCCTCACCTGGTATCGTAGTTGTTGGAGTTCTTATCAAACTTGTAGGTGGGCGGGAAGAGCAGAGGGCCCTCCTGGAACTCCCGGAGCAGCGGGTCGTGTTTCTTGGCAATGCTGAGCTAGAGAGAAAGAACAGTCCCATCTCCTAGGAGTCCTGACCCAGGGGCCCAGCACACACTCCATTCAAGGGATGAGCACGTGCCGGCACGCTAGGCAAGAGTCCAGCAACACCTCTTCCCTTCCTCACCGCCGCCCCGGTGGCAGCCTCAGCACCCCATCCCCACTCCACCCCCAGGAAAGCAGCTGGATCCCTTTGTAAACATCACGCGAGATCCCTAGTCCCGCGAGAGGCAGATGCCTGCCATTTCCCAGTCCTTGGACTCTAGCGAGTAGGCTTTGAATTGCATCTGTTTGGGAGCCACTAGCAGACATGTATCACAGTGTATCTGGGTAGCCAGGGTGCCCCCAAAGGGGTAGTATCTCATCCTCCAGAAGGCAAGCAAGCCTGGGGATGGGAAAGACAACAGGGTATAGGAGAGTCAGTGTCTGGTGCGGGGCCACGGCAGGCGGAAGCCCTTCTCGTTCCCCAACTTATTTCACACCCGGCAGCTCCTCCAGGCGAAGACCAGGCCTCTGGGTGCAAAGGGAACAGGGACTTCAGAGGCTTGGGAATGGAGGACAGGTGCTCAGGAACCTGAGCAGTACTCCCCACATTTGATGTTAGGCCTCCACAATGGGCTCAGATCACCCCTCTGGACCCTTCCTTCATTTGATACCTGATCCTTCTCCCACAGGTCACTATAGCACCGATTTTTTATGGATTCCCGAACAAAATGCAGCCCAAAGTCCTCGATCCGAAAGTTCATGTCTCCAAACCAGAGAATGAGGCTGCAGAGGGAAAAGAAGGCAGCTGAGGGCTATGATGAGGTAAGAGAAGACAGGAGCAATGGACCCCGGGGCCGCTCACTCCTCTGGCACAGAGCTCGAGGGGCAGGTGAGGTGCCAGATGCTGGGAGAGGAGCCAGTAATGGTAACGACGTGGCATGGGTCCTGCTGGGCTGTTCTGACGGCCACTTCCTTGCCCTCCAAAGAGGCCAGCCCCTGGGGGCAAGCAGCAAATACAGAGCAGGCTCTAGGCCTCCCACTCCCCCCTCAACTGGCCACCAGGCAAGGCTGAGAACCTTGCTCCCTGTGGGTGACCTCAAGGAACCACGGCCTTCTCAATCTGGGGTGTTCAGAAGTGTCTAGAGCTCCTAGGCGGGCCAGGGAGGCAAAGCTGGATGGGAGAGTAGATGGAGCGTTAGGGAAGAGGCTGGGAAAGGGGGGGAGGGGAGCAAAGTTGCCTGAGGAGGATGCTAGCCTGGGCTGACCGCAGGGGCAGCAGTCCGCAAGCACATGCTCACTCATGGTCCAGGATGTTGGGGATGTTCTGCTCCTCAAAATTTTGCATCTCCAGGATCCGGTCAAAGTGCTGCAGCCGCTGGTCATTGTTGGCCATGTGGGGGGGGAGGTGGCAGTTGATGATGCTGACATAGTAGCCATAAAGCTTCAGGCAGATGTTGATGCCCCCTTTGTTCCCCTGGTGGAACAGGTGGGCAGAAGGGTGGGAAGTCGCTCTGGGTGAGAATCACCTCCCCTTTCCCATTGCAGGGCCAGACACTCAGCTCCCTGGAGCGACGTCTCCATCTAAGAGCCCAGCTCACCCAGTCTGAGGTCTCAGGGGTGCTAAGCTCCCAGGGGCAGGAGAGCAGATATGTGGGGCACTGGCCTGGAAGAATGCTAAGATTCATTTCACCCCCTCTTTTATTTGCTCACCTCTAAACAACCCAGCCCTCCCCGGCCCAGTGGCAGGAGGCCTCCCAGCTCACAACTCAGACCACAGCTCAGTCCTTACCCAGTACCCGAAGAGGCCAGTGGGGGTGGATTTAGTAGAGAGGATCTGGACAAAGGGCAAATGCTGATGCTTGGCAAAGAAGAGTAAGAGGAGCCCCTGCATGCGGACACTGGAGACCTACAGCACAGGGGGGACAATGGTCATTCATTTCCCTGCACTGGCTGAGCATGACCCTGCCCAGCCCTGAGGTCAATGGTATCTCAGCTCGAGTCTTACTCCCCTTAGCTGCCAAATGATGCATTCTGGGAGCTGAGCAAGTTCCAGTTTCTGTTCTTGGGCTTGGGTGGAAGGCAGGGAAGACAAGGCTGCCAGGGTACCCTGCCATCAGGAGGGCACTGACTCTTCAGTCCCAGTCCCATGGAACCCAGGGGCTCCTCTCACCCATGCTCTGTGGGTCCTTTGGGCACTCTGGGCTGCTACCCCTGTGGGCCAGGGCCTCAGAGAGGAATGGCACAACACAGGATAGTGGCTAAGGGCAGTGGCTTTGAAGTTAGCCAGATCTGGGTTCAAAGCCCAAGAGTATTTGATACTGGGCCAAGTCTCAGTCTATTTTATCATTGATAAAGCAGGAATCGATCTCATCTATCTCACAGACGCTGGAAGGATTAACTGGTAGCTGCTATTTTCTGGTTTAAGGATTTATTTTTTATTTTTAACATTTATTATTGAGAGACAGAGCATGAGCAGGGGAAGGGCAGAGAGAGAGGGAGACACAGAATCTGAAGTAGGCTCCAGGCTCTGAGCTGTCAGCACAGAACCCGACGCGGGGCTTGAACTCACAAACTGTGAGATCATGATCTGAGCCGAAGTCGGACGCTCAACCGACGGAGCCACCCAGGCGTCCCATGGATTTTTTTTTTTTTTTTAAGTAATCTACACCCAAAACGGGGCTTGAACTCATGACCCTGAGATCTAGAGTCACAGGTTCTTCTGACTGAACCAGCCATGCGCCCTTGATTTAAAGATTTTAAAAGTAAATTGGGTGGCAGGGTGGCTTGGTCAGTTAAGCCTCTGTCCTCGGCTCACGTTATGATCTTATGGTTTGTAAGTTCGAGCCTCGCACTGGGATTGCTGCTGTCAGCACAGAGCCTCTTTTGGATCCTCTGTCCCCCTCTCTCTGCCCCTCCCCCGTGAGCATGCACATGCACATTCAAAAATAAACATTTAAAAATAAATACATACATACATACATTAATACATAAATAAATAAAAGTAAATTTAGGGGGAGGGGACCGCTTCAGTCACTTAATCATATGACTCTTAATTTTGGCTCAGGTCATGATCTCACCAGTTGTGAGATCAAGCCCTGAGTCAGTCTCTACGCTGACAGCACGGAGCTTGCTTGATTCTTTCTCTCTGCCCCTTTGTCTCTCTCCCTCCCTCTTATAACCATTTTACGAAATTAAAAAATACATATAAGTAAATTCAGGGAGGGGTGCCTGGATGACTCAGTCGGTAGAGCATGTGACCTTGATATCTCAGGATTGTGAGTTCAAGCCTCACGTTGGGCGTGGAGCCTACTTAAAAAAAAAAAAGAAAGTAAATTCAGGTAAAGAACATGAGAGAGCCTTCTAGGGTGCTAAACGTATTCTGTATCTTGACTTGTTGACTTGACAGGTGATAATATTGGTGCATGTACACATAAAAATCCATAAAAAATACACTTAATTTTGCAAACATTATAGGTCAGTGGAAAATTAAGAAAATGCTCCACAAAATAATTATACCCTGTGGTTCGTTGCATTTCCATAAAAACAATGAGAGCAAGCACAGTGGACATGTGTTTACGGGCTGGGGAGAACGGCCACCATCTACACAAACCCTTCATACCGCATTTAACCTCTGCACCAATGTCCCTGTTCTGCAGATGGAAGGCTGAGGCTCAAGGAGACTAAGGAACCAGTAGGACTACTTGGATAACAGTATTAGAGGTCTGGGATCACCAAAATCCTTGCTCTCTTTGAGGTGGGGTGGGAAAGGGCCCTAGCCAGTGACCCTCTCACTCAGCTTCAGGCTGTCTACACCTACCACCCGAGTAGCTGTTTCCGGAGCATGAGGTGCAGAGGCCAAGGAGGAAATCCCCGGGTGGGGAGTGTGTACTGGGGCCTTCCAGGAATTATGAAACTTGATGCCGCAGGCCAGGAGCTTTGGCACAGTGGAGGAGTCAAAGCAGGGAGAACCCCAAACCCAGGAACGAGTGAGGGAGGTGTGGAAACCTAGGGCTGGGTAGAGGTTGCTACAGATGTGTCCTCAGCCCCACCCTCCAGCCCCCGTCTTGGTCTCTCCCATTCACAAGCACAGGATAATGGACGGGACTAAGGAACCGATAAAGATCCAGGAAGGGCTGTCAAGCTTAATCCTAATCCACGGAGCAGGTCTGGGCCACTGGGACCCAGCACAAAGGCACCAGTCCACTCTGTGAAGCAGCAGGGACGGGTGGGGAAGGGGGGGGGGTGGCAGAGGCAGGAAAGCCTCAGACTGGGAGAAAGGGTGGGGCCACGGGGGGGAAGGCGGGAGAGGGGAAGTTGGGTTGGAGGAAGTGAAGTAGGAGGAGCTAAGGAAGGGCCTAAAGGGAGGCAGATAGGGGCTCTGGAGCAGGCAGAGGGCCTCAGGCCCAGGCTTCTCAACCTATAATTGGCAAACTCCTGCCAAAGGAAGAGGCTGCAAGCAGGGCTCACCCCTTCCCCTCAATTCTTGGCTAGGGGAAGGAGGGACGTCTATCTGCTTTGGGTGCCAGCCCCTCAGGCAGTCCTCCCAAACGCGGGAGGCTGCATGGGTGGAATGGGTTGTGTCCCTGCCACAAGCTGAGCTAATTTCCTTGGCTCCATTCCATTCTACCAATCCCTTGCCAGTTAGCTGGGGCGCAAGGAGGCCTCCAATCTTGGGAAGAGAGTGGGTGGTGAGAGTAGTGGTTCTGCCCTCGCAGAGGCTCTAGCTCCTCGTCTGTAGAAAGAGGCCTGAGTTTCATCTGGAGAAGACCAAGGGCTTGGGGGTTGGCCTTTTCTAGCCTCAGCCAGCAGGACAAAACTTGTATTCCCTCCTCCTGGCTCTGCCCTCAAGAGGACTCACATCTGTTGCCTTGGCATCTTTAGGCAAACTGGGGTAAGAGAATCAATTCTGAAGAAATCCAGTCGCCCAGGGAGAGGAATAGAGGAATTCTGGTATTTCCCAGAAGCACTGCATGAGGCGCTCTGAATGGGAGGATGCTTCATCCCTCAGCTGCGCAGGACATAAAGGTGAAGATGCAGCAATCTCGAGCCTTCCTGTGGAGTCTCCTATGGTCTAGTTTCCCCAAAGAATACTGGCCTTTCAGACTGAGAACTATTTTCCTCCCCATCTCTCTCCCCTCTCCTAACCTCTGGGCCCCTAGAAGTTGAGGCACATGTCCTCTATGATCAGAGGACACCCTCGGATACCAGCAGGCTAGCCTTGGGATACCTGTAAGCCTCAGAGCTCACCAATATAGCACTAAAGTATAGTAATCAAAAACATGGGTCATGAAGTTTGAAAGATATGGATTTAAATCCTAGATGGCCTGTGTGACCTCTGAGTCTTGGTTTTATCTGTAAAATAGCCATATTTCAAGAGTTATGGTTTCTAAGTAATGTATATGGAAAGCTTATTTACAATGCTTACTACCAAGTAAGCACTCGATACATGTTAGCAGTTATTATTATATTCAGGGACTTCAGGCTGGGCATGTGAGTAGAGATGGAGACTGGGGATTTCCTCCTTGGCCTCCCCCCTCCACCCCCCCCCCCACCGGATTCTCCCAATCTGAAAAATATCAAGGTGTTAAACTAACCCCCGGGGTCCCAGCTCAGGTCCAGCTACATTGGAAAGACACAAGGCAGACGGGAGCACCAGGAAGCCAGGTGCAACTGAAGTTCAGGCCTTTAAATAAATGGAAACAGCATGAAAGCCTGAGTGGGAGACCAAAGGACTGGGGGTTAGTGAGGAGAGGGGAGATACATTTCCCAACTGCCCATGAACTTGTAAGTTACCTTGACGAAGGTCAGAGGGGAAAGCACATCCATGAAGAAACTGCTCCATGGGTCTTCAAAGGCAGTGTCAGAAAGGAGGCTCATGATCCCACAGTTCATTTCCTGCAAACTGCCCATCCCAGGTCAGAGGATCTCCCCCTGGCCTAGAGGGTACTGCCTCTGCCACGGACATTTAATACTGCCCTCAGCACTTTCAAACCTTGGGTACTCATGCCCGTGATCTCTCCCTCCCCTGGCTGTTGATCGCCAACCCTTCGCCATCACTAACTCAGGACAAGAGACACTGACTGGCTGAAAGCTCCTAGCCTTCAGACTCCAGAGCAAGGGAGGACAGGTCAAAGTTCCCCGTGGGGACGATTTGGGACTGGCTGGGCTTACCTATCTCAGATATGGGGAAGGGTGAGGGGGCATTGCAGACACCTACCCAATGACATACATGTCCACACTCAGGTTCTCTTTGTTGAGCTGAAGAAGATCACTGAGGTCTAGAGGAGGTGCTGCAGAGGCCACGTTCCACGTCACAACATGGATGCTGTGGAAGGGATGCAAAGGGAAGTCGTGGAGGAAGGAGGGTAAGACCTTATCCCTGTAACAAACGGGCCGAGGCCCGCCAACGGCCGCACCACGATCCCCTGCAATTGTAGTGGGAAATGTGTTTCTGCACCTGGGTGTGGGAAGAGGTGCACTGAACTGCAGGCTCTTCATCCTGACTTCCGTCCTGAAGCAGGACATTTCCATCCTGCTTTGGCTCCTCCATGCAGGCTCACAGCTGCCCACACCTGGCAGCATGGGTGCTGCTGACATCAGCAAAGCTACTCAAAGTTTTCTGGGGCAGGCAAGGGAAGGGGTGGGGATGGGGTGGGTCATCAGGAACTTAATAATTCCACCAGCCATTCACACCTCAGGGCTCCTAAGACCACCAGAAAGATTCTGGAGGTTCAGTTTTTACCTTGTAAGAGGCCTCGGCACTACAAGACAGGAGAATTTCAAAAATAACAGAGATAACAATACCACATTCCCTTCCTTCCTTCTTCCTAGGAGGTCCCTGGAGCATAACCAAATTCTGCCAAACATTTCAGGGAGCCCAAAGAGAAGATCCTAAATAACAAGGTTCTCAACATCTCTCTCAAGAGTCTACCCTCTCTTGGGAAAAGTCATCAGTTGGATAACATCCTCAACCTTGGCTTCATGCTAGGGAAGCAACAGAACTTAGATCAGCAGCTCTCAATAACAATGGATCACATCAGAGGCTCCGGGGAAAAGACACTTGCAGATCTCTTTAATTGAATAGTTACAGCAATACTCCCAGAGAGCCCGATTCTGCTCAGTACAGAGCAGGCAGGAGCTACAAACCCTGCAGAGACCAAAGACAGCCACCAATCCCTAGGTGAGTCCTAGGGACACTATGAGGAGAGGATCTGCAGCAGCTGCAAACAGAGAATGAGAGCAGCTACAAGGGGGTTGAAAGAGGTGGGAGAGAAGGGCAGGACGTCTAAAACATCTCTTCTTCACCAGATCCTGTTCTCAGAGGTCCGTGTTCTAAAAAGCACAATTTGAAATTCTTGGCCTTTTTAAAACAACTTCCTGCCCCTCCCTATGAACATCAACAAAACAATACACAAACCACCTTTCTAGGCATTCGGCCAGAGATTCTGGGCTACGTTAGTTTAAGATCTCCCCCTGCTGTCCAACAAAGGATTAAGAAAAGCAACCCTTTTAGTGCAAGGCTCTTTGTTTTCCCACGGACCAGCTCTAAATGGATGGAGAACAAAAGTCGGGATTTCTTGCCCTCACTCTCAGATCCGACGATTAGCAGCAAATCCCTGCATTGTGACTTGCACTAAGTTGGTGATTAGCGCTGTTCTTTGCTAAAGAGCAAGCATGGGACCAGGCTATATCCCTTCGCTAAAGGATCTTACCTAAATCTGATTTCGGATTTCAGGAGATCACAACGGGATCAGGCAGACCCCGTGATGTACGTGCTGATCAAAAGAACAAGATTTCTACTCTAGAGCTGACAGAAGAATGCCTTGTTATGTCTTTAACTTCAGACAGCCCGACACCGCTGCCTCCGCCAGTAGCAAACTGAGACACCTGCTTGGGGCACCCAAATAGGAACGAGCTCGGCGGCTTGAATTTGGAGGGGGCGCGGGGCTTGGGCCCAAAACAGCCCACTCGACATCGGCTTGGGAGAACTGGGGAGGGCCTCTGAACTAGAATCAGCCCTGTAGGCCTGGTCCTTTCTCTCCCAGTCTAGTTCTACCCCAGATCCGCAGCCCGGAATGGGTAGGAGGCAGTGATCCTGCCCGGAGCAGGCCGGCCTGCCCGCAGCCGCCTTCCTCACCTAAGCGTCTTGCCTCTCGGTTCGGTTAATTTCCGTGGGTTCACAGCCGCCATCGTCCCAAGCAGCGGCCCGGCCGTCTCGTGTGTCCCCGCCACAGCCGCTCCTGGCCCGATCCGCCTCCCTCCTGCAGGAGCTCCCGGCCAGCTTACTCTCACCAATTGTTTTCCTTCCGGATTCTGTCTCTCCGCCTCAGCTTCCGTAAGAGGCGGGGCTTGAGGGCACGAAGGGCTCTGAGTGGCTCGGCCCGGGGGAAGAGGCGGGCCTCTCCAACGAGCGCGAAACGGCGAAAGGCTGCGAGGAGAGAGGCTTAGGGGGGATCCGGGCCAAAAGACAGGCACGTCTCTGTGTCGTCAGAACCCGACGCAACGATGCCCCGCCCGGCGCGCCGGGCATCTGTCACCGCCCCCCCCCCCGCGGCTCCCAGGGTGCCCCGCGCGAGGCCGGCCGGGAGGGGCTGTCTTCCTGGCGGAAGCTGCTGCGAGGCCCGCACCAGCATCCTCGAGCCGGTGCGTTTCCCTATCGTTGGAAATGGGGTCTCTGACCTCTGCGCTGTGCCCCTCCACCTCCCCAACGCCCAGAGACCCAAAAGGCGAAGGTTGAGGGTGGGGTGGCAACCCAGCCACTGTCCTGCCTGTAAACCATTCTCTCTGCCCCTCATCTACAGGTAATCGCTCTCATGTTGGTCATTGAGCTCCTCCGTCGTTCCTCTCCACTCCCACTTTAAAGTGCTTCTCGCTTTTCAAACTCATTAGGTTATGTATTACACGTTAGACGCTGGAGGTTCCTGGACTCTTAAAAAAAAAAATTAGCCACCAAAGAATGAAAAACCACTCCCTATATTTGATGAATATCAGATGATTGTTTTGCCAAAGATTAACACAGATTTTCTTCAGATAACTGGTCCTTAATCTTTTTTGGCAGTGGGGAGGACGGTGCATGGGATTCCTTTGAGGATCCGATGAGAACCATGACTCCCCAGAAGAACGCACAATTTCACAAACAAGTGTTATGAGGTTCACAGACCTGGGCCTTTTTTTTTTTTTTTTTTTAAATAAATGTTTTGATGGGTAGGATGGTAAAAAAGAGGGAGATGTGAAGAGGAGGAGAGACCAAAGCAAAAGGGAAATACTGCCAATATAAAGTGGCAGAATTCCTTTCAAATACGTGATGTCTGCGTAAGTACAATGACGAGGGGATGTTTTAATTTACAGAAATTGGCCTAAAAATTTTGGAGACATCTTGTATTTTTTTCTAATCCTGGTAAAATGGAGGACATCAGCAGAAGTTGGAGCATATCTAAGTTGTAAAATGGACATAAGGACATCACCAATAAGCTGGACTCCAGAAATCTCTGTCTAGGATTTTATTAGACTGCTTTTCTCCCCCCAGTATACCTGTTTCGGAAGATTGAGACAAAAAGGCACAAACTCACATTAAATAAACAAGGTAATCTAATCAGTTCTACAAAGTGTATTTTGTAAAAGAAGTAGCACTAGGAACCAACCGAAATAAGTCAGGGAGTCCCAGCAGGGACTATAAGAGGACTTGGGAAGATATACACATGCCCACAATACTGACCCCGTCCCTGACCTCTCTCGACGAGAAGGCCAGAGCCCGGCATCCCCCCTTAACAGAGGCACTGCTGCTTCAAACTGGGACTATGACCCTGGAAATCTAATGGAAGCAGCTAGTCTGCAGGGGCACGGCACACCCTCAGGTACTATCCCCGGAGCTGAGCCTTGCATCAGAAGCCCCTCTCGGTGCTAGTCAGTTTGGGGGGTGGGTGAGAGGGTAGGGGGGATACTTAAAAGCCAACACTGTTGCCCAGCAGCAACACTATCCGTGGGGATAGAATAGACCAGGGACACCCCTCCTTATGTTTCTGTGGGTTGGAGCCCCAGATCCAGCTGACCTCAGGAAATTCTAGCTCAGCTCATGTGGATGCTTTCAAACTGGGGCAACAGGTGGATGTGGGAGGAGCCAGAGAAAAGCCAGATAAAGAGCAAGCCCCCAACTCCACGGAGTTGGAGTGGTATGTGTGGATCTTAAGAGAAGAGCTGAAACAAGGAGACTAACATCTGCTGACCCTCAAACTACCTGTCTGCTGAGAACATCGTGGTTCGTTTCTCCCAGGATGACCCACATCTGGACTTAGATGATGAATGAAGAAGGGAAAACGTTAAGCACAAATATAATTATAGCTAATACAGAGCTTGTAGGAAAACATTAACATTTTTCTCCAGTAGTAATGCTTCACTTTCCCAGTCAAAGAGAAGCTACCAGCAGTCGGGATCCTAATAACCAACTGAACTGCCCCAGATCCATTACTGTAGACCCCACAAGGTGAGGAGACTGAAAGGAAGGTGTAACAGGACATTTCCTGGTCCCAAAGAGGCCTCAATGAAGGTGGGAGACAACCACACTGAGGGGTCTGAGTCCATCCACTGTTGCCCCAACAGGGCCACAGGGAAGCATCCGTCAGGATGTCACAGGTGCAATCCTGTGAAACATTCCCTTATTGCACTTAGAAATGAGTAAGGCAAAACAAACTGACAAGAACATAAGGATAAATGATCCCATCCTACTTCTTGCTCCCCCAACACAGATTTGGTCTCTTAATCAGCCACCCCACCCAGGCTGGCATGGGCTTGGATCACAACACGCTTGGCTAACAACATACCTCACAGGCTTGGGAGATGTCGGATGACACCACAGCTATCTCGGATTCCCCCACCGGGAAGGCATGCTTGGGTTTTGCCAAGTCGTACAAAACCATGAAGCACTCAGCAGCTTCTACCTCCCTTGGAGTCGACTTTTTCACTGGCCTACTATGGCAGAGTTCTATACCACGATCACTACTTGCTTTTGATTGTCCAGGACAGAACTCAGCATGGGGGCGGGATGAGCTGAGTCCTTGATCCCCAAATTCCTTTCCGGTAGCTGGAGACAAGAGGGAACATGTTCTGCTGGGGAAAAGCTTTTTGCATGCTTGTTTTGTGCAGCAAGAAAAGATCAGGACCCTTCTGTCCTGACCAGCCTCAAAGACAGGGCAGGAATGTGAGAAAGCACAGAGAAAAGAGGATTATTGCTGAGTGGCAGCACCAGCCCGAAAGGGAAGAGGAGCATGGACATACAGGGCTCCTCAGGGGGGTGGGCACACTAATTAGTACATACAGGGCAGACTCAGTTCTAAGGGCCACACTGGACAGGTCCCTCCAGGTGGAGAGTTGACCCGGGCGTATCATGGGCTCTGTGAGGTTCAGACAGAGTGGGCAACAGGAGGGCCGAGAAGCCATAGGTGTTTCTAAGACTAGTGACCAGAGATGCGATGCCTGGGGCAGAGGTTATCTGAATTTGTTGAATTTTTAAAACAGACTGCCTGGGCCCTGGGTACTTCCTGGGTGCTTACAGCACATGAACAATGGGTTACTGAGAGCAGAGATCACAGTTAGGAAGCCACACTGCCGTTCTGTGGAAATGGAGGAAAAAACTGTATTTCCAACTCATCTCCTCTCCCCAGGTGAGCACTCAAATTTGCAAAGATCTGCCCAGGAGGCGAAATACCTCAGTTTATCCCAAGGTTGAAAACAAACAAACTTAAATCATTTAAATCACCACATCACAAAAGGCAGCTATTTTGAAAGACTAAAAATGTCACTTGGAAATAAAGGGAGGGGCACACAGAAATGGGCTGAGAACACAATGGCTGGAGAGGGAGGAGCTGTAAACACAGCAACCTACAGGCCATGTATCTCAGAGGAGCAGGCTCCCGTACACGCGGGCTTCATAATACCAGACGGTCTATTTGTTCACAATATTGAAGGGCATCTAGAATTAGCTACAGTAAGGGATCGAAAGTTGCCTGAAGAATGGGCACAGAAAGGCTGCGTCCGAAGATGGCCTGTCACTCGGGAGGGTGGAGCTGCTGGGCCTTCCTGTTGACCACTGTCTTGCAAAACTAGAAAAGAAATACAATTATTAAGGAAGCAACAGAGGAAAATAGAAGCACACTGTAAATCGTCATTGATGGGGGAATTTCAAAAGGAGGAAAGATGCCAGTTGGGGGCTGGGGTCAGGGGAGAAAACTAAGGCCCAAGCAGCTGGCATTGCACCAATCCACTTGATCTTCCTGTTTTCTCTCTCAGAAGTTCTCAAGCACATGAGGCAGGGAGAGCAAGCTGAGGTCCACGCTACCGCTAAGACCCCAGGCCTCCTCAGCAACTTAGTGGTAGAGGACAACCAGATTTTATTTGATAAAATAATTTTCTCTCAGAGCCTGATGGGAAGCAGGGCCAGGTTTTCAATGCCATGACCAAGCCAGCTCTGAGCTGCTGGAATACCAGGAGTCTGGGGAGGTATGTAGGGCCCTGGGGGCTAAGAGAAGGACAGGGCTTGGGCAAGAGTGACAGCATTAAACAAGGAACATCTCATTCTGGTCCTATGACCTGGGCAGAAATACTCTCCAAGCATCTGAAAGATGCTGCCTCTGATGAGGACAGCTACTTAGTATGGGATCAGGAGGTCTAAAGAACAAGGAAACGATGCCCCAGACACAATGATGGACCCTAGGAAAAGCTGTCTGGCCCGCAGATTTTCCAAGGGTGGGGCAGGTAATGCTGGCCTGGGAGCTAGGAACGAGCTCAGGGGCATAGGGGGCACCCCGGAATGCCAGCTGCAACTTGACACGACTCTAGCTATGAGAGGGAGAGGAATTAGTTGCAGATAAGCTTCAAATCTGTATCTACCAACACAGCCCCACTCCTCACCCCCAGGTCGTGTCTGGGCCGTTCATTATAAAATCACATATCCCTGAAATGTCCTAATAGTCACAGGATCTTTCAGTGGAGGGCTGAGAGCTGTTTAGCATGGCAGCCATCGTTATCAGTGGAGGGCAGGATGATGAACGAAGCGTGCTTCCTGACTCCACAGCGAGCTGCTGAGGCCCCGAGGACCCAAACTGGCTTTCACGTCTATGACATGCAAAGGGAGGGTATTCGGTACATACAGTGCAGAAGGGGGAGGGGTGGCTTTAGTCATCTGCGGTCATTCCTTTCACTGGGTCCTTTTGTCTCATCTGGAACAGAAAAAAACAGGAAAAACTGAAGGCTCTTGCTGCTGATGGAACTCCAACACAAATACATTCCGCCTTCTCTTCAGTCCTGCCAATGAAGAGGGTGGAGCATTTTTTGTTCACAAAGCTAATCAGAAGAGAATTCTGCATACATACGGCCAAAGCCCTACCATGGATAGCTCCGTGTCACTGGTCCCACTGTCCAGGATTTCTGTTCCTCGCCCTGCATCCCAGTGCTGGGGTATAGCTCTTAAGCTCCTCTTTCTTCATTCATTCATTCATTCAACAAATATCTATGAAGCAACTCCTTTGTGCTAGAAACTGCACAAAACTGCTTCAGGCCTGAGGATTCAACAGTGAACCAGGGAGAGACCAAGTCTCTCCTCCCGGTGCTTACATCCTGGGGCAAAGTGAGGGAGAACAAACCAATATGTCAGGTGGGGCCAAGGGCTGTTTGGATGGAGCATGACCCCGGAGAAGCGGGTTGTGGAAGGTCTCTGACAAGTGACATTAAGTAGAGACTGGCAGGAAGCGAGGTGGCAAGTCCTGTGGCTCCCTGGAGGGGGCAGGTGGAGGGAAGGGCAATTCCCTTTCCTGGGCTCTGCTGAGAGGCTCCGCGCCATCGGTCAGATGGGCAGAGCGTGGCACGAGAAGGCAGGGCTTGAAAGTGCAGGGGGGGTAGATCTCAGCAGAAGTGTGAGGCTGCCGGAAAACAGGATGGGGTCTTCTCTGGAAGCCCTGAGTGGCCCCTGTCAGCTGCACCTTCCCAGCAGAAGTGGACACAACTTCTCGTGGGGAGACCGCGGAGGTGATCTCCCTCAAATCCTTTCCAACTCGCAAGTTCCACCCTATTTGCAGCATGCCTACAACACACGTGTATTTTAACTTCCCGTCAGATATTTCTTCACTATCCATGAGTGTTCTGCTCAACTCTCATTCTTTATTCATTCAAGAAATTGTGAGCACCTCAGAGAATGGGCCTCTGGAGTCAAACTGCCTGGATTGTATTCTGGCGCCATCACCACATGTGACCCTGAACAAGTTACCTCACTGCACTCTAAGCCTCAGTGTCTGTGATAATAAAATGAAGATAATAAAAGCGACTACGTCGTGGGGCTGTAGAAAATGAAGTAAAGGTATTCATGCAGAGTACTTAGTGCGGTAGAGTGCTGGCCCGGAGTATGCGCTCAGTCCACCCCACCTGGGATCTCTGCAGCACCCTGCAGTAAAGGGGGGGGGGTGCCCACAAGCTCCGAGGAAACTGAACTTCTACGCTTCCTCCTCAGAGTTCTGTTTCGTTCGCTAAAACTTTAACACTGCCACGTCTGCAGAGATTCTACCTCAGAAGCAGCAGTTCTCCACTAGGACATATTTTCAAAATACTCTTCCCGCCACATTTGGAACTCCTGTCCATTTTTCACACTCCCTGCTTTCCCTCAATTATTACACTCAGTGAATCCATGTGGAACCTGGACATGGTAAAAAAAAAAAAAAAAAAAAAAAAAAAATTCTCCTGGAGGTTCCGATATTCATTCCCTGTTGACAACTTTTACTGGAATTACATCAAATGTCTCAGCTTGGTCTTTTGGGCCAGTTTCCTACTTGAGCAAAAGAATTGCCCAGACTGCTTGTTGTAGATTCTTGGACCCAAGACCTGATAAGTCAGAACCTACAGGAGACAGACAATAAGTGAGTCATCAAATCAGTCAGTCTTACATGCCTCACTTACCATCCCCAGCAAAGATCCTCTGTGCCAAACAGGAAGATCCGTTTTCTGACACGAAGCCAGTATGTGCTTATTCCTACCTCCACCTGGGTGCCTATCCCCTGTCGATTTGCTCTAAACTCACTTTCACAAATGATGACTTTCGATTTTTATTGCTTCTGTAACTTCAGTTATCTATATCAATTAATGCCTGTTAATATATTACTTTATAGGAGTTTAACAAATTCAAGATTTTCCAACATGATAGAAATCTGTTAAGGATAAAGGCACTGTTTTAAAAATTTTTTTTAATGTTTATTTATTTTTGAGACAATGCAAGAGACAGAGTGCAAGCAGCGGAGGGGCAGAGACAGAGGGAGACACCGAATCTGAAGTGGGCCCCAGGCTCTGAGCTGTCGGCCCAGAGCTGGACGCGGGACTCGAACTCACGAACCGTGAGATCATGACCTCAGCCGAAGTCAGATGCTTAACCGACTGAGCCACTCAGACGCCCCGCTGTTATGTTTTTAAAAAGAGAAAAAGTTTACCTTGTAGTATTAGGCTGGAATTGGAAGTATTTGTGTGAACATACACGTAAGACAGATATGGAAATAACTACAGATGTGAAAGTTCCTCAGCTCTGTCCTATGAGAAGGCCTGGGGGCAGCAACAGCCCAGCAGTAACGAGCACACCCAGGACCCTTCACTGAAAGGAACCAGGGCTCCTTAGAGACATGGTCCCAAGGCTGTGTCACGGAAAGAAAAAGACAAACCCCTGATGCCTTGTGCTTTGAGTGGACAGAGGTAACCTGAGCAGTAGGTGGAAAGACAGCTACAATGCAATGAAAGGACACCAAATCTGTGACATTCTGGCCTAAAATATATAAACTGGATCTAACCCTGCAGAATCATTGCATAAACCCAAACCAGAAGACATTTTACATGATGATTTGCCTATGCCTATAACCTTCAAAAATGTCAAGGTCACGGAAGTCCAGGAAAACTGAGGAATTGCATAAGAGTGAAAGAGACTAGAAGGGTATAGCGTGTGACACTGGGCTGTATCCGCTCGAAAGGACAGAAGTCTCTGGGAAGCCTGGGTGGCTCAGTCAGTTAAGCATCCGACTCTTGATTTGGGCTCAGGTCATGATCTCACGTGTGAGATTGAGCACTGTGTTGGGATTCTCTCCCTCTCTCTCTGCCCCTCCACTGCTCTCTCTCTCTCAAGATAAATAAATAGGGGTGCCTGGGTGGCTCAGTCAGTTAAATGTCCAACTTTTCATCTCAGCTGGGATCATGATCTTGCAGTTCCTGGGGCTGAGGCCTCTGTCGATGCAGAGCTGCTTGGGATTCTCTCTCTCCCCCCTCTATGCCCCTCCCCGGCGCTTTCTCTCTAAGAAAGAAATAAACTTAAAAAAAAAAAAAAAAAAACTTAAAAGGAATGAGGTCTCTGTGTAAGGGGGCATACAAGAGTTCTTTGTGTTTCTCTTGTCATTTTCTTGAAGTTTGAAACTCTTTCAAACTAATTTTTAATTTTATTTTTTTTTAATTTTAGAGAGAGAGATCACATGCATGCAGGGAAGATGGGCAGGGGGAGAGAGAGAATCTTAAGCAGGCTCCACGCTCAGTGTGGACAGGGCTCTATCCCATGACTCTGGGATCATGACCTGAGCCAAAATCAAGAGTTGGCCACTCAACCAACTGAGCCACCCAGGTGCCCATCAAAATAAATTAAAAAAAAAAAAAATTAAAGTATAGCTGATGTACAATATTATGTTAGTTTCTGTGTACAACACATGATTCGACAACTAGATACATTAGGAAATGTTCACCATGTGAGTGTAGTCGCCATTGGTCACATACAAAATTATTCTACTACTATTGACTGTATTACCTGTGCTGTATTTTTCATCCTGTGACTTATTTTTTTTTTAAGTTCGTTTAAGTGTGAGCAGGGGGGGGGCAGAGAGAGAGAGAGAGAGAGAGAGAGAGAGAGAGAGAGAAAATCCCAAGCAGGCTCTGCATTGTCAGCACAGAGCCCAACGTGAAGCTCAAACTCACAAATTATGAGATCATGACCCGAGCTGAAATCAAGAGTCAGACGCTTAACTGACTGAGCCACCCAGGGTCCCCGTGACCTACTTATTTTATAACTGTTTCACCCACCTCCCAATCCACCCTCCCCTTTGGGAACCACTAGTTTTTTCTCTATATTTGAGCCTCTGTTTCTCTTGTTTGTTCATTTGTTTCGTTTTTTAGATTCCACCTATCAGTGAAATTATATGGTATTTGTCTTTTTCTGTCTGACTTATTTCACTTAGTGTAAACCCTTTAGGGTCCATCCATGTTGTCACAATGCAAGATTTCATTCCCTTTTATGGCTGAGTCGTATGCCATCCATTTTATTTACACACACACACACACCCCCCACATCTTCTTTATCCATTCATCTATTGATGGACACTTAGGTTGTTTCCATATCTCAGCTCAAAATAAATTTTTTTAAAAACACAAAAAAGAATTCATTAACTGTTTGCTCACTAATGACCATTCACATAAATTTTCGATTTGAGAGAGGCTAAGATTTAGTACCAGGGGAGCAAAGCTCCTTGGGCCCCAACTAGACCCATGTATACCCTCAGAGTTTATTGCCTTGCTTTAATTTACTAAAGCCAGGTCCTGTTTCCTACGGCTTAAGATGCAACTTCCTATCAGAGACCATGATAGCTTCCCCTACTCTCAGAGACAAGGTCACCTCAGAGGGTGCCACTGAAATAAAAATGCATTATTTCATTCTTCTAATGAAATGCTCTAAGAATGCTTATTTCCTGTTTCTTGGGGCCTGTATAACACTGAGAGGTTTTATCTGATGTTTGTTCTTCTGATCAAGCTACCGAAGGCTGGCTATGTAGACGCATATAGTCCAGGAATATGAAAACAGAAACTCCAATCCTGGTTTGTTTTGTTTGAGAAAAAGAGAGATCGTGTGTGCACGCACACGTGCGCAAGCAAGGGAGAGGGGTGGAAGGAGAGAGAGAATCTTAAGCAGGCTCCACGCTGAGTGCAGAGCCTGATACAGGGCTCAGTCCCAAGACCCTGGGGTCGATCATGACCTGAACAGAAATCAGCAGTCGGATGCTCATCTGACTGAGCCATGTCAGTTGGACTAGGCATCCCCTGGTTTGTTTGTTTTTTAATTTTTATTTTAATGTTTATTTTTGACAGAGAGAGAGAGACAGAGCATGAGCAGGGGAGGGACAGAGAGAGAGGGAGACAGAATCCGAAGCAGGCTCCAAGCTCCGAGCTGTCAGCACAGATCCCGACGTGGGGCTCAAACTCACGGAGTGCAAGATCATGACCTGAGCTGACCCCTCCCCTGTTTGTTTTTTTAATATTTTTATTTATTTTTGAGAAAGAGAGAGAGACAGAGCATGAGCAGAGGAGGGGCAGAGAGAGAAGAAGACATAGAATCTGAAGCAGGCTCCAGGACTCTGAGCTGCCAGCACAGAGCCTGACGCGGGGCTCGAACTCACAGACCCCGAGATCATGACCTGAGCTGAAGTCGGATGCCCAAACTACTGAGCCACCCAGGTGCCCCCCTTGGTTTGTTTTTAACAGTGATTTTCTCTAGGGAATAAGGCCAGGGATTGGAAGAAAGGAACTTTTATTCATCTATTTGTTTTATTTATTTATTTGGACTTCAATTTTGTATTTTTCCATATTTATATATTTTTAAGATTTTATTTTTGGGGCCCCTGGGTGGCTCAGTCGGTTAAGCCTCTGACTTCAGCTCAGGTCATGATCTCACAGTTCGTGGGTTCAAGCCCTGCGTCAGGCTCTGTGCTGACAGCTCAGAGCCTGGAGCCTGCTTCAGATTCTGTGTCTCCCTCTCTCTCTGCCCTTCTCCCACTCATGTTCTGTCTCTCTGTCTCTCAAAAATAAAGATTAAAAAAAAAAAGATTTTATTTTTAATCTCTACACCTAGCATGGGGCTCAAACTTACAACCATGAAATCAAGAGTCACATGCTCTACCGAATAAGCCAGGCAGGTGTCCCTATTTTGTATATCTTTTGAAAATTTTTACTATTAAGTATGAAATACTCCTTTGATTAAAAAAAAAAACAACAACTAGTGAAAGTATCAATGTCAATATCCTGGTTGTGATACTGTACTATAGTTTTGCAACACATTGCCATTGGGAGAAATGGATCTCTTTGCATTCTTTTTTTTAAGTTTATTTATTTTAGAGAGAGGGAGAGAGAGTATGCATGAACGTGGCAGAGAGAGAAGGTGACAGAATCCCGAGTAGGCTCCGCTCTGTCAGCATAGAGCCGGAGGTGGGAATTGAACTCATAAACTGTGAGGTCACAATGTGAGCCAAAATTGAGTTGTACGCTTAACTGACTAAGCCACCCAGGCACCCCACTCTGTATTATTTCTTATGACTGCACATGAATCTTTTTTTTATTTAATTTTTTTTAATGTTTATTTATCTTTGAGAGACACAGAGAGACAGAGTGTGAGCAGGGGAGGGGCAGAGAGAGAGAGAAAGACACAGAATCTGAAGAGGCTCCAGGCTCCAGGCTCCAAGCACAGAGCCCGATGCAGGGCTCGAACTCACAAGCTGTGAGATCATGACCTGAGCCGAAGCTGGACGCTTAACTGACTGAGCCATCCAGGCGCTCCTACATGTGAATCTTATAATCATTTCAAAATAAAAAGTTCAATAAGAAATAAAGCTAGTAAAAAAAAAAAAAAAAAAATCAGTTTAAGACCCTGAAGAGCAACCAGAGACCAAGCATTCCTGAAGGAACACAAACATGAGGCACATGCAAATTGTTTCTAGAACCTCTTTAGAAAGCCCTTTGCAGGGGTTCCTGGCTGACTCAATCAGAGGGGCGCGTGACTCTTGATCTCCAGGTCATGAGCTCAAGCTCCATGTTGGGTGCAGAGATTACTTAAATAAAACTGAAAAGAAAATTAAATTAAAAAAAAAAGAAAGCCCTTCAGAAAAGAAATTTGGTAATAAATAACAAGAGTCTTAAATTCTCTAATTCCATTGGTAGGAATTTATTCTAAGGAAATAATCATAATCCAAATCCAAATAATTATCCAAAACACTGCATGCACAGAAATTTTCATCCCAGCATTACTGACAACAGTGAGAACCTGAGAACATGAAGGAAAACCCAATGCAGGGCAATGACCGATCACAGAGCAATGTGTATGCTGCCGTCAGAACCCTGTGTGTGAAGAAACTCTTGGTGGAAAATGTTAACATTTGTTATAATGTTACATATTTGTTATAATGTTCAGAGAAAAAAGTAGGCTATCCATTTGGCATATGTCCTATGATCATAGCTAAGTAAAAGTGTGTAGAAAGGAGCACCTGGGTGGCTCAGTCGGTTAAGCATCCAACTTTGGCCTAGGTCATGATCTCACGGTTCTCGTGAGTTCAAGCCCCATATCGGGCTCTGTGCTGACAGCTCAGAGCCTGGGGCCTGCTTCAGATTCTGTGTCTCCCTCTCTCTCTGCCCCTCCTCTGTTCATGCTCTGTCTCTCTCTCTCAAAAATAAACATTAAAATTTTTTTTAAAAAAGTGTGTAGAAAGACTTCACATGTTTTGGAGGTTATCTTTAAGTAGAGTACAAGTGATTTTTTTTCTTTCTACTTTTCACTATTTTCCAAAAAAATGTTTCATGTTTATATATTACCCTAATATTGAAAAATGAGACTGTATTTGAAAAGAAAAGAAAGAGGCGCCTGCCTGGGTAGCTCAGTTGGTTAAGCCTCCGACCTTGGCTCAGGTCACATGATCCCACAGTTTGTGAGTTCGAGCCCCGCATCAGGGTCTGTGCTGACAGCTTGGAGCCTGGAGCCTGCTTGGGATTCTGTGTCTCCCTCTCTCTCTGCCCCACCCCTGCTCGCACTCTGCCTCTTGCTCTCTCTCAAAAATAAACAAACATTAATAAGTGAATGACTGATGAACAAACAAATAAATAAAAAGAACGTAAATAAATCTTCCATATTTCAAGATGTTCCAAAGTTCCAGGCGGTCTGCCCTGGGGTCACTCACTGTTGGGCAGATGAGAGGGAATTAAGAGTCCACGGGCCAACATGGTTCTCCACCTGCAGGGATCCCGCAGCCTCTAGAGCCCGAGCTAGCGCCGCCCTCTGCCAATGCTACTGGAATCTCACGCCCCACTGTCCCGCGGCCCAGCAGGTAAGCTAGGCTCTGAATGGTTTCTGTTGATCAGCTTAACCCTCTAAACTTCTGTCTACCATAATCGCAAACTGGAAACTTTGGGGTACAGTAGGCATTTCACTGCACAGGGACACTTATATAGTCTCAGGGGAACCAGTTCAGAGTTTAAGACTTAAAAATCTAAAAATTATGGTGAACCAGCAATCATCTGCCAGAAAGCCAAAGGATGGAGCAAGGGACCTTTGCATCAAGAGTCAGGAGACGAGAAAGAGAAAGGCACATTCACAGGTAAGCACAGGGACAGGGGGAATGACTGCAAGGAGGTTCAGAGACAGCCCCCAAAGTGGACCTGCGGAGCAAGAGGGTCATGCGGCCTCTTGGCTCCATCACGAAGGGATGGGCTATGGAGGGACCAGAGGAATCATGGAGCCCACGGGGACTTAGAAAGAACCCCCACACAGGAAGGCTGGGAAAGAAAATGCTACAGAATCTTACTCATGCACTCTGACACAACAGTACCTTTGCTGTTTTTCAGCAAATGTTCTAGAGTCCAGCACATCAGGAAACAAGTTTTCTTAAAAGTTTTAAAATGAGTTCCCTTCTCCCAGGTGCATTATCTACAGTTATTGGCCAAAGGCCCAGGCGGCACTTGTATACTGAACTAGAAGGTATCCTCAACTTCTTTGAGCCTCAGTTGTTCTACCTATAAGATGAAAGTACTATGGCACACGATGACATGAGGATTTGATAACGCAATTCATGGAAAATGCTGACCACACACGCCAGGCGTACAGTAAGACCTCAATAAAATATTAGCTATTAGTAATGAAAATATTTTTTATTACCACCACATTCAATAGATAGTGAGTTCCCCATTATAGGAAGCAATCAAGCACAGGCTGGTGGGGAAGCTGCAGAGAGGACTCAAGCGTTGGACATGCAATTGGACTAAGTGAGCTTTAAGGAGCTTTCTTTCAGTTTCAAGATTATGAGTCTCTTTTTTTTTTTTTTTAAATTTTCTTTCTTAGTGTTTTTATTTATTTTTGAGACAGAGAGAGACAGAGCATGAGCAGGGAAGGGGCAGAGAGAGAGGGAGACCCAGAATCGGAAGCAGGCTCCAGGCTCTGAGCCATCAGCCCAGAGCCCGACGCGGGGCTCGAACTCACAGACCGTGAGATCGTGACCTGAGCCGAAGTCGGACGCTCAACCGACTGAGCCACCCAGGCACCCCTCAAGACTATGAGTCTCTTAAGAGAGCAAGAGCAAGGGAGAGGGAGAAAAAGAGAGGGAAGAAGGGAGGGAAAGAGGAAAGGAGGGAGGAAGACAGACAGACACTGCTCTCCTACAGGCACACATATCCTGACATGTTTCTTTTTAGGGCAAAGGACTGATCTCTTGATCCCTTGTTTCTCAAACCCTTGAACCTCACCCAAGAATGGTAAGTCCACCCTCCCAATGGGACCAGAGTTACAGTAGTGGTGACTGTGGCCTTATAGTGACCCCTCATAATTCACCGAGAAAATCCACCCACGTTAGACTGCTATGCATTATTCAGAGAGCAAGGGTCATAATTCCTCTTGCAAATTTACAGTTAACCATGGCAGGTTGTAAACATGCATCTATCGCTATTCCTCCCCCAAACCCCACTACGATGACAGTAAACGAATAAGCAAAAGATATAAAACCACGAAGACAACAAAAACACAGGCGCCAACAGCAGAGAAGAGATGGCAACACCATTCTGGAAGATGAAACATGGATGGACGAGTAGTGACTAATTCGCAGAGCAGCAGGACTGGCACTAAGTACCTGTGAGGAGGGGAGCTGAGGAGGAACAGACCCACTTGTGCTGCAGGTTCTCCAGAGGCTCAGGAGCCGGAAGCACCAGGTACCTTAGAGGGTGGGTGTGCAGCCAGGGTTGAAAATGGGTGACTTGTTTGAAAGTGAGAATTAAAAAAACCCAGTTTGGCCCTGGTATTCCCTCCCTGAGTTGTCACATCCAAGCAATCACCCCCCTTCCTGTCACATCATAGCAGCAGTGAAGGGCTCAGCAAGTGCGGGGGGGGGGGGGGACCCTTAACCAGGGGGTTAAGTTCAAGCAATCGCATGGCATGCTCACTCTTAGATGTGAATGAATGGCCAAGGACCGCTAGTCATTTAAGGAAAGCCACTAAGGCGAATCACGGAGTCCAACAGGAGAAGGGTGCTCAGGGGAAACAAAGAACACACGGGGGGCAGAGAAACCTCAAAAACCAAACACAAAAACAAAAAGCCAAAGCCTCAGAAAAGGAAGATAACGCACAGAGAAAAACAGACAAAGTACTGAAGAAAAAGAACACGGCGCAAGAAATGCTTGAAAATGTTTTTAAAATCAACAGATGAGAGAGAAGCAAACATTGGAAAATATCTTCAGAAGGCAGATAAAAAAGGAGAGAAAACATACGAAAATGAGGTCACTTCATTAAGTCCGATTTCTGACTCCTAATAAAAATTCCAGAAAAAAGAATAAAGGAAACAGAGGGGAAAAAATTATGAAATAGATACACAAACACATTTTCCAGAACTGAGGAGATCTTGAGATCAGAGTGTCTGTTGAGGGGGGAGCAAAATCAGTGAGGATGAACCGACATTACCCACGTTATCACACGGCACACGCCACACGACCAGACAGGATCACCCACGTAAAGATTCAAAAACAAAAATGACACAGATACATAAAACTAAGCTAACTAAAGGAAGGGAGGCAATTACTAACTTCTTCTCTTTTTTTCCCCCAGGTGTTTATTTAAATTCCAGTTCGTTAACATACTAGTTTCAAACTGTATTATTAAAAAACAAAAAATTTTCCAAGAAAGGAACGGAAATCAGCAGAAGACTAAAGGGCTCAGATGGGGAAATGAACAAAAAAGTTGTAATAATATAAACAGAATAATGAATTAACCCAAAATTCTGATAATGGAGGAGGGGGAAGAGAGTGAGTGATGGGTGGAGTACAGGAACTAAATCATAGGAAAAGTCGACCATTAATATCTAAAGTTGAGAAATTGAGAATTAAGCACCTAAGCATATTATTTGGAAATACTGGAGGTCATTAACAAAAGAAACACCCCGAAGAACTGCAAGGGGCTGCTTCTTGGGGGCAGGACTCCAGGGGCAGGGCAGAGGAGGACAGCTTCTTCCTCATAAGCCGGGGACGCCATCTGAGTTTGAAAACTATAAAAATGCTTTTGGAGGTGATGTTTTTGTTCACGCAAAAACTGTGGTGATGGTTTCACAGATGTATACTTATCTGAAACTCATCAAGATATATATATATATATATATATGCCTGGGTGGCGCAGTCGGTTAGGCGTCCGACTTCAGCCAGGTCGAAATCTCGCGGTCCGCGAGTTCGAGCCCCGCGTCGGGCTCTGGGCTGATGGCTCAGAGCCTGGAGCCTGCTTCCGATTCTGTTTCCCTCTCTCTCTGCCCCTCCCCCATTCATGCTGTGTCTCTCTCTGTCTCAAAAATAAATAAACGTTAAAAAAAAAAATAAAAAAAAAAAGATATATATATTAAATATGTGCAGCTTTCTGTGTGTCAATCATACCCCAATAAGTTTTTCATAAATATAACTGTAAAAATAAAACTTTGATAAAAATATTTTTAGAAGGAGGGAAAAAAAGAGAAAAAAGACAAGTATGCCAGAGGTACAGTTGCTGATGAGGTCAAAAGATGTCCCACAACGACACAGACTTGGTTTTCCCTTTTTCTTCTACTATAAACTATTTAAAATTCCAGTTCTAAAACGGGTTTCCTGAATTTGCAGTTAGCCTGGACAATAGCGGTCTTCTAAGGTTTTGGCACAATTCTCCACAGAATGGAGAAACACACAGAGAGAGGTGGGGATTAAAAAAAAGAACTCCCCAATGGTGAGGACTCTCAAACTTTGAATCTCAGAGTCAGATCCAGGAGCTCCTCTGGAGAGTTCCTCCAGCTCCAAGAACTCAAATTCTGCCCAAAGAGTGAAAGGCTGTCCGCAAACACCTCCATGAGCCCCGGTATACCTTGTCAGGCAGTGGGTGACGGAAGCTCCAGGCTGAACCCTGAAGTCACCACGCACCTTTGTTTGGTAATTTTTTTCCCTTCTTTTGTCAGGACTAGGGTGACCAAAACACTCCGGCCTCTCTCTCATATAGTCCCGGAGGTTAAAAATCTACCACTTCCTTGAAGATCCTTAGCAGAAGAATCAGGAATTGTGTCAAACATCCTGCCGCTTCCCTGCTAAATGCAGCTGGATGAATAACCAGAACATCTGCCTTCAACAGGAACTAGGGAAGGAAGAACGCCTGGGCCCAGTCTGCACCCAAGACCAGCTCAGTGGGGCGGGAGCACCATGGGCACCCAGGCCTGGGTCTCGCCGGAGGCACTACCGGGGAGCTGGGCGAAGCTGGGCAAAGCAATGTCTGCCCGACATCTGGCTCCACGCCAACCCACCCAGGGCAAGGAGGGAGAAATGGACGGCAGTTATGAAACAGAGCTTCCTGCCTTATTTTTAGCCCCGAGAGGGCAGGACGGCCCCAAATGGCATCTAAGGGAGGAAAAGCAGCCAAGTGATCCGGAGCTATGGCTCTCACCCTGCCCGTATCACCCTGCCCGTATCACGAGCTGGACTCTCGGAGCCTCGTCTGAGGGTGGCAACAACAGTGGCGTCTCCTCACCGGTATCATGAGGATCTCAGGAGATGGCGTATTTAAGAGCCCTTGGAATGGTGCCTCACACACAGTCAGTGCTTGAATGTTGTTTACTGACCATCTCCTCAGAGCGAGCCTCGCAGAGAAGCATCCCCAAATGAGGCGGCACGAGTGGTAGGCCTCCGGCTCCTTGGATCCACGCCAAGCCCCCGCTTCCCCCAAAAGAGCCAAGGCTCCAAACTCTAAATATAGCTCAAGACCACCCTCTTCAGTAGTTAGCTGTGTGTGTGCGCTGCTGCCGTCCTCCGTGGGGGATGTGCGTGGTACTCATGGATCCGACCAGCCTGCCTTCTCCCAGGGGCCCCCTCGAGGTCGCAGCCCAGCACGGCTCCCCCCACCCCTCCAGTTCCAAAGAACCACGGCAGCAAGCGCTCACTTGGCATGCAGCACACGCTGCCATATTCGTCTCTCCGAGTACGCCAAGGCCTCAGCTCACTGTCTCTCCTTCCATGCCACCTGGCACCAGACCTTACTCACGTGGACACTGACGCGTTCCTAGAGCCGCAGGCGGTGCCCTCGTGAACTGCCCCGCATGACGGTCTCCTTCGGGGATCGACAGGGTGGAGGGCCCAGTCTCTTCCAGGCACCCACTTACCTCATCCAGCTGTCTCTTCGTCTCTTCTTCCATCCTTCGGATGTCGTCCATGGTCAGGTCAACCCACTTATCGAGCCAACAGAACAGCTGCCTGTGGAAGTTTGTAAACAGACGCCTTTCTTGCTACAGAGAGGAGGGAACCTAGTTAGAAGTTAGAACCAGAAGGCAGAGGCCACCGCTGCAGCGCCCCTCCCACGATCTCCGTGTCAACAACCCCACTTTCCAGGGGTGGGCGGGGAAGAGTGGTGCCCGGCTGGCTTACATGGGTGAGCCCTCGGGTCCCAAAAGTCAGTGATTTTTGCCCTCACATGACAACAGGTAACGTCTCAGGTAGGAGGGAGCCCCCCCACAGCCTAGGCCCTGTGTCCAAAATGCTGGCAAGACAGGCAGCGCATGTGCTCACAGTTCGGCCAAGGCCCCCCAAAAACTGTGCCAAGTTTCCCTTCTTGTCTCTGGAGCCTAAGGCCAGGTTAAAACCGGCCAGCAGCTATGAAATGTGGCCCAGGAGCGAGGCTCTAACACATCAGAGAAAAAGCTATAAAAACGCCTTAGGTCTGTCCAGTTCAGGAATTGAGGGTGCTGGAGAATTTAGCTCATGGGGCCTCTTGCCTTTCGGCTTCAAGCAAAGAGAAAGACTGAGTTTTATTTGAAGCTCAGTCATAGAAAACCCCTTCCTGTTTCCTTTTTGTTGCTTCAGTTTCCTTCCCTGTAACATGTGGTGCTCCTGGACAGACAGCATTCAACTGTAAGACAGTTAAGTGAAAGGGGAAGTGGGGTCTGGGAAATCAAACCGAAATATTCTGATGTCACCCACCTGAGGATAAAAGTCACTTATCTTGTTGGGCAACCCCCCCCCCACCCCCCCACGGGAAAGGCCTTACCCTGGTCACTTACCTTATGTATAAAGTTTTCCACTTTGTTCTGCAGGCCCCACCACTTAAACTTGACAGTGACCAGTTTGTATGCACACATGTATGGGCAGTCTTTCTGATTTACAAGTTCTTGCTGTATTAGAAACACACAGATAGGCAGGCAGGTAACTAAGAGGGCAGACCTCTGGCTCTCCCTAGGCCCACCCTAGCCATTCCCCTCCTCAATGGCAGAGGTCTGCCCGTGCTGTGCCCTGCCCCCTGGTGGTGAGGATGTGAACTGCACCTTCCAATTGGGTCCCAAGGGTCCTCGGCCTGTTTTGATAGACTTAAATTTTGCTGGGTCTTCCTCCGCCTTGTAATCCTGAGAGAAGTGGTAGAATTGGAGTTGGGGTCAGAAGGGAGAGAAGGAGGGAAGGCGGGAGGGGGAGAGACACAGAGATTAGGTTTTTCCATCAGAATACACTTCATACCAGTTGAAGCTGCTGGTGTATAGAAAACATGGGAAAATTTTATAAACAAGATATAGAACCGTTTACATTTGCCTCTGAGGAGAGCTCTGTGTGATTTTCTCTGCCACAGTTTGTTTTCAGTTTTATGCGTATGAAAGTGTCAAGTACTGTCTGAGCAGGCACATATTTCCAGCTTAAGACAGAGATATTCAACCTGGGATAAGCATCCGAATGGACAGCTTTTTCAAAATACAGATTTTTGGGCTGCTGCACCTAAAAACCCAGCAAATAAGAATATTTGCAGGTAGGGGCAGATTTTCTTTTTTTTTGTTTTAAGCCTCTGCAGGTGATTCTAAAACCTGGCCATAGATGAGAACTGCTTGTCGAACCTGAAATCTCATCCAATCTCCTGCTGGTTCTGTTGTTTTTAACTGACTTGTTTTAATAAAATCATTACTGGAAACGTTCATTGTATGGAACCTATCCTCTTGTATACCATTGTTAGTCTCACTTCACTTATTTATAATGCGGTCAATGCTGTGTGTGAATTAACCATAACAGAAGTTTAATCTGTGGCTATTCTTCTGCACTGACTAATAGGGGCTTAAGAAAAGCAAACTCACTCTAAGAGCTACTTAACGAAGATACCGAAGAAAACAAATCACACGCATACACACGAGTCATAAAGTATTTCCCAAAATGAAAATTATGTGTGCTTTAAAAAAAAAAAAAGATCAACCTTTTGTGTCAACTATACTTAAATAAAAACAAATAAATTATTCATATCTTCCCCACCTCTGCTTATCTCCATGCACACAAAACCACCAGAGTTGACAAAATCCTCAGAGAGCCATAGTCTTTGTTAGCATTTCTGTTGGAGAAATATCTGGATATGCTCAGTTTGAGAAAATCCATTAAGCTACACACTTAGGATATATAAACTTTGCTGTATGCTATACTTCAATAAAAAGCTTTTTGAAAAATCCACTAACTTTTGAGGGTGGAAGTGAGGCTATTACGCAAGGAAGCATAGGATGGTTTTCCCGTCTTTTTGGAGACATACAGATCAAAATATCGAAGCACAGAGAGCGACTCCAAGAAAGAGGTGTCATACCCCTGGGATATGGAGAGCAAACACTTACTTCCCACCAATGGGCAGAGAGCCAAATTCCTCTGCCCTGATCCCAATATCCCCCGTCAAATAGGAAGAGTAGTGAATGAGGAAGAAACTCAACTTTCCTTCCCTAAACAAATACTTCCTGGGAGCACAGCACTGAGCAGGACACACCTGGTCCCGGCTCTCTCCAAGTTCACGGTCTAGTAGTGACTGTCCTTTTCTGGGCATGTGCTGCCATGTGTGTTACTCTGACAAGCCACCACCAACTTCTTGGGGGGAGGGCATCTGTCTTTTCATTTTTCTGCCGGAATCCATAGAACACAGTCTTCCAAACACAATAGGCAGGCAATAAATGTTTTTTTAATTACTGGGTTGGAAACATTAATTTGAAAACTAGTTTCAGGCTTAGTGTCATTTCAGCTGAGCAAATTATCCTCAGCACCTACACTGTCCGGTGATAATTCCCAGAGGCTAAACAGGACACATACATCCGGGCCACTATCTTCCTGGTGGAATCCCCAAGTCAAGATAGGAGAATTCTTAACACTACTTTACAAAAATAAAATAAACAATAGCTGAGACAGAACTTCCCTTTGAGCCAAGTTGGGTACGGTTCCCTGGTTTCTCTGACACTTGGAAGTCATTTCTGCACCTCAAAGGCCGCCCACATCGCTAACCAGTTCCTACCTTGCTAAGTACTTGGCTTCGATCTGCAATGTCTATATATATGGCTTCCACGTGTTTCCAGGCCTCAGGCTCCAGTTTGTGCACCTGTAGGAACAAGGACCACTGTGTAGGTTTTGTCAACTACAAAGCACCCTTTATCCAGAATGAACACCTAGGGGGCGCCTGGGTGGCTCAGTTGGTTAAGCATCCGTCCGACTTCGGCTCAGGCCATGATCTCCCAGTTCATGGGTTCGAGCCCCGCATCGGGCTCTGTGCTGACAGCTCAGAGCCTGGAGCTTGCTTCGGATTCTGTGTCTCCTTCTCTCTCTGTTCCTCCCCTGCTCATGCTCTGTCTGTCTGTCTGTCTCTCTCTCAAAAATAAATAAATATTACAACAGAATGAACACCTAGGAACAGCTATTCCTGTAGTCATCAATGTGCAATTCCTACCAGTAAGGAATTATAGACAAAATTATCCAAAGGAACAAGAGAATGATTTTAAGTAGATATACAAGAGAGAAGTAACACTCTGATTTCAGCAGGCCAGAACACTCAGGGCTACTTACAGCACTAACATTATTTCTGTATGTTCCCCTTTATAAAGACTACAAACACTTGTGGACTTGTTCCCTGTTTAGCCATATACTGTTTGTTTTTTTTAAATGCTTATTTATTTATTTTTGAGAGAGAGAGAGAGAGAGAGAGAGAGAGAGAGAATGAGAAGGGGAGGGGCAGAAAGAGAGGGAGAGGGAGAGAGAGAGGGAGGGAATCCCAAGCAGGCTCCACGCTACCAGCACAGAGCCTGATGTAGGGCTCAAACTCAAAACTTACAAATCAGAGATCATGACCTGAGCCAAAATCAAGAGTCGGATGCTTAACTGAGTCACCCAGGTGCCCCTATACTGCTTACTTTGATGCTTTTAAAAAACTTTCTCTTGCTTATCTTCCAGTCCCCTCCCCCCCCCCCACCAGATTCTATGCACAAACATCCATGTAGAGAGATTTTTCTTTTAACAAAAAATGGTAACACAAATATACAGTTTTGCATCATGCTTTTTTTTCACTGAACAGTCTACCTTGAAGACTGTTCTCTATTGTTTTTTTTTTAAGTTTTTATGTGAACATGTTTTATTTTTTAAAAATATTTATTTTATTTTGAGAGAGAGAGAGCATGGACAAGCAGGGGGGAGGGAGGGAAGGAGAGAGAGAGGGAGGGAGAGAGAGAGAGAGAGAGAGAGAGAGAGAGAGAAGAGAAGAGACAGAGAATTCCAAGCAGACTCCGCACTGTCAGCACAGAGCACGATGCAGGGCTTGAATTCACAAACTGTGAGATCATGACCTGAGCCGAAATCAAGAGTCAGATGCTTAACTGACTGAGCCACCCAGGTGCCACCCCACCTTTTTAAAAAATGTTTATTTACTTATTTTGTGAGAGAGAACAAGCAAGGGAGGGAGGGAGAGAGAGAGAGAGGAGAGAGAAAATTCTCTTTATCTTTTAAATATTTATTTGGAGAGAGAGGGAGAGGAACAACATATGAGCAGGGGAGGGGCAGAGAAAGAACTCCAAGCAGGCTCCAAGCTGTCAGCGCAGAGCCCGCTGCAGGGCTCGATCTCACAAACTGCAAGATCACGACCTGAGCCCAAATCAAGAGTCAGCTGCTTAACCAAATGAGCCACCCAGGCGCCCCTATAATCTTCGTGGTTTAAAAATACAATTCCTCTGTGCCAAGCGTTGCATTTTAGACCAATCTCAGCTCTATGAGAAGGCCCTATAAGGAGTCTTGGAGGGGCGCCTGGGTGGCTCAGTCAGTTAAGCGTCTGACTTTGGCTCAGGTCATGACCTCATGGTTCGTGAGTTTGAGCCCTGCATCAGGCTCTGGGCTGACAATTCGGAGCCTGGAGCCTGCTTTGGATTCTGTGTCTCCCTCTCTCTCTCTGCCCTTCCCCCACTTGTGCTCTCTCTTTCCCTCTGACTCAAAAAATAAAAGAAAAACATTTTAAAAATTAAAAAAAAAAAGAAAAAAGGAGTCTTGGGGATCATGTTTGGCAAATTAGAGCAATCCCATGCTGGTAGATAGGGTCTAGGTACAGGCTGTTGCCTTCATGGCCAGGGAAAATGGGACCACGGGGAAGGCAGCGAAGGAGAAGCTCTGGGCAGAACCTCAAACGCCACTCTGCAGCCTGCAGGTCCTTGGGCTCTTGGGAAGTGCTACTTACATTCTCCTGGGTGCCAAGATCTGGTTTGTGCCAGGTTTCAATTTTAATCAGAAAGTCTTCTTTCATGTATTCATTCTGGAAGGGGGAAAACACCTTACGGTCACCAGCCTCAAAGGTGGAGAGTAACTATCTCCCATTACTGCTCGCGGGCGGTTCAGAGACTCCAGCTTGTCTTACAGTAACAGCCAACTTGACGAGGCGCCCACAACACGCTAGGGGCGTGTTATCTTGTTCACTCCTTATCCCAGTCTGCAAGGGCTGTAGTACTATCACCCTCATTTTACAGACGAGGAAAGTGAAGTTCAAAGCGGGGGGGTGACTTGTCCAAGGCCACGGGGACACCGACAGAGCTGGGCCTTAAAACCACATTGGTGTGACTTCAAAATCCACGTAATTAACAACTCGGTCATCCTGCTTTAAGCACAGGGTGCCAACGGTTAATGTGAGAAGGAATATTCCTAACCAACCAAATGTTCACCGGCACCCCATCCGTCAGCCAGACTTTTGCCGAGGCCTGAAGTTCTCTTCTCAGCAAATGAACCCTTGGTGCTTCCTCCCTTGATGCTGTTTAAAACATGGTGCTACTTGGAGGAGGCACGCATTAACCCCGAACTCCTCAGCGGGCATGAGGTGGGCAGAAGCCGCCTCCACTGAGCAGCAGGGACGGACACCCGGGTGTGGTGTCCCAGGGTGAAGAGAAGGGGTGATGACGGGGGGGTGGGCGTGGAAAAGACAGCCCGTTGCCTTCACAATTTTGCCCACAGGCAGTGCCGCCTGGGGTCCACAGGTGTGCACGTGGGAAAGCCACGATCAGTCAGCTGAACTGAGGTTTCGTAAACCCTGAGAAGGCATGACATGGGGAGGGCGGGAGAGAGCCTCAGGTCATCCTGTACACGTGAGACCCGTGGTCCTCACTGCCGGACCTACAAAGCCACATGCCAATGCAGCTTACAGCAAGAGGCCACTTTGCCAATTAACAAATTCCTCATTAGGAGCAAAAGGATTAAGCCTCAACAGCACCATGTCTCCTGACAGAGAGGAATACCCAGGAACCGCCAGTGTACTGATATTTTAATTTCCTCTTTCCTTATCAATCATCTGCAATTCCACTCCCCCCTCAGAAATTCTTACCGTAATAACTGCTCCAAGGCAAGGACATGGAAAGAAGAGAGAAAAAGATTAATGAGGATCAATAAATATCTGCCCCTCACCTCCAGGGACCACGGTAGTAAAAAGTTCTCCACTCCCTGGGGCTTATGCCATGGTCACCCTTCAAACCCCGTGAGTGCATCTGGCGCTTCAAATGTACGAACCCTCAAGGTTCACTCATACAAAAATCCCAAAAGACCAAATCTGGAATGGATTCTTCCCAGCTGCGCAAGGAAAGGGGCCGGCTCTGAGGAGCTGAAGCCCCCTGAGACCCAGCACTCTGCCATCAGAGCGTCACCTCCCACCGCCTCCCGGGGCACAGAGGGCGCTTGCGGCCAGACACTGTCTGTCGGCCTTCTGTACGCTTCCTGTCACTGTAACCAAATCTCGCGCCCTCTATACTCCTGCTCATTGTAATGAGACCCCTTCGGAGAGCACGGATCAATTATTTACCAGAGAAAATGGCTGCAGCTCTAATGTCACTGGGGAACAAACTAGCTCTCCTCCTGACAACAGCCCAGGTCACTGTGTACCCTCTGAATTTAGGAGCTATCTCAGGTTCTGATGGATGTCACACGGCCATATTGGACAGCTTATGGGGCTAACAGTCAAACTCCGTAACTCCAAAACTGAAACTGAGGTTACCCCTGAGATTAAAATGAGGAAACGCTGAAACATAACAGAGAAGGCCCACCTTGTATAGAAACAATCCAAGAGACTACTAGTAATTTCCCTGAGTCCGACGAAAGATACTTGCAAGAAAGCACCCGGTTAAGATTATTAACTACGTGGCCTGTCCTGTTATCAGCTTGAAGGAAATCAGTTCACAAAAAAGGAAATGATAGGTATGATATTCACTGAGCGGGAGGCCAAAGAGGCCTGTTTGGCAGAAATTCTCCCGTGTTATACCGGTGGCAATAATTCCAGGGCACATCTAGTCAGCCCCGTCTCTACAGTGGAGACAGCGGTGTCAGCCGGGGCTGGTTTGACGACACGAGCCACTAAGGTTCTCCAACTAACCACCTGATCCTGAATCCGTGTACTCCAAGCAATGTTCTAGTAGCCAGGCCTCCGTGGGGACAGAATATGCTCATCAATGGACATGAGAGTCCAATCACTTAAGCAAATGGACATTTCTACCGCGTGTTGGCGTACTGAGTAAGCGCTGGTTTCCCACGTAGAGGGGTCCCCAAGGAAAGAACACTCTAGTCAGCAAACAGGAATACCCGGTGTCATTAGTTAATTCTGTATTTCAATACAACTTAATATATCAGCACTTGGGGTTCTCATGCGTTAGTCGTTCTGAGACCCTGAGAAAAGGATCCACTCAGTTCTGACAAACTAGGTTTCTGAACCTACGAGGGTGATGACCCTCCCTGGCCTTTAATGTCAACTCAGGTGACCAAACAAGCTCCCCCAATCTTCTCTAGTCCTCCCTGTCCCTCCAAACACCTCTGCATTCAGAACAGACCCTTTTCTTCAAACCGCAACACTAGCTATACTGGAAGAGTCTCGGGAAGCCCTTTGCAGTTGGGAAGTGCGGCTCTCCAAATAAGACTTATCAGGTACTTTAAAACCATGGCTTACCGAGACCACATTCAGGCCCGGGTTAAGGTTAGAGGGAGAGGCAAGAGGAGAAACATTTATTTCCCTCTTCCTACTTTCAATCACAGGCCAAGCTCTCTCTTACCCCCTCCTCATCAGCAACAGGAGGAAAGAAACAGAGAGAAACAAGGTCAGAGGACGGAAAGAGCGGACAGTGAAGAGAGCATCACAAATCCGTTTTCATTCCACTCAGAGCAGGGGTAGAGCCTTCTAAAAGACACCCTATGCTCCTTTATCCATTCTCGCCTCAAACTTTACTTCAGCCAGGCTAAGGGGTTTGAACTATTGATCTTTCTCCCACCAGAGGGAACTGGCCAGTATTTCTGGCTCCTTATTTCTATCTCTGAATTTCAAAAAACAATGTCTAACTAAGCAGATCTAAGATTCAACATATTCGTTCTGTATGATGGAGAGTTCTGGCTATGAGACCAGCACCCACTGAGGAAACCAACCTTCCTCCCCTAACTCCCTGCTTCTCCTCTTCATGGAATATTTAGAAATTACATTCTTCTAAAAAAAAAAAAAAAAAAAAGGGGGGCGCCTGGGTGGCGCAGTCGGTTAAGCGTCCGACTTCAGCTCAGGTCACGATCTCGCGGTCCATTGGTTCGAGCCCCGCGTCAGGCTCTGGGCTGATGGCTCAGAGCCTGGAGCCTGTTTCCGATTCTGTGTCTCCCTCTCTCTCTGCCCCTCCCCCGTTCATGCTCTGTCTCTCTCTGTCCCCAAAATAAATAAACGTTGAAAAAAAAAAAATTAAAAAAAAAAAGAAATTACATTCTTTTTTTTTTTTTTTTTTTTTTTGCTAAGGATCAGGACAATATGTGAATGGACACTTGGCATCTAGAAAAATGCCCGTGTCAGCTGTAGCACACTCTCCCCAGAATTACTCAGAGGACAGAGGCGTCTCTGAGTCAACACAAGCTCTGTACGGAGAACACTGACCCAGGCATGAAAGAGTCCACATTATCTGTTTATCACTTTTATGCCATGTTGGTTAAGGTTTTTATGATGCATGCTCCATGCAATTCTCTTGGACATAAAGAAAATTCACCTTTGACCCTAGGCCAGACACACCCAGCCACAGTGGGCAGTGTCTTTTAAGAAAGTGTGTGCATGCCTCTTTTCCAAGAACTTAACAATTTTATGCCCTGCACTGTTTAGGGAGTTGTGGTATTTGCACTGTCAGCTACTGCAATAAAACTCTAAGTGTTACACATCCCGGGTTCTACCGAAGATTGTCCATCGCCTGAAACAAAGTTCTTGAACCTCTGTAGGGCCACTGAGGGTTGGAGAGAGCAATGACTCTGTGCTCTAGCCTTTAGTCACTCCCAAAGTCCACAGGATAAGGACTCCATGGGTGGAACATCCTCATCAGATACAATCTTTAGGGTGTGCCGGGTTCCAACAAATGAGACAGGTGTTAACTCTACACGTAAGTAGAGGCTGGCAGGAGGGCCCCACAGCCAGACTGTCTATGCCAACAAATGCAGGTTGGCCAGGGGAAAGGCCACTCAACTAACTCACAGTCAAATTCCAGGGGACCTCTAAGGACACCCCCCACCCCCCGCCAAGATTTGGATCAGTACTGGCTTCGGTCCTCCAAGAGTTCTACTCTTAAAGAGCCTTCAAGACCTAAGAATCCTAGAATGCTAAGAGTCTGAATTACTCAACAGGAATCCCAGAATGTCTAGAAGAGAAAGTTCTCTGTGGAGGTTCAAGTCTTTCCTTTCCAGAAACTCCAGATAGCCAAGATTAAGACAATAATTCCACCCCTACTCATACCTTGAATACAGAACATGCTGATTTTGTGTAAGCCTTTAATTCAGGGCTCTTAGCACGTATATTCTATGTGTATATAGATTCTATACACATCTATATAATACAGACACACACACACACACACAGACTTGACCCTCCCCCAGGGCAAGAAGGTCACCTTATAGGTCCTTTCCTACGACTGCCTCCCTCAAGAGTTCCTCAGACTCAAAGCTGTTTTTCAAGCCAGACCCAAATATGTTATATTTAACTGGAAATTTCAGTGTCTCACAATAAGGGAGTGGTTTAAAAAGATCACAGTACCCTCACAGAATAAAATACTATTCAGACATTACAAATTTAAAAAACAGTAGACTACATAGCGATAGGGGAAATGTCCTGAGTAAAAAACGAACAATTTATACCATCCCAACCAAGGCGGACTGGTTCTATGCCATCCAGGCCGTGACTCCTTGGTGGTTCCCACCCAGCTGGCTGCCAAACTGTACTAGACAGCACGGACGCTCACCACCAGCCCGGAGGGAGTCCCCAGGCTCATCCTTTCACTGGCTTAATCTGGCAAATGAAGGTATGACCCCAAACCCTAATTCACTGCCACCCCTGGGCCTACCTGACCACACCCTCGGTCCACCTTGGGGCTCAAACTCCAGCTTCTGGCCAGGTCTGCACTTACCAGTTCTGCAGTAAGGGTAGGCATTCCATGCCTTTTCATGTATATTCAGGGCTCCCTCTGGGGCTAGCATTCGAACAAACGTGGGCACTTTGCTGTGGTAAGAAAAAGGGATTGTGAAGAAAAACGGAGAGGAGAAAAGACAGTGGGCTTTTATATCACATTCTTCAGGCCACAGCCCCAGCTTCTTCAGTGGGGTTGACGAGCAAATTTCCATGAGATAAGCAGGTTACTCTTGTGTGTGTGAGGCCACCTGTCAGAGCCTGACGCCCAGGCTCGGCTGGCTACTAACATCTACCCACTACTCGCCCCAGTACCTCACCACCCATCAGAACAGGACAGCAGGTGGGACCCTGGGCTACCTGCCACGGCTTGGCAGTCCTTACATTATCATTACCCATTTTTTTTAGTTCACCAGGCCCAGGGCATTATACTACACCCTGCAAGGATGTGATAACTCCAAGAGTTCACCCGTCTAGGCTTATGGGCCAGAGTGACTGACAGGCTGATGAACTTGGAATATGGGATCCAAGATAATCTGATCTGCTTCGTCAGTTCTGGGAGGCCAGAAGGGCCTCAGGGCCATCTGACTCCCAGGACAAAATATTTCATCAATTCATTTTATCTCAGGTTACAGAACAGCAGGTACAGTATGAGCCCATTTTTGTTTGTCTGTTTGTTTTTAAAGGTGCATATGTTCCTCTGCCTTCGTTTTTAGCTGGTAATCCATATAGTCTTTAGAGGCTCCAAGGATCTCATCAGCTTTAGAGCCTGGGCCTAAGACAAAAGAGCTAAGTCCAGCAGAGAGCTGATTAAGGCACTCAGCAACCCTCTGAGATTCATTCACTCACCGACACACTCATTCAGGGAAATACTCCTGTGTGCCAGGCACCAGGACACATACAGAAATCACACAGACATGGCTCCTGACTTCATGGAGCTTACGTGCGAGCAGGGAGTCCAGCAAACCAGGCAGAGGACGGCACTGTACGTGTATATGCCATAACGGGTGAGCCCAGGGCTCTGGGGGGACAGAGCGCGGGGAGAACACCGTGTGGGAGGCATGGGACATGGGGAGGCTCCTCAGAGAAAATAAGAATTACACGAACACAGAATAGAGTGTGAGTAGGACTGAGCTAGAAAGGTCAGAAGCGAGGTTAGAAAAGGTTGGAGAAAGAGAAGATTGGAGTAGCTGGTATAAGGTATGAGGCAGGAAATATAAGAAAACATGATGGGGTGCCTGGGTGGCTCAGTCGGTTGAGCGGCCGACTTCGGCTCAGGTCATGATCCCACAGTTCATGAGTTCGAGCCCCACATCAGGCTCTGTGCTGACAGCTCAGAGTCTGGAGCCTGCTTGGGATTCTCTGTCTCCCTCTCTCTCTGCCCCTCCCCAACTCATGCTCTGTCTCTGTCTCTTCAAAAATAAATAAACATGAAAAAGAAAAGAAAGAAAAGATGCAAAATCTGGTCATAAAAGATCTTGTAAGTTACATCAAGGAGTATGGACTTTATCCATACTTTCGGGCACAGGGAAGCCATCCAGAACCTTTTTTTTTTTTTTTAAAATATTTATTTATTTATTTATTTTTTGGAGAGCACAAGCAGGGGAGGGACAGAGAGAGGGGGACAGAGAATCCAAAGTGGGCTCTGTGCTGTCAGGTTAACAACAGTGAGCCCAATATGGGGCTCGAACTCACAATCTGTGAGATCATGACCTGAGCCAAAGTTGGACGCTCAACCGACTGAGCCACCTAGGTGTCCCCATCCAGAACTTTTAAGCTGGGGAGCAACAGATCTATCTTTGGACAGAACACTGGAAGCAGAGAAATGGAAAGCAGGGAGAACAGTTAGGAGGCGCTGTAGTAAGAGATGATGATGGCTGGCAAGAGATGATGGAAGGCAATGGAAATGCTGGAGGTACTAAGGAGATGCAGTCAAAAGGACTTGATGTGATATGAGGGACGAGGAAGAAGGTAGTGCGCAGCCCATATTGCTGACCAGGGCAACCAGACGGCTGACTTGAAGGCTTTGATCCTCATGAGGGAAGGTGGTCACGGGATTCAGTACTGTTGGTTTCCACCTGGTTTTTGCAGTTGAAGTTAAGTCAAGAGTGGTGGTGGCAGCCCAAAGTTTACCCCCTCTCTTTTAAGGAAGAGAGTAAGACATGTCCCATCCTCCACATGCACAGATCTCCCCTCTGACACTTTGGTTGGACCAACTGAGTCGTAAGAAACCAGCTGGTCTCTTCTCCCAACCTCACTATCTCTGCAAAGTCCTCTTTAGGAAAACACAGAGACGCTATGGGGAAGGCATATCCTGAGTCTTATTCTAACCAACGGCGAATGGCTCGGTAAGGATTGGTTGGCAGTCAACTGAGTAGGGATGGAAGAAGACGAAGAGGAGACATGGAGGAGAAAGAAGACAACGGCAAGGAAATGGGATCATGGCGAGATTTCCCCACTTTACAGTGTTGCTCTCTTCCTGGTTCCAGCACTCACAAAATCCTGGACCGCTCTGGGCTAGCACTTTTACATCTCCAGAGCATCAGACTACATTAAGTCAGGGATTTCACCAGACGAAAATGAAATTGATTTCATGTCTAGTCAGTTCAGCGACTGGAAATGAAGATTCCGGTTTATGCTACATGGCAATGTAAATGTACTTATTGCCACTGAACTTAAAAATGGTGAATTTTGTGTTGTGTGTATTTTACCACAGTTAAAAAACATAGATTTGGGGGGAAAAAAAGGCATAGATAAGATTTATTTTTTCCAGGACTGGATAGTTTCTAAAATTAGCTTTGTTCAACTTCCATTCAAGCTGGTGTATGTTTACCATGGCTTTCAGTCCCTTTGGGTCAGCTTAGAGTTTACTGAAATATGACTGTTTACTGAAATATATGATTCAGCAAATCTATGTGATTTGCTATGGATTTTGGTATACAAATAAGACTCACTTTTATTTTTATTTATTTTTTTAATGTTTATTTAGTTTTGAGAGAGAGACAGACAGCATGTAAGCTGGGGAGGGGCAGACAGAGGGAGACCCAGAATCAGAAGCAGGCTCCAAGCTCTGAGCTGTCAGCACAAATTTGGACGTGGGGCTCAAACCCATGCACTGTGAGATCATGACCTGAGCTAAGTCTGGCGCTTAACCCACTGAGCCACCCAGGCACCCCTCAGACTCACGTTTACTTATGCCTTTGGGGCACCTGGGTGGCTCAGTCGGTTAAGCGTCCGACTTCGGCTCAGGTCATGATCTCACAGTGCGTGGGTTCGAGCCCTGCTTCGGGCTCTGTGCTGACAGCTCAGAGCCTGGAGCCTGTTTCGGATTCTGGGTTTCCCTCTCTCTGCCCCTCCCCAGCTTACACTCTGTCTCTCTCTGTCTCTCTCTGTCTCTCTCTCTCAAAAATAAGTAAACATTAAAAAAAATTTCTCTTAATTAAATACGTATGCCTTTGATCCAAAAAGAGGTGCTTCAAGTTCTCTAGTAACCAATTCCCCAGTATCAGAATTTAAAATACTACCTGCCCCCAATTTCACTTTTAGGAGCATGTACTATAGATTTATACACATAAGTGCAGCAAAAGATCTGTGTAACATCTGGCAAGGATGACTGTCCGTCCAGCAGGGGAGGACTGGTGAAGCAGACTATAGCACATCTGTGTGACGTAGCACTGTGCTCTCTAAAAGAACAGGGTAGAATATGCTGACAGCCAAAGACAGCTATGATATGACAAGTAACAAAAGCGCCAAGTCCAGATCCGTACGTATAGTTCGATCCCATGGATGAGAGAACAATAAAGGAAATGGAACACCCACACACACACACACACACACACACACACACACACACACACCCCTATACTCACAGACCATGGAACAGCCTCCAAGAAACTAAACACTACCACCTCTAGGGACGAGGAACCTGGCGGGGAAAGTATTAAAAAAAAAAAAAAAATCCAAAAAATAAATTAAAAATAAACTAAAAAACCTTTAAACGAGCAAAGAAGTGTCCTTTACACCCACTCTCACAGGTGAAGCAACCCGCGTAACCAGCCGAGAACCCGGAAAAAAACCCCAGTGATCCACTATCTCTGTTTCGATCCCTGCCTGCCTCCCGGCCCTGCTGCTCGGCCACATACCTCTGTAGGTGGTAGATCTTGTGTGTGTACTGGCCTTTCTCGCCATCCTTCTCGTAGGGCTCGTTCACCAGGACCTCCACGCCTTCACCACCACCCGTTTCGTTTTTACTGGCCTCGGCCACAGAATACAGCTGCCCTACTTGGTACTAGAGGAACAGAGAGACAGGAGTCATTGTCAGTGCAGAGTCTTCTCGACAAGCGCACAGAGTCCAGTCGCCAGGAACTGTCCAGTGAGATCACCCTGGGATTCCCCTGCATCCAGGACCTCATTCTGCAGTTCCACTGGGACCTTGCCCAAATCCACCCACAGCGACTAAGAACGCTGCTCCGTGGCCTCTCTTTAGCTATCAAATGTGTTTCGTTTCATCCTTCCCATTTTCCCATCTTCCAGCAAGGCTGAAGGAGCCAGGTAAATATACTTAACTTCACACCACTATCCAGGAACCAGATTAGAGAGTCCAAGGCAGCTTCTTCCCTGAACCTGCCTCTGGTATTAAGACCCTAAAACCAGATCTGGGTCGGCCGCTAGAATCTCTTCACCCCATTCATTCAAACAGATCCTAACACAGGACTTCTTGTCAAAGAAAGTTGCCCCAGTGCTCTGAGAAGTCCACAACCTCTGCTGTAAACTGACTCATCTACCTGTTTTTTCCCCAGTGTCGGGCAGCTCGTCACCCTGCCAGCAGCTCAGAGAACAGTTTTACAGGCGACCAAACCTCCTGATGCTTTCCAGATTCCTGGTAGCGCTGGGGCAAGTGGCCTGCTTCCCATACTGGATGACAGAGATTCCGACCCCGCAGTGTGTGCCTTTACTAGATGGCAAGAACCTGGTTTTCCTTTATTTGGTCATCTGCCACCCTATCAAGTCACCAGTCAAGGTTACTGGCCTCCTCTGACCCCCTCAGGACAACCCAGTGTTACGGCCAGTGACCTGGGCATTGCCCAGACCTGGCCCTTCTCTGCAACCTTCTGAGTGAAGCTGTTTGGAGGGAAAAATAAGGCAAAAAGAACGAACGGCAGTAGGTAATGCAGGAAGTTATGTCTATACCGGAGGAAGCATTTTCCCTCTTACTGCCAGTGCCACCAGGAACAACTATTCAGGGAGGATGAGAAAAAAAGGTACGTAATCACACCGCGGGTATAAAGGTTTTCCTCACCCTCTACGTTGCTCCCCAGACTCCTTTTACGCCCAGGAGAGACAGACAAGGGGTTCCCTCCCTTCGAGATTAAGAGAGAGAGGCTGCGTCTCTGAGCAGCTGCCACTTAACCCACTCCCGGCAACAGCAAGGAGCAGAGGCAGCTTCCAGGGCTACTTCCCCTCAAACTTGGAAGCCCGCTCTACCAGGCAGCTTCAGAATGAAGCACTGCAGGGAAATTTCTGGGCAGAGTCTGGGGGAGGCAGCACACTAGGACAAACGCCTAGAGGCCTAACTTCCAAAGTAAAAACCCAGTATAAAATGCCAAAGAAAGGCCCAAGCAAGTGATCAAGGCTCAGTTAATCCCATAGAGAGAAACATCTGGGACAGAGCCAGTCACCTTGACCTTGCTAATCCTGAACAACATCAGTGCTGCCTCAATGCCCCCGTGGAACACCAAGCTGTCTCCGTGCCTTTCCAAGTCCACCCCCTCAAGTGGGTCCGGGTTGGGCTAAAACAGGGGTTCCTAAGAAGGAGCATTAATTGTTTCAGAGAAGAGTCATAATAACATCTAACCACTGACTCAGCAATCCTGAAGGACAGACTGAAGAAAGGGCCTGGCGGAGGGGACAGGGCTGTCGGCTGGTGGTGCTGCTTGGGGAGGGGCCCCCACGCAGACACTAATCCCCTTCATTTGGTTCCTCATCAGATACAGGAACCAGAGGGCAGGCTCTAAGAGGATCAGTCTGTTGGGCCGGCATCTTCTCCCTTTAATCTCTCTTGATATTCTGATCCTTTAATTCCAATGAGACAAGTGAAGGCCGTTCTGTTAATCCAAAGGGGTTAAGTAAGACTGGCCTTCAGAAGCTACAAGTGAGGGACACTTTTCATGCCAGAGGGTTCCCTTTGGCAAAGTGGCACCACACCTTGGGAAAGCAGAAAGCAGCCACACTCAGACGGGGGTGGGGGTGGCGGGCAGACCATTAAATCAGATACAAAACCCTTATCCATCTGAGGATTCCAGCCTCCTCAGGCCTAGGACAATGAGGCCTGCCCTTGTCCCAAAGAACTAAGACACTCAGCTAAGAAAAACAGACTCTACCACTTAGGCAACCTGGGAGCGGGAGCCCAGGAACATGCAGTGGGTGGGCCTGAAACACTGACAGGCAATATTATCATGAAAAACAGCACAGCTGTTGGCCCCATCCACGTGACTGTGTCAGGCCAGGTACCACAGGCGGATGGTAACACGCATTTCTGGAAATGGGAAGTAAAACAGCCCTGCCCACAGGGAAGAGGGTGGGCCTATCTAAGCCAGGAACCACCGGTGGACACACCCTTGTCAAACATCCAGGGCTTTCTCCGCAGAAGGCCTAGAAACCCTGTGCAGTGTTAACCCAAAGGCTCTGGCCAGATAGAAGCTAATTCCGCCCCAAAATATTGATTCACACCATCAGGATCGTTATAAAGACATGGCCTTCTCTTTTCTCCTTCTTCTCTTTCCCAACCTACAACAGAAAGCCCTGAGGAAGGGTGCCTGGCTGGCTCAGTCACAAGAGCATGCAGTTCTTGATCCTGAGGCCTTGAGTTAAGCTCCACGTTGGCTATACAGATCACTTACATAAATAAATAAACTTTAAAAAAAAAAAGGAAAGAAAGCCACGAGGGCCTCAAATCAAGGCCTCCAATTAGGAAGTAAGTCCAACAGTCATATGATGCTGGGCTGTTCCCATGGGAACCATGAATCATGATGGGTCTATTGATAAAGACTGAAAAGGTTGATCATTACTTGTTTCTTCTTTGGCTCCCCATTCAAGATTTTCTGATCTCTGGAACTAAAGTTTAAGCCATCAGAAAAGCAGCTCCAGGGTGCCTGCTGGCTCAGATGGTGGAGCAAGGGATTCTTGATCTTGGGGTTATAAGTTCAAGACCACACTAGGGCCATAGAGGTTACTTAAAAACAAAAAATCTTAGAGAAGCAGCACCTGCTTCACCCTACCCAAGCCATGTACTTGCTTTCTCATCAGTGGTTTCTAGCTAAGAAAAGGCTGACCATTCCCAGGCGGACAGATGAATCCTTAGCAGAGCTTACTTCCCAAGCGTCTGCTTAGACTTTAGGCTCTGTTCACCCTGCCCCATCACTTCCTCAATGCTGCAAAAAAAAAAAAAAAAAAAAAAAAAAAAAAAAAATCACAAGCTAAAAACTGCCAATTGCAGATGATCTCAAGGTGAGTTCCTCTTTCCCTCCACTCTTGACCCCATCCTAAGTCACCTCCAGCCTTGCTGCAGAGTAGCCAATAGGTGCTCCTGAACAGTGCTGGCTCTCCCGGGTTGGCCACACTTCTCACAAATATTCCCATCCTTGTTCCATCAAGATACTCCCTGTGAAAAGACCCATTTTGCCCCTAAATGCTACACTGAGGTACTCCGGAGTTCCTGGGGGACATCTTCCTGACTGGGGGGGGGGGGGGGGGGGAATCATCCTGTACAGCAAAGAGAGGGTTACTGGACTCCCAAGAGCTGAGTTTCAGGGTAAGGGACAGGCCGAGCCTTCCCGCTTGGCCTCCTGATTTGGAAAAGCATCACTTTTATTTTTCACAAAGACCGCAAGACCCCCAAGGAGGTGGGTTAACAGGAGCCCCCCAAGCCCAACACCTGTCAGCCTAAGCACAGGGTTCCCAGGCCCCAGGTACACGTCAGGTGCTTCCAGGGATAGGAGCATCTATCCTTTCCATGCCCTTTGCCCTGCATCCCCAGTCTGGTTTCTCTCAAGCTCCTTTCCTAGAGCACCCAGGGCATGTTCGAGGACCACCTCTGGCTCCCACCCCCAGGTCTCCACAGCTCTTATCAGATTACAGCCCACCACTGGAGACGATCCTCTAGGGGGCCGATGCCTACCCACCCCCTTTGGGTCCAAGAAGCTTGGATATCTGTCTCATCTAAAGTGTGCTGCAGGCTCTGTTGGCCTGATTTCATTTTTCAAAGGTCCATTTCATATTTGGAACAGAGTGTAAGTTATCACAGGAGCTTCATGCTGACACCACAGGAAAGACAGTGACTGAGGGCACCGCGCTGGCTGACACACTTCACCCAAACTGGAGCCTGGCTAGAAGCTGGGGGGTGCAAAGAACAGGCTGCAACAGGAGAAGACAGTGGAGGAGATTCAAAGAAAGGATGGAACAAGGGAGGCTCTATGACAGTTTTTTGCTGTCCAAGACACGATTCTGAGTCAGCATGGCCTACGAACCTTCTTGGGGCAGGTCCTGCCAGATCCCCATACACAGGGACGTTGGGCCTAAAACCATAAAAGGACAGAGGGCAAGCCAAGCCCATTTGTTATTCCTTGCCCTCCGTAAAAGGGTTCGGGGCCTTGGTCTTCCCAGCGGTCACCTAGAGCATGGCTAGGGAGGGCCTCGGAGATTTCCCGCCCTACTGGTTTGTTGCACAACCAGAGAGAGGGCCGTGCACGCTTCCCAGTCAAGTGCTGGAGGGCCCAGAAATCCCCTCACACACTCAGTCCCCTCAATAAAATGTCCCCCAACAGGCACAGTCTTAGCAGGTAAAAGGGGCTGGTTTAGGCTCTATCCAAAGTCTCCGTTCAAAGTTACCTAGCATGCCGACAGCTTGAGGCAGGTTGCAGATATACAAAATAGGTGCCCTCCTTCGACTAAAGGTGGCACTAGGAAAATTCTCATCGGATACTGAGTATCTCTAAGTTAGAACAACCATGAAAACCACACCAAGAGGGTGGGCCACTTGTAGCCCAACGTAGCTAATGGTCGCAAGCAATTATATGAATAAAAAGAAACTATGAATAAAAAGGAAAAAAAAAAAAACTTACCTCATCTACAGACACAGGCAGGATGACTCGGCTACAAGAGAGGGAAAACAGTATCAACTTCAGGCCTGAATGCTACCCAAGGCCATTACAGCACCACTGTAGAACAGTCTTAAATGTTCTGTTGCACATGGCATATGCTCACTGCCGAAAACCCAGCAGAGAATGGCCCCCTGAGTGCTATGAGGCAGGATCGTCTGTGCCCTTCAGCCCCAACCTAGAACCTGTGATTCAGTGCAAGCCTGTCCCCCTACGGGCTACTTCGCAGGCCTCTGACTCACATTTGGAGCTGTCTTCTTCTTCCTTTCCCCCACTGATATCTTTCCCAGCAAAACGAGGACCCCCCCTCCCCCCTCCCCTCCCCCCCCCCCCCTCCCCCCGCAAACTCTGAAGCCAAGATGAGGAGTCAGACCTGAAGACTCAGGCCCTGGGGATTTCATCTCTACGGGCCCAATGTCCTGACGATGGCCCTCAAGGTAGAAAGCTAGGAAGGGACCAAGCTCCTTCAAAGCTTAATCACCCCAAGAGCACACACCAACCATCTCTGCTATGAGGCAGGATATTGCAATACAAGCTACTATCACAAAGTCACCAAGAGAGGACACTCGACTTGTGTCTTCAACTCCAGAAGCTGTCCAAAGGCACCCCAATTGACAGTTTCCTTTTACTTCTTCTCCATCTTAACGACCACTGATTGTGGGAGGTGCCAACAAGCCATGACCAACAAGTCATGCCCAGCCAGGTCTCACGCCCGTCAGCATTCCACAGAGGTGCGAGGGCTAGTGGCAGAGCAACAGCCGAGACCCAGCTGAAAGCCGCGCGGTCAGAGAGGTGAGACCAAAACACTTGGTTGTATTCATACAGACGAGGCCCGCTCCCGAGCTCAGGTTCTCAGTGCCCAGACCCCAGCTGGCACGCCCTGGAGCCTCCTACACCTCGCACGCTTGGCGAAGCGTGAGCTGCTATGTTCTCCTTCCTAGGCAGTGCTTCCGACAACTGGGATCTGTGCTCCAGGCTGCTAAACAGTCCGCTCACCATTTTCCAAATCCACAAAGGTCCCCCAGGTAGCAAGAAGCACACAGGGGTCCGAGAAAAACATCACACTGAAGGCAAGGTGCGGGGCAAAAAAGGAGCAGGAAAAACAAAAGGGGCTTCAAGTGCTCACTGCCCTGCTAACCCCCTCCTCCAGAATGACTCAAATAACACAAATCCTGCAGGTTACTGGATGCCGCCGCGAATGCCCTCCTGCCATTAGAGAAAGCCGACAGCTCAGAAAAATACTTCCAACGTGGAGGCCACAATTTCTGCACCCTCAGAAGAAACTTCCTAGAAAACAATACGCCTTTTATCTGCAAGAACAGCAGTAAGAATCACATCCAAGAATTTGCAGAAATCAAATCCAGGAGAATCCTGTTAGAGGAAGTGTCAGAAAAATCACCAGGGAAACCGCCAGACCCTGGGTAGGCACCAAGTCTCCCCCAGCTCCTGACGGGATGCTCTGAGGCTGCCTTACGTGACAGCCGCACACCCGGACGTCTCTCCCTGGCTCCTCAGGAGCAAAACCACTTTAGCAGCAATTGGGTGCAATTCCAAAGGATAGGGCCACAGGGGCAGTGCTGGGCTGAGACTGGAGCTGTGCTCACTTCAGTGTGACCTTCACTTCCACCCTTCCCAGAGCTGCAGCACTGCAGCCACGGCCAAGTGTCTCGGATGCCCCCCTCCTCGGCCCCTGCCCCAGGACGCACACACTCGCCGGAGCACACGCGGGGCACAAGTCAGGCAGGAAGGAAACGCAGATGCCAGGCAGGCTCTGCAGCCCCGGCACCTTGGACCTTTCCCTGATAGGCTTCAAGGGTAGAAGAACAAAGACTGGGGAGGAAGGCCCTTTCTTCAAAACTCACTCAGATCTCTTCTGAAGGTCCCTTCCCTGCCTGACCTTCTTCACAAAACTACAGGTTTCTACAGACTCTGGAATTCACTTGGGAAGAGATAAAAAGATCAGGAGAATGGGATGGGATGGGAAAAGCCTGTTTTCTGGACGGTCGAGGTTAAAAGCCAAAGTGCACCATGCTCTCCTCCCATTGGTATCCCAAGGTTCTTCCTCCTCACCATACCAAGCTCCAAGCTCTGGCTGGATCAACATCAGACTGGATGTCAAGAACCAGAGGTGGAGGGGCTCCAAAAAATGCTGTTCAGATGAGGTGTCCAGCTGGGACGACAGCTTGGGTCTCTGCTCCCTTTGTTATCCAAAGCGCCACACTATGTCCTAAATGTCCTAAACACCTCCAAGGAGCAAGCCATATGGGATGGGGCAAAGTGCTTTCAATGACAGAATGGAAACAGCCCTCCGCACACCTGCCTGGCTACCAAGTGAGTTCCACCAGTTGCTCTCTATGGGGACATCTCCCCCCTCTGGATTTCCTGGGCTTCTGACCCAATGCTGCCCACCCACCCTCTTCTCCAGGGAAGCACAGTTTCACTGTAAATTCTACACACACGCATTCAATCTCTCCTCTTTGGGGGCAGGGAGGAAGCCCTGAAATGTTTACTTGGAACCATGAGCTTCAGTGATGGGTCATCTAGTGTTTGAAAGATTTAGCCATCTACACATCCCCAGCTGTCATCCAATCCCCTGGATTTCAGGAGCAAGCCTTCTGCCCGCAACACCTACCAGAAGTCACTAGTTTTCCACCCCAGTCACTAGTCGAGAACTCCCTCACCCTTCACTGTCTTTCCTCAAGTAATGGCTTTATGGGCACCTCCTTAATTTCTCAAACCAATTTCCCTCTTTGCACCAAGACTGAGATTGCCCTAGAGACAGGCTGCCCCTGCCCCCTAACCCCTACTCCAATACGTTTATTTATTACATACATTCACAAACCTACTCCCTCTCCAAACTGTCCTCTACCCTGGTAACATCCCAGCCCTCTCCAGCACTATAACTCCCACAAACCAGCTCCTCCCCAATATTTTCTGGATGCCTTCCCCAAGTGTCCCCCAAGTCCCAAGCAAACATCCTAAGCTTCTTTCCAAGTACCTCCTCCCCTGCACCTACCACTTAGGCACCATGTCACGCCACCAGTGCCCTCTGCAATCTTCTTAGACCCTTCCTCTGTCACCCAAGCCTGGCCCTAACTCCCTGCACCTTTCCCTGTGTGCACTTCCTTACAATCCTCCCCATGCCTAAGGCGGCCACTCCTCATACTCCAGGTCCCCCTCACGCTCCTCTCCACCATCTCAGCTCCATTCCTGAAGCTGTCTTAACTGTTCCTCAGCCCCTGAAGCCTACTCCTCCTTCTCCCGCCAGTCCCCGCGGCCACTCCTGTAGTTCTGGCGGGCCCCTTCGTCCCTCTGCCCCCACTGTAGGGCCACCACGCATCTCCATCCCCTCAAGCCCCTCCTCATGCCCTGCTGGCTCTCACTGTCCCCTTGACCCCATCTCTGGCCCTGTCCAGCCCTCATTGTCCCTTTGGCCTCTTCTCTCAGGCCTATTCGGCCCTCACTGTCCCTCAGGCCCCACCTCAGGAGCTGTCCGTATCTCTCTATCCCCGTTGGCCCCACCTCAGGCCCTTTCCGGCCCTCACGGTCCCCTCAGCCCCTGCTGGGCCGCCCAACAGCCCATCCATTGCTCCCCATCCCCGTCCGGTCGCTGCATCCACTCCGCCAAGCCATCAGGCTCCCTGGTCGTCATCCCCGACTTTCCCTTCCTCCCCGCTTCCGCACGGCGCGCCGGACACTCACTACTCCTTGAGCAGCACCATGTCGCTCCGCAGCTCGGCGGCTGCCCGCTGCCCGCCCGGCCTCCCGCCCGCTTCCCGGCGGCCGCTCTCCCCGTGGCCCGGCCCGGCCCTGCTGCCTGCGCGCCTTCGTCGTGGTCTGCTCCGTCCCCGCCGCTCTCGCTGCGGTCGCCGCGCCGGCTTCTGCCGCCCCGGCCTTGCCGCCTCCCGCGCCGCTGCCGACGCCGCCCGGAGCTCCGGTTCCGCAGCGCCGCGCGGGGGCGGGGCGTCTCTGCGGCAACCAGAGCGTCACACGCAAGCGGTGCGCGCTGACCTCAGCGCGAAGGCGGAGCCTTCTCGGGCCCGCCCCCTCCATCCTTAAGTGGGCCGCGGCGCCTGCGTCCTCTTCCGAGGTGGGCCCCCAGCGGGGGTCAAGAACTCCCCGCCGCCCGCCCAGGGCAGTAGGCGAAGCGGACATCAAGGTGTCGCGTGGGGACCTAGGTGTGACTGTTTTGCACCTGTACGTTTGGCCCCCCTCAGCGGGGTGGGTTGAGATCAAGGAAACAGTTGTGCCAAGAAAATATTTAAAATAGCCAAATTTACATGCAACTGCTGTTCTAAGTGCTTGACTCCTCACAACAACTCTACCGGAAAAAGTTACCATTACTGTCCGCATTTACAGGTGAGGAGGAGGAGGAGGCAGAGGCTAAAGGAATTGCTCAAAAGTGAATGAATGGCTTGTTCAAGTCCATAGAGAGCATGTGATGGAGATTTTCACCTAACAGTCTTAGTGTGATGTCATTCATCCAATAAGTGTTTGCAGAGTACCTGCTGTGTACCAAAACCTGTGCTTTTTTTGAAAGAATGAACCGAGCAGAAATGAGAAAAGGCCCGTGAATAGTGAAACACAAGCTTGATGGGATTACACTGGAGGTATAGTCCTCAAAATTTTCCTGGAAGAAGAGGGTTTGTTTGGTTTTTTTCACTTTGTTTTTAAGATTTTTTTTTTTTTATAAAGGAATCCCCACACCCATCGTGGGGCTCAAACTCACGACCCTGAGATCAAGAGGCACATGCTCTATGGAATGAGCCAGCCAGGCACTCCCCGGAAGAGGAAGTTCTAAGCTGAGGTCTGCAGAGAGCTTGGAAAGGGAGAGTTTACCAGGCTGAGTGGGGAGAGGGTTGGGGGCAGATAATGCAGTTCCCGGCAGGTGATGATAAGTTGTTTGGAGTCCATCCTAAGGGGGCTGGGGCCTTTTAGGGGTTTTAAGCAGGTTTGGTGTTTGGAGGCTCACTCTGAGCGATGGGTGGAGAGGGGATGGCGGGGGCCAGAGCAGAGGCAGGGTGACCAGTAAGGAGGCCTCTGCAGAAGTCCAGGTGAAGATGACAGTGATGGGAAAGGGCAGTGGAGGGAAGCAGCTCAAGAGGTGATATCAGCAAGGCTTGTTGACTAATTGGCTGAGGAAGAAAGGAAGAAAACCACCCAGGTTTCTGGCCTGGGAGCCTGGGTGGGCAGTACTGTCTTCAGAAGAATACCAGAAAGGTAGATTTGCACAGCAGAAGATAATGACTCCACGGGTGGACTTGAGGGACAGCCAGGTGATGGTGGGTGGGCTGCCACTGTACGGATTTGGGAAGGGAGGGTGGAGTAGGTGGCATATTGCTGTCAAGCCATGACTCGTACCCCAGGACAGCTCTGAGTATTGCCCATGTTGGCCACTCGTTCATCAAATCCTAAAGTAGGTGCGTGGATTGCCCCAGAAATCCAAGCCCCTTGAAGGAAGGCCAAGAGAAGAGATATTACCACCCAAAGTCCAAGTTGAACTGGACCCTGATCCCCTGACCCTTCAGTAGAGGGCTTTTTCTCCTACATAATAGCAGTGAATAGTTGTTTAACAATCGCCATGTGCTAGTTCTCTCCAGAAAGTAACCGAACCATGCCCTCTGGGAGCCTGAAGTCTAGTTGGGACAACTAGTGAATTCACTCAGTAAATACTGATTGAGCTCCTGGCCCTGTCCTGGGCTTTTTTCTCAGCACTTGGGACACGGGGGGTGACCTAGAAAAACCAGGTCCTTCCCTTGTTCAGAGTGAGGGAGTGGAGTATAAACAAACACAGAAATAACTTCAAGTAGTGATAAATGTTCCGGAGAGGCTGAACGTGGTGACTGTGGGCAGTGGCAGGTGACATTAATGGGGTGGTCAGGGAAGGCGCTTAGAGGAGGCGAGGTTTACACTGAGCCCTCCATGATGAGAGGAATTATTGCTAAGCAGACTCTTAGTTAACAAAAGCTGAGACAAAGGGGCTTGGAGGGCTGTGCTGGGCTCTGGGGAAAGTAAGAAGCAAAACAATAATCAAAATGCCTGAGAAACAGCCCCTGCTCTTGAGTCGCTCACAGGGAGGAGGACTTGCAGTTTTGGAGAACTGTAACTCGTGACACAAGGTAGCTTGTGACAAAGGGGAACATGTGTGACACAAAGAACAGGTCCAAGGAGAGGCCTCTCTGGGCTGCAGAGGCGTGGGAAGCATCCTGGGACAACAGGCACTTGAGCCACATTGGAAGAGGAAATGGCATCTCCAGAGGGAAACTATGACATGCAAAGGTGCAGAGGCAGAACGCTACGAGGGCCTCTGGTTAGCATTCGAGCGTGTTCTGCGTGGGCACACAGGTGGGACTGAGTGCCAAGCTAGAGAACTGTATCTCTGTTCCGGGGACAGGGGGCAGCCACCCAGGGCCTTAAGGAACCCCCAGTCCTTGTCACCCAGATCCAACGGTTAGAGAGATTTTGCCGCTCATGCTTTATCTCTTTTCTGGAACATTTTATTTTAAATGTTTACGTATTTTTTAGAGAGATCGCGCATGCGCGTGAGCGGGGGAGGAGCAGAGGGGAAGGAAGGGACACAGGATCCGAAGCAGGCTCTGCACTGTCAGCACAGAGCCTGATGCGGGGCTCGAACTAAACTCACAAACCGTGAGATCACGACCTGAGCTGAAGTCAGACGCTTAACAAGCTAAGCCACCCAGTCGCCCCTTTTCTGAAACATTTTAAAGCAGATCTCAGACATCATACCACCTCACCCCTCTATGTTTTGGTATGCATTCTAGGAATAGGAATATTTTCTCGAAAACCCATGCCATTGTCATACTTAAAAAATTAATAATTTCTTTTTTTAAATGTTTATTTATTTTTGAGAGAGAGACAGACAGACCATGAGCAGGGGAGGGGCAGAGAGAGACGGAGACACAGAATCTGAAGCAGGCATCAGGCTCTGAGCTGTGGGCACAGAGCCCTATGTGGGGCTGGAACTTATGAACCTTGAGATCATGCCCTGAGCCAAGGTGGATGCTTAACTGACTGAACCACCAAGACGCCCCAACAATTTCTTTTTTTTAATGTTTATTTATTTCCTTTGAGAGAGAGAAAAAGAGATAGCATGAGTGGGAGAGAGGGCCAGACAGAGAGAAAGAGAGAGAGAATCTTTGAGCAGGCTCCATGTTCAGCCTGGAGCCTGACACGGGGGTTTGATCCCATGACCCTGGGATCATGACCTGAGCCAAAGTCAAGAGTCAGATGCTCAACCAACTGAGCCTCCTAGATGCTCCTCTTTTTTTTTTTTTTTTTTTTTTTTTTTTAAGTAATATCGACCCCCAATGTGGGGCTTGAACTCATGACCCTGAGATCAAGAGTCACATGCTCTACCAACTGAGCCAGCCAGGCACCCCAAATTAATCATTTCTTGATATTATCTCCTACGCAGTTCATATTCAGATTTCTCTTATTATCTAAAAAATATTTTGCAGTTTCTTTTAGATAAGTTCAGTGTCTGAATAAGGTCTACATTTCCCCCACATTTTAGCTTTGCGATGTTTCTTACATCTTCCACTCTAGCAAGCTCTGCTTCGGGTGTGTTTAAGAGTTAGCCCTCACATGCGGGTGCCACAGCACTTTCTAGCTTGGCCCCCTGGGAGTCCTTAGCCCCGCTGTGGGAGCAGATCCCCCGGTGCCCCATGCCTTCCAGTCCTTCCGCCTGTATGAACTTGGGCAAGGTACTTAACCTCTCTGTGCCTTAGCTTCCTCAGTTGTAAAACTGGGCAATGATTGTGCCTGCCTGCTAGGAATCAGGAGACAAGGCAGTGTCCTTGAGGCCATCTTGTGCAGTGCATGGCACATTTCCATATCATCATTATTGGGGAAGGGGTGTTGTGAGGAAAGAGGGATGGACGCCACCGCCCCTTAAATCTACCTCTCCGATGGCATCTGGGTGGCTCAGTGGGTTGGGCGTCCCACTCTTGGTTTCGGCTCGGGTTACGATCTCACAATTCAGGAGTTCGAGCCCCGCATCAGACTCCACGATGAGTGTGGAGCCTGCTTGGGATTCTCTTTCTCTCTTCCTCTGCATCCTTCCCCCCCCCCCCCCCCCCCCATCTCTCTCTCAAATAAGAAAATGAAAAATAATTTAAAAAACTACTTCTCCAGGCTCCAGGCTTAAAATCTCGAGTGTCACAGTGACCTCCTATCATGTCTCCTTCTTTGTTTCTCTCCCTCTTTCCATCTCTATCTGCACCAGAATTTCTGTCTTCTCTCCCTCCCATATTCCCTCACCAATTCTGTCTCTCCTGTCTCTTTGTATCTCTCTCTGTCTCTGTATCTCTCTGTACCTTTGTCTCCCTCTCTGTTCTGTCTCTCTCTGCCCTCTGTTTCTCTGTATCATTCTGTCTCTGTCTTTCCTCTCTCTGTCTCTCTTCACTTCTCCTCCTGCCTGTCCTCTTCAGACCTCTCTCTGCCTCTCCCCAGCCCTCTGGTTTCAGTCTTTGTCACACTGCTCTGTCTGGGCGATGACCTTCAGCCAGTGTTTCTGCCATCTTCTCTTCCCAGCGGTCTCCTGCCCTGGCCTGTGTGCTGTTCGCTCCACCTTGGACTTCCTCCTGCCTTCGTCCTCACGTCTGTGTATCTCAAAGCTCCGACCCCCGCCCAGGTCCTCCTGGCTGGCCGGCCCTGTGACTGCTTGGGCCACAGCCACACCTGGAACCCACCTCTGGGTATCTCGAGGAGACTGTGTTTCACTGTTTCCGTCTTCTGCTGTGTCCCTTCCTGGCTGGCGAGGGCATGCTCTTCCCCTTTCTCAGTGTGTGTCAGCCCCTTTTCAGTTCATTTCTGTCTGTCTCTCTCCATTTTCAAATTTCATCTTCCAAATATTTATTGAGCAGCTGTTCCTTGCCGGGCACCATTCTGGGCCCTGGAAGTATTGCAGTGACCAGGACAGAGCATGGGGCAGCTTTCAAGAGGCATTCATTCTAGTGGAGAGACAGACACCGGACAAGAAAACAGACAAAGGCGTGACCCTGGCTGCTGGGCTGGACCCACTGGGAGGAGGAGGGTGTCGGCCAGTCCAGGCCACGGGCAGGCACTCAGCCAGTAAGGGCGGGCTGCTTCTGCCCTGCACTTTGCCTGACAATTCCCTGTCCCTAAATGGAGACTCGGCCCCTCTAGAAGCCAGACTAGAGTGTTTAACCCACTTGCTCCCTCCACAGCATTCATTATGCACCAGGCTTGGGGGAGACAAAGGGAAAAATGAAAAGGTCCCAGGCCAGATAGGGCCACAATCTGATGCAAGACAAACGTGTCACCTGCTGGAGCCAAGGAAATAGACAAGCAGTTGTTTGGGGCACCCGAAAGAGGCAAGGAGGCCCTGCACATTCTCCTCTCTCCTTACCTCTGGTGTGTTTGGTCTGCATACAGTGGAAAGCTATTTGAGCAGCCATGAGAGTTTTTAAAAAATTGTTTTGAGCCGACAGTTGAAAATGGGAATTAAAAAAAATTTTTTTTAATTTTTATTTGAGAGACAGAGAGAGAGAGAGAGCACAAGTGGAGGAGAGGGGCAGAGGAAGAGAGAATCCCAAGCAGGCTCCCCACTCAGGGCAGAGCCTGATGCTGGGCTTGATCCCACGACCCTGGGATCGTGACGTGGCCAAAACCAAGAGTCGGACGCTCACCTCACTGAGCCACCCAGGTGCCCCGAGAAAGAGAATTTTTAAAAAAATAATAAAATTTAGGATTTTCAGCTTCTCCTGAAAAAACTCAGAAGATCTGACAGACAACACTAGGCTCATTCCCACGTGGCCACGATAGAGTGGGGTCAAGGCTGCCCTTTAGATGGAGGCTGTGGCCTCCACGTCCCCCCAGTCCCCCCCCCCCAAGTCCTCCTGTGTCCCTGGCATGGAGGTCAAGGGCTAACAACGCCTGCATTACCAGAGACCTTATGCTGTGGCTCTACTTACGTTAGAGAAATATTTCTCTGTGCTTTCTCAGTCAAACATGGGGAAAGGAAAGGTAGCAAAGGGATGTGTCAGAGCCTTAGCTTTTGAATTTGCAATCCTGACAGGTAGGAGCTCCCACACATACCCAGGTAATATTCCCTCTCATCCTTTCCCCAGCTGGCCCCTGAGGCCATGCACATCCCTCCCCTGGGCCTCAAGCCCCCTCCACACAATTAGGGTGAGGGGCCAGGCCATCCCTTCCCTCCCTGGGATGGGGATCTCCTTGTGGCTTCTCCGGAGAGGCCCAGTGGCTCTCTCTCTCCCTCTCTCTCTCTCTCTGCCACTGCCCAGGGCCCTGGCAGGAGGGCAGCCAGCATGGTGGGAAATCTTAGAAGGAGCAGTCATGCCCATGACCACCACCTTAGTACGAAAGAAAAGAGATGAGGATGAGCTCCCTTTAGAACCAGAATTCACCAGAAGCCTTGGTCTTCCCACCCAAGAGGCCCCTCACTCTGTCCCTCCCCCACCTCTTAAAATAGCCACCCAGAAGGCCAAGCCAGCAAAGCTGGGCCATGGCAAGGGCACCATAGGGGAGGGGTGGGGGTCAGGGAGCACACGTCAGACAAGTGACACAGAATCTGAGCAAAAGGTAAGGGGCAGAAAGACGGGGGACTTAGGAAGAGACACGGGAGCAGAGGAGGAAGTAGTTGTTAGTCATTCTCAGCATACATTTATTGAGTGCTTACTGTGTGCCAGGAAGTAAGCCAGGTGCCAGAAACAGCAATAGGGCCGGGAGTCAGGGTCAGTTACTGAGGAGCGGTGTCACTATTGACCCTGGTTGACACAGGGCACCGATGAACCCTTCAGGCACCACTCAGGACCCAGGCCTTCCCAGCCATGGAAAGGGATTCAGCGAGGCAAGACCCTCTGCCTCTTCTCCAGCACACAGACAAGCTCCTACACGCTCCTCAAAACGCGTCCACACCTGACGTGCCCGGAGCACATCTCAACTCACACGTGCACACACGCACACACTGAGGCACAGCCAAGCAGTTGTGCAGGAGGTGGTACGGAGGTGCCACCTACATGCAGTGACCCGAGTCACCCTGCTTAGCATGAACTGTCGGGGCGCCTGAACACCCACCACTTAGAAATTATCTTGAGACGCTTTGGGGCCGAGTCACTTACTAAAATGTGAGAAATAAACGAAAAATAACAATGAACAAGATGAACAAAGGGACAACTTCTTAAGGCTTTTGCTTCGAGAGGGGTTCTGAGAGGGATACGGGTCAGCGGAAACGGACCTCACTTCCTTTAGTTGGCCACAAGTCTGTTCCGGTCAGAGTTGCCTAAGGTAGATGTCACGTTGTATGGATGGGGTTAGGGTGGGGACGGTCTTTGTTCCCTGTGCTATCCGCAGTATAGCACTGTACATGTGCTTTATGCCCATGTCCACCTACCTCCCAGTGAGGGGATCACCTCCATTTTACAGGTAAGGAAACTGAGGCTCAAGACTTGCCTAAGGCCACGGAGACAGTATATGCCGTGGGGCCTCTAACCTCTGCTCCTCCTCTCACTGCCTCCTTGGCACGGGAAGATAAGGCATGGAGCCTTACCTGGGATGGGTCAAGAGGCTGGGAGCTGCCAGGGGCCCGGGTTCAGTCTCGGATCCACCCAGGAGGCTGAGAATGACTGACTTCAAAGGTGAATGTGCTGTCTGCAGAGACCCAGGGGCACGGGTGGTGGCCCCCTGCTGGCAGGGAGAGGCTGGCACTGTGGCAGGCTACCCACGTGGAGGATGCCACACCTCCTTCTTGACACTGTGTCCTCACCCCAGGGCTTGGGTAAGTTAGGAAATGCGTGGAAACAGCCTCACAGAGCCTACCTGTTCACCCTGACCTTGCCCCCAACCCTGGGGGACCGGGGTGGGGGCTGCAGCCTATGGAAAACCAACTCTTTCACTTTGGGGGTCCTGGGCTCCTAATCCTCACAACCCCACGACCTATACCGTTTTGGGAAAAATGGGCTATCACCCTTGAGTTGGTCCCCTGGCAATTGGAACAGGTAAGGCGCCCACCACCCCAAGAGCCTGTGAGGAGCCATCATATTCTCCTTCAGAGAAGAGGGGAGCTGGTGTTTAAACAGCCTCTGAAGCCCGATCCTGTCGAGAAGACTTCTCAGAGCTCTCTGACAGGAGCCCCTGACCACAGAGTGCCAACCACTCGTCCCCACACCCCCACCTTACGTGTCTGCTCAGACTCACACAGGCTGATGCAAGTGCATCAACAACTCCACGGAGCTGAATGTGCTGCTGTCTGGGGCAGTCCTGCACGTATACCCCCAATACCAGGTGTGTCCCCATTTTCAGTGTCCTTGGGGCCCAGGGCAGAGTGATGCCCCCCTCAGACTGCAAAGCCCAGGGGCCATGACGATGGGGGCTTGAGCAGAAGTTCCTTTGACCACGCCGATTCTGGATACAAGAGGGAAAGGAGATGGAGCAAAACCAAAAGGAACCCACAGGGGCCTGCAACCATAACTGTGGGATTTAGAAGGGTTGGAACTTTCCCCAGCAGCGTTTGCAGGAAGCCAACCACAAAGGAATGACTAGACTCCCAGACAGGAGTCCAGGAAGACTAGACAGGAGGAGACCCCTGGCAACGTTCCTGAGGACGGCCCAGCCCCCTTCCTCTCTCCGACCAAAAGCGCAGGACCAGGCATCACTTCCTGCTCCTTCCCACGAGGAGCCTGGAGGCTGGGGGGGTGGGACGAGACCAGAGGGCTGTGGCCACTTGGTGTCCACTGCCTTTGACCAGCTCGTGGTCCCTTTCCCACCCCAGGGCACTCTTCTCAGGGTGGGGGTGACCAGAGATTTGCTCCCCCTTGTACCCACCAGTCTCCAGGGCCAAGATGACTCTACTAAGTAGAGCTCAATCCAGGCTCTGAGGAAGCTCTTGGCTCCAGGAAATGGAGACCATGCCTGGCTTTTTGCTTCCTTTCCCTGGGCTGTTGCTGCCCTGCTCCCAAGGCCCAGTGGGCCCTGGGACTGATGCTCCAAATGGAATGTCCTGGCCTAGAGGGCCTTGGATGCTCTAATGACTTCAGGAGTCCTGGCTCTAACCTTAAGCATGTTACTCCACCCCCGGGCCTCGAGTTTTCCAGCTATAAAATAGGGATAGTATCTAACTCCTGGGTTATTATGATTCAAGGATGATAACAGGAAAATATGTAACCCATCAACTCCGTACTGTCAGAGCAGAATGACTGGCCCCCGACAAGGGGGTGGGGGCGCAGTTACCTGACCCATCTGGTACTGCTCCATGCACTGTTGGCCTTGGACTCTTTTCCAGCCTGCCCTCTAGTTTCTCAATGCCTGCTTCTTCTCACAAAGTGCCCATGTCCTGCAGGTGGGTTGGGAGAGATAGGCAGCAGCTCCTTTTGGCCGGGCCTGGGCGCTGCTGTGGACGACATGGGCCCTGTCTGTACAACCTCAATACGGAAGGGCCCTTGCTAATTAGCCATCTCCCCAAATTGTACTCCTCTGTGTCCCTAGGTCTCGAAATTTGGGTGCCCCAGAATCACCAGGTGGGGCTTAGCAAAATGTAGATTGTCAATTCTCCGGGCCAGAGGCGACACCTGGCGTTGACCTTTTTAACAAGCACCCGAGGAGTTCCTGCTGCCGGTGGTCATTAGACCGTATGTGGAGGACAGCTCTGACTGCTAACACCATACCCCACCTGGCCTTGGAAGCCACAGGTCCACGAACATGACAAAAGTACAACACCTGCCTGACTTTAACTCTGCATTTCCCAAATTTGACCATTTATTTATTTATTTATTTATTTATTTTTAAAAGAAAGCTCTGTGTCCAACATGGGGCTTGAACTCACAACCCCAACATCAAGAGTCACATGTTCTACTGACTGAGCCAGCCATGTGCCCCTGACCAGGAAAGTTGTTTTTGTTTTTTTGTTTTTTTTTTTAATTTGAATAATTAACATCTCACAGAACTGGTGTTCTGAAGAACGGTTTGGAAAATGTTGATCTGGTTCTCTCTCCTTTTTAAAACTATTTGTTTTAGGGGCGCCTGGGTGGCTCAGTCAGTTAAGCGTCCGACTCTGGGTTTTGTCTCAGGTCACGATCTTACGGTTTGTAGGATGCAGCGCTGAGTTGGGCTCTGCGCCCACAACACACAGCCTGCTTGGGATCCTCTCTCCCTCTGCCCCTCCCGGCTTGCTTGCTTGCTCTCTTCCAAAAATAAACTTTAAGAACAGCAAAAATAATTGTTTCAAACAAATATCTTGTTTTTTAATGTTTGAGTGGACTGAAATCTAGGAAAATTAGGTGTGTTCAAGGTGCTCGACCGTTAATGCAGGACTCGAATTTGGGCCTGGGTCCGTCCTTTACTGTTCTCCACCAGTTTCCCTCACCACTTTCTGCTTCTGTCTCTTTGAGCCTGAGGTTCTCCTGGGTCACCTTGTGTCCTGAGCTCAGGAGGAACCCTCAGGGCAGCGGATCCAGGAATAAGAAATCTGAGTCGGGGATGGAAGGGATCAGGACTCGCTGTTTGGCTGGGATAAACAGCAGAGGCAGTCTGGCCCACACTTCTAAGATGTCTGTACAAGCGCAGTTTGTTTGGGGGTGGGGTGGGGAGTAAGGTCTCTTCCTGGCCCCACTGTAGCTTCTAAGATGGCAATCACCCAGAGAGATGGGGAGCGGCTGGCTGGGTAGGACTGGGGCTGCTCAGTGGCAAGAAATCTTGTCTTGCCTTTTCTCCTCAAGCTCAAAACAGGCACGTGTAGCCATTAACCGAAATGCTTAGCAGGGGCGTCCCTTACCAGGAGGAAAATGGATTTATTGCTTTATAAAAAGGAGTCTGATAAAACTTAAAAAGAAAAAACCCAAAAGTAGAAACCTAAAAATCAACCCACCCTGCTGAGCACTCCCAGGAAGTCTCAGACACATTTCTGGAGGCAGTCAGGTGGGGGGCTGGAAAGCCAGGCCCGCCTGGCAGAGGAAGGGCGGCCTCTTCCCGTAAACAGCTCCAAGGCCCTGGAGGAGTCTGCCGGCAGGGGGCGCTGTGGCCCCACGGCCTCAGACCAGCTCCAGGCCCAGAGTGAGGCTGCCTCCAGGACCCTGGGCCTGTGGCAGGCCTGGCTGGCTCCTGGGTGGCCCCGGGAAGATGAGGGCAGACACCCAGAGCCCACACCTTACCATCACCCCACCACACACATCCCTCACACGTATCACAGGGTCACACATCCCACTTACACATGTACACACACACACACACACACACACACACACACACTTAGGCCCCTCACCGTCCATCTCCCCGGCCAGGCCTGGACCTCCTCATCTGTCAGCAGCAGCCTGGCTTCCACCCCCATAAAAACAGCTGTGTGTGTAGGGGGTGCCCTGTTGGTGCTGTTTTAATTCCCTTCGGGTCACAGACTGGATGAAGGGTGGCAGTGGAAACTTGCTCCCTGCCCCGAGGGAGGAGGTGAGGGACTGCTAAGCAGCCTTGTCCTTGGCTCCTAGCCGTGCATGACTATCCAGCCCTCCGTCCCCTCCCCAGGCTTTAAGCCAGGGGGGCTTCTCCACAGGCCTATAACAGGAGGACAGGTCACAGACAGGCCACAGGGGGCTGGAATTACAAAGGAGTTAGCACCAACAACAGGAAGCGGGTCCTTCCTTCCTCAGGCAGCCTCAGACTGGCCGGGGAGGAGGTTGAGGGGCCAGGCGAGGGCGCGCAGACAGTGCAAGCCTTTGTCCTTGGGCAGGTGTGGCCAGTGGGCATGCAGCTGAGGGGCAGGTGGCAGGCAGTAGGTGGCAGACCCCTCTGCTTTGGCAAGAGGCAGAATCCAGACACTTAAGGGAGAGAGAGCCTGCCTGCTGGAGGTCCTCCTTGCTCCTCCTGCAGGCACCATTGTGCCTCAAGGCTCCGGGGCCCCTCGACAGTGGCAGAGCAAAGCCCAGGCCAGCCCTTGCTTCCAGCAGTAGGAACATCGCACATCCGGGCCCTCTCCCGTCCGTCCTTGCGCTGCAGAGCTCCAAGGCAGGACCAGGGCCCTGGGAGGGAGCGTGGACTCCAAAATGGTGAAGGAGAGGATCCTGAGGGTGCACGGAGGTCCTCTGGGATGGGGAGAAGGACACCGGTGAGTCACTGAAGCAAGGGCAGGAGGCCACAGTTCCGAGGCGGCGAGCGCTACACGAAAGCCTCTGGGTTGGAGGAGCCGTTCAGCTTGAGGAAAAGCTTGTCATCCTCCCTCTTCTGCTGTAGCTGCCTCTCCAGCTGGCGCCGGTAGCAGACGAGGTAGAGGGGGAGGCAGAACCCCAGCATGCTCAGGGCAAGCAGCCCCACATTCACCTGGAGAAGCAGAAACGAGAGCTGCCGTCACATGAGGCAGGGGGCCGGGCAGGAGCTGTGGTCTTTGCAGAGCCCGGCTCAAGAGCCTTCCCCACACTCAGGTTTGGACGAGGGGAGGTCACAGGAGGGGAAAGGAAAAGCTGAAACTGGACGAAGGGCCCAGGGCCCGTGGCTCCACATTCCAGTATCAGGATTCCCAGCTGAGAAGCCCTCGGGGCCTGGGCCCTCCACCTCTGACCTCCAGTTGTGAATATCCAGGGGTGGGGCCAGGAGTGGGGCACGTTCACAGTACCTGGTTAAAAATGCCAACCCTCAGCAGGAGGGCTACCCCAAAATCAGGTCCAGAAAGGATACTCTTCTTCTCCTACACAGCCACCGCTCACAGAGGGACCCTGAGTTCATCCTAACCGAAGTTCCAAACTGCCTCTCCTTGGGGCCCTGGAAGCTCCTGAGCAATGCCTCCCAGCTCCGAGTGGGCAGATGCCCATACCCCACTGCCCCACACCCTTCTTACCCATAGAGGGTCTCCTTGGAGGGGACCCATCATGGCCAGAAACAGGGGCTGCTGCAGGAGAGCGAAGAGAGCACTGACCAGCGACTGCAGTCCTGTGAGGCTGCCAAACTGGGTGGAGGGGTACCTGCCGGGAAGACAGGGGACCTGTCACCACAGGTGCCACTCGCAGGCTTTCCCAATGCTCCTCGGCCTCAACTTGGCCCCAGGTGTGCCTGCCTCGGATTAGTTTCTGCCAAGCAGTCCTGTGACTGTGAATTTCTCTTTCAGACCGGCGCGAGACCCCCGATTCTGGGGAGGACCCCACTCCACCCAGGCGTGCCCCAGGTCCATGGGTGTCTGGACGAGCTGAGTGGAAAGTGGTGCCAGCAGGACTCTGCGGCTTGGCAAACAGGCCCAGGGAGCAGGTTGGAGGCTGGCCCTGGCTCCGCTACGCCCTCATCCAGAGGAGCATTGTGTAATCACGGAAACTCGGCATCACACTCTTGGTGGACTCTCAGACTCTGCCAGGGCAGCAGCAACTTCCTCCTGGCATCGGGTGGAGTGGGGGACGACAGGCAGACCTGGAATGACCCCCGTGGGATGCTGATGGGAGGGGAGAGAAAATCTCAGCGAAATGTCAGGCTTTGTGGCCCCGGAGGTGAGAAGGGGCTCCCAGCGAGGAACAGGCTAGTCTTTGGTCAGAGACACACAGGAGACGGTGTTTGAGTTCCTTTTTTTTTTTTTTTTAAAGATTTTATTTTTAATTAATCTCTACACCCAATATGGGGCTCAAACTCAGAACCTCAAGACCAAGAGTCACATCCTCTACTGACTGAGCCAGCCAGGCGCCCCCATGGAGTTCCATTTTTGAGCCAAGCCCCAGCCCAAGGGGGAAAAACAACCGTAGTTCCTTCTGGATGTGTGGCCTCTTGGAAAAGGAGGCAGGTTTCATTTTAGCCAAGGCCCAAAAAGGCCAGTGGCAGAACCAGGCCCTTTGAGACTCTGGGTGAGAACAGTCTGACACATTGTGGGCTCAGTTATCCATGTCATTGCCCCTGTGGAAGGCCCTGTAGTTCTGGGCAGCCAGAGCCCTCCCCTGTCCTTCCCGTGAGCAACCAGGGCAGTCCCGGGGCTCAGCTGAGCAGCCATCCCCGAGGCATAACAAGCTACACGGGAGCACTGACCCTGGCGGGGGAACTGACTTCGTGTTAGATGCCAAGGCTTGTGGGCACCCAACTGTCGGCCCGCTGACCCACCTCCCGCCAGGTGTGACCTTCCCTTGACACACCCAACAGAAGCCCCGGTACCCATCCCCTGGCACAAGAAGATGAGCCCAGATGGCAGGCTGGCCCCCTCCAGGACCTCGGTCCTCCCAGGAACCTCCCTCAGGTCATTCCCTTACTGTCGGCCCCAGGCCACCCCCGGCAACCAGCACTTACACGGCGGCATACAGGCCCCCGACGGCAGAGTGGATGAATCCTCGCACAATCGTGTGCAGGATAAAGGAGAGGATCTGAGAGAGGGAGAGCAGAGTGTGAGCAGAGAAACGCGAGGGTCCCCACAGTCCTTGGGGTCCTGAGCAATGGCAGCACTGGCAACTGGTGTTGGCTCACACCAGCTCTCCAAGGGCCAATGCCCGAGTTGTCAGGGATTTTGTGAGCCAGCTATGAGACAGTCACTACGAAAAATTAAATTCATAAAGACTTAGAATTAAACAAATTATATAAAAACAGAGGTAACGGATACTCAGAATTCACCATTTCTTAATTATTTTGCTATTATCTGTGCTCTGGGGGTTTCTACGTTTATAGTCTAGTACGGCGGGAGTACCGTACGATGGCGTGTCACTGTGAATCTCTTTTCAACTGCACATTTGGGGACGTCATATCAGTTGAAATCAGCCATGGTGAAAGCATTTACACCAAGGAAATTGGCAAACACCGAGTCAGGGCTCCTCCTGCCTCCACCCAGAGTCAGCAGTTATAGATGTACTGACACAGCATTAAATAGGAGGTCATTAATCATGATTTGATCTCCTGCCTTTGCTGACCTGAGGATGGTGCCCAGAGGTCTCTGTGCCTGGTCACTCAGGTCCTAACGGCTGATAGCTTTCCTTCTCCCTACCCGAAAGTTCAGCTTCTTAAAAAGGCCACAGCTGGCCGGCTTGGCAAGCTCCAAGAAGCATTTGTAGATAATTCCTGAGGAGCGAGAGAGCTGTGTCCATTTTGCCACAGCCGCTGGGACCCTTTATTCGCCCTTTGCACACGGCCCTGCCATCCTGCTTAGCAGCCAGGACCTGTTCCCAGGAATGTGGGCGGCAGAGGGGGCAGGGGCTGCTCTCTGCAGTGTTGCAAGAGGGCTGTGCCCAACTATGCTTGCTCACACATCCTTGTGCAGGTTCCCCCTTTCCACTTCAAGTGTCTTGTTGCCTTTTCATAACTTTTCTTTCAACAAGAACTAAATAAAACACAAAGCAGAAGACTGTCCCTAGTGAGCACTGCCCCTTCATTAGACAAGGTGGTCAAGGCAAGGATCTATCGACCAGCCTTGTAAGAGGGGACAGCCACCAGGAAGCTGGGAGGGCACCAGGAATACAAAGACACTCTCACTGGGAACTGGAACAAGCCTCCAGTGGTTTACTCTGGTCTCACACAGAATGTCGGCACATGCACATGATAGTACCCATGGGCGGTGCACAGCTGGGTGTTCAATGTACTTCAACACATGGCCACTTGCAAAAAAAAAAAAAAAAAAAAAAAAAGAGAGAGAGAGAGAGACTCTGGCTTTCCTTCTGGACCTGGCCCAAGATACTATCTGGACTTGAGCTAACCCATGTGGAAGCAATGCCATTATTCAGGTCCCTTCAAAGTTCATAAACTTGGGGATTTAAAAAATCGTCATAATAAAAATAAACAAACTTGGAGATTGGCACTAGAACACTTTCATGGACGTAAGGGTAGAGCTGGGCAGGTGACAAAATCTACTTTGCTTGCAATGTCTGCCAAAAGTCAGCTTTCAAAAGCAACAAAAATCTTGTGAAAAGGAATTAAACTTTTGAACCCTGATGCCCAGTGATCATCACAGTCTTTCCCAACTCTCTACAACACAGATACCCCGTAGGCATTCTTGTACCAGAGTAGATGGTCCCATCAATGCCACAGATTAGCCAGACCTCTTTGGACCTCAGGTTTCAACTGTGTGAGCAAAAGCAAAACAAGGAGCCATACAACTACCCCACATAGTTCTGGGGGACAGTATGGTGGTGGTATTCACGGCATGCAAGATGCTCAAAAGGCCATGAAGAAGGATATGCCTTCATAGAGAAGAGTCTTCTGTGAAAGGCAATCCCAGTTTCATTTAGAGCTCACCCCCTGCATTAAGCACAGAACCTGGCAAGTAAGAAGCCCTTGGTAAATAACAGCGGGCTGGTTGGTTGTTGGTTGCAATAAATGAATGAAAAGTCACCATGGTCTTTGTTGATGGCTTCCATGACACATCACGTCCCTTCTAGTCTCACTGTCCCACATCCCACCCGACCTCTCCTTCTCCCCGTACCCACCTGCAGAGGCAGGTTGGGAATGAGACAGGTCACCCCAAAGCCCACAAGCAGCACATTTGTGAAGGCGAAGGCCCGCATGGCGTTGGTGACTTTCTGGATCTGCCGGTCTCGCTTCTTCTTCTTCTCGCCCCTGTGGAGACAGAGCACACACCGGAGCTGGGAGCTCCCTGAAGGAGGATGGGCTCTCCCAGGAAGTCACAGCTTACAGACGATGCGAGACTCGGAGACCACCCGAGCACATCTGAGGGACTGTCAGGGCGAGACCACCCCTAGGGACGCCCCCATTGCGCCCTCTGGACTGAGTGCTGGGTGTGAACCGCAGTGGAGAGGTTGGATGCAAGGTCATTAACACACTGCGCTGCCTCAGTGAAGACTGACGGGGAGGCAAGCAGCAGAGCACACCCAAGTCAGGATGTGGCGAAGCCCCGCTTCACCGCGGACTCCAACTACACCCAGATCCCTCAGGGAGCTGATGATAAGCCAGATAATAAGTCAAACAAGGGAGGGAGTGGATTTCCCCTTTGGGGGCAGGAAGGGGTGAAGGAGAAACAAATATGCAGTAGATGGAACCAGATGGCTTTAGGACCTGACCTAGATAACGGAGCATTCTCTGTAGCTATTTCCTTGTGAATTCACTATTAGGGATCCCAGTCCCACTGCCCACACAGATAACCCACGGACAACTGTAGGACATGCAACAATGAATGCCAAGTGCTGGAGACCCGGGGAGTCCCAGACCCACCACTTCCTCACTATGTGACCCCAGGCAAGCTACTCAAAGTCCTAACTTCAGTTCCCGCATTTGAAAAATGGGTTCAACACTAGTACGCACCTCATCCAGGTGCTGGGAGGCTTGACTGAGATACTGTGCATCAAGTGTTTGGCATGGGGCCCAGAGCAATAAACAGTGGCTCATTATATTAAGGTGGAGTCATGAAGACAGCATTTAACTCACCCTCTGATCTTGGAGCCCAACCTTTACGAACGCGGGGCTCCTGTACCTTGTTTCATGCTGACAATTATGAACAGATCTAGCAGTTCTGCGGTTATAGCAGCCTACTACTCCCACCGAGTGGAGTGAGCCTCGCAGGCAAGCAGGACTTTACCACGGTTTACCACTGTGCTATTCCTGAGTGGGTCCTCAGACACCCAGTGTCTGCACACAGACCTTCCTCCAGTTTCTCCCGTTCTTCCATCAAGCCCAGTGCTTTTCCAAACTTTCGGGTACCAAAGGATCTCCACAACGAAGTGATACACTCAAATCTGTGCTGAGCTAAGTGAGAGAGTGTTGGAAAGCCCTTACGAATAGCTTTGGGCACGACCCCCTCTTGCCTCTCCCGCTGACTTCAAAACCTAGGCCACCCACCCGGTTCCTGCCTAGCAGCTGACTCTGGGGCCAGGAGCTACGGGACAGGCCCTGTCTACGCACTGGTTGGCGTCTTTCTCCTCAGGTTCCTCAGAGGCATCTTCACACTCCTTCAGCCTCCAGTCCATGATGTAGCCAATGACAGGGGCTGTCAGCAGGCAAAGCAGCTGGAGCACACCGAAGATGGAGGTGTAGAGGCCAACTGGGGAGGAAAATGGGCTGCGTCGTGGGGGGCCCCTAGCAGAAGCCTGAGGCAGGTGCTGGGAGAGCCTGAGACCCCATAGGCCCTTCCGGGGTCTTCCACAGACCACCCCCACCACCCCTCACCGTGGGCCTTGAGGGGAGCCCAGAGACTTTGAACTCCAGAATCAAAAGTGGAGCAAGGGGCAGGCACCCTGTTCTCTTCTCCAAATCGTCTGCTTATTTCCAAGAAACAGCTAATGAAATCCAGTATGTCACAACGACATTCCCCAGAAGCTCCAGGAAGCGTCTATGACTCGGGAACCACAAAATTACCAATGCCTGGGACTGAGGCTTTGTGTACGACTAGTCATTAGTTTTCTGCCTCTAGAAATATACCAGGAAGGCACCACTCACAGGGGCTCTGACGTAAGGGCTCCAGTCTTCAAAGAGCCTTAAAATTATGATGCGATTTTTTTTCAGGCAAATAGAAGCTAAGGGTTGACTGCCCCTCCCCCACCCACAGTTCTGGCCAAGAGGGATGTTTCTTGGTCAGAGACTGGCTGGAGGGGATGTTGCAGTGTTCTTCGACAATCCCCCTGGCTTACCGGTAGCCATCACTGAATCAGGAAAGCAAAAGTAAAAAAGCAGAAAGGAGAGAGGTTAGCAGCAGAGATCTCAATGGTTATTATAGGGAGACGGGGCGTGGTAGCAGGCCAGCTCTGGGCCCAGCACACACATGCCATTTCCCACCAAGACCAGACTCTTAGAGCATCCAGGGGACGCCCAGCTTGAGTCAGGCTTCTGGGAGTGCAGGCGGGTGAGGCCCAGCACGGGCATCTGTTGATGGTTTCCGGTCTGCTGTGGCCTCAGTCACGTGCAGCCGGGGCCTCGTCACAGGCAGGCTGGTGAATCAGGCCTGCGGTGCTTGCCGAGGATCAGGAGGGGGAAGTGGCGTGGGTGCCGAAGACCCGGCCAACCAGGGCCCCCATGCACCCTGCCCTGTCATACTCTGTCACACCTCCTACTGCTCTCCAAGTGAAGGAGAGGTCAAAGAATCCGTCCCGACCCCCAGCCAAACATTGACACCATGGGTCTCCCTCCGACAGCCAGAGCTGGTCCCTTCTATTCCACCAGCTCCCTGAGCCTGAAGCAGCCCCTCTGGGGACAGCCGGGGCTGTGGGGGTCGGGAACAACAGCTCACAGGAGCAGAGTGGGGAAAACCGGTGCCCCGTCAGCTGCAGATTGGATTTCCTGGCCCAACTTCCTCTACTTCTTTAAGCTGACTTTTTGAATGTGGGAAACAGTTGGGAAAAAAAAATCCTCTTGAGCAGCAAAAGATTTCTTAGAGAACTGGAGTGAAAGTCCACGACTCAGCAGCAGGGAGATTTGCCTTCTAAGAGCCAGTGGGCCCTCACTTCACTTCTCGGGCCCTGAGTTTATAACAGAGGGTGTTTAGACACGATAGATCAGCTTTCCCCAAAGTGTGGTCCACAGATTTTAATGAGCGTTATACCATAACAATGTTCCTGTGGTGGAAGTTTGGGGAAAAATCATTGGACAAAACAAAGTTAAATAGGTTATGTTTTCCTATAGGGCTCTCTTAGGGCCTTCACTGTGTCAGCGTCCATTATGAAATTTTGCAAGGGCACATGGTAACTTCACCACAGGACATCCATTTTCATAGTGGAACCAATGTTGTCCAGGTCCCTTTGTCATCTTTCCCTTTTGTTAAAGCTGTTTTTTTATTTATTTTTGAGAGAGAGAGTGAGAGAGAGACAGAGGCAGAGTGTGAGCAGGGAAGGGGCAGAGAGGGAGACAACAGAATCCAAAGCAGGCTCCAGGCTCTGAGCTGTCAGCACAGAGCCCGACACGGGGCTCGAACTCATGAACTGTGAGATCATGACCTGAGCCGAAGTCGGACGCTCAACCGACTGAGCCACCCAGGCACCCCTCTCTTTTTTTAAGTTTATTTATTTATTTTAAGAGAGAGAGAGGGAGAGCGCAAGAGTGCACATGTACATGGGGTAGGGGAAGAGAGAGACGGGAAGGAGAGAGAGAATTCCAGGTAGGCTGCTCACTGACTCATCCCCTTTAAAAACTGTATTTCAGGGGCACCTGGGTGGCTCAGTCAGTTGAGCGTCCGACTCCTGTTTGTGGCTCAGCTCATAATCCCACGGTCGTGGGATGGAGCCCCTCATCGGGACATGGGCGTGCAGCCTCCTTATGATTCTCTCTCTCCCTCTCCCTCTGCCTTTCCCCCACTTGTGCGGACGAGCTCTCAAAAAATTAAAAAAAATAAAAATAAAACACACCAAAAAACCTATATTTGATTCCTTGTAATCCCTAGTGTAACTACCCCTGGGGAAAACCAACTAAACCAACAAACAGTTGCACACCAGTGAGAATGCCAATAAAAAGGATTTACCGACTGTGTTTGTCCAGCTTAGGGATGACTAAAGCTGACTCAGCTCAGGCCCTGAGGAAGTACTGATTTTCTTTGTAGAATCAAAACCTCTAATCAGCTGAAGACCTTCTGTGCTGTTTTAGAAAAGTGGTGTGTGCGTTATCAGCTCTGTTTACCGAACTTGACAAGCCTCGACTGGATCACACGCACAAGGAAGCCTCCGCCCAGCCTTGCCTCCCAGTTCTGGGCGCAGACCCTGAGTACCCAGCGGTGTGGGCCACCCCTGCCCCTTCGCACAGAGCCTCTCCACGGCCGCGCCTGTGGTTTCCCAGGGCAGGGAGACCCTTGGCAACGGGGCTGACTGCCTGTCTTTCAACAAGTTCTCAGGTGGAGTACTCCGTTCCCCACAGTGTTTTCATTCACAAACAGGCTTGCCAATGGCCCCGAGGCAATGAAAAACATACGCCCCACACCCTGAACACATGTAATTATTTTAGTCCCCCTCCCCCGCCTCTAAACCGGGAAATTCTAATGGCAACGGGAGAGAACAGTGGGGGCCGGCTGGGGTCAAATGGCTCTCATCAGCAGTGAATCCTTCGGAGCCTGCCATTTTCCGGACTAGTATCTTCCAGGCGGTGGGCTTAACCTCAGGTGGGTAGGAATGAGCACGGATCGCGGGGTGCCCTCTTGTGGGGAAGTGCATCGAGGTCGGGGGGCCACCTACCTACATCCTGATCACCGCTGACCAGGAACTTGAGGATATTGTTCATGGCGCCCATGTAGAAAATGAGCCGTAGCTGTGTGATGCACATGGTGACCAGGCTGAGCAGCAGGATGGGGCTGAACACGCTGTGCATGAAGGAGGGGGCCGCTGCGGGGAGAAGACCAGGGGTGCTCAGGAGAACCGACGCCCCTACCCGCCCCGCCCCCGGCCCACAGCCTACCCACCGTCCAGGGGAAGCCTGATTTGCTGACCAGATCACCCTATGCTGGATGCAGGGATGGGCCTGGGGGAGGTTAAATGTGTGGGTGCTGGACTTGGGTCACCCAGGTGTGTGAAGTGAGTTGGAAGAATCCCTTCCCCATTCTGGGCCTCAGTGTGCTCATCTGTCAGCCCGGGTGCAGGGTGCCGCCTGCCCTCTGGGGATCAAGTGGGAATTAAGTGAGATGGCACCCACGAAGCCCTCAGTTGCTGCTGGCCCCGGTGAAGGGGTTTCCGGGATGGGTTGGCCGCCTCCTCCCCGCCGCCGAGGTGCGGGTTTGGGTGCAGACGGCCCCGCCGACGTCCTAGGCAGGCCCTGAAGGTGAGGTCATGAGGCGGGTACCTGCGGTGTCTGGCTGGCACTTCACCTCCAGGTCAATGGTGGACAGGCACAGCTTATGGCCCTCCTGCAGTGCCGCTTGCTCCTTGCTGCTCCTCATGGAGCTGCCCACGCTGAGGCGGCGCCCCACCGTGGTCACCTGCTTGTAGAACTGCTTCCCTGTGATCTTGTGGTCAAAGCCCAGCCAGCTGAACTTGATCTTCACCCTGGAGGCCACAGGAGAGTGTCCATCGGTGCTGCCCGGGACCCTGGCCAGGGCGGGGGTGGGGCAGACGGCACATCCACTTACGAGTAGTCCATGTCCTCCGGCCCTGGGAAAGGCTCCAGGGGCCAGTTCAAGAAGCAGTTGAGGAAAACCAATCCGGAGCAGCCGGCCCAGACCACGAGGATGATGATGAAGGAGGCACCAAAGTCGTAGATGACCTGACAGGCACAATGGGGTAGGTGCAGGGCCAGGGGGCAGAGTTAGCAGAGGGAAGCCACGGCAGGTGGCGGGCATCTGTCAGCCCTGCTCTTCCTGTGCTGAGCTGCATAAGGAGGCACGTCGTTAACCCCCTGTGCCTCCAACTTGGACCACATGTCACCTCCCTGGAGAGGCCTTCCCTGACTGCTTCCGTCACTGCCACCTCACAAGTTCACAGTGAACAGCCCTGGCTGAGATTACTGACTTCTTGATTACTTTCCTAGTCCGTTACTAGTCCAGCTCCTTGAGAACGGGAACCTGCTAGCCTTGTTCACGGATGTGCCTTGAAGGGTGCACGTGGCAGGTGCCCCAGACACCCAACGAGCAGATGGGTGTTTCACTTTGCTCCTCTCTGAAATGGGCATAACACTGTCCTGTAGCCTCAAGGAGCTGCAGGTGTGATCCCCAGAGTGCTCAGCACAGGGCCTGGCAGGTGGGAAGCCTGCTGAGCAAGCATATTAGTCGTTGTTGTCACTGTTACCATTTATTTCCAGCACAAGAGTCGCCAGCATCCTGGCAGACAGCTGCCCAGCTCCCCAGGGAGGGGACCAGTGGTTAGACAGCAAGAAGAGGTGGAGGAGGAACTTGTAGACTTCTCCACCCTCCGGAAGGGTGAGAACGCCTAGAAGGCCACAGCATGGCTGGCTCCACACCCTCCAGGTACCTTGATTCCCCAGAGGCCAGCCCGCGTCTATGACTCCTCCTCCTAATCCATGGCCTCCCCGCCATGTATCGCAGGAAAGGGGTTTCGATTTGGTGCTGAGACCACAGGTGGGACAAGCCCCTTTCGAAGACTTGGCAGGGGCAACAGTATTTGGAGCGGGTGCCGGGGCTGACAGACTGTGAGGTGTTTGCTTCCTCCTGACCCTGCGTGACTTCCACGGGCTCAGAATCCTGCCTGGGAGGGAAACAGCTGAACCAACTTAGCCAAGAGCAGCGCTCTGGCTAATGAGGAGTAACAGCCCAACAACAACAGACCTGGGGGTGGGGTGACCTGGGACAAACTCACCCATCCCTCTTCTCTACCCCAGCCCAGAAATGCAAAGGCGGCCTGCGGTAACACCCTGTGTGATATGCTTGAATTTTCCGTCTCCCATGGCTCAGTGGTTTTCTTTTCTTACTCTTATGGTGGCCAGGTGCATCCTCCCAGGTGTGGGTGGTGGGGAGGGGCGAACCCCAGAACCCACAATTACTTCCCTCTTCAGAGGAGGCTGAAAGAGCCTTGGGAGAGGGCTCTGCTCAGACATTAGGACAAGAGGGTGAGGCTGGTCACACCCTCACCTTGATTCCTGGGAAGGTGACTGCTGAGGAGGCATAGGATCCAATCATCAAGGCAATAAACGTGGACCGAAGGTCACCAAACATGTTGGGTAGCTGAAAGACAAGAAGCAAGGGAGACCTGCTGAGGGAATGGGCAGCGGACTGGTGGGGGAGGCGTGGGGGAAGGAATCAAGGTATCCTCAGGTTCCATTTCTTATCAGCTCTCCTTCCTGTGTCATTGAGGGGGTGGTGTGGGGAGTGGGTAATTACGGCTTTTCATCTGGGACTTAGTTTGATAAGAGGAGGGGAGATTAATGCAGAACTCAGAGACCGGGTCAGACTCTGAGCTGTTGGACTTCCTGGCTGGTGAGTGTCCCTCCTAAAGAGGAGCTCATGCCAGGAGCCTCTGCGTCTTTGCAGGGTTTCATTGAGATGCCAGCGAGCAAAGTCGGGAGCCTCAGGCATCCCTCAAAGGGAGCAAGCCTGTTAAAAATAAGAATCTATTTGGGGATGAGAGTGTCACTGTATACATAAAAATATCAGTGTCCCAGAAGGACCAGATGTCAGCAAAAGCTGCTTTTGGTTCTAAGACAGTAGGCTTCTGGAAGGTGCCAATCTGAATTCTACAGTTCCTCAGGGCTGACAGGGGAGCCAGCCTAGTCTGGGATTCCTGCTTCTGGTTTCTAAGTGCAAGGAGAGCCCTCCCTCTCCATCTCACATTTTACCCCAGTGATGGGCATCGGAGGAGACCGATGGCAAGAAAGACTCATTCTCTTGTCCCGGTGAGGTCGCTCACACACCTCCTATCAGCTCATTCTGGGCCTACCGCCACAACTTCAAAGCTCAGACCCACCCAGCCCGCGATTCTACACAAATCCAGGCACAGTAAATGTGACAACACAGTCACAGAGGCAAACAGACCTAGGGCAAAGTACATCCTCCCAAACAGCCAGTTTGTATCTCCTCTCCCTTGCCTCCAAAGAGACGGAACTGCCATGCTGTGAAGCTCTCCCGTCCCACATCCACAGTGTCCAGAGCATTGAGATCACTCTCTGTGTAGCTATCCAACCTGCTTCACTGAATTCAGGCTGTTCATATGGACCTAATCCATGACCCCCTCTCCCATTTGTCCGGAATCACATTGGGGTTTTCTTAAACACGGAACACTGCTGCCTGGGAGCCAATCCATTGTTGCTGAGTGCAGGCAGTTTGAACTGGCCTTTCCTGCCCCTCATCATTTCTGCCTGTTTTGCCCACAATTAAAAATGAGGAAGGGACATCACCAAAATTAAAAGCTTTTGTGCTTAGGGGCGCCTGGGTGGCGCAGTCGGTTAAGCGTCCGACTTCAGCCAGGTCACGATCTCGCGGTCCGTGAGTTCGAGCCCCGCGTCGGGCTCTGGGCTGATGGCTCAGAGCCTGGAGCCTGTTTCCGATTCTGTGTCTCCCTCTCTCTCTGCCCCTCGCCCGTTCATGCTCTGTCTCTCTCTGTCCCAAAAATAAATAAACGTTGAAAAAAAAATTAAAAAAAAAAAAAAAAATAAATAAATAAAAGCTTTTGTGCTTCAAAGGGCACCAGCAAGGGGCTCCTGGGTGGCTCAGCTGGTTGAGCACGCGACTTCGGCTCAGGTCATGATCTCACGGTTTGTGAGTTCGGGCCCTGCGTTGGGCTCTGTGCCGACAGCTCAGAGCCTGGAGCCTGCTTCGGATGCTGTGTCTCCCCCCTCTCTCTCTGCCCGTCCCCTGCTTGCACTCTGTGTCTCTCTCTCAAAAATAAATAAACATTAAAAAATTTTTTAAAAAAAGGCACCACGAAGAAAGGGAAAAGACAATGCACAAAAGAGAGAAAACGTCTGCAAATCATACATCTGATAAGGGACATGTGTCTATACACTATGTATATATAAAAGACTCCTAAAATTCAATAATAAAAAAATAACCTATTTTTTAAATGGGCAAAAGATCTGAACAGACATTTCTCCAAAGAAGATCTACAAATGGCCAATAAGCATATGAAAATCCACTCAGTATTATTAATCTTAGGGAAATGCAAGTTGAAACCACAATGAGATATCGCTTCATGCCCCCTAGGGTGGCTATAATAAAAAATCAAATAATGACAAATGTTGATGATATATATAGGAAATCAGAACCCTGATCCACTGCTAGTGGAAATATCAGATGGTACACAGCCACTTTGGATAAGTCTGGCAGTTCCTCAAACAGTTCAACACAGAGTTACCATATGACTTAGAAACTTCACTCCTAGGTATATACCAAAAGAAATGAAAACAAATGGACTCACAAAATTGTGGCAGCATTCAAAAAAAAAAAAAAAAAAAAAAAATTGGGAGGCACCTGAGTGGCTCAGTCAGTTAAGTGTCCAACTTTGTCTCAGGTCATGATCTTGCAGTCCGTGAGTCCGAGCCCCGTGTCGGGCTCTGTGCTGACACAGCTCAGAGCCTGGAGCCTGCTTTGGATTCTGTGTCCCCCTCCCCTCTCCCCCTCCCCCACTCGTGCTCTGTCTCACTGTCTTTCAAAAACAAATAAATGTTAAAAAAAAAAAATTGTGGCAGCATTCTTCACAATAACAAAGAAGGGCAAACAAGGCCAATGTCCATCAGTAGATGAATGGGTAAACAAAATGTGGTCTATTTATGCAATGGAACGTTATTGAGCCACAAGAAGAAATCAAGTACTGATACCTACTACAACATGGATGAACCCTGAGAATATTATGATAGATGAAAAAAACAAGTTACAAAAGACCACATATCGTATAACTCCATTTATACGAAATGTCTAGAATGGGCAGATCCATAGAGACAAAAAATAGATTAGTGGTTGCCCAGGGCTGGGGTAGAGGAAGCTGGGAGTGCATAGGGAGGAAATGCCAATGGGTACAGGGTTTCTATTTGGGGTGATATAATTGATTACAGTGATGGCTGCACAACTCTGAATGTACTAAAAACACTCAATTGTATACTTTAGGTGAATTGTATGGTATGTAAATTTGTCTCAACATCACTGTTAAAAAATACATGAGTAAGATACATAAGATGATTTGGGGTCCCAGGATTAAAAAGGAAAATGAATAAATCTATAGTGTATGGCCAATAAGCCATTCTATAGCATAGGGCCAGGGTGGCCATCTAGGCTCCCCTAAGAATTCCAAGCACACAAAGAGCTCTTCTTCCAGCCCTGACATAGAGTGGACCCTCTGTCCACTCAGGCTTCTCAGATAGGATCAAAGGGGGATAGAGAGCATATTGAAATTCCCCCCAGCAGGAAACAGAGGCAATGTGAATGCTCACGTGTGCCCGGGAACACCTAGGTGACTACTAAAGGTGCCTAATCTTACTCTTTGCACACCTGCTTCCCAGGTATGCTGCGGTTCAGAGGACATGCCTCTGTTCCTGAGCTCACATATTCGGGCTGCTCTGTGCCGGCTCACCCAGCAAGGCAACCTTGCAGTGGAGGCATTTCTGGGGTCATATCTGCCCCAGGGAGAATCCAAAGATTTGTTCTGCTTATGTGGAAGGAAGGAACTGTTCCAACCTGGGATGCCACTCCAGCCATGGGAAATAAAGGAAGAAAGGGATCAAAGAGGCCTTGGAACCGAACCAGAAGAGCGCACGGAGGCCAAGCGCCCGGTACAGGAAAGGCTACTTGGTACAAAGTCAAGCCAGAAAAACACTCTTGTTGCCTGTAGTCACCTTGAAGCCCAAAAAGGTATCTCCCAACTTTTCAACAGGGCTGGGAATACTCTTAAAAAGGAGACAGCTTGCTAGCTAGCCTTTTTCCTTCTTAAGCTCAAGTTTGCCTTAATCCTAACCTAGGCTAGAGGCCAACAGAACAATGGACTCGGGCTAGCATACAACCCTGGCCTGATCTTCTGGAGTCTTCTCCCCAGAAAAGATTCAGGAAGAACAGGAAGCTGAGAAAGAGGACTGACTTCCCATCTGCTCATGGATGAGGCCCTTGCCCTCATACCGAGACAAGGACAGTGGCTTTTTAGCTGCCCAACTTCTTCCTGCCTAGAACACTCTTAGCGACACCAAGAAAATTTGCCCCAACGTGTTATTTTGGTCAGTAGGGCGATACCTAGGGGGAGTATAGCCTCAGGTCAAACCGTACTATACAGTGTTCTCACCAACACCTATATCCTTTATTTTAAATTAGGGTTATTTTTTTCTGATTACAAAAGTAACGTATGTTCATTGTAAAACATTTGGAACAAAGTATACATAAAGAAAGAATAAAATAAAAATCCCCTTGATATACCCATTAACTATTTTTTATATATTTCCCATTAACCTTTGTCTTATAAATAACTGTAGCTTTTAAACAAAACTGGGATCATATGCTACATGTCGTTCTACAATTTTTCCCTTTTACTTGATATAGTATGTTTTCTTACTTTTTAAATTTATTTAAGATTTTTAATTTTATTATTATTATTTTTTTAACTTTTAAGTAATCTCTACACCCAACATGGGGCTCGAACTCACAACTCTTGAGATCAAAAATTGCATGCTCCACTGACTGAGCCAGCCAGGCACCCCTATAAACGCTTTCTAACTTAGAATTCACCTTCAACATAATTTGTAATGACTGTCTGGTATTTCCTTATCTGGATGGTCTATAATTTATGCAACCACTTCTCTGATGTTGGAATTCAAGTCCTTTTTAATTAACATTCTTAAAGATAAGCCTATGTGCACATAGCTATTATTCCCTTAAGGTAAATTCCCAAAAGTAGAATCATTAGGCAAAAGGGAATACACATTCTTAAGTTTTTGTGATATCCTGTGCCAAACTGCCCTCCAGAAAGTTACACCAATTGGTAACTCCCACCAGGAGTACAGTAGAGTGTCTATTTCACTGTATCCACTCTGGCATTTCGTGTTATTTTTAATATTTGCCACTTTACCAACATCCTCGTTTTAAAATCCATTTCTTTGTGTATATGGATGAAATGAATGAGTAATATTTGCTTCAAAATAGTCTGGATGGTGGGTAGAGACAGGAACAAAGCAAGGGTGGTTGTGAGCTGATAATTGTTGAAGTTCAAGATGGGCACATGGGATCATTATACTATTCTAATACCATGTATATATTTAAATTTTTCCATGACTAAAAAACGAAATTAAAAAATTTACATTTATTGATTACTAATGACTTTCAACACTTTCTATAATTTTTAAAATCAGCCATTTATATTCCTCACTTGTCCTTTTCTCCTATGAGGATGTTAATCTTTTTATATTGATTTCGTATAGGCTCTTTATATATTAAAGACAGTTACGGTTTGCCCATAGAGTGCAGGTATATTTTCCTAGTTTGTCATTTAACTTCTTAGTTACTTTACCTTCTTAGTTCATGGTGTTCTTTTGATCAACAGAGGTATTTAAATAGGTAGTCAAAGTGTGTGTCAGCTTTTAGGGCCTACGTAGCATTTCTGTCAGATGAAATCTCTCTGAAAAGAACATCAAGGGTGACCTTGACCAATGAACCCCAAAGTACAAACATCCTGACAATGTCAATGTGTGGTCACAAAAGAATAGCAAGCACAAGAGAAAAGAGGGTTTCCCTAAGGACGCTAATTATTTTTTAAATGTTAATACTAATTGTGTTTTTCCTTTAAGCCACTTCCTTCCCTTCCTCCTAAAGCTGTCATGCCTGCCAGGAGATTTTCCCCATTTGCCATGCCCAGAAGCAGCTTGATTAGACGATTTTTCTTATTATTAAGTAATAATATATAATAATATGGCATAATTATATTAGTATAATAGCATATAATAATAAGACAATAGCATTATCATAATAATAGCAACGATTTTTAATACCTACTGTAGGTATTATCTTAAAAACCCTCAAAACAACCTTCCAAGGTAGGTTCCAAGGGTCACTTTTCACACTCCCTTATCGGGTATAAAACTCTAGGATTAGAAAAGTCGAGGGACACCCTCAAACCGGTAAGGGTCAAATTTGGGATTCAAAGCAGGTCAAGCTTCCGTGCATAGCCACTGGACTACTCTGCCTCTTGGAAATCTGAGTTTGGTCCCCAGGGCAATTGCCATCACCTCTCAAGCTTCTATTTGTTCCTTATTAAGCACTCTGTCTGCTCTCCCCACTAGAGTTTTTTTTACGTCCCTTCTGATGCTCCTTTTGGACCTACCTGCCCCTTCCCTCCTCTTGACCTCCCCATGGTCCAGGGCCACACCTTCAAGTAGACTTGCACTTGCCCTTGGACTTTCTCCTATTTCATCCTCATGTCTGTCTCCTCCCATTCTGGTCTCCTCCTCCCTCCCACCCTCTCCCTCCTTCTGGCTCCAAATGACCTCATCTGCACATAATGGCTACTCAGAAGCCCTGATGATGGAGTGACGGCTGGGCACTGAGCAGAGTGCCTTAGTGTGGGCCTCAAGCGCTAGGTGGAGAGGGAAGAACGAGCTCTTCTGCCAAGTAGGAAGCTGGAGCCAGGCTACAATGACAGACGACAGGGGAAAACACTCAGCAGGAGCGGTTTCCTGATTCTGGATTCACAACTGCACTCACAGGTGGGGAGCGCAGGCCCCCTCCCCAGGCTCTGGGTGCTTCCCATAGCCACTTCTGCTGTCTCTGCAAGGGCTGGGGCTGGAATAGCTCGCGGGGCAGAACCCACGGCCTAGCTCACTCGGGGATACCAGTGGTGACTCATTCTCAGCCCCGTGGCTGCACTGTAAACAGGCCCTGGCTCTGTGACCTTCCCAGAGGGGAAAACAGCAGCTGCAGGCAGCCCTCCCCTGGAGTTCTGGCCACAGAACATGGCTACTGGACAAGAGGACCCAGAGGCCTAGGCTCCGTGATGGTGAGGACTGGCTAGCGTCCTTGCAGGACCTTAAGATGCCTCTCTACTCAGGGGCCCCAAAGACAGGCCTTGGCTGGCAGGCAGGGACAGAAGGACCACCGTATAGCCCCTGGAACTGACTTTCCAAATCCATGGTCCCCCAAGCCCACCAGCTAAGGGTGCACCCTGGCCCTCAGGGAAAAGACACAAGGCCCCTTCCAGAGGTGGCTGGTGTACACACCCAGAGCCCTGTACAACTTGTATAGGCCGGGATCCAGGTACCAGTCTGGACAAGCAGACTCAGCAAAGCTAGGCTATTTCCTAACCCCAAACAACCGGGCAGCTCCAAGCACACACTGCCAGGAAAAGGTCCTTGTGGTCACCTTTCCGCTTCACTGCTGTAGGGGTGGGGAGGAGGGGTTCCACTCCCGAAACCACCTCATTTGCCTTTCCAGCCAGGGCCAGCCCTGCCGATGCCTCCACTACACCTTCTGTTCACCCCCGAACATGTCACATGGTGAACAAATTCATAAGGCAGAACTCTCGGATGGGTGAATTTTTTCCAGGTCGGTGGCGATCAGCTGGTTAGTGGGCTCTCAAGGCCCGGGATAGAAGCTAAAAGACAGAGCTGGCTCCGGGCACTCAAAGTCCTGCTCACCTGGCACTTTGGGCTCCCAGAGAGCTGGCTGGGGTGCTGTGGGGATTTTCTCCTGGTGGTAGAAATGGGCCAGCTGAGCAGCAACGCCGAATTCCCATCCCCCCACCAGGGGGCACATGCTTCACTGCTGTGCCCGATTCCTTTGCCTCGCCTCTTCTTGGTATTTAAAGAGGGATATTTATTCTCTTCTCCTCAAACTCTAGTCCCAACTCCCATGGGACCATTTCTTCCTCAGATTTAAAGTCAGACTTCAATGAATCAAATAGGAAAAGCCCACAGAGAAATTTTTCATTAAGGAGCCTGACAACAGTTTGGAACCACTTTGCTGCAAGGTTTCCAGCTCAGAACCCACTCCCGCCGACAGGGACAGGGGGCAGAGTAATGAAGTGGAAAAGATATGTTCACAATGTTGGTCGCATCTGCTCCCATCTCTAAGCAACCCCGGGCCCTGGATCGCAGGGTGGCAACCCAAAGATGCCGCCTCAGCCGCCGGCCGGTATTTACACTCCAGCCAATGAAGCGAGTTAAAGGGTTGTACAAACGCTAGACATTGGGCAAACAGACCAAAGTGTTCTGTCCAGATGTCCAGCGGGAAGGCTGGGCTCTGCACCTCGGGGAGTGCTCTGTTCCCATGGAATGACCTCACCCTCCCCTGAGGATGTCACGAGGTTCAGGCCTTCTGCTGTGGGGACCCTGGAAAGTCAGTTCTGGTTGTCGGCAGCCCACGGGCATGGGATTTCAGTCTTGCCCTTTGGAGCCTCTGCTCTGGAAGGAAGGATCACCCAGGAGTACAGGCCTCTCAGGCACTATTGACCATCTCGCCCTGGCCTGTGGGGAAAAGGCATTTTGCCAACTTTGGGGCCTCTTCTCCACCAATGGGGTGACCGCTCACAGCCCCTGGTCATTTTTATTTATACCACAGCCCATACTACACAAAACTTCTTAGAACTCAGAAAGTCCCCAAATTAGCATTTCTATGGCAACACATTCCCCCAAATTCCCAGCTTATCACAGAGTGATTATCCACGGCCCCAAAGAAGTGATAGGAGATTTGATTTAGGAAGTTCCTAAAGGCGACCCTAAAGACTCCTTTGTCCCCCAAATTAGAACATGGGTGGGAGACAAAACAGAAAGTGCCGTTGTGCTGCTAGCTTGGCGTCTTTGGGGGGCAATGTTGGCAGTTCTGCTTTTTAAAGGCCTGGGCTGTGTCAGAAAGAGATTGAGCTCTGCTCAGCAGAAGCCTCGGCCAGCCCTAAAACATTGCCCAAGAGCTCTGGCTCTGTCCTCACTGACCTGCTTCTCATTCCCCTTTTGGGGTCTATTCGGGAAAGGACAGCCACGAGAGCCCCCATCTGAGACCACATGGGACAAGAGAATGCCCACTGAGATCCCTCAGGCCAGGGGCAGTAGTGGAGGAGGGGGATGACTTAGAAAGTGTTTAGGGAGTTGGCCCATGTATCTAGGAGGGGGATCAGTAGGATGGGGGTGAGGGGATGAGGGGGTGAGGGCAACACCTGCCTTCTGACAAGGAATAGTAACTGAGCAGCTTCTTGGCGCCCTGCACCAAAGCTTGTAAAGCGCCCGACAGTATGTATTTTAGGTTTTGCAGGCCATATAGTCTCTGTACAACTCCCTCATTCTGCCCCTACAGCACAAAGGCAGCCACGGACAATAGTAAACAAGTGGGCACAGCTATGTTCCAATAAAAACTTTGTTTACAATCTGCACCCCACACTGTAGAGGCCTCTTTTAGGCAACAGGCTTGAGCAATGGAAACCTGAGTAAGGGAAAAGGGCGCACGGTGACCACTGGGCTGAGTACAAACAGGCCCATTAGGTGACCCACCTCAAAATAGCCATAACTCCCAGCTGACCAATGGGCCACTTACAACTGGGCACAGGTGCCGAAGAAGGAGCATACATTCCCATAACTCCTCACTCCCCACCTTACTACAGCCCCCCACCACTGCCTCCTGGCAGATGTCTCTCCTTGGCTGTTCACCCACCACTCCCTTGCAGTGTATTCAATAAACTCCCATCTCCTTTGTTCTGCCTTGGGTGAATTCTTTCCCTGCGGTCGCCTCCGGCTTCCACCTGGCCTCTACCTGATCGGTTGCCCCACACCCAGCAGTGGTCTGGATTTGGCCTAGGGGCAGCAGTGTGCTAACCCCTGCTCTAGACACAAGAATGGAGACCTTAGGAGACAAGCCACCAGCCTCCCTTAAACAGACAGCTGCTAACCAAACGCTTTAGGTAACAATCAGATGGTTTTCTTGCCTGGTCACTCTGTATCCTCTGTACCTTTGACCTCCCAGTGGGCGGGTGAGGAGCCAATGGGAGTGCTCCCGCTACAGTGCTTTTGGACTGTGAGTGCTTTTGGTCTGTGTTAACACACAGACCTGTTAGAGGCTGATGAGGGCAACAGACCCTCCCGCGGAGAAACGCACACACAATTTGCTTGCATACAACTTTAAGGGGGTGTACAGTCCTCCTTAAGTTTATTCATGATCACCCGGAGGCCTCAAAACCCTAGGGGAAGATCCCTCGCTCACTCCAAAAAGAGAGCTAATTTTTTTTATATACAAAAGAGCTCTTACAAAACACTTAAAAAAGATCAACAACCCTGTAGAAAAACAGACAAATCGCACAAAGAAGCAATTCACAGAATACAAAAGACCACAAAAAAAGAGGTGGAAAGATGTTCTGCCTCGTAAACAATTAAAGGCAAATTAAAAAAAAAATCATGGTATATCATTTTCACCAGATCAGACTGTTAGGCTAATGTTTAAAAGACTAATAACAGGGCACAGGAAGGGGTGTGGAGAAAGGGCCACTCTTACTCCTGCCGGTCCACCAGAACCAGTATGGGGAAGACCAGCAACAGCAATCCCACTTCTGGGAGTTTATTTTACAGAAATATACATACGGGGGTGTGCACCTTAGCATCATCATAAATCAGAAAGACTGGGGACCTGGGGCGCCTGGGTGGCTCAGTCGGTTAAGCATCTGACTTTGGCTCAGGTCATGATCTCACGGTCCGTGAGTTCGAGCCCCGCGTCGGGCTCTGTGCTGACAGCTCAGAGCCTGGAGCCTGTTTCGGATTCTGTGTCTCCCTCTCTCTCTGACCCTCCCCCATTCATGCTCTGGCTCTCTCTGTCTCAAAAATAAATAAATGTTAAAAAAAAAAACAAATAAAAATGCACAAAAGAGTACAGAGTAAATCTCCCTCCTGTCACAGAGGGCAAGGCAAGCAGAGTTCCCAGATTTGTGCATGTCACCCACACCCGAGTTGTCACCCACACCCTGAGCATCCCACATACACAGCCCTGTGCTGTGCCTTTCTCACCCAACACTCCCCATTTCCATGTGCCTCCACCAGACGGTTACCCCTTCCCACCAGGACAAAGTTAATAAGGCAAAGTGAACAGGATAGGCCCTGGGCTGGGCCTGGCCATGGGCTCACAGCCTGCAGGTAGAGGGGTCATGGAGATGCCAGCTACCTATTTAAGCTCCTTCCAAGAAGACCAGCAGTCCCAGGGCCCCTCAATAGCATGACTTGACTCACTAGTAGAAAGGGAAATCAGAAACCAGAGTGCCCTGGGAATGGCAACAGTAGATATTACATCATATAAGTTTTTCAAGGGGAAACTAAGGCAAGCCAGACTTTGCTGTCGGGTGGAAATCTCTCTGAGAAACATAGTATTCTCACTTCTTTCCCATCAGCCAGCTCTGAAGGGCAAGCCTGCAGAGAGCTCCCTTCGTCTTCCTGGGGAAGACATTTTTGGCCTTCTTTGACTCTCTTTCTTTCAACCTGGACCTTCCTGCAACCACTCTCACCTCAAAAAGAAACACATTCTGTGGTGATCCACTGCTATAGGTAAGGTAGGCACTCAAGCATCCCAAGAAAACATCTCCCTCCTCAGGTCGGCTCGCTGTGCCCTGGCATGTAGAAAACCAAGAAGAGACGCAGCCGGGTACTCCCCTGAGTTTTCCATTCCATTCTGGACAAAGGCAATGGTGAAGGGCGAGGAGATTCCAAGGGAGGATTGTTTCTAGAGTGCACTATTAGCCAGAGTTGCCATGGAAAAGGAGAGGAAAGAAAGCGGGCAGCAGCTTTTTTCCTTCCTGCTCCTGTCTTCTCTGGGAACGTGGCTAGTGAGGTGGCTTCCTGGGTACCTAAGCCAAGATCAGAAGGCAGGGGATGGGCTCACTCCGAGAGCCGTGCTCTGCTGCCTTCGGGCCCGCCTCCGGAACCTCCCAGCCCGGGAGGCCATGACTGGCTTTGCCGCTAGGCCGCTTCATCACCAGCAGCCTCTCCTGCTTGGGATGTCCAGGCGCAGGTAGGCCAACGGAAAGCAGGGCAACTGAAGCCAACAAAAGCTGCCTCAGATTCACAAGGAGATGACCAAACGGGAGAGCTTTAAAAAATCAATACTTACTGTTAACGAGGTGAAAGTCATGCACATCCCACCAAAGCCATTCAGAGACAGGGCGATGAAGATGAGCACAGACAGAGCTGGAAGGAAACAGAAGGCTCATCAGCCGGGAACCACGGCTGAGCTTCAGGGAGGCCTGGCCCGCTGCCTCGCAGAGAGCAAGCAGAATGGATGACGGGCCATCGGGGGCTAGCGCCTGACACCCGGGGAGGGGGAGCTGGAACAGCCTCTTCCTCCTCACCCCCCTCCTCTTTGATTTTACAGGACTTGGACTCTTACTAAAGGTCTGACGCCACCCCCTCCTTTCTCCATTAACCTTAGAGCAAGCCAGAGGCCCAAAGAAGCTGCTTCACCGAAACCAAAAATACGGGTCTTCAAAAATCAGTAGATGAGCCCAGCTAAGATTTTGATGAAACCCAAGTTCTATTTTGGTATTTGTTCTGAAAGTCTTTGAAGCAACAGCTCCACCTAAACAGGGTTGGGGACCAGTTGGATTCTAAGCCATTTTTTAAAAATGTAGGCTCTATGCCCAACTTGAGGCTTGAACTCACTACCTGAGATCAAGAGTTGCACGCTCTTCTGACTGAGCCAGTCAGGTGTCCCAGCTTTTTTTTTTTTTTTTTTTAATTTTTTTTTTTAATTGAGAGAGAGAGACAGACAGACAGAGTGTGAGCAGGGGAGGGGCAGAGAGAGAGGGAGACACAGAATCCAAAGCAGGCTCCAGGCTCTGAGCTGTCAGCACAGAGCCTGAAGCAGGGCTTGAACCCACGAACCATGAGATGGTGACCTGAGCCGAAGTCGGACGCTTAACCGACCGAGCCACCCAGGCGCCCCCTAGGTGTCCCAGCTTTTAAGCCAACTTCACAGTGCTGGCCTAGGCTGCCTCAGGGGACTCAGCTCCCAACTTCTGGACACACCCCTCAGCTAGCCTGGTTCTTAGAACTTGTCTGGGGTTGGCATCAATGAAGCCATCAGGGACTGGCTTGGCTTGTGATGAGATGGGAGCACGGTACACCCCGGGAGCTTCTCTCAGACGTCTGTCTGGGGGACTGCTGTCTTACCCAGCCACCCGTTTGAGATAAGTAACTGCGTGAAGGCCTAACAGGCATCCCCTGTAATTTGAGCAGTAAGGCCTGGCATGGCTTCCTAGAGCAGATGGACCTGTGAGCACCTCTGGGCACTCTCTCTCCAGTCCCTGACCAAAGAGTAGAGGAAAAGCACACTCACAGTTTGGGTTACTTGCTCCATATGCAATCAGCAAGCAGGAGACAGCAAAGCAGGCACTAAAAACAAGCAGAAATAGTACATTATTTATTATTATTGTAAATAGTGTTATTTGGAAGTATTTACCATAGGTCAGATGTTTTCAGAAAATGTATATACGTTCTCTTGTTTAATTTAACATTTCTAAGGAGTATAATTGGCTCCGTTTTACTCATGAAGAAAATAAAACAAAAAGAAAGAAAAAAACAAACAAACTACATTCTCAAAAGTCTCATAGCTAGGAGGTGTCTTAAACTGCAATTCAAGGCCCAAAGGCAGATCTGGTAAATACCACTATCTCCTGTGCCTTCCCCTCCCATCCTCAGACTGGAGAGGCCAAAGCTCTGAAGTGAGAGAGAGCACAATCCATTCTCCAGATTTCTCTGCCCGTCGTGCCAGGGGAGGAACAGAACCGCACTGAGCATGAGGGAGATAATGGCAGTTTCTGAGTCCTGGCTGCCTGGCTCCATCCTGGGGACAGAGGCCTCTCAAGCTCCAAAGAATGAGTGAAACTGATCCCCTACCCATGCCCTTCACGGTCACAGGCCTCACCCGTGGCAAACCACTGCCCTGCATGTGATCGTTCCCAGTGGGCCTGGTCTGGGGAGGATGCTGGCCTGAGAGGGCTAGCTTCTTGGGGGACTGACCCTGAGTCTGGCAGACTGGAGCTTTACGGACCATATCAGGAAGTGCACAAGATGAATCACTGCAGTGCCGGGGGGTGATGGAAACAGGAGCACTTCTGCTTTATCACTTTTTTTTTTTTTTGCATAATTTTTTTAAATTTCAATTTTAGCTAGCTAACATACAGTGCAATATTGGTTTCAGGACTGGAATTCAGTGATTTTTTTTTTTTTTTGCAATCTTTAAAAATTGAAAGTATTTTATCATTTTTAATCTTAGCCACTTTAATTGACATTTTTTTGTACATGCATCATAAAGCAACATAAAACATTAAAAATGGCATATGTGTATATAATTGATAATTCCATGCTTATATTGGACGTACATGTTCAAAATCTTTTTTTTCTGATGGGAGAGGTCAAAAAGATGGTGGAAACCAGTGTTCTTAATGATAAGCAACTCCAAACCCTCCCAGGTGGGCCTGGGGCCCTGATCCTTTTTTATGCAGTATTGGCATGTCTCAAGGATCACAGGACCTACTGATTTGGTGGTGGAATGAGTAGGAAGCCCACTCCGGGTGGGCATTTAGGGAGGTCCACCGTGCATCTGATAGCAGGTACAAGGATTCCCTACAGTGGGGACCTCAGCCCCAGGAGTCCCACCTGCCCACCCCCAACTCCTGCACTGACCTGCCCAGCAGCCTGAGCTTCCTCGGGCCATACTTGTCCATGACGATGCCTAGAGGTAGGGTGATGGCGCTGAGCAGGAAGGAGCCTACGGTGAAGGCCAAGTTTAGCATCTCATCCTGGGCCTTGCAGCTGAGCCAGCCATTCATCCAGCTGACCTCCTCGTGCTCCAGCTCTTCCGTGTCCCCCACTGTGCCGTTGGTGACATTCTCTGTGTGTGCAGAAGGAGGGAAACTTGACCACAGGGTTGAGGCCAGGATTCCCAAAGATCAGAGGGCAAACGCACATTCAGACCCCACTGGAAATGTCAGGGCTGGCTCTGGCTCCCCCACAGCAGGTGTGGCTGTCCATCTGGCCCTAGCCCCCTGGAGCGATAAGGTGGAGGCCCTGGTCTTTGGTGGAGGGCACAAACCCTTTGGAGAATCCAACAGAGGAGGCTCTACTCCTGCTCCTCAGAAAATGCATGTGAAGTCTTGTCCACAGTTTGAGGAGATTTATGTGTCCCTTGAAACACACAAGCCCCAGCTTGGGAGTCCCATTCTAGAGTAACCTATGCTCTGGAAGAATAGGCCTCAGGACCCAGTGTAGGCTGTGGGGCCGCAGGTGGGCTAAAACCTCCTCAGCAGCTCTGTCCCTGGAAAAGGACAGCAGCCAGTATGTAGGCTGTCGATCCTAGATCACTTGGCAAGCACAGGCTGCCGGTCTCACCGCAACACTCCGGTTCTCCTCAGTCAACCAAAGGGAAGAGTGAGCGGGTCTCCTTTACTGCTAAGTACAGGAGACTTCTCATACCTACACCTGCTACCTCCCCCGGGTATTTTCACAGCATCGACCACCACACATACTGTGTCACAGAATCCCAGGGAAAGGTTTTTTTATTTTTTCAATTAAAAAAAACATATGTGTTAATGTTTATTCATTTTTGAGAGACAGAGAAAGACAGAGAGTGAGCGGAGGAGGGTCAGAGAGAGAGAGAGACACAGAATCTGAAGCAGTCTCCATGCTCTGAGCTGTCAGCACAGAGCCTGATGCGGGGCTCAAACCCCCAAACCTTGAGATCATGACCTGAGCCAAAGTCGAACGCTTAACCGACTGAGTCACCCAGGCACCCCAGGAAAGATTTTGTTTTTTAATTTTTTTTTTATATTTATTTATTTCTGAGACAGAGACAGAGCATGAGCAGGGGAGGGACAGAGAGAGAGGGAGACACAGAATCAGAAGCAGGCTCCAGGCTCTGAGCTGTCAGCACAGAGCCCGACGCGGGGCTCGAACTCACAAACCGTGAGATCATGACCTGAGCCGAAGTCGGTCGCTCAACCGACTGAGCCACCCAGGCGCCCCAGGAAAGATTTTTTTAAAACAGTCCCAAGTTACTTGCTTTCACTCGTTGAGGTTCACCTTTCTTATTTTTCTTGCTGGGGGTCAAGTGTTGCTGTCCCCTGTGGCCACAATCTTGAGCTGCAATCTCAGCCCTTAACGGCCTCTCCAAAATCCACCCAGCACCAAGACAACAAAAACTAGGGAGGAAGAAGCACTGGAGCAGCTGAGGGCTGGAGGGTGGAGTGCGGGCCGGAAGGCGGCACAGAAGCCCTCCCTCCCTGACTGCTAGTTAAGAGATGCTGACTAATCCCACGAGGAGCAGCCTCTGATTAGATGCGAGGTCACACCGGGAGAGTCAAGGAAACACCTCTCTCCAGATAACTGCCTGACTCCGGATTGCGGCCCTCTGGCGCCAGGGCTATAAAGCTGAGGGCTGCAAAGGCCTGCCCAGGCCTCTCAGGGCTGCCCCAGGGTCACGGAAAAGGATGCACTTAAGGTGAATCATGCTATATGCCAACCTCCTAACCAACAAGCCCTGCTGGGGGCACACTGGTTGAGGGTGAGGTGCTACAACCTGGCCTCTGGGTTCCAATTTTGGTGTCTCTACTTCCTACTTGTATAACCTCAGAAAAGTGACTTAATCCCACTCTATCTCAGTTTCTTTATGTGTAAAATGGCATAACGTAATAGTAGTATCTACCTCCTAGAGTCTGCCCGGGAGATAAATGAGAAAATCCAGATAACGCTCTGGGGCTCACATGGCCGTAGAAAGTACTCAATGAACAATAGTTATGAGTTATTATTATTACTATCATGGGAGTCCTGGGAGGGTGCACCTGGGTGGCGGCGGAGCTGGACAAAGTAACTGGGTGCAGGGTCCCATAACTGTGTGTGCGTAGCATGAATTTGCATCTAGTCGCCTGTTAGGCTGGGGGCCGTGTCCCCAGCACCTCACCCAGATCCTGGTGTATGGTAGCTATTTACTGAATGAATGAAAACAACGGAGTCAGATCACAACAGCCAAAAGGCCCCAGAGAGAAGAAAGGAACTAGGACATACGGAACCATGAAAATAGAGGGGACAGGCACATTGCTAACCTCCTAAAGCCACAGAGACAAGACCCAGCACGCCAGATTCTCCCCCCACCCCCAATCTCTGCCACTTCCAGTTTTCCAAAAGAGGCCCCACCATGTTGACAGCCCAAACACAGGACAAACAGGATCATCTGAGTCCATCAGCCTCCAGGTCAGAACCACCACACACCCTGCCTTAGCCAGCGGGCCCGAGCCGCTCATCCACTGTGAGATAGCCTCGGCAGAGGCCGGGCTGCCTCACAGGCTGGCACTGGTTTCTGGTGACAGCTCGGCCAGCAGCAACAGGAAGCGGGAGGACGGGGTCCCCACACAGCAACGGCCATCCCCATGTTGGTGTGCAGATAGGGGCAAAGCAGCACACGTGTGACAGGCTGGATGGGGGCAGAAGGCCCCTCAGGGCCCAGGATCGTTGGCTGGCGAACCCTGATTGCGGCCATGCAGGGTCTGGAGCCCATGACGGCACTGAAGGACACGAAATGGCCTGGATGGCTCAGTCGGCTGAGCGTCCGACTTCGTCTCAGGTCGTGACCTCACGGTTCGGTTAGTGAGTTCAAACTCCGCATCGGGCTCGCTGCTGGCAGAGCCCTCTTCAGATCCTCTGTCCCGTCTCTCTCTGACCCTCCCCTGCTCACACATGTGCGCGCTCTCTCTCTCTCTCTCACAAATAAATAAACATTAAAAATAAATAAATAAATGACACAAAATAACTCAGGACTCAGGAGCACGGCAGGATCTGCTGCTACAGGCAGGGAGCCAGAGCTGGACCGGGAACTGATGGAGCCAGGCAGCACCATCTCTGGGTAGAGGCCCCAGGGTGTCCACCCTCAGTTTCCCCAGAGCTGGACTCCTAAATCCATGATGATACTCACCAACAGAGAGAAGATAAATCCCAAGGCAATGTACCCAAAGCAGTCTCCCTGATTTGCCATAACTGGGGATGTCCACGGAAACATCTCGAATTATTTAGAGATGGCTAGACAGAGAAGCTCATAAGGAGAAAGGCAACACCAGGGGGAAGGATATCTGTCCCCGTCTTTCATCTTACAGTCACTGCACACAGGAGTAGGGACCTTACACACCTTGGGCCACTGGCTTTCTCTCCTTAAAAAAATCCCTGCCAACAGGGCTGCCTGGCCCTCTGCCCTCCTGCCTCTAGGCAGGGATGTCCAGCAACAGGTCAGCCTGGGGTGGGGGGTCCCAGTGGCCTCTCTTCGTCTGCCCATGAAGCAATTCAAAAGTGTCCCTTGCTCCTAGAGGGGACTAAATCTTCGGTGAGCCCAGAAGCTTTGTTGGCAGTAAACAGTCCACGTGAATAGTCACAGATCCAGGAGATGCCCAAACACAGCCACACCCAAGCTGTTCCTCTCCCTCTGCTCTCACCTGGGCCACCGTGGGCCAGGAAAGACACAAACAGATAAGCACAGAGGAAGTGTCAAGCCCTGGGGTGCCCCTCTGCTCCCAGCCTAGAGCTCAGGCCTCACTCCAAACCGGCCTGCTCTGCACCTCACTTGCACCTGTTTATCAAACAGATGTCTCTGCAGTGGGTGGCCAGGGTGGCCTGGCCCAGCCCAGCCAGGAAAGGTGAATCAAGAGGACAGGCAAGGAATTGGTGTGGCCCGAGTGTGCTGAGAAAATAGCTTCGAGGCTGCTTAGGGGCAGGGAAGAGAGAACAATGCCTGCACTGTTCAGCCCTCCTCCCAGAAGACTCGCACACAATCTGCACAGTGAAAGTAGGGGACAAAAGGGGGTGCTATGACCCCACTCAGGTTCCCCTGACATCTCTGGGTCAAAGAGGGAGCTCCCCCCGCCCCAGAGAAACAAAGGGAATGAGGAACAGAACAGCTGGCTGCATGATGCTTAAGGGAGCGAGGGACACGGGGCTGGAGACCCCTCCAAATTTCTGAGCAGCCCCCTTCTCTGACTGGCTGTTCACTGGGCCCTCCACCCAGGATGCAGGCCCCTGGACCTCCCTGCTGATGGTCCCTGCCCCAGGATCTCCTGTCTGTCTCCCAAATCCTTAGTCTATCCGGCAACAGGAAGCAGCATCTCAGTCCAACAGGGGGATGTAGGTGAGAGGTCAGTCTCAGACACAGAGCAAACAAAAGGCAGGACACAGACAGTCAGAGGGCCATCGTGGGGAGGCCAGGGCCTAGCCCCTTGCTGCGGTCCCGGAGTGCCTGTGTATGCTGGCTGCTGTATTCAGTGGTATTCGTTCTGTTTCACTCAGTGCCCTCTCACCCCCACCCAGACGCCACACGAGGACACCAGCAAGTTGCTTGCCCAAGGTCTCTCAGACAGTACATTATGGGGAAGCTGAACTTGAATCCAGGCTGCCAGACCCCAAAGTTCCTGCTTTTAACCTTCAGGCTGTGCTGATGCTGTACCACCTGAGTTAGAGGCATTTCAGAGAAAATATGCTGAGGGAATGGAGACAGCCCAAGGCTGTCACAGTGTCGGGGACAGCACCAGGTGGCTCTTAATGACACCTAGTGTGAATGGGACCGTCCCCAAGATCCTCCCTGAAAGACAACCCAAGCTGAACAGAACCTTAATGCAACACCACGAAGGCAGGTGGGGCCAGCGGATGTGGGGGAGGGAAACTGGGTCACGAAATGGGCAGGAGGAAGGCAGGGGTGGTAGGAAGGGACGCTGAGGGTGCCAGCTCCTTTCTGTGATGCATCCTGAGGCCGAGGGCACCAGCCTTTAGACCTTACCCATTGCTACAGAATACTTTTTTTTTTTTTTTTAATCCAAAATACACTGGGGGGGGGGGATGGAAACAGTCACATTCACAGCAATACAAGTAAAAGGGTGGGTTTTCAAAAGCTATCAAAGGCCAGCAGCCTTTGAGTGAGGCAGAGACCGTTAAAAGAGGGTCTCTAAGCAACAGGGAATGTCTCTTGTCCACATCTGCAGCTTCAGCCCACCTGCAGGGGGCCAGTCCTGGCTCTGCTTCCCTGCTGTGACAGCAGCACCTCTGTCCCTTCAGGGCCCAGCTTTGTTTCGTGAGGGGTTCAGTTCCCCTGCCACCACAGGCAGAAAGACTGCAGTGGTCAAGAGCACAGAACTGGGATCTGCCTCGGCATCCATGGAGGAGCTGGACTGAGACTTCCTCAGGCAGAGACCGCGACTCCACCCCCCACCCCATGCCCAGAATGTGGCAAGACCTCAACAATTTTTAAGAATCTAATAGGTGAACGTGATGGTCACCCTCTTCTGCCTCTGTCTCTTCTTCCTGCCTTGAGAATAAAATCCAACTTCCCGGGGCGCCTGGGTGGCTCAGTTGGTTGAGCGTCCGACTTCGGCTCAGGTCAGACTCTCATGGTTCATGGGTTTGAGCCCCACATCAGGCTCCGTGCTGACAGCTCAGAGCCTGGAGCCTGCTTAGGATTCTGTGTCTCCCTCTGTCTCTCTGTCCCTCCCCTGCTCATGCTCTGTCTCTGTCTCAAAAATAAAATATAAAAACATTAAAAAAAATTTTTTTTAATAATTAATTAATTAAATAAAATCCAACTTCCCCAAGTGGCCTCCTAGGCCCAATGGGCCTTGGCTCCTTCCCACTCTCCTTGCCCCCTCCTCTCCCAACTCACCCCTCTTGGCCCTCTAATCAGAGAGGCCGTGACACCCAAGTTGAACCAGGTGCCCTCTGTGGCTCTCCTTCCTGGCACCCTGCTCTCCACTCGAGTTCTGACCCCCTCTTGGAATTATACGGTCTGTGTGTTTAATGCTGGCAGACTACAGACTCCCTCGGGACTGCTCTACACCCCCAGCACAGCACCTCAATTAAATGTTTACTGAACGTGGAGGTTAGCGGAAGAGGAGATTAACAGCCCCCTGATCTGACCCTGTCCAAGAGGGCCATCAGATGACAGAACGAAGAAAGAGGTCAAGAGTGGGTAGGTACGACAGCCATCCGGAGGCCAGAAGGATACGGTTCTGGAAAAGCCCTGTTCTTCCTGGGCTGGGAAGCCAGTCAGCTTCCTATCCACACCAGGAGGCAAAGCCCAAAGGCCCACCCCCAGTCCTTATCAATCCTGTCTGGTGGGCAAGGCAAAAAGAGCTGAGAGGCAACAGAGAAACACGAATTTTTTCTTTCCTTCTCCCACCTCACTATGCTGGAACCCAACACCGTGTCTGTGGTGAGATTCTGGCTGGAGTCCCAAGAACCTTTCAACAGGTTCAGGCAAATTTTCTTTAGAGAACAAACCAAATCAAAGGTCCTAAAAGCAACCAAAAGCTGACAAATTTGCATCTCAATCAGATGTAGACCAGTATGTTTTTCACAGCCTAATTCAATAAATGGCCCAAAGGCTTCTCTGTAGTTCAGCCACCTACCAAGTTTGAAACTATTAGGCCTAAGCAGAAACCTTGACCCTAAATCCTCCAGACACTCCCAGTTAGGCAAGGAGGAGACTCCTGGCCCCCAAAGGCAACAGGCTACTTGGACTCCAAGAAGCAAGGAGCAGCGAGGCCAGAGATAAGCTAAGTGGAACCGGCAGGCCTGTCCGTAAAGGATGCTGGGTCAGCAGGTTGCCAGGTAGTCAGAAAAAACAAAATCAAAGGCAGGAGCAAAGGCACGGGATAAGAAGTTGATGTTCAACCTACAACCTGACCCTTCACCTTCACTTTGCTTTATAGAAGGGACGGGTCAAGCCTCTCTAGGGCTTAAACACCAACTCAGCACTGTGTCGGCACAATCTCCAGGACTCCTCCCATTCTAACGAAGGAAGAAGCCAAGGTCGAGGCAGGAATGAAATGACCAGCCTCGATGCTGCCAATACCATAAAATAATTAAGCAGTGGACAATCTGGGGGATAAAACCCTAGAATCGGACCTTCCACAAGAGGTCCAAAAAAAAAAAAAAAAAAAAAATCGACCACAACAGTCCCTCAGTCTGGACGAGATGCTAAAAGCTTCATCTGGGGATGATGATGTTTCTTGCTGTTCTTAAAACCCTCGCTGTACCTTGAAAGAATCCATCAAAGAGGCAAGCAGGAAGGGTCATGATCTAAAGCAGGAGGGCGGGGGAGGAGCCAAACACTCCAACCTGCTCCTTCTAGATAGTCCTTAATCTGCTAACATCTCTTGGGCAAAGCAGAAAGCTCGTTCAAGGAACAAGGTCTGAATGACTCTCCCATCTCCCAAGATTTCTTGCTGATGTGGGGAAAGTTCTGCCAAGAACCTTTAGGCTATTGGAAATATTTCTGAGTAGCTAAAGGTTATAAATGACATACTCTCTGTCCTCTCTCCCAGGTGGCCTCTACATCTCCTCCATTTCTCCTGCTCTAAACTTGTCCCGCAGAGCTTGCCTAGAGACTGAAACACTTGGGGATCTCCTGGGACTGTCAGGAGAGGGAAACAAGGAGGATTCTACATGGGGTTCCAGGCAGCGTGAGCTGGTCCAAAGTTTTCTCTCCCCCCCAATTTAGAACTCTAGGAAGAAAAGGCATGCCAGCGGTGTGATTCAGAGGGACAGACTTAAGCTATCTCCCTCTAAGGGGACTCCCACAGGGGTTGGCTGACAAAGGAACTGGGAAGAGATATTCCGGAGTTCAACTATTAGATAGCCCCTGTTGGGGACAACAGGAGGGCAGAGGGAAACATTTCCTATCAAGGTTACCTAAGAAAGGGGATGCAGGGTAGAGGTGGGGACTTGGGTCCCACTTCTTGGCTTAATCTACTGGCCTATAGCAATTAGGATCCTTAAACGGGGTCAGGGGGCATGTGAGGGTAGGAGTGGGGGTTACACTCCTTGTAGACAAGCATCTTCAACCTGCGTTCGGCAACACCAATGATGCAGCAAAGGGAGAGGACAGAACTAGTGTTATTTCCTTAAATACTCCCCTTGCCTTCCCCTACCATGATAGGCAGATAGAAGGCCACAGAGACATTCCCATGGCCTGTGGGAGAAATGTCCTTTGGAAAATCATAAAGCAGCAAAAACAGACAAGAAATTGTAGCTGACATGCCCTTAAGAGACTCCATAATGGCCTAAAAAACATCTAGATTCTAGATGAAACTTCGATGGGGTGGAGGCCAAGCCACTTCCTCTCTCTCTTGCTGCACCCCAACCATTGAGTCAGGAGTTCCTCTTTCTCACAGAGAGCAACATATTTAGTTCAAGTCAAGTGATACGCCAGACACCAGGAGGAGAGAAATCCAGCAAGGTTCCTAGGTGGCGGAAAGAACATCCCGGACCTGAAGGTTCTGGAACTACCAGAGTCCTCAACTGTGTGGCCTTGGACAAGTCAGCAGATCTGTCTGAGCCTCAGTTTCTTCACCCACAAAACAGGGACAATGATATGTACCCAGCTGAGCTGGCTGACGATCAAATGGGGCTTTTGCTAAATGGGAGGCGCTGCGCAGCGAGGCGGTATTGCGGGCCGGGTCCTCACTGCCATCTCGCCCTCTCCCAAAGCTCCCACTCCGGGAACCACCCCGAGCCCGAGACGCCCGTCTCACCTGGCTCAGTACACAGGTATGAGTAGAAGCCCTCCGACTTGAGCATGATGAGCAGCGAGCCCCAGCCCAGGAGGACTGCCGAGAAGAGGAGGTTTTCCAACACGGCTGTGCAGGCCATCCACCAGCGGCGCCGATGGGCAGTGGCCAGGGTGGGCGCCATGGCGCGGCGCGGCGCGGCGGCCCTGCTCCGGCTCTGCAGCCACCTGCACACAGACCCCAGTCAGCGTCAGCACCCAGCCCTGCCCAGCCTGTGTGGCCAACCCGGGCCGCTGCCGCAGCGCGCGCAGCTTGTCACCCCTCCGCGGCCCGGACCGTGGGTGCGCACAGCGAAGGAAGCCCCAGCCCTGCCTGGGTCCCAGGCCAACCTGTCCGCGGCTGGCTCGTACGTCTGCCCTCAGCTACGGGACAGCGGCCCCGGCCAGGCAGGGAGACCTCTCCCTTGGCTCATCCCGAGGAAACCTGAAGCATGAAAACAGGAGGGACTAACGCATGCTCAGGGACGTGGAATTAATCCTGGCTCTCCGCAGGACTGACATAGCTTGGGGACTGTCAGGGGAGGCACCTTCAGGTCCGGATACCTGGGCAGGGCCATACCTGAGGACTGCCACTCCCTGGGACCCTGACAGGCCCCCTCCCGCCCGCACTCGAGACCCTTCCCCAGAGCTGGTTCCTTCAACCACAAGATCAGCGCAGGGAATCCGGAACGGCCCGCCCCCGGCCCGCTCATAGGCTGGACGGCTAGGAACTGCTGCGCCATTGGCCGCTGTCTAGGTCGCTAGGCGCTGCGGCCACGCGAACCCCGCATGGGAGAGGCGAAGCCGGTTCAAACCGGCGGCGCGAGCCACCTGCACGACCCCCATTCCGGCTGCTTCCGCGCCATTTAGTCTGTTCCCATGGAAGCGGACCCCCCGTCCCTCCATCTCCGAGCTGCCTCCTCCATTCGTCATCTCTTCCCTGGCAGACCTCCATCCAATCTGTTTCCTCTCATAGGTATACATCTTCTCCCTATGCCCCTATTCGTGCGCCTTCTGTCCCCCTAGCACCTTCTCCCAGATCCCCAAGACCCAGCTCACCCGGCTTCTACTGGCGTGTATCGGGCCCGGCCGGCGCCTTTTCTGCCTCCTTTTATTCCAGAGCTTTTATTTCGACCCCAAGACGAAAACACTGTCGCACGCTGATTGGCTGAGTGGGGGCTGGAAACAGGCATTGGCCAATCAGCAGCTACCCGCCCGCCCGGCGGCGAGCAGAAGCCGGTTCCGGCCGGACTTGAGAGACAAACAAGAGAGCTGGGGGGGGGGGGGGGGGGGGTTGTTTGCCGGGGGCAGCGGTGGGTTGCCTCTACTGCTACTGCTGCCTTAAACTGGAATAACAGCCTGGCTGGGAATTCCCCGGGGCATCGCCCCAGCGTCTCTCTAGAGCCTTACTCCGAAGCTCTGACCCTGGGTTCGGTCCCCTCTGTGGATGTTCTGGTGGACTGCATGCCTGCCTCCCTCGCACACCCAGCTGGGCTCTTGCACTCCGTTCTACTCCAGCCCGCTACATAGTCCCCAGCTTCCCCTCTGTCCTGGGCGCCACGTCCCGATGCCCTGGCTCCGTGTGGGTCGTTCGCTCCTGCCGTCTCCATTGCCTCTCCCACGCAACGCTGCCATCCCCGGCTGCCTCGGGCTTTGTGTTCTGATTTCTCGCTCTCCTGTCCCCAGTGTTCTCCATCCAGGCGCTGTCTGCACATCCCGGATCCCCGGACTCCTGTGCAGGCGTGCTATGCCTCTTCCCTGCTCTCCTGATTCATCGACCCTTCTCCTGGGTGCCATCTGCCCGATCCCTAGAAGATGCTCTTGGGGGATCCCTAGATGGGAGTTTGGGGCTTGTCTATACCCTAGGACGGTTTTCTCCCATCCACTGATCCCTCGCCCACCCGTTCCTGCTGTCCTTGGTCCCCTTGAGGACCCCTACCCAGAGTTGCCCATCCCATCCCCATTGTCCTGCGCCGCCACCACCCCCTTACGCCCCATTCCCGGACGTCTCCTTTAAGGGCCCTCTCTGGTGACGCGGCGGGCAGCGCCTCGGGGAAAGCGCGTGGAGTCGGGAGGACTCTGGGCTTCCAGTCTGATCAGAGCTGGACCTGTCCCCAGGACTGCTAGGGCAGGGAGATGGAGCCCCGGCACCGGGGAGGTTCAGCAGCCCAGATGCGTCTTCCGGATCGGAGTTGCCAGCCCGATCTCTGAGGACCCTCGGGCTCCCCCAGATTCACCTTGGTCTCCCTCGGCTCGCTTTGGGAGCTGGCTTATTCCAGGGCTCTGGGAGCCTCAACAGCCTCCCCTTTCATGTCCTTGAATCCGAGTGCGCCCCCTGCCGCCACGAACCCACCGCTGGCAACCTTGCTCACACCACGCCTGGCGCTGTGGGCTTGGGGGAGATACTGGCTGGTTACCTATCAGGTTACCTACCCTCACAGAATCTCACCCACTCACTCCTCACTTGCGACTGTCATTTGATAAACTTCAGTCCTTCTCTCCCTCCTACTTCCACCTGCCTAAGGGACGTCTTCAGGCAGCTGTTCGATAGACATCTCTGAACTGTTTCAAAAACCATCAAAAATGATTCACTCTCTACCCCCAAAACTGTCCCTCCCATTCTTTCTCAGATAATAGCACCACTACCATAAAACCATCTTTTCAACAAATATTTATTGGGCAACTGCTGTTATTCTCCCTCTCCTTCACCCCATCCCCACCCCACCAATATAGCCGTATCTCCTAAATATTTATCATCTGTGTACTGGCACAAGAACAGACACTCAGATCAATGGAACAGAATAGAGAACCCAGAAATGGACCCACAAACGTATGGCCAACTAATCTTTGACAAAGCAGGAAAGAATATCCAATGGAATAAAGACAGTCTCTTCAGCAAGTGGTGCTGGGAAAACTGGACAGCGACATGCAGAAAAATGAACCTGCACTACTTTCTTACACCATATACAAAAATAAACTCAAAATGGATGGAAGACCTAAGTGTAAGACAGAAAGCCATCAAAATCCTCGAGGAGAAAGCAGGCAAAAACCTCTTTGATCTGGGCTCCAGCAACTTCTTACTCAACACATCTCCAGAGACAAGGGAAACGAAAGTAAAAGTGAACTACTGGGACCTCATCAAAATGAAAAGCTTCTGCACAGCAAAGGAAACAATCAGCAAAACTAAAAGGCAACCGACAGAATGGGAGAAGATATTTGCAAATGACATATCAGAAAAAGGGTTAGTATCCAAAATATACAAAGAAGTTATCAAACTCAACACCCAAAAAAACCCCAAATAATCCAGTGAAGAAATGGGCAAAAGACATGAATAGACACTTCTCCAAAGAAGACATCCAGATGGCCAACCGACACATGAAAAAATGCTCAACAATACTCATCCTCAGGGAAATACAAATCAAAACCACAATGAGATACCACCTCACACCTGTCAGAATGGCTAACTTTAACAACTCAGGCAACGACAAATGTTGGCGAGGATGTGGAGAAAGAGGATCTCTTTTGCATCGTTGGTGGGAATGCACGCTGGTGCAGCCACTCTGGAAAACAGTATGGAGGTGCCTCAAAAAACTAAAAATAGATCTACCCCACAACCCAGCAATTGCACTACTAGGGATTTATCCACAGGATACAGGTGTGCTGTTTTGAAGGGACACATGCACCCCCATGTTTATAGCAGCACCATCAACAATAGCCAAAGTGTGCAAAGAGCCCAAATGTCCATCGATGGATGACTGGATAAAGAAGATGTGGTACACATGTACAATGGAGTATTACTCGGCAATCAAAAAGAATGAAATCTTGTCATTTGCAACTACGTGGATGGAACTGGAGGGTATTATGCTAAGTGAAATTAATCAGTCAGAGAAAGACAAAGATCTTATGACTTCACTCATATGAGGACTTTAAGGGACAAAGCAGATGAATACAAGGGAAGGGAAGCAAAAATAATATAAAAACAGGGAGGGGGACAAAACCTAAGAGACTTAAATATGGAGAACAAACAGAGGGTTACTGGAGGGGTTATGGGAGGGGGGATGGGCTAAATGGGTAAGGGGCACTAAAGAATCTACCCCTGAAATCATTGCTTCACTGTATGCTAATTTGGATGTAAATTTTAAAAAATAAAAAATAAAGTTAAAAAAATAAATAAAATATTTATATATGATATTTGAAAAAAAAATATATCATCTGTGTCCGAAGGATTGCAACTGCTGTTCAGCCTCCAATCTCAGCCCCTCAAATCCATTTCTTTACCCAACCCCATCCCAGTGAGCTGTGGGAAATGTAAATCTAACTTTAGTAAATGTGACTTCTGCTAAAATCCTTCAGAAACTCTATTTGTCCTGTAGGGTAAAGTTCAAGTTCTTCAGCCTGACCCACAGACTCCTCCCCACCAGTCTTCCACCCCCTAGAGGCCAGTTGATGCTTCAATCACAGGGAATTGCTTGTAGTTCCTGCACGTGCTGTTCTCTCACCTCTGGCCCTCAAACATACCCTCTTCTTGGATAGCACCTCCTTCAGGAAGCCTTCCCTAACCACTCCCAAAAATATTCACTATCTTAGTCTACTGATTGCACTGTTTTATAACCATCAGTTCATCTGTTTGTCTCTCCCTTTCCCCACTGACTATGAACTATTTAGGTCTCACTCAACTTCAAATCACCACCCCCCTTAACACGGAAGCATGAAGCAGATGCACAATACTGTGACTGAGTGAAAACATGAACAAATGAAAAGGGGTGGAAGGTACATGCTTCTAGGGACAAAGGATTCAAAGCTGGGAGAATGATGGTAATGACTATAATAATTACCCTTCATTGAGAATTAAAAATTTACTAGGTGCTTTAGTTTGTGGCATTTAATCCCCTCCTGGGAGAGGCCATTAACCCCATTCCAAAGTCACAAAACAAGTATATCAGAACTGAGATTTGAATCCATAGCTATTTGACTGAAATTCTGGGTTTGTTTGGTTTTTTTTTTTTCAGTCTTTTTAATGTTTATTTATTTTTGAGAGAGAGAGAGTGTGAGCTTACAGAAGGGGAAGGGCAGAGAGAGAGACAGAGGATCCTCCCTGACAGGAGACAGCCTGTTGCGGGACTTGATCATGACCTGAGCCAAAGTCAGACACTCAATCAACTGAGCCACCCAGGTGCCCCTTTTTTCAGTCTTTTTATCAAGGATGTTAAAACTCCAAAACCAGCACTGCTGGAAAATCATAAAGAAATAAAATCACTTAAAGTACTAGAAGAAAATGCAGATGATTGTTTCACTAGTTTTAGGGTAGAGAAGACCTTTCCACTAAAAATGACATGAAACTCATAAGACAAAAAGACTGTCTAAATTAAAATTTTAAATCTCTAGGGCACTGGGGCACTTGGGTGGCTCAGTCAGTTGAACAGCTGATTTCGGCTCAGGTCATGATCTCTTGGTTCACATGTTTGAGCCTTGGATCGGGCTTTGTGCTGACAGCTCAGAGCCTTGAGCCTGCATCAGATTCTGTCTCTCTCTCTCTCTGCCCCTTCCCTGCTTGCATTCTGCTCTCTCTCTCTAAAATAAACATTAAAAAAATTTTTTTTTAAATTTCTGGGGTGCCTGGGTGGCTAAGTTGATTAAGCATCCAACTTTGGCTCAGGTCATGATCTCACAGCCCCACATCGTGCTCTGTGCTGACAGCTCAGAGCCTGGATCCTGCTTTGGATTCTGTGTGTGTGTCTCTCTCTCTGCCCCTCCCCCGCTCGTGTTCTGTCTCTATTTCTCAAAAATAAATAAACGTTAAACATTTTTTTTAAAACTTTAAATTTCTACAGAGGGAAAAAAAAACTATAAACACCATTAACCGACCAATCACAAATGGGGCAAAGAATTCATATCCTTGATATACATAAAGGCAATTATAAATCAGTGAGGAAAAGAGAAACACCTCACCTGAAAACTGAGAAAAGAGGGGCACCCAGGTGGCTCAGTAGGTTAGGCATCTGACATCAGCTCAGGTCATGATCCCACTGTTTGTGGGTTCAGGCCCCTAATCAGGCTCTCTGCTGTCAGAGCCTGGAGCCTGGTTTGAATCCCCTGTCTCCCTCTCTCTCTGCCCCTGCCCCACTCACAATCTCTCCCTCAAAAATAAACATCTAAAAAAATATGGGGCGCCTGGGTGGCTCAGTTGGTTGAGCGTCCGACTTCGGCTCAGGTCATGATTTCACAGTCTGTGAGTTCGATCCCCGCATCAGGCTCTGTGCTGACAGCTCGGAGCCTGGAGCCTGCTTCGGATTCTGTGTCTCCCTCTCTCTGCCCCTCGCCTGTTTATGCTCTGTCTCTCTCTGTCTCAAAAATAAAAACATTAAAAAAATAAAATAATAAAATAAAATAGTGGAAAGAATATAATCAGATAGCTCATAGGAAAAAATACAAGTAATTATTAAAGATACAAGAAGCAGCTCAACCTTAGAATAATCATAGAAATTTACATTTTAATGATATAATTTTTGATGGCTAAAAAAACAAAAGCAAAAAAAAAAACTTTTATCTGTACAAAGATGTTAACTTTTTAAGAAGCTTTAGCATGTTATCACTTTATTATTCTTATTGTGCTAAAATAATGAGACACCTGTGAACGCAAGCTGGTGCAGCCACTCTGGAAAACAGTATGGAGGTTCCTCAAAAAACTAAAAATAGAACTACCCTACGACCCAGCAATTGCACTACTAGGCATTTATCCAAGGGATACAGGTGTGCTGTTTCGAAGGGACACATGCCCCCCCCATGTTTATAGCAGCGCTATCAACAATAGCCAAAGTATGGAAAGAGCCCAAATGTCCGTCGATGGATGGATGGATAAAGAAAAAGTGGTATATATATACACTGGAGTTATTACTCGACAATCAAAAAGAATGAAATCTTGTCATTTGCAACTACGTGGATGGAACTGGAGGGTATTATGCTAAGTGAAATTAGTCAGAGAAAGACAAATATCACATGACTTCCTTCATATGAGGATTTTAAGAGACAAAACAGATGAACATAAGAGAAGGGAAACAAAAATAATACAAAAACAGGGAGGGGGACAAAACAGAAGAGACTCATAAATATGGAGAACAAACTGAGGGTTATTAGAGGGGGTGTGGGAGGGGGAATGGGGTAAATGGGGAAGGGGCATTAAGGAAACTACTCCTGAAATCATTGTTGCAGTATACACTAATTTGGATGTAAATTAAAAAAATAAAATTAATAATAATAATAATAATAATAATAATAATGAGACACCATTTCAGCCTATTAGACTGGGTGTGGGAACACAGTTCCTTTCATCATTTGCAAGAATGTAAAACCACATAACTGTTTTGGACGGTAATTTGGAGTAAGTACCCAAATGGTTACTTTTTTTTTTAATGTTTATTCATTTTTATGAGAGAGAGAGAGAGAAAGAGAGAGAGAGAGAGAGAACAAGGCGGGGAAGGGCAGAGAGAGAAGCAGACACCGAATCGGAAGCAGCCTCCAGGCTCTGAGTTGTCAGCAGAGCCCGACGAGGGGCCGGAACTCACAAGCCGTGAAATCACAACCTGAGCCAAAGTCGGACGCTTAAGTGACTGAGCCACCCAGGCACCCCAGTACTCAATTGTTGAATGTTCTTACCCTATAACCCAGCAATTCTGCTTGTAGGAATCTCTTCTACAGAAAAAACTTCCATGAGTGCAAAAAGAAATACGGACAAAGTTGTACACCAAATCATTTATTGTATCAAAACAATTAGAAATGACCCAACTTCCCATGGGTAGGGGATGGTTTAAATAACCTGTGTTAGTTCCACATGATGGAATCCCATGCAGCCATTTTTTAATGAAAAGAGGTAGCTTTCTAATTACTGACATTAGAAGATATCCAGAGTATATTTAAGTAAAAAACCAAATTCTACAACGATATGCGCACAGGAAAACCTCTAAAAGGAAGGATCTAAGCTGTCTGCAAGATTCTCTGAGCTCTGGGATGGAAGGGGGAGCTGCCGTTTCTGTCCTGACTCGGTAATTCAAGTATGTGAGAAAAGAATTCAGAACCAAAAGGCATTCAATGACAAGTCTCGCTCCTCCCCTGTCCCTCAGACTCCTCTGGGGAAAGGGGGAATCTCCTTTCTACTCTATACATATCTGTAATGTTAGTACTTTTTAAATTTTTTTTATTTTTTTTAAATTTTTTTTTTAACGTTTATTTATTCTTGAGACAGAGAGAGACAGAGCATGAACGGGGGAGGGGCAGAGAGAGAGGGAGACACAGAATCGGAAGCAGGCTCCAGGCTCTGAGCCATCAGCCCAGAGCCCGACGCGGGGCTCGAACTCACAGACCGCGAGATCGTGACCTGGGCTGAAGTCGGACGCTCAACCGACTGAGCCACCCAGGCGCCCCCGTACTTTTTTTATTTTTAACAACATTGTTTTTTTATATTTTTTTTGTAAAAAAAAAAAAAAATTAAATCTAGGGAGAAAAGTAAAAAGAATGTTCACTATAGAACATTTACAAATTATACAGAAGTTTATGAAGGAAGAAAATAAATATCAGCCACTATCTCATCTCCCAGAAAAAAAATGCCACTTGATGCTGTTCCCCCGAATCTTTTTCATGCATATACAAAAAAAAAAAAAAAAAGTTTGCAAAACAATCACAAAACACACACAAAACGGAAGGATTCTAAACATGTATCGTGAAGGAAAAGGAAATGAAATTTATAAGAAGAAAACTTACTTTTTTACACTTAACAGTAAAGCATAAACAGTCTCCCATATTTCCCATATTAAATCTTCTTGCACAACATGATTTTTCATGGTTGTTTAGGGAAGTATCATAAGCAATCTTGCTTTAGCCAATCTTCTATCATTGAATATTTAGGTTGTTTCCCATTTCAGAAAAATGTTTTCCAAATGAAGAAAAGAATAGCCTTTGGGGGCAAACAGAGTCCAGGACAACAGAGAAAAAGTCCCCACGGTCATCTCTTTCCCCTTCCTGACCACACCCAATGGGGTCGCTGCCCAGGCCTTCGAGACCACTCCCAGAGCACTGCCAGGGCCCAGAGCCAACTGGCCTCCAACTCTGACGTTTCCCCACGAAAGGGCAGAGGCTCTGGTATGTCTTTCCTGGCCCTGGGATCTTTTTCTAGCAAAACACAATCTGAGCCAGGGGCAGTTCGTATGCCTACCCTCCATCCATAGTCTTCCTTCTCCCCCAGTTCAAGGTTCTCAGGGTGCTGGTGGCCCAGAGATGGGTGCAACATTCTCATACTGGGGCTCCTCCTGCCCCTCCTCATCAGACAGCTTCTGGGGATCCTGTTCCTGGGGGCCACCCTCAGGGGCCAGCTCCTGGGCCCTCCCCGAGTTCTTGGTGCCATCGGCTAGTCCCCTGGCCACTTCCTCTGGTCCAGTTCCTGCAGACTCTAAGGCCCTAGTGAGCTCATGGTTCGGGGCTAAGTTGGGGCTCTGACTGGCAGTGCCGGAGGCCAGCCCAGGGCTGTCCTTATTTCGACTCAGGGCCCGGCGTGGCGGCTTGGGGATGGCACTCTTGACCTTGGGCTCTGCCTGGCCTTTCTGGAAGCTACCAAAACGACGGAGAACAGACCGGACGGGGCCCTCAGATACCTGGGGTGTCCCTGCCAGCATGTAGATCGTGGTCACGGAGCCTGAGCCCTCTGAGACACTGCCTTCAATGGCTTCCACACGCTCAGCCACTGTCCGGCCACCAAGTGGGAGCCGGCGGCGGCCAATGGCTGGATCCCTGGGGCTGGCAGCACCAGGAAGGGTCTCATCCGTTTCTGCTTTCTCCGGGCCCATGGACTCCTCAGCCTCCTGGCTTTCCGGACTCAGCGGGGCCCCACGGGAGAGCCTCTTGGGCTTTCGGAGAGGACTGGAGAGCTCCCCTGAGCTTTGGCGACTCTGTGGTGCAAACTTGGTGCCTTCAGCAAAGGAGACCGATGGCCGCTTGGCCCGTGCTAGGCTGGAAGTGCGTGGGATAGGGAATGGTGTGGAGGCGTCCTCAGGGGGAGGGATGGGACCTCCAGCCAGGCTGGCCTCTGGAAACTCTCCGTGCGCCACAGTGGCCATCCCTGGCAGAGGAGACACAGAAGAGCTTGGCCAAAACTGGGCTGGCCACCCCAATCCATCCTGTTTACTCAGTTTAGCATCTGCTGGGGCTCCTCATCAGTGGGGCAAGGAAGAGGGTGAGGGTACAGAGACAGGAGAAGAGCCTACTCCTTCTACACACTTTTCTCCCCATCCCTTCCCACTTTGAACTAATGCCACACTCTAACCAAGCTAACATTCTTTCAGTGCCACACAGTCATGTCCCTCTCACCTTGGACCTTCACGTGCACTGTTCCGTCCTCCTGAAACACCGTTCCCATCCCTCCTCAACTTGCGCTTTGTTGACTCCTGACTCCTGAGTCTAGCAGGCTCAGTTCCAATATCACGAACACGGAGACATCTTCCCTGCCCCTAATCACCCCTGACATGGCTGGATTACGAGCCCCTACGTGTACGTCCCCCATCAAAGCATGCATCACCTGGTCCTACACGTGTCTTATTCCTGCCCATCACACTAGAAGGTTGGCAAGGATGGGAATCCGTGTTGCTCTTTACTATGTCCCCCAGCCAGCAACAGTGACCTGCACTTGAATGGGCACCTGATACACGTTTGCTGAAGGAATAAAGAAGTAGTGGGCAGGGCTGCTCGGGGCCACGCGGGCTGTTGAGGGGTTGGTTACCTTCTTGGGGTGGCACGCAGTAGGCAGGGCCCTCGTCCTCCTCGCCAGACTCAGGATCAGAAGAGAAGGAGTCGTCCGAGGCCCAGCCGGCGGAGGGCGGCTCAATGAAGCTGTGATTGAAGGGGATCTCCGGGTCGTGGTGTGAGACTGCAGGGGGCTCTGGGTCAGGCACGGAGCTCCATGGAAGACCTTGTCCCGTCCCAGCCCCTGACCTGCAGCACCCACACTCACCTGTCACCCAGGGAAGCTTGTGGCTGCTGAGGGAACCACAGGGTAGCGCCGAGCCCAGGCTGGTCAGCGCCCCCCAGACCTGCATCTTCACCCTGGACACGGCGGCTTCATCTCTTGCTGGCCTGAGGGGAGAGGAGGGCAGTCAGTGCACAAGACCACCGGTTGGGGCAGCGTGGGGGCAGGAGAGAACGATGTGAGAGAGGCAGGCTGACACAGTGACTGTCTACCTCGGCGGTGCCCTTTGACGACAGAGTAAAACCCAAACCATTGAGCCTGGGATTTGGGCCTGTCAGAGAGGGCAGCATAGCTCAAATAGAACTGGGTAGCAACTCTGGTTCCGGCTTCCCCCTCTCCGGGCCTCAGTTTCCTCATCTGTAAAGTGGGGACAACTCCTAGCTCTGAGACTCTTTTTCAGGACCCAGTATAGCTCCAGGCACCCGCTGAGGTTCCCCCAAATGCAGCTTTGTGTTATCATCTGGCTGAGTCCCCAGCTCAGCTATGTTTCTGGAAGTGGCACCACCTCCAGGAAGCCTGTCCTTGACCCCATCCCCAAGCTGCTTCATTGTTATGAACCCTCTGACGGCCTTTGTGGCTTCTTCCCCACCCCCAGGGGAGGGGCTATTGGGTCTGCTCATCTGTGAATCCCCCATAGCACAGAGGAGGACGTGTTCAAGGCTCAGTGCACGAAGTAATAAGAGAGCACCAGACAGAGAATCCGGAACAACAGAGCAGGGGCTTTGTGCGCGCTGGTGACAGGCTGGGTCACCTTGGGCCTCCATGTCCTCCTCTGTGAATTGAGAACACTAATCCTCCTGCCCCCACATTCCCTGCTTTAAACCTTACTGCTGTGAGTCTCCAAGGGATTTTGTAAAGGAACAAAGCCCTGTGCAAGCAACATTCCCCTGCAGCAGGCCCCCGCAAGCCCAAATCCTTCCCATTATCTCCTTTTCTCAGGAAGCTACCATCTCTGCTAAACCACCGCTCAGACTTCTGAACTCTCCTTCGAGGGTGGTGGAGGGTGTTGAGGCCTCGTCTCTTCCCCTCCGTGCCCAGAGCTGCCCTGCTGCTTCTGCCTTCCCCGCATTCCCCCTCTGGTCCCTAAACCCTCGGCCTCCTGCTGCAGGTTTGAGATTTGCCATCCTGGTACCCAGCGCCCACTGCGCACACTCATGCAACTCGGACACTCGCAGGGAAGGCGGGCAGCCGACCTGGTGTCTCCAGGCCGTGGCCACTGCCAACTACCTCATGCCCTCCAAATGCGCGACAAGACCAGCCCTTCCCCGCCGCTGACAGGAAAGCAGATGCCGCCTTGCTCCCACCCTGTGGCCTGAGCTGGGGGTGGGGAAGGGGTGAGCCGGCATTCACCTGTCCTTGGGGTCCAACCGGGCGGCCCAGCAGCAGCAGGCACAGAAGGCGATGCCCAGGAGCAGCAGCAGCAGAGGCACAAGGATGCCTGCGATGAGGGCGGCGTCCTGACCGTGAGGCCCTGGGGAGAGCGGGGAATGGCGGAAAGTTCAGGGCTTTCCTGTCTTCCACACATCGCATCTCATCTCCAGCTCTGAGTTGCCTCCCCCCTGGAATTTTCCACCTGTGGGTCCCTCCCCTTCTTCTGAGAGAGACAGGCTCTGCTCAGCCTGGAGGCCCTCTCCCCAAGGCAGCCTCTCTGCTACCCTGTCCCCTCTTCACGGCCCATGTTCCACAAGCTCTTGCTCCCAACTGTCACGCCTGATACACATCCCGGTGTCCAGACCTGCCTGCTCACGGATGCCAGCCCTGGATGCGAGCCTGGTGTCTCAGCAGGCAAGGGCCGTATCGTATCTTCAGGGGTCTCCAGAGCATCCATACAGATTTCAGGTATAGGGAATGTCTCTGAAGTGAGCCCAGCCTCCCTGGCAAGTGATACGTCCCTGAAGCCATATAAAGGGCCCATTTTCCCTGGTCACTGCACCCCACACCCTCCTTTTCACCTTACCCAGCTGGCAGGCCCCAGAGACAGGGTGGCAGGATCCCCCTGGGCATTCACAGGGAATAGAGCAGTTGTTGCCATGGAAGCCAGATGGGCATGAAGTGTTGCAGCTATGGGGTGACAAGAGAAACAGGCTGAAGGCTTGGTGAGAAGGGATAGGGGTGGGCAGGGGACAGGGGAAGGTGGATTTCTGGGCACTGCTCCCCAACCCCTGTCATGCAGACTTCCCTGGAGGATGCCCAAGCAGACTCCTCCGACCTCTGAGGACATTCTAAGTACCCCTGGCCATGTCTGGGAGAATCCCCTAGCCCCTAAGCTCATCTTCCAGAGAGGCCACCCCACAAGCTGCCCCTTGGTCCCCAGCCCCCCAGGGTATACCCCAGAGTATAGGGCAAGATCCACCCCTCATGATGCTCGTCCCTAGCCCATCCAACACTAGTGTGAAATAACCAAGATGCCAACGGCATCCAGAGAAACGTCCTCAGGGTCTGGAGGTCTGAGTCCGGCCCTGCCCCAAACTCTCTGGGCCCTGGTCCTCTCTACTATGAGATGAGGTCTCTTCCATTTGATACTACATTCTGTCCTAGAGGCGGAAAACCTGCCATTGGAGACACTGACCTTGATTATGTTTCACCACATGAAGGCCTCACAGGAACAACAATGGAGTTGGGAGTCCCACCCCTAAATAACTTCCCGGCCTAGTTCCGGAGCCAGGTCTTTGAGATTAAGATTAGATCACTCTGACCCTTCTTCAGAAGGTGCAGACCTCACAACAGGAGGACAACTTCTTCATTAAGAGCTTGCTGGGTGGGTATCCGGGAGGCAGGCAGGCGGAGAAGCCCCGAGAAGGGAAGTTTAGGACACAGATTGCACTGACGCCTGACCGAGGCCCGTGCCTCCCTGCCAGGGCCCCGGTTCTCACCTGGGTCCCCAGTAGCCAATGTCGCAGACACATTCCCCAGTCACAGCATCACAGGCCCCCTGAACACAGGTGGGGCAGGTAGAGGTGCAGCCTTCCCCAAAGGTGCCGAGCGGGCAGGGGTCTTCACATCTGAGGTGAGGCGAGACTCGGAAGAGGAGGGCAGGGCAGGTCCGGCAGGGCAGAGCCCCCCTCCCCCAAAAGAAGGTCCTACCCGTCTTCCCCCATGCTTCTGGACTCAGGGCCCCAACTGTCTATGCCTCAGCAATGAAGCTCAGGTGTTAACAGGGCCTTGAACCTGGGGCCAAATCCCATAGGTGACAAGACTACAGATCCCTGGAGGGGGAAGAGAGCAGGATACCTGAGCGGTGAGGGAGCTGGAAGAGAAGCCTGCCCGGGGCCTCATCAGCACCCCTCTCTCTTCCGTCAGTCTTGGCCAGGAGGCAGGCCCCCCATGGGGGAGGGGCCAGCTATCCCAGGGCTGGAATGAGGACCCTGAAGGAGGGGGGCCCCCCACCCTGAGCAGGCTGGCCCCCTCACCTGGGCCCCAGCCACCCAGGGTCACAGCGCTGACAGTGCCCAGTGTCTGCCTGACAGGCCTCCCCAAGCCGGCAGCGGGGGCACTGCTTCCGGCAGCTCTCGCCAAAGGTGCCGGGTGGGCAGGGCTGGTGGCACTGGGTTCCATTCCAGCCCGGCTCGCAGGACTCACAGCTGCCTGTATCTGCAGAGCATGGCTCGTTCTGCTTGCAGTGGCCGCAGCTGGGAAGAGAAGGAGTCATGGGAGCACTGAGGAGCCCATGGATGGAATGCCCACCCAGGCCTCCAGGGACACTGGAGAGCATCCAGGACACTCAGGCAGGTCTCAGCCTCAGTTTCCCCATGTTGTACAACAAAAAGGCCAGACAGATGATCTCTGTAGGATTCCAGCCCTCTCCTTCCAACTTCCCATTCCAGGACCCATCCTTCCCAGGGTCCCAGGATTAGCCCAGGCAGAGCAGCCAAGATACCTTGGCCAACCTTCTCCCTCCTATCCTTTCTCCTCTCTTCCTCCTACTCACGCCGTCTCTGAGGTCTGGTCTGAATGTGACTCTTCTATCTCGTAACATAAAGATCCATAAAAATTAAAACATGTGTGTTTTCATCACTATAATTTCAAGTTTATCTTATGTTTGAAAAAAAGTGCTGGGGCACCTGGGTGGCTCAGGGAGTTAAGTCTCGGACTCTTGATCTCGGCTCAGGTCATGATCTCACAGTTTGTGAGTTCGAGCCCCCCATCGGGGTCTGGGCTGACAGTGCAGAGTCTCTCTCCCCTCCCTCTCTGCCCCTATTCCTCTCTCTCTCTCTCTCTCAAAATAAATAACTTAAAAAATATATTAAAAAATGCTTTCCCCGGTTTCTTGGAGATATAACTGACAGTATACAACTTAAAAAAAAAACTTTTAATGTTTATTTATTTTTGAGACAGAAAGAGACAGAGCATGAATGGGGGAGGGTCAGAGAGAGGGAGACACAGAACCTGAAATAGGCTCCAGGCTCTGAGCTGTCAGCACAGAGCCCAACGCGGGGCTCGAACTCACGGACCGCGAGATCACGACCCGAGCCGAAGTCGGACGCTTAACCGACTGAGCCACCCAGGTGCCCCAACAGTATGCAACTTTAAAGTGTACAGCATAACGACTTGACTTACATATAGTGTGAAATGATTACCCCAGTAGGTTTAGTTAATATCCCTCATCTCATATAGGTACAAAAAAGGGAAAACAATGGCTTTTTTCTTTGTGATGCAAACTCTTAGGATCTACTCTCTTAGCAACTTTTCCAACAAGGTTTACCTTATTCTAATTTCTACACTTGATCTTAGCCAAAAGGCCGAGAAGCGATGCCTTATTCTAATTTCTTATTGATTCTTAACAGTTTCTTGACAAGGTTCCCCCCAGATAATTATTTGGAGTCATATGCTTGGATCAGACTCATTTGTTCATAAAATCAACTTAGCAGACCAGCATCGAAAAAAGAAAAATAAAAACATTACAGTATATATATATACATAGGTGTGTATCTATACACACATATATGTATCTATACACACATATGTAATATATATTATATATATGAAGCAAAGATAAGTATATGTTGTTAAGCTTTTACCACAGAGGGGTGTGAATGAGATAGGGGGGATGTAACACGCATTTCTTTTTGTTGTTGTTTTGCTCGTTTTATTTGTTTTTAAGTAAGCGCCATCCCCAGCGCCCAACCTGGGGCTTGAACTCACAACCCCCAGATCAAGAGCCAAATGCTCTACCTACGAGCCGGTGGCCAGGCACTCCTAAAACCCATTTCTTATTGTGGGTGGGGCCGGCCAAAGTTTGAAAGCCACGAGGTCTAAAAGGGACCCTGCAATCATTTCGTCACGTGGTTCATCTTTTCTCTGCTTCTAAGTAGAGCTTGCTAGTACTCCTATTGTCCGTTTAACAGTCACCGGACGTAGGGTGGGCGAGGCCGGACCTAGGGGCATCGGGGGTCTTTTTCCCCCTTTCATCCCGTCCCTGTATGTTTTTGCCGAGGGCACCGCGCGACGGTCCCCCTGCGCCCCCGCCCCTGCCGGGCCCATCCCCTTTCTCTCCCTTTCCCTTCAGCTCCTTCGCCCGCCCTCCCCGCGCTCTGTCCGCACCCCCACCGCCGGCGGCCCGTCCCTCTGTCCGGCTGCTGCGTGATCCCCGTCAGCACCCGCCTCCCCCCCACCCCGCACGCCCTCCCCGCAGCCTAGCCGCAGCCCCGCGGCCCCCGCTCACCTGTCGCGGCAGTGCGGCCCGTAGCTGCCGGCGGGGCAGGGCAGCTCGCAGCGCGCGCCGCGGAAGCCGGGCGGGCAGGCGCACAGGCCGGAGACTGCGTTGCAGCGGCCGCGCACGCACTCGCACTCATACCGGCACTCGGGACCCCACCGGCCCGGCCGGCAGACGCAGCGGCCGGTCTCCTGCGCGCACGGCGAGCCGTGGCAGGCGCAGCGGAAGCTGCAGCGGCGGCCCCACCAGCCCGGCTCGCAGCGGCAGGAGCCGTTGGTTTGATCGCAGCGCGCCACCGCCGGGTTGCACTGGCACGGACGGCGGCAAGTGGGTGACCACCAGCCGGGCTCGCAGCGGCACGCGCCCGTCGCGGCGTCGCAACGCCCGTGGGGGCCGCAGTCGCACTGGAACTCGCAACGGCTGCCCCAGCGTTCCGCCTGGCAGTGGCACACGCCCGTGGCCGGCTCGCACTGGCCGTGTGGGTGGCAGGCGCAGGTCTCACGGCAATCTGGGCCCCAGTACTGACTCGGGCAGCCTGCAGGAGTCGGGTGGGGAACATAGAGGGGTCAGTGGGCTCAGGGCCAGGCGCGGATCTCCGCCCTGCGCGCCCTTCCACAAGGAAGAGAGGCGCCAGGCCCACCCTCCAAGAGCCGGAGACAGACCCTTGAACATCTGGCAGCCTAACCTCCTGGGGCACAGCTCACTTCCTGCCTCAGACTCACGAACTACAGAAAGCCTTTGGAGTGGCCCAGACTCCCACTTCATACTCCAGAACACACTTAAAGTTCCTGAGTGGGAAAGGTTTGCCCAGAGTCACACAGCAGTAGGATTTCACTCACGTCCCTTCCTCTCTCTCGTGCCCATCCCCCTTCCCTCCACCCCCACCCCACTAGAGATGACAGGGCGTCCCAGTGTCCACCCCTGCCTGGATACTGACCATGAGGGTCACAAGAGAAGCCACATTTCCCCCCTTGCGTCTCCTCTCAGCCCTGATTCCTGGTGGCTGCTCTCTGGCCATCCTGCCCACCAGGACAGGGCAGAGCCCTGCCAGATTATCTCCTTCCACCCTCCTCCACACGTGTATAAAGTGCACACGAAGGAGACGGAGAACGTGTCCATTTTGTGATCAACAGGGGTAACCACCATCTTTTCTGAGAAGTTGTGGATGGTGAAGGGCCCAGAACTGAAAGTGTGGGTAGGGCTTTGTGGATATGGGTAAAAACCAGATGACTCAGGGCATCTTCCAGGAATGCGTCACTTCCTGACTCTGGGCCTCAATTTCCTCAGTGAGGCTTGGAGGGATTCTGGCTCTGCCGTTTTAAGATCACATTTCTACCCGCTTTGCCTCCCCGCTCCCCTCCCTGGTTCCGCCTGACAACTTCATCCTCCAGATGAAACTCAGGACTCACGGGAGTTGCACTGGGCCCCAAAGAATCCAGGTTTGCATCGACAGAGGCCTGGTTTCACGCACACTTCATCTTCCCGGCAAGCATCCAGCCCCTCACAGATGGCTGAAAAACACCCCACCCAGGTGGGAAGGACGGTGGCATGGCACCAACCAGGGGACACTCTGCCCCTCTCACTGGCTCCCAGCGCCCTGCCCCATCAAGAGCCATTCCCTCAGGGCGGGGGGCGGGGGGGTGTCAGGATGGACCCTAGCTCTAGGGCTCAGAAGGGGAAATAGGAGGCCCCAGGAGGGGAGGCAGGAAGGGTCACTGGACTATGTTCTCCTTTCTTCTCAGGTGGGGATCTGTTCTGGCTACTCACGGATAGTGCATTCTTGGTCTTTCTGCCTCCAGCCTGGGCAGCACTGGAGCTCAGCAGAGGGGCTGTGGGGCAGAGAGGGGTCAGCCGGGGGACAGACAGACTGGCTCCGCAGGTGGATCACTGTCTCTGGCTGAGATGTGGGAGGCTGCCTCAGCCCCATCAGGCAGGCCTAGCCAAGAGTCACAGCCCCAGTGTCCCCAATTCCTTCCCTTTCCTTCCCTGGCCCTCCCACCTTCTGTCTTGACTACCCACCACCTTCTAGGCTGTCCCCAAGCCCCCCTCCCTTCAGCCCATGACCTCTTCCCTCATGTCCTCCTTCCCTGCAATGCCGCAATACCAGTTCAGGCACCCCCCCCCCCGCCCCCATCAGATTCCTACAAAGACCCACCTGCCGGCCGTGCAGACATGCCGCCCGTTGGGGTCCAGGTTGGACCCCTGGGTACCCTGTGTCCAGAGCAGCAACAGTGAGACCAGCAGCCTCAGCCCCATGGCGGCCAGTCCAGCGGGAGGGCTTGGGTTAGTCTGGCCCCCACGGCTCCCAACCCCCTCCCTGCTTCCTTCCAAGGCCTTTCCTGAGGAAACCAGTGCCGAGAGGCGGGCTGCCATGAGGCACCTCCCTGAGAGGGCGGGCGGGTGGGTGCTGGGAAGACCAGACGCCACAGAAATGAAAAGGAAAGCCTAGGGCAAAGGCTGAGTCGGGGCTTTAAGGGGCTGGTCTCAGTGTGGAGGGGGCAGGAAGATGAAGCTGCAAATCCCAGGGTACTGGGGACAGGCGAGGGTGTGGGGTGCGAGTGGGAGCCACATCTTTCCATTAGGTCATGCTACCCAACTGAGGCCCTAGCTGGGAGACTTCCCCACCCACTAACAACCAACAAGACCCTGTGAGGAAACCTCAGCCTGCCTTTGGTCCTGGCAGAGTCAGGCGGGGGCAGACCAGTCACACACAGACATGAAGCAGTTTCTGGGTATCGTGGGCAGCGGCTTTATTACATTGGCTTAGGCCGTTCGCATAGACCCTTGGGAGGTAGGTAGCCCGCTCTCCAATTTTACGAATGGGAAAACGGAGACTCAGGGAGGAAGCACTTTCATGTGACCCCGGAGGCTTGGCACAGAGATACAGGGAAGGAAGGTAGGCTGAGCTCTTCATCATCCCCTGCCTGGCTCAGGCCAGGATCGCGAAAGAGCCTGGGGAGGGCTGAGAAGGAGGGAGCCCTGTCCTCATTTGAGGCCACACATCTACCCATAGCCAGATTCCAAAGTCAGGTCTCTGGGGCAGCTGAGACAAAGATGTTCATCGAGTGCAGAGCACGGCTGGTCAGGAGTTGAGGACTGTGGGGCTGCCCACAGGCTCCAAGTGGGGTGGCTGTGGGGTCTCCTCTTCTCCCCCTAGCTTACTGGGGGCCATGCTGCTGGTCTGGGCTTCAGGGGCCTCTGTTTCACCCCGATAGGACAGGCCAAAGCTGGGGGGAGAATCAAGAGGCACGCTGAGCTTGGATGCCAGAGAGGTCAACGATATGGGCTGAGGGCAGGGGCTGGTGAGAAAAGGGATACAACAGGAAGAAAGGGCAGCGTGAGGTATTGAGGGGGCAAAGGGGCCGGGGCCAGGGCCACTGTGGGGCGGCATGCTCAGAGCTCAGGGCAGCAAAACAAATATCAGTGGAGCAGGAAAGGGGGAAAGAACAAAGGTGGGGCCCCTCCTTCACCCCCACAACCTTTCCCCCTCCTCTTCTCCCAACATACAAACTCTGTATTCGGGACTCAGTGGGTGGAGGGTGGGCTCCCTTATCACTGGAGAGTAGGAGCCATGAGCTGTCTTCATCGTCACTGAGGCAAAGAGGAGAGAGGAGATGTAGGGGTCATTAATCAAGGCCCTAGGGGACACCAGGAGTCCAGCTATGTTCAGGCCTCTGCACAGCGCCCAGGAATGGCCAAGGGAGGACAGAGTGACCCTGGGCCCCTCAAGGCTGGAGAGAAGGTGGTGCTGGGGAGATGAAGGACATCTTGAGGCTTTTACTTTACAGCCTGACGGCCGGCCCTGACATAGCTGGAACTACAGTCTGAAACTTCTGAGAACAAACAGATCCAGCCAAGACAGGAAACTGAAAAATTCATGTGGAGAAGCAGCTTACCAGGTTTCTTTGCCAGGAGGTACAGTGAGCACGGCACGTGGGTGCAGTGCAATCCAGAGGGAAGGGTGGCAGGCTAGGGTGTGCCCAGGCCAGAATGGAAGGCTCAACAGGACAGGCTGGACGGCAGGTCCAGGGGGTGACCAGGCCAGAGTGGTAGGTTCAGCAGAACAGACAGGACAGCAGGCTCAGGGGGTAACCAGGCCAGGTTAGCAGGCTTAAGCCGTAACTAGGTGACAGGCTCAGGGAGTAAGGAGGCTACGGTGGTAAGCTCAAGGGGTGACCAGCCTGGGTTAGAGCATGACCAGGCTGGGACATCAGGCTCAACAGAAAGAGGAAGGGAGAGCTGGCTCAGTGGGAATGGAGGCAGGGACTTACCTGCTCTCTGCTTCCTCTGGAATCCCTAACATCTTGGCCTTGATCTTCTTCCGCTGCTTCTTGACAGCCACCTTCATGGCTTCAACCAGAAGCCCAGGGACCCGGTGGTCCGTGAGCAGCTCCCTGCAGAGGAGGGAGAGGGGCCGAGTAAGCAGTGGGAATGCCAACAGTAGGTCTCATCCCAAGTACCGGTGCATGTTGTCCCCCCCTTTTTAAAACACTCCGCCTTGCTAACACCCCTCAGACCTTAGCTTAGTTGTTGCCCTTTCCTAGGAGTACTTCTTTGACCACTGCTGTGACTCTTTGTACCACCTCCTCCCTCATTTGGAAGAAGTTCCTGGAGGGCAGGTGCTGTGTCCTCCCAGTGTCCCGCACAGTGCCTGGCACATGTCACTGTGGATATATCAGTGAGCCAAAAAATGAAGCTGGTGACTTGAGATCTGGGAACGGGTGTGAGTGGAGCGCCCCCATCCCCAGCTTCCCAGCCCCCGCCCACCGCCCTCACCTTTGGAAGTAGGCCAACTCCTCCTTCAGCAGGAACACGTTGGCTTTGAGTTCATTCCTCTCCTGAAGGATCTGCTCAAGTTCCTCTCGACTGAAGCTGCACTGTCCTACCTTGGAGGGGCGCCCTGGCTGAAGGACGGGTTTGGTCGATGGGGGTGCCTCTGCTGGCGTTCCCCTGCCCCCCGGGGCCATCCCAGGAATGCTAGAGCAAGTGACTGGCAGGGAGACTTGGGAGGCAAGGGCGCTGCAACAGATGACAGACCAGTGCTCTGGCTGAGAGTGAGAGCAGAGGCCGGCTGTGGGGGGGAGGGGGGGCGCACACTTGTATGCCACCTTCCAATTTTCCGGTGGACCTGCTAACGCCGCACAGCAAACCTTTCCCGAGTGCCCACCAAGTACCAGACCTGCGAATACTACGACAGGCACTCACCGGATCCTCAGGGGTCCCTGGAGCCCCCGCCTCAGCGGTTGCCCGCTCGGGCTCCTGCCTCTGCTCGTACCCGGCCCCCCTGGCCTGGTCCTGCGCCGGCTCCTGAGCCAGCTCCACTGCCCCCTGGCGCTGTAGCTCCCGCTCGCCCTCGCGGTCCCTCGCGGCACGCAGCTGGGTTTGCACCGCGGCCAGTTTGTGCCGCAGCTCTGAATTCACCAGCAGGAGGCGCTGCAGCTGCTCCTGCAGCTGGGGGCGGGGCAAAAGAGAAGGTAGGCGGGGTGTCTGTGGGTGAGGTGGAGAGCCCCGCCCCTCGCCCCTCGCCCCGCCTCGCCCCTCGCCCCGCCCCGCCCTCACCGCCTCCGTCTCCTGGCTGCGCTGCAGCAGGTCGCGGTTGTGCGCCCGGAGCTCGTCTCGCTGGCGGTCGGTCACCTCCTTGAGCTGCCGCAGGAGAGCGCGCTCCTCTGAGGAAGGGGCGAACTTAGCAGCGGCTTGGGGTGGGGGCCCTGAGCCGGCCCACCCCACACCCTGGTCGTGCCCGCACTCACCGTGTGGCCCAGAGTGCAGCTGTCTGCGGAGGTGCTCGTTCTCCTCGCGCAGCCGCCGCAGCTCTAGTTCGGCCTGCTGCGCTGACACCTGCAGCTGGGGAGTCCAGGCGGTGAGGGCTACGCTCCCACCAGCCCTGCGGGTGGCGAGGGGAGGGGGCGGTGACTCACTGAGTCCGGGTCGGGCCCCACGGCAGCCTTTTCCAGGAGCTCCAGCGCCCGAACCACGAGCGGCACTAGCCTGGCCGCCGCCTCCGGCCCGAAGCGGCGCGCCAGCTCTTTCAGCTCCGTGCCCAGGGCCCCTGCTAGATGGTACACGAGCTCCGCGGCCGTCCCTGACCCGGCGGCCACTCGAGGCCCGCAGCCAGGCACCCCGGGTATCGTCCCCCTGGGCTCCATGGTTCCACAAGGCCAAGGGCTGCGACACCCCCCTCCAACCCTAACTAGGGCAGGAAAAAGCCAAACAGTTTCGGCCCAGGAAGCAGTTTAGGGCAGTAGAGGGCGGGGAAGAGGCGACAGAGGAGGAGCGATTAAGAGAAAAGGCGTGGGGAAGGAGGTAGTGCACTGGGTCCCCTGGGCCCTGTCCTGTTCGGATCCCCCAAGGTCACAGGAAGCAGGACTGCCTGCTTCCAGCCAGGCGTCCCAGGGCTAAGGCTCAGGGCTCTAAGTGGTCACTTTCGTCAATCCCTCCCCACAGCCTCCAGTCCAGGCTCCACCCCAGTGTCTGGTGTCATGAGGCTCCACTTGGCAGCCAAGCACTACAGGCAAGAGGTGAGAGGTAGGAGGGTTGTCCCTGGTCTCAGAGACCGTCATCTGTGAAGCCACGTGCCTATTTCCCCAACCAGGAGTGACACAAAGCTTAAGGGGCTAGGCTGGGCACCACAGTTGGAGGGGCAAATCCACAAGCTTCCAGACTCAGAAAATGGCAGCAACTGTTCCAAAGGATGTTGAATAGGAGTGATCTGGTTTGCAGAGAGAGAGAGAGAGACAGACAGAGAGAGAGAGAGAGAAAGAGAACGAATACGAGTGCACACACATGCAAGAGCAGGGATAGGCAGAAAGAGAAAAAGACAGAGACCCAGGTCCAGACCCAGCGCAGAGAGCTTGATCTCACAGCTATGAGATCATGACCTGAGCCAAAATCAAGAGTCGGGACTCTTAACTGACTGAGCCACCCAGGTGCCCGGTTTGCAAATATTTTGAAGGGATGTTGACAAATGTCCTCAAGCAGTAAGGGTGTGAAAGCCCAACCCCACCTCAGTTCCCGGAATCTAAGGGATACTTACTTAGTCCCACAGCCCATGAAAAGGAGGCTCATGCCCCTTTAAGGTTGAGGCCAGCATGTTGCTATGAACAAGTCCAGCCTCCCTACATCCAGAATTTGAGCTCAGGAGGAAAACAACAACAACAACTCAAAAACTCCTATTTATACAAAATTTATTATTACACTTTACTCAGGACTACAAGCCACCAGAGATCAATAACACAAGAAGCACAAAGACAGGAAAATGGGGCCAAGCTGCTGAATGTCACCAGCTTGTCTTTGGGGGTAAAAGACTCCAGCCTGTGGAGCGTCCGAAGCAGGGGGAGGTGAGGATACAACTAGGCATAGAGGTCCTCTCGATCCGCGGAGTAGACCTCGCCCTCTTGCAGGAGAGCGAAGTTGAGGAAGTGGGAAGGTCTGTGCACCTCGTGGTAGAACTCTTTGGGGTTTGCCAGCTGCAACTCATACTTCATGTTGGGATCATGCCGCACACCTTGGGGTAGAAGGAATGGTCTGGTGTTAACAAGGTGCACCTGCCTCACCCAGCCTGGACCCTGGCCATCTCCAAACCAGAGTCAAGCCCCAAGTGCTAAGGGGGATGGCTTACCCCAGCCCCACTTCCCCATGCTGAACTTACCCATAAAGTTGTAGTTCCACGAGGACTGGGCAGGGACCATAAAAAAGCCAAGGAAGCGGTCTGACAGCAGCATTTGGACCCTTTCATAATGCGAGGGTAGATAGCCCTTGGGATTGTTGCCCTTGTCTGTGTTCTGGCGACCCCATTCATAGCCACTGGGCGTCAGCTTATAGGCTGTCAGTGTGCAGGAGCCTGGTGTGAAGCTGACAGAGCGATGAAGACAGAGTCAGAGCTCAGGCCACCGTTCTAGGCCCTGTGCTGCAATGCCCGCCGCACCCCATTTCCTCCCAAAGGGGCCCAAGTCTACCTGCAGGTGATGATAATGGTCTTCTCACCATCCCAAGATGGGTTGTCAGCCATGATCTTAGCATGGGTGGTGACATCCTGGGGTGACAGCTGGGGGGACTCATTGGGCTGAGTGTGGATCCATCCTAAGGGTTCCATTTCCTATAGGCAAAGAGAGGTGAAAAGTTATCTGGAGCCCCATCTGCAGACGGGAATCACCCCATGAGAACAACATAGCTGCCTTCCTTCCACCACTCTCACAGAAGAAAGCTCCCATTCTCCCACACCCCCACTGACCTTGAGGTACTCATGCTGGGGCAGCTGGCCGGGAAGATGCACGGTTTGGTGAGTGCCCCACTGCGGTACCATCACGATGCAGCGGATCTCCTTCACCTGGGGGTTATCCGGTGGGCTGACACCATACAGGTATCCTGCAATCTGGAAACAAAGGGGTCAAGAACCAAAACGATTCTTAGTACCATTCCAGACTCTGGGCTATCAGTCCTGTGTTTCATTCCCTTCCCCAAGAACAAAGGAGAGCTTCTCAAAACGTGGTCAGAATCTCTTGCATCAGAGTAGCCTGGGGTGCTTGTTCGAAATGTTAAACATGGCCCTCATCTCGGACTTATCACATCAGAATCTCAAGTGGGGTCCAAGAATCTGCATTGCTCACACACTCCCCAGTCGATTAAACAGTATCCATAAATAAATGAGCACACCAACACATAGCTCATGAATTTTCACAAGATGAATACATCTTTAAGTCCACCACTAGGTGGTATTTTGAATTTTACCCGGCCATCGACAAAGAGGACCTGTGTCCTATAAACCCACCCGCAATCTTCTATTAACAATCTTCTCAAATTCACCAACCTGAGGCCACAAATTGGGTATTGTATACAATATGAATTACCTGATTACTAGTAAGGCTAAACATCTTTTCAAGGTAGTTTGTTTATTTTTGAGAGAGAAACAGAGTGTGAGCATAAGCAGGGAAGAGGCAGAGAGAAAGGGAGAGAGAGAGAAAATCCCAAGCAGGCTCCGCACGGTCAGTACAGAGCCCGACATGGGGCTCAAACTCACAAACTGTGAGATCATGACCTGAGCTGAAATCAAGACTGAGCCACCCAGGCACCCCCCTAATCATCTTTTCATATGACATTTGCCATTTGTAGTTCCATTTCTGAACTACCTTCATATTCTTTGCCTATTCTTCTAGTTATTTTTTTATTTTATTAATTTTTATTTTACAGAGAGAAGCTCCGTACTGAGTGTGGAGCCCCATGCAGGGCTCAATCTCACAACCCTGGGATCATGACCTGAGCTGCAATCAAGAGTTGGATGCTCAACTGACTGAGCCACCCATGTGCCCCTACAATTACTTTTAAAAATCAACTTCCCTGTTCTAGATTCTAATCCACCTTATTTTAGAATTATGCAAAATTTTCTTCCTGTTTTTAGTGTGTCTTTTGCAGCACCCTTTGTCACACACAAATTATTGATTTTGATTACAGTTTTGAGTCCTTTTTAAAAAATTTTTAATGTTTGGTTTTGAGACAGACAGTGAGCAGGGGAGGGACAGAGATAGAGGGAGACACAGAAGCCGAAGCAGGCTCCAGGCTCCAAGCTGTCAGCACAGAGCCTGATACAGCGCTTGAACCCATGAACCATGAGATCATGACCTGAGCCAAAGTTAGATGCTCAACCGACTTGAGCCACCCAGGTGCCCCATGGTTTTGTATCTTAAGAAGGCTATCTTGGGGCTGCCTGGGTGGCTCAGCTGGTTAAGCGTCTGACTCTTAGTTTTAGCTCAGGTCATGATCTTATGGTTTCTTGAGTTCGAGCCCCACGTCGGGCTCTGGGCTGTGGGCTTGGGATCCTTTCTCTCTCTGCCCCTCCCCAATTCAGGCTGTCTTTGTCTCTCTCAAAATAAATAAATAAACTTAAAAAAAAAAAAAAGGCGATCTCAGCATTACAATAATAGATATTTTCTTCTAATACTCTACAGCTTAGTATTTTATATTCAGGTCTTTACTCCACCTGCATTTTTTAAGTGCTGTGAGGCAGGGTTCTGACTGTTCCAGTGCCACAAAGCATCCTTAATCCTACAGATCTGATACACATTTATTATGTACACAGGAATCCCTTTCTGACTACATGCTATCCTCTTCCAAAAACTTTTGGAACTCTTAACTGCCATAGCTTTATAACGTTTTAATATTTGGTGGGAGCCAAAACCCTCCTTGCTGTTTCGGCCACTCTTATGTACCTTGCGTTCCAGGCAGTCTCAGGTGAGTTTTAGGCATGTAAAATGCCAGGCACACACTACGGCTTAGTTGAGCACACTTACTCACTTGGGCCCGCAGGTCAGATATGCAGATGAACTTCTTAAGCACGTTCTTGGGAAGGATATAGGTATAACCAGTCTCCTTGATGTCATCAGATGAAACATAGATATGATTGGTCCTCAGGTGAAGGTTGGCAGCAGAGATGGCCCTACAAATGGTGAGGAATGTAAGCATTTCTCAGGCCGAGCACCACAGGCAGCATCAGTAGGCTTTGCCATCCCTACCTCTTCCCCTTACAGTACCTAACCCGCCATTCAGTCTTAGAGGAGAAAGTCTGCGTCTCATAGTTGCTGGTGGTAGAAGTAATGATCTCATCACCATGCTTGTTGACAGTACGAGTCTGTGTTGCTGTCAGCTGTGACTGTTCCTTGGTCTGCTTCTCGATCTCTGCTATCTGCTGCCGCTGCTGTGATGGTGCCGAGATCTCCATACCCAGGATGATGTCTCGAATTTCCGATTGTGTCAGTGATGCCACGTTCACACTGCGGGGACAGCATGGGTCACACCACAAGATCCCTTCCCTTGGTCAACTATGCCTCAATGGCAAGAGTATAACTTGGTAGGACAAGGGACTCCATACCCTACTCCAGACGATCCTCAAGTGTATAGTGGAGATGTCCCAATACCGGTTAAGATTTATCACAGCCCAGGATGGCCCTGAGCATGTACACCCTTTCAGCAACACTCAAACCTGCTCAGTAGCCATTCCTCCCTCTTTTCCTTGACAAGAAGTGCCCTGGTTTATAGGACAATTCTCAAAAACAGAAACCCTTAGAACACGTTCTCAATCATTGCTGGTACTGTCAGTCACCTCAGTCATCCTGGGGGGGGGGTACCTGGACATCTATGGACATTTTTCTTCTTGGTTGCCAAAATGACAGGAAGAGGGAAGGAAGGGGTGTGTGTGCTGTTAGCAGTGGTACCTGGGGATGTGGATGTTAAAACTGCCTGTAACATGAACGGTAAAGAAATGCCCTGCTCAAAATGGCAACATGAAACAATGCCCAAGAATCAGACGGAAACCCTGAAACACTGACATTTTCTACATTATCTGAAGACACTATCTTTTTTCTGTAGGCATCTCCAGGACAATTCCTTGAGAAATTTCTGAGCCTTAAATGTTTCAAAAAACCCGGAAACCACATACCAAACCATTCATTTCACCCTTTTAGGATGTCTCCCAACCACCAGCGCTCACTTGTTTTTCTTGCCGTAGTCGGCCAAGATCAGATCTTTGAGCTGCACTTCCACCTTGATCCACTCCTCGTCAGTCAGAGTGGGCCAGATATGGTGTGGCTCTGTAATGGTCGTCTTGTCTGGCTTCAGGATCACCTTCGCCCGGTCATTGTTCACGTGCAGGGCACGCAGAATCAAGATGAGGCGGGAGAAAGCCTGAGAAGAGGTATGGCAACAAAGGGCGGGGGGGTCAGACACTGAGGTCCTCCCCGTTTCCTCGATTCTGTTCTTTCAGGGAACCCAGAAATTGATTTCAAACTCTAAGGTAGAGCCTCCACCGCTCTCCCAGTCAACTTTTTATGCAGAGCACAGAATTGCTGTCTCATCCACAGGCTGAAGATGTGAAAATGGCCCCACAGGGGACCTGGGGAAAACTTAAGGAAGGCACAGGATTGTCTTATGACCCCAAACCCACTCCTCTTAGAGTGACCTTCTTTGTTAGTTTCATACCGTATAAGATGAGATAGTCTTGAGCCAGTCATCATAGAGATTAAAAAGAACCATCTGGGGTTCAGTGGCTTTAAGGATGAGGTCCCCAAACTTTTCCACCTTGAGACAAGCCTGGAAAGGGAGCTGGAGCTCCGATCCTTTGATCACAATATTGGGGAAGTCCAGCAAGTGCACCTGAGACAAGATCAAGTCCAAGATTAGAAATAGCCTATACGTCTCAGCCCTCCTTTCTTCTACCTCATCCACCTCTCACCTCCAATGGGTCCAGCATGCCCTTCCTAGTGACAATGATCTGCTTGGGCTGCTCCTCCACAGGCAGAGATCGGATCAGGGCAGCCACCTCCTCAGCCGTCTTCCACTTAGCCAGCTAAAAAGGAAGAGGGGAGGAAATGGAAATTGAGTGTTTATCACCACAGGTCAACTAGAACAAAACAGCCTAGGTCTTGAGATAATCAACCTATCTTTCTATTGCACACCGCTACTGAATGTTAGGTACTTTGGAGGTGCAAAAGAAGTGTCAGATGGCTTTGCCCAAAAGGGTTTTTCAACCTAGCTGGCCAGACAAAACTCACACAAGATATACCACAAGCCGGTATTTGATTATATAATATCAAGTGTCTGGGACAAAATAAATTAAGGCTAAAACTGATAAAAACCTATACAAAGAAACAGGTCTTAAGGGATAAGGAAGACTTGATTAACAGAGTAAAGGGGAGAGATCATTCAGGAAAGAAAGATACATGAGCAAAACCACAGAAGTGGAAATGGATGTCAGTTTGGGGATACGAGGAGGAAGTAGGTTTTATTTATTTTTTTAATTTTTTATTAAAAAAATTTTTTTTTAATGTTTTATTTATTTTTGAGACAGAGAGAGGCAGAGCATGAGCAGAGGAGGGGCAGAGAGAGAGAGAATCCGAAACAGGCTCCAGGCTCTGAGCTGTCAGCACAGAGCCCGACGCGGGGCTTGAACTCAGAGACTACGAGATCATGACCTGAGCCGAAGTCGGACGCTCAACCAACTGAGCCACCCAGGTGCCCCAGGAAGCAGGTTTTAAAGGAAGAGAAACCATGGGTGGACAGGTGGTAGCTCAGCCAAATTATCAAGTGTCTAGGAAGCCAGAAAATAGTTAATTCAGCAAAAAAAGAGTTAGATAGATAAAGGTAGAGATTTGGCAAAAATGAGGTCTTAAGCATACTTGGTTCCCTTTAGAAAGATGATTCTTGGTGGTCTCGTTCAAGGTAGGTTAGAGATGGGAGATGCAAGAAACAGAGAGACCAACTGGTAGGTAATGAATGACCTCACATACTGCTGGGCCCCCTGTAGAGTACTCCCCAAGTTAAGTAATTTGGAGCAAAGGTTCAAATGAGACATAATCTCTCACGGAGAGAAACAGGAGGATGTGCCCTGGCTCCCTGCTCCCCAAAGAAAAAGGGGCAGCAAGGTTCCACAGCCTCTCTACCCTTTAACCAGCTCACCTGCCCCAGACGCTTCTGTCCAGCCCACACAGATGTGTGGATTATCTTGAGGAACAGCTGCCCTGTGCGTGGATTGAAGATGAAGATGGCCCCATTGATAGGTTTGGTTGTCAAATTCCCTTCAAAGGTCTAAAGAATGATATTATCAGTTAGTGCGGCCTAGACACATCCACCCTACCTTCCCATATGCACACATTTGCCTCATCACCCTCTCACAGGCATATATAGTCCCACACCCCTAGGTTGTTTCTAATCCTCACCTTGTGAATAGTCACTCTGTAGACATTAGTGTCATCCACAAACCAGATAATTTGGTTGGAGAAGAGCTCACCATAGTTCTGAGAGGACAGATAGGGCTCAGTGGGCTCAGATGAATAGAGCTGCAGCCCCTTGCGGATCCGTTCACGTAACACATACAAGGCAGGGTTTGCCTTCATGATCTTGGCCATGGCCTGCTGTATGAGAGGCTTGCTGCCTGGGAACCAGTTTCCATAGGCACTATGAGAATAGAAGAGGCAAGAAGAGTGAAGACCAGGCTGACAAGTGTCTGCCCATGTACACAGAGGCAAGAAGAAAAGGTCAATGACCCAGAAGAGGAAAGGGCCACACAGGCAAACTAAAAAAAACGTGTACATTAAAGTATGGGGCCGACTGGGGTGCCTGGCTGGTGCAGTCAGTAGAACATGTGACTCTTGATCTCAGAGTTGTTGAGTTTGAGCTCCAGACTGGCCACAGAGTTTACTTAAATAAATAAAATTTAAAAATAAAGTATGGGGCTGACATTACATACATGCTTCTAAACACCAACTTACCTATGCAGGTTATAGGCCAGGTCAATGGCAATGAGCACACCAGTGGGTGAAGGATAGATACTCATGTTGTCTGTGGTGTAGTCCAGGAACTTGGCCCGGGCATAGCGTTCAATGTCATGGGAGTCATAGTCCCCCCAGCGCAACTGGATATCAATCCAATACTTCTGAGTGGTGGTACTGTCCATCACATCCCTGAGGGTGGAGAGAGGTTAGGAATCCAGGCGTTAGGAAGCCACTGACACAACCAATGTCCAACAACTACATGAACTCTCAATCGCTACATGTAACTCTCAAAAAGGAAAGGAAAGTTTCCAAAGTAGCACAGGTAGAACAGTAAACAAGCTTCTTGGATGCCAAGGGCTGTGTTATAATGCACTTACTTGGAGTCTGCCAGCAATGAGGGCCGGGAGACATTCCACTTATAGGAGGCAAAAAGCAGGATATCTGCACAGGAAGAATTCATCTTATAGGACTTTCGAGGGTGAATTGTCTCCTTTTGTACTGTCTCAATTTCTAGTGCATCCAGTTCCTGATCAAATACCTGAAGGCAAAGGCAGAAAGGTTATGACTGCTTATGGGAGCCCACTTAGAACGAGACTTGTAGGAGTCCAGATAATGTGGCACCTGGCACCACAATGCAGGTCTCCTCCTTGGTGCTTCCAGGGTGGACTTCCCATACCAAGAGTGAGCTTTTTCGTTTCTTTTCCTTTCTTTCTTTCTTTTTAAAAGTAGGCATCATATCCAGCATGGAGTGCAATGTAGGGCTTGCACTCATGACTCTGAAATCATGACCTGAGGTCAAGAGTCCTTAACTGACTGAGCCATCCAGGCACCCCAAATACAGTTTTCCTTTTTTTCTTTTCTCTTTAAGTAGGCTCCATACCCAGCACAGAGCCCAAGGTGGAGTTTGAACTCACAACCATGACTCAAGACCTGGGCCAAGACCAAGAGTCAAGTGTTTAACTGACTCAGCCCGAGCTGACCTGACTTCTCATGGTACCCTCTCCCCTCACTTCTGGCCCACCTGACACAAGTCCATCACAATGCTCTCGTGGATCTTCTGCCATAAGTGAGCTCGGAAGATCTGGATGAGAGAGATCTTCAGTGTGGGGATCTTGCCATGCATAAAGATACCTGTCAGGTCCAGCTGCACCTGAAAGCCTACATATACCTGACGGGAAAAAGAGAGTGAAAGTGAACCCAGACATCAAGACACTTGTTTTTCAGGACACAATGAAGGAAACAGAAACTCTTGTTTTTAGCTTCCTGTCTTCCAGGTCTAGCAATCACACTCACATTGGCTCGGTTGATGGTTGGGGACCACCAGAGGGTGAATCTACGATTGGGAATCTGGTTCAATCCTGATCGCTGAGCATTGGTTAGCTTCTTCCACTTCATCGACTCCTCAAAACCACTGGCCTTCTCCCTGGGAAAAAGAGACCAGGTAAAGTGATACCCTGCCATCTCCCAGAGCACTGGTCTCTGGTAAACGCCACAGAACACAAAGGCACAACAGGGATGAGCTCAGAGGGTTATGACAGATTACCGTAAGGGGAGAAGAGAATCCTCACCAGAAAAGCCCCTCCCAGGTAGGGAAGTAAGTGCCCTTGAAGAGTGTGTGTTCCAGAATGCCTTCCACACCACCCAGGGCCTGGATCATGTCTGTACGGTAGTTGTTCAGGTTCCAGAGCTTCCCATCATGCCGCTGGTGTGTCCACCAGAAAGGGTTCTGCTTCAAGACCTAGATGGCAAAGCAAGCACCATCAAGCTTCTGGGAGCCTACTGCCCCAGCCAGATTCCTGGCACAGCCGTGGGTTCCTCTAATGCAGGGGAAATCTCTGTACTATCCCCTCCATGTACCTGGTACTGCTTAAAGTCAGTTCGAACACGCCAGCCTTTATCATACGCCAACGTGTGCCGGTCCTTCTGGAAAAGGGTGTTGATTCGAGGAATGCCACGATCCCATGAATCCTCTAGATCTTCTAAGGTCAGTCGTCTGTCAAAAAAAACACTGAAGTCAAATATGTGCTCACACAAAGTTTATTTTGCATTCCTCCCTGGCCAAGGACCGATGGGTCAGATGTAGAACCTACTTCACTGGTCTCCATTAAAATACAGCACGCTCTGTTCCTGACCTCCATGCAAGGCTGCACACCCCTGACAGGACTGCTATGCCTTCCTGGATGTGTACCTGTTCTGAGCAATGGCCTCTTGTCTCTTCAGTGCATACTCAGCCCAGACCCTCTGAGAATCAATGAACTCGCTCTCCCATGGTTGTATGTAGCGGTACAAGTTGGGAATCAGCTGGTCTTCTTCATGGCTCATTCCTGAACGAAAGTGTGTGATACCTACATCTGTCTGCTTGGACCACCTGTTTGGGGGCACAACCAAGATTAGAGAAAAAAATAAAACCTAAAAGTAAAGAAACATCCCCTTCCCTCAGGATCTAGAAGGTTTTCAAGCAAGTCCTACCTGAGGTCAGACTGGGGGATGAGTACATGGCCCATTGAGAGCATGCCAAGTCCACCCAACTCCTTAGGGGTATAGAACACAACAGGAGGGAAACGACTCGGCATCTTGGAATTGAGGCCAATCTTGATACGTGTCTGGATCTTGTTCTCACACTTCACTAGCAAGTCCAGGAGCTCCTGGGTGTTCACTACAGCTTCCCGAAAATATGTCATAAGGCCAATAAGAGCAGTGTTCCACTTATTCACAATCTGAAAATAGTGGGGAAAAGGTAAATTATAGGTGAGCCATGGGAGGGGACAAGTGATGGGGACTACTTGGTCCAGTTGATTACACTCTTCCTAGTTCTCAAGAAAGACTTGAGCTCAGTGTCATTAGGGAAGTATACATAAGTCAAAACCACTGTGAGTATCTGTTTAACACCCACAGGAATGGCTACAGAACAATGACAACTGTTACTAAGAATGTGAAGAAAATGGAACACTCCTCTACTATTGCTGGTGGGAATGTGTACTGGTGCAATCACTTTGAAAAACAACCTGGTAGCTTAAAAGGTTAAACAGAATTACCGTGTGATCCAGTAATTCTACTCTTAAGTATATAACCAAGAGAAATGAAAACATTCATCTGCACAAAAATCTGTACCAAATGTTCATGAAAACATTATTCATAACAGCCAAAAAGTAGAAAAAACTCAAATGTCCACCAACTGACAAAGATAAACAAAATATGGTATATCCGTATAACAGAATATTATTCACCTGTGAAAAGGATTCTTCAAGTATTAATACATGCCACAATGTAGATGAATCTTGAAAACATGTTAGGTGAAAGAAACCAGACCAAAAAAGGTCACATATTGTACAATTCCATTTGTATGAAATATCCAGAACAGGCAAATCCATATAGACAGAAAGTACACTCATGCTTGCCAGGAGCTGAATGGTGGGGAGCAATGGGGAGCGAATGACTGCTAATGGATACACGGTTTCTTTCTGGGGTAATGAAAATATTCTAGAATTAGACAGTGGGGACAGGTGCACAATTTTATGAATATACCGAAAACCAAAGAACTGTACATTTCATTATTTTAATTTTTATTAAAAAAAATTTTAACGTTTATTTATTTTTGAGAGAGAGGGTGTGTGAGCAAGAGAGGGCCACAAAGCAAAGAGGGAGACAGAGGATCTGAAGCAGACTTCGTGCTGTGAGCACAAAGCCCAACGTGGGGCTCAAACTCATGAACTTTGAGATCCTGACCTGAGCCGAAGTCAAGAGTCGGACGCTTAACCGACTGAGCCACCAGGTGTCCCGGAACTGTCTTTTTTTTTTACAATGTGAATTTCATCTCAATAAAAAAATCAACTAAGGCAACATAAACACTTAAGAGCAAATATAGTAAGTAATCCTGGGGTGGGTGGGGGAGAAAAAGGGATGAGAAAAACTACTAAAAATTAATAGAGGGAATAAAAACTAATGGGGCCACAGAAATTGCCTTCTACTATAAACAACTAGAAAACTGAACAAAAGATATAAAACAGTATCTTCAGACAACTGACAAATAGGCAACATAGGCCTAAGGACCATGACCCTTGAGGAAAAGGAAACAAATGAAGTCAACTCCACGACTGTCCCCCACAACTTACTGCTGAGTTTCTAAGCTGCAGCATACACATAGAGGAGTAACAGAAACAGGGCCCAATAGTCTCGCTCAATTGAAGAGATCAAGATTAGAATTTAGGAGGCCAAGGCAGCTACAATTTGTGGGGCAGAGGTACTGGAGAGAAGCAAGGTCTCCAAAAGAGATTTCTGGAGATCCATGAAGGGATTCCCCATGATTTTGGATGAGTACCAATGTGTATGGAGTAAAACTCCAAGAACACCCGAGATCAGAAAGCTGAGCAAGTCCCACAGGTCATATAAGGTTGGCAGCAGTTTGTGTTCCCACCAGCCAACTAGAGAGAACCTGTAATACATGGGAATTGGGTAGAGTCCCCAGAAGGTTATCAACCCAGCAGCAGAGGTTCATTAGCCCCAGAACAAAGGGTGCTATAGAGTTGCCATAACCACACTTAAAAGCAAGCCTTCAAAGGACCAAACTAACCCACAAGTTACTGAACTGCACACCAGAACACAACTCAATACTCTTTAACAAAACATAACAAAACCTATAAATAATGTAAAATTTAAAATTTCTAGCATGTAATAAAAATGATCATTCATGCAAAAAGAATGAATTATCCATAACCAGAAGAAAAATCAATCAATAGAAACAGACCTAGCAATAACACAGGTGATAAAATTAGTAACCAAAGACTATAAAACAGCATTTAAAAAATCTTATAATTACACTGGAGTATATAAAGGAAAATATGAACATAATAAGGAGAGAAGATACTAAACACCTCGATGGAACTTTCCAGAGATGAAAATCATAATATCTGAAATAAAAAAAATACACCGATGGAATGACTCTGTAAAACTGCAAAAGAAAACAATGATTTACATTAACAGAAATTAGACAAAATAAACACTTTCCCAGACAGACAAAAGCAGAATGCATTCACTGCCAATAGATCATTACTATAAGAAATGTTAAAGGAAATTCTTTAAGCACCATGAAAACAACACCAGATGGAAATCTGGATCTACGTCAAGTAACAGAGACTACCAGAAAAAGTATGTGAGTAAAATGTAAAAGATATTTTTGCTCATTTTGTAGTTTCTGTAAAAAAATAAAGTCTGTTTAGAACAAAATTAGCAACAAAGTAATGTATTTATAATACAGGTAAAGTTAAAACATATGACAAAAATACTACAAAGAATGAAGGGGAAAATGGAAGTGTAATGTGTGGTTCTTACACTATATGTAAAGTGATCTTAGTAGAAGACTAATGGTGACAGTAGACCATGGTAAGTCAGTGATGTACAGAGCAACCAATTAAAAAAAAAAAGAAAAAGAAAAAGTGTAGGGGCGCCTGGTTGGCTCAGTCATTAGAGCATGCAACCCTTGGTCTCGGGGTTGTAAGTTTGAGCTTCATGTTGGGTGTAGAGATTCCTTAAAAATAAATCTTAAAAAAAAAAAAAAAAATGTAGTTACTAAGCAAAGAGTGAAATAAACAAGCCCACTCAGGGTGCCTGGCTGGCTCAGCTGGTGGAGCATGAAGCATGCCACTCTTGACCTTAGGGTTAGGAGTTCAAGCCCTACGTTGGGTGTAGAGATTACTTAAGAAAAATAAAATCTGGGGCGCCTGGGTAGCTCAGTCAGTTGGGCATCCGACTGCGGCTCAGGTCACGATGTCACGTTTGTGAGTTCGAGCCCCACTTCAGGCTCTGTGCTGACAGGTTGGAGCCTGGAGCGTGCTTCAGATTCTGTGTATCCCTCTCTCTCTGCCCTTCCCCCGCTCGTGCTCTCTCTCTCAAAAATGAATAAATGTAAAAAAATATGTATTTTTTTTTAAATAAAAAAAAGCTTAAAGATGAAAAAAGACACCCATGCAAACACAAAGTCTGAGTAGCACTACTATCAGACAAAGTAGACTTTAGGAAAATATTACCATGAATTAAGAAGAACATTTCATAATGATAAGAAAGTCAATTAAGAAGATACAATAATCCTTGGGGCACCTGGATGGCTCCGTCAGTTAAGCATCTAACTCTTGGTTTTGGCTCAGGTCATCATCTCATGGTTTGTGGGTTTGAGCCCAACATCGGGCTCTGCGCTGACAGTGTGGAGACAGCTTGGGATTCTCTCTCTCCCCCTCTTCCCCCCCACCAAAATGTTTGAAGAGTGTTAAAAAAAAATATGTATATGTATATATGTTAACCCTAAATACATTTCATACCTAATTACAGAGCTTCTAAACTGTTTATATAAAGTAAAAACAGGTGGATGTTGAAGCAGAAAACTCAAAAATAATCATGAACACTACATATTCCTTTCAGGGTATCAACAGAGTTGCTTGTATGTATAGAAGTATCTATGTGTTTCCACTGTAAGGCCCAATTCTAAGTTCAGCTGTCTCTTTAGGTACATGACAACACTCCATCTGGCACACTCCCCTGGTCATCATTTGTATGCAGGTTCAATGTTCCTTGGACAAAAAGGTTTGTCAGTTTGCATTCTGATATCAATGCAGTGGCTCCCCTCTCCCCTAAGCCTAATATCTTAGATGAATTTCTTGTTGGTTTTCCATCTGCAAGCCAATACATTTTGCCCAACTTTCAATTATGTTCCACAAAATGTCCTGATCATTTGCCTTTTTATACAATTACAACCTATGTGAGTCATTTTGTTTTGACTAAGTATTTTAAGAATTCCAGATTTCTGAACTTCAGAAATTCTTCATGCTCAAAAAATATACAATCTTCTTGAAAAATGTCACGTGGCTTTATGCTAAAAGTTTGGATGTCTCTAATAAAGTTAACCGTGTCTCTGAATAACCCCTTCCACAAACAAAACAAAAAAACCCCAACCACAAAAAAATGGACCTGAAAGAGGAAATAAATAAATCCACAATTATAGTTGGAGATTTCCAAGACTCTTCTCTCAGTAATTGACAGTAGACAAAAAAGTTATTACAAATATACAAAGACTTGAACAACATAATCATTCAACCTACTGGACCTAACTGACATTTATAAAACACTCCACCCAAAAGCAGAATACAGATTCTTTTCAAGTTCACAACCATAAAACAAGTATTAAGACATCTGGAAAAACGAAGATCATAAAAAGTATATTTTCTGACTATAACAATTACTAGCAACTAATAACAAAAATATCTGGAAAACCCTCAAATATTTTAAAATTAAACAGCATACTTCTATTTTTTTTTTTAATTTTTTAATGTTTGTTTATTTTTGAGAGAGAGACAGAGCACAAGCAGGGGGAAGGGCAGAGGGAGAGGGAGACAGAATCTGAAGGAAGCTCCAGGCTCTGAGCTTTCAGCACAGAGCCCCACACGGGGTTCAAAACCACAAACCACAAGATCATGACCTGAGCTCAAGACAGACACTTAACTAACTGAGCTACCCAGGCACCCCTAAACAGCATACTTCTAAATAACATATGGGTAAAATAAAAACTCTCAAGGGAAATTAGAAAATATTTTTAACTGAATGAAAAGAACCCAACTTAATCAAAATTTGAGGGATGCAGCTTGAAGTAGTACTAAGAGGGAAATTTACAGTAGTGAATGCTTATATTTAAAAAGATCCCAAACTGATCTAACTTTTTACCTTAAACCAGAAAACTTTAAAGCAAATTATACCCAACTGTAAACAAAAGGAAAAATACTATAAGAGCATTTTGAAAACAAACAGAACAGAGAAAAATCAATGAAACCAAAGCTGGTTAAGATTAAAAAAAAAAAAAGGCAAACTACAAAATACCAAATGATATAATCAAGATTTTAAGGTAAGGACTATGTTTTCTGGACAATTACTGAAGTGCAAGATCACATTGGCTGGAGTAACCATGGAAATTAGTCTTGAGCAAATAGCCGTCCTCAGATAGGCAAGATAAAAGGGACTTTCTAGAGGCGCCTGGGTGGCTCAGTCGGTTGAGCGTCCGACTTCGGCTCAGGTCACGATCTCACGGTCCGTGAGTTCGAGCCCCACGTCGGGCTCTGTGCTGACAGCTCGGAGCCTGGAGCCTGCTTCCGATTCTGTGTCTCCCTCTCTCTCTGACCCTCCCCCGTTCATGCTCTGTCTCTCTCTGTCTCAAAAATAAATAAACGTTAAAAAAAAAAAAGGGACTTTCTAGAGTTAGGTAACAGCGTGAACCAAATCACAAAAGCTACACTGAGCATCTAGCTTGTACTCAAGATGAACCAACGAAGAAAACAGACGAACAGAAAGGAAGGCCATGGGCCAGAATGGGCTGGATCTGGGAGTAAAGTCAAACAGACTTGAGTAGGACAACTGTGAGGCTCAGTAAGCTCTTCGACTAATTGGCTCTAGGAACTGCCAGCTGCATGGTTTTTATCACAAAACACACCAGTTGTATTCTGCAGTTACCAGTGCTTTATTCCTGGAGGGGAGTAAGTCTGAATTCCCAAGAAGTACCACAGTCCTTTACGAATAACAGGAGCATTCTACATTCCTTTACAATAGCAGGTCCCTGGGCAGCTCAGTCGGTTAAGCATCCAACTCTTGATTTCAGCTCAGGTAATAATCTCACAGTTTGTGAGTTGGAGCCCCATGTCACGCTCCACACTTGGAGCTTGGAATTCTCTCTCCACCCCCCAACCCCTGCTCTCTTTCTCTCTCAAAATCAGTAAATAAAACACACACAAAAAAACAAACAAAAAAGCCTTAAAAAAAAAAAAAAAAGAATAGCCAGAGTTGCTGGGGATTCAGGGAGGCAGGAAAGAAAATGCCACAGTGACTACATGTGCTAGGTACCAAGGTTAAGAACTTTACACTCATTATGCCTTTAAGTCTTCATAAAAGAAACAAATTCAACTTCTACAACTTGCTCAACACACCTCATGACCCGAAACGAATGTGGAAAAATAAAAACTGATGTTAGGACAACAGGATTCTAGATATTTTCTAGGTCTTGTTAGTATTTTTACGGTAGCAAAACACTCTGTATGTTTTAATAATCGATTATGTCATTATACATTTATCCAAACCCACAGAATATATACCACCAAGATGGAACCCGAAAGTATACTATGGCTTTTGGATGATCATGATGCGTTAGTGTAGGTTTATTCTTGGTAAAAAACGTACCACTCTGGTGCGTGATGTTAACAGGGGAGGCTTGCATGTACGGGGACAGGGAGTTCATGAGAAGTCTGTCCCTCCCTCTCAATTTCACTATAAAACTAAAATTGTTTTAGTTTTAAAAAAATTTTTTTTAATTTAACATTTATTTATTTTTGAGAGAGAGGCATAGAGAGAGGGAGACATAGATTCTGAAGCAGGCTCCAGGCCCCGAGCTGTCAGCACAGAGCCCAACATGGGGCTCAAACTCATGAATCGTGAGATCATGACCCAAGTCGAAGTCAGATACTTTACTGACTGAGCCACCCAGGTGCCCTTTTTTGAATTGTTTTAAAAAATTAAGTCTAAAAATAAATAATGTGAAATAGAAGTCAAAACGAAACTCAAGAAAAAAAGAACAGAGAAATACATCTCCTGCCAGGCAAAGATGTTCTCTTGAGGTCTTTGCCTCAGGCTTTAGACTTCAAGTCATCCAGACATGCTGAAAGGGACACCTTGGTGAGGGAAGCAGGGACTGCAGTGTTGGGAAGGCAGTGAAAAGAGGCAGGAAGGCAGCAGGAAGGCCCTTCGAACCTGAAGCTAAGTAGGCTGCACGTTTTAAGTCAGACTATCTATGCCCATCTCTGTTTTTCCGGTTATGCCTGGCCCTTATGAAAGCCCTGCTTAAACGTCCCAGCCTTATTTTCTAGCTCCCACTGGGACCAAAGAGAAGGGTCCCTGCCTGCACGCTTGGGCTAGTGTGCTGCACACACCCAAAAGCAAGGATGGTGAGAGCACCTAAAGCGGCAGTGGTGGCAATGACTGCAAGAGTCCAATTTTAGAGGACAAGAACAGAGCCACAAGGTCCAGCCACCGCTCACCCTAATGGATACTTCCCTTCGATTATCAACCTTGGAAGTGTCACAAGAACGATTTTACCTTAACACACCTCAGGAAACAAATTCCAATATTCTACTACCTGATCAAAACCCGGATCCCTCTACTTGATGAGAGCAAACATTTACTGAACAATTTACTGAATAATTTAACTTATTACATTTGCTATTTCATTCTCACAATAAGCCCTCAGAGCTAGGTAATACATCAGTATTCCTGTTTTTTGTTTTTTCTTTTACATTTATTTATTTTTGAGAGACAGAGCACAAGGCGGGGAGGAGCAGAGATAGGAGACACAGAATCCAAAGCAGGGTCCAGGCTCTAAACTATCAGCACAGAGCCTGATGCAGGGCTCAAACCCACAAACTGTGAGATCATGGCCTGAGCTGAAGTCGGACGCTTAACTGACTGAGCCACCCAGGTGCCCCAGGTATTCTTGGTTTAATTTATTTTTGAAATGTTATTTAAACCCAAGTTAACATATAGTATAATAATGGTTTCAGGACAATTTAGTGATTCATCACTTACACAGAACACCTAGTGCCCACCCCCATTTAGCACATCTCCCCACCCAACACCCCTCCAAAATTCTCAGTTTGTTCTGTTTTTTTTTAGAGTCTCTTATGGTTTGCCTCCCATTTTTTTTTTAAAGTGTATTTACTTACGTACTCTCTACACCCAACATGGGACTCAAACTCACAACCCCGAGATCAAGAGTTCCATGTTCTACCGAGCCAGCCAGGCACCCCATCATTGGTATCCCCATTCTATAGAGAGAACTGAGGCCCAAAGTGGGTGACTTATCCAAGATCTCAACTAGTTATGTGACAGAGCTATGATCTGAACTCCAATCTGACTTCTAACCACTGTAGTAAATAGCCTCCCTAATCTCTGACATTACTCAGGCTCTCACCTCTCACACATCTACTCCCTTGATCCCTACAACTCAAGACCACTGGCCTCTTCTAGTCTCTTCCTACTCACTCCCCGCTTCCCCCAATAATCCAGGATCCCAATAGGGGCCAGCACTCTTGATTCTCCTGCATTCAATCCCTTACCACTCCACAACAGTCCTACAGCAAAACCCCAAAACCTGAACTACCAATAGAATATATCCACTTTGCCCATCCTGTCACTGAGTAGCTGAGTGCTTCTGGGAAGAACTCACACTCACAGCTGTCTTCTATTTTCTTGAAACCCACCTGGAGCACACAGTTTCTTCAAAAACTGTATCATACCCTCACCACTGTGACCAACTCAGGCAAAGCTGAAAAATTCAGTATTTGTTATAACTTCCCACTCAACCTTACATTCACATATATCCAGACCTTTTCTTTTAGGTTTAGAGGAGGGTTCCCTCTGCTTCCCCTTTACTCTGCCCCTACTCAACTCTGGGGAACGCTGCTCCATCACTTACTACGCTGGTCTAGTGCACCCTGAACTGCTCCTGGCTCCTTCCTAATTAGAACATTCTTCACTCAATACCATTTAAAAATACTGCCTTGACCTGCATCTCCCTCTAGGTGGCATCTCATGCCCTTCCTCTTTTTCTAGCTCTGGCAATTTGACGGTCCTTGCTGTCTCCACTCCCTCACTTCCCATAAAGCCTCACCCACTGCAATCTGGCTTCTATCCCCACTATTTCTGCAACAGCTCTTGCTAAGGTCACCAATGACGTCCTGACTGCCAAATCCAATGGATACTTTTCAGGCCTTATCTAACTGAAAGACTCTTAGGCAACTGACACTGTTAAATGCCCGCCCCAATTCCTGACATCCTTGGCTCCCATGACCCAGCACTCTCCCAGTCTGGCCATGCTGTTGCTCAGTGTATCCTATGGTTCCAAACCTGTCCCTCTGCTCTTCTCATTCCTTATCCTGTGAAATCTTGCTCGCTCTTGAGTTTTAAACCACCTCCTAAACCACCAGACTCCTAAACCTACATCATCAACCCAGATATCTTCTCCAAGCTTCAGACTGCAAAATATCTCCACTTGGACATCCTACAGGAGCCTCAAAGTTACCCCTGACTGCTCTCATTTTCTCACTTCATTTCTCTCTCTGAAGCTTCAAGCTCAAAGTATTTTATAGCAAATCTAAGAGATTATCAATTTAATAGGCATCACTAGGGTGGAAAAAACACACACACGTGTGTGTATACATTTATATATATACATACACACACACACTCATCTTGGAATTGAAAACAGAGAATATAAGAAGTGCCTGCCAAACAGCTCCATCTGGATATTCCTAGGAACCTCAAACTTTTTACATCCTGAACGAAATCCATTTATCTTCCCTCCTAAACCTGCTCTTCTTCCTGTACTCTTCCAGTTGGCAGTGCCGATATCCACCTAGTCAGCCATGCCAAAAATTGAGTAAAGTTATTTTCCTTTCCCTCTGGCGTCCCACCAAAATGAGGCTGCTGATTTCACCTGCTAACTACTCAGATCTACTCCTGTCTCCTCACTGCTCTCATCTCTATCATCAGGACTTCAGCAGAAATCCCCAAACTTCATCTCCTACCCAATTTCTCTAAACCCATCTTCCCCACAGCTACAAGAGTGAAGGACCTAACACAGAAAGCTGGGAAAATCATCCCCATGCTTAAGAACCTCGTAGGATTCTTTAGACACCTGGAAGGCTCAGTTGGTTAAGCATCTGACTCTTGATTTTGGCTCAAGTCATGATCTCACAGTTCATGAGATCGAGCCCCACATCAGGCTCTGTGCTGACAGCACAGAACCACTTGAGATTCTCTCTCCCCCTTTCTCTCAGCCCCTCTCCCGCTCACACGGGTGCAAGTGCTCTCTTTCAAAATAAATAAATAAACATTAAAAAAAAAAACCCTCACAGGATTCTTAACAAGCCATGCAATCCCCTCCATGATCTGGCTCTTGGTGATCTGTCTCGCCCCCATCTCCTAACAGTCCCTACTCCATAACTATACTCCAGTAAACCCTGAACTTGCACAGCTCCACACATTTCAGGCTAGTTACCTCTCCATACCTAAGGCTGAAGGAAGGCCCTCCCTCATCTACCTCATCACACATTACTTCTTCCAGGAAGACTCTCCTCTCCTTCTCCCAGACTGGGCTAGTCATTAACTTGAGTGTTCTCACAGATTCCCAAATAACACCATAGCTTTATAAACACTACACCCTAGTATAGTTCTCTTGTCTATGGATCTTGTCTCTCCAACTAGGTAGGTGAGCTCAAAGGTACATGCAGTGTGCACAGAGCCTTGAACGCAGTAGTTATCAATAAACACCAATGGAATGAATGAGTTATGGAATTCTTGTTAACTGACCCTTAGAGAGACCTGAAAAGGTAAACTCTCCCCTTGTACTATACTCAAAATGTGTAAGAAATTTTAAGAAATACTAAGGGGCTCATGGTTGACCTAGCCAGAAGAGCATGCGATTCTTGATCTCAAGGTGAACAGTCTGAGCCCCAAGTTGGGTATAGAGATTACTTACATAAAACATAAAAGCTAAGATACACAAATGTATCCTTAAAAGCACTGTTCGGAGCACAGCCTAGTAAGAACCTGAATTTCTCTTTTTGGCATTATTGATGTTCTTGAGAGCATCAGCCAAGACATTATGTGCACCTTTACGACACCATGGAAAGATAGCAGGAAGAACAAGGTGACGTTTTAAACCTCGCAGAAGCTTAGGTATGCACTGTTAACAAATTTCCAGATTATTTTTTAACTCCAGCTGCCTTCAGGTGGGTGTCTGGAAGCAACTGAAGGGGAAAATGAATACTAGTTATACTTGCTTTTTAACATACACACTGTTACTGGTTAAAAAATGAGCTATATGAATAGACAATAAGCCCCCTGGGAAGATGTAAAAAACGTCAAGTTTTGTCCCAATTAAAGAATCCCACTTCTACTCTTACCTTAACTCAGTCATCACACGGACAATCCCTACAGGGTATTCTCAGAAAGGAACTGAGTTGATTTGACACTCTAAGGTTCTATATCATAAAGCACAGAAACTGGTACACTGAGCCAAGCTGGGAAAAAAGGAGAGCAAACCAAGGGAAGAGTTCAAAAGGATAGGAGATGGATAGAGGACGTGAAGGAGGTTGGGGCTGACTGACTTATATACCTTGGTGAAGGTGGTGGAGCCAGAGGCCATCAGAATCTGACGCACGCGGTTGTGGAAACGCTGCATTGACTCATCATCCACTCGCAGGAAACACTGAGCTGTCCGCTCTTTAGTAACCTAAACCACAAGGTCAAGGTTAATTGGTCTCTGATACTGTTATGGGAGCAAGGACCAACTCTGACACCACAACCCCTCACTAAGCCCTACCACCCAACAAAGCTCAAATGACTGATAACGAAAAGGTGTGATGTTCCTCACCCTATGTATCCCGAAGGTATGGGGGTGGAAATGCTACTTCTAGCCCCTTTCCGGACTGTACCTCATTCTGTAGGTTCCAGACCCCATCCTTGTGAGTGAACTCCTCATAGCTGGTGCGGCATTTAGGCAGGATGCGGCACTCAAAGCCACACATGTTGAACAGCAGGTTGGGGTTGTCCTTACTGTACACAGATACGAAGCTGTTCTCCCACTGAACTGTAGTCACTGATCGTGGCAGACGGTTCTTGATGTCCCAGAACACTGCCCGACCCCTGCTCACAGGGAACATACGGTCACATTAGTCTCCTGGAACTTGAAGGAATTTCCCTCAGAAGGCCAGACTGACAATATCCTAACAGAGTACACTCCTCCCACACAGGACACAAAGTCATAAATTCCCTGTTTTCTGGGTCCCTCAGACCAATGTCCTTCCAGCTTCCACAGCCCCCAACTTAAACTCACAAGTTGACATCGTGCTTCATGAGGCGCATGCGGGCATCTCGGGGCCAGCACTTCTTGTTATTATAGCCAACGATATTTTCATTGTTGGGATCAGGATGCTCTGTCAGGTAACGCTGGATCAGGTCCCGAGCCTCATCTGCTGTGAACCTATACCAGCGAGATGTGTGGCTGAGACCCAAATAAACTGGAACCTCATGAGACCTACAGCTTTGTAGAACCCACCTCCAACCCCCATCCTACTCACGGGACTTCATTCCATTTTAGAGCCCCGATCCAGCAGCAGGAACCTTAGTTCCTCAACTAAGGAACAAAAGCTGTGTCCAGAGGCTGGGCATATGTCTTGATGCCCTGCAAAGATAAGACTCCAGGCAAGGTCCTCACCTGAAGAAAATATGTATGCGATCAATGTATCTGCAGAAGAGACGGATGGGGTGGGCAGCCTCGGTGGCTATATCCTGGAAACTGAGAAAGTCATTTGGCATCTGAGGGGGCCCAGCCATCTCACTGGCCCGATGTAATCCCAACACAAGCAAATCCATCACCAGGCCATAGTACTGCACAATGAATGAGGCAAACTGCAGACCTCTGATGATCCCGTAAGAATTTGTATGGTTCATGTCCTAGAAAGAAAAGATTTACAAACTCTTGGCAATTCTTAACCCAAGGCCATGTCTGAAGCCTCTCTGGGGGCTTATCCTCTTTTGTCCTCCCTTCAGCAAATCCTAACTCAGGGAGCCAGACACACCCCTTCCCCAATCCCTTGCTACCCTGCCCCTAAGACATACCTTATAGTTGATGACCACGTTGTTCTTGGCAGTCATGTAGTCGGCTATGTTGTGGTCTACGATGAGTCGCAGCAGCCTATTAAGCAGGGTCAAGTCGATCTTTTCATACATCTTTTCAAAGCGTGATTCCAGCATGACATTGCACTCACCCTCACTTGTCTCCCACACATCCTGCAGATTATTGATGCCTGAGAAGTAGTCAAGACAGGTGTCCAGCAGGTTAGAAATTCCCATCCCATAGTAGCTACCACAGTCCATAACCTCATCACACTGCCCTCCATTCACACGGGTGGACTGATAGGAGTGCCAGTGTTGCTCAGTTTCACGTCAATACTATTTCCTTGGCACTACGCAGCAAGAGTCAGCTACACCGCCTGGATGAGAACTTTAATGTAGAACTCAATTCACCTCAAATCAACCCAACTCACCTCAATTCCCAAGGGCAAACCCAGAAAAACTTTACCTTGGCACCACTTGTAAACAAGCAGAGGGGGTGGTTCTGTGTCAGCAGGCTTGATCCACGGTGGGAAAAGGCGGCGCTTGTCAGCTTCATACCACAGGTACTGGTCCAGGTAGGCGTCAGTGATCTTCTCCAGTGGCTCCACATCATAAACCGGCACCAAGTGGCTATAGAGATCCATGAACTCAATGCCCACCTGCAGAACAGGGAAGCTGGCTTACAAGGATCCACCAATCACTTACTACTACTCTTGGTAGCAACTCACTACTCTTGGTGCCATGAACGAATAGCAATAGACAAGTTGGGGGGGGAAGCATCTTACTCACTTCTTTAAAGGCTCTCTGAGTGAGGAGGTGACGTTTGATGCGGGACAATGCCTCATGGGGGTTGTCATAGGCTTGCTCGATCAGACCTAGCTCCTCCCTCTGAGACTGGTTTAACCGAGACTTCACACTGATAAGGAAACAGGAAAGATGAATGGAAAAACCAAGAAGGAAACCAAAACCAGAAACCACGGAAGCTAAACCTTCTTTCTTTGGACTGTGACAATGATGCTGTCCTTCCCGCTCTCACCTTCCCAAAGGAATCCACTCTCTACTCTTTACCTGTAAGCTTCTTTGAGCCGCTCCAAGGCCAAGATGAGCAACTTGGTATCATGCTTGTAGGAGAGTGGGGGGAACGGGATGGGTGAGAACCTCCGGCTCTCCAGCCAGTGCACAGTGGTGGTATACACTGCCACCGCCTCCTCTGCTGTGATGTACGGCCCATCCTGCAAAGGAGACATAATTAGCCCCCCAGTGTAGCCTAATCCCCACAGGACAAGGCATAGTCCCAATTCTGCGGTCTATTCTCCTGCCCACTCCCCACACCCAGCCCAGCCTAAGCTGCCCAACCTTCAGGTAGTTGTGCTGCCGCTCCTGTTCTGCCTTCAGGTAGAGCCGAGTGAGGCGGCCCAGGTTCTTTTTGCAAACAGTCTTGTCCACAGTGGCTCCACGGCGGATCCGTTCTCGGTTGTAGTGGGCAGTGTTAGTCCACCAATCAGCCTTGGCCTTCACATATCGAAGGATCATATTCTCTATGGGTGTTGGCAGCCCAGGTACCTGAAAGTGCAAAAGGCACAGTGAGAAAGTGACAGGAGCCACATAGCTCCCAAAGGGAGTCTGAGAATGATAATCTTTTTTTTTTTTTTAACATTTATTTATTTCTGAGACAGAAAGAGTGTGAGCGGGGGAGTGGCAAAGAGAAGGGAAGACACAGAAACTGAAGCAGGCTCCAGGCTCTGAGCTGTCAGCACAGAGCCTGAGGCAGGACTTGGAACACACAGACTGTGAGATCATGACCTAAGCTGATGTCAGACACTCAACCAACTAAGCAACCCAGGCACCGCTCCCCCCAAAGTTTTTTTTTTCTTTTAAGAGAGAGAAAGAGACAGACAGACAGAGAGTGGAAGAGGGAGAGAGAAGCCCAATGCAGGGCTCCATCCCACAACCCTGGTTCATGACCGGAGCTGAAACCCTAACCCTAGGAAAATGATGTTCCTGCCTTCTCAGAGTTGGGGTGACACCCACCTTCCAGGGAATGTTGGCCTTCCAGCAGCGCCAGGCTTCACTGAGGTGCTGCAGGATCGTCCGCGCCTTGTTCTGTTTAATTCCCTCAGGCATCATGTCCAGAATGTCATGCATCACAGCTGCCCGAAGCTCAAGGTCAAAATGTGACTCCACTCGCTGCTTTGTTACAGTCTTTGCCACCCCCTTAGAGTGTCGGCCTAGAAGTGAATTGATTAAAGGCAAGATTCATTGCTCTCAGTGAGTCTCTACCATCATGTCCCCTCATTAACCATGGGTACACTGAAATCAACAAGTATAAACAAAGTGTCCACACACCCAGCACATGCAAAAATGACAAGCTACCTCAGATAGTCACAACAATGCTTCTGAGAAATTTCCATCCTACAAATCCAAGATAGCCTCAAGGCCCCGGAGAGAAGCCCAAGAAACACAGTGCCAAGTCAGAATCACTGAAGAGCGGGACTTAGAGGCAATCCAGCAGAAAGGGATTCTCAGTCTCAAACAAGGGGAGGCAAGGGGAGGGGACATGATGGGAACATATGATCTACCCTTGAAGGGATTAAAAAAAAAAAAAAAAAATGTTGGACACAGAGAAAACCACTCACCTTCAAACTGTCGGGCCAGGAGGTTGCCTAGCCACCGCTCCAACAAAGGGGTGATGCCACGCATGAAAAACAGCCAGACCCGCCAGCCTGCAGCCCAGAAGCCACAGCCAGGGCCCTTCCCTACAGGGCCCTGTGGCCCCAAGCAGAAATCAAGAAAGTAAGTTAGCAATTCTTTTAGAGAGCAACTGAAAACTGGGCACAGGTAGGGTCATGGGAAACATATCAAAGACAATAAAAGGAAAAGAGGCAAAACTCCTGGACTTCAACATCTAAAATAGGTGAGAAATTCTAAGGTACAAACCAGTAACTGAAATTCCCTATTTAATGGTGGGCTTTTAGGGGAAGTGTTAAAGTACACACAGTGAGGGCAAGTAAGGACATACTTAAGGCCTCTCTCCAAACAGGTCCCTGGAAAAAGCCCTGACTAGACATAAAAATTAAAATGGATTGGAAAAAGTGCGTGCATGAGGGCAGGGTCCCACCGTGTTGAAGCGGTAATAGATGAGATGTTTCAGGTCCTTGCACATGCGAATCTGCCGCATCAGCTTGTACTTGTAGCGGTACATGCCCGTCAGCTGCCCCACATGGGCAAAGATATACTGCAACCCATCTGCCAGCTGCAACACAATTACCCCATCAGGCTTTAAGCTAGAGTCAGTTCCATGATGAGATCAGGCTTCACTCAGCTTCCCCCCTGGGGCAGGGATCAAGGATACCTAGCCTCACCTGGAAGGCATCCACATTGCCCAAGCGATACTGCACATGACTGTCTACCACCAGCTTAGTTAAACGCAGAACTTCTCGACAGAGATGGAAAGCATTCCCAAAACGAGATTTCTTTCTTTCCTGGAGAAGATACCAAAAATACAAAAAACATTAATTAGCAATGGTCCAAACTAGATGTACTCCTTCCCCAGAGGACAGAGCAAAACGAGTAACATCCCTCAAACCCAGAAGACCCTTAAGGTGAAATGCAGACACCTTGGTGGTGAGGGTCTTGACAGGCTTAAGATTGAAGTTGTAATCCAGGTGCAGATAGTTGAGGTTTTTACGGTGAATGAGAAGGTTGAGCATGTTGTAGCCCTGGCGGCAAACCTGTAGCCCCACCTCCACCCAGTCCAGCTTCGTGGACTGAAAGAATTTGGTGGCTTTGAAGGAACGGAACAGGTACCTGGGGTGGGAATAAGAGGGAGAGTGAGAGTTAGCTCCTGATTATGTTTGGAATAAAAGAAGTCTGAGAAATGACCCTCAGGCACCTTACCTCTTCTTTTGGGCTTTAGGGGGCCGGTGCTTCAGGGCATTCAGCACATAGTACTTAAGCAGTTTCTGGTAGGAGACTCTCACTTTCACAGGCTGCCCAGCAGGACAATGCTCTCGATACCTGGGAAAACAAGCGAAGCAGAGTTAGCCCATCTCTCCTTCCAGTCCCTCTGGTAAAGGCTGCAATCCCACCCAGTTGTAGTGTTCTCTCCAATACATTCATTACCATCCCCCCAGATAGAAACCTTACCAGTTCTTGACAAGGGGGATATCCAGGGCCCGGCGGGTGCGACCAGAGCGTAGGTTGAAGGGCCGTGGGGCCCAGAGGAGAGCAATGCCATTGGCTGTATTGTCTGTGTAGAGGGGCGTGTCCTTCAGGAAGGGCTCCACAAACTCTGGGAGCTCAAACTCCTCATCATCATCAGGCAACGGTTCCTGGCTCTGAAACGAGAATCCCCAAGGGTTCAGCTCCCACTGAACTCGGAAGAGAATTGGGATGAGAAGAAAACTCTCTGGGGCCAAGCACAGTGGCTACATCTGCCATGGAAACTAGGCTGCCAGACAAGAAAAGCCCTAAAGAGCCAGGGCAAAGGGGGCCAAGGGAGCAGAGAACAAGCCAGGGCCAATCAGGAAAGCAAGCATCACTCCTCACACCCCAAATGGCTCATCACCAAGGGCCTCCCAAGGAGCCCCAGTACCTTACACAATGCAATCACCTCCTGCCCAAGCTCCAAAACCTGAGCCGGGGAAGGAGGTCTGTTAAGAACACTATGGAACATGGGTAAACATCAAAAACATTATTTCAAGTATAAAAGGTCAATCACAAAAGATCACACACTGAAAGATTCCATTTATATGAAATCTCCAGAATAGGCAAATCTACAGAAAGATTAGTAGTTGCCTAGGCAAGGGAGGTTCAACAGAAATAGAGAGTGACTACTAATGGTGCAGGAATTTCTGGGATGATGAAAATGTCCTAAAATTGCCTGTACAGATGGATGAACTACTCAGAATACACTAAAACCACTGAACTGTACACTTTAAATAGGTGAGTTACATGATATGTGAACTCTATCTTAATAAAAGGATTCCAAAAAAAGCCATAATGCAAACGGACCAGAACAGACTATACAGAAAGCCCCAATCACAGAAACACAAATTAAACACCAATAACTTCGTTTGAGCCAAGTGCCAAAATGTCCAATTAGCTTCAAGCTCAAGGGGAACACTAAAGCAGATGACAAACACGTCTCCCTCTAGCTGATTTCCATCTAGTAACACTTAAGCCACAGTCATGAAATTTCTCTTGCAAGAACTAAGGTCAAATGTTCCTTCTTCTCACCTTGACAGAGTGCCTATGAGAAATTGGGTTGATTAAAGGATCAAAGTAGAAAGCTGGCAGATCAGGATCCTCAGTTTTGATGAACACAACGTTAGGAGTGTGGTACCTAAAATGGAAGAACAATCAGCTCAAGTTCTCCTGACTCTCCAGCCTTCTCTTTTCCCCAACATGTATTCTAGCTCTCACCAGGTGAGGTGGACATGGTGTGGAAGATTGTTGTACAGATAAGGGAAAGCAATCTTGTATTCAGTGCGGATAGGCTGCCGGATGATGATCTTGTTAATATCATTGAATTCATTCCAGTCTTCATCCCTAGGGTACAAAATCAAGGATGAGCAGACCAGCTGGGGAATTTGGAAACTACAAACGTTTCTCAAGGATCAAGATTAGACCTTATTCAACCCAAAGTACCTAAAATCCCCACTCTCTTCAACTTACTGGAGGTTGATGTCTCGAACAAGAGGTTCAAATTTGGGGCCTCCAGGAATGGCCATATTGAGTGCCTTGGAGGTAAAGAAGGCCTTCAAATCAAACAGATAGAAATAGTTGTCATCTACTAAGTCTGTCAGGAGCTGATTGGCCAGGCGATAGAGAGTGGACATCATGGGCAGTGTGAACTGCCAGCGCTGGTAAGTGGAGCCATTCACATACCTAGGAAAAAAAGAGGCCTCTGTCAGTTAGGTATACCAGCTAGCCAAGCCATTCTACCTATTGCTCTCCCAGGACTCCTGGAATTCCAAAACTCTCACAGGAGCAGTAACTTAACCATCACTCACTTCCGGCTGTCCCTCAGTGGCTGGTGGTCATAGAACCAATCCAATACAGGGGCATCCTCTTCAGGGTCCAGCTCTAGCTGAATGGCCTCCAGTGGCTCAACATCTAGGATGTTGTCAGCATAATCCAAAGGTGGCTCTTCATCATCAAAAGGGGGGAAACGCATCCTCTTGAAATGCCTCCTGTCTCTTTTTTCACGGCGCATCATAATCCACATTGACCTAGAAGCCAAAAATGTCATACTATGGTTTCTGTTCACTGTCCCCAAACCACCCTCCCCCCATTCCAGCCCTTCTTACCCCCACTGGGAGATGTAGACAGGCTCAATGACCCAGGGAATCTCATTGACAAAAGAAATGGCTCCAGTGATGTGGTACAGCACAGGCACATCTCGAATCTGCTCCCAAGGCATAGGCATGTTCTCCAGGAGTTTCAGTACTGCATGGGGCATATACTTTAGGGCACTGCAACATTAGGGAGAAAGACGATTGTAAGTGACAAGGTGTTCTGCTACCTGTGCCATGCAGAGAAGCCACATGCTATCAGAGTATAGCATTCCACAGAAAAGCCTGCCTTACAGTCCAAACTCCCAAACTTAGCACACAGGCCCTCCTTGACCAGGAGCCCTGCCTCCTCCTCTCCAATTGTGCCACTCTTCCTCTTCAACTTCACAGTCCTACAGTATTGGGTTTCTTTTCCTCTAGAGATAGTTTTCGGGCTGTCACACATTCTACGTTCTCTGTACCTTCCCATAAATAATAACAATAAGAGGCGCCTGAGTGTCTCAGTTGAGCGTCCAACTCTTGATTTCAGCTCAGATCATGATCCTAGGGTCATTGGATTGAGCCCCATGTCAGGCTCTGTGCTGAGATTCTCTCTCTACCCCTTTCCTCCACTTGCAGTCTATTGCTCCCAAATTAAAAACATAAATAAAAGAAACCAATATTAAGTAAAATTATTCATCTTAAAAAAATAATAAAATATTTGCCATACTTTATTGTAACCATCTGTCTCATATCGGCCATGCCACTAGACTATAAGATCCAGAAAGGCCATTACGTCCTATTCACTGCTCTACCCCTAGCACAGTTCTCAAAAAATACTTTTTATAACCAAAACATATGGCCCTCTTTTTTTTAGATGGCCACCTTAGACCATTAAGTGGCTAACATTTTTGTGTCCAAATAGAAAGGAGATTTGCTAAGGCACTTATACCTGTATTTACTCAGCTTGGGAGCAGAGAAAAACATGAGTATAGAGGCTTCAGGAGTTAAATATCCTGAACTTCAGGATTCTGGTCACTGAGGAGTTACTAACAATAAGAATAAAGTGTCCAGTTCTGGGTTTCAACCCCTTCAAAGATAGGGACATCTCAACATAGCTTCAACAGGACGAATTAGAGGCAGATCAAGAAAAGAAATCAGGGCAATCAAGGGAATAACTGCAAGGGGCGCCTGGGTGGCTCAGTTGGTTAAGCGCCTGACTTCGGCTCAGGTCATGATCTTGCGGTCTGTGGGTTCGAGCCCCGCGTCTCAGAGCCTGGAGCCTGTTTCAGATTCTGTGTCTCCCTCTTTCTCTGACCCTCCCCTGTTCATGCTCTCTCTCTGTCTCAAAAATAAATAAATGTTAAAAAAAAAATTTTTTTAAGAGAATAACTGCAAGATCTGAAAATTATCACAGAATCCTAGTTTTCTCCCTTTGCTTATAACCACCAAGATGGGCTGTCATTGAGGATTCCTGTCCCCAAATGAGAGGTGCTATCCAGGACTACAACCTATGGGACAGGAACAAAGGAGAGGGGCCAAACTGTAAATGAAATAATTCCAAGAGGTTCCTTACCCCAAGTAGACCCTTTTGTCATGGCGGAACTTCCTGTTGGTCATGTCTCCATGGTCTCGAATGATCTTCCTAACGTGTTCTGGGGGCATGTCTTCCTTCTGAGCATCCACAAATCCAAACTTCCGCTTTTCTGCATAGCGCTTGGCCTGTAATTGCTGCCATTTTCGGGCTACAAAGACAACTCAGTTTAAAGATCTACACACCCTCAGCCTAATCATCCCCACCTCTTGCCCCAGGGTAAGCTCCTGTCTGGATGTATGAGGAAGGGGTGGCATACAGTAGATGCACTCCTTGCCAATTCTCTTACCTCCCTCTGCTTTATTTTTTCCTTTATCTCCTCCATCACATTTATGACTGTCTGACATTCTTGTTACACATGTTTAAGTTTTTTACTGTCTACCTCACTCATTGCAACTTAACCCTTATCAGAGTAGGGCTTTTTTTTTTTTCCATTGCAATTGTTTCCCCATTGGATCAGTGCCTGCAAATAACAGATACCTTTAACTACCCTATTAGATTAAAAAATAAATGGGGTTATAAGTGAGCTGACACCTCATGCCGACTTAACAAAACGGGGAAAAGAAGCAAACCCGCTGCGCGCACGCGCACACCCGCCCTAAGCCTCCCGGCCCGCAGGCGCCGGTCCCGCACGCGTTCTTCATTCACCTTTCTCCTGCAGCTTCTCCTCCGACATGTAGTCTGGCAACGGGGCTAGAGGGCCGGGCACCGGGTTACCCGGCCCTCGGTAAGGAAATACTCCGGCCATTCCCGGAGGATCTGGGGGGGCAGAGAAATTAAAATTGTATCGAGCAATAGGGCCCGGGCCCAGCAGGAACGCGTCAACACCCCCGACCTGCAGTTCCTCCTTGCTCAGAGTATGCCCAGCCCGGCCCAGCCCAACCCTCAGGCCTTTCAGCCCGACCCCCTCACACCTCCCGCAACACAGCCCTCAAAGCCCGCCACGAACCCCCAAAGGCCCCCACACAGGTAGCCGCTTTCTTCGCAGCACAATGGCGGCAAGCCTACGTCCGCTGTGCGTTCCCAACGCCGGGAAGTACGCAACTCTCGTTCAGCAGTCGATCCAATAGGCGCCCAAGTGCCCAGACGGATTAGAGAGCTCACCAATTAGAGTTGCACATAGGACCAGAGGGGGCGGTCCATAGGCGGAAATATTAAAACGCAAGAGGGTGGGGTCGGGTAGGCGAAAGCCCCGCCTCCCTCCTTTTTCGGGCTGCTTTTGGGACCTGGGGTAGATGGATCTAGACTTTAATCTGCGATTGGGGTCCATCAGACTACGACAGACCTTAGTTTTGAAAAATAAATTTGTAACAGTCTGCACGTTATACTGTGTCTAGTTTCATAAATGTAGGTTTGAGGTCCGCTAGCTCGGAGTCCATCCTTCTTTTGTTCATGCATGCATTCGTTCACTAAGCCATCTATTGAGTGCTCAATATGTATCAGGGGTTGGAAACAGCAGGGGGGAGGGGAAGCCAACCTCATGGAACTCACAGGGTAGCGGCCAAAGGACCCAGGATTTTGCAATGCAATGTGATGGGAGTTCAGGGGCAGGACATTTTAACCCTGCCAGTCAAGTCAAGGAGTTAGTCAATGCACCTAGAACAATAAAGAGGCCATGGAGATCAACATTGCTGGGTGACCTTTCCCCTCCTTCTCCATTCTTTTCTCTCTCTCTCTCTCTCTTTCTCTCTCTCTCTTTCTGGCAATGATCACACCGTGGAGTATATACTTGACATAAATGCTTCTTGATTCCCTCAGGCTCTGCCTGTGTCTTGCTACTTGGCTTGCTCTCCATCTCCTGCCATCCTGGTTTCACTTTCTATCTCTCTTATTGCATCCTAACAACCTTAAATCTGACTTAGTCAACAGGTAAGTTTGTTTGAACTCACACAGTTTACTGTGGAGTATGCAGAGGAATTGTAACCCATACAACCTCTCAAACTGGTTGAAAATGTAGGACTCAAAGGTGAAATGATTAGAGAAAAATGCAAAGGAGAGTCCAGACAAGTAAAGATTAGTAAAGATTTGATGGAAATGGGTAGAGGTGAGGGATTTGATGGGGGTAAAGAAAGAGGAAGGAGAAAGAAATCCCAGGTGGTGGAAACTGCTAGAGTTGAAGTTTAGAAAGGGGAACCAATAGGGGTGCCTGGTGGCTCAGTCGGTTAAGCATCTGGCTCTTGGCTTTGGCTCAGGTCATGATCTCACAGTTTGTGGGTTTGAGACCCACATCAGGCTCTGCCTGCTTGCGATTCTCTCTCTCTGCCTCTCCCCAGCTAATGTGCACTCGCTCTCTCTCTCTCTCAAAATAAATAAATAAACTTATAAAAAAAAAAAAAAAAGAGAGGAACCAATATGGCGTGCTCTGAAAACAGCCAATCAATCTGGCAGCAGTAGAAATTCCACTCTTGTCATTATTATGTTCATCATTGTCATTGTTGTGGAGTCCTTCCACCTGCATAAGGTTGGGTGGGAGGTATTGTTCTAAACCCTGGTAATATCCAAGTGTTATGGAAACTGGTCTGGATCACCTGACAGAAGAACCAAATGGCACTTGGAGAGCTTAGAAGGCAGGAGGTTTATTTTACACCGGTGGGTTCAGAGGAGATCATTCTCCAGAGGTCTGAACCCAGAACATCAATAGAGGGGACAAGTTATAGTCTGTTACTTCTGCATTCCTCATTAGTAGTAATTTGGAGCCTGAGGCAAGCAGGGTGGAAGAAGAACCCAGAAGGGAAGTCTTCAGGCAGGGACTGAAATTCCCTTATCAGTACTGTCGGCCATCATGTAACAGATTTTTTCCTATCACTAGTATTGTCTATAGTTTTGTCAATAGTACCAATGTCGACTTCTGGTTTCAGTTGTTCTGCTATTGTCATGTAAGAAGTTTGCTACTGGGTGAAAGGTAGCAAGCTACTGGGAATTCCCTGTACTATTTCTTTATTTAAAAAAAAAAAAAAAGATTTTACTTTTACGTAATCTACATCCAACTGGGGCTTAAACTAATAACCTCAAGATCAAGAGTCATGTTCTCCATCAACTGACCAAGCCAGGAGCCCCTGTACTATTTCTAAACAGCATTATTAAGATATAATTTGCATTCCATAAAGTTCACCTCTTTTAAAGTGTACAATCCAGTGACTTTGGGCATATTTATAGAGTCATGAAATTATCATTACTATCTAGTTCCAGAACATTTTCATCATCCCCAAAACAAACCTCATAGCCATTAGCACTCACTGCCCATTTCCTCCTACCCCTCAGCCCTAGGCAACCACTAATTTATTTTCTGTGTCTATAGTTTTTTGCCTGATCTAGACATTTCTCATCATTAGTATCATAGAATAGTGATCCTTTGTGACTGGCTTCTTTTACTTAGCATATTTTTGAGGTTTGTCCTCAAAATATACACATACATACATACACACACACATATGTATACCTATACATACATATACATATATACAAAATCTTCTTTGGAGGAATGTCTATTCAGATCCTTTGCCCATATTGAAATTGCGTTGTCTTTTTATTATTGTGTTCTGGAAGTTCTTTATCCTAGATATAAGTCCTTTACATGATTTGCAAAAATTTTCTTTCATTCTTAGGGTTATCTTTTCATTTTCTTCATGGTGTTCTTTGAAGAACAAAGGTTTTTAATTTGGATAAAGTTCAACTTATCAAATCTTCTATTGCTTATGATTTTGGCATCAAATCTTGGAGAAGTTATTGCCTAATTAGGGGCACATGTGTGGCCCAGTCAGTTAAACATGAGACTCTTGATTTTGGTTCATGTCATGATCTCACGATTCATGAGTTCAAGCTCTGAGTTGGGCTCCTCACTGACAGCACATTGTCTCACTCCACAGAGCCTGCTTAGGATTCTCTCTGTCCCTCTCTCTCTGCCCCTCCCCCCTCCAGTGCATGCTCTCACACAGGTATATGTGAGCTCACGTGCGTGCTCTCTCGCTCTCTAAATAAACCTAAAAAAACCTGAATAATATTGAAAAAAAAATGAAAGAAAGTATTGCCTAATCCAACTCACAAACATGAACTCCTATGTTTTTTCCTAAGAGTTGTATAGTTTTAGCTCTTACATGTAGGTCTACGATTCACACTGAGTCACTGAGTTAATTTTTACGTGTGGTGAGAGATAGGAGTCCAAATGCATTCTTTTGCATGTGGATATCCAGTTGTCCCAGGACCATTTGTTAAAAAGACTGTTCTTTCCCCTTTGAATTGTCTTGGCTCCCTTGACAAAAATCGGTTGACCATTTGTTCGTTCCTTGACTCTCAGTTTTATTCCATTGATCTATCTGTTTCTCTTTATGCGCTCTCTGTGCTATTTTTGCAAATTTCATGTGAGCCTAACATTATTTTTTAAGTTAATAAATAAATAAGCGACTTTAATCCTCAAAACAACCTTACAAGATAGATGTTATTATTATCCCTATTTTAATGATGAGAAACCCAAGCTCAGAATGGTCGAGTAATCTGTCTTGGGTTACATGGCTAATTACATGAAGTATGTGTAGGTTCTAACAACTTTATATGCATTAGTTCACCTGATTGTCACAATAATCCAACAGGGTAGTTACTCTTATTAGCCTCATTTCTAGATAAAGAAACTGACAACTTGCTCACAGACAGTAAATAATGTCCCCACAGAGAGTAAATAATGAAGCCTCCGTCTCACCCTAAGCGACTGGATCCAGAGCTTATAGGCTTTTTGTTTGTTTGTTTTTTAAGTAAACTCTACCCCCAACATGGGGCTCAAACTCACGACCCTGAGATTAAGAGTTGCACGCTCTACCGACTGAACCAGCCAGGTGCCCAGGGGGCTTATGTTCTTGACCATACTGCTACATCAACTTCTATGGTCATGCCAAGAAGCATACTGTTGGATGGGAAAAGTTGGGCTAAATTGTAGCTGGTCTTGAATTCCAGAGCTCAGGCAGCACTTTGACTTTTTACCAATGATTCGATCTATTTGCCAATGTTTTCCAAGCTTTTTCTTTTAAAGCTGGAAAACATTTGTGCAAATTAAGTAATTTACATTAAGTGGGCAAGAGGCACTAGGAGGATGCTTGTTGGGATGAACACAGGGTACATCCTTACAGGTAATGGATGAATCATGGAATTCTATTTCTAAAAACATTAAAAAATAAAAATAAAATATTAAAAAAAAGAAATAATTTACAAATGAAGAAACTTTAAGACTTAAAGAATTAAGAACTTCTCTTAAGTTCTCTTCACCGGTCAAACATAGCTTGAGTTAGTCTGATGGAGCTCAGTTGAGTAGCAAAGTGACAAAGCCGGGAACAGATCTGAAGGGACAATATTGGCTGCCATTATTATGGACCCATCCATTGCAGCCAAACCAATCTCCTCATTGTTTAAGGAGTTTAAAACTGGACTTGAAGGTGACTGTGGGTCATATAAATGAAGGAGTCCTCTGGCTAGAAATACACAAGTGTGAAGTCTAGGAGCTCAGACCAGAGGTTCAATCGACAGACCAAAGCTGATAGACAGTAAAGCCATGAAAAGAATAACAGAAAAGCAGATGAGAAAGCCTGGACACACAGTCTGGAACAGGAGGATGCCAGAAAAAGCTGGGGAAGTAATAGCTGGAAAATTTGGGAGAGGCCCACAGGAAGGAAGAGCTTCAAGAAAAGGAAGCCCTCTACCATGTTAGACGATGCAAGTAGAGGAAGACTAAGAAAAGTCACGATCTTGGCAAGAAAGAATTCTCTGACCTCGGAGAGCAGTTTCAGAAGAATTATGGGACAATAAGGTTGCCGGTTGCCAAGGAGGTTCCTACGGAGACAATGGGTATCAACCATTCATTTGAAAATTTGGGCATAAAAGAAAGACAAGAATTTGGACTGTAGCAAGAGGGTTAAGAAAAACCGAGATAAGGGGCTCCTGGGTGGCTCAGTTGGTTAAGCGTCTGACTTCGGCTCAGGTCATGATCTCGCGGTCTGTGAGTTCGAGCCCCGCGTCCGGCTCTGTGCTGACAGCTCAGAGCCTGGAGCCTGCTTCGGATTCTGTGTTTCCCTCTCTCCCTGACCCTTCCCTGTTCATGCTCTGTCTCTCTTTGTCTCAAAAATGAATAAGTGTTTAAAAGAGAGAGAGAGAGAGAAACTGAGATAAGAGGCAAGGTAGATTAAAATCATAGAACTGGCAGAGACATCAGAGATCATCTTGTCCAAACTCCTATTCAATCCAGTAAGTCTTTCCAAAGCATACCTGCCCTTAAAGATTTATTTCTACAAAAGTTGGATACACACCTCCAGGTGCTGACCTTGCCAGGGTGCCAGGGTACAGAAGACAGCCAACCAGACCCAGGCCGTGCCTGCTCAGAGCTTGCCTGTGGGTATTAAACAGCTAGTTATACGATGAATGTTTGTAGTTTCAGTTTTTACAAAGTTATATAGTCTCATAGAATCTGTGACAAAGAACAGCTGCCTATGCTTCCCCTGCCCATTTCTCCTTTCCCAGCTATCAATTTTAGCTGTTTAATTTGGCATTTATTCTCATATCTCCAAACAAGTGTGTATTGCTACTTTTTGCTTTTATTTTTTTTAAGTCTATTTAATCATTTTGAGGGGCGCCTGGGTGGCTCAGTCGGTTAAGCATCTGACTTCGGCTCAGCTCATGATCTCATGACTCATGGGTTCAAGCCTTGCGTCAGGCTCTGTGCTGACGGCTCAGAGCCTGGAGCCTGCTTCAGATTCTGTGTCTCCCTCTGTCTCTGCTCCTCTTCAGCTCACTCTCTATCTCTCTCTCAAAAAAAAAAATTTGGGGGGGGGGGGCGCCTGGGTGGTTCAGTCCGTTGAGCGTCCGACTTCGGCTCAGGTCATGATCTCGCGGTCCGTGAGTTCAAGCCCCGCATCGGGCTCTGTGCTGACAGCTCAGAGCCTGGAGCCTGTTTCGGATTCTGTGTCTCCCTCTCTCTGACCCTCCCCCATTCATGCTCTGTCTCTCTCTGTCTCAAAAATAAATAAACATTAAAAAAAAAATTTTTTTTTAAGCTTTTAAATTTATTTTGACACAGAGAGAACCAGTGGGGAAGCAGCAGAGACAGGGGAACAGAGGATCCAAAGCAGGCTCTGCACTGACAGCAGAGAGTCTGATGTGGGGCTGAAACTCATGCACCGTGAGATCATGACCTGAGCCAAAGTCACACACTTAACCAACTGAGCCACCCAGGTGCCCCAATTTTATTTTATTTTTTTAGAGAGAGAGAGAGCGAGAGCACATGCATGCACCAGTAGGGGGAGGGGCAGAGGGAAAGGGAGAGAGAATCTTAAGAGAATCTTAACACCCAACGAAGATCCCAAAGCAGGGCTTGATCCCACAACCCTGAGATCATGACTTGAGCCAAAACCAAGAATCGGTTGCTCAACGAACTGAGCCACTTGACTTTTTGCTTTTAGAGATTATCCACTCACTTTCCACTGTAGAAAATGGAGATCCAACTCCCCCTAGCCTCCCATACATATGTATGCCCTTCCCACTACCTCATTCTCCCCGCCTGCTTATATTATAATTTTGGCAACATTAACTAGCAAGCTTATGTAATTGTGCATGCAATATCAATAGCACTACATAGCATGTAGTCTGTGTTAGACCCTTGTCTAAGCACACTGCACATGTCAATTCATTTAATTCTCATGATAATCCTATTACTGTCATTCCATTGCACAGATGAAGATACTGGGACTCAGAAAAATAGGGGGGAATCTATACCTCCCCTGAACCTTCCCTGTAAGTTATTACCTCTCCTATCCCCCCGTTTAGTGCACTCACCTCCAGCTGCCATTTGTGTGCCTATCATCGGCAATTTACACAAGGTTTTAATGTAAAACAAAACAAAACAAAATAAAAATAAAACCCACCAAACAAGAAAACTTTATTGTGCCTACCTATGCAAATGGTACCCATGGATCTGCGGCGCATTCATGTAATAAACTGTGATTGCATTTCCTTTCCTAAGCAGCTGTTCATTTTGTCTATAATTGACAGACGCATTTGCTCAATTTTCTATAGATTCTCGCAATGTTTCCCCTGGCTCCTCATTAGTTTTTAAATCTCTTCCCAAATATTCAGACATTTAAGATAGTCTCCCAAAAAAGTATCTTCTGGAGATTTATGACCCGCTGTAGAATGCACCTGTTTCCCTCTCTACTTGCTTACCATACAGCTCTCTTTCTAGGATCCCCATTCAACATTATCCTGCGAAGTCCGTTCTTCTCTTTTATGTTGAATCTCCTGTTTTCATTATCCGTGTATTCTTCTTTCTTGTTTAACTCCCTCTTTTTGGTGGAGTGTATCTTCCAGTAGCTTTCTCTGAATGGTGCATGGAAAATAAATTTTGGAGGACAACCCTCGCACCCGATTGGTAGTTTGGCTCGGTATCAAATCCTAGTTTGAAATAATTTTCCTTCAGATTTTTGGTGACATCACTCCATTACTGTTTAGTTCCCATGTGCTGTTTAGATGTCCAAAGTCTTTTTTTTTTTTTAATGTTTATTTGTTGGGAAGCCTGGGTGGCTCCGTTGGTTGAGCGTCTGACTTCAGCTCAGGTCAGGATCTAGCAGTTCATGAGTTTGATCCCCACATTGGGCTCGTTGCTGTCAGCTCACAGCCCACTTCATAACCTCTGTCCCTCTCTCTCTCCCTCTCTGTCCCTCCCCTGCTCACACTCTCTCTGTCTCAAAAATAAATAAATATTAAAAAATTAAAATAAAATGTTTACTTATTTATTTTGAGGGAGAGAGTACGCAGATGCATGGGACAGGGAGGGGCAGAGGGAGAGGGAGAAAAAGAATCCATGCTGAGCATGGAGCCCAACACAGGGTTTGGTCTCATGAACGGTGAAATGATCTGAGCTGAAATCAAGAGTCGGACATTCAACAGACTGAGCCACCCAGCCTGGTGTTTGTATATAATGTTTCCCTCCCCACTGGAACATTAATCTCAATGTCCTGAAATTTACCTATAATGTTGCTTGATGTGAATCTATTTTCTTTCACTGGTCCACGGACCCATCCGTATGTAGTACCTGCAACCCGTGTTCTTTTGTTTTGAGGAATTTTCTTTTATTACTTCATTGATGATTGTCTTTCTTTCCTCAGTTCTCTCTTTCTGTGATTCCCGTTATTATTACTATTTCTCTTTTAATTATAGAATTAGAGAGCAAGAGAGCATGAGTGGGGGAGAGGAGCAGAGGGAGGGAGAGAGAGAGAATCTTTTTTAAGTTTACTTTTGAGAGATAGCAAGAGTAAGTGAGGGGCAGAGAGAGAGAGGGAGAGAGAGAGAGAATTCCATGCAAGCTCCACACTCCCAGCGCAGGGCTCAAAGTGGGGCTCAAACTCACAAACCATGAGATCACGACCTGAGCCGAAGTCAGATGCTTAACTGACTGCACTACCCAGGCACCCTAAGAGAAAGAGAATCTTAAGCAGGCTCCACATTCAGCACGGAACCCAATGTGGGGTTCAATCCCATGACCCTGGGATCGTGACCTGAACCCAAATCAAGTGTCAGATGCTCAACTGACGGAGCCACTCAGGCGCCCCTATTATTTTTTTAAGTAAACTCGATGCTCAACATGGGATTTGAACTCATGACCCTGAGATCAAGAGTCACAGGCTCTACTGACTGAGCCAGCCAGGCGCCCCTTTCCATTATTTTGATGTTGGATCTCCTGGACTGGTCCCATGATTGTCTCATCTTTTCTGTCCTAATTCTGGGAGATTCACTCAACTTTATCTTCCAACTCCTCCATAAATTTTTCATTTCCAGTATCACATTTTTTTGAGTTTATTTATTTATTTTAAGAGAGAGAGAGAGAGAGAGAGAGAGAGAGAGCGCACAAATAGGGGAGAGGAAGATAGAGGGAGACACGGAATCCAAAACAGAGAGCCTGATGCGGGGCTCAGACTCCTGAACCATGAGATCGTGACCTGAGCCGAGATCAAGAGTTAGAAGCCCAACCGACTGTGCCATCCAGGAACCCCTCCAGTGTCACATTTTTAATTTCAAAATATTCTTTTTGGTTTTCTCTGAATGCTTTCCTTTCTTTTTTGCTAGTATGTTCTTACGTCTTGGTTGCAGTATATTCTCTTGTCTATCTCAGGAAAACAATTAAGAGCTTTTCTGAAGTTTTATTCTCCATGCAGTCTTTGCTTTTTGTGTGTTTTCCCTTTCCTTTTTCTATATGTATCATGTTAGAGGCTTTCCTCAAATGAGCACGATCGGTTCTTCAATTAAACTTGTAATAAGTGCTTCCAGTGAAAAGTACAGAGAGATTTGACCTAATTATAGGGGGAGGGTCATGGAACTTTCCTCGGAAAAAGACATGTTGGAAATGAGCACTGAAAAGTAAGAATGTAAAAAAAGAGAGAGAGAGAGGGAGAGAGAGAGAGAGAGAAAGAAAGAAAAGAGAGTGCATAAGATACAGGGGGTGCAGTAGGAGGAGGGCAGCCAGAAAGACAGGAGCAGGGGATAATGGGAAGCCTACCAGGCATTGGCCATTGTGCAAGGTCCTGAGAAAGAAGCATGAGACAAAGAGTCAAACAGAAAGTCCCAAGAGTCCAGAGAGTAGACAAGGGGAGATTATGCAGAACACGATAGGACAGCCCCTGAGTCATGCCTTTATCTTTGTGTATGTATGTTTATTTCTTTTTTTTGGGGGGGGGGAGGGGCAGAAAGAGAAGGAGACACAGTATCCGAAGCAGGCTCTAGGCTCCAAGCTGTCAGCACAGAGCCCGACCATGGGCTTGCACTCACAAATCATGAGATCATGACCTGAGCTCACAAAGTCGGACACTTAACTGACTGAGCCACCCAGGTGCCCGGAGTCATGCCTTTATCTTAAAAAGAAGGAAGAGCACCCGGATGGTATGAAGCAGGGGAATGACAGGATCAGATCTGCATTTTAACAATCCCAGGCTGGCTGCTACGTGGAGGATAGTTATGAAGTCATCGTCATGTCACCCAGGCTAGAGATGGTGGTGACTTTGACCAGGGTGGGAAAGCAGGAAATAAAAAGGAATGAACGGATGTGGGATCCATGCCCAACTGAGTGATAATCAGATACGTATGTATGGGGTGGACATGGGGTGGCATGCTTGAGGACGATGTTAAATTCCTGACTTCTACAGTGAGTTGATGGCGGTGCCATGCACCGGGAGACTGGGAGAACACTGGGAAGGATGCAGGTCTGGGAAGAAAGATCCCAAGTTAGGTTCTGGACAACCCCTCGGATGTCAGAATGCAACAATCCTAACCTCCCTGTACGTCGTTTGTCTGTTCTCAGTCTCACGGTGATCTGTTTCTACATTTCTTACCCCTGGTCTCCCTCCGCCGGATGATTCTTTCTTTCCCAATTTCCCACTTTAACAAAATCCCGGTTGCAGGCTTCCCCTAGCCTGCGAGAGATATGGCTTGTTTACTCAATGTTATACTTTATAAGTTCTTGCTGAAAGGAGAAATAAAGAAACAGTGAAGCATGCCATTGATCGTTGGAGCCACAGAATAAAATGGCACATCTCCAGGGCACCTGGGTGGCTCAGTCGGTTAAGCACCTGACTCTTGGTTTAGGGTCATGATCTCATGGTTCATGGTTTCAAGCCCCACATCAGGTCCCACACCACCAGCACGGAGCCTGCTTGGGATTTTCTCTCTTCCTCTCTCTCTCTGCCCCTCCCCCACCCAATCATGTTTTTTTTCTCTCTCTCTCTTTCTCAAAAAAAATAAAATAAACTTTAAAAACGATGGCACATCCTCCTGGATGGTAAAACTGACAATTTCACTTGACATTTTGTAAAAATTTTTAAAATCACAGACCATAACCCCTAAGTAATTTCAAATGGTATTATATATTAAAACGGATATGAACAGACTTTGAAGCAGGATGCAAAGTTCACCTGAATGTCTAAAATTTAATACACGTCAAGGCAGTGCTGCTGTAGATGCCCTCCCTGGGCAGTGCCCCCTGTGTCCCTGCCCCCCCGTTTCTGTCATCTCCCTGGCTCCTCACCGTTGCTTGCTGTCCGGGAATCCTTTGGACTTTGTGAAGAGTTAGGGTTAGGGAACAACAGCAGAGTAGCAGCAGGAATTTGTGGCAGCCCCATGCTTCAGGCCTCTCGATCCTCCTGCAAGCCATGCCCCAACCTGGGATCTGTGGCACACACCGCGTCAGTCTCTCAGCTCCCAGGATTGCACAATGCCAACCAGTGAAGTTCAAGGAGGCGAAGGGGTCCTTTGGAAGGTCAGATACTACCCCAGAGTGGGGAGTTGGGGGTTGGATGGTGGTAGGCAGGGAGCCCTTTGCAGGGACCCTCCCGTAGCACTGCACAAACGAACTCCCATTCTTCTCCCCGCCCCCCAAAGGTCACGTGCCCTGCATCCTCAGTTGAGCTCAGTCTAAGAATCACTTCCGCGATAATAAGGGTTATTTGCATAAGGTCTGCATAGCAAGGTTGAATAAATCTTATTCAACCTCCTGTGTGATAAGAGTGTCTCTGGTGATTAGGAGTCATTCTCCCCTTCCTGATAAAAGATGTGGGGGTGGGCGCTGGGCGGGGTGGACACCTTCACACCTTCACACCTTCACAAAGGGAAATTTACAGGGCGCCTGGGTGGCTCAGTCGGTTGGAAGTCTGACTTCGGCTCAGGTCATGATCTCGCGGGTCCGTGAATTCGAGCCCCGCATCCGGCTCTGTGCTGACAGCTCAGAGCCTGGAGCCTGTTTCGGTTTCTGTGTCTCTCTCTCTCTGACCCTCCCCCGTTTGTGCTCTCTCTCTCTCCCTCCGGCTCAAAAATAAATAAATTAAAAAAACAAACAAAAAAAAAAAAACAACGAAGGGAAATTTACATTCTGCCTCTAGGCAGAGATGGAGAGGACAACTTATCCTGTATCTGTTTCTCAATTGACTTCAGCTCAGAATAATCCTTATGGCACAATGGCGTGTCTAATAACCTTTCACCTGGGTCAAACCTACACGTTCCTGCAGAATGTTCCTGCAGAAGATGTGGCAAGAAGGGCGGTTTCCCACCCGGTTAGAGGTGGGGAAAGAATATGCTCACACCATGGAGTTAAGTGGTGTTCTTATTTGCAGGGGAAAGCTGAAATGCACCTCTGAGAGGCTGTTGCTACATTCCTGAAAAGCACAGGGATCAATACCTGGTGAATATAAAAGTCTGGCTTTCAAACCGAAGCATTCTGACTTAGAAACAGCCACTCCAGAGGCAGTTTTTCTGATCTGATAGATCTTCAGTTGTCAGCTGCCTCCTATCTTTTTACCTTGATGTTTCTCCCTTCCTCGGCCTTTCTATAAAGAAAAAGACAACATAGTGTGTAACAACGAGGCCTGAACCAAAGCAGAGACCTGGATTCTAAGTCTGGCCGTGCCACAAACTGGCTGGGTGTACTTGGATGGGTCACTTAACTTTTCTAGGTTTCAAGTTCCTGCAAATTGAAATAGGAAGACTGAATAGTCTCGAAGGTGATGTCTTAACAAAGACTCACTGTTACGGGTGAAAAAACAAAACAAAACTCAATTCATACTCACTTAAGCAAATCAGGAGTTTTTTTGGCTTGTGTAACTGAATTGTCCAGGAGAAAAGTTCTGGCTTCAGGCAGAGCTTGATCTAGACAACACTCAGGTGATGTTAGAGATCTCCATCTCTGACCCCTCTTTTTTGTGGTGCCTTCATGTTCAGGGATGCTCCCTCACATCCTACTGGCTTAGCAATGTTAGCACACATAGTGCACGTAGCTAAAAGGTCGAGCAGAAGTCAAGGTGCTGAGGCTCATAAGCTCTGCTTATGCGTTAAGCATTCATTTCAGGGAGAGGATATGGTGTTTTGATGGGCTAGGCTTAGGTCACATGCCCATAGAGAGGGGAGTGAGAGAGGGTTTTCTAAGGAAAATCTCTACACTGCTAGGCAGGCAAAAATAGCAGATGTTGACCACAGGTGGGATCATAGAAAAAAAATGGGTTTGAGTCCAGACCCTGCCACTAGCTAGCTAGTTAAACCTGAGCAAATTATTCAACCTCTCTGAGCCTTTGTTTTCTCATCTCTGTTGAGTGGGGTTAGATAGGATAAAGCATAAAAGACGACTGATGACGTGGTGGAGGCACAGCAAATGTTTAATTTGGGAAGCTGTGACTTTAAGTTAGTAATTCTAATAAACATTTCAATGTAAGTGCAACTCTTTAAAGAATAACTTCCCCTGGGGTGCCTGGGTGGCTCAGTCTGTTCAGCATCTGACTTCGGCTCAGGTCGTGATCTTGCGGTTCTTGGGTTCAAGCTCCCTTGTCAGGCTCTGTGCTGACAGCTCAGAGCCTGAAGCCTGCTTCAAATTCTATGTCTCCCTCTCTCTCTGCCCCTCCCCTACTCGTGCTCTTTCTCTCTCTTAAAAATAAAATAAACATTAAAAAAAAAAAGAGTAACTTCCCTTATATAATTTCCTGTCTAGTGAGGGCTCCTAATTTTCAGCCTGAGAAATCCAGATTTTATATACGATAAAGCCTTGACAATTCAGTTATAGAGATTTCTGTTAATTTTCTTAATTCAAGATTAATTTGGCTAAAAGATTCTTTCGGTTTCAAACCTTGGCATTGACAAATCACTCTAAATTGTCTGATTCCATTCTCTTGCTCTAAGCCCATTCTATTGAATAAATTGGGTTTTGGTTTGTTGTTTTTTGGTGTTTTTTTTTAACATGTATTTATTTTTGCGAGGCAGAGAGAGACAGAGAGACAGAGCACGAGTGGAGGAGGGGCAGAGGGAGGGAGACACAGAATCCGAAGCAGGCGCCAGGCTCTGAGCTCTCAGCACAGAGCCCAACGCAGGGCTCAAACTCACCAACCCTGAGATCATGATCTGAGCCCAAGTCGAACGCTTAGCAGAGTGAGCCATCCAGGTGCTCTGGGTTTGCTTCTTGATAGTAGAGGATCTTCCAACACTTTAGGGCTTTGTAGGTCAAAAAGTTGGTGCCAAGACGAGACCTTCCCAAAGCAAAGCTTCCACAGTCCAGCATTTCATTATAAATCAGACCGCCATTGGAACCAAGAAAACATGACTCAAAGAAACCGCATTCATAAAAGACTGCAATTATGTGCATAGCAATTTATTAATTTATGATCAGGATAGTGTTTCAAGACTATAAAATATCAATGTCTCCCATCCCGGAAGCCACTCCCTTGTGCCAGAGGACAAATAATTCATCAGCCAATAGCTTGGTAGGCATGGAGTCAGTCTTGAGGGCCACTTCACTAAGCCATGGTGAGGTCTGACAGGTCACTGCCACGGTGACCCAACTCATTGTACCAAATGCAACATTTGCCAACCTCTGCATTTTTGAGTTTCTCTTTTCTAGGGACCCAACTGACCATGCCTCTCCAATTCCCATCATCTATATCTGGTCCACACCATCTATAACTGGTCTCTGTGATGAGATATCTACTTAATCAATTACAATCATAATGCAGTCTTGCCTTCCTGAAGTTTCACTGGGTCACTGTGATGAAAATTTGTCTGATTCCAAATTCTTCAGGTGTTTGCTTATGTCCTACCCCTACCTAGTAGCTAATCTTACCCTTCCTGTACAAGTTTTACTAGTTAACCCACAGGAACAGCTATATTTCCATAATGGTCAAGGTCTTGGCATCTCTCACAAGATACTATCAATTAGTCACTTGAGGAGTACTCGCTTGAACCATAAACTTGTGTCGGCGGCACAAGAAAACATGCAGGGCTTGGAACAAATCAATATTGACCTCAACACATACTTAGGGAACGGATTTCTTCCGTGAGTTTGTCACATTTCTTTTGCTTTGAAAACTCAAGATAGTGTTTTTGTTAATGAAGGTATTCAGTTAAGATGGCAAATTGAGTTTTGAAGCTACTGCTTCTATCAAGGACAACCTCTCTGACACAACTCTGTTTTGTTTCTGTCTCAACTTCTATACCTTTGCCTCTCTGGCTTTTGTCTGATTACATTTGATGTCTCTGCTCTTATTGTCTGCCTGTGTTTGCTTCCAACTGTGGCAATTTCTTCTCAGCCTCTATGTGCTGTTCTTTCCCTTTGTGCTTTTTGGAAATTTTTAAGATTTTCAAATTTTGGGGGTGCCTGGGTGGCTCAGTCAGTTAGGCGTCCAACTCTTGATCTTGGCTCAGGTCACGATCTTGTGGTTCGTGAGTTTGAGCTGCTGACAGTGCAGAGCCTGCTTAGGAGCCTCTCTTTCCCTCTCTCTGTTTGTCCCCCAAATAAATAAATAAATACATAAACTTAGAGATATAAATAAATAAACTTTTTTAAAAAAGATGTTTTAATTTTGTAAAGTAATCTCTAGTCCCAACATGGGGTTCAAACTCTCAACCCTGAGGGGCACCTGGGTGACTCTGTCAGTTAAGCATCCAAGTTTGGCTCAGGTCACGATCTCACGATTTGTGAGTTCAAGCCCTGCGTAGGGCTCTGTGCTGACAGCTCAGAACCTGGAGCCTGTTTCAGATTCTGTGTCTCCCTCTCCCTCTCTGCTCCTCCCCTGCTTGTGCTCTGTCTCTCTCTCTCTCAAAATAAATAAACATTAAAAAAAAACAAAAAACAAAAACCTCTTGGCCCTGAGGTCAAGGGTTGAATCCTCTTCCAACTGAGCCAGCCAGGTGCCCCACCCACTTTGTGCTTTAATGATCTCTGATGGGTATCTGTCACTATCCCTCCTTCCTTTTTTCCCTATCTCTTTTCTTTCTTTCTTTCTTTCTTTCTTTCTTTCTTTCTTTCTTTCTTTCTTTCTTCATCTGTCCCTCCTTCTCCTTGATTTTTCCTTTGGATGTTTTGTTGGTTTGGTTTGGGGCATTTTTGTTTGTTTTAGATTTTATTTATTTTTTAATGTTTTTTTTTTAATTTATTTTTGAGAGAGGGGGAGAGAGAGAGAGAGAGCAAGTGGGGTAGGGGCAGAGAGAGGGGGACAAAGAATCCAAAGCAGACTGTGTGCTGACAGCAGAGATCCTGATGTGGGGCTCAAACCCACAAACCCTGGGACCACGACCTGAACTGAAGTTGGACGCTTAACCAACTGAGCCACCCAGGCACGCCTAGATTTTTTTTTTTTTTAAAGTAATATCTACACCCAGTGTGGGGCTCGAACTCACAACTCTGAGATCACGCATCCTCCATCAACTGAGCCAGCCAGGTGCCCCTTCCTTTGGATGTTTATTTACTCAGTCTGCTCCCCTCTCCACCCACCCCTCCCCCTTCTTTCACTCTCTGTGGTTCTCCTCAGTCCCTTTGCCTATTCTTCTATCTCAATTTACATCCCTGATTCTTATTTTTCCTCATCTTCCTACCAGTCTCTGCCTAACAGTTCCTGGCAGTCTCTGGCTTTGTGTTATACAGTGTAGCCGTTTGTCCTTTGTCTTTCTGTCCCCAACTCCACATATTTCCTACTTTCTTTTTCTGCCAGTGAATCTTCCCATTGAGTGCCTCTTCACCTTCTGTTCTTTTGCTTCTCAGCTCCCCTGACGAATCCCCCTCAGCCTCTATCTCCACCTCTCTCTTCTCTCGCTCTGCGAACCTCTCTTAAGGCTTCTATTACCTCCATCTCTCCTGAGTCGGGTCGTTCCTCCTTGTCACTCACTCTATTTCTCTGTCTAAACCATCTGTGCCTTGCACCCTTGGGGGCCCTTCCTGTCAGCTTTTATACTGATTTTCCTCGTCCTTGTCCTCTTCGTTTATGACCATTTTACCAGTTCTGTGACTGCTTCCTGTCAGCAACCATGAGGGTCTTTCTCAGCGTTTCTGCCAAAGATTCCCTGTCTTGCCCTCCATCTGTCTTCACCTCTGTCTCTTCCATACAGGTGAACCTTTTATTTGTCCCTTGATCTATGCATGTCCACTTCTGCTATCCCTTTTCTCTAGCTCAGCTTTGGGGCAGGCTTTTTTTTGTTTTAATTTTCCTGTCTCTTGCTTCTGCTCATGTATTTTTTCTGTGGATGATTAAGGGTTATCTCTTTCTGTCCATTGCTTTGTAGAATAGTAAACTTAATCTGCTCTACACTTCCCGTAACCTGGCTGTTCTGCCTGAAGAAAAGAGATTTTGTGTGGTGAAAAACAAAAGCGCAGAAGTGCTAGGGGAGAAAGGAGAGGGAGAGCTCGCAAAGGAATCCTGGAAGGGAGTCAGATACACCTTAGTCCCTCTGCAGCCAAGTGGAAGCCTTCCCTCATCTACTTCTGCCTCTGCCTTCATTCTTCCATGAAAGACAGGGCCTGGGAAAACCCTATAGTCGGCACCCAGATCAGGTATTTGAGTCCCTGCCGTGGCTCTGGGCTTTAGTGCTGTCCTAAGAAGACAGACCCGGTGGGCACCTGGGTGGCTCAGTCGGTTAAGCATCTGACTTTGGCTCAGGTCATGATCTCGCGGTTCTTGAGTTCGAGCCCTGTGTGGGGCTCTGTGCGGACAGCCCACAGCCAGGAGCCTGCTTTGGATTCCGTGTCTCCCTCTCTCTCTGCCCCTCCCCGGCTCACACTCTCTTTCTCTCAAAACTAAATAAACATTTAAAAAAATTAAAAAAGAAGAATCTGCGTTTTCCTTGAAAAGATCAGAAGATACTAAGAAAATTTAAAAGGAAGATGCTGGGCTTTTTAAAAATTATGAAGGCAGGGGCACCTGGTGGCTCAGTGCGTTGAGCATCTAATTCTTGATTTTGGCTCAGGTCATGATCCTAGGGTCGTGAGATTGAGCCCTGAGTTGGGGTCTACACTGAGTGCGGAGCCTGCTTAAGATTCTCTCTCTCTCTCTCTCTCTCTCTCTCTCTCTCTCTCTCTCTGTCTCTCTCTCTCTTTCTCTCTCTCAGTGCCTGGGTGGCTCAGTCAGCTGAGCGTCGGACTCTTGGATTTCAGCTCTGCTTGTGATCTCACGGTTTGTGAGATGGAGGCTTACATCAGGCTCTGTGCTGGCAGCACGGAACCTGCTTGAGATCCTCTCTCTCTGCCCCTCCCCTGCTCGCATGCACTCTCTCAAAATACAGAAACATTACAAAAATATTCTCTCTATGCCCCTCCCTCTCTCTCTCTCTCTCTTAAAAAAAATTTTTTTTTAAGGCAGTAGAACTAACATTAAGTACAAACACAGTAGTGTGGCTTTGAGAACCAGAAATAGCAGCAGCAATTGTAGTGGCCCAGTTCTTCTGTCTCTTGGTGACTATTATGTCCACCCCCACTGGCTACTGATAGCACCTGTGTGGCCTCCTCCCATTGCTAGAATGTGGTCACAGTTGAGGTCTTTCTTCCTCTGACCCCACCCCCTCCATGCCAGATCTCTCTGATCCTAACAGGACCTCACCTTTCTTCACCTGTTCCCATGCTAAAGCAAAGGATTTCATTGGTAGTTTCATTTAGCTTCATGCCTCCTGCCACCTCTTATTGGTAGAACTGGCTGTACCTCTTGAGTTAGTCTGCTGGACGAAGCAGTCATCTGATGATGGGATTCAGTGAACAATAGCCCAGGATCCCGGTTTCCCACCCATCATGAGCATCAGCATTTCTTCTTAGATCCTAGGAATGGGGAGGGGTGTGAGTTAGCCGGAAAAGGAATTGAGATACTGAAAATTCCTTTCGGTCCTTACCCCATCGAAGGACAGTGTACTGTAGACCACCATGTCCTTGTCCTGGTCATGTCTCCCCCAGGACTGGCCGGAGAGGAGCCTGACGCTTCTCTCTAGTCTTTTAGGCTGAGAATGGAACCATCCCTGGTGACAAGCTCACCATCACAACATCTCCTTGTGTCCCTGGTTTCCTTGTGCCCAGGGATGGGTGGGCGGTGCCGAGACCGTAGGACATCACTGACCAAAATACGGACACCCAGTATGATGCTCATGGCACCCACAGTCACCAGTCCGGTTCCACCAAGGATGACCAGAGCAGGAGGCACCTGGTGTTGCTGCCGGATCAGCCACAGACTTATCCACCCCAGAGGCACCAGGCGGAAGAGGGCCAGGGTGGCCAGGGTGGCCCAGCTGGCCATGCTGAAGGCCAGGGATGGGGCCTGGTGGGAAAGCAGCAGCAATTTTCGTAGGTGCAGGCAGGCAGAGTTCAGCTCCAGGAGCAAAGACACCATAGAGACGCCTACATAGTGGCTGGACAGAATGGCGGTGCTGAGGCAGCTCACTACCTAGGGAACAGGGGTCAGAGGTCAGAGGACCTTCCGGGAACTACTGACCATCATTGCCAACATCTCAATCCCTAAGACAGGGGCTCCTAAGCATTTTGTGGTATGCTATCAAAAAGCTGCCCTTTAGGCTTACCCTTACGTTAGGGCCTAAATGGCATTAAAATAACTCTTCCATAGTAACCCTCGGCCCAGAGGTTGTCTCCCCTGGGGCAGCAGCAGCGTCTGCACAGTATACCCCCCACCCCGCCCCGATTTCCAATCCTGGGTTTTGATGCCCCATCCCCACTCCCTGTACTGGGACTCCCCCTTCTCAGAAAATCTCCCTGTTCAACATTTCTGCAATCTATGAGCCACCTGAGGGAATCCAAGCTACCTAGGCAGTGCTCAGACTCCAGCTGTGGCTAGCAGTCAGTCCTCTCCCCCCAAACCAGCCCAAAGTTGGGAGGATCAAGCCCCAACAGGGTCAGAGACTCTGGAAAGTCACTGGACAGAAACCTGAAGAGAGATTGGGGACCCCCACCCCGAGCATACCACCCTTCCTGTCTCCCTTTCCCCAAGTCTCACCACCAAATGATGACAGAGAAGTTCCCACGCCTGGCCCAAGGTCTGGTTGCACAGCATGTCAGCTCCATCCGCCAAGAAATAACCTATGGGCATGGTATGAGGGGGAGGACCATTAGGCCTCCCCAAGTTGTTGTACTTCTTGGAGAGGAATCTTCATCCCCTCCTTTTTCCAGGTCTTTAGTTTCCTTCAGCAAAGCTGCCAGAAACATTTGACCCCTGGGGACCTGGAATTACCATCGGAAGGTTGTTCCCCACCAAGCTCGCCCAACCTTCCCTGCAGACTCACCCACGGACACAGCCACCAGCACCAGGGCCCAGAACGGGTGGCCGTGAATCGGGTCGGCAGCCATCTGAGGGTACAGCGAGAGCCTGTAGGAGATGGGGGACCATAGTCAGCATCGTGCAGACTCAGACCCCATTCTCCCGCTGTGCACGCTCACCCACCCATTCACAGCCCCCACCCAGTGTCAGACTTTCAAGGTCCCGCTTCGAGGGAGTGAAGCCTACTTGGAAAGAAAAGAAAAGGAAAGAGAAGAGACGAGAAGAGAAGAGAACAAAAAAGAGAAGAGAAGAGAAGACAAGACAAGACAAGACAAGGAGAAGGAGAAGGAGAAGGAGAAGGGAAAAGGAAAAGGAAAAGGAAAAGGAAAAGGAAAAGGAAAAGGAAAAGGAAAAGGAAAAAGGGTTGTGTAAGGTCCTGCTTCGATTCTTGAAGGTGCCCCTATGGGTCTTTTAATCTCAACTTTCGACCGCTCCCCCTCACCCCGGTGCCTCCCGAACCTCTAAGCCCCGCACCCGAGCAGCGCCCCGACCCCTGTGAGCAGGCTGTGCACCAGGGAGACACAGATGTTCCGCCACTTCCAACGGTCCTGGGCAGCAGATCCCGGCGTGGGCAGCAGCTGCAGCGCCCAGTGCAGCCCCCGGAAGGCGGCGAAGGAGGCGCCGGTCACAAGGAGCCCCCACATGGCCTGGCAGGTCCGATTTAGTCCCTTGGGCGCCGGCGCTCTCAGCTGGGACGCACCCAATGTCAGCTGCGGGGGCTGTGAGTTGGTTTTCGCGCAAGAACGGGTCTTTGGCTTCCCCAGCCCACCGCGCCTTTGGAATCCGCTTTAACTTTTCTAGGCTTCGACCACGCCCCCATCACTCGGCTAGGTGGTGATTGGAGCAGCCGGGGAGCCACGCCCCGGAGCTACAGCCAACAGATCCTGTCCCGCCCTAGGATGGGTGGCGGGTTGGGGGGCTCCTGGGGACCACGCCTTGCAACGGAGCTCAGGGGGACTTCCAGGCTGTCGACAGGGTTCTTCCCCAACTCCTGTGTCCCAAACCCTTCGGAACTCCCGAAATAGGTCGCTAAACTCACCTGACACCCCCAGAGGCCCCGCCCCATTGTCTTTCACCTCCTCTTCCCTATACTAACCTTTCACCTGCTGGTCATCCCACTCTTGGCACCCTCACCGACCTGAAGGTAGAGGCCAGCGCACACCCACTCCCACTTGCTTAAACATCGCCACCGCACTGCCCCACATCACCCCCACCCCGTCTCAGCTGTGGGGGTACCTCATTTCCTTCGAGCCACCCTTTCCACTTTCCGAGGTTTCCAGACCTTTAACACATCATGGCAACCCTATTAATCCCAACAGTCCTGTCCCCTTACACAGTGCCTTCAAATGAAACAACAGCTCCCATTTTGGAGAAGTGACCCGCTGGGGACTCCTCCCCCCAACCGCTTTTGGGGGCCCTACAGAGGACCCTTGCTATTAGGAGGGGAGGGAAAAGGAAACCACTTAGCACTCAAGTCTTGAAAAGCACCCCTCCCCCCAGGGCTTGGTACAAGTTAGGTGAATAGAATTCTCTCTTCCAATCTGAGGTGGCAAGGAGAGGTCACGCAGGGTCACCTCCAGGTTGGGACAGAATCAAAGAGAAAATCAAAGACTGATAGGATTCTAGAACCTTTCAGCCTGGAGATAAAATCTTCCCCGACGCCCCCACCTTCCATCTCCTGAAGAGTGACAGGTTTTTACTGTTTTCCTTACTCCACACCACACCTCTTCAGCTGGCTGAAAGCCAGCAATTCAGAGAGCTGTTTCTCGTAGGTGGAGAGGGGTAGATTCCAGCTACTTACTCCTGGAGAATGAAGTTCTTCACATTCTCACAACCCCTTTTCTTCACCAAAACCCCATTTCGTCCAAGGGGTTAGGGGCATCCCTTCATTCCTCCACACCCACCTCTCCAAGTTTTTAAAACAATTACACTGATTCTTTTAAATTTTATTTATTATATGAGAACCATACACAATGGAGAAAATTTTAAAATAGAAAAGCCAAAGAGGAAAATCACAATGATTTTGTTCCACCATCCAAAGATAATCACTATCATTAACATTTAAGAGTTATGTCCTTAGTCTTTATCTGTTTTATATATACAAGAATATACCCATATTAAAAAAAATTGAGATCACATAATACACACTATTTTCATAACCTTTTTAATATTCAAAGAGCATTTTTCTTTCCAGTCAAATGTTCTTCTACATGACTTCTAATGGCTGTGCAGTACTCCACCATCTGGATGGATATACAATGATTTACTTAAGCAATCCCCCATTGCAAATTTTCATTACAGCAAAGAAGAAGTGAATTCCCAATCAGACAACTGCTTCTCATTTTTTCTATTGCAATGCTGGGGTGAGCATCTTGTAACTGAATCTTTAATTATTTTCTTAGGGTAAATTCCCAAGTGTAGAATCACTAGGTCAAAGGCGATGGACACTTTTAGAGTGTTTGACACATACTACCAAACTGACATCCAGGAAGGCTATGCCAATTCGCACCCCCATATACAAGGTATGGGAGTGTTATTTTAGTGCTCCTTTGCCGATACTGGGTCTTCCTTTTTTTATTTTTTAAAATATAGTTTGCCGAGGGAAAAATGCTTTCAGCTATGTTTGTCTTTCTTTAATTACTAATGAAGCACACAGTGTTTTTCATGGTTTTATCCATTTGAATTTCTTCTATGAATTCCCTACATATGTCCTTTCACAGCTGGTTCTTGCTCCTTGAGGCTGCTTTGTATCACTCTATAGGGTAGGGAGTAGAAGTAGGAGGATGAAGCAACAGGACATTTTAACACAGTCTCATATCTCAGGGAGGTAGTGACACTGGAGAGAAAGAGTGAATGAAGCCAGTGGCCGGGAGCTTGTTCTTGATGGAGGCTGGCCGTCCTCCCTCCTCCTGGGGTGCTCCTGGCCTTTATGGGTCCCCTCTGCGGGGTGCCCAGACAGGGCCCTGTGCTCTCCGGGCCTGGTCCTTCACTGGTCTTCTGCCTGCCTCTGTGTTCCCAGGCTGCTCTTCCTCATCTCTGCTCCATGACGGGTGAGGATGGCAGAGCCACATACCCAGGGCTGGAGGGAGACACTGTGGCCAGTGAAGCGGAGAGGGGAAGAAAGGACGGAAGCAATGTCCAGGGACAGAACAATCTTTGTTGCAGCCTATGAGTGGACCCAGTCTACCCACCCCCTCCACCGCAGTCCCACACGCATCCAGCCTAGGCTGCAGAAGGGTGGGTTCAGTGATCTACTCTCCCCTAAATCTCTCTCATAAGTGGAGAAAAGGACCCAGCTACCTGTACATCTTGTGCCCCACAGCAGGACAGCTTTCTGCAGCCCCTGAATTTGGCCACCTTCAGGCAGGGAGGCTGGGCCACGGTTGAACCACACCAGAGCCTGAGCCCCAAGAGTTACGTGGCATCAGGAGCCAGGGGTGCTAGGTTTACACAGCTTGATTCCCCAGAGGGGGTCACATCCCACAACCCATCTCGCCTGGTTGCTGGAGAGAATTTCCCGCCTCATAAGCCTGAGCTGAGTCTCACAAATTATCCTGGAAGGTAAAGTGAGAGAAGAAACAGAGGAACAGCAGTTGGAACCCCATCAGGGGCTGCGGTTCTGTTTTGGGTGGCAGAGGAAACCTGGGGCCACCTTTGTATGGTGGGAAGTCAATGTAGAGACTGAGCTCCTCCAGCCCCTAGCCCTGGTCTAACTCTAGCCCCCTCCCTCTAATCCTCCCCCCACCCCCAGCTCCTGGGGTTGTGTTGGTTAGGGATGGGGGGAGGGGCAACAGCTTATATGAAAAGCTGTTTTGTTCCCACCCACAGGGAGAAGAGAGCCCAGGCTCTGAGTCTGCACAGTAGGCTTCTGATTCCCTCCTGCACATTCAACTGTATGATTCTGCATCTCACAGGTGTTGAAGCTGAGACAAGAGGCCCAAGGGTCCCACATATAGGTGATTTATCCCTGTAACTGGAGTCTAGGCCAGTCTGAGGAAATACAGGGAAAGCTAAGAGCATGGGGTTGACTACTCAGATGGGAGTTTCAGTATGACCTCTTCCCTGAAGATGAAATTTACTTTGGACCTCACCTGGAAAGGCAGTAGGAAAGAAAGGGAGACAGGAAGGAGGGTCAAGAAAGACATCTGAGTAAAGGTGTTGCCAGTTTTCTTTGCTCCCATTGTCTTCCCTTTGTCACACACTGATGTAGACCAACTAACCTTGGGTAGTCACAGCCATCTAGTCCCCAGCCCAACAAGGGTCTCTAATCTACAACTGTTCTCTCTTGCTGGGCCAATCTGGCTGAAGGGTCTCCAACTGAACAAGGTTCCCTTTTCCAAAAGGCATCACCACTCCCGCTGTTCTGACCTTCCCAGCCCCAGTTCCGTCACCTTCCAGATGAGGGGGAAAGCAGCTCCTTCTCCTCTTCCTCCTCCTCCTTGAAGCCAGGGGCAGAGGGCAACAGTTCTTCAACTGGCAGCTTTAGCTGGGTCAGGACATAAAGCTTGCCACTGAAGAACTACTGCGGCTCAGCCAGTTGAGGATGTGGGAGGGACAGGCTCCTAAAAGGAAAGGGAAGAAAAATGGGAAGGATCTGAGCAGGGCCATGTCACAGGGACACTGTCCCACTGGCATCAAAGTCCAGCTCCAACAGATGCTCAACCTTGTAACAAAGGGTTCTTGGCTTTGACTTGGGCCTGCAGGAGCGGTTAACTTCAGTGAGAAGCAAGAGGCAGCTCTAAACATACCTCCTTGCACCTCTTTCCAGAACTGAAGGCTGTAGAGAGACCCAGGCCTGCTCTCACCCCACCCCCCACCCCTTGCCTCAGCTACCCACGGAGGGCCCCTCCTCTTCAGCATTCAGAGAGGGCAGGACTTAGAACCTTGGACACGTCCCACCAATCGCCCAGGTACTTGGTGAGAAGTTGTACCTTAGGTCCAAAAATGTGAGTTCAGTGATCAGCCCAACTGACTTGTTCCCAAAGAGTTCAGCTAGAAGAGTTTTGGGGGCCTACATCTGGGGAAGAGTAAGGAAGTGTTTGGAAGGTCAGCAGAGGCTCCAGGGACTGTGAGGAGAGGACAGGGGACCAAAGGCTGGAGGGGAGGGAGGTATGGGCAGGGTGGATGGGCAGCTTCCCCAAGACTCTCAAATGCCAGGCATTCCGCTTGCGCATTCCGGGTACATCTGGTATGAATTCCAGGCTGTCTGCCGGCCCCTCCATGTCTGAACTTTGTTCCAAGTTCCAAGCCCCGCCCCCACAGTTCCAACGCATGAATCAGCAGGAAAAGCCGGGCCCTGCAGCATGGCCCAGGGAGGGGGCTGGGGGCGTGGCAGGCTAGAGGGCTGTGAGCTGGGGAGGGCGGGTCTGTGCTGACACTCAGTCCAAGGGCATGGCCCATGCCAGTGTGAGCGGCCAAGGCGGTCTTGCTTTCAGACTTCTATACTCAGAGGATAAGAAAGACTAGGGTGGGGGTGGGAGGTTTTCAAATTACAAAACCCTCTTGGGAGACATGAACTTTGTGGTATCTTCCTTCCCCCAGGTGACCAGTCCAACTCCTTCCCACTCTCCTCTGTCTGAGCCAGCTCTGTTCAGCCCATAGGACTCAGCGGCTGCTCAGAGTCTGTGCCAAGCAGGTGCCCTTGGCTGCAGGGCGGGGTGGGCCCAGGGCACTGACCCTCTGACCAGCTGCTCCATCAACCCTTTGGCACCCTGACAATTCCTAGCCCAGTCTGACAGCCAGGATGACAGGCCAAATGAGTTGGAGGCTGTAACTAGGGCCGGAGGGAGGTGGGGGCGATAGCCTAGCGAGAGGCCATAGGGAGGGGCCAAGAGTTGGCCGAGAGGTGGGGAGAGAGGGAGCCCAGTGATGACTAACCCAGGCGCCCCACCCAGTCAGCCGGCTTCCCAGGCGGTCAGGGCCAGGCCTGGGCTAGGGGCCCCACAACCGGACATGCTGGGGGGGAGGTGCAGAGGTGACCTTCTCTGGGCCCAAGACGGCCAGTTAGGCTGGGGAGGGGGGGTTAGAGTTTCCAGGTCCTCCTCCAGCCCGCTTCCCCCACCAACCGCGGTGAAACCCTAACCTTTGGGTTGCATAAGGCCCCCGCACCGCCGCCCCCTACTCCTCTCCCCTCCCCCCTTACATAACATCCCCTGGAGGGAACGAGAGGAGGGGCCGGCCCGCCCAGAGACCCCTTCCCTGCCAGGGCGCTCAATTGGCCCTGACCCACTGACTGCCAGTAAAGGAAAACTACCTCCTCACTACCCGCCGGGTCCAAACCCTCCGCAAGCTAGAAGGCCAGTTCTCATATCCTTTGACCAGGGGGCGCCCAGGTTAGCTGCCCCCAGCCCTCCAGCCCCTCGTCTCCCTTTTAGCCACTCTGCAAAACCTTCCGCCACTACTGCTGTCCTGGCTCCTTCTTTAAACCTCCTGCCACACTACTCCAGTCAGTTCAGGCCCCTCTGCCCCAAAGCTCCCCTACCCCCGCCGCCCCCTCTCCCCTCCCCCGGAAGGGCAGGGTGTGGCCACCAGGACCCTACTTTCCCCCGTTACCCTGTTAGCACGGTTCCCTCCTGTGCGGCGGAGACCCCAGCTCACACCCACCTGGTGCTGGGTGGGGGGGCTGCTGAGGGTAGGGGAGCAAATCAGTGCGTCCGTCCCCCACGGCCGGCGGCGCTGTGTCTTCCCTGCGCCCAGCACACACCGGCTCCAGGCTCCGATCAGCTGGCGGCGTCGTGACGCACAAGCTGCGATTGCACCGCCTAGGGCCAATCACCGCCCACTGCTGGGCAGCGTGACCACACCCACTCTGGGGCGCCAGCACTTCGCCCAGGTCCCGCCTCTCCGGCCGTCTTAGCTCTGATTGGCAAGGAGGCCACCCCTTTGCCTGGGTGAGCTGCGCTAGGCCACGCCCACCAACTCACGAGCTCACCAATAGGTGAAAGGGTGTGGCTGAGCCTTAAGCCTAAGGCAGCTTGCTTTGAGGAGCGCTACGTCAAACCAGAGTCCTAAAGAGCAAAAGGAAGTAAAGGCGTGTGTGTTTGCGTTGCACACTGGTCAATGTAGTTCTCGGTCTGGCACCTCGTTCCCAGAATCCAGCGCGCTCTGTGAGTTGGCATTTTTAAACTCCTCTCCGAATCCATCCTGGCGAAGTCCTTAAAGGGCTACAGCCCCTCCTTTTTTGGGCCGTGCGTGCTTGTTTTAAACTACCCCAAAATGGATTCGCTGACCTCTGCGTATGAGGCGATAGTTCTTTAGGGAAAGGTGGAGCAGGCGAAGCAGGAGTGGGTAGAACTGAAGGTGGAAATTAGCCTCCCGGGCAGCACACTCTTCCATTGGATGAGGACTCTTGAGGGCTTTTGGAGGAGGGAAAACTGTCCACCTCTCCTGGTCCCAGCTTTCACTGGAGAGATCTAGTCCTCCTCTCCTGGCGGGCTCTTACTAATCAGGAGATTTTTCTTGTAGAGTAGGTCTCGTCCCAGTCGCATAGAGGCAGAGCCTCTCAAGCAGCAGCTTCCTAACAAAAGATTCATAGTACAGTCCTCACTTGAGGGTAGAAGCAAGACTAGTGGTGGGAAACTAGGGGATGGGTCTTGTCAGAGTGTCAACTGGTAAGTAACCCCATCCTCCGCCTAATACCCCTATTCTGTCCCGCCCTCCAGAAGCCTTTCACTGACTCAGGCCTACTTAGGAAGAGATTTCAAAGGTAGAGACCAATGGGGAGGCTGCCCCTTTCCCCAGGGGCCAATCAGAGCCTAGGGGGGCGGGGGATGGGCAAAACGAAGAGGAACCCAATGACTTGGCAAAAGCTGCTAAACCGCTTTTTTAAAGGGCCAAGTCTGGGACGCGTCGCAATTTATCACCCCCACCCCCGCCCGTTCCATAAAAGAGAAACGTGTAGACAGGATCCGTGACTTTTCCATAGACTCCCAGTTGAGTATGAGGATACCGAAAAGGATCAGCCTGGGGTGAGAGACAGTTCCTCTGTATCAAATACAGGCTCCACCAAGTAATTGGTGTGGTTCCTAGGAACTCCAGAATTCCCAGCCTGTGTTCAGAACAATGTGCCTTTAAGGAAACTTCCTGCCTTCCACCCCAGTAACAGCTGATTGCTGGAAAGTGTGACCTCAGGGGACGAATCAGCTGTTACCACATCCTCCTCCTGGCCTGCCCTCCTCCATCCCCTTATCCCCACCCCACCCCCCACTCTACCTCCGCCCCAACCCTCCTGGGTCTTCAGGAAAGAGAGGAGATGGAACCCCAAATATGGGGGACCTGCTTGTATGTCCTTTCCTCTTTCACTCCAAGACTATCTCCCCCCCCCCCCCAACCCCCCATCTGCTGTTTAGCTTTTCAGAGGTCTGAGCTTGGAACGAGCGGTATTTCCTGTCTGCACAGCCAGTTCACACTCAGCTCATACCCGCCTTCCCAGGTCTAGAAGGAGGCCAGTATTGGGGAGGCTCAGAATGGTGGCTGGCTGGGTGTGTGGGTGCTCCAGGAATGGTACTGGGAAAGGTCCAGCGAAGCTGCAAACCAAACCTAGAGGAGAGGAATAGCCATGGAAAGAATGCTTCCTGGGGCCAGAAACCTGCTCCCCAGGCCATTTGCCCCCTACTCCCTACTCAAGTTGCCTTATTCCTTCCCACACTGGGACTAGCTAATGGGACTCTCTTGGCTTCACCCATTCACTCCACTTATAACTTAGATGCCACCTGGCCCTTGTTTTATTTACACTCTCACCCTCCACAGCAGGCGTGCTAATGTGGAGCCTCCCAGAGACTGCAAGTGGAATGCACTGATCCCAGAAACCAGAGGCTTTGGCTAGGAAGTCCTGCAGGAAGACCCAGGTAAATATTTTTACCCCAGCCCTGAGCAGGGAGTCAGGGTCATTCCAGGACAAGCTTAGTGTTAAGTCCCAGGACTGACTTGGCAAGGTTGGGAGAAACTGAGCAGGGCCTTGGCCAAGCTTGGAAGAAAGAGGAACCTCACCAGCTGCCCCCATTATCCATTATCCTTACAGTGGAAGTCTCATTCCCTTCTTATCCAAGACCCTCGGAGTAGGCCCATGTCCATTTTGTTCTGCTAACTCTCCATTCCCCCTCACCCCTCCCACCCCATTGGGCAAAAGCACAGGCTTTGAGTCCAGGGTTTCTCAACCTCAGCAGTATTGACATTTTGGGCTAGATAATTTCTTGTTGTGGGGACTGTCGTTTGTAGCATATTTTAGCAGCATCCCTGGTCCACTAGATGGAATTAGCAACACCCCCACCCTGCAGTTATGACAACCATGAATGTCTCAGGACATTACCAGATGTCCCCTGGGGGCCAAAATCTCCCCCAGTTGAGAACTACCGAAATCAACAAACTTGGATTCAAATTCCAGCTCTTACCAGCTCTGAACTTGAAGATGCTCAACATCTCTGCACCTCAATTTCCTCATCCACAAAATAGAGTGAATAATAAATTCAGAGTTTATTGTAGGGATTAAAAAAGGATTATGTTGTTTTTATTAAAAATTTTTAAAATGTTTATTTTTGAGAGAGAGAGAGAGAGAGAGAGAGAGAGCACTTGAGGGGGGAGGAGCAGAAAGAGAGGAGACAGAGGATCTGAAGCAGGCTCTGTGTTGACAGCAGAGAGCCCAGTGAGGGGCTCGAACTCATGAATGGTGAGATCATGACCTGAGCTGAAGTCAAATGCTTAAACCTACTGAACCACCCGGGTGCCCCGAAAAGGATTATGTTCGAAAACACCTAGCACAGTACCTGGCCCACTGGCCCACAGTTGGCACACTAAATGTTAGCTTCCTTCACTTTTCTCACTGCCAGATCAGCAAAAACTAACCTCACTCAGCATGGGCTGACTGCCGGGGCAGCTGCAACTTCCCTCCTTGACTATCCAAGCCATGACCTCCAGGAAACTCAATATTGAAGTTGGCGAAAGGGAGTGGCTAATTTGGTCCCAGATTCTCCAAAGCCCAAGGGTGCTTGGGTTGGGATTCCAGGGAAATTGGGAATTGAGCTGTTACAGAGCATTATATCAAGATGTGGCCTGCAGATTGCCTGCATCAGAATTAACTGGGGTGCTTGTTAAAAATTCGGGTCCCTGGGTCTCATTCCAGACTACTGAATCAGAAGTACATCATAAAGTTTGAAAACCACTGTTTTAGGCCTCAGGTTGGGGAAGGTGTCAGTGCCCCAGAAATCTTAGTGCCCAGCATTGTAAGGACATCCTATTCAAAGGAAGAAAAGAATTCTTAAGGTTAGTTACACTCAAGGTCATTGTTGTATTGCAAGCCAAAACCACTAGAGGGCAGGACATACACGAATTTACAGAAAGAAAAAGTAGTGCCTATTCAGACTAGGTAAACAAACCCGAGCAAAGACCAGGTGGACCCAATTTCATTGGTACTAAGAAGCAGGCACTACCCACTGACCATCAAAACCTGTTCTCTGGCCTCAGGTACTCAGACCAAAGTTCGGGATGCGAGATTGTCAAAGAACGCCTAATTTCTCAGGTGAAAAAATAAAACTTCATGGCCAAGGAGCACAGTGAACATTGGTTTTAGAAGGAGATACTTTGGGTTTGAAATTTGGCTCTACCAACTCTTAGCAGTGTGACCTTGGGCAAGTTGCCTAAGGTAGTCAGCTTCCTCATCCTAAATGGTTATAAAAATATCTCCTTAAACAAAACAAGATATGCAAAGTGTTAGCAGGGTGCCTGGCTCCTAATCAGTGCTCCATGAATGATGTTTGTAAGTTATAACTGCCCAAGGCCATGTGAACAAGCACATCCGGGGCTCCCACTGTGTCTTCAAGAGGATGCAGATGGAATCAGATCATAGCTGAACCATTTGTTTCCTCTCTAATTAGGACTGTAGTTTTTCTTTTCTTTTTTTTAATTAAAAAACTGTTTTTAAGTTTTATTTATTTACTTTTGAAAGAGAGAGAGAGCATGAGCAAGGGAGAGGCAGAGAGAGGGAGAGAGAGAATCCCAAGCAGACTCAGTGCAGCACAGAGCCCGATGTGGGGCTCGAACCCATGAACCATGAGATCATGACCCGAGCCGAAATGGAGATGGATGCTTAACCGCCTGAGCCACCCAGGCGCCCCGGGACAGTAGTTTTTCTTGAGTGCCTTTATGGATTCCTCCCTCTACACCAAACTCCTACTTGAGGCAAAATCTCCTAGGAGTGAGACTCAAAAAAACAGAGCCAGTGGTTTTGCTACTATGTCCTCAAATGGCTCAGAACCGAGACCCCCGGATAGTTTTGGCACCAGCTGTCTGGTTTCTGCTCCCTGTCCTGTGCTGCACCGTTCCCCTAGCCAAGGTAGCAACTGCAAGGCTCTGACCACAGCAGGCAGGCTCTGGCACCTCAGAGGCAGATCTTCAACGGGAAGTCTTGGGGGAACCTTTCCTCCCAAGAACTACAGGCCTCTGGGCCTGGACCGCTTTTCTCCCTCTCAGATGGCTCAGAATTTGAAAGAGAGAAAGAAAGAGCCCTGAGAGGGCTGGGGAGGGGGGAGGACTGTAGGACAGAAAGTGTGTGCACCAGCTTCTAAGTTGCCATTCTGCCACTTGGGCAAGTCTCTTTGGCGGCTCTTGGTTATGACTTGTGAAATATAAAGAGTATTAACCGTCTTCTGTATTTTAGGGGTGTTGTAAAAGCCAAATGGAATGCTACTGATTAAATGTGTTGGAAAATTAAAAGCTCCTTCTCTTGGTAGGCAGCATGGAGGCCCTGAAGGGACTTAATGTCAAAAGCCCGGCTCTGCCATCGGTTTCTTATCTGTAAAACCAGAGGGGCGGTGGTATCAGCCCGCTAAAGGCTGGGATCTCCGGCAAAATCCTTCCTAAATCCACGTCCTGGTGCGTGCAGGAGGAAGCAGGGAGGGAAATCTCATGGGCTGTTCAGCATCCCCCTCTCCTGCACCCCGAGAAAGCGAAGCCGCAACTGCACTGGGAGGGAGGGCACCGAGGCCTGCCAGGCGGTGGCGCCGGCGGGAGGCGCGGTCCGACCGGCCCATTTGAGCCACGTGCGGTTGTTTCCGTGCCGGGGCGATCACGTGAGCCGAGTCAGCTGACCGGTCACGGCAGAGCCAGGCTCGGGCGCCCCGCAGCCCCTGCCCGGCTGTGCCCGGAGCGCAGGACCCTGCAGTGGGGTAAGAGCGTCCCCGCCCTCCCCTCCTCTGTCCCCGGCCCCTCCGCCCCCGCCTCTGCCTCAGCCCGGGTCCCTCGCCCGTCCCTACCCGCCCGGCCTGGCACCCCGGAAGCCGTCGCGGGAAGGGCCGTGGCCGGGCTCAGCCCCGCGCTGCCCCCAGGCGGCCAGGAGGGGATGGCCCCGGGGAGCAGGGGGCGGGAAGTCGCTCTTACCAACGGGGCCGAAGGCTGGTCCCCGCCCCCAAGCCCCGACATGGAGGAGCTGCTCCAGAGCGTGGAGAGGGACCTGAACATCGATGCCCGGCAGCTGGCTGCGGCCCCGGGGGGCACCCACGTGGTGGCCTTAGTGCCCGCGCGCTGGCTGGCCAGCCTCCGCGAGCGCCGGCTGCCCCTGGGACCCTGCCCCCGGGCAGAGGGCCTGAGCGAGGCGGAAGTGAGGACTCTTCTGCAACGCTCTGTGCAGAAGCTGCCCCCCGGCTGGACGCGCGTGGAGGTGCACGGGCTGCGGAAGCGGAGGCTGTCCTACCCGCTCCGTGGCGGCTTGCCTTTCGAGGAAGGGTCCGGCAGCCCTGAGACCCTCACTCGCTTCATGCAGGATGTGGCTGCCCAGAATTATCGCAACCTGTGGCGCCATGCTTATCGTACTTATGGGCAGCCGTATAGTCATAGCCCTGCCCCTTCAGCTGTCCCTGCCCTGGACTTAGTACGACAGGCTCTGCAGAGGGTCTATGGTTGTTCCTTCCTGTCAGTGGGTGAATTTACCCAGTGCCCATCATATACAAGAGATGGTCCCTGTCCCCCTCGGGGCAGCTTGGCCTGTCCCAGTCTTTTGCGAGCTGAGGCCCTGCTGGAGTCGCCAGAGATGCTGTACGTGGTGCACCCTTATGTGCAGTTTTCCCTGCACGATGTGGTCACCTTCAGCCCTGCCAAGCTGACCAACAGCCAAGCCAAGGTGCTCTTCATTCTCTTCCGTGTGCTGAGGGCTATGGATGCCTGTCACCGCCAGGGACTGGCCTGCGGGGCCCTAACTTTGCACCACATCGCTGTGGATGAGAAGCTTTGCAGCGAGCTCCGGCTGGACCTGAGTGCTTACGAGAGGCCCAGGGAGGAAGAGAATGAGGAGACCCCTGTATCAAGGGCTGGGCCAGGCACTGAACTTGGAGAGGAGGGAGGTGGGGGGGCTGGGTGTCCCACCTGCCGGGAGGAACTTAGAGGCCTTGTGTTGGATTGGGTCCATGGCCGCATCAGCAACTTTCACTACCTCATGCAGCTAAATAGGCTGGCAGGTCGGCGGCAGGGGGATCCCAACTACCACCCAGTGCTGCCCTGGGTGGTGGACTTCACCACACCCCACGGGCGCTTTCGAGACCTGCGCAAGTCCAAGTTCCGCCTCAACAAGGGGGATAAGCAGCTGGACTTCACATACGAGATGACGCGGCAGGCATTTGTAGCAGGTGGTGCGGGCGGCGGGGAGCCACCTCACGTTCCCCACCACATCTCGGACGTGCTTTCCGACATCACATATTATGTGTACAAGGCTCGGAGGACACCCCGGTCGGTGCTCTGTGGACATGTGCGGGCGCAGTGGGAGCCCCATGAGTATCCCGCCAGCATGGAACGTATGCAGAACTGGACACCCGACGAGTGCATTCCTGAGTTCTACACCGATCCCTCTATCTTCTGTTCCATCCACCCTGACATGCCTGACCTAGATGTGCCAGCCTGGTGTGGCTCCAGTCAGGAGTTCGTGTCTGCACACCGGGCACTGTTGGAGAGCCGAGAGGTGTCCCAGGACCTACACCACTGGATTGACCTCACATTTGGCTACAAACTCCAGGGCAAGGAGGCTGTGAAAGAGAAGAATGTGTGCCTGCACCTGGTGGATGCCCACACACACCTGACCAGCTATGGCGTGGTGCAGCTCTTCGATCAGCCACACCCCCAACGCCTGGCTGGGGCTCCTGCCCTGGCCCCTGAGCCTCCACTCATCCCCAGAGTGTTGTTCCAGACCATCCAGGAGAGCATAGGCCGGGAGGACTTACCAGGACAGCTTACAAATGGGGTGGGCAGGCTGGTTTTGGAGGCCACTCCCTGTGAGGCTGGCTGGGCCAGGGAGAGGCCCGTGGCAGGGGAAGATGACTTGGAACAGGCCACAGAAGCTCTGGATTCTATCTCCCTCGCAGGGAAAGCAGGTGACCAGCTGGGCTCTTCCGCATCTTCCTCCAGTCAAGCCTCCCCAGGCCTTTTGTCTTTCTCAGTGGCCTCGGCCTCTCGAGCAGGCCGCAGGAACAAAGCTGCTGGGGCCGACCCTGGGGAAGGTGAGGAGGGGAAGATTCTTCTTCCCGAGGGTTTCAATCCTGTGCAGGCTCTGGAAGGGCTGGAGAAACTAGGCAACTTCCTGACCAAAGGCCTAGGGGGCCAATTGGAGGTGCCTGAGCATGCCCAGGTTCAGCCACCCGTGCAGCTGCAGGACCTCTTCCATCGGGACATGCAGGCGCTGGGTGTCCTGTTGGCTGAGATGGTGTTTGCCACCAGGGTCCGGACACTGCAGCCTGACGCGCCTTTGTGGGTACGCTTCGAGGCCGTTCGGGGCCTCTGCACACGCCACCCCAAGGAGATCCCCGTGTCTCTGCAGCCCGTGCTGGACATGCTCCTGCAGCTCAGTGGACCCGAAGGCCCTGTGGCAGCAGGGAGGGGCAAGCTGGCCCCACTCTTTGAGTACAGGCCCATCTCCCGGGGATTGCCTCCACCCTGTCCGGCCCAGCTCCTCAGCCCCTTCAGCTCCGTGGTTCCCTTCCCTCCGTACTTCCCGGCGCTGCACAAGTTCATCCTCCTGTATCAGGCAAGACGCGTGGAGGACGAGGCCCAGGGGCGGGAGCTGGTGTTTGCTCTGTGGCAGCAACTGGGTGCAGTGCTGAGTGACATCACTCCGGAGGGCCTGGAGATCCTGCTGCCCTTCGTGCTGTCACTCATGTCTGAGGAGCACACGGCTGTGTACACAGCCTGGTACCTATTTGAACCTGTTGCTAAGGCCCTGGGCCCCAAAAATGCCAATAAGTACCTACTGAAGCCTCTCATTGGTGCCTATGAGAGCCCCTGCCGGTTACACGGCCGCTTCTACTTGTACACTGACTGCTTTGTGGCCCAGCTGATGGTGCGGCTGGGCCTGCAGGCCTTTCTCATCCACCTGCTGCCCCACGTCCTCCAGGTGCTGGCTGGTGTGGAGGCCTCCCAGGAGGAAAGCAAGGGCCTGGTGGGGGCCACTGAGGATGAGGAGAGTGAGCTCCCAGGGGCTAGGCCCAGCCCCTGTGCTTTTGGGGAGGAAATTCAGATGGATGGTGAGCCTGCTGCTTCCTCGGGCCTGGGGCTCCCGGACTACACGTCTGGTGTCAGCTTCCATGACCAGGCCTACCTCCCTGAGACCGAAGACTTCCAAGCTGGGCTCTATGTGGCCGAGTCCCCACAGCCCCAGGAAGCTGAGGCTGTGAGCCTAGGCCGGCTGAGCGACAAGAGCAGCACCAGTGAGACCTCCCTGGGCGAGGAACGGGCTGCAGATGAGGGGGGTGCTCCTGTGGACAAGAGCAGCCTCAGGTCAGGTGACAGCAGCCAGGACTTGAAGCAAAGCGAAGGCTCAGAGGAGGAAGAGGAGGAGGAGGAAGGCTGTGTGGTGTTGGAGGAGGAGGAGGGAGAGGGGGAGCAAGACGACATCACCAGGACGTCTGAGCTCACTCTCTCTGACACGGTGCTGTCCATGGATACTGTCGTGGCCCGTGGTGGCGACACAGATGGGGAGGAAGAGGAGGAACCACTAACTGAGCAGTCGGAGGGCAAAGAACAGAAGATCCTTCTTGGTGAGTTCTCAGGCCTCGAGGTGTTGTAAAACAGTCCTCTGGTTTGTTTTGTCTTTTTATCTTATCGTATTATTTATTTATTTGCATAATGTCTACACCCAAACGTGGGACTTAAGCTCATGACCCTGAGATCAAGTCGCATGTTCTCACCGAGCCAGCCAGGTGCCTCAGGGTTCTGTTTTGTCTTTTGATTCCGATATAGTTAACATACAGTGTTCTATTAGTTTCAGGGGTACAATGTAGTGATTCAACAATTCTGTACATTGCTCAGTGCTCCTCACAGCAAGTGCACTTTAATCCCCATCACCTATTTCACTCATTTCCCCATCCACCTACCCTCTGGTAATCATCAGTTCTCTATAGGTAAGAGTCTGTTTCTTGGTTTCTTCCTCTCACTCTTTTTCTCTCTCCCTTTGTCCTTGCTTGTTTGTTTTGTTTCTTAAATTCCACACATGAGTGAAATCGTGTGGAATTTGTCTGTCTCTGACTGACTTGTTTTGCGTAGCATAATACTCTCTAGCGCCGTCCATGTTGTTGCAAATGGCGAGATACCATTCGTTTTTATGGCTGAGTAATATTCCATTGTACATGTGTACCACATCTTCTTTATCCCTTCATCTGTCAATGGACACTTGGGCTGCACATAGTTTGGCTCTTGTAAATAATGCTGCAGTAAATATAGGGGTGTGTGTGTCCCTTGGAAATAGTGTTTACATATTTGGGGAGTAACTACCAGTAGTCCAATTACTGGATCATAGGGTGGTTTTATTTTTAACTTTTTGAAGTACCTCCCAAGCACCTTCCATAGTGGTTGCACCAGTTTGCATTCCCTCCAGCACTGCACATTTCTCCACATCTTCGCCAACACTTACCTGTTTTTTGTGTTGTTGATTTTAGCCATTCTGACAGGTGTGAGGTGGTATCTCATTGTAGTTTTGATTTGCATTTCCCTGATGATGAGTGATGTTGAGCATCTTTTCATGTGTCTGTTGGCCATCTGGATGTCTTCTTTGGAGAAATGTCTGTTCATGTCTTCTGCCTTTTTTTAAATTGGATTATTTGGTTTTTGGCTGTTGGGTTGTATCAGTTCTTAATATATTTTGGATACTAAGCCTTTATCGGATATGTCATTTGCAAATATCTTCTCCCATTCAGAAGGTTGCCTTTTAGTTTTGTTGATCATTTCCTTAGCTATGCAGAACCTTTTTATTTTGATGTAGTCCCAAAAGTTTATTTTTGCCTTTGTTTCCCTTGCCTCAGGAGACATAGCTAGAAAGATGTTGCTATGGCTGATGTCAGAAAAATACTGCCTATGCTCTCTTCTAGGATTTTTATGGTTTCAGGTCTCATGTTTAGGACTTTAATCCATCTTGAGTTTCTTTTTGCATATGGTATAAGAAAGTGGTCCAGCATGATTCTTTTGCATGTAGCTGTCCAGTTTTTCCAATACCATTTGCTGAAGAGACTTTTTCCGGTTGTATAGTCTTTCTTTTGTCAAAGATTAATTGACCATATAATTGTGGGCTTTTTTCTGGGTTTTCTGTTCTGTTCCATTGATGTGTTTATTTTTGTGCCAGTGCCATACTGTTTTGATTACTACAGCTTTGTAATTAATATAACTTGAAGTATGGAATTGTGATACCTCCACTTTTTCTTTTTCAGGATTGCTTTGGCTATTCAGGGTCTTTTGTGATTCCATACAAGTTTTAGGATTGTTTGTTCTAATTCTGTGAAGAATGCTCTTGGTATTTTGATAGGGGTCGCATTAAATGTGTAGATTGTTTTGGCTAGTATAGACATTTCAACAATATCCATTCTTCCAATCCATGGAAGAACCTTCCATTCCTTTGTGTCATCTTCAATTTCTTTCATCCATGTTTTATAGTTTTCAGGGTACAGGTCTTTCACCTCTTTGTTTCATTTTATTCCTAGGTATTTTACTGTTTTGGGTGCAATTGTAAACGGGATTGTTTTCTTAATTTCTCTTTTTGCTGTTTAATTCTTAGTGTATAGAAATGCAACAGATTTCTGTACATTGATTTTGTATCCTGTGACTTCACTGAATTCATGTGTCCGTTCTAGTAGTTTTTTGGTGGGGTCTTTAGGGTTTTCTATAAATAGTATCATGTCATCAGCAAATAATGGAAGTTTTACTTCCTTTACCAGTTTGGATGGTTTTTATTTCTTTTTGTTGTTTAATTGCCGTGGCTAAGACTTCCAGTGGTGAGAGTGGAAATATTTGTCTTGTTTCTGACCTTAGGGGAAGAGCTCCTAGTTCTTCCCCATTGAGGATGACATTTGCTGTGGGTTTTTCCTATATGGCCTTTATTATGTTGAGGTATGTTTCCTCTGGACCTACTTTGTTGAGGGTTTTATGAATGCACATTGTACTTTGTCAGGTGCTTTTTATGCACCGGTTGGAATGATCATATGGCTTTTATCCTTTCTTTTATTGATGTGATGTGTCATGATGATTGATTTGTGACTATTGAACCACCCTTGCATCCCAAGGAGTAAATCCCACTTGATCACGGTGAATGATTTTCTTAATGTATTGTTGGATTCAGTTGGTTAGCATTTCGTTGAGGATATTTGCATCTATGTGCAACAGAGATAATGGCCTGTTGTTCTCTTTGTGTCTTTATCTGGATAACGGCTGCCTCACAGAATGAATTTGGAACTTGTCCTTCCTCTTTTATTTTTTGGAATAGTTTCAGAAGAATAGGTGTTAGCTTTTCTTTACTCTGGTTTTCATTCAACATTTCTGAGTACCTAGTCTTTGCTAAGCAGTGGGTGCAGCAGATTCACACACAGCACAGATGTGGGCCTGCCCTCCTGGAGCTCACCTGTAGCCGAGGAGATGCCACACTGTAGACAGTGTCATGTAAATGTCATGTTAGTGCTGTAAAGAACAGGACTGGCTGCTATGAGGGAATATAAATGGGGCTTAGATCAAGTTTTCAGGGTCCCATGAAAGTAGGGCTGGTTGAGGTCCAATGAATAGGAGACAGCAAGCAAAATGGTAGGGTTTACAGTGGGAAGAGCATACCAGGCAGTGGGAACAGCATGTGTGAGGCTCTAAGGTTGTCATGGTTCCATTGAAGAATCAGGGACTGAATTCTGCTCCTGAACCCAATATTGTACTGTATTTAAAAAAAAATTTTTTTAATGTTTATTTATTATTGAGAGACAGAGAGACACAGAGCATGAGCAGAGGAGGGGTAGAGAGAGGGGGAGACATAGAATCTGAAGCAGGCTCCAGGCTCTGAGCAGTCAGCACAGAGCCCGACACAGGGCTCAAACTCACAGACTGCGAGATCATGACCTGAGCCGAAGTCGGTCGCTTAACCAACTGAGCCACCCAGGCGCCCTTATCGTACTGTATTTTAACTAACTAGAATTTAAATAAAAGTTTGAAGAAAAAAAAAGAATCAGTGCAAACCTAGGAAGTTTAGACAGAGAGAGTGGAAGGAAAAAGAAGGAGCACAGGCCATAGGGTGAGGGAGCCAGGGCCTGGCCAGGCCTCATTTAGCAGCTTAGGAAGATTCGCTGAAAGGATAACCTTCCCGCAAGGTGTGCTGAAGGAAAGGAGCCTGGAGTAGCCCCAAAGCCAGGGCCACGTGGGGGCAGTCCCAAAGCCACAGGCCACCTCTGCCACTGCTAAATAGAGGGTGGTGGTGTGGGGCACCCGGCTTTGACTGGGCCCCTCGGCAGGTCTGCAGCCGGGCTGGCCAGGAGAGGTGCCCTGGGGTGGGGTGGGAGGCGTGGCAAGTCACCATTATCTGATGAGCTCAGGGCCCGTTCCTGCCCTGCAGATACAGCCTGCAAGATGGTCCGCTGGCTATCTGCCAAGCTTGGTCCCACAGTGGCCTCTCGCTACGTGGCCCGGAACCTGCTCCGCCTGCTGACATCTTGTTACGTTGGTAAGGCCCGTGTTTGGTGCTGGAGATGGGGCTTCGTCCCAGCCCCTCTGTCTATCTTCAGCCCCCTGCAGGGGATCCTTCCTACTTCCACCTCCCAGGCAGGTCCTGGGTCCCCGTCTGTAAGCTCCTTCCTTCCTTGGGTAGGGCATGGGGTGGCCCCCAGGCTAGGGTGACGAGGAGTGGCTACCACAGTTCCTGGAAGGCCGCCCTGCCTCCTGCCTGCTGTTAGCTACTCAAGGCTGCTGGTTCTTCCTTGGCAGGGCCCACTCGGCAACAGTTCACCGTGAGCAGTGGTGAGAGTCCCCCGCTGAGTGCTGGCAACATCTATCAGAAGAGACCGGTGCTGGGTGATATAGTGTCGGGGCCCGTGCTCAGCTGCCTCCTCCACATTGCTCATCTGTATGGGGAGCCTGTCCTCACCTACCAGTACCTGCCCTACATCAGCTACCTGGTGAGTTACTGACTGGCAGTCCCAGGGGAGGTCAAGGAGCTTGAGGGCGGACCTGGGATCCCTGGGGGCCCCAGGGGGTCCGTGGACAGCCTGGCCCTCACCTTCTCTATGGCCCTAGGTGGCCCCAGGTGGCACCTCAGGCCCCAGTCGACTGAACAGCCGTAAGGAGGCGGGGCTGCTGGCAGCGGTGACTCTGACCCAGAAGATCATCGTGTACCTCTCGGACACCACCCTCATGGACATCCTGCCCCGAATCAGCCACGAGGTCTTGCTGCCCGTGCTCAGCTTCCTCACTTCCCTCGTCACTGGGTAGGCTCCTGCCCCACCCCTGTGCCGGGGAGTAGCTCAGCTGAGGGAGCTACCCAGGAGGGGCTGGGAAGCTTGGGGGCGACACCGGACTGGGTGTCAGGAGTCTTTGTTATCAGGATTCCTGGTTCTGATCCAGCTGTGTGACCCTGAGCAAGCCACATCTTCTTTCTGTGCCTCCGGTTCCTCTCGTCTGGTTTGGATCAAATTTGTCTTGTAGTTCTTTTCACTTAAATCTTTTCGTAGATTCTGGGCAAGTCCCGCAGAGTTGTGGAGAGGTGGGGGGTGCTGGAGCTCATGAACTCTCTTTCCAGGTTCCCGAGTGGGGCCCAGGCCCGGACTGTCCTGTGCGTGAAAACCATCAGCCTCATTGCCCTCATATGCCTGCGCATTGGACAGGAGATGGTCCAGCAGCACCTGAGTGAACCTGTGGCCACCTTCTTTCAAGTCTTCTCTCAGCTGCATGAGCTTCGGCACCAGGTAGGCAGACCTACCCCCCTTACCTGGCTGGGTTGGGCTGGGCAGGGGCCGTGAACTCGGCTGACTCCCTGGGCCTCCCTGCCCACAGGAGCTGAAGCTGGATCCCGTGGGCCGCAGTGAGGGCCAGCTGCCAGAGGTGGCCTTCTCCGATGGGCAGCAGCGGCTGGTGGACCCTACCCTGCTGGACGAGCTGCAGAAGGTGTTCACCTTGGAGATGGCGTACACAATCTACGTGCCCTTCTCCTGCCTGTTGGGTACTGCCCCATCACATTCCCTCACAAAGCCTCTGTGGCTATGTCTCTTCTCTGGGGAGGGCCCCATGCTCCCCTTGCCCCCAGAATCAGTAATGAGCATTCAGTGTTCTGGGTCAGAGCAAAGGGATTTGGCCTTGGACCTCAGAGTTCCAAGGTGCTGTATAAACAGGGACTGAGCATTAGCCAGCAAGGAGGCACAGGAGCTGGCCTAGAGTATCCCTGGGGACGGCAGGGCCACCAGGCTGACGTACTGACATCTCCCGGAGCTGAGAGGAATTAGCTGCCCACTATTTCCGTAGCCTCCCGTATGGGCCCGGCACTGCCGAGCAATTATGTGTGTCATCATCTTAAATAGGATGGACAGCCCTGTGGTCAGATATGTCATCGTCCCTCTACTGAAATCTAAGCCCTGGGAGGGAAAGCACCCCCTGGCTTTTACCATTCTATTTCTGATGCCCTGCGTAACGCCCGGCACACATAAAAGATGTTCGTGTGAATGGATCTACCTTTCTCTGTGGAAGAAAATAGGCTCGGAGATGAAGAGTTACTTGCCCAGAGTTGCACAGCCAGGACCTGCCCTGTTTTCTGTGGTTCCCAAGCCTTGGATGGGTGGTGGCAGCGGCCTTCCATCTTCCCTAATCTGAGGACCTCTCCCACTCCCATCCAGGTGACATCATCCGGAAAATCATCCCCAACCACGAGCTGGTTGGGGAGCTGGCGGGGCTGTATTTGGAGACCATCAGTCCGAGCAGTCGCAGCCCTGCCGGCGTGGAGCCCACGGTGCCCAGCGCCGGCCCTGAGTGGGACCCCCAGAGTGGGGGCTGCTCCCGGGACGACGGCCACTCGGGGACCTTTGGGAGCGTGCTGGTCGGGAACCGCATCCAGATTCCCGATGACTCTCAGCCTGAGAGCCCCGGCTTGCTGGGCCCCATCCCTGGCGCTGGCAGTGGGGGCCCCAGCAGCGAGGAGGACAACGCGCTGAAGCGGGAGCTGCCGCGGAGCGCCCACGGGCTAAGCGGGAACTGGCTGGCGTACTGGCAGTACGAGATCGGCGTGAGCCAGCAGGATGCCCACTTCCACTTCCATCAGATCCGCCTGCAGAGCTTCCCGGGCCACTCGGGGGCTGTCAAGTGCGTGGCGCCCCTGAGCAGCGAGGACTTCTTCCTGAGTGGCAGCAAGGACCGCACGGTGCGCCTCTGGCCACTCTACAACTCTGGGGATGGCACCAGCGAGACGGCCCCACGCCTCGTCTACGCCCAGCACCGCAAGAGCGTCTTCTTTGTGGGCCAGCTTGAGGCCCCGCAGTATGTGGTGAGCTGTGACGGGGCTGTGCACGTCTGGGACCCCTTCACAGGTGAGCGGGCCCAGGTGAGGCCTGTTCTGTTGCTGCCATGCTGTGCCCTGCCAGGCCAGGCCTCTGGGTGCGGGGACCCAGGGTTGGGCGGTTGGGGTGTCTTGGTATATGGTGTGGGACAACCCAGCGAAGCTGCACAGAGGAGCAGTTAGACCTGAGTTGGAATCCATTAGCCTTAAGTTTGAATTGGTTCTGCCAACTTATTTGCGGAGTTACCTTGCTCAAGTCACTTTGATGCTGGAAGCGTTAGTGCTCCCCATCTGTAAAATGGGAATCAGAACTGGTTTAGAAGATAATGCACATAGGGGTTTGGCTTAACACATAACATGTCATACAAGTTTGGCAGAGTTGCTTGATGATTTTTTGGCATCGTGTTAGGGAGAAATAAGGTTAATAAGGTTTTTAAAGGGGGAGGGGATGGAGTAGCATCGAGGTAGACCAAGGAGAGGTAGCATTTGGTCAGGGGGTGCTGTGTGAAGAGTTTGGGGACAGGAGCCTGGCCTGGCCATGGATGCAGGAAGGTGGGGGGGTCAAAAATCATCTTTAGTATTTTCTTAGGTCCCCTGGGAGATGAGAGGCAGTTACAGGGTATGTCAGGGAGATAGGAAGGGTTGGGGTTCTTCCATCTGCTACTGGGACCCTAGATCCACTGTGCCTTTCCTTCCCAGGGAAGACCCTTCGCGTAATAGAGCCATGGGACAGCCGGGTGCCCCTGACTGCTGTGGCTGTCATGCCTGCCCCCCATACCAGCATCACCATGGCCAGCTCTGACTCGACCCTGCGCTTTGTGGACTGCAGGAAGCCCGGCCTGCAGGTCAGGGGCGTTCGGTTCCCTGAGCCCTGGCTTGGATGCCCAGCAGGGAGGAAAGTCCCTGAAGAGAGAAGCAGGGTGTAGTTTCTCTTTGGAGACAAATCACCCATAGCAGCAAACGCTGGGGGGTGGGACTCTGATCTGGGATGAAGGGGTGCCCTCCCCTCGATGGGGGATAGAGGCTCAGGCCTTTCAGCCGTGTGGGCTTGGGGTGAACAGGACCTCAGGGAGAAATGGGTTGGAGTGGGTGGCAGTGCTTTAGCTCATCTCCCTCTGTCTGCAGCATGAGTTCCGCCTGGGTGGCGGGCTGAACCCGGGGCTTGTCCGCTCCTTGGCCGTCAGCCCCAGTGGCCGTAGCGTCGTGGCTGGCTTCTCCTCGGGCTTCATGGTGCTCCTGGACACCCGTACAGGCCTGGTTTTGCGTGGCTGGCCAGCCCATGAGGGGGACATCCTGCAGATCAAGGTGACTGACGTGGTCCCCTTTCCCTCCTCACTGCCCAGCCCAGCCCATGCTCCAGGCCCTCTTAGGGCCCACCCGGGACCGGCTCCCTCGTACATGCCCCATGGCTGATGGGCGGAGAGGGTTAGGAGCCAGCTCTTCTGCAGGGGGCCCTGGCGGCAGGCAGGCCACGGGGGCGGGAACCAGGGGGCGAGCTGACCCTGCTGTTCCCTGGGGATGTTCTAATGAGTAACCCTTGTCCATATTTGTCTTGCTTGGAGGATCAGGGGTCGGGTCCTGTCCGTGACCCAGTTCAGGTTAAATAAAGCTCAGCTGGGAGGGTGTTTACTGCCCCCGACCACTGAGCAGAGTCCATGGCCCGTGCTGGGCTGCCCTGGTGGGGGTAGGGACACCCGGGCATGGGGATCCTGCCCCTACCCCCGCCCATTCTCAGTCACAGACCTTGGGGAACTGCCCAGGGAGGGACCAGGAGGAGGAACAGGACTGTATGTGGGAGGATTTTTCCAGGCAACTGGCACTCCCTCCCTATCCTGACTGGAGCCAGGGGACATGCACTGCCAATACTAAGGGCAGGCTGCCCCCAACTCTGTCCGGGGCCCCAGGGCTTCAGGCACCTCTAAGTTCTGACCTTCCAAGGAAGGCTTTGGGGTCAGCCTGGGTATTACCTGGCAATGCCACTTACTGGCTCTGTGACCTTGGTAGGATTACTTAACTTTTCTTAGCCTCATGTTTTTTCTCTATAAAATGGGAACAACAGCATTTACGTCATAGAGTTGTTATGAAAATTAAATGTGGTAATATGGCATGCCTAACAATATGCCTAGATACAGTAAGTGCTCAAATGATAGTGATGACTAGGTTAAAGACACTTTAACATATTAACTAGTGTTAATGTAATGTGGCGGGGGGGGGGGGGGCAGCTGGTCCCCTGCCCGGGATCCCCTGTCTTCCTGGGAGATACAGTGCGAGTAAACAGAAGACCTTGGAGCTCGGTGGGCACATGGGAGGGCCCAGGCCCTACTGAGGCTCTCTTCTCCCTGAGCAGGCGGTGGAGGGCAGTGTCCTGGTCAGCTCCTCCTCTGACCACTCCTTGACTGTGTGGAAGGAGCTGGAACAGAAGCCCACGCACCACTACAAATCAGCATCTGACCCCATCCACACCTTCGACCTGTACGGCAGCGAGGTGGTCACCGGCACCGTCGCCAACAAGATCGGCGTCTGCTCCCTGCTTGAGCCGCCCTCCCAGGCCACCACGAAGCTCAGCTCTGAGAACTTCCGAGGCACGCTCACCAGCCTGGCCTTGCTGCCCACTAAACGCCACCTCTTGCTGGGCTCGGACAATGGGGTCATCCGCCTCCTGGCCTAGGCCAAGGTGGGGCTGGCCAACGAGGGTGGGCAGACATCCCCCGGGAGTCCATCCCTTACCCTTGTCTCCCCAGCAGCTCCCTCTGGGCAGGCCTCAGGCCCCACACTCTGTGCCCACATGGCCTGCCAGCCACAGTGAGGCAGGGGTCCAGGTTCCTGAACCGCCAGAGCCACCAGTGCTGCCAGAAGGGATCTCATTTGTGGCTTGGGGAGATGTTGCCCCGAGTCAGCAGGAAGCAAGAGAGGGAGCACAGGAAAGCATCGCTGCCCTCTCTTCTCCCCAGCTCTGCCCCCTGAGTCCACATGGGGACAGGGAAGCTCTGAGAAGGAGAAGGGAGACTGGCCCTGTCCAGCCAGTGTCCAGCCAAGGACACCCCCACCCCCACCTCCCCTCGTGAGCCCTCTGTGCCCCTATCTCACAAGGGCAGGGAAGCCGCTCCAGTCCAGGACACTGATGGTGCTTGGACTCCAGCCTCTAAGGAGGGCTGGTCCTGGTCCAGGAGTTAGGGGCCTTGGGGTGGGGTTTAAGTGTCCACCCAGCCAGGCCCTGCCCAGTATGGGACCAGTAGGGGAAGAAAGAGGGCAGGACCAGGGGAGGGAAGATGGACTGGTCCAGCTGGTGCCTGCCAGGAGTGACCCCATGCCTTGCCTGCCCATCCCTAACCACAGTGTTTGTGCCTTGAACTGAAGAGGCAGCCCCTGGGCCCAGAACCCTTGGGGAGTGGTCCAACACCCTGAGAGAAGGGGCAGGAATGATCTCTGCATCTCAGGTCTCTCCCAGGGGACAGGAAGACCCAGGCATCCCCGGACCCTCACATTCTGGAGCAGAGATGAGGTCTAAGCCTGGGCCCTTACTGCCTCTTCACTATTTGCAATAGATGTAAATATGACCAATAAATCTTTTGGAAGAGCCATGGAACTGAGTGAGGCTTTTCTTGATGATGGTTATCAGGGTGGGAAAAAATTGAGACCCAGCAGCTTCCAGGGCAGTGAGGAGAGTGAGAAGTAGGGCGGGAGGAAGGTGGGAGACAGCCTGATCATTGCTCTTGGGCACCACGGGGTACGGGGCTTCTGGTTCATGCAGCCCCAGGTCAGTTTCCTGAACCCTCAGCTTGGGGGAAGGTAAGGAGGCTTTGATCCTGCTGAGGGAGGATGCTGGCAGAGGCCATGGACCTCTCTCTTCTCTCCACCCCTTCCAAACCCAGACTGAAGGCAGCCAATCAGGATCCTGGGCTTGTAGGGATTGGGGATGGGCATCTTGGGTTCCCCACATAGGCTCCCATAGCTTCCCCTTCCTTACCCTTAGGACGGGGGAGAGAAAAGGACATTGGAAGTGAGAAGCTGGAGGTGGCTCTGAGCCCAGCTGTGTCCTTGGGCATGTCGCATAGACTCTCTGAGCCCCACTAAAATGGGGATGAACCCCCACCCCATGGGGTTGGGGGGAGGCCCTTCCTGGATCTGCCCTACAGATGAGGACAGTCTCCTCAACCGTTCCCTGAACCTCCTTTCTTCAGACTCAGGTGGGACTCAAATCCATGAGGGCTCCAGGTAGCTATCTCAGGGTTAGATGCCCTGGTGGGAATGGGGCTTCCGGCCCCAATATCAATGTTTAACCGGATGTGCAGGTCAATATTTACCAGAAGAGAAAGCAATTTGAACCGGGGTTGGCTGAGAGCAAAGGTCCTCCTGGTGGGAGGGGAGGGCTCAGCTGGGCTGGCTGGAGCCTGGGCAGAGTGTGGGGAGCACCCAAGTGGGGCCAGAGGGACAGTGTGTGCAGCAGCGAGGAGCCTGCAGAGGTACGAGGGGAGGGGTGGCTCGGCCTGCTCTTTGGGCAGGAGAGGAGGTAAGAGCTGCCTACCTGGCTGAGGGGGTCTGGGTGAATTTATTCAGGTTTCTTATTTCCCAGCCTCCTGGGTGATGAAGACCCAAGGTGGGGGTTCTGGCAGGAGTCTCCCTGGGACTTCACAAACTAGAGGTCTTTTCTTGCCAGGAAGTTTCAAAAGCCCAGGATGGAGATCAGAGCCCTGGCCAAGGGTCCTTGTGTGTGATGGGGGGTGGGGCCAGGGGTGATAGAAGGACTGGTCCTGAGATGGGGGTGGGGTTGGAGTGTGTGGGACCCGCTCTAGGACAGATCTAGACCTGCCCATCCCCACCCGCCAGCCTGGCTTCCCGGAGCTGACCTGGACAGAGTGGGGGGCGAGGCCTGTGCTTCCCGTAAGTCCAAAGGTGGCTCTGTTGGGAGCCATTCATTGGGCTCTGTTGCTGGGTCAACAACGTGGCTCTCCAGCCCATCTCACCAACGCTGCTGAGACCTCAGGGCCTCACGGGCCTGTCCACGTTGGTGGTCAAGACCAGACGAGCCAGAAAAGGTGGGCCACTGGACAGCAGGTTGCATAGGAGCTCTGGGAAAGGGGCCCCAGTATGGAGGAGGCTTCGGGGCAGGCTTCTCAGAAGAGGGGCCCTGGGCTAGGCTGACAACAGCCATGTGACTGAGTGCCAGGCATTGTAATCAGGGCTCACAAAGACGGTCTTATTTTGGTCCTCACAATAAACAGTGGGAGGAGGTAGGGACGTCTGCTACCATTCGACAAGAAAAGGCAAAGCCCAGAGGGGTATGGGAGATCTATCTCAGGTCCTCTGAGAAGAGGCAGGATGTGGATTCTAAACCACAGCTGACTCACAACATGGGGCCTTGAAGAATGAGGGCTGCTCTTGTTTTGATATTTGCCCTATAAACCTGAACATTTTCAGTGCACGAAATGGGAAAAACCGGAAAGTAAGAAGGGGTTAAAAGCAATTAGGGGGAGCTCCCCACCCCTGAGAGATGGGAGCCAGGGCCAGTGTGTTTTTGGGTGGGTGTGCAGGCGCTTGCTGGGTTGACCCTCAGCCGTAGAGGCTCAGGAGTTGCCAGGCCAGGCAACGTGTGGGTGGGATCCCGCGCGGGAGCGTGGGCGAGCTGGGGACGCAGGCTCCCTGTCCCGCACAGGAACATGGCGCTGCTGCTCCGGGGGCTCCTGCTGCTCGGCTTGTCCTGCCTGCAAGGCCCCTGCCTGGTGGTGAGCCTGGGCCTCGGTCAGGGTGGGGCGGGGAGGCAGGTGGGGCCACGCCGCCGGGGGTCGGGTGTGTGTGTGTTGGGGGGGGGGGGGTCTGGGCGGGAAGAGGAGGGGGCTGAGTCGAGGGTGGCTTTGGCTCTGAGGGCGTTCCCTCTCCTCTCCTCATCCCTTTCTCGACAGTTCTCCGCGGCGAGTGCCATGGAGCCCTCGGACCAGCAGGTACTGGGGAGTGAGGGGCGAGAGGGGGAGGAAGGCCTTGAGGGGCCTCACCTGTGGCTCTTGCAGGGTGGGGGACGTGTGGGAAGGGTCCCGCTCCATTCGCTTCCTCCCTTCTTCAGCTAATGAGCGGGCCGGCCCAGGAGAAGCTGCCCCCGCTTATCCTCCTCAAGTTGGGCAACCAGGTACAACCAGGTGGGGCTGGGGGAAGAGTGGGCGGGGTCCGAGGGAGGAGGGCCAATCAGCAGGGGCGAGGGACCCGGGGGCGTGGTCATGAGGCTGAGACCCAAAGGGAGAGGGTGGGAGGGAGGGACGAAAGGAAAGGACGGGGTCCCCAGAAGGCTATTGCCCACGTGACTCTCCCTCTCATGTCAGGACTGGGACGAAGCCCTGCTGTTCCCAGGCACAGGGCCTATGAAAGGGATCTTTCCACACAGAGCTGACCCCTTGACCCTACTGACCCTCTGATCTGTCCCTGTAGGAGCCCAGTGGCCATATTGCCCTGAAGAAGGCCCCAAGAGACTGCAAGGGAGCCCCAACCCCGGAGGAGACCCGCAAGTTGGCCCAGGCCATGATGGCCTTCACCACAGATCTGTTCTCCCTGGTGGCCCAAAGGGCCACCAGCCCCAACCTCATCCTGTCGCCTCTGAGTGTGGCCCTGGCATTGTCTCACCTGGCACTAGGTACTGTGACCTCTCCAGACCAGCAGAGCTGGGAGGCCAGTAGGAACTCCATACTCCAGAGTTTACTAGTGGGTGCTTCTTCCATCAGGGTCACTTGGATGTTTGGTAAAAATGCAGATTCCTTGGCACACCTCCAGTCTCTGTGAATCAGATTCCCAGGGATTGGGCCTAAGGATATGCTTCTGGTGATTTTTATGCAAGGGTTTGAGAGCTACGATGTCTTCACTGGACTGGATGCTCTCATGGTGGGAAACCGAGGTTCAGAGAGGGAAAACAACTTGGATGAGGTGAGGTCACCCAGACCGCCAGCAACAGAGATGAAAGTAAAACTTAGGGAGTACTGTCATTCAGACCAGTTCAGTGGATATGGGAGGAGAATGTGATGCTGTGGGCGTGCTCATCATGGGGGTTTAACAGGGGCTAGAGTGGGCAGCAGGGCGGGAAAGAACCCTGGCCCCGGGCCACAGCTGATGTGGTCCTCTCCAGGTGCTCAGAACCAAACGCTGCAGAAGTTACTACAGGTGCTGCACGCAGACTCAGGGCCCTGCCTCCCCCACCTGCTGAGCCACCTTTGCCAGGACCTGGGCCCTGGGGCATTCCGACTGGCTGCTAGAATGTACCTGCAGAAAGGTAGGTGCTGGTGGTTTGGAGCTCCCTAGGTAGTGCCCTGGGGTGGACGGGGTTGATGGAGATGGGCTTGGCCTAGGTTAGGGTTAGGAACAGCTTGTGGCCCCTCCTGTGTAGGATTTCCCATCAAAGAAGACTTCCTGGAACAATCAGAACAGCTCTTTGGCGCAAAGCCCGTGAGCCTGACAGGAAGGAAGAGGGATGATCTGGTGAACATCAACCAATGGGTGAAGGAGGCCACAGAGGGGAAGATTGAGGATTTCCTTTCAGAGCTGCCAGATGACACAGTGTTGCTTCTCCTCAATGCCATCCACTTCCAGGGTGCGTTTGTCCTCTCCTCGGGTCCCCCACCCCTCAGCTCGTACCCCTGCCCTGTAGGCTGAGCTGGGCTGCGAAACCTTTGTCCTCAGGGTTTTTCTCCTCAGGGCTGGGCCAGGAGGCAGGGAGATCTCTGGGTTGTGGCTTGGGGGAGGGTGGGAAACAGGTGATGGTTTGCCAAAGAGGGGGCCAGGAACTGGATAGCGCTGTTGTGAAGAGAGTGCCCTAGCAGGAAACTGAGTCTGAAAGGATGGGCGGGTGGGGGTGGGGGGCAGGTGGGACGCTCCTGGGAGCATGGCAGGGCATGGGAAGAATGCAAGTCCAGATTTCCAAAATGCTACAGGGAAGACACCTTAGATCAGCTGGGTATGCACTGGCACAGTGTCCCTTGGGGGTTTGACTCTACCTTTTGTCCCTTGAACGGGTTCTGGGTGGAATAGGGAAGAGGCTGGTGGTGTCCCAGTCTACGTGGCCCCTGCCCTCTGCTGGATATAGGTTTCTGGAGGAGCAAGTTCGACCCGAGCCTCACCCAGAGAGACAGTTTCCACCTGAATGAGGAGTTCACGGTGCCAGTGGACATGATGCAAGCCCGCACGTATCCCCTGCGCTGGTTCCTGCTGGAGCAGCCTGAGATACAGGTCACCTTTGATCACCCACCCAGGCTGGGCCTGACTGCTGGGAGGCGGGGGGGAAAGGAGGGGGCGGGGCTGTGGAGCAGGCTCAGGGGTAGAGGGGGCTGTGGCCCATCTTCCTTGCAGTCCTGTCGCTGAGACAGGTGGCTCTGGAAGGCCTCACTGTGCCCCGACCCAGTGGGGACTGAGGTTCCAGTCTCTTCGAAGTTCATTAATTTGGCAAAAGTATGTGGGGGCATGTGCTGCATGCCAGATCCCGTTCTAGGCTCCGGGAGCACAAGGGGGATCTGGTCCCCGCTCTCGGGAGGGAAGACACAGAGTACACGAACAAACAGAGTTTCGGAGAGTGGTGAGTGCTGCGAAGGAAAAAAAAAAGTGATTGATCGGTGGCTGGGGAAGATATTTTAGATACAGTGGTCAGGGAGCGTTCTTTGAGGAGGGGCCTTGGGTCGAAACCCAGGTGCTCTTTGGTGATAAGGGTTTATTACAAAGGCCCATGGGTTGTTGGGCAGCACAGGGGCCACTCAACAGCTGTAGAGCCACTCAGCCTCAGCATCCCCAAGCCCGGGCGATGTGACCTGGCTGTCACAGTGCTCCTTAGAGAAATAAGGGTCTGGTTGGGATGGATTTGTCAGTATCCTGCTGGAACATTCTGATCGCATGGAGTGCAATGCCAAGCTGTCTCAGATGAGGCCTCCCTTGCTTCTGGCCCAAATGTGGTCCTCTTGGCTTGAGCGTGGATCCCAGGGCCCGTGAGCTGTGGCAGAGACGGCAGTGTTGGTTAGTTTCACAAGACGGCCGGGCACAGACCTCAGCTGCTTCTGTTAGCCCTCCTGAGAGGGGCTGTGGGCCTGTGGTTGAGGCGGACCCTTGGAGCAGCATCCCGCTTCTCCCTTCCACCCTGACAGGTAGACTGTCTTGTTCACCTCCCCACCTGTGCCCTTCGTGCTGTTCCTGCTCTCTAGGCTGTGTCCTGCCCCTCCTCCTTTACCCTCTGCCTCTGTTCCTGGCCCTTGGGCCTCCTCTTCCTCATGCACTCTGCAGGTAGGCCCTGGGCAGCCAGAGGTGGGGCTGCCCCCGCCCCCCGCCAGGGCTCCTGCTCCCTGGCTGCTCTGCCTGGAGCCTGAGGGGGTCACAGCTGCCAGGGGCCATTGAGCCCAGTGCTTTCCACACTTGTGTAGCCGCAGAAACCCCATTGACGTGAAATCTTACCTCAAACCACAGTATTATACACACCCGGGCAGTCACTGTTGAAGGTTGGGGGGTGGGGAGGGAATCACCCTTTGCGGTGGATCTTCTACAGAACCCAGGGTGGTTTGGACATGAACAACGCAGGCCATTGTTCACATGGAGAAACTGAGAGGCCGACATGGGGGCCTTGCTCGACCCAAGTCACTGGTAGCAGGTGAAGAGAGAGAAAGTCACCATTTATTGAGCACTGCCTATGTGCTGATACTGTTAGAAGCTTTACATGTTTATTTATGTTTGAGAAAGAGAGTGCTAGCAGGGGAGGGGCAGAGACAGAGGGGGACAGGGATCCGAAGTGGGCTCTGCACGGACAGCAGAGAGCCCGATGCGGGGCTTGAACTCACAAACCGTGAGATCATGACCTGAGCCCAAGTTGGACGCCTAACTGACCGAGCCACCCAAGTGCCCCTCTGCTAGAAGCTTTAAAAGGCTCTCTCTCTTTCCTCTCTGTGTGTGTCACACATCACCCTGCAATGTGGGCAGGTAGTATTATTCCACTTCACAAGTGAGGAAATGGAGGCTCAGGGAGGCCGAACACAACCTGAGAATAGCCTGGAACCCCTGGTCCATCTGTCTCAGCAGCATGTGCTGGCCCAGACCCCATTGGGTCTGGGCGCTTACTGGTCCTCACGTTGTCGCCTTTCCTTTTCCGTAGGTGGCTCATTTCCCCTTTAAGAACAACATGAGCTTTGTGGTCATTATGCCGACCCACTTTGAGTGGAACGTGTCCCAGGTGCTGGCCAACCTGAGCTGGGACATCCTGCACCAGCCCTTACTGCGAGAGAAACCCACCAAGGTCCAGCTGCCTAAGCTGCATCTGAAATACCAGCTGGACCTGGTGGCCACCCTCAGCCAGCTGGGTAAGGAGGCTGGGCATGGGACAGCTCCCCCAGGTCAGGCTAGGGCATGGGACAGCCCCCCCCCTAGGTCAGGCTAGGGCATGGGACAGCCAGAGTGGGTGAGAAGGAACCCCCACCCCCACCCCAAGCTGGCAGTGGGGCACCCTAGCTTTGGGTCCCAGCCTTTTCTGGGGCTTCGGGAGGCAAGAGCATTTCCTATGAGCCCCTGGACCATCTGTCCTGGGGTGGGCTGGGGTGGCCCAGGGAATGAGGACCTGCTCCATCCAAGACTGAGCATTGCAGAGAATCCCCGCTAGAGAGCCTGGGTGGCATGTGAGCCTTTCTGGCTGTCCTGCAAGGGGCACTGTACTAGGCACTGGGAGCCCACCGTGTACCAAGAGCTCCGTCAGATGGAGTGGACAGATAAGGAATCAGGTACTTACAACTCAGTATGAGTGAAAAGAGGGAGGGGCTTCTCTCCAGTTCTCGGGATTTGGGGGCAGGGGATCAGGGAGGGCTTCCTGGAGGAAGGGACTTTTAAGCTGATACTTGGAGGTTAAATAAGAGTTAACCGGGGACCTGTGGGTTGGAGGTGTTCCCTGGCCAGGATGCCAGACACCCTCCCCGGTGCCCAGGCGGCCTGGGGGGCAGCAGGCAGCTCTGAGCAGCAATCCCCTGCCCTGGGCAGGCCTGCAGGAACTGTTCCAGGCCCCAGACCTACGCGGGATCTCTGACCAGAGGCTGGTGGTGTCCAGCGTGCAGCATCAGTCCACTCTGGAGCTCAGCGAGGCTGGCGTGGAGGCGGCCGCGGCAACGGGCACTGCCATGTCCCGCATGTCTCTCTCCTCCTTCATCGTGAACCGCCCCTTTGTCTTCTTCATCCTCGAGGACACAACAAGCATGCCCCTCTTCGTGGGCAGCGTGAGGAACCCCAACCCCAGCGCGCAGTGGGAGCGCAAGGAACAGCAGGATTCCCCGGATGACAGGGACTCCTTCCTGAACCAGAAAGCCTTCCCCCGTGGAGACAAGCCCTTCGGCCCTGACTTGAAACTTGCACCCCCCTCAGAGGAGGATTACCCCCAGCCTAATAGCCCCAAGTGAGAGGCCAGCTGCCAGCATCCTGAGGCCCTGCCTGGACCAACTTCTCAACTCCTGAGACTCTTTCCAAACAGCTTCGTGGATTAGGGCAGGGGTCTGGGTGGGCGGTCTGGGAGCCTGGGAGCGGAGAGGAGCTGTTTTCTCCCCGCTCCTCTCCTCTCTCGGGGAGTTTGGGGTGGGTGGGGCCAGGATGTGGGCAGGCGTCAGGGAATCACGGGCCTGGATCCCACATCATTTCTTCCAAAGCGGCTAGGAGGCTGTCCTTGTTTGGGGCTTGGGCAGAGGGGCAGCTAGAGAGATCCACTTTTGTCAGGAAGGGAGGGAGGTTATTCCCTAAGTTGGCGGTGGCACTTCCACATTTGTTTACCAGAGGGGGGTGGGGACAGGAGGGAATGGATGCCTTGGCTGGGGAGAGAACTGACAGGCCCTGGGGGTGGAGCCCTGTCCCACTGTGTGGGTGGGAGTTGAGCCTTCCAGTCCCCGCTTCGGCCTTAACCTCCCCAAGGCCCTCAGCCCTCCGCCCACCCTGATGTTCTGTCACCTCAGTCCCCCCACCGCTCCTTGGACATACCCACATTGCCAGGACTCTCCTTCCCTCCGCTCCCTCCTCTACCCAGGTGTCTCAGGGGCTGCAGTGGGAGAGGAGGGGGATAGTTCCCTAAGGCTCTTTTGTAAAGTTTTTGTAATGATTTTTATGCCACGCGAATAAAGAATGAATGGCCCTGGCTGCTTTGCTGTCACTATTCTGGGCGTGAGTGGGAGCAGGAGGGTGGAGGAAGGTGGGAGGAGGCCACAGGCTGCACTGAGCACCCGGCTGGTGCCTGAGGGCAGGCAGCCCTCTCTGCCACGTTTGTCCTCTGACCACTTGCCCGCCCTTCTCCGCGCAGTCCCCTCTGACCTCGCCAGCCGTCTCCAGGGCCGCCTCCACGCCAGCCTGGCTCTGCTCTCAGCCTCTTCCCCTCTAGGGACCTCCAGCAGCTGGCAACAAGGGCGGCTCAGAAATAGCGCCGGCCTCCCAGTTTGGGAGAACTGGCAATTAGGGAGCTTCTGGAGTTTCTAATTACATGTGGGTCCTTCTGCCAGGAGCAGGCGCCCGCCAGCCGGGGGGCAGGCTGCAGGAAGCGCTGGCTCCAGCTGGAGGCTGTCAGCGCCCGAGATCTGGGGGGAGTGGTTGCGCGCACCGCGGCACCGGCACCGGCACCGGGCTGGGGGCAGCGCGGGTGTCCACGTGGGTGGGCCCTTGTCTTTGAGCGCAGGGTGTCTGTGCAGTGGCTGCCTGCAACCCTGAAGAACACTGGTTAAGAGCAAGTGCCTGCGATAGACTCTTGCTTCTAACAAACTGGCAGTGTGGGGAGACAGGTAATAAATAAAACAAGCGAAATAGATGTTGTGTCAGAGGCTGGCAAGGGCTATGGGGAGAAAGAAAGCAGGGAAGGCCTCCCCTATAGGTGGTGTGGGAGCAGAGACTGGAAGCAGGGGAGGGCAGGCACCATGGAAATCTTGGGGAGGAGCTTCCCGGGCAGAGGAGGAGCAAGGGCAGAAGTGGAAGCATGCTTAGAAGGTTCAGGATGAGCAGAAGATCCATAAGGCTGGGGCGGGGGCGGGGGTGGGGGTGGGGGTGGGGAGGGGTCAGAGGGGAACTGGAGACCGATCGTGTTAAGGCTTTAAGGTCACTGTAAAGAGTGTTGTTTTTATCTTTGGAGTAAGAAGTAATTGGAAAGTTAAATCAGCAGTCTACCAACTTAATTTCACCTTCTAAATCCTTCTCCGCTCTCTCCTCCTCTCCATTCTGGCTTTAGCCACGGTTTGGATCTGGTCATCACTCCCACGGGTCACCTGCCCTCACCTCCTAGGTTCTCCCTGCTGCTGGTCTGACTGTATCCCCCTACAAGTCCTTGTCAGAGCCTGTGTGTCCAGCAGTGCGTCAAGCTCTGGGGATACAGCAGTGAGCCAGCAGACAAGATCCCTACCCACCGGAGCCTAAATCGGTGGTAGAGTGATCTAGACAATAAACAAGTGAAAATCTTGTGTTGAAATATAGTATGCAAAGTGCACAAGTCTCAACTGTACATGAGCTTAATGAATTTTCTCATGAACCCAATACCCCTGTGCAACCAGCACCTGCATCAAGAAACGGTACTCACTCTCCTGACTTCCAGGAACAGATTCGTCTTTCCTGGTTTTGAACTTCATATAAAGGAATTATAGGGTCTGCTCTGTTGGGTCTAGCTTCTTTTGTTCAACCTCCTGTTTGCGACATTCGTCTGTGTTGCTGTGGATGGCAATAATCCACTCACTGTGGAAGGCTTTTAAGTGAGGGGTGCCGTGGTCTGATGTTGAGTTCTAGAAGGCTCCCTTTGGCTGCTGTGTGGAGAACGGAATGTAGAGGGACAAGCGTGGGTTAGCAGGCAAGAGACACAGGGGGTGTGGGTATTTTGCAGGTAGACGCTGTAGATTCTGTGGATAGATTGTATGGGACATGATGGAAAGGAAAGGCCCAAGGATGGTGGGGTTCATAGTTCAGATTCCTGGATTTCTGTTTTGAGAAAATGGGTTTCACGGAGATGGGAATCAGAGTAAGGGACAGATTTTAGCATAGATCGGAGGTTTCTCCCTTGCCTTCTTTTCTTTCTTTCTTTCTTTCTTTCTTTCTTTCTTTCTTTCTTTCTTTCTTTCTTTCCTTTTTTTTAAAAAAATTATTAAAAAAAATTTTTTTTCAACGTTTATTTACTTTTGGGACAGAGAGAGACAGAGCATGAACGGGGGAGGGGCAGAGAGAGAGGGAGACACAGAATCGGAAACAGGCTCCCGGCTCCGAGCCATCAGCCCAGAGCCTGACGCGGGGCTCGAACTCCCGGACCGCGAGATTGTGACCTGGCTGAAGTCGGACGCTTAACCGACTGCGCCACCCAGGCGCCCCAAAACAAATTATTTTTAAGTAATCTCTACACCCGACGTGTGGCTTGAACCCACAACCCCGCGATCAAGAGTTGCACACTCCACCGACTGAGCCAGCCAGTCGCCCCGACTGGAGATTTCTAGTTTGAACATGTTGTGACTGAACTACCGCATTAATGTAGACTAACATCGTCTACCTGGGACAGTTCAGGTTATGTCTGTGGTTCTACTTTTGTTCTGAGGAGTGTTTGGATGGTAAATTATATGTTCATCCTACCTACTTGGCATTCATGTGGATTTGTCAAATAGGCTATTAGGTATCTTGGTCAGGAATACACAGTTGGAAGTATCTGGGAGCATACAGATGCATTGAAAGTCACGGAACTAGGGGAAATCACCTAAGAGGAGATGTCGATGGTGAGGAAAAGGGGTCCCTGGATCGAGCCAGCAAAGGAGACAGAAAAGATGCAGTGTGTGAGGCAGGGGTGGCAGGGGGTTGGTGGAGAGTGGAGTGGGGAATGGGGCTGTGTGGAGAGGCAGAGTTTCAAGAAGGAGGAACCATCTGCTCTGCTGCCTGTTGTCAAGGGAAGAGATGTCACTTTGGTGGCCAACATGAAGGTCACCTGTGAACTTGGCTACAGCTGTTTCGAAAGAGAGGTGGGCACAGAACCAAGTTTGAAGTTGAGGAGGGAATGGAGTGGGACACCTCTCACGGTAATCGGAGGAGAGAGAAATCTTTCTTCGTAAGTTATCATGAAATCATTGGGACAGACAAAAGGTGCAATGAATTGCATAATGCCATTAAAATATTCTCAATATAGCGACAGCTTTACAAGTCCTTCCACGATCCCTCCTCTACTCCCATAACTGTCATCCTGAATTTGGTTTCTATTATTTTCATGTATTTCTTTTACTGTGATCACACGAATTTTTTTTATCCTTGGGTAGTATATAGTGTGTGTTTTTAAGCCTTATGTAACTGTGTCGTGCAGTTTGCATGTTTCTGCAACTTGTATCACTTCACCCTCTGAGACAGGTCTGTGTTGATACAAATGACTTCCCTTCACTTCCTCAGGGCTGGAAGACTTTTCCATCTCTAGTCTCCTGTTGATGGACATGCATCTACTTTTTTTTTTTTTCTTTAACGTTTTTTTATTTTTGAGGGACAGAGACAGAGCACAAGCAGGGGAAGGGCAGAGAGAGAGGGAGACACAGAATCCGAAGCAGGCTCCAGGCTCTGAGCTGTCAGTACAGAGCTGGTTCGGGGCTCGAACCCATGAACCTTGAGATCATGATCTGAGTCACCCAGGCATCCCATTACTTTGTTTCTTTTTGTCACTATAAATAGTCCTGCTATAACATTCTTGACTATACATACTTCCTTGTGCACACATGTGGAATCTTGCCAGCTTGCATGTTTAGGATTGGAATTGCTGGGCTGCAGTTTGCGTCTTCCCATCTTTAACTGCCAGGGCTGCCCCCTATGGTTATACACAGCTTTGCCATTTGTTGCCACATTGTTCTTCCAGGTGGTTGTATCAATTTACATTCTCACATTCTCAACAGCAGGGCATTAAGAGATCCTGGTTGTCCACATCCTCACCAACGCTGGGTCTTGTCAGATGTTTAAATTTTGCTGATCTGGGGGCGCCTGGGTGGCTCAGTCGGTTAAGCGGCCGACTTCGGCTCAGGTCATGATCTTGCGGTCCGTGAGTTTGAGCCCCGCATCGGGCTCTGTGCTAACAGCTCAGAGCCTGGAGCCTGCTTCAGATTCTGTGTCCCCCCTCTCTCTCTGCCCCTCCCCTGCTCATGCTCTCTCTCTGTCAAAAATAAAATAAATATTAAAAAAATATTTAAAAAAAAAAAAAGTTTCTTCAAAAACAGAAATTGTTTTTCACATTTAATCCCTAATGTAGCTAGAGCTACTTTTTGTGAATGGTGTGAGATAGGGATCCAGTTTTAACTTGTCCACATGGATACTTGCACCCTTCCTGCGTTTCCATGCTTAGCTCCTTCTTATTCACCCTTCAAGACAGCTTAGATTCATATATTCCAACCACGTTGCCACAATACCCTTCAGAACAGTGCTGTCCGATAGAAATACAATGCAAACTACATACGTAATTTAAGATTTTCTAGTAGCCACATTAAAAAAGAAATAGGTGAAATTAATTTTAGTAATGTATTGCATTTAACCCAATACATATAATCAGTGTAAAAACTACTGAGATACTTTACAGTATTTTTTTTCATACAAAATATCCACAATCTGCTGTGTATATTACACTTATAAGATATCAGACTAGCCACATTTCAAGTGCTCTGTGGCCACATGGTTAGTGACTATTGTACTGGACAGTGGGGTTGTAGAGCCTGCTATCACAGAATGTGCCACATTATGGTGGAACAATCTGTTCTCGTACCAGCCTCTTACTATTAGCCAGTAAGTTTCTGGAGTGTGGCACTGAGCCTTATTCATCTATATCCTTCTCCTCTTCTGCATACCTAGCCAGCGACTTGCATAGAGGTACTCAACTTTTTTTGTTGAAAGGCTTGAACTCTGACTGTTGAGAGAGTTTTCTTTTTTTTTTTTTTTTAATTTTTTTTCAACGTTTATTTATTCTTGGGACAGAGAGAGACAGAGCATGAACGGGGGAGGGGCAGAGAGAGAGGGAGACACAGAATCAGAAACGGGCTCCAGGCTCTGAGCCATCAGCCCAGAGCCTGACGCGGGGCTCGAACTCACGGACCGCGAGATCGTGACCTGGCTGAAGTCGGACGCTTAACCGACTGCGCCACCCAGGCGCCCCGAGAGAGTTTTCTTATATAAAGCTGAACCCATTGGAAAGTTCTACCCAGGGGCTCTAGTTCTGCTCCCTGGAGCCTCACAGGAGGTGATGGTGTTTTCTGGAATTTTCTCTTCCTCCAGCTAAATATTCCAGGGCGTTCCCTGTTCCTTCCCTGATCTCTTCTCTGGAATTTTCTCTTCCTCCAGCTAAATATTCCAGGCGTTCCCCGTTCCTTCCCTGATCTCTTCTCCGGATGACCACTGGGCTCTCGGCCAGCACTCATACCTGCCTGGAAAGCGTTTTGTTACGTTATTTCCCATGTCAGTATTTTAGGTTCACAACCACATTGCAAGGTCCTAAACATCCCAGCTGAGCAGGGCCCAGGTGTTCCCCCATCTAGAGGACCTGTATTGTGCCTAGAAGGTGCCCAGCACACTCTTGGCCTCCTCTCAGGACTAACGGTTCTAGCACAGCCCAGTTCTTCCTCTGGTCAGATATTTCCCCCACTGCCCTTTCGGATCTTTAGAAATCACAGAATTCCAGGGCTGAGAAAGCAGATAGACATCCCAGTTCCATTTCTCCATTTTTCAGCCAAGGCAAGGCAGGAGCTGGGAGAGTTGACTTGCCCCAAATCCCAGCTAGTGCCAGAGCCAAGGACCAGGAAAAACCTAGAGTCCTAGCACTGGGCAGGGTTTTTTTTTTTTTTTTTTTTTCCCCCTCTCTGCTCTAGCCTGCCTCCCGGGCCTCCTCCTGCAAGTCTCTTCCTTCCTCAGGCCTGTCTCCCACCCGAGTTGGCCAGGGTGCCCTCTGGGGGTGGGACCGCAGGCAGGAGGAAGGCCAGGGTCCCAGAGGACGGTCTGGTGGAGTCGGTGTGGGAATGTGTGTGTGTGTGTGTTGGGGGTGTGCGGTGGAAGGGCAGCAGTGGGTTAAAGTTAACACCAGGCAGTGATGCAATCACAGAATCCAAACTGAGTGCAGGTCGCTTTAAGAAAGGAGTAGCTGTAATCTGAAGCTTGCTGGGCGCTGGGTCGCTGGGTCGGAGGCGGCTGCAATAGCTCTTGTGCTTGCTGGAGCCCCTCGGTGTGCAGAGGCTGGCACGGAGCTGCGGTGCACCCACAGGTAAAGCAGCTCCCTGGCTGGTGCGAGTGTCAGGGGAAGACTGGAGAGGCTCCCCGGGGTTGAGGCAGGCAGGGAGCAGAAAAGAGGGGTGCGAGGGAGAGGAGGTGGGGAGCCAAGAGCTCCTGCAGCTTGGGCACGGGGGTGAGAGGATAAGAGAGGGCAGAGGGGGTTGGGGGTAGAAGGCCAGGGCCCAGTTATCCCCAAACCCCACTGCACCACTGGAAGAAGAGGCTGGAAAGACTTTTGAATGAAGTGGGTGGGAAGCAATGGAGGAGGGCGGTAGTGGAAAGAAAACAGAGGGCTCAGCTGCTGGGCTGGGTCTGAGCAGCACCTCCAAGGGGCTCCGCAGACCTAAGGGAAGGAGGCTGTCCCGGAGCACTGCTTCCCTGGGGGTATTTACGAGGCAGCCCCCCAACCCCCTCCAGCCCAGCCTTGGCCTGGGCTCAGCTCCCTGCTGCTTTTTCAAAATCAGTTGGTGCCGATTTCAGAGGTAACTTCCTACACCGCCAAGCAGCTGACCTGTTGAGCCCTACAGAAGACTGGGAGGAGGGACGGCTGGGTCCTTCTATCCAGTCGCCATCCTTCCTCTTCGGCCAAATTAGCTTCCAGTAAAGGCTGGGATGGGAGACCAGTGGGGCTTTGGCCTCTCGCAAACAATGACCACTCTTTAGTCCAGCCAGCGTATGGGGTCTGGAGAGATTGGCTGCCCGCATCCTTTCTGCTCCCTGGGGTACACCACAGCAAGGAGCGGGTCTGGGCCAAACAAAAGCCGCAGGCTTCCCAGAAATCCCATCACTGTCTGGCCCATGCCTGTCACCAGGAGTTCAGGGTGGGAGGGGAAGGGGGCCAGACAGTTCTGCTTCTAGGGCTGGCCCTTCCGGGGCGTGGGGAGGTGAAACTCATGGGCACTGTGGCCCCACTCATTCAGGCTCCCAGGCTTCAGAAGGAAGGCTTCCCGGGGACTGGCAGGGTCCCCATGGGTGGAGTGGGCCTGGAGGGGACCCCGGAACCTCTCTCCCAGGAGAGAGGGTGGTGCCCTTCCCTGTGCTGCCCAGGAGGTCCACTGCCATGTGGCTTTAGGCTGTGTGGTGCTGGAAGGAGGAGGGATGGTGTTTGTCTCACAGCTGGATTTAATCTGAAACACATGTATTGGCTCAAATTTATCCTCCCAGCTTGAAGGCAAGATCGCAAAATCCCAGTTCCTTGTGTCTCTTGATTTGAGTAAATGTGGCAGCAAGGAAGGCCTGACCTTGGCCCAACGGGGAGCGTATCTACCTCCTCCCCATGCCCTCCCCTTCCTGGTATGACAGGAGTCTGGCTTGGATACTGCCCTTTGGACAGGATGGCATCATTGTCCCTGTGCCCCTGGCCAGGCAGCGGCTGCCTGCCCTCAGCCCACAGAACAATCACCTTGGACAGGGCAGTGAGTGGGCTCAGAGGGCCCCCCAACCCCATGCAGACTCTTTCTCTCTGCTCTCTCAGTGCCCTTGTAGGGGGCTCTCAATAATCTCTCCTCTTCCCTCATCCCCAGGGCTTGAGATAGAAGATTCAGAGGTGCCATTAATAGTACATGTCCCAGCGACTGGCTCTGGGCCGGCTGGGGACCCATGTGCCTTTCACTGCCAGGGTCCCTCACTTCTCTTCAGCCCACCCACATGGGGACAGTGATCACATGAAGCCCGGGGCTTAGGCTGATTCTGTAGGGACACCCGTGGGGAAGGTCTGACCTTCAAGTGCATTTGAACTGTAAACGTAGCTTCCTTAGACACTATGCCAGGATGCCCCCCACCTCCCCCGGCCAGAGGGACTAGAGCTAACGGCTTATCCTTTAGCCTTGCTGCCTGTGAATCTCCTGGAATTTTGGGTCTCTGATAAACCAGTCTGCTGAGGCTCAGGCGAGAAGGCTCCGCCAACTCTGGGGTGGGGCTGGCGGGTGGAGAGAGCAGCTGTGAGCCTGGATGGTGTTAAAGGTTTCGATCTGGTACCACAGAAAGCTTTTCCTGTTGCCTCAGCAGAAGATTTCTCCCTGAGCGCCAGCCGCAGCTGTATAGGAGGGCAGCTGGCTGAGAACGAGGGTCTGTGGGGCTCACCCTGGGACGCAGCTCCCTATCAGAGTTTGGGAAGACAGCCAGGCTCGCTCCCACCCGCAGTCCAGCCATGAGCTGGGCAGACTCTGGAGGTGGCCTCTTTCATTGCTTTTCATCTCTACGGTGTTGTCTGGTGGATTATCTGGCTTGATTCTAAGGACTTTGGCCAAAAATCACACACCGCACTCCCGACTTTCCTATTTGTTCTGAGAAGTCAGGAAAGTATGTGTGTTGTGCGTGTGGGAGGGTATTTCTGGGTATATGAGAGGATGACAAGGAAAGTGCTCAAGACCCTTGGCCTGTGCGTGTGTCAGGGAGGTGAGGGGCAGGGAAGGCAGATTATAAATGGTTGACTTGGCAGTGTGGACAGAGGGAGGTCACAGACCAACCAGAGGTCCTAGCTTCTGAGGCCTTCTCCCACTTTTTATTTTTTATTAAAAAATTTTTTAATGTTTATTTATTTTTGAGAGAGAGACACAGACAGAGAGTGCAAGGGGAAGGGGCAGAGAGAGAGGGAGACACAGAATCTGAAGCAAGCTCCAGGCTCCGAGCTGTCAGCACAGAGCCCGACGCGGGGCTCGAACCCATGAACCGTGAGATCATGACCTGAGCTGAAGTCGGACACCTAACCAACTGAGCCACCCCGGCCCCCCCTTCTCCCACTTTTTAAACAGAGGGCCTCTTAGAAGATCCTACCCGTGAAGCCCCCTTAGCTGCCTTCCGCCCCTCCCACCCCACACCCAGACTCCCAGGGGTGAGCTCACGGATGCAGCAAGTGCAGGAGGGTGAGGGATGGTGGCACGCATACAGCTCTGGACCCAGATTTCCCGTTTCCCTCGTGGTCCAGGGGCCAGAGAGAGTGGGTCCAGAGGAGGCCACTGCTGGGGAGGTGAATGGACTTGGGGGGCCCTACTAAGAAACCTGTTGTTTAACCTGAAGCAAAGAAAGCCCTGAGGGTGTAAGAGCTATTTTTGAGCTGGTGGCTGGAAGAGGACCTGTCTCCCTAGGATGAAGGGGCGCCCTGGGGTTCCAGGTGTAGGGAGACCCACTTCAGCTCAGGGATTGCTGGAGAGCTCACCTGCCTTTGCCCTGTTCAGGTCTATGGAGACATTATCCAATTTAATCATCATCACAATAGGTAAGAACTATTTGATCTCCATTCCACAAGAGAAGACACTGTGATTTAGAGAGGTATTAAGACAAACTGAGATTTGTACCCAGTTGTTTGACCCTAGGGCCAGTGCTCCTAACTAGGAGACTAAGAGCTCTCAACAGAGAACTGGGAAGGGAATGAGTCCCTTATGCGGCCACGGGTTCTAGACCAGAGGAATTCAAGGGGAGAGTCTGAGAACTTCCCGGGGAAAGCAGGGGCTCGACCAGATGCCTCCATTCTCTGTATTCTGTCATTCTACATATGGGACCTCGGTTCTGCCCCCTTCTGACATTACCCCAAATCCTATGTAATGAGCTGGCCGGGTGCCTCCAGGGAAATGCCTTGCTGTGCATTTGTGCTAGGCCATATCCACACAGAGGGGCCCACGACTCGATCTCCATGGCCCTGGAGCTTTGGGTCCAAAGGTAGGTCTCCTGACACAGCGGAGGAAAGCACAGGTTCACCCTGGGACGGTAGGCCGTGAGGCAGGTGGAGGAGAGGGGAGGTGATGAGAGGGAGGGACCGTCAGCTTGAGGGGCCACTTCCAGCCTGGGGAAGTCAGAGACGAGGTGGCTGGTCCTATCGAGCTCCTGCTCCCTGTCCAGGGTGGCTGGTGGAGCAGGGCAGTGGGTGAGGGAAACAGCTCACTGCCCCTTGCTTTCTTGCAGGCCCCGGGATGCAGGCCCTCATGCTACTCCTCTGGGCTGGAGCCCTCCTCGGGCCAGGCAGCTGCCAGGACAACGCGGGCAGCCTGGAGGTCAGTGGGGGTGGGGTGAGGTGGGGACGTCAGCAATCCCAGCCCCACCTTAGCAGGCAGCATGGGAGACGGGACAGACACCCAGGCTCCAGGCCAGGCTCTGGCCTTTACATATGGACATCAGCAAAACAGACAGAAAGCATCTTGCCCTGCCTTTCAGAGAACCTAGCAAAGACAGAAATAAGATCCCAGAAGGTGAAAAGTAAAGGGAGTCTAACAAACCCCAAGGACCAGGGTGGTCCCTTTGGTGAAGGCCTTTTCTCGTTACCCTGTGGGACTGTGGGTCTCACTGACTGGGTGAGTTCCTGGACATTTGTGCAGATACCGACCAGGGTGCGGCAGAGATATGAGTGTGGAAGGCCTCAGACTGCAAAGGCAGATGCTGAGAAGCTAATACTGAGTGACAGTGAGGGACCAGGGCTGCACGGGCATAATGACCGAAGCCCTGGACTTCATTGTGAGTTCTGAGTTTGAGTTCTGGCTCTACCTCTCATTTAGCTTGGTTACCTTGTTCTTTCTTTCTTTCTTTCTTTTTCTTTCTTTCTTTCTTTCTTTCTTTCTTTCTTTCTTTCTTTCTTTCTTTCTTTCTAAATTTTTTTTTTATGTTTATTTGTTTTTGGGAGACAGAATGCAAGCAGGGGAGGAACAGAGAGAGAGGGAGACACAGAATCCAAAGCAGGCTCCAAGCTCTGAGCTGTGAGCACAGAGCCCGACGTGGGGCTCGAACCCGTGAAGCACGGCATCATGACCTCACTGAAATCAGACGCTTAACCCACTGAGCCTCCCAGGTGCCCCTAGCTTGGTTACCTTAGACAAGTCACTGTCACCTGAGTCTGTCTCTATCTTATCGATAAAGTGGGTTTAAAAACACCTACCCTTACAGGGCCATTGTGGTCAGTCACTCACTTTCTACCTACTGAATACCTGCTCTGTAGGGGCTGGGGATGGGCGGAAACATCAAAGACTCAGTTCTTGCCTTCAGGGCACTCGGTCTTTTGAGGCATGGAACACATCAATAAGCAAGAAATAAAGTACCTCCAATGAAAAGAACTAGCACAGAGCCCAGTACATGGTAGGTGGTTCATATGTACGTGGTAGTTGACTCTGTAAAAAGTTCAGAAAACCAAAAAGCGCCTTCACTTTGGGGCAACGAGGGAAAGTCTGTGGTGGAGGAGATGATATGTGATCAAGGCCGTGAAAGGCAAGGAGGGTCCAGGTAGAGACCTGGGAGCAGTAAGCAAGGGGGGACAGACAGGTAGCTTTTGCTCTGGCCTGAGAACAGAGTTCCTCGGAAGGCAGGAGGCTCTTCTTTCTCTCTTTTTTAAAATTATTATAGGCCTGAGGCTCACAGGTCACCAGTGTTTAAATGTGGTCAACTGATTTCCATTTGGGGCTGTCTGTCCCCAGCAGAGAGCTCCTGCATGATCAGGGAGCACAGACACATTCCAAAGTTAGGCTACATGGACGGTCCTCAGGCGGGATGGCTGTAAGGGGCCAGAATGACAATCCCACTCAAAGCAACGAGACCAGTCATCCACGGCTCATCTCTAATGGCCCTTTTTACTCAAATCCAGGACTCCCCAGCTCCTGACGCCACAGGGGTGCCGGTGGAGGAGGAGGACCCCTTCTTCAAGGTCCCCGTGAACAAGCTGGCAGCGGCCATCTCCAACTTCGGCTATGATCTGTACCGCGTGAGGTCCAGCCTGAGCCCCACTGCCAATGTGCTGCTGTCTCCACTCAGCGTGGCCACTGCTCTCTCTGCCCTCTCACTGGGTGAGTTCTCAGACGCAGACGGCCCCAGAATCCTCTGCGTGTACATGCCTCTCTAAGTCCTGGAGATTCTTCCCCTCAGGAAGGGGCGAAGAGGTGCTTGAGAGACTGGCCTGCTGAGGTCCCCTGCATGTGCACGTACAATCCCTTCCTCGCTCCCCGGAGGTGCTGAGCACTGCTGACTCAGGGGTGAGGCCTCGGGACCACTTATAGACAGGGTGACTTCAACACTCATTCATTCCTTCAAGAAGCTTCTGCATACCAGCTGTCCGGCTAGATTATGGGGGTTCAACCGCACACAAGCAGGCGTGGTCTCTACCCGCCCTCGGCTCGCAGCTGAGTTCATATTAGCTGAGCTAATGAGTCTCTATTAGCTAAGACTAATAAACAGGTAACCACAAAACGTTCTGGTAACAGCTGTGATGGAGATGCATAGGGGCTTGTACCCCTCAGTCCTACCCTTATTGCGCTCTCTAGGCCTGATGACCTTAGCCTGCATTAGAAAAAAACATTTTTCTTCCATTGCCTTCAAATTTCTTGCCAGTCTAAGATGTTTCCAGTATGAGCAGTAAAAGACTAGAGTGTGGTGGCCTGTCCTGGGATCTGGCCTGATCTGGGCCCCGGTGGGCAGTTAGTGAGGCTCCCACCCATGTCTCTCTGGCAGGAGCAGAACAGAGGACAGAATCCACCATTCACCGGGCTCTCTACTATGACCTGATCAGCAACCCGGACATCCACGGCACCTATAAGGAGCTCCTTGCTGCCGTCACTGCCCCCCAGAAGAACTTCAAGAGTGCTTCCCGGATCATCTTTGAGAGGAGTGAGTCACCTTGCTAGCTAGGGATGCCCGAGGAATATGGAGCTCTCTCCTCCACATGGGGGCTTCATTCTAAACACTAGATCACATCTGCCCAGGCTGGGCCTGGCACTGGTGGCCAGGAAGGGGCCCGTGAGCTCAAAGAGGATCAGAAAGAGGAAGTGGCCTGAGGGAGACAGCGGGAGGGTTGGGGGAGGGCGGTAACGCAAAGAGAAATGGCAATGAGAGAAATTGGTTGTTCCCTGTCCAGAGCCTGGGGAAGCTGGCACAAAGTCCCGGCAAGTCACGGGAAGTCACTAGGCAGGAAGTCGGGGCCTGCTGAGTGGTAAACCAGAACCCGAGCCTGGCCTGCTCTCAAACAGCGGATGCTGGTTAGCTCTCAGAGCACATTCTCTCTCCATGTCTCCCCAGAGCTGCGGATAAAATCCAGCTTTGTCGCGCCACTGGAAAAGTCCTACGGCACCAGGCCCAGAATCCTGACCGGCAACTCTCGCTTGGACCTTCAGGAGGTTAACAACTGGGTGCAGGCCCAGATGAAAGGGAAAATTGCTAGGTCCACACGGGAGATACCCAGTGAAATCAGCATTCTCCTTCTCGGTGTGGCTTACTTCAAGGGTGAGGGCTCCTCCACCTCTCGTTTGGCCAAGGGTGGATGGTGGGTGTCCGAGGGGCTGGGGAAGGGCGGGACGTCAGAGATGGAGCTCAGCATGAACCCAGAGGCGAACAGCCAGAGGATGACCCGGGAAACACCCTTGCCTGAGAGCTCTGTGCTCGTCACCTAATCCCAGGCAAACAAACGTGGGGAGTGCCTACAAAGCGAAGAGGCTTATGCAGAAAGACCAGCCCAGACAAGAGAGCGCTACCACTCTTGTGCCTGTTTGGGGCGGGCACCGTTAGATTTGGGCTGGAGTCACAGGAGGGTCAAAGCCCAGCTCGGCCTTTCCCGGCTGCAGAGCCCTGCCCAGGCCTCACAGCCTTCCTGGGCCTATTCCCTCACGTCTAACACGGGATGACACACGTCAGAGGCCCTCTGTCTGTATCGTCTCCTATCTTCACATCGACCAGAGCACTGTGCCCAGGACACGGCAAGTATTCGACAAACCGTTGTTCACCATGCGAGGCTGGCCCCATTCAGATAAGACTTGGGTGGGATTTGGACAACCTCCGATGCTTTACAACCAACTCTCGGGCGGTAGCAACAGTGGACCCCTAACCTTGAGAAAAGCCCTCCTTGAAGCACTGATCTCCAGAAGGTCACGTCAGACTAAGGGAGCTTGGTTATCACATCGCTGTACTGCCAAGTGCCTTCACCCCTCTGTGCTTCGGCGCTTTTTCAGATGTGAGGGGGTGATGCTGAGGTCCCTTACAGCTCTGACCTCCTTCGATGCTGTCTCCCAGACACCTCACTGCAGAAGTAGATACCAGTTTACTTTTCCCCCTGGGCTATCACAGGAGGATATTATTGTATAATCCAGACCATCAAATCACTAAAATCAATGTATTTCCTTCCTCCTGAGTCTATATACGGAAGGTGTTCAGATCCTAGACATATTGTGGTCCAGCCTGCACATTCTGGAGCGGTTGCTTTAGCCAGGCAGCTTTCCACAATATGCTTTGGTCTCACCCCATGGTCCCAATGCCTGTCTGGTCTCCCGGGGCTCAGGGCACCCCATTTGTTTCATTCCAGGGCAGTGGGTAACAAAGTTTGACCCCAGAAAGACTTCCCTTGAAGATTTCCATTTGGATGAGGAGAGGACCGTGAGAGTCCCCATGATGTCAGACCCTAAGGCCATTTTACGCTACGGCTTGGACTCTGATCTCAGTTGCAAGGTCTGTAGGGGGTAGGGTGAGTGGTGGGTGCCGGGGGGGGGGACCGAGACAGGCAGGATGGTATAGTGGAAATAAGATGACCTCTGAGATGTGATAGCTGTCTAAATTCTGTGGGACTTTCAGCAAGTCAACAGCTTCTCTGAGCCTTTCTTCTTAAAATGAAGGATAGGTATTGAAACCTATCCTCTCAGGGTTTGTTGTAAGGATTAATAGATAATGGGAGGGCCGCCTGGCTGACTCAGTAGGTAAAGCTGTCGACTCTTGATCTCAGGGTCGTGAGTTGAGCCTCACGTTGGGCATGGAGTCTACTTTAAAAAAAAAAAAAAAAAAAAGAGAGAAGATAATGTGAAATGGGCCAAGAGTGGACAACTCAAATGTTGGTGTTTTCTTGTCTTTTTTCCCCCATCTTCCTCTCTCTTTCTCCTTTTCTCTCTTTGGGGAGATCTTTTATTTCTAGAATTCAAAGCGAAACTTTAAAAAACTGTCACAAACTCAGGCGCCTGGGTGGCTCAGTTGGTTAAGTGCCCCACTTCAGCTCAGGTCATGATCTTGCACCCTGTTGAGTTTGAGCCCCGCATCGAGCTCTGTGCTGACGGCTCAGAGCCTGGAGCCTGCTTCAGATTCTCTCCCTCTACCCCTTCCCTGCTCTCTCTCTCTCTCTCTCTCAAAAGTAACTAAACATTAAAAAATTAAAAAATAAACTGTCACAAACTCCGAATTGCTGGCATTCTAAATCTTTCACATATACCAGACATCTTTTAATTCTAAATCAGTAGTTCTTAAACCTTTTTCTTTGGGAATCTGAAAGAACGCCCAAAACACTGGAGAGGAAAGCCACATATACCCATGCACACACATTTCTGTATGTGGTTTCAGGGGCCGTTAGGACTCCTGATGCTGTTTGTCCCATGGACCTTAGGTTCACAACCTCTGCTCAAAAGACTCATTTTATTACTGCTTCTGTGTTGCTGTGCTCAACGCCCCCACCTTCTAGTCCAGGGCTCTGTACATAACAGATGATCAGTAACTATTGGCAGACAATCCTCAGGAGAAAATACGGACCTGGGATTCAATCCTAGCTCCTTAGAACCACAGGAGAAAATTCTTTCAGCACATAACTTTAGTTGGCATTAGGCTGAGGTAAGAAAAGACAAGAGTCTACTCTTTGGAAGGAACCAGAGTAGATATCTTGCTGCCAGAAAGCAGTGGCCTAGAAGGACAGTTGTTAAATAGATTAGGGGCCGGGGAAGGCATGGCCAGGGACCCAAACAGGAGAGGAGAAGGCATCCTGGAGTGTGTATAGCCCTGGGCTCTTGGGCTCCAAAGCACTAACCCCTGTGCTCCTTCTCTGTTGTTGCAGATTGCCCAGCTGCCCTTGACCGGCAGCATGAGCATCATCTTTTTCCTGCCTCTGAAAGTAACCCAGAACCTGACCATGATAGAAGAGAGCCTCACCTCCGAATTCATTCATGACATAGACCGAGAGCTGAAGACTATTCAAGCTGTCCTGACCATCCCCAAGCTGAAGCTGAGTTATGAAGGCGAAGTCACTAAGTCCCTGCAGGAGATGAGTATGTCTGCAAGACCCCCTTGCTCTTGGGGTGCATGGGGTTGAGCCTTGGAGCCTTCCACCTTGATAAGCAGAACTCAAGGGCTCCATGGCCCTTGAGTAGGGAAGCCAGGGATGACTGGGGAAGACTAACTGCCTTCCTTATCAGACACATTCCTCAGCCCCAGAAGCATGCATCTTTTAATAGAACACTGCGTCTCAAGACAGGTCTGTTGAGCTGGTTTCTAATCTTAACCTTGCTTGCTGTGTGCTCTTGGGCAAGTCACTTACTCCCTACCCAGCCCAGAGGTCTGTGTACATACCTCACAGAATGTCCAAAGTGGTGTTCTACTCCCAGCTTGCCTGCCTTCTTGAGAATCAGGACTTAAGAATCAGGAGCATATTCTTCCTCGGGGTGTTGGGTAAGGCAGGATTTTAATGGAAATCTCTCTCAATCTCTGCAGAACTACAATCCTTGTTTGATTCGCCAGACTTTAGCAAGATCACAGGCAAACCTATTAAACTTACTCAAGTGGAACATCGAGGTGGCTTCGAGTGGAATGAGGATGGGGCCAGCACTGCCCCCAGCGCAGGGCTCCAGCCTGCCCGCCTCACCTTTCCCCTGGACTATCACCTTAACCAACCTTTCATTTTCGTACTGAGAGACACAGACACAGGGGCCCTTCTCTTCATAGGCAAAATTTTGGACCCCAGGGGCATTTAATGCTCCAGTTTCAAGTTCAAATATCCCAGAAGAAGAAAAGCCTAGGGGGTGGCTGATTACATATTACACGAAGGCTGCCCCTATCATGTTTCAATGTATACTTTGCAATAAACGTGCTTTATCCTTAACTATTGTTGCCCTGTTCCTCCTATTTTGAGCTATGTTAAGTTTAATATTAAGATAAATAGCCCTTTAGTAATTTTCTGGTACTATAGTTATAGCCTGGGTCTGTCTAAACTCTGCAGAAAGTCACCATTTAAAAAAAAAATTTTTTTAATGTTTACTTAGTTTTGAGAGAAAGAGAGAGCAAGCAAGCAGGGGAGGTGCAGAGAGAGACGGAGACACAGAATCTGAAGCAGGCTCCAGGCTCTGAGCTGTCAGCACACAGCCCAATGCAGGGCTCAAACCCATGAATCATGAGATCATGACCTGAGCCAAAGTCGAACGCCTGACTGGGCCACCCAGGCGCCCCAGAAGTCACGGTTTATAAGAGTATAACTTATACTCAGTATATAACTTATAACTTATACTCAGTGGGGCATGCTCTTAAATAAACCAAACTTTAGGTTTTAATGCAAGCACAGATAGTCCCCAGTCAAGCTAGTATCACCTGACAACACAGGATAACACAGACAGATAAGGGAGGTAATTTGTAACTTCAGGAAATATTTCATAAAGCATTTAAAGAGAGCTCCCAAGTACACCTAAAATGGGACCTGATATGTGAAAAATTCTAAATGTATTCTTTTTCGGGGAGTATGTCTATTTTACACAGTATAACAGGACCTTTTTTTAGGAACATGAGACATGTCAAGTGTTTGGAACAGAATACAGAACTGTCCTCAGGACTAAATTTTCAAGAAGAAAAATTTATCTCTATGAAACAAACAAACAAACAAACAACAACAAAAACCTAACTGGCCACTGTCTTGCCACAGTGAATTAGTAGAAAGAATTTGGTTAAATGAGATTCTGCCTGACCTTCATTCAAATGTTTGAATGCAAACCGTGTTCTAAACACTCAGCTTCCTGGGGTGCCTGGGTGGCTCAATTAGTTAAGTGTCCAACTTAAGCTGAACCTAAGCTGAAGCTTAGGTCACGATCTCATGGTTCATGAGTTCAAGCCCTGTGTCGGGCTCTGTGCTGACAGCTCAGAGGCTGGAGCCTGCTTCAGATTCTGTGTCTCCCTCTCTCTCTGCCTCTTGCCCACTCACGTTCTATCTCTCTCTCTCTCTCAAAAATAAATAAACATTAAAAAAGTTAAAAAAAAATTTAAACACTCAGCTTCCTGAAAAGCTACTGCCAGACATCTTCAGGGCTAATCGTTTCCAGATTATAATGCTGAGGCAAGCAATGGACACTTCCTGGTCATGGCCAGGGTGGGCAAGCTCTAAAAGCACTGTGGACCTGACATTCTTTTCCACTAACTCATCGAAACCACTTGGTCACCGATGGTGCTATATAGCAACCAGGGCTCAGAACAGAGTCTCCTAGCCTCCTGAACAGGATGGAATCTAGACTATTGATACCTATCCAGGTAGAAAAGAGCCGTCATCCCTACCTTTTGTCCCTCAAGTTTGAAACCACAAGCAGCAACGCCTGTACCCTCAGCATCATTTGAAGCCTCCCCGCCCCCAATGTCTCAGTACATATTCAGTCTGTATTTACCAGCTTGGGGAGGTCTGGTAGAAAGGAGTCTCTTTTCAGGTTTGCTAATAAACACAATCGAGAACGGAGGCGCGCATGTCATTACTACAAGCTCGATTTTATTAGTGTTTGGTCAGTGAGTCTGCCACGAGCATAGAATGAGAGGCAGATAATAAGGACAGGAAGAAACTGATCAACAGTAAAGTGGCCCCATATTTATTTCTCTATTCACAATTTACACTGTACCAGTTTTAACAAAGGATTCGAGAAAGCTAGATATCATACAGGAAATGGTGACTCTAGATAGAGGTAAGGAGCCTCGGTGATTTCTTGCTTTATAATTATTTTTCAATTACAATACAACTACCAACTACCAAGAGCTTAAGTTCCCACTGGAGTGGTACATAACATTTCATTACTACTAGAAACCATAGGAATGTTCCAGGGAAACAGACTATCATCATTTAGTGAGGTGGAGTCTAGCCAAAACCCAGGCTAACTTCCAGATGCCTGCAGATGAGCTAAAATCCTTTTAAAGTGCTTAGACTCTCCAGACACTAGTTTTAAGTCTTTTCTGGGAACTGGGAGTTTTTATGGGAGGGTAGTTAACTATTGGAAGAAAACATTTGGACCCTGCACAGAAGGCCCTGCAGGGATGGGTGGTAAGTCCAATAAGCAAGATTTCATCTTTTGTAGCTCCTGGATCTCATCATTCCAAGGGCCATAGTGCACCATCAGAACCTTTTCTGCCTTTTGTATTGTATTCAGCGCCTCTGGTATTGCAAACCTGAACCACGGGAGGTAAAAGGAGTAAATCCACCCATTCAACCAAGCAAACTTTAATCAAGGGTCTACTCGCACCCTGTGAAAAATACAAAGTTATAGAAGGTCAATTTGTCCTCAAGGATCTTACAGTCTGGAAGGGTTGGTGAGAGACTTTCACGAACACACGGCAAGGCAGAGACTGAAAACAAAGTTATCAGAAAAAGCATGAAGGTTCCAAGGTCCTGAGAAATGGGAAAATCTCAAAGTGTTAATCTGGTGTTTGTGCCACGGTTTACTCAGGAGCCTTCGTCTCCAGGTAACCAAGTCCATCCCTGACCTGCCTCTGCAGCCCTGTTCTCTCTCTCTCTCTCTCTCTCTGACCAAATGGGTGACCTCTGTGTCTTGGGTATCAGATCCACAAACCATTCGTAATCTTAGGATCAAGCTTCAAACACTGCCTCAGCCAGGGTGCACTGATGGCAGCTTTAGCAAGGCTGGAAGTAAGTATTCCATCTAGAAATAGGGCCTCCCAGTGATCTCAGCCACAAAGGTAGATGACATCAACCCTACTGTTCCTTCCGTGAAACCTCCAAAGCAGGGTTTCTCAACCTTGACACTATCGGCATTTTGGGCCGGACAATTCTTAGCTGTGGTAACAGCATCTCTGGTCTCTACCCTGAATTGTGACAACCAACTGTCTCCAGACATGGCCAGACATCTCCTGGGGGCAAAATTACTCCTGGTTGAGAAGAGCTGCTTTAAGAGGAACAGGATAGGGAGGAGGAAGAGCTCCTGGACTTGAAGTTGCGAGAGTGAGGGCAGTGAGAGAGGTGTGAGGAACCCAAGGACTGAGAAGAGGGGCCACATGCAGGTGGTGGGACTGCTTGGCAACTTCTCCCTAGGAATCTCCTTTCAGAGCTAAGAGCTTTCCCCATATCTCTCAGGAGGAGATTCTAAAGCTTCCATTTTTCCATAAAACAGAAGGAAAGGATCTCTCCTAAAGGGGAAACGAAGAAGTTTCAACATGCTTAACAGCACCACAGAAAAAAGGTAAAGGACAGAAGAACCTAATGAAAGACAGGGAGTGGCCTGGAAGGTGTCAGGAAAAAAGAGAAAGACTTACCCGTTGAAGAAGAGTTGGGCCAGTTTGAAGAGCTCATGGCCCATTTCAACACTGGACGGCCCATGGCGAACCTCAACCACTTGGAGACTCTTCTGTAGATGGGTAGCTGACTTTTGCCAGTCCCCTGCAGAGACACAAAAATCTGGTTCCAGGAGAGAATCACAGTCAACTGTGGATGAATGTTTTCAGGGTGTGGAAAGCTCAGTAGGAGGGAGAACAGCTTTGGCTGAAGGCTAAGAGGTAGGCTAGGGTCATGACCAAACACACAAGGCAAACTTGTTCCTCAGAACAGAAAATGAAGACACAAGTCATACCTAAGGCGGCATAGGCCTGGGCCAGGTCATCCTCCATTTCTCCCACCAGACTGTGTTCTCCTGACAGGAAGCTCTGGGCATCACGCTGGCACCCCAACAATAGCTGAATGGCTCCCTCTATCAATGCAAAGGAAAGTGGCCTCATTACCACACAAACCCAGTTCTGGAAATGTGAACCCAGCTCTTAAGTTCTATATTGGCTGGGTTGAATGTGGAAACCCTACTTTGTCTCCTTCGGTTGTGACCAACCCACAATGTTTGTTCCAGTAAAGCTGTTGTTCTCTTATGTTTTCTCTTTCTATAGAAAAAGGTGCTAGGTGAGGCCTCTCCACATTTACTCTGGGTTTCCAACTTCAGTGGCCTAGATTCCACTTATGACCATGATTTCTCTTGACACTGAAATCTAGGTTAAAGGTCAGCTTTCACAAAGTTCAGTAAATAAATTCCTATGACATCAAGTTCGAAGGCAGAGTTTGCAAGGGTGATGTGGAATTCTACAACTGTCTCTCTGAAGAAAGCAGGATACTTCCATCCATTGGACACACGCTCCACTACTCTCTACAAGAGATGAGGCTCTGATGAGAGCAGTGAATCTCTTTAGAAAATTAAGTCATTAGGCCCTGGAATTAAAAATAAATCCACTGAACTTCTGGATATGCACAAAGATCATGGGTGTCAGAGATAACCCTTTAGTTATCATGGGGGTATTTTAACTTAGCTCTCTGATGCACAAGAGAACAACAGCTTAAATCCTCTGGCCCTTTTTCAAGGACACCACACAAATTCAGCTGGTTAGGGTTTGGTCTCATTGGCCTGCATAGCCATCTTGTGGCTGGCATGGGGATAATTAAATGTAATTCTTCCATCATCACTGAGTCTCCTTGAGTCCAAGGTGATCTCAGAATGAATAAAAAGGAAGGGGCTGGAGGACCAAAGCAGGGAGCCAGTCTCACCTGGTTTATCATTTCTGAGAAGCTTCCGGGCCATCCCAACCTGCTGCTGAAGGTCCTGTAACCGAGAGATGAGGTGATCTCTGCTGACTGACTCCGTACAGGACGTGCTGCCACAGATCAGTACATCGTCTCCCTGTGGAAGTCAGTTTTGTCTTTATTCCTGTACCACAGTCGGTTAGCAACATTGCATGTGCCTTACATTATAGGGTCACTCCACAGCTTCTGACCCCAAAGAGATGCCGGCAATAATACACCATGACCAAAGCCTGACTCACTTCGGTTTGACAGCAGCAACTCTACCGAAAGCAGTAGATGATCCCACCCTAAGATTTAATTTTTGCAACCAAAATTAAACTGGTATTACAATTCACAGTTTCTTCCCATCTCTAGACTCCTTTCTTATCTCTCTTTAGGGTCAGAGCTTTGGATGACAGACACATTCCTAGTGGTTATGAAAAGGCCATATGAGTACAGAGTTGTTGGGGGCATCTGGGTGGCTCAGCTGTTTAAGCATCAGACTCTTGATCTCAGCTGAGGTCTTGATCTCAGGGTTGTGAGTTCAAGCGCCATGTGGGGCTCAGTGCTGGGGGTGAAGCCTATTTTTTTTTTTAAAGGGGGTGTCTGAGTGGTTCAGTCAGTTGAGTGTCTGACTCTTGATTGTGGCTTAGGTCATGTTCCCACAACCCAGGGTCATGGGATGAATCAAGCCCTGCATTGGGCTCTGTGCTGAGTGTGGAGTCTGCTTGGGATTCTCCCTTTCTCTCCCTCTGCCCCTCTCCCCGGCTCTTGCTCTCTCAAATTAAAAAATAAAATAAAAAGAGTACAGGGTTGTTGAATCACTTTGTTGTGCATCTGAAATTAATGTGACACTGTGTGTCAACTATACTTCAATTTAAAAAAAGCAAAAGCCATAAGAAAACCAAAGGAAGAGGTGCCAGGCGAGGCCTCCCCACATTTGACCTTGGGTTTGTAACTTCAGCTTTCCAACACATCCAGCTCTACATTACACTTATGGTTCCCCTAAGAATACTGTGTCCTCTGGCAGAGGAGAAAATCTCCGAGGTGAACATTTGCTGGTTTTTAAATGCCAGTATTGGGGCCCCTGGGTGGCTTAGTCGGTTAAGCGTCCGAATTCAGCTCAGGTCATGATCTCGCGGTTCATGGGTTCGAGCCCCGCACTGGGCTCTGTGCTGACAGCTCAGGGCTTGGAGTCTGCTTTAGATTCTGTCTCCCTCTCTCTCTCTGCCCCTCCTCTGCTTGTGCTCTGTCTCTGTCTCTCTCTCTCTCTCTCTCAAAAATAAACATTAAATAAATTTTTTTTAATTAAAAAAAAATAAATGCCAGTATCTACACCCTCATTTGGCAATAGCAGCGTGATTTCTCCTGAGGATCCTCCCCTACCCTCCCCCACTCAGGACCCCGTGGCTGAGGGGGTGGTCATGTGGCTCCAATCTGACCCATTCCTCTGGGCCAAATGGCTGGAGGAAAACTATGTGACTGATTTTCCACCAGCCACAGGGATCGGGCCAATGAAATGAAGCACAATTTTGGCCTATACTGCTGTGAGAGGAGCGCGTGTCTTTATCCTCCCGGACCAGGAGGATGTGAGGTTGGAACTGCCGGTAGCTATCTCGCCACCACCACCAGAGGGAAGTCTGTCCGAGGATCGCCTCGCTGAGAAAGTGGAGCTGAGGGAAGGAGGGAGGGGGAGAGAGAAATCGGTCTTGGTGACATTATCTGAGTCCCTGGATCCAGTTGTTATCTGAAGTACCCCCATCCTGGGACCTTTTAGTGATTTATTGAGCAAATACATGCCCAGTCTTTTTTTTCCCCCCTTCCCTCTCCCTCACACCAGTTTAGGTGGGATTTTCTGTTATTTGCAAGAGACAGATTACTAAATCCAACGTTTCCTGTGGTTCCTGTGGAGGGGTAACCAGTGTGCGGGGAAGATGAGCTGAAGGGGAAGAGACTTGCTCTCAGCCTCCCCTAAGAAGCCTCCAGGCTTCTCCTGAAGACTTATGGCCTCTGGGCTGGATGACTGACCTCCAGCCAAAGTAGAGAAGCAAGAAGAGAGATTTACCTGCATGAGCGCCCCGCAGCTCCTACAGCAGAACGCCTCCCACCGGGGCCCTGTGGCGGCTGAGTGCTTCTCGTTCTGACAAGCTGCGCAACTGCAGTCAAAGAAATACTGTGATCTCAGCTTCTGTTGCCTTTCAGCAGCACGCATCCTGCTCTGGTGAGGCCCTGCAGAGAGACCACATGTGGCCAATAGTGAAGGCCAGAGGGAGTCAAGCACTAAACTCAAAAAACTTCAGTTTAGGGGCGTCTGAGTGGCTCAGTCAGTTAAGCATCTGACTCTTGATCTCGGCTCAGGTCATGATCTCATGGGTTTTTGAGTTCAAGCGCCGTACTGGGCTCTGCACTGACAGTGCAGCACGGAGCCTGCTTGGGATTCTGTCTCTCCCTCTCTCTGCCCCTTTCCTGCTTGCACTCTCTCGTTCTCTCAAAATAAATGAACAAACTTTAAAATAAAATAAAAATGCAAAAAAAAAAAAAAAAAACCCTTCAGCTTAGCAGAGGATCCGGTCAATTATTCATCATGTGACAGGTGCCTTTTACTCAAACATTTGTGGAACTAGATATAGAAATAAGCTTCTGGGGTGCCTGGGTGGCTCAATCAGTTGAGTGTCTGACTTCAGCTCAGGTCATGATCTCACAGTTCGTGGGTTCGAGCCCCGAGTCGGGCTCTGTGTGGAAATATCAGACAGAGCCTGGAGCCTGCTTCAGATTCTGTCTCCTCTCTCGGTCCCTCCCCCGCTTGCATGCATTCTGTCTCTCAAAAATAAATAAATGTTAAAAAATATTTAATTAAAAAAAGAAAGAAAGAAAGAAGCTTCCAAGTTGGAAGGATAGGAAGGAAAAAAACCCAAAAAGTTATTCTGAGCCCATTTTTGGCAGAGGAAGTTTATGGGATTAAGCAGTGAGATACGTGATAGCTTAGACACAACAAGGCCAAGGAAGGAGGCCAGGAGGCCTTTTCTTTTTCTGGCCCAAGTATGCACTGCCTTCACCTGTCCATTGGTTTGCCCATTCTGATTCACCCTGTCCTTTCCTGCCAGAGAAATGTGGACAGTGGCGAGGCAGGGAGGGCTCACCATAGCAGTGGAGAATCTCTTGCCCTTTTCCAATCTGCTGTGATGCCCGAACGGTGGCGACGGTGCTAATGAAGGACACGCTGGTGTTGGGGCTGCAGGAATGGTTCAGGAGGCTGATGACAGGGAAGATGCCCGTGGCAAGGCGGACCTGCCTGCTGTTGGTCACGCTGTTCTCTTTAGATCCTGAAAGAGCAAGAGGAAAGGGAAAATGTGTCAGGACAGTAGTCTTGGCCTCACTGTCGATTCCTCAGAAGATGAGCTGGGCAACTGGGCCTGAAGCCCCGTCTGAGTCATAGCTCCATAGCCGGATCTGATACATATCAGATGAAACATGACTCACAGCAAACTCTCGTCCTCAGGAAGCAAAGCAAACGAACACATGAAAAGTCCACTGAATCCCGGAACCCAACCATTGCGTCTCGATACCAGAAAAATCCAAAGATTAGAACTTATTTTTTTTTTAATGTTTATTTTTGACAGAGAGAGAGGGAGAGACAGAGCATGAGCAGGGGAGGGGCAGAGAGAGGGGGAGGCACAGAATCTGAAGCAGGCTCCAGGCTCCCAGCTGTCAGCACAGAGTGCGATGCGGGGCTCAAACTCACAGACCGCGAGATCATGACCTGAGCCGAAGTCAGACGCTCAACTGACTGAGCCACCCAGGCGCCCCCAAAGATTAGAACTTATTAAAAAAAAAAGAATAAAAAAGGAATTATCAGCCGGGAGCCTTCTAGGTAGACAGTTTCATAATGTTCACCAGGACACAGAAACCAGAGTGCCTGGTGAGATGATTTCCCGAAGACTTTTATAGTCGATGCTGCTTTTGTTTAACCGGTCTCTGGTTAGTTAATAGAACAAGTCACCTGATCACTATCCCAAACTAGACAGGTGATAATATATTTAAAAAAATCATGTTCCTTATGCTTACCTATTCGTTCTGCCCTCTGTCCCAACTTTATGGGAAATCAGTCACTGAAAAAAACCTCTCTGGAAAAGCTCTAATTCAAGACAGTCACATGTCCCACACGATCTCTTCTTTGAAGCACAATTAGCCAGCAATTTAACTATGTGATTGAGAATTAGGAAGGAAGGAAAAGGCCTCTAAGCGGGGAGGCTATTTCTGCACCAAAGCTCGCGACTGATACTCATAGATGAGTTCTTTATGCTCTCGTGTGGTCCTATTTGCTCTTATTTTAGCCACAGTTATAGCTGCCTTAGTTATTCAGTTTCTCAGCCCACAGCAGCCCAGAAACAGAGAACTAATAAGAGGCAGGTTTTATGACAACGGCAAAGGAGACAGGTGACAGACAGGAGAGGGAGGTAGAAAACTTATATAAGAATAACAGCCCGAGGGCAAACAAAAACACTAGTACCGTTCAAGTTTTACTACCGGTGTAACACTTCCCTTAACCAGAGGTTCCTAGACTGACGGCGTACCTACATGGGTTTTGTAATGGCCATGCACGGCTCGGGAATATGTGTGCAAAGGCAGATAACCCTGGGCATCCAGAAAGGCTTAAATTGTGTTCAGTGGCCTTGGTGTAAGCGTGAGGAAATCGTATTCCCAACGAAACCGGCTGAAATATGAAAGCTGCCGGTACTTCAAGGGAAACCTTCAGTTTTCTGGAAACCTGAAAAACCATCGGCTAATTGCGGTATCATGGCCTATGCCAGGAATCCCAACACACCAGTTGCCGAAGAAATGAAGCGGTCTAGGTGCAAATGTGATGAATGAAGAAAATATCATGATCCATCATGTGAAAATGTCTTAGAAAGGAAAACGTTGAATATAGGAATAATGTTGTCTCTCTGCAGACAATCCTATTATCTGTTGCTATGGAGGGCAAGAAAAGAACAAGTAAATACAATTCGCAGGGAATCCAAATGACTCAATTTTAGTCACCAGTTCTACAAACTGTATTGAAATCTTTCATCAGAGCTTGTCTTCAGTATTTAGCAGATTTTAGTTTCCCTTCCTTTTCCCCCTGGCCAATGCCTACCTTCTGGTGTATGTGCTAATGAGCAGTAAAAATGCTAAAGGGTAGGCAGCGAGAAGGAGCAGTACAGGGCACGAACAGTTTGTTGTCTGAATAATCAGCCTCTGCATAATTAAAAGTTGACTTGCATTCCCAACTACTGATAACTGGCAGGCTATATTAGCACAGTTGTTAAAATTTTCCCAGAAAAAATTATCACAATACGGTGAGTAATGGCAGCTTTGTGAATTATTTATAGATTATCCTCTAACATAAGTAGGTCCAGGAACTGAGTGGGGTGAATATTTATGTCGGAGTTGAGTCTCCCTCTAATTATTTCTAAAAATGAAGTATTGATTTAAAAAAATTACCCAATATTTTACATTAGTCATCTGCTAGGAGAGATAATGGAAAGTGAGAATATATATGTACCTTATCAACCAAATTTAATATGTGACATTTGTGCATAAAACGAAAACGAAAACAAAAGAGGGAGTGATTCTTTATTTTACCAAAAGTGTACCTTAGTAATATCCCTAGTGCATTTACAATGGGGTTCAAGTACAGAAAAAGAGATTTGTTCCAGACTTCCAGACTATACCTATTCCGGTAGGTATTTTATAACAAAAGAAATTTGTGTGTATAGCACACAGATAATCAAGGATCCAAACTGGAGGTAGATTCCTTGGTTGTTGAAGAGTGAAAGCAAAGGGCAGTGAATTAATCTGAACCTGCATGGAACCTCGTTAAGCCTTGTGATGAATCCAGATACCTCTGGAATCTGCCATTCCCACTGAGATAGAAGCACACATATCAGGGTCTAGAATATCATCTGTGGCCAGTTCTGTGCCTTAAGATAAGTACCAAAGAGAGGTTTCTGATGAACTTTGATTAAATAGGATTCATACAAAGATAATAACATACTTTTCATAGGTTTTGGTCAAAGTCTATCCTAGTTAACACTTTAATCCTTCTGTGCTACTAATGAAAGAGCTGCTAATGAAATTCAACGAGAACACTAAACTGAGAGGTGTCAGAACCCCAAAGAAATAATAAAAAGGGATATAACAAGATTAGAAATATGAGCAGACTAAAACAAAATCAGTTGGATTCAAAAATGAAAGTGAACATCACTGGTAGGCTGGTAACTGGTACAACTTTCCTGGAGGGCAAATTCCCAATATGTATCAAGTGTCTTAAAAATGTTCATACGGGGCACCTGGGTGGCTCAGTCCCTTAAGTATCCGACCCTTGATTTTGGCTCAGGTCTCGGGCTCTGCACCAACAGCACGGAGCCTGCTTGGGATTCCTCCTCTCTCTCTCTCTCTCTCTCTCTCTCTGCCCCTCTTGAGTTCTGTCTCTCAAAATCAGAGAGACAAATGCTCATAGAAATAAAGTTCCCATTGTTTGAATTATTTTTGTTATTTAGAAAACTAATCAACATTACAAAAGGAACACATGGTAGTCAGAAAGAAATTACAAAGTGAAAATTGTAGAGAAAATAAATCATCTATAAGCCTACCAGGCAGAGGCATTTTCTTGTAGTCCTCTTTCTAGCCTCATGCATGAAATTTTTCGTGTCATTGGCCACGTGGTACACATAGCGATTTATCGGCTACTTCTTTTCACTTAACATATCATGGCCATTTCTTTATACTCTAACCTAAAATCCTTATCAGAGTTAAAACAAACAAACAAACAAACAAACAAATCCCCCAAACCCAACAAAGCAACTTTGCCAATCTGACAGGGAAAAAATGGTATCCAGTTTTAATTACAATAGAGACATGAATTTATTTTTATTATTTTATTATTTATTTTTTAATGTATATTTATTAGAAAATGTTTATTTCTGAGAGAGAAAGAGAGAGCATGCACAAGCAGGGGAGGGGCAGAAAGAGAGAACTTCAAGCAGGCTCCTGTCAGTGCAGAGCCTGGCTCAGGACTCAAGCTCACGAACCGTGAAATCATGACCTGAGCAGAAATCAAGAGTCAGAAGCTTAACTGAGTCACCCAGGCGTCCCACCACTATGCATATTTTTAAAGACTGATTGCTAAAGATTTGATTTTAAGATTTGCACAGTTGTTAGAAACACTCTCTCATTTTGTCATGCACATTTTAGTTTTGTTTATGTTGTTTTTTTTTTTTCCTTCCTGGGGGTGGTTTGCTGTTAAAATAACAACTATTTCATTTGCTTATAGTGCTGTGTGCCAGCAACTTTGCCCAGAGTTTACCTGAACACTTTTTTCTGCTGGTCTTGCCCCGGATTACTCACATGATTGCATTCGTCTGGCACAGTCTTTTACCCGCAAGAAGGCTAGCCTGGGCTTGTTTATGTGGCTACACAATTATTCCAAGAAAATGACACGGAAGCTACAAGGCACCTTAAAGCTTAGACTCAAAAGTCACATAATGTCACTTCTACTGCATCCCATGGGTCAAAGTAAGTTACAGGGCTGGCCCAGATTCAAGGGCACAGGAAACAGACTCTACCTCTTGATTGGAGAAAAACTAATGTCAAGTGGTAAAGGGGCAAACATAGGGATGGGCAAAATTGTTGGGGTTGTCTTTGCAAACAGTCCTCCCCAGAGGCCTGGAGGTTCACCCAGCCCTCTCATTATCCATATAAGAATACTGAGTGAGGGGCGCCTGGGTGGCTCAGTTGGTTAAGCGTCTGACTTCAGCTGAGGTCATGATCTCGCGATTCCTGAGTTCGAGCCCTGTGTCGGGCTCTTCACTGACAGCTCGGAGCCTGGAGCCTGCTTCAGATTCTGTCTGTCTGTCTGTCTGTCTCTCTGTCCCTCCCCTGCTTGTGCTCTCTCTTTCAAAAGTAAATAAACATTTAAAAAAAACAAGAATACTGGGTGAAATTTCTCTGACATATCTTTCCAGATATGTCTCCTGAGGTAAGGGGAACAAAAGCAAAATAAAAAGCTTTTGCACAACAAAAGAAAACAACCAACAAAACTAAAAGGCAACCCACTGAATGGGAGCAGATATCTGCAAATGACAGATCTGATAAGGGTTAGTATCCAAAATATATAAAGAACTGATATAACTCTACACCCCAAACAAAAAATCCAAGTAAAAAATGGGGAGAAGAATAGAGATTTCTCTAAAGAAGATGTATGGAAGGCTAACCGACACATGAAAAGATGCTCCACATCACTCGTCATTGAGGGAAATGCAAATCAAAACCTTACATCTGCCACAATGGCTAAAATGAAAAACTCAAGGATCACCAAGTGTTGGTGAGGTTCTGGAGAAAAAGGAATCCTCGTGCACTGTTGGGGGGAATGCAAACTGGTGCAACCACTGTGCAAGACAGTTGGGTTCCTCAAAAAGTTAAAAATAGAACTATCCTATGATCCAGTAATTGTACTACCCAAGGAATATGAAAGCACTAAGTCGGGGCGTCTGGATGGCTCAGTTGGTTAAGTGTCCCTGACTCTTGATCTCAGCTCAGGTCACAATCTCACAGTTCGTGGGATTGAGCCCCACATCAGGCTCTGTGCTGACAAGAGGAGCGAGCTTGGGATTCTCTCTCTCTCCCTGTCTCTGTCCCTCCCCCATTCTCTTTCTCTCTCTCTCTCTTTCTTTCTCTCAAATTAATAAACTTTAAAAAAAATTTTTTTAAGGTTTATTCATTTTTTAGAGACAGAGACAGAGCATGAGTTGGAGAGGGGTAGAAAATGAGGGAGACACAGAATCCGAAACAGGCTCCAGGCTCTGAGCTGTCAGCACAGAGCCCGATGAGGGGCTTGAACCCATGAACTGTGAGATCATGACCTGAGCTGAAGTCGGATGCTCAACCAACTGAGCCACCCAGGAGCCCCTCAAATTAATAAACTTTAAAAAAAAAGTTTAAAAAAGGTTTTTAAAAACAGAAAACACTAATTCGAAGGGATATATGCACCCCTATGTTTATTGCAACATTATTTATAATAGCCAAACTATGGAAGCAGTCCAAGTGTCTATGGATAGATGAATGGATAAAGAAGTGGTGTGTATGTGTATACACACACACACACACACACACACACACACACACACACACACACACTGGAATACTATTCAGCCATAAAAAAGAATGATGTTTTGCCATATCCAACAACATAGATGGAGCTAGAAAGTATAATGCTAAGCGAAGTATGCCAGTCAGAGAAAGAAAAATGTATGATTTCACTCGCCTGTGGAATTTAAGAAACAGAACAAATGTGAGGAGCCTGGGCAGCTCAGTTGGTTAAGCGTCCAACTCTTGGTTTTGGCTCAGATTTGTGGGTCTGAGCCCTGCGTCAGGCTCTGTGCCTCAGTGCAGAGCCTGCTTGGGATTTTCTTTCTCTCTCTCTCTCTCCTTCCCCCTCTCTCTCTGGCCCTCCCCTGTTTATACTCTCTCTCTCTCTCAAAATAAATAAATAAATAACCTTTAAAAAGAGATTAAAAAAAAGAAAAAGAAACAAAACAAATGGACAAAGGAAAAAAAAGAGACAAACCAAGAAACCAACTCTTAGCTATACAGAACTGATAGTTACCTGAAGGGAGGTGGGTGGGGGATGGGGGAAATAGGTGATGGGGATTAGATTAAGAGTGCACCTGTCTTCATGAGCATTGAGTAACGTGTACAATTGTTGAATCACACTGTTGTACACCTGAGATGAATACAGAACTGTGTGTTAACTACACTGGAATTAAAAAAATAATAATACTGAGACACAGAGAGGTTAAATCATCTAAGTTCATATGGAAAGTTAGTGGTTAGATTCAGCAGAATGGAAACTCAGGTCTGTTGCCTCCAGTCCCATATTTTCATCCCTTCAAGGACCTCTTTCACCTCCATTCTCTATCTTCTTTATTGATTCTGGTGTTTTTGATATTTGGTATTTAGGTTAAATCTAGCTATCTTTTAATTATCAAAATTAGATACCAATGCTTTAAAAAGCTTCTCTCACCCCAAGACCATATAAGTGTTCACTTATCTTTTTTGAGATATTTTATGGTTTAATGCTTCACTATTTAAACTTAATGATTCAGAGAAAGAATTTAATACTTTTTTAGGGGGGCTATCACATCAGTACCAAGCCCTTTCAGTATGTATGTATGTATGTATGTATGTATTCTTCTTCTTAAGAGTTCAGATTTTATTAAACAGGTTACAGAAGAGGTTTAGTTAAAAAAGACCAACTACATCCACATGATCATCAGACTCCTCTGATTCTTCTTTTTTTTAAATGTTGATTTATTTTTGAGAGAGAGCGAGAGCGAGAGTGAGAGTGAATGAGTGGGGGAGGGGCAGAGAGAGGGGGACAGAGGATCTGAACCAGAGCCAAAGTCAGACACTTAATCAACTGAGCCACCCAGGCGCCCCCAGTCTCCTCAGGCTCTTCTTTCTTTGCTTCCACCTCCTTCTCTTCAGATGGGCAGCAGTGGTGGCGGGGCAGGACCTCCTGCGGGTACAACGCCAGCTGCTGGGGCGGGTCCATCAGCTCCAACTTCTCAAAGGACATTTACACCCTCTGCTCTAATGGGGGCATTGACCTTAGCCTTCCTGACCACCACCAGGTCAGGTCATACAGGCTGAGGGCAGGGGAGATGCAGGCCAGCTCGGACACTGAGGTCCTGGGTGGGCGAGTGCCAAGCAGACGCTGCAGGGCGTGCTGCTTTGTGCAGGAAGGGAGGGCCTCACCCCAGCTGCTGCCTTAGCTTGCTTGGAAGGACCCAGTAAAAGAGTTCGGTACTCTTACAAAAAGGCCATTCTCATCACTTATTTGAGATGAACTTTAGAATCACTGTCAAATTCCAGGAAAAATCCAGTTGTAATTTTGTGTGAAATTGCATTACGCTGATTTGGGGAATGTGGGGGAACTGCCATGTTTAGTTTTCAGTCTTTCCATCTAAGAATATGGCCTGTCTCTGCATTTACACAAGCCTTCTTGTACATCCCTCTAAATTAAAATATCCTTGCATTTCTGGAAGAAAGCCTACTTGGTCTTATAGTAGTGTTCCGTCAGTAAACTACTGGATGTGATATGGCAGTAATTTTTTTCAGGGCTCTAACAGCTATATTCACAAGTGAGACTAGTCTATAGTTTTTCTTCTTGGCTTTACAAAATGAGTGGGAAAGGGTTCCAGATTCCCCCATGCCCTGGAACACTTTATAGTGTATAAAAATGATCTTTTCCTTAGAAGATAATTTTTTCTTTGCTTTCTTTATTTAAAAAAAAAAATCGTGGCTAGGGGTGACTGGCTGGCTCAGTCGACTGAGTGTGCCAGTCTTGATTTCGGCTCAGGTCACGATCCCAAGGTGGTGGGATCTAGCCCCCTCTTGGGCTCTGTGCTGAGCGTGGAGCCTGCTTAAGATTTTCTCTTTCTCTCTCTCCCCCCAACCTTCCTCCACAGCTTATGCACACACTCTCTCTCTAAAATTAAAAAAAAAAAAAAAAAAAAAAAGTGGCCTAAATACCGTCCTTAAAAATTTTAAAGAACTTATCCGGAAAAGAGTTGGTCTGGCTTGTTTTTATGGAAATATTTTCATAATCTTTTTCAATTTCTTCCACAATCACTGGACTTTTGAAGTGTTCTCCTCCTCAGAAAATCGAGGCAACTTATATTTTCTACAAAGTTTTTCCTTCCTTTTATTTTGTAAGTAGGCTCCACACCAAACGCAGAGCCCAATGCAGGGCTTGACATCACGACCAGGAGATCAAGACCTGAACTGAGATCAAGAGTTAGAGGCCGCCCAGGCAACCCTACAAAGTTTTCTACTTAATGTTTTCAAGTTTAATAGTCTAAAATCATATTAAATATTTGCTTAAAGTTAAAAAAAATTATATTATTGGCTATATTCATTGTTCTTAACTTTGTGGGCTTTTTCTTTTCTTTTTTTAACGTTTATTTATTTTTGAGACAGATAGAGAATGGGAGCAGGAGAGGGGCAGAGAGGGAGAGACACACAGAATCTGAACCAGGCTCCAGGCTCTGAGCTGTCAGCACAGAGCCTGATGGGAGGCTTGAACTCAGGAACCGTGAGATCATGCCCTGAGCATTAGTTGGATGCTTAACTGACTGAGCCAACTGGGCACCCCCCAGGCTTTTTTTTTTTTTTCTAAATAGATTTCGTTATTACATTTGTCAACTCTTTGTTTATATCAGGGGTCTGTAAACTATAACCTGTGGGTCATATCCTGCCTGCTGCTTGCTTTTATACAGACTGTGGTCTGAGAACTGTCTTCACCTTTTTAAGTGGTTGGAAAAAAATGAAAAGAATAATGCTCATGTTGTGAAACATTATAAGAAATACAAATTTCAGAGTCCATTATAAAGTTGTATTGGAATCCAGGCATACTCATTCAGATGTGCTTTGTCAATTGCTGCTTTGGTGCTACAATGACAGAGCTGTGTGGCTGCAAAGGAGACATGATGGCCTGCAAAGCCTAAAATATTTACTATTTGCCCCTTTACAGGAAAAGTTTGCTGAGCCCTGAGATAAGGAGAACAAAGGCAAAAGAAATGTAGATAAAATTACATTTCCTTACAACTTGCAGCCCATTGACAGGCAGAGTAGGACAATCCTCAAGGAGCCCACAACTGCCTAATGGTAATGCTTTGCTAGAGGCAAAAAGCAAGCAGCCTTAGCGTGATAATAGCCAGACCTCCAGGATTCTGTAAATTTCCTTTAACATTGGAAAATCCTGTCGGAAACTTCCTTTATCTCTAATTTAAAAGTATACAATCAATTTAAAAGTAGTATATAATCAATTCCTCCTCACAATCCCAGTGTAGTTCTTTAAGCCCATGGGTCTTATCCCGTGCTTTAATTAAAAACAAAAACAAAAACAAAAACACACCTTTTTGTGCTGAAAATGTCTCAATTGTTTTTTGACCATTGGTTCCTGGCCCACATCACATCACCCTGGTCTATAGGACACAAGTTTGTTTGTTTTTTAAAAAAAAAAAATTTTTTTTTTAACATTTATTTATTTTTGAGACAGACAGAGAGAGAGAGCATGAACAGGGGAGGGTCAGAGGAAGAGGGAGACATAGAATCTGAAACAGGCTCCAGGCTCTGAGCTGTCAGCACAGAGCCAGACGCGGGGCTCGAACTCACGGACCGTGAGATCATGACCTGAGCTGAAGTCGGACGCCCAACCGACTGAGCCACCCAGGCGCCCCTATAGGACACAAGTTTTGATGTATTATTTTATTGTATTAAAACATTTTTGTTTAACATTTATTCAATTTTGAAAGATGAAGAGAGACAGAGCATGAACAGGGGTGGGGCAGAGAGAGAGGGAGCCACAGAATCTGAAGCAGGTTCCAGACTCTGAGCTGTCAGCACAGAGCCCGACGCGGGACTTGAACTCACAAAACACAAGATCATGACCTCAGCCGAAGTCAGACGCTTGACTGACTGAGCCACCCAGATGCCCCTAAATTATTTTTACTCATTTTGAAAGATTCGTTTAGAGTTTAGCCCATTTATAATTACTTAAAAACTCATTTTACCATCTTTATCATCTTTTTGCTCAGTTAACTTGTTTTTAAAAAATCTCCCAGAGAGGGGCGCCTGGGTGGCGCAGTCAGTTAAGCGTCCGACTTCAGCCAGGTCACCATCTCGGTCCGTGAGTTCGAGCCCCGCGTCAGGCTCTGGGCTGACGGCTCGGAGCCTGTTTCTGATTCTGTGTCTCCCTCTCTCTCTGCCCCTCCCCCGTTCATGCTCTGTCTCTCTCTGTCCCAAAAATAAATAAGAAACGTTGAAAAAGAAAAAAATTTAAAAAAATCTCCCGGAGAATAATAAGGAAGTATACAATCCATTTTAAATTTACTAGAATAACGTTACTACTGTGTGAATCAGTGTTTTTAATTTTAAAAATATAGAAAAACTTCATGGGTGCCTAGGTGAATCTCAGCTCAGGTCTTGATCTCAGGGTATGAGTTCAAGCCCCGTGTTGGTAGGCATGAAGCCTACATAGGGAAAAACAAACAAACAAAAAACCATATAATCTTTATATATATATAAAGAATATATATATATATATAAACTTCTTTATATGTGTGTGGGTGTGGGTGTGTGTGTATATATATATATATATATATATATATATATATATATATATATATACACATATAAAGAAGTTCAAAGAAGAAAGTAGCAATCACCCATATTTCCACTTTCAGAATTGATTACTGTTAAGATTTTGGATTTTTTTGCATTTAGTCATTTTTTTTTTCTATTTTTAAACATCATGTAAATAAGAATAAATTATGCATAAAATATAGAACCTCATAGATAGGGGCACCTGGGTGGCTCAATTGGTTGCTACCCAAAAGTTTATTCTGAACTTATGAAAATTTTTACCCCAAACTTGCTATGTAAATAAAAGCCTGACTATAATGAGATGTCACGCACATGGAGCAAAAAACATTTGGGCTAAGATTGTTTGATGGTGCGGAACAGGCCATGGAGGGAAGTGGATGGAAAACTCCTCTGCCATTCTGGCTCTGGGAGTCAGCCTGCTATTGTCTACCCAGACAAGAGTTTCTACAGTTCTTAGAGCTACTGACATTTCTACCTTTTTTGTCTGTTCTATTAAGTACTTTAGGAGCACGACACAATAAAATCAGGAGTTGGTAACTTTCTGCCATTATAATCTGGAAGCCCCCTATACTATATTTTTATATTTGCAAAAACGGAACTCAATGAAAATAGTATTTTTTAAAATGCCAGGGAATGTACCCAAGGGAAAACAAAATTCTGGAAAAACACTCAACAGATGTATTTTAGAAGGTAGCAATGGCTCAAAGAAGCAAAAGAAAGCAGAGAAGAAAACAGAGACTAGCTTGCAATAGGATTTCCTAGTATTATGGGATGAATCCAATGCTATTTTTGGATGTTCCATGTGCTTCAGGATGGGGAAGAGAGTCTTCCTCCAAAACACCTCTACTGAAATGCCTATACATCATAACACTTGGCAGCTGAATTAAAATTTAGGATAAAAACATGCATACAAAAGGTTGACAAAATTCTAGATTACCTAATATGAGAAGATCAAAAGAACTGAATTGAAAGACAGTATCTGTTAAAATGGAGATAATACGATAGAAATGCTGGAAACACCATCTCTTTTCTAATAGTATCTGTTGTCAATACAGTGTCACTGTGATGCTGGGCACATCCAGTCTCTCCATCTGCCTTAAATAGCCTTATCTATAGGACATGTTTCAGGGAAGCAGGGTGAGGCTGGTCTGTGTGTAGGGGTGGCCCCTAGATTATTGGCCATGCACCAAAGGACCAACAGTTCATGGTAGTATTGTGTGAAAAGTTGTGCTTGGCCAGATCGCTCTCTTGGAAATTTAAAACAGAAGATGGGGGAAATCTGTCAATTGGAAAGGGAAGCGATCGAGTGGCTGAGTCATATGAATAAGACTCTGATATGCTAACTCAACCATAGACCTTCTTTCTGCAGTCTTCTTTGATTACTATTTCATAATAAAGTCCCCCTTAGCAATTGGGTTTTTAAGGTATTTTTACAAACTACAAAGGTATTCTTCACAACTCAGTAAAGTTAGGTGGGATTAAACTAGCCATTTTAGTGAGGTGTCTGGGTGGCTCAGTCGGTTAAGCATCCGACTCTGGATTTCGGCTCAGGTCATGCTCTCACGGTTTTTGAGTTTGAGTCCTGTGTCTGTCTCTGCCCCTCCCTGCTTGTGCTTACTCTCTCCCTTTTTCAAATGAATAAATAAACTTAAAAAAAAAAAAACAAACACCCATAAACTACCCATTTTAGAGATGAGAAAACCGAGGCAGAGTGGAATCAAATAATTTGTTAAGGCCACGTAGCTTCTCAATGCCATAATCACGACAACACGCGGTAGCCAGCGGTGTTTTCCCATCAGACCGCTGATTTGAAGGCTGCCGTTTCCACTCACAGTTCTTTCTCCCCAGATATTAGCTACATCAAGAACAGTACCGTAAGGCAAGAACAGTTTCCCTCCTACCTGTGTGCTGAATGGTGGTGATCGCCTGAGCGTTACAGTGCAGCTGCAGCACGTGTTTCAGCATGGCCACTCCCCAGACATCCAACTCTGAACCCGACCCAGGAGGCACAGCCGCCGCTGGCTTGTAGCAACCGGCTGCTTCAAGTCGCCTGCACAGTGCAGAGACACTTAGAGCACAGAGAAATCTGTGCTCCGGGCTATGGTTTCCAGTATGTGGCAGGAGGTGGAAGACGGCATTGTAATTACTTTCATATTTCCCATTCAGATCACATCCTGGAACTGGGGGCTCGAGCATTTTGCCTTTGTTCTCACTCTCCCCTCCCAGGTCACAAGTGAGTGTTTGCACCAGAGTCTCTCTTTCAGGTGAACATGTGTCTCTGTTCCTAATCTCACCGCAAAGCTTCCTTATGACTTTGCTTGCATCCTCAAATCTAGCTACGAGAGTGGACCTCAGGGCAATGTGGCAGAAGACACCCAGTGTGAGAAGCAGCCCCCCTAGAGAACACTCCACACTATGGTACAGGTCCCAGGCCTGCTGCATACAGTCATGGCTGCAGTATTTGGCATAGCTGCACCCATCACAGGGAACTGTGGCCAAAGTGTGGTCCAAACATCGGTGACAGTAGAGGTCCCCGTTGGTAACCCTGGTATCCCACTTGCTCTCTAGGTGACATAGCGGTGGCATCTCTCCCGGGTGAAGGACGCTCACAAAAGCGTCCTCCTTCACCAAGAGCTCTCCTGGGAGAATATCTTTTGTGGCAACCAAATAGCGGCCTCTTAAAGGGTCTGTGCGTAAGCTGACAGATGACGATGCGCTGGGGACTTGTCCATTCTCTCCCTTTAGGTCCATATCCTCCAAGGCTTTGGTTAGAGCTGCCGGGAAGGTTTCTGTGAGACTCTCCTTTTCTTGTGCCTTCATTTTCAGACGACAAAGGTTTGTCTGCAAAATCTGAAACTGGGCAGCTGTGAGGGTTGGTTTGGCAGCAAAGCTACTTTCAAGATCACTGATGGTCTGGCTCGCCTCCTGTCGTCTCCCCAGGGTCACCAGACATTCGGCCTTACGCAACATCATCTTGGGTTGCAGTCTCTCTGGATACCCGTGCATCTGCGCGCTCATGATGTCTTTAAGACACATCTGCAAACAGAAAGGAGATCCCCAAATGACCCTTGGTCCCTACTTTCAGTGTCTATTGCAAATGGTAACAAAAATCTACAGGAAACTTACGAGATTATTACAGATGCAGCAACTATAACCACGTGCTAATTTCTTTAAATCATATTCTACCGTGTGATGTTTTGAGTGATTAAGTAATACTTGCCGAGGATATTGTGTTTGTCTTATTGAATATTCCTGTTTTGAGGAAGAAAAGTCTTAGACACAGAAGTCAGACAGATCCGCATTCCACTACTGACTGCCTCTTACGAGCTGTGGGACCCTGTGTAAGGAACTTCATTTCAAGTGTCTTGGTGTTCTCATCTGAAAAATAGGGACAACCTCACAGGGTTGTTTTAAGGATGAAATAAGGTAATACACCTAAGGTTGAAAAGAATGCGTGGGGCATCGTATGTGTTCAATGTATGATGATCACTGCTGCAAGAAGGGGATAGAAATAACCAATATAGGGAAAGTTGTGAAGGGTTACATATTACACAAGTTCTTGCAATTGTTGTCCTCAATTGTCCAGGACTTTTTTGCTCAGGGTCTGGAGTTAAATTCTTGCTTGTCTCTTTTAGTTCAAAGGGCAATAGGTATGAACTTGTGAGTATTCAAAAAGTTCTTAAAAAAAATTTTTTTTTTGATGTTTACTTATTTTGAAGAGTGAGAGAGAGAGAGTGAGCAGGGGAGGGCCAGAGAGAGACAGAGACACCGAATCCGAAGCAGGCTCCAGGCTCTGTGCTGCCAGCACAGAACGTGACACCGGGCTCGAATTCATGAGCCGCGAGATCATGACCTGCGCCGAAGTCAGATGCTCAATTGACTGAGCCACCCAGGCGCCCCCAAAAAGTTCTTAATTGTAGGGAATATTTTACATTTCTGTGGTATTCCAAAAAAGGACATGCCAAAATGACGTTTGAGAGCTTGTCCTTAGACCTCAACTAGGGAATGAGAAGAAAGTCGCCCATGTAAAGCCCACTTCCTCATAGGCATACACAGGCATTTCAGAGCAACTTGGACTTGCCCTTTCAAAAGGCATATTGAGGGTGAGCTGCATTATTGAAGGGATAATCTTGAACATGCTCTACTCATTAAAAACAAACAAACAAACAAACAAACAAGTAAATTGTTTGCAAACACTTGGAACCCGAAGTATTATTAGCAACATATCTCACTGCTGATCTCAACACTGAGAACTGCTGACCCACTGGATATAGTCCATGGCCTTGTGCCACGTGCCATGACTCTTTCTTGTCAACCAGTACTGCCCCACATAATCACCTGTGATAGGTAAAATGAATCAGGAGAGAAAAAAATGAATCGGGGAAGAATAAATTTGGGAGGATACCAATTTTCTTCCAATTCAACTGACTGCAGCATGGCCTAGGTTTAGTGCTCTAAGGTAGGAGCAGAGAAGACAGTCTAGTCTTCCAGGGTACCCCCTCCAGATCCTCTCCAATCACACCATGCACCCTGATACTCACTTCATGCTGGCCCAGGTGGAAGAGGGCTGCAGAGCGATTGGCATAACACAGTGAAATGTCTGCAGTGTGAGGCCTTGAATGTGATATTCCCTGCAAAACAATGAACCGGTTAAAAGTATAAATGGGAAATAGCATTAAAAAAAAAATCTCTACACCCAATGTGGGGTTCCAACACACGACTCCGAGATCAAGAGTCATGTGCTATACCGACTGAGCCAGCCAGGCACCCAGAAAACAAGCATTTCTAAAGGTTTTTTTTTTTTCTTTCTTCCAGATAAGGGCTCTGCTATGAAAGATGGTATGAAATTCGGAAAGTTACTGGATCTTTTTGTGCTTCAGCTTCATTTTTAATTATCTCAGAGCAAAGCTGTGAAGATCGAGTGAGGAAATAAATATTCAAAGCACTTTGAAGATAGCAGCATCAAACACCACTTCAGCCACAAACAATCCTAAAGGTAAATGAAAATGGAGGAAAATATTGCAAGCACGATCCTGCACACAACAAAGGGTGAGTGGCACAAATAGAAATTCACAAAAGAAGAAACTCTAATGATACTTATTTCTTAGAAAACAAATAATTTATTTGTGGATAGTAAAATATATGCAAATGAAAGCACACAGGGCTCCTTTCCTTCCACCACCAAATTGGCAAGGAGTAAGAATTATCATAAAGGTAGCATCTCAAATCACTGGAGGAAAAAAAGGGATTATTCAATAAAAGTATTGTGACAAGTAGGGAGAGAAATAAAGTTGGCCCTCTATTTATGATAAACCTTTAATTAGGACAAGTTCTCAATGGATCAAAACCTTAACGTAAAAAATGAAACTCTCAGAGCACTAGAAGAAACTATAGGAAAAATCTAAAGTGATGTTGGAGTGAGGGCTCCCTTTGTAACTATGACACAAAACCCAGAAGTCACAAAAGGTTAATAAATTTGAGTACATAAAATATTTCTTGAGGCACCTGGGTGGCTCAGTCAGTTAAGTGTCTGACTTTGGTTCAGGTCATGATCTCACCGTTTGTGAGTTCAAGCCCCACATCAGGTTCTCTGCTGTCAACGTGGAGCCTGCTTGGGATCCTCTGTCCCCCTCTCTCTGCCCCCCCCCAAAAATAAATAAACACATTAAACAACTATTAAAAAAACACATTTCTTGGGGCGCCTGGGTGGCGCAGTCGGTTAAGCGTCCGACTTCAGCCAGGTCACGATCTCGCGGTCCGTGAGTTCGAGCCCCATGTCGGGCTCTGGGCTGATGGCTCAGAGCCTGGAGCCTGCTCGCGGTCCGTGAGTTCGAGCCCCATGTCGGGCTCTGGGCTGATGGCTCAGAGCCTGGAGCCTGTTTCCGATTCTGTGTCTCCCTCTCTCTCTGCCCCTCCCCCGTTCATGCTCTGTCTCTCTCTGTCCCAAAAATAAATAAACGTTGAAAAAAAAAAAATTAAAAAAAAAAAAACAACACATTTCTTTACAGCAAACCAATAAAAGCAATATCAAAAGGCAAACTTGGAACCGGAAAAAATATCTGTAACTCATGTCACAGGCAAAGGGCTCATTTCTTTACTTTATGATAGTTCCTGCAGATCAATAAGATGATGACCAATAATTCAACAGGAAAATAAGCAAATGATATGAATAGAGAGTTCTAATGGGAAATAGAAATGGCTCATAAACATATGAAAAAACGCTCAGCCTCATTCATAATCAGCAAAATGCAAATTAAAACTCTACTGGACCTTGAAAACATTATGCTAAGCGAAATAAGCCAGAAACAAAAGGACAAATATTGTATGATTCCACTTACGTGAGGTACCTGGAATAGGCAATATCACAGAGACAGAAACAGAACAGCAATTGTCTGGGGTGAGGGGGAGGGAGGTATGGAGAGTTACTGTTTAAGGGGCACAGAGTCGGTTTTGGTTGATGAGAAAGTTCTGGAAATGTATGATGATGGTTGTGATGTGGGAAACAAAGGTAAAAGGAAAAAAATTAAAATTTCCTTACTACTTACTGCCCATTGACATGTCCTTGAGACAGGCCGAGCAACCCTCCTCTAGGAACTCAACTGCCTGGATGCTAATACTTTGCTAAGGGCAAAAGGCTTAGCTTAGCATTAGCCCAACCTCCAGGATCCTGTTAAGTCTTCTTTAACATATAAAAATTCCTTTGGAAACTTCCTTTCTCTCTAATACCCCGAGATATATGTTGGCAATCATCCTCCAAGCTTATGGCCCACTGATACACATCTGAAGGATCTCAAGACTGAGTTTTTACTAAACAATAATAAATTACCTTCTCCTAACAAGAGCTAGCCCCCTCAAGGTCCTGGAAACCTTGCTTCCACACTCCTTAGAGACTTACTCTACCCCTCACCCCCTCCCAACTTGAAGATATATAGTCAAGGGCTCTTCACAACCCTAGTGCAGCTCTTTCTGCCCACGTGTCCTGTCCCTGTGCTTTAATAAAAACCACCCTTATTGCCCTGAAGGTGCTTCAATTCTTTCTTGACCATTTGCTGCAAACCCCAACATTTCCACATCAGTTAAACAGCACTGTAAGTGTACTTAACGCCACTGCATTGTATACTTAAAAATGGTTACAATGGAACATTTTATGTAATGTATATTTTACCAGAGTAAAAAAAGTTTCCATCTGATAAATTGGAAAAAAAAAAAAAACCCAACTATACTGAGAAACCATTTTTTAGCTATCAGATTGGCAAAGATAAATAAAGCCGATAGCACATGGAGTCATCAAAGGAGTGGGAAAATGAGCATTCTCATATGTTGCCAGTGGGAGTATAAGCTGGTCTCATGATTATGAAGGGCAAGTTAGCAACATATATATGTATTTCATATATATATCTGTATCATTTATATCTCCATTAAACCAGCAACTCCTCTTCTAGGAATTTATCCTACAGATATAATCTTTTACCCCAATGCTTAACCGACTGAGCCACCCAGGAGCCCCTCTTTTACCCCAATGATAGGTACAAAATAACATACATGCAAAGTTTCTCAGCATAGAGTTGTTTGAAATAGCCAAAGATAAGGAACAACTTAGATCAATTACATATTGATCTATAAGATGCTGGCTACATAAATTACTACACATCCATATTAGGTAATACCATGCAGCTATAAGAATGAGGAAGCTCTTAATGTTCTGAGGTGGAATGATCTTCAAGATACTATTAAGTGAAAAAAGCATGGGGCTGAACAGTGTATATTTATGTAAAAAGTGTATGTGTGTGGGGGCTCCTGGGTGGCTCAGTTGGTTAAGCGTCCAACTCTTGATTTTGGCTCAGGTCATGATCTAGAGGTTCATGGTATCCAGCCTGGAGTAGGGCTCTGTGCTGACAGTGTGGAGCCTGCTTGGGATTCTCTCTCTCCCTCTCTCTCTGCTCCTCTCCCGCTCGTATGTGTGTAAGCTCTCTCTCTCTCAAAATACATAAACATTTTTAACAAATAAAAATAATTTTGTTTGTTTTTTTTTTTTTTTAAAGTGTATGTGCATGCAGGAATGGGAGATTGTTTGTATTAATTTATATATGCTAAATACCTCTGGAAGACACATTTAACAGTTGCTGGGTTCTGGTGTTAGGTAAAGTGGTGGCCAGGAGACAGAAGAAATAGACTACACTGTGTATATATTCTTGTACCTTTTGAATTTTAACTATGTAGACACATTTCATATTAAAAATAAATAGCTAAAATAATAACAAAATCTTAAAAACTAGTATTGCTGAGGATACAGAGAAATGAACATTCCCATATTCTACTAGAAGGGTTGTTAACTAGTTTTTTCCTAGAGAACAATCCAGCACCAAGTACCAAAGGCTTAGAATAATACATTTAAATTGACTCAGCAAATTCTCTTCTAGGAATTTATCCTAAGGAAGTAATCAGATGCGTAAAAATATTTACATAGAAAGACACTCCTTGTAGCCTTGTGATACCAAGCAATCTGTCAACATTAGGAGATGTTAAATCAAGCATAGTTCTCTGTAATGGAACACTAAACTAGCCATAAAAAAATCATGTGCTAGTGGAAAATTTAATAACACAAGAAAATGGTCACAATAAATTGTTGAGGAAAAAAAGCAGATTACAAAACAGTAAGTGCAGCATTATACCAATTTTGTAAAAGAAAAACATATTTTCAGAGGAAAAAGTGTCGCGATGGATATAAGCAAAAATGTTAACAGTGCCTATCCCTGACTATGTGACTTTTTTACTCCTTATGCTTCTCTATATTTTCCAAGTAACTTACAAAACATAGTACTTTTATAATCAGATAGAAACAACAAATATTATTTAAAAAAAGAGAAAATAGCAGGTTTGTAGAAAACTGCAAAGTACCATAATCCCCAAAATACTAGCTTCATGAAATAGGAAGGCTCATCTCCCTTCACATACAGAGCAAACCTTAATTTTTTGTCTGGTTTCCCTTTTTATTTTACTTGTTTTCCTTGAACAACTTCCCATATGATCACATTTCTGATGCACATGCATAAACTTGAAGAGATTAGCTCTGTAAAAAGGAACTATTAAGCCACTTATCAGTGGATCGTTACTTAATTCTTCAGGAATCACGAATTCACATTATTCAACTAAATACTTTATAACATTACAATTTAGGGCTCTTATCAGTTATAGAGGCTATTGTTAGAAGTCTGAGAGTTGTTGGAAAACTAATTCCAAATGTTAAGCTTAGCCCTGTTAAAGATTCAGAGTAAAGGTGTTTACCCTTCAAATTTACACTCATTCTTTTATTAAAAAAAAAATTTTTTTTAATGTTTATTTATTTTTGAGAGACAGAGTGTGAGTGGAGGAGGGGCAGAGAGAGAGAGAAAGACACAGAATCTGAAAAGGCTCCAGGCTCTGAGCTGTCGGCACAGAGCCCAACATGGGCCTTGAAGATCATGACCTGAGCTGAAGTCAGATGCTTAACCGACTGAGCCACCCAGGTGCCCCTACACTCATTCTTTTAAATATAAAAGATCACAGACGTGGTGAGAAGATTGGTACATTCCTGCTTTAAGCCCATATTTATCTCTTAAAAATTATGGACGGAAGTCTCTCAGGGATCTTGTTTCAGTTTCTATGATGGAAGCAGGACAGTAAAAGCCGCAGATTGTTAAAAGCCACTCTTCCTGATCAAAATCTAGCTCAGTGATGCTTAGTTTTGTTTTTATTTTATTTTATTTTATTTTATTTTATTTTATTTTATTTCATTTCATTTCATTTCATTTCATTTCATTTCATTTCATTTCATTTTTTAAAGTTTATTTATTTCGGGCGCCTGGGTGGCTCAGTTGGTTAAGCATCCAACTTCGGCTCAGGTCATGATCTCATGGTTTGTGAGTCTGAGTCCTGTGTCAGGCTCTGTACTGACAGCTCAGGGCCTGAAGCCTGCTTCAGATTCTGTGTCTCCCTCTTCTCTCTGCCCCTCCCCGACTCATGCTCTCTCTCTCTCTCTCAAATAAATATTAAAAAATAAATATAGGCATACTCATTTAAAAAAAAATTTTTTTTTAACGTTTATTTATTTTTGAGATGGAGAGAGACAGAGCATGAACAGGGGAGGGGCAGAGAGAGAGGGAGACACAGAATCTGAAACAGGCTCCAGGCTCTGAGCTGTCAGCACAGAGCCTGACGCGGGGCTCGAACTCACGGACTGTGAGATCATGACCTGAGCTGAAGTCAGACGCTTAACCAACCAAGCCACCCAGGCACCCCTAGGCATACCTCATTTTAATGTGCTTCACACACATGGCGTTTTTTTTTTTTTATTACAAAGTAAAGGTTTGTGGCAAATCCTGCATTGAGCATGTCTATCAGCACCATTTAATAGCCTTTGCTCACATTGTTCATTGTGTCTCTGTGTTACATTTTGGCAATTCTTGCCATATTTCAAACTTTCATCATTATATTCATTACGATGAGCTGTGATCAGTGATCACGACTTGCTGAAAGCTCAGCTGACAGTTAGCTTTTTTTTTTTGCAATAGAGTACTTTTAATTTAAGGTATGCACATTTTTTTGATATAATGCTATGGCACACTTAGTAGACAATAAATAGTGTAGCGTGAACATAACTGGGAAGCCAAGAAATTCATTTGGCTAGCTTTATTGAGATATTTGCTTCATCGTGGTAGTCATCTCCTAAGTACTGCTGTATCTGTTGACAACTTTCAAAATGGGATTTAAATAGGCCGTGGCAGTTGGGCTTATTTTCCTTTCTAAGTTAACCTAAGTCAAACCGGTTGTAAGCGAACACTGCAGCTGACCAAACACCTAGCTGGCCTCTAAATTGGGACTATCAAGCCAACAGCCTCATCAGTCATTCTGATACAAAGGGCACACAATTCAGTGACAGCTGACAGACCCGGGCAAGGCAGAGCCATGGGTCCAATAAGCCTATTGCTACAGGGTATCTGAGGCAATTCAGGAATAGAAGTTTCTTGATGGAATTTAGGACGCGTATATGCCTTTGTTTTGGCATATAACCAATGGCAGAATTCTGCCAGTTTTCCTTTTCAAATTCAGCTCACAAACTGTAAACAAGGGAACCACTGGCTACACAAGTCAGCAGTAAGGTTCTGTGACCTGAAGAACTATGCATCGCGGAATCGTTGGTAGCCCCTCCTGCTGAGATGCGGTGCCTTACCTTAGAGTACAGCACTGTGGCTCCCATATAATCCTTCTGCTGAAATTTTTTGTTTCCTTCTTCTCTGTAGAAAAGGGGAGCGTTGGGGTCCTTTTCCACCAGGTAGCCTCTAGACAGATTTTGTAAAAACATCTCATCCTCGGGTCTTCATGAAGAAAGAAACAAAACAAAAAAAGCACACATTTGTTATTAAGGGAAGTACCTTAACCACTGCACTTGAAACGTCCTGAGTACCTACCTGCAAAACACTGGGACACATGAGGTTGTCTGTATCGTGTAATGTGAATGGGGGGGGGGGGCGGAAAATCTTATGGCCTCAGAGGCATAGATACCAGAATTTCTATTTAGAGGACAGAATGCTAATTATTTATTTTATAATTACCACCCCCACGATAATGTATCATAAAAAAGCTTAGGTGTGGAGAATAACATAATACATGGTTTTGTAGCAGAGTATTCTCCACCTAAACTGTGTTGAAAATACTTGAGTGAATGGCTGACAGAAGGAGGAAAGAGAGGGGAAGAGGGAGGGAGAGGTAGGGAAAGAGAAAGAGAAAATGAAAATGAATCATAAAGTAAATGTAGTAAAGTATTAACATTTGGGGAATCTGAAAGAAGATACTGAAAAGAAAGTCACAGGCCCCAAATGGTATCACTTGTTAAGGACCCAAGTCAGTAAACCAAGACTTAATACCTAAGCTGACTGCAGTTGCAAGACCCCAGAAATGTAACCTTTAACCTCCAGATAGGAATTTACTGGTCAGCACTAGTAAGTTTACTGACAGACCCCTTCCATTCGCCTTAGGAGAGTGACCTTGCCTAAAACAATGGATTCTTTGCTAATAATTTCCTTTTTCTCCACACTCTCTCTACCTTTATTTTTTTAAGTTTATTTATTTATTTTTAAATATTTATTTACTTGAGAGAGAGAGAGGGAGAGAGGAACAGAGAAAGAGGGAGACAGAGAATCCCAAACAGGCTCCCGCCGTCAGCGAAGAGCCCCACAAGGGGCTAGAAACCACAAACTGTGAGATCACCACCTGAACTAAAACCAAAAGTCAGACGCCCAACCAACCAAGCCACCCAGGCATCCCTAAATGTTTGTTTATTTTAAGACAGAGAGAGAGATAGGGGGAGAGAGAGAGAGAGAGGGAGAATGAATGAGGATCTCAAGCAGGCTCCAAGCTGTCAGCAAGGAGCCCGATGAGGGCTCAGATCTCACGACTGTGAGATCAGGACCATGATATGATGACCCTGAGATCATGACCTGAGCCGAAATCAAGAGTGGGGCACTCAACCGACTGAGCCACCCAGGCACCCACATCCTCCCTACTTTGAGCTGTCAGCGCAGAACTGGGCGAGAGGCTCAAACCCAGGAACTGTGAGATCATGACCTGAGCCAAAGTCGGAGGCTTAGCTGACTGAGCCACCCAGGCGTCACTCTACTTTTAAAAACCTTCCCTTTTCCATAGCCCTTTGGAGCTCCCTTCTACTTGCTAGTTGGGATGCTGCTCAATTCATGAATCAATTAACAAAGCCAACTGGATCATTAAAATTTAGTTGGTTGAGGGGTATTTGACTTAGGCTCAGGTCATGATCTCGCAGTCTATGAGTTTGAGACCCACATCAGTTTCTCTGCTGTCAGAGTGGAGCCTGTTTGGGATCCTGTCTCTCCCTCAATCTGCTCCTCCCCCATGCTCGTGTGTACATGCGTGCTCTCTTTCTCTCAAAAATAAACATTAAAATTTTTTAAAAATAAAAATAAAGTAAAATGAAATAAAATAAAATAAAATAAAATAAAATTTTCTTGGTTGGGGCATCTGGGTGTCTCAGTCGGTTAAGTGTCTGACTCCTGATTTTGGCTCAGGTCATGATCTCACAGTTTGTGAGTTTGAGCCCTGCATGGGCTCTGTGCTGTCAGCTAGGAGCCTGCTTGGTATTCTCTCTCTCAATCTCTCTCTCTCTCTCTCTCTCTCTCTCATAAATACATAAACTTAAAAAAATTTACTTGATTGAATTTTTGTTACTTAACAAAGTATATTACTTTGTTATACTTAATATACTTAACAAAGTATATACTTCTTAAAGGTATATACTTTTTAAAATATACTTAACAAAGTATATTACACAGCAATTATTTGTACTATTTTTACAAATTTTACTGTAAAAATTACTACTACTATTGTAAAATTACTATTTTACAAATAATTCTGAAATTATTTCAACCTGAAAAGGCTAAGTGTCTAACTCTTGGTTTAGGCAGGGGTCATGATCTCATGGTCTGTGAGTTTGAACACTGCATTGGGCTCTGTGTTGACAACGCGAAGCCTGCTTGAGATTCTTTCTCTCTTTCTTGTTCTGCTCCTCTCCTGCTCTCTCTCTCAAAAATAAATTAATAAACATAAAAAACCCCACAAATAAACACACACACTGGCAACGGAGAATACACCATTCTGCCAACAAGGAGAAACAGAATACCCCAGACTCTCTCTTTAACTGTAAAGAAAGTAAAATATGCATAATGTGAAAAATAAAAATTCCCTTTTTAAAAAATTCTTTAGGGGTGTCTATGTGGCTCAGTAGGTTAAGCGTCCAACTTTGGCTCAGGTCATGATCTCACGGTTCATGGATTTGAGCCGTGTCAGGCTCTGTGCTGACAGCTCAGAGCCTGGAGCCTGCTTCAGATTCTGTGTCTCCCTCTCTCTCTGCTCCCCACCCCCCCTTGCTTCTGCTCTGACTTTCTCTCTCAAAAATAAACATTAAAAAAAGTTTTTGTTTATTTTTGGGAGACAAAGAGACAGAGTGGGGGAGGGGCAGAGAGAGAGAGAGAGAGAGAGAGAGAGAGAGAGAGAGACAGAATCTGAAGCAGGCTCCAGGCTCTCAGCCGTCAGCACAGAGCCTGACGTGGGGCTCAAACCCACGAAGCGTGGGATCATGACCTAGGCTGAAGTCAGACGCTCAACCAACTGAGCCACCCAGGTGCCCCCCAATATTTTTTAATTTTTAAAATATGTATTTATTTGAGAGAGTGAGTAAGTAAGCAAGCAAGCATGAGTGGGGGAGGGCAGAGATAGCAGGAGAGAGAGAATCCCAAGCAAGCTCTGTGCTGTCAGTGCAGAGCCTGACGCAGGGCTCAATCTCACAAATCATGAGATCATGACCTGAGCCCACTCAGAAGCTTAACTGACTAAGCCACCCAGGTGCCCTGAAAACTAAAAATTCTCTTAAGCATCCCTTCTCAAAGAAATTGAGATCAGAAGTGTAGAATGTTTTTCAAATTTTTGTTTACAAAGACCCATAATAAGAAATATCTTTTACACCGTGATTCAGTCTGATGTGTCTATGTACAGATGTATTGAAATTTCACAAAACATTATCTTTACTATGTATGAGTTAATATCAAATATTTTATTAGTATTTAGATACAATATAGAAAAATATCAAAATAAATAATATAAAAAGGAAAATTAGAAATTTTAATTAAAAAATTTTAATTTAAAAGGCGTGCTTGCCTGTTCTAAGTTTATTCCAGTCTAAAAACAATACGAGGATAATACCCTATGCGTATCTGGTGAACCATAGAGTCTGTTGTTTTTTTTTCCTGTTTGTTTTTGTTTTGTTTCAAATTAGGGTAAATCTGAAAATCCTAGTTCAAGCAAAAAGATTGTGGTGAATAATAATTATAGCAAAACTCTGCTTGCCTAACAATGGATACTCTTTATCTTAATCCAAAATGATGATAAATTCAGTGTTGTGTAATTGTTCTTTAGTGCAATTAAGAACTAAGCTGCAATAATTCATTCTTTTCTTTAGGCACCAAGTTAACTCAGTAATTGATTCAAAGTTTTGAAAAGCAAATGGATGTTCTTTTTCTTTTTCATATTCCAAATTTTCTTCTGGAATAGTATGATAAAAAATTTGAGGAAGTGAGATAAAACAATTTTTCTTTCTTAAAAAATATATTTATATATATATATATATTTTGAAGATTAAAAAAATTTTTTTAATGTTTATTTATTCTTTGAGAGACAGAGTGTGAGTGGGGGAGGAACAGAGAGAGAGAGAGAGAGAGACACAGAATCTGAAGTAGGCTCCAGGCTCTGAGCTGTCAGCACAGAGCCTGATGTGGGGCTTGAACTCACAAACTGTGAGATCATGACCTGAGCTGAAGTCGGACGCTTGACCCACTGAGCCACCTGGTCACCGCTATTGTTTTCGTTTTTGTTTTTTTGAGAGAGAGTGTTAGAGGGAGAGAGAGAATCTCAAGCAGGCTTCACACCCAGCATGATCCCACAATCCTGAGATCATGACCTGAGGTGAAATCAAGAGTTGGACACTAAACCGACTGAGTCACCCAGGTGCCCCAAAACAAATAATTTTTTTTTTACATTTATTTATTTTTGAGAGACAGAGCACAAGTGGGGGAGGGGCAGAGAGAATGAGAATCTGAAGCAGGCTCTAGGCTCTGAACTGTCAGCGCAGGGCTCGAACTCATAAACCGTGAGATCATGACCTGAGCTGAAGTCAGATGCTCAACCAACTGAGCCACCCAGGTATGCCAAAACAATTTTTCTAATTATTTTTACTGTGGTAAAATACACATGACAAAATTGACACTTTAACTATTTTTAAGTATACAGTTCAGTGGCATTAAGTACATTAACAATATTACGCGATTGTCACCACTATCCATTTCCATAACTTTGTCACAATCCCAAACTGAAAACTCTGTCCTCATTAAAAAATAACTCCTCAGGGGTGCCTGGGCGGCTTAGCGGGTAAAGCATCTGACTTCGGCTCAGGTCATGATCTCATGGTTCGTGAGTTCAAATTCAATGTCAGGCACCCTGCTGTCAGCACAGAGCCTGCTTTGGATCCTCTGTCCCCCCCCTCCCCCCGCCCCTCTCCTGCTTGTGCTCTGTGTGTCTCTAAAAATAAATAAATAAACTTAAAAAAAATAATAATTTGATAACTCCCCATTCCTCCCTCTTCCTAGCCTCTGCTAACCTCTATTCTATGTTCTGTCTCTATGAATGTCTACTCTAGGTAACTCAGATAAGTGGAATCATATAATATTTATCCTTTTTATGCCTAGCTAATTTCACTTAGCATACTGTTCCCAGATTCATCCATGTTGTAGCATGTATCAGAATTTCAATTCCTCTTATGGATGAATAATACTCTATTGTATGTAGATACCACATTTTGTTTATCCATTCATCCGTGGATGGACAACATTTGGGCTGTTTCCATTTCTGGCTATTATGAAAAATACTGCCATGAACACTGGTGTGCAAATATCCGTTTGAGTTCTGTTTTCAATTCTCTGGGGTATCCATGCAGAAGTAGGGTTGCTGGACCGTATATTAATTCTAGTTTTAATTTTTGAGGAATGACACTGGTTTCCATAGTAGCTACACTATTTTACATTCCCACTAGCAGTGCACAAGGCCTCCAGGTTCTCCGCATCCTCACCAACATGAGCTATTTTCTGTTTGTTTGTTTTTTCCTAGTAACCATCCTAATGAATGTGAGGTGGTATCTCACTGTAGTTTGGATTTGCATTTCCCTAGTTATTAGTGATGCTAAGAGCACCTCTCCAGGGGTGCCGGGGTGGCTCAGTCAGTTAAGTGTCTGACTTTGGCTCAGGTCATGATCTTGCGGTTCATGGGTTCGAGCCCCACATCAGGCTCTGTGTTGACGGCTCGGAGCCTGGAGACTGGTTCGGATTCTGTGTCTCCCTCTCTCTCTGCCCCTGCCCCACTCATGTCTGTCTCTCTCTCTCAGAAATAAACATAAAAAAAAAAAAAGAGAGAGCACCTCTCCATGTGCTTGTTGGCTATTGATATATCCTTTTTGGAGAAATCTCTATTCAAATCCTTTGCCCATTAAAAAAAAATTTTTTTTTAACGTTTATTTATTTTTGAGACAGAGAGAGACAGAGCATGAACAGGGGAGGATCAGAGAGAGAGGGAGACACAGAATCTGAAACAGGCTCCAGGCTCTGAGCGGTCAGCACAGAGCCCGACGTGGGGCTTGAACTCACAGACTGTGAGATCATGACCTGAGCTGAAGTTGGACACTTAACCGACTGAGCCACCCAGGCGCCCCTCTTTGCCCATTTTTAAAATCAGGTTGTTTGTTCTCTTGTTGTTGAGTTTTAGGAGTTCTACTTATCAGGTACGTGATTTGCGAATATTTCCTCCCATTATGTGGCTTGCCTTTTTTAAAAAAAATCTTTTATTTTTATTTTTTTAAGTAATCTCTCCACCTAACATAGGGCTCAAACTCACGACACAAGATCAAGAGTCACATGTCCTCTCTACCCACTGAGCCAGCCAGGTGCCCTTCTGTGGGTTGCCTTTTTTACTCTGTTGATATTGTCTTTTTATCCACAAACTGTTTTAATTTTCAAAATTGTCTACTTTTGTTGCCAGTGCCTTTGCTGTTATAGCCTAGAAATCATTGCCAGCCAATGTCATAAGCTTCCACCTTAGGTTTTCTTCTAAAGGTTTTATAATTTTAGCTCTGAAGTTTAGGTCCTTGGGCTATTTTGAGTTAGCTTTTATATATGGTATAAGGTGAAAAGTCTAACTGTGTTTTTTTCATGTGGATGCTAATTAGGGAGCAGACAGAACTGAGTTCCTTCTTCCAGTCTTGCCTTCTGTCTCTGGAGCCCTACTGAGGGCCTCTCATGGAGTCAACTGGCAATGCATCAAGTTCCACAGAGTACAGAGGATTGAGAATGGAGCTGAGAAACAATAGTGTGGTAACTCCCACACGTCTGTATATACATGTTTTTTCTGAGCCATTTGAAGTACAGTCATCATAGAAGTTCACCTCTACGCATTTCAGCAGACCTCTGCTAAGAATAAGAACATTCTAGGGGCGACTGGGTGGCGCAGTCGGTTAAGCGTCTGACTTCAGCCAGGTCACAATCTCGTGGTCCGTGAGTTCGAGCCCCACGTCAGAGCCTGGAGCCTGTTTCCGATTCTGTGTCTCCCTCTCTCTCTGCCCCTCCCCCGTTCATGCTCTGTCTCTGTCCCAAAAATAAATAAACGTTGAAAAAAAAATTAAAAAAAAAAAAAGAATAAGAACATTCTATACCTAAAAAAATTTTTTTGGGGGTGCCTGGGTGGCTCAGTCGGTTGAGCATCCAACTTTGGCTCAGGTCATGATCTTGCGGTGAGTTGGAGCCCCGCATCAGGCTCTGTGCTGACAGCTCAGAGGCTGGAGCCTGCTTTGGATTCTGTGTCTCCCCCTCTCTCTCTGCCCCTCTTCCACTCACACTCTGTCTCTCTCTCTCTCTCTCAAAAATAAACATTAAAAAAAAATTCAAGACCTATTTATGATATAGACAACTTCCTTAAATTAAAAATGGGTATGTACTATAAACCTATGGCAAATGTCCTAAATGGCTGTTACTATTCAATACTGCACTGGAGGTCTAACTAATGTTATAATCAAAAGATAAAATGAGAGGTAAAAATATTGGAAAGGACGATTACCATTTGCAGATATAGCTACTTACCTAAAAATTCCAAGTGAATTGGCATAAAAACAATAAGATATTGTGAAAATACAGTTAGGCAGCTGTAGGATACAAAAATTCCTAGCCTTTATACACCAATCGTCAGAGAATGTAATTGGGCGAAAAAAAAGTCTTATTCACGATAACAATAATCTTACAATAAGGAAGAATAAATCTAAGAGGGAATGTGCAAGACCTATACAAAGAAAATGATAGAACTTTACTTAAGGATATGAAGGAAGCCCTAAGCAAATGGCAAGACATACCTTTTACTTGGAGGAGGAAATTTAACATTGTAAAGGTGTCAAGTCTCCCTAAATGAATCTGTAAGTTCAACACAATCTGCATCAAACATCCAACAACATTTTTTAGAAAGTATTTATTTTCGAGAGAGAGAGAGAGAGCACGTGTGCAAGCGCAGGGGGAGGGGCAGAGAGAGAGAGGGGGACAGAGGATTCGAAGCAGGCTCTTTGACGACAGCACAGAGCCCGACGTGGGGCTCGAACTCACCAACTGTGAGATCACGACCTGAGCTGGAGTCGGACGCCTAACCGACTAGGCCACCAGGCGCCCCTAGCCAAGACATTCTTGAAAAAGAAGAAGTATATGAGTGTGTGGGAACTTGGCCTACCAGACAGCAAAGCCACATCTATACGAGCCTTCCATGCTTTCCAGTGTTCCTTCCTTCCACTTCTGGTAATAAAATCTCAGGGAGGAAACCATTTCTTGTGGCTGAAGGAGGGAAGACCCCAATGTGGCAATAGGGTTGAGCACCGTGCTATAGGCCTGGCCAATCAGAAAGGCCTCATGCTTGTGGTTGAAAGGATGCATCAGGCAGTCAAAATTAGGTGGACTGGAGTCCACAATTAGGTTGATCTAGACCTTTTCTGCCCAAACTCTCAGGAAAGACGGCCTCTTTTCTTGTGGTTGTTAAGCTTGCAGGACGTGTCCAAGGCTACCAGCGTTGATTATGCCCGCCAGGTGTGCAGTTCGTCTGCGAGATGAAGAGCTACAGTCTGATGACATCTGAGCCCCTGGACACAACTCTGCTTGCAAACAGATCTGCCTTGGACATCCTAGTTTCATAGTGCATAAATTTCCTAATGTGAGCTGGGTTTCTGTCACTTGAAACTGAAAGAATTCTAGTATGATACTATAAAGTCACAGTAAAAACCCTTTGGTTTTGACATAGAAATAGAGTCTAGGAACAAATTTGTGGCAAGTGGGAATTCAATTTTTAACGAATATGGCGTTTTGAGGCACTAAGGATATCACGGCCTATTCAATAAATGCCTAGGAAAAATCATCTGGAAAAATGTTAGCACATTCTCTTACATCACATACAAAAAAAAATTCCAGTGCTCGCTTCGGCAGCACATATACTAGAATTGGAACAAAAATAAATTCCAGATGGAGTTTTTTTTTTTTTTTTTAACATTTTTATTTATTTTTGAGACAGAGAGAGACAGAGCATGAATGGGGGAGGGGCAGAGAGAGAAGGAGACACAGAATCGGAAGCAGGCTCCAGGCTCTGAGCCATCAGCCCAGAGCCCGACGCGGGGCTCGAACTCACGGACCGTGAGATCGTGACCTGAGCTGAAGTCGGACGCTCAACCGACTGAGCCACCCAGGCGCCCCCAGATGGAGTTTTGAGTGAAAACTAAAACAAAAAACTACAAAAGGAGTTAGAAGAATATAAAGACTATTTGCAAGACACATAACTCAGAAACCAGAAAAAAAAAAAAAAAGATATAGGTGTATAGAAGTTAAAGCACGCACAATTTATATACAATGCAAAACACTGCAAGTAAAGATAAATAATAGGTTGGGGAAAAACTAGTCACAAATATAGCAAAGAATTATAGGACCAGATTTTTGAAGATCTCTTATAAATTCATAAGAGAAAGACAGACAACTTAGAGGGAAAATAGGCAAAAGACACAAATGAACAGTTTGCATAAGAAATATAAACGGGTTATAACATCAGAAATAATGCATTCTTTCACTAGTAATTAGAAAAATGCAAACAAAACAAAACAAAACAAAAACAAGGCATTTTTGTCCTGAAGTCTGGCAGAATTAAAGACTACTGCTTTCTAGTGCTGGTGTGGATATAGGAAAGTACCGGTAATGTCTTTTTGGAAGACAATTTGTCAGTTTTTTGGAAGACAATTTGTCAGTATTTATCACATTTTAAAATGCCCTGGGTGGCTCTGCCAGTTGAATGTCCAACTTCAGCTCAGATCATGATCTCATGGTTCATGGGTTCGAGCCCTGTATTGGGCTCTGCACTGACAGCTCAGAGGCTGGAGCCTGCTTCAGATTCTGTGTCTCCCTCTCTCTCTGCCCCTCCCCCACTGGCTCTGTCTCTCTCTCACAAAAATAAATAAACATTAAAAACAATAATAAAAAAATAAATAAAATGCTCATAATGACTGATACAGCTATTTATCTTCTAAGAATATATGTGTACAAAAACATACAAAAAAGTTGCTTACTGCAGCATTGTTTGTAACAGTAAAAATGCAACAACTTGGAAATAATGTAATTGCCCCTCAACAGGGAAAAGAATAACTACATTGTGGTATAACTACATAAGCAATATCATGCGGTTGCTAGAAAGATTAAGGTGTGACATCGGAGAAAACCTCCTAGAACAAAGCACATAATATGACAGAATAAAGAAAAAGAAATGTAGATATATCTACAATTGTATGAGAATACACAAAAAGGACCAGAAAATTCCAATAAACTGTGGCTGTTTCTGTAGAATTGAATGAAGAGACGGTAAAGGGGAAACCTTCCCGTTAAACTTCATTAAATACCATTTCAAATACGATGAGAATGCATTTGCATCTTGTCAACATTTATCATAAAGAAAAACAAGTATCAAAAAAAAAAAACCACCCCAAAACAAGTAAAACGCTAATTGTACCTGGTTAGTGCCTGAACTGGCAAGGCTCAACACTGCACTCATCATTTCATTCAACTAAAATCTGAGTGCCCGCTATGTGCCAGACTATCTGCAGTTGTTGGCACAAAGATAAAGACGTTAACACTGAACCTGAAAGGTATGTGTTTATGTATCTGCATGTATATGAGGCTCTCATGTGTGAGTCCTATTGAGCATAAATACGTGCCAGTTGGTGAAGAGCTTTAGACATATTTCCAGATTGACATTCAATCAGTATTTATTAAATGCCTGTTGTTTTGTTTTGTTTTGACACAGCACTGCTCTTGTCTACACAAAGACAAACACAGACAACATCTTTGCCCTCATGGAGTTTATAGTCTATAGTGAAGACAGATGTCAATCAAATGATTACAGGAACCTGGAAAGGAAAGCTACGTGATGTTGTTAATATATGCTGAGCTGGGACTCAGGAGGCTTTCCTGAGGAAAGATCTAGCTGACCCTGAAGGATAAGTAGAACTTAATTAGGGCGCGGAGGAGTAGAGAGAAGCCAGGGAAAGCATTTCAGGCAGAAGAGATACAGGAAGTAAAGGCCACGTGACAAGAAGCACAGTGTACATTAAGAACTGAAAAAAGGTCATGGGGCGCCTGGGTGGCTCAGTCGGTTGAATGTCCGACTTCAGCTCAGGTCACAATCTTGCGGTCCGTGAGTTCGAGCCCTGCGTCGGGCTCTGGGCTGATGGCTCGGAGCCTGGAGCCTGCTTCAGATTCTGTGTCTCCCTCTCTTTCTGCCCCTCCCCCGTTCATGCTCTGTCTGTGTCTCAAAGATAAATGAACGTTGAAAAAAAAAATTAAGAAAAAAGAACTGAAAGAATGTCAACAATATGCTGGAAACAGGAGTGTGGTAAGAGGAGGCCACGGCCATGGGCGATGGGCAGACTGCAATGTCTTACTGGCTACATTAGGTTGAGAATTTTAGTCTTTATTGTAAGAGCGAAAGAAACTCCTGAAAGATTTTAAGTGAGAGCAATATAATCTGATTTGTGTTTTGAAAAAGGATTTCTGTTGTGGTGTAGGAAATAGTTTGGAGGGAGGCAAGTATGCATTTGGGGAACCAGTTGGTAGTATTCTAGCTACTGATAGTAATTTGGATTAGGGAGGTAAAGGGAACGTGTTGGTTTTTTGTCACTGCTGTAACAAATTCCTACAAAATTAGTGGCTTGATACAAACAAAAATGTGTTCTCTCACAGTTCCGACATGGGTCTCAGTAGGCTAAAATCAAGGTGTTGGTAAAGACATGTTGCTTTCTGGCTCCAGGGGAGACTCTGTGGCCTCACCTTTTCCAGTTTCTAGAAGCTGCCTACATTCTTTGGATCGTGGCTCTCTTTCTTTACCTTCAAAACCGGCAATCCTGCATCTCTCTTGACAATTCTTTCATAGTTATATCTCCCTCGGACTCTTCTGCTTCCTTTCTCCACTTTCAAGGATTCTTGTGATTACACTGGGCTAATGGGTAATCCAGGCTACTCGGCCTATCTTAAAGTTGGCTCGTTAGCAACCTTAGTTCCATCTGCAAACTTAATTTATCCTTACCATGTAACCTAACACATTCACAAATTCCAGGAATTAGGATGCAGACAACTTTGGGATGTATTATGTAGTATTATATATACCACACAGGAAAAGAGGGAGATTATCACAGTTTTTTGTTTTGTTTTTTTGAGAGAGGGAGAGCGCATGAGCGGGGGGGGGGGGGGGGGGGGGGGGGGGGGGTAGAGAGAGAGGGAGAATGAATCCCAAGCAGACTCCAGGCTCAGCATGGAGCCCAGTGCAGGGCTCGATCCCATGACCCTGGGATCATGACCTGAGATGAAATTAGGAGTCAGAAGTTAAATCAACTGAGCCACCCAGGCACCTCTTATTATAAATGTTTAAATATTTGTTTTGCGGTTATCCTGGAGATTAAAAAATGAATCCTTGATTTATTTACTATTTTCAGTTAGTACTTTTGCCATTTCCCAAACAATAGAAGAACCTTACAACAATTTACCTCCATTTGCCCATCTTTCCATTTGTACTACTATCATGTGATCATGAGTTCTTATTTTATATTTAATTTAATTATTTTTTAAAACCTTATTTATTATTATTATTTTTTAGTAATCTCTACACCCAATGTAGGTCTTGAATTCACAACCCTGGGATCAAGAGTTGCATGCTCTACTGACTGAGCCAGCAAGACACCCCTCATGAGCTATTTTTTTGTTTTTGTTTTTTTTTAAGATTTTGTTTTTATTTACGTATTTATTTTTTTTTTAAAGATTTTATTTTTAAGTAAATCTACATCCAACATGGGGCTCAAACTTACAACCCCAAGATCAAGAGTCACATGTTCTACCAGCTGAGCCAGCCAGGAGCCCTGTGAGTTGTATTTATCTATTTAAAAAAACAATTTTTTAAAGTTTTTATTTTTAATTAATCACCATACCCAACATGGGGCTCAAACTCACAACCCCGAGATTAAGATTTGCATGTTGCACCAACTGAACCAGCCAGATGCCCCTCCTCGCCATGAGTTATTTTTAAATATAGAATGGTTCATAGGTTCTTAGCTTTAAGAACTGAAATAAGGTAGTGCAATTCACTAAGATAGGGACCACTGGAAGGGACTGTGAGTTTGATTTTGAATATGTTGAATTTTTTTTTTTCAGCGAGAGAGAGAAAGAGTCGGGGGGGGGGGCAGGGGAGAGAAAGAGGCAGAGAGAGAATCCCAAGCAGGCTCCATGCTTAGTGTGGAGACCCACATGGGGCTTGAACTCACAAACCCATGAGATTATGACCTGAGCCAAAATCAAGAGTCAGGCGCTCAACCAACTGAGCCACCCAGTTGCCTCTGGATATGTTTAATTTTAAGTATCTTTGGGACTTTTAAGTAGTCAGCTGGATTTAGAGATTGGAGTCTCAGAAGGGAGGTGAGGGCTGGACATAAAATTTTAAGGATAATCAACATACAGAGGAGTAATTGATGTCATGGGTGTACATGAGACTGTATCAGTTGAGGATACAGAGTGGAAAGGAAAAAGAGCCTAGGTTGGAGTCTTGAGGAACTCCAATAGTAAATGACGAAGCAAACCCTCTTCATTTGTATTCCTTTCTATGCACCAAAACTTCAAATGATTCTTGTGGATTAGGACATCTTGGTGTTAGTAAGCCATATCCAACTACCTTGGGATAACTCTGCTACCATTACTATTTTCATCAATAGTTGTCTATCATTTTTAGAAACTCTGTAAAAGGAATCCACAGATCCCATAAAGATTTAGACATTATTTTTCAAACTGTAGGTCATGACTCAGTGGGTCATGAAATCAGTTTAGTGGGTCTTGATTATTTTTTAAATGAGATAAATAGAAAGGAAAATATCAAGGCACATCATACGCAGTAAGCATTTATACGCTCTACCATGGTGAACTTACCCAGTCTGCAGCTCAAAATACCATGTATGACTCCCAAATTTCTATCTCCAGCCCAGCGCTCTCTCCTAAATGTCATGCTGACTTAGACACCTCCACCTGGATGTCTACTAGACATCTCAAACTGAACTGGGAACCCCTGATCTTCTTTTCCAAAACTGTTCCAAAGCAGTCTTCCCAGGTGATGGTAATTTCATCTTTCTTAGGCCTAAATCCCTAGAGTCACTTTTTACTTCTCTCATCCTCTAATATATCACATTCCATCTTTCAAGGACTGCTATGAAGTCTACTTTCAGAATCCAACCATTTCTCGTCAACCCCACCACCACCACCCTGGTCCAAATTATCATCACCTCATTTTTCACCTGGATTAATGCGACAGCCTCCCAACAGGTTTCTCTAATTCCACCCTTGCTTGTCCTATAGTCTATCCTCAACAGAGTAATCCCTTGAAACAGGAGTTAGCAAACTTTGTCTGTGGAGAGTCTGAGGGTAAATATTTAGGTTTTGTGGGCCAAGAGGTAAAATTGAGGTTCTTACAGAGGTAGCTCTATAAGAAAAGAGAAAACAAATTTCTATAAAATTTTTATTGATACAACTTAAAAAATAATTGAGTATAATGTCTTGTAATACCAGTCTACTTTTTTTTTTAAGTTGGTCCCCCCCCCCCATCCTCTGGCCCCCCTTCCCAAGATCAAGAGTCACAAGTTCTTCTGACTGAGCAGGCCAGGCACCCTGCGTAATATAGGTCTACTAATGAGAATGGATTTTTTTTTTTAATGAATTTTACTTAATTGGGATTCAAAGCCAGTGTTCCCAAATCATCAAATCAACTGTAAATGCTTATCTGTAAAAACCGTTCTTAGTTGATGGTCATATAAAAACAGGCAGTAGGACGGATTTACCCTGCAGGCTGTAGTTTGCTGACCCCTGCTTTAAAAATATAATCAGATCATATCGTTCTCTCAAAACCCTGGGAATTAGTTTTCTACTGTTGGGTAACAAATTACCACAACTTCAGCAACTTAAAACACCCGTTTATTATCCTCACAGTCTGTTGATCAGAAGTGCAGGTGAGTCTGGCTGAGTTCTCTGAATAGGGTTTCACAAGGCTGAAATCAAGCCAGTTCTTTCCAATTGTAAGTCTGAGGCCCTCACTTCCTTGCTGGCTATCAGCCAGGAACTACTCTTAGCTTGAAGAGGCTGCCTGCATTCCTTGTCATGTGGTCCCCTCCATCTTTAAAGTCATTAAAAGCACATGCGTATCTCATGGTTTGAATCTTTTTGATGTTCCTTTATGCTACCAGCTGGGAAAAACGCTCTGCTTTTAAAGGGGTCACCTGATTAGGTCAGACCCACTCAGATAATTGTGTATCAAGGTCAACTGACTTGGGAGTGTTGGGGAGGGGGCATCATCTTTAGAAGTCTGCCTACCACACCTTGCAATAATTTCCTACTCAGAGTAAAAAGAAAAGGCACGTAGGAGGGCCAACATGACTTGTACCACTTGCTGTCCCCCAACCTCCATACATGTCTCATTACCTCTTTGATATTATTTCCTGCTCCTCTCCCTCTGGTTTACTCTGTTCATGCACACTAGTCTTCTTGCTGTTGCTTAAACATGCCAGACACATCCCACCTTGGGATCTCTGTCTGGAGTACTCTTCTCTCAAATATCTAATTTGTTAACTCCTGTATCTCCAAGACTTTGCTCAACTTCCACTTTTTCAATGAGACCATATCTGATCACACTATTTATTCAGAGGTGTTTTTTTTTTTTTTAAGTTTATTCATTTATTTTTCAAAGAGAGAAAGAGTGAACACAAATGGGGGAGGGCCAGAGAGAGACAGGATCCCAAGCAGGTTCCGCACTGTCAGCATAGCACCTGATGAGAGGCTCAAACTCATAAAGTGAGATCATGGCCTGAGCCAAAGTCGGACACTTAACTGACTTAGTCACCCAGGTGCCCCTGATCACACTGTTTAATACCACAACCTGCACTCTCACTCCTGGCACTGCCTATTTCCCTTATCTTGTTCTATTTTCGTTTTTTTTTTTCTACTATATTTAGCACCTTTAACATACTATATCCTTATATGTGCTTATTTATGTTTATTGTCTGTCTCTCCTTGCCACAATTATGCTCCTCAAGGGTAAGGCTCTGTGTCTATTTTGGATTCACTAATGTATTTTTCTTTCTTTCTTTTTAAGTGGTAAGGTTCTTTTCTTTTTTTTTTTCTTTAAGTTTATTTATTTATTTTGAGAGTGAGCATGTGCACGTGGTGGGGGGGCAGAGAGGGAGAGAGAATTCCAAGCAGCCTCTGCACAATCAAGAGTCTGTTGCCTACCTGAATGAGCCACCCAGGCACCCCTGTTTTTAAATTTTATTTATTTAGGGGCGCCTGGGTGGCTCAGTCAGTTAAGCGTCCTACTTCAGCTCAAGTCATGATCTCGCAGTCCGTGAGTTCGAGCCCCGCATGGGGCTCTGTGCTGACAGCTCAGAGCCTGGAGCCTGTTTCAGATTCTGTGTCTCCCTCTTTCTCTCTCCTCCCCCGCTCATGCTCTGTCTCTCTCTTCTCAAAAATAAACGTTAAAAAAATTTTTTTTAATAAATTTTATTTATTTAAAAATAATTTTTAATGGTTATTTATTTTTGAGAGAGAGAGAGAGAGAGAGAGAGAGACAGACAGAACATAAACAGGGGAGGGGCAGAGAGAGAGGGAGACACAGAGTCCAAAGCAGGCTCCAGGCTCCGAGCTGTCAGCACAGAGCCCAGCGCAGGGCTTGAACTCACAAACTGTGAGATCATGACCTGAGCTGAAGTCAGATGCTCAACCGACTGAGCCACCCAGGCCCGCACACCACCCCCCCCCCCTCCTTTTTAAAAGTAAGCTCTACTGCCCAATGTGGAGCTTGAATGACCTTGAGATTCAGAGTCACATGCTCTACTGACTGAGCCAGCCAGGCACCCCTCATTGATGTATTTTTTTGTTCACTAAGCATATAGCACAGTGTCTGACACAAAACAGGTGATCAATAAAAATTCGCTGAATGACGTTTCGGGAAACTCTTGTTGTAATTTTCTGTATACGTATGTATGTACTAGGTTATGATATAAAATAGAATTTCTTATTGAGGATGGTAGTCAAGAGAGTTTGAATATATGACTTCTAAAGTCCTTTCTAAATGTGAGCACTTATAAATTTCTATATGCAGCTAGTAAATCTCCACTATATCTTTTGGGAGATGGCAAAGTTCACAGCCTACTTTCCACAGCACAGCATTGCTTATTGAAACCAAAACACCAAAAAAGCTATCTTGTCTATTCTACAACAGTAGGTTAGGGAAAACTGGAAATAGCAAGAACTGCTGAATGCTCCAAAATGTAAAAAATCTGAACTTAATCCTTCCATGAAAAAGAGATAGAAATTGAGAGAAAATGACAAAAGAGAACATTTTCGAGACCAACATTTCCCTGGGTAAAGCTTTCATTCACTTACTGAAGAAGCAAAGAGGAGTGAAGAAAGATATCGCTCAAAGTCTCTGCGGTAGAGATCGTGACCTGAGTGGACTTCGGGAGCAAAGACCACTTCTGAAATACATACGATTTCCACTCATCCACAGGCAGATCCATCCTACTTTAGGTCTATAAAATGAATAAGAAAATAAAGAATTCAGATTTCTACAAATGCACAATCCTAGAAAAATCAAGATTTCACTCAAGCAAATGGGAAACAACCAAATCAATTCTTGTGGTCTTTTTCTGTACTTTACATGCTGAGGATCTATATTCTCTCACACTGAACATCCTTTTATTCAGAAATATTTATTGAAGGGCTACTTTGTTCCACAAAGGACGCTTGCCTCTTAGACCTCCATCTCCCAAGATGCTCAAGTCAGAAACTGAGACATCCCAGGTTTTTCTTTCTCTCTCCTCAGCAACTATTAAGTTAACAAATGTTTCTATGTATAGTTCAGTTTTTTTCTTTCAATCCCCAGGTCATTCCTTTAGTTCGAGTCCTCACCATCTCTTGTCTGGCGTAACTAGTTTCCATGCCCTCAGTCCCCTACCCGGCTTTCTAAATTCAATTCATCCTTCATATTGAGACAGATGTCCATCCTCTGCCTTAAATTAATCAATGCTCCTCCAAGCATTTAGGGAAGCTCAGTACAAATCCTTCACTATTTGACCTGGGGCTTGTTTTCTTCCTTTTTTTCAAAATTTATTTATTTATTTTGAAAGAGCGAGGAGGCGAGGGGCAGAGATTCCCAAGCAGGTTCAATACCGTCAGCGAGGCGCTTGACAAACGGCTTGAACTCACCAACTGTGAGATAGATCGTGACCTGGGCCAAAATCAAGAGTTAGATGCTTAACTGACTGAGCCACCCAGGCACCCCTACCCCTGGCTCATTTTCTAATGCCTAAGTCATCTTCCTCTGTAACCCACTATCCTGAGCTACTTAAAGCTATCCCCAGCTTGCCAGGCTATTCACCTCTCTAGTTTGTGCACAGTCTTCGCATTCATCCAGGCGCATCCTTATCCTCACTTACAGTCCACCTGACAAACCTGCACACACCCTTCAGGGCTCAGTTTGAATGGCACCTCCTTTGGGAAGCCTTCCCTGATTTTCCATCTGTGATCGCAGCACACTTCGTGTCTCTCCTGAGGCCCATATTATGTCTACATGGAGTGAGGACCCCTCACTGTGGTAACTCCCTGGACAGACCATACTCTCCTCTGAGGGCAGGGACTGGATTCTATTTACCTTCAGAGATCCCCACTGTGCCAAGCTCAAGGTCTAGCACCGGCGGGAGCTCCGCCCTGGGTTGAGAAAGTAGTCAAGTTACTGCTTGACTATGGTCAGCAGCAGGGTTATCAGGGAACAGCTCTCTCTTCCAGTCGGCCCGCCAAAGGCCGAGCCAGGCTTTCCACCAAGAAGCCTCTCGGCAAGCTTCCGGAACTGCACCTCGCGCCCTTGGTTAGCGCTCGCGTCATCCTCCGCGCGCCCCGCGGCCCAGGCCCCGCCCCTAGGCCGCATTGGGAGACTAGGTCCCGAACCAGTGCTCAGGCGTGTCACGTGAGCTGCTCGCAGCTCCTCGGCCAACGCGGTGGCTGCTCCGCCCTTAAGCCCGCCTCCGTGCCCTGCGCATGTCGGAAAGCGGGGGTGGTGCCTGTAGCTCCTTGGCCCAATAGCTTTGGAGCGCGCGGGGCCCCGGGAGTGAAACAGGGGCTGCGGAGGATCCGGAGCGCGGGAGTTGGTGCGGCGAAGGCATGGTGGGCCACCTGAGCGAGGGGGCCATTGCGGTGAGGAGACGCCTGCGGGCCAGCGGGCCGCGGGGTAGCTGTGGGCCCTGGCCGTGTCGGGGTGGAGAAGGAGAGAGAGGCTGGAGGCTATGGGGAGAGAACGCGGGAGAAGATAACGGGGGTGGGACAGGAAACCGTCGGGTGACTCCCTAAAATCATCACCCTCTCTTCGAGGGAGTTTTCCTGTCCTCTTTTAAATATGCCCGTGTTTTTTGTACTTAAGAAAACGAAGCAAAATGAACTTGTTTGTCCTCCATCTCCCTCCTTTGGCTAGTCTCTGTCTCCTCCCCTCCCCTTGTCCACAGCAAACTTCTCGAGAGTTGTCGTTTCAGCACACCTCGGGTTAACCCATTAACAGACTCCAATCCTTCGTTCCCTTCGATCGCTATAGAAAGAACGCTGGCTGAAGTTAACAGTGCCTCCTAGTCGTTAAATTCAACAGCCACTTTTGAGTTTTCAACTTAACCAACAGAGTTCTCAGCAGCGTTTGAGTGTGTTGAGCATTACTTCTTAACTTAATGTTTCGGCTTTTTTGGCTTGGCTTGCCCGATCATTCCTCGTCTTGTTTGCAGGTCCCTCATTGTAGGTTGTTTACTCAAGGTTATGTTCTAGGCCCTCTTCTACCAAGACATACCATTACCATCTATATGTCAGTTGCACACAAGTGTCTTTGTCCGGAACCACCTTTTAAAATTTTTTGTTTATTTATTTTTGAGAGACAGAACGCTAGCGGGAGAGGGGCAGAGAGAGATGGAGGGAGACAGAGAATCCCAAGTAGGCTCTGGGCTGTCAGCACAGAGCCCTGTGCAGGGCTCATGCGGGGCCTGGACTCACAAGTTGTGAGTTGTGACTTAACGAAGAGTAAGTTGCCTAACAGAGCCACCCAGGCACCTCTGGAGCCACCTTTATCTGAAAGACAAACCTCTGTTTTCTGTCTGCCCACCCGATACCTCAAAGAGATTTTAAATTCAACATATCCCAAAGTAGATCCATTATTTTAGTAAGTTGGGGCCTCTTGGTGTTCCCTATAGGGATGAATGGCACCATTATCCACTAAGGTATGCTAGCCCGAAATTGTGGAATCATTCTTCTTGCAGGCTCCCATTACTTTAGGTGTCCAGTCCATCACCAAATTTGGTTTTACCTCCACACATTTCTCTTAAATCCATCTACTTCTCTTTCATCCACTCTGGCATCATCACTTCTTGCCTGGACTACTCACTTCCACCCAGTGTACCCCCCCCCCCCCATTCCCATCATTGCATATTCCCTCTTGTTCTTGCTTCCTTTCCAGCTTTTAAAAAGTTTTTTTTTTTTAATTTTAATTCTAGTGTAGTTAACATACTTCTGTTAGTTTTAGGTGTACAATATAGTGATTCAACAATACTATACATTACTCAGTGCTCATCATGATAAGTGCACTCTTAATCCCCATCATCTATTTCCCCCATCCCCCCACCACCTCCTCTCTGGTAACCGTCAGTTCTCTGTAATTAAGAGCCCGTTTCTTGGTTGTCTCTCTCTCTCTCTTTCTCTTTGTTTCATTTGCTCATTTGTTTTGTTTCTTAAGTTCTACATGAGTGATATCGTATGGTATTTGTCTTTCTCTGACTGACTTATTTCACCTAGCATTATACCGTCTAGCTCCATCCATGTTGCAGATGGCAAGATTTCATTCTTTTTTTATGGCTGAATAATATTCCATCATATATATACGTACCGTATCTTCTTTATCCATTCAATTACCAATGGACACTTGGGCTGTTTCCATAATTTGACCATTGTAAATAATGCTGCAGTAAACATGGGGTTCATATATCCTTTTGAATTAGTGTTTTCATATTTTTTGGGTAACTACCCAGTAGTGCCATTACTGGATCCTAAGGTAGTTCTATTTAAACTTTTTGAGGAACCTCCATACTGTTTTCCATAGTGGCTGCAGCAGTTTGCATTCCCACCAACAGTGCATGAGGATTCCTTTCTCACCTTATCCTCATCCAGGTGTGAGGTAATATCTCATTGTGGTTTTGATTTGCATTAACCTGATGATGAGTAATACTAAGCATTTTTGCGTGTTGTCCATCTGTATGTCTTCCTTGGAGAAACGTCTGTCCATATCTTCTGCCCATTTTTTAATTGGATTATTTGGGTTTTGGTGTTGAGTTTTATCAGTTTTTTATATACTTTGGATACTAAGCCTTTATTGGATGTCATTTGCAAATATCTTCTCCAATTCAGTAGGTTGCCTTTTAGTTTTGTTGTTTCCTTAGCTGGGCAGGAACTTTTTGTTTTGATGTAGTCCCAATAGTTTATTTTTGCTTTTCTTTCTCTTGCCTCATGAGACATAGCCAGCAAGATGTTGCTATGGCCTATGTCAGAGAAAATATTATTTTAAAGTACCTGTGGTTTTTTTTTAAAGTTTATTTATTTATTTTGAGAGAGAGGGAGAACGAGCGGGGGAGGGGAAGAGAGAGAGAGAGAGAGAGGGGGACAGAGGATCTGAAGTCTCTGAGCTGACAGCAGAGAGCCCAACGTGGGGCTTGAACTCATAGACCGGGAGATCATGACCTGAGCCGAAGTTGGACCCTTGACCGACTGAGCCACCCAGGTGCCCCTATTTATTAACTTTTGAGAGGGAGGGAGAGAGATACAACCAGTGGGGGAAGGGGAGATGGGGCAGGGGACACAGAAGATCTGAAGTGGGCTCTATGCCAACAGCAGAGAGCCTGATGCAGGGCTCAGACTCACAGACCATGAGATCATGACCTGAGCTGAAGTCAGATGCTTAACCAACTGAGCCACCCAGACGCCCCAAGAAGAAAAATTCTTTTATTACAGTTTATTTATTTATTTAGAGAGAGTGTGCACTTATGTATGAACTGGAGAGGGGCAGAGAGATCGGGAGAGAGAATACCAAGCAGGCTCCCAGCTGTCAGTGCAGAGCCTGATGTGGGACTTGAACTCACAAACTGAGATCATGACCTAAGCTGAAATCAAGAGTCAGACGCTTAACTGACTGAGCCACCCAGGTAACCCGGCAAAAAAAATTTTTGTGTTTGTGGTGACTGAGTGTGGAGCACCTTTGCCAACTCTGATTATCAGCTAAAGCAAGTAGTATCATTTTAGTTCAAGAGACACAGTCCCTGGGGCGCCTGGGTGGCGCAGTCGGTTGAGCGTCCGACTTCAGCCAGGTCACGATCTCGCCCTCTGTGAGTTCGAGCCCCGCGTCGGGCTCTGGGCAGATGGCTCCGAGCCTGGAGCCTGTTTCCGATTCTGTGTCTCCCTCTCTCTCTGCCCCTCCCCCGTTCATGCTCTGTCTCTCTCTGTCCCAAAAATAAATAAAAACGTTGAAAAAAAAATTAAAAAAAAAAAAAAAGACACAGTCCCAAAGGGTAAGCAACTGACACATAAATAGGAGAGACATTTGGGGCAAGAGCTAACATCATAAAAGAAGAGATTATGCATGTAACTACTGTGGTAAACAGGATAAATAGCATTTGTATCTTAAGTTACTGGGTAATATAAGGAAAGGAGAAGGAAACTAATATTTTTGCCATTTCCATTGTGCCAGATACTTTATGTATAATAGTCAGTACTTACAGTAACCCCATAAGGTAGATTTTTATAATTACCTGCATCTGCACTGAAATGAAAGTGCAGAGAGGTTAAATAATTTGTCAATGGGGTGAAGATTTGGATGGATGTGCCCTTGACTACTACATTCTGTTGGTTTGTAGTTTTTTAAATTTAAGTACAATTGACACACAATATTCTATTAGTTTTAGGTGTTCATCTTAGTGATTTGGTATTTTTATAGGTTAGGAAATGATCCCTATGATAAATCTGGTTACTGTCTGTCACCATACAAAGTTATTACATTGTTACTAAATTCCCTGTGTTGTACATTACATCCCCATGACCCTTTTTTCTTTTTTTAAATCTGGAAGCCTGAACCTCTTAATCCTCTTCACAAATTTCACCCACAGCCCCAATCATTCCTCACTCTTGTAATCAATAGTTTGTTCCCTGTTTCTGTCTGTTTCTATTTTGTATTTTATAGATTCAACATGTAAGTGACATCATGTTATTTGTCTTCTCTGTCAGGCTTATTTCATTTAGCAAAATACTGTCTAGGTCTAATCATGTTGTCACAAATGGCAAAATTTCTTTCTTTTTTATGGTTGAGTAATATTCCTGTGTGTGTGTGTGTGTGTGTGTGTGTGTGTGTGTGTGTGTGTGTCTATGTCTGTATCTTTGTTCATCTATTTATGGACATGTGGTTTCCTTCCTTCCTTATCTTTGCTATTGTAAATAATGCTTTTTGAACATAATGGTGCATATGTCTTTTTGAATTGGTATTTTTATTTTCTTCAGGTACCTACCCAGAAGTGGAATTGCTGGGTCATATGGTAGTTTGATTTTTATTTTTTTGATGGGCCTCCACACTGTTTTCTGTTTTGACTGCACCAATTTACATTCCCCACCAACAGTGTACCAGAGTTCCCTTTAGTCCACACCTTTGCCAACACTTCATATTTTTTGTCTTTTTGATAGTAGCCAATCTGTGATTTTGATTTGCGTTCCCATGATGATTAGTGATGTTGAGGATCCTATGTATCTATTGGCCATCTCTATGTCTTTGGGAAAGTGTCTATTCTAAAGTCTTTTGCCCATTTAAAAAAAATTTTTTTTCAACGTTTATTTATTTGTGGGACAGAGAGAGACAGAGCATGAACGGGGGAAGGGCAGAGAGAGAGGGAGACACAGAATCGGAAACAGGCTCCAGGCTCTGAGCCATCAGCCCAGAGCCCGACGCGGGGCTCGAACTCACGGACCGCGAGATCATGACCTGGCTGAAGTCGGACGCTTAACCGACTGCGCCACCCAGGCGCCCCATTTTGCCCATTTTTTAATTGGGTTGTTGCTTTGTATTTTTTTTAATGTTTTTAAAATTTATTTTGAGAGACACAGACACACAGACACACACAGCGGGAGGGTGGGGGGTTGGGTGGAGAGAGAGAATCCCAAGCAGGCTCCAACCCAGCATGGAGCCCAGTGTGAGGTTGGATACTACAAACTGCGAGATCATGACCTGAGCCAGAATCAAAGAGTTGGATTATCAATGTACTGAGCCAAGGTGTCCCGAGGCAATTTTATTTTAAATGCACATATCATGTTATATGTCCCAGAAGATTTAATCTTATATGCACTATTTATGATGACACAAATTAAACAGTAATAAGTTAGTATATGCATGTGGTTTTTATTATTTTTTAAAATTTACATCCAAGTTAGCATATAGTGCAATCATGATTTCAGGAGTAGATTACAAGGATTCATTCCCTATGTATAACACCCAGTGCTCATCTCAACAAGTGTCTTCCTTAATGCCCCTTGCCCATTTAGCCCATCCCCCAACCCCTCTAGCAACCTTTAGTTTGTTCTTTGTATTTAAGAGTCTCTTATGTTTTGTCCCCCTTCTTGTTTTTATATTATTTTTGCTTCCCTTCCCTTATGTTCATCTGTTGTTTTTTTTTTTTTTAATGTTTATTTATATTCAAGAGAGAGACAGAGTGAGTGTGGGGGAGGGAGGGATAGAGAGAGAGGGAGACACAGAATCCAAAGCAGGCTCCAGGCTCCAGGCTCCAAGCTGTCAGCACAGGGCCTGATGCAGCGCTCGAACTCACAAACTGTGAGATCATGACCTGAGCTGAAGTCGGACGCTTAACCGACCGAGCCACCTGGGTGCCCCTCATCTGTTTTGTATCTTAAATTCCATATGAATGAAGTCATGATATTTGTCTTTTTCTGACTAATTTTGCTTAGCATAATACCCTCTAGTTCCATCCACATAGTTGCACATGGCAAGATTTTGTTCTTTTTGATTGCTGGGTAATACTCCATTGTATATATATACCACATCATCTTTATCAAAATTCTTCTGTCGATGGACATTGGGCTCTTTCCATACTTTGTTGTCGATAGCACTACTATAAACATTGGGGTACATGTGCCCCTTCAAAACAGCATACCTGTATCCCTGGGATAAATACCTACTAGTGCAATTGCTGGGTCGTGGGGTAATTCTATTTTTAAATTTTTGAGGCACCTCCATACTGTTTTCCAGAGTGGCTGCACCAGTTTGCATTCCCACCAGCAGTGGAAAAGAGATCCTCTTTCTCTGCATCCTCGCCAACATCTGTTGTTGCCTGAGTTGTTAATGTGAACCATTCTGACAGGTGTGAGGTGGTATCTTATTGTGGTTTTAATTTGTATTTCCCTCATAATGAGTGATATTGAACCTTTTTTCATGTGTTAGCCGTCTGGATGTCTTCTTTGGAGAAGTGTCTATTCATGTCTTTTGCCCATTTCTTCACTGGATTATATGTGTTTTGGGTGTTGAGTTTGATAAGTTCTTTATAGGTTCTGGATACTAACCCTTTATCTGATATGTCGTTTGCAAATATCTTCTCCTATTCTGGTGGTTGCCTTTTAGTTTTGCTGATTGTTTCCTTCGCTGTGCAGAAGCTTTTTATTTTGATGAGGTCTCAGTAGTTCATTTTTGCTTTTGTTTCCCTTGCCTCTGGAGACGTGTTGAGTAAGAAGTTGCTGTGGCCAAGATCAAAGAGGTTTTTGCGTGCTTTCTCCTTGAGGATTTTGATGGCTTCCTGTCTTACATTTGTCTTTCATCTATTTTGAGTTTATTTTTGTGTATGGTTTAAGAAAGTGGTCCAGGTTCATTTTTCTGCATGTTGCTGTCCAGTTTTCCCAGCACCATTTGCTGAAGAGACTGTATTCCATTGTATATTCTTCCCTGTTTTGTGAAAGATCAGTTGGCCATACATTTGTGGGTCCATTTCTGGGTTCTGTATTCTGTTCTATTGATCTGAGTGTCTGTTTTTGTGCCAGTTTCATACTGTCTTGATGATTACAGCTTTGTAATACATCTTGAAGTCCGGGATTATGATGCCTCCAGCTTTGGTTTTCTTTTTCAGGATTGATTTGGCTATTTGGGGTCTTTTTTGGTTCCATACAAATTTTAGGATTGTTTGCTCTAGCTCTGTGAAGAATGCTGGTGTTATTTTGATAGTGATTGCATTGAATATGTAGATTGCTTTGGGCAGTATCGACATTTTAACAATATTTTTTCTTCCAATCAGTGAGCATGAAATATTTTCCATTTTTTGGTATCTTCAATTTCTTTCATAAGCTGTCTATAGTTTTCAGTGTATAGATTTTTCTCCTCTTTGGTTAGGTTTATTCCTAGGTATTTTTGTGGGTTTTGGTGTAATTGTAAATGGGATCAATTCCTTGATTTCTCTTTCTGCTGCTTCATTATTAGTGTATAGAAATGCAACCGATTTCTCTGCATTGATTTTATATCCTGCAACTTTGCTGAATTCATGGATTAGTTCTGGCAATTTTTTGGTGGAATCTTTGGGTTTTCCACATAGGGTGTCATGTCTTCTGTGAAGGTGAAAGTTTGACTTCCTCCTGGCCAATTTGGATGCCTTTTATTTCTTTGTGTTGTCTGACTGCTGAGGCCAGGACTTCGAATACTGTGTTGAATAACAGTGGCAAGAGTGGACATCCCTGTCATGTTCCTGACCTTAGGGGGAGAGCTCTCAGTTTTTCCCTATGGAGGATAATATTAGCGGTGGGTCTTTTGTATATGGCTTTTATGATCTTGAGGTATGATCCTTCTATCCCTACTTTCTTAAGGGTTTTTATTAAGAAAGGATGCTGTATTTTGTCAAATGCTTTCTCTTTATCTACTGAGAGGATCATGTGGTTCCTGTCCTTTCTTTTATTAATGTGATGTATCACATTGATTGATTTGCAGATATTGAACCAGCCCTGCGTCCCAGGTATAAATCCCACTTGATCGTGGTGAATAATTCTTTTAATGTGTTGTTGGATCTGGCTGGCTAGTACCTTGTTGAGGATTTTTGCATCCCTGTTCATCAGGGAAATTTTTCTGTAGTTCTCCTTTTTAGTGGGGTCTTTGTCTGGTTTTGGAATCAGGTAATGCTGGCCTCATGGAATGAGTTTGGAAGTTTTCCTTCCATTTCTATTTTCTGGAGCAGCTTCAAAAGAATAGGTCTTACCTTTCTTTACATGGTTGATGGAATTCCCCTGGAAAGCTATCTGGCCCTGGACTCTTGTTTATTTGGGAGATTTTTGATTACTAATTCAGTTTCTTTACCGGTTATGGGTCTGTTCAGATTTGCGATTTCTTCCTGTTTCAGTTTTGGTAGTTTATATGTTTCTAGGAATTTGTCCATTTCTTCCAGATTGCTCAATTTATTGGCATATAATTGCTTATAATATTCTCTCATATTATTGTTTGTCTTTCTGCCGTGTTGTGATCTCTCCTCTTTCATTCTTGATTTTATTTATTTGGGTCCTTTCCTTTTTCTTTTTGATCAAACTGGCTAGGGTTTATCAATTTTGTTAATTCTTTGAAAGAACCAGCTTCTGGTTTCATTGATCTATTCTACATTTTTGGTTTTGATATCATTGATTTCTGCTCTAATCTTTACTATTTCCTGTCTTCTGCTGGCTTTGGGTTTTATTTGCTGTTCTTTTTCTAGCTCTTTAAAATGTAAAATTAGGTTGTATACCTGAGACCTCTATTCTTTTTTAGGAAGGCCTGGATTGCTGTATACCTCCCTCTTATGACTGCCTTTGCTGCGTCCCAGAGGTTTTGGGCTGCGGTGTTACCATTTTCATTGTCTTCCATGTACTTCTTAATTTCCTCTTTAACTTCTTGGCTAACCCATTCATTATTTAGTAGGATGTTCTTTAATCTCCAAGTATTTGTTGTCTTTCCGAATTTTTTATTGTGGTTGATTTTGAGTTTCATAGCATTGTGGTCTGGAAATATGCATGGTATGATCTCAATCTTTTTGTACTTGTTAAGGGCTGATTTGTGTCCCAGTATGTGATCTGTTCTGGAGAATATTCCGTGTGCACTCAAGAAAAATGCGTATTCTACTGCTTTAGGATGAAATGTTCTGAATATATCTGTTAAGTCCATCTGGTCCGGTGTGTCATTCAGAGCCATTGTTTCCTTGTTGATTTTCTGCTTATATGATCTGTCCATTGCTATAAGTGGGGTGTTGAAGTCCCCTATTATTATGGTATTATTGTCAATGAGTTTATGTTTCTGATTCATTGGTTTATATATTTGGGAGTTCCATGTCGGGGGCATAAATGTTTGTAGTTGTTAGATCTTCTTGGTGGATAGACTCCTTAATTGTAATGTAATGCCCTTCTTCATCTCTTGTTACAGTCTTTATTTTATTTTATTTTTTTTAAATTTTTTTTCAACGTTTTTTATTTATTTTTGGGACAGAGAGAGACAGAGCATGAATGGGGGAGGGGCAGAGAGAGAGGGAGACACAGAATCGGAAGCAGGCTCCAGGCTCCGAGCCATCAGCCCAGAGCCTGATGCGGGGCTCGAACTCACGGACCATGAGATCGTGACCTGGCTGAAGTCGGACGCTTAACCGACTGCGCCACCCAGGCGCCCTGGTCTTTATTTTAAAATCTAGATTATCTGATACAAGTATGGCTATTTGGCTTTCTTTTGGCAACCATTAGTATGATAGATGGTTCTCCATCTGAAGATACTTTTTTTTTTCCTTTTTTTCTTTTTTTTCTTTTTTTTCTTTTAATTTTATTTTTTATTTTTTTAAAATTTACATCCCAATTCGTTAGCATGTAGTGCAACAGTGATTTCAGGAGTAGATTCCTTAGTGCCCCTTTGAAGATACTTTCAATCTGGAGGTGTCTTTAGGTCTAAAATGGGTTTCTTGTAAACAATATAGAGATGGATCTTGTTTTCTTATCCATTCTGTTACTTTTGATTGGAGCATTTAGAGCATTGGCATTTACAGTGAGTACTGAAAGATATGAATTTGCTGCCATTGTGTTGCCTGTGGAGTTGGGAGTTTCTGGTGGTGTTCTCTGGTCCTTTCTAGTCTTTGTTGCTTTTGGTCCTTTTTGTTTTGTTTCATCTTTTCTCCCCTCAGAGAGTCCTCCTGGAAATTTCTTGCAGAGCTGGTTTAGTGGTCACAAACTCCTTTAGTGTTTGTTTGTCTGGGAAACTCTTTATCTCTCCTATTTTGAATGACAGCCTTGCTGGATAGAGAATTCTTGGCTGCGTATTTTTCCAATTCAGCACGTTGAATATATCCTGCCATTCCTTTCTGGCCTGCCAACTTTTTGTGGATAGGTCTGCTGCAAACCTGATCTGTCTTCCCTTACAGGTTAAGGACTTTTTTTCCCTTGCCACTTTTGTAATTCTTTCCTTGCCTGTGTGTTTTGCGAATTTGACTATGATATGCCTTGTTGATGGTTGGTTTTGTTGAATCTAAATGGTAGCTCTCTGTATCTCCTGGATTTTTGATGTCTGTCTCTTTCCCCAGGTTGGGAAAGTTTTCTGCTATGATTTCATGCATGTGGTTTTTAAATGAAATAGAACAGGAAGGTGTTTGATGAAATTATTGATGTTTGGCCCCACCCTGCCCCAGTTCTGTTCCCTAGAAACTTTTAAAAATTCAAACTGTATTGAAATTCAGTGTGATTTACACACCATAGAACTGTGATATGTATAATAAATATATATAACAAAGCTCAAGATGTGTGCAGTTTGACAAGCTTTGGCAAATTCCCCATCTCGTAATGCCAACCTAGGCAAACCAGAGTTTTAACTTCTGTTTTTTATCTTTATAGGTTAGTTTTAACTATCCTACAATTTTTTTTTTAGTGTTTATTTTTGAGAGACACAGTGTGAGCAGGGGAGGGGCAGAGAGAGAGGGAGACACAGAATCCAAAGCAGGCTGCAGTCTCTGAACTGTCAGCACAGAGCCTGATGCGGGGCTCAAACTCGTGAGCTAAAGTTGGACGCTTAACCAACTGAGCCACCCAGGCACCCCTAGTTTTAACTGTTCTATTTTTTTTTTTTTAAGTTTATTCATTTTTGAGAGAGACAGAGCAAGCAGGGAAGGGGCAGAGAGAGAGAATCTCAAGCAGGCTCTGCACTGTCAGCACAGAGCCCAATGCGGGGATCAAACCCACGAAATGCAAGACCATGACCTGAGCCAAAACCAAGAGTCGGACGCCTAACTGACTGAGCCACCCAGGTGCCCCTTGACTATTCTAAAACTTCATATAAACTTGTGTCTGGCTTCTTTGTCTAGCAAAATGTTTTTTGAGATTTATCCATGTTGTTTCAATAGTTTGAGCCTTTTTTTGCCTTTTATTGTGAATAATCAATTTGTTTAATTTACCTGTTGTTAAACATTTGGGTTATTTTCATTTTTTGGCCATTACGAACGAAGATGCTGTGAACATTCACATACAAATCTTTTTGTAGAAATATATTTTTATTTCTCTGGGATAAATACTTAGGAATGTAATTGCTGAGTTACATGTTCAGTGAATGTTCATAAGAAATTGCTAGACTTCTCTAAATCGATTGTGAGAATTCTAGTTGCTCCATATCTTTGCCAACACTTAATTTTGTCAGTCTTTTTAAGTTTAACCATCCTAGTGAATGTGTAGTTTTATTTTGTAGTGGAATATAGATCTGTGTTTTTTCTCTTAGAACGACTTTGTTTTTTTCTGTCCGGTAAACCTAATGACATCATAAGATGAGTTCAAAAGTGTTCTCTTCTATTTCTTGACAGTTTATGCAAGATTAGTATTTTTTTCTTTATTAAAAAAATATATTTATTTATTTTGAGAGAGAGAGAGAGCACACGAGCAGGGGAGGGGCAGAGAGAGAGAGAACCCCAAGCAGGTTCTGTGCTGTCAGCCCAGAGTCTGATGTGGGGCTCGATCTCAAGAACCATGAGATCATGACCTGAGCCAAAATCAAGAGCTTGGTGCTTAACTGACTGAGCCACCCAGGAAACCTCCCCCCACTTTTTTTTTTTAGTAGGCTTTATGCCAAACATGGGGTTTCAGCTCATGACCCTGAGATCAAGACCAGAGCTGAGATCAAATTGGATGCTTAACCCACTGAACTACCCATACACCCCCTCCGTTGGAATATTTTAAATTATAAAATCAGGTTTTTTTTAATGGATATGGTACTGTCTAGATTCTCTAGACAGTATGTATGTCAGTTTTGATAATTTGTGTTTTTCAAGGGACTTAGCCATTTTATCTTTTTCATAAAGTTGTTCCTAATATTCCATTATCTCTTGTATATATAATCTAACGTATATGATATATAGTGATGCACTTTTCATTTCTGATATTGAGAATATTTGTTTCTTTTTCTTGGCCAGACTAGCTAGAGGTTTATCAATTTTATTGATATTTTCAAAGAACCAGCTTTTAGTTCAATTGTTTTTTCCTGTTGTTTATCCATTTTCTATTTTGTTGATTTTTTGCTCTTTTATTATTTCCTTCCTTCTGTGTGCTTGAGTTTAGTTTATTCTTTTCTGGCTTCTTCTGGTAGAAGGTTATATAATTGATTTTGGATTTTTTTCTTCTCTAAGCATTAAAGCTGTAATTTTCCCTTGAAGCATTACTCTAGCAAATCCTATAAGTTTAGATAGATTGTATTTTCATTTTCATTCTGTTAATAATACTTTCTAATTTCTCTTGTGATTTCTTTCTCAATAGATGGGTTATTAAAGAAGTTTATTGTTCACGGGGCACCTGGCTGGCTCAGTAGGTAGAGCATGCGACTCTTGATCTCGGGGTTGTGAGTTTGAGCCCCACGTTGGATTAAAAAAAAAATAGAAGTTTACTGCTTAGTTCCCAAGTATTTGGAAATTTTGTAGATATCCTATTGTTAGGATTTTTAGTTTCATTCCAGTGTGGTCAGATAACGTGCTCTCTGAATTCAGTCTTTTAACATTCATTGAGACTTGTTATATTGCCCAACTTATGGAACCTTGATGAAAATGTTCCGGGGCACTTAAAAGAATGTTTATTCTGCAATTGTTAGATGATCTAATTAGGTCAAGTTGGTTAATAGTTTAATCTTTTATGTTCTTCTACATATTTTTTTTTATCTCTTTGCTTTTTCCATCCTGAGGGAAGGAAGTTGAGACCACCAATTATAATGATGGACTTGTCTATTTCTCTTAACTCTGTAGATTTTTGCTTCATGTCTTTTGAAACTTTGTTATTAGGTGTATATATTTATCATTGTTGTGCCTTCTTCAGGAATCAACCCCATTATTAGGAAATGTCCTTTTTTATCCCTGGTAATATTCTTTGTCCTGAAGCCTTCTTTGCCTGCCAGTAATGATGCAGCTTTTTCCAGTGTTTAATTTTTAACCTGTGTCTTTATATTTGAAGTGCAGTTCTTGTAGACAGCAGATAGTTGGATCTTATTCATTTTGACAATTTTTGCCTTTTACTTGGAGTACTTGAACCATTTGTACTTAGTATAGTTACGTGTTTGGGTGTAAGTTTTTTGTTTTGTTACTTGTTTTCTCTTTGTCCCATCTGTTGGTTGTTGTTGTTTTGTTGTTTAGCTTTTCCTGACTTGTGGATTATTTGAGTATTTTTTATGATTTGAATTGATTTCCACTATTGATTTATGAGCTATACTTTTTTTAAGGAGTGCTTTAGAGCAGTTCATCTTAGTTTGGACAAACCATTACAAAACACTTTTTTTTTCTTCAAGTTCTGTTGTTCTAAGTATTTGCTTCACCAAATGTGGGGCTTGAACTCACAACGCCGCGATCAAGAGTCACATGCTCTTCCAACTGAGTCAGTCAGGCGCCCCTATTACAAAATACTGTAGACTGGATGGTGTAGACAACAGATTGGTTTCTCACAACTCCAGAGGTTGGGAAACCCAAGATTGAGGTGTCAGCAGATTCATTTCTGGGTGAGGGCTGTGTTTCTGGCTTGCAGCTACCATCTCACCATGTGCCCACATTACCTCTTCTTTGTATATGGGAAGAGAGAGCTCTGGTGTCTCTCTCCTTTTTTTTTTTTTTTTTTATGTCTGTTTATTTTGAGAGAGAGAGAGAGAGAGAGAGAGCGAGCGCATGTGTGTGCGTGCAAGCTGGGGAGGGGCAGAGAGAGAGAGGGAGAGAAACCCAAGCAGGCTCTGTGCTGACACCCCTGCTGCCATGCCCAAATGACTGAGCCACCCAGGTGCCCCAAGGTGTCTCTTCTTCTAAGGGCATGAATTCCAATGTGGGGGCTCCACCTTCCTGACCTTATTAAAACAAATTACCTCCAAAGGCCCCACCTTCTAATGTCATCACATTGGGGGTTTGGGCTTCAACATGAATTTGGGGAGGTGGGACACAAATAGTCTAAAACATGGTGGTTCTCTTCTTGTTTTTTTATAATTTTTCATTTCTTCATTTTATTTATTTTGAGAAACAGAGACAGAGCACAAGTAGGGGAGGGGCAGAGAGAGGGAGAGAATCCCAAATGGGCTCTGCACTATCATCGCAGAGCCCTATGAGGGATTCAATCCCACAAACCTTGAGATCGTGACCTCAGCCAAAATCGAGAGTCAGATGCTTAACTGACTGAGCCACCCAGGAGCCCCTCTCTCTCTTTTTTAATTGAAGTATGGTTGATACACAATGTTATATTAATGTTTTAGGTGTACAGCACAGCAATTGGACAAGTCTACATGTTATGCTGTACTCACCATTGAATGTTTTGATCTTAGAATACTTTTCTTTGATGTTTTAATGTTTAGCGTGCACAAGCGCGATGGGGGTGTGGGGGGCAGAGGCAGGAGGGGACAGAGGATCTGAAGCGGGCTCCTGCAGGGCTCTAACTCAGTGAACTGCAAGATCATGACCTGAGCAGAAGTCAGATGCATAACTGACTGAGCCACCAGCCCGTCACTTTATTTATTTTTTGAGAAAAGATTTACTCAGTTCCAAAGTTTGAATAACCAGTTTGTCATTTGGCCTTTCAAGTAAAAATGATGTTTTGTGAAAAAAGTGGCTAGTTCAACTCACAGCTCAAACAGTTGCACAAGTGGTGACAGCCAGTACTCCAGTATGTGGCAGAAGTACTTTTTGCCTACTTCCCATGTTGTTCCACAGAATATTTAAAATTTTCTGTAAAGAATATGGAGTTGTTTTGGCTGGTTGTTGATTGATTGACTTGCAAATCAGCTGATCCCTTGGAGATTGGAATGGGTCCAGAATAGCTTTTACTTTGGATCTAGTTTAGTCCTGTTTCTGAAGCATGACCTTTCTGGGGTTTCTACTGAAAGCAGCAGGTGTTTATTGAGTTTTCTGCACTCAGGCTGGTGAGAGCTCAGCTGTGTTCTAGCCTGTGTGAGCTCCACTCATTTTTCAGTTTATAGCTAATACTTAATCTTTGCCTGGCCGTGTGGGGTCTCATTTTGTGTATCTACAACTTAGAAGTCAGCCAGAGACTCCTGGGAACCGCTGTGTGGGTTATTGAGGCTCTAACTCTGGGTAGCTTGTCATCTCTGGTATTCTGCATCCACGAAATCCAACTAAGTTGCCTCCCTGAACTCTGTGCTCAGTAGGACTGCCACGTTCTTCTTGGGTTCCCTGTCCACGCTGTGATCCAAGAGTGCCTCCGTGCAGAAAGCCAGGAGGATTGTAGTGTTCCCCTCATTCGTTTCTCTTTTTTTCAGGGACCACAGTCTTGCTCTGCCTGTTGTCTAGTATTTGAAAGGTTTATGTATTTTTGTCCAGTTTTTTCGTTGGTGGTGCTGTTTATTTCAGCATGGGCAAGAGCAGAGGTCAGAGAACCAGTATTCACTGCTGTTGGTTTTTTTCTGATGATTACCTTTATTTATTTTTTTAAATTTCTTAAACGGATTTTTTACTTTTTTATTTATAAGTAGGCTCTAGGGCCAATGTGGGGCTCAAACTCACGACCCTGAGATCAAGAGTTGCATGTTCCACCGACTGAACCAGCCAGGGACCCCTCTGATGGTTACCTTTAAATGGTGGCTTTTTAAAAACAAACTAAAAACCTGATTGGTGGTCTTTTTTTTTGTAGATACTATTTTCATAATTGCTAATAGAGACATGAGATTTAAAATCAAACGGTTTTGGGTGCTTAGGTGGCTCAGTCAGTTGAGCGTCCGACTCTTGATCTTAGCTTAGGTCTTGATCTCAGGATTGTGAATTCAAGTCCCCCATTGGGCTCTGTGCTGGGCGTGAAGCTTACTTAAAAAAAAAAATGCGGGGCGCCTGGGTGGCGCAGTCGGTTAAGCGTCCGACTTCAGCCAGGTCACGATCTCGCAGTCCGTGAGTTCGAGCCCCCGTGTCAGGCTCTGGGCTGATGGCTCAGAGCCTGGAGCCTGTTTCCGATTCTGTGTCTCCCTCTCTCTCTGCCCCTCCCCCGTTCATGCTCTGTCTCTCTCTGTCGCAAAAATAAATAAACGTTGAAAAAAAAAATTTAAAAAAAAATGCAAAAGATATAAAAATTGGATCCAGTGTGAGGTCTGCCTCCCACCTACGGCCCTACTTGCCAGTTCTCTCAAAAGACGCAACCAATGTTACATACACATCTCTTTAAGGCTGCATAATATTGTTTTAAAGATTTCCCATACTTACCTAATTATTATTTTTTTTATTTTTCCATTTATTTATTTATTTTTGAGAGACAGAGAGGGAAGTGGGGGATGGGCAGAGAGAGAAGGAGACACAGAATCCGAAGCAAGCTCCAGGCTATCAGCACAGAGCCTGACACGGGGCTCGAACTCACAAACCGCGAGATCACGACCTGAGCTGAAGTCAGACGCGCACTCAGGCGCCCCTCTAATTGTCTATTAATGGGCCCTCTAGGCAAATTAATGTGCTGTTCTGAATAATGAGCACAAATGTGATGCCTGTATTTTGGATGCAGTAATTGTATTCTTGTTAAGCCAAGTATTGCACTTTTATGCTTTTATGATTTTATCCAAGTGATAAAACTTTACTAGATTTTCAGATGACATGCTCCAAAAAGTCTCTTTAATAATGTTATCTGTGGTTTATTACAAATACCAAACTGTAAAAATATGTCAGATTTGGTCATAATTTGAATGTAATCTCATTCTGTGTTTACTCTTTCAGGCCATAATGCAACAGGGAGACACTTCCATAAAACCTGTCCTCCAGGTCATTGTGAGTACCTGTGTATGTTTTATGTCAAACATTTTAACAACTTCTATGTAATTATACATTACGTTTGATGAAGCACATGTCGATTTCATGTCCATTTTAGGAAATTCTCTCCCTCATCGCAAAAAATAGGCCTGTCCTGTAGTAACTGCAGGAGAGCAGCTAGGGCTGGGTTTTTTTCTTCTTCAATATAAGTTAGCCAGAGTTAGACTTGGGGGTTTAGATTTGAGCCTTCGCCTTTCTATTCTTGCCACGATTGATGGAGGCTGTAGTGCTACACATCATTAGTATTGCCTCGTTACTTTTTTCTCCCTGCCCTGAGGTTTGTCTTTCTTAAATCTGCCTTATATGGGCCTACAATGAATGTGTCTGCTTAAAATTCTTCATTAACCCTATCATTCATTTAAAATTAAAAAAATTTTTTTTTTAATGTTTGTTTATTTTTGAAAGAGAGAGACAGAGTGTGAGTGGTGGGGGAGGGGCAGAGAGAGAGGGAGACAGAATCTGAAGCAGGCTCCAGGCTCTGAGCTGTCAGCACAGAGCCCGACGCGGGGCTCAGCCATGAGATCATGACCTGAGCCAAAGTCGGACACTCAACCGACTGAGCCACCCAGGCGCCCCCATTTAAGGGTTTTCCAAAAATTTTTTTTAAGTTTATTTATTTATTTTTGAGAGAGGGAGACAGAATGAGCAGGGGAGGGGCAGAGAGAGAGGGAGAGAATCCCAAGCAAGCTGCGCACTCTCAGCATGGAGCCCGATGCAGGGCTTGAACCCACAAACCGTGAGATCATGACCTGAGCCAAAGCCAAGAGTTGGATGCTTGACTGACTGAGCCACCCAAGTACTCCAAAGGTGTTTCAAATTTTAGTGGGAATTTAAAAAATGAATAGAAGCAGAATCCTGGATCATTCTGTGGATTCTGAGTCAGTAGGCCTGGTGATCTCCTTGTGACTCCCAGACTCGCTGCTGGTCATCATAAGGCTCCGTTTCTGTATTTCACTTCCTGTGGAGAGCAGCTTCTGATTTCCTGTAAGTTGTGATAAATGCCTTGGCTGTGCCCCCATGTCATGTGCACACATCTCTTATATCTCTTTGCCTCTGTCTCCACCACACTTGTAAGCCCCTTCAGGGCAAGGATTTTTTGGGTTTTTTTGTTTTGTATTTTTAACATGTTTTCTACACAGCACCTTGCATTGTTAGGTGCCTTATCATTTTTTTTTTTAATTGATTTTCAATTAAATTTGAGCTGGGGAGAGAGAACACGAGTATTGGCAACTCATTTTATTCTCATCTGTGTTGTGCTTAATAATGTTAGAGAGAAGCTGGTGGGAAAATCATCATATCCAAGTTTCTTTTGCTTGGACGTAGGTGTCAGGAGAATGGGCAAGCAGTTCAGTGTTTGCTGAAATAATCACAGACCCACTCTCCTGCCACTTAGATGTAATTATCTCTGGGGACTGGGGAGACAGTCTGTCTAATGAATCATGTTTTCTATCTTAGAACATCCGTCCCATCACTACAGGGAATAGTCCACCCCGTTATCGACTGCTTATGAGTGATGGATTGAACACTCTCTCCTGTGAGTATGATGTATAAATCCAGGAATTTGTATTTAAATAATAAAAGCACATCCAGCACTTTGATTGCAATAATTTGTGGCATTTCAGAAGTGTACATTTGCCTGACCGTGCACTTCATTCAGACAGAATTGCAGCCGGCAGAGAGCATTCTAACAATAGACTGGATCTAGTGGAAAGCTGCCACTTGGCTTAATTAATTTTCTCTAACTGGTGCTCTGTTTTCTTTGATTAATTTCCCTCAGGATGATATTGACATTTAGTGAATATAATGGGTTAGCTGTCCTATACTTGCCTTTTTAGGCTTTTATTTCAGTGTTGGAAACTTCACAAGCAAGAAAGACAGTTTTCAGAATATGTGCTTGCTATCTCTAGTCACAAGGTGAAGAACGTAGAAAAGATTTTTTTAGTCTTCATCATGAGACCTGAATGATGGAAAAAATGATTCTGGGCAATTTAAGAAATACTTACATTTCAGAGTAGCAGCAGATGTTTAATGCATAGTAAATCATACTGTTTTTCACTGTGCAGAATCTGAATAGTTTTAGTTTCAGAAACATTCAAGGCATTGTTTTTCTTGGCTAGTCCACGTGTGATCAGTGCTAGTTCAGATTGTTATGACTGAAATGTTGTGGGAACTAAAGAAATCTTTGTGCTTTTCAGCTTTCATGTTGGCAACACAGTTGAACCATCTCGTTGAGGGAGAACAATTGTCTAGCAACTGTATTTGCCAGATTAACCGATTTATTGTTAACACTCTGAAAGATGGAAGGTATGTGGTGGGTTATTTTTGCTTTTTAGAGTTTTCTTTGGTTTTATTGTGTTTTGGAATGGGGACTAATTTTTGAACAGAGAAGTCCTTTGGATTCCAAAATTCACTTAGGAATTTCAAAAAGACAATGATGAGCTTCCAGCTAAGAGTTTACAGCTATTGAGATTTGAACTCGGGTGACTAAAACATGGCACCAAAGGGAGAGAAATATGGAAACAAATTGGAAATTTCAAAGCAGGAGATTAAAGCCAAACACAGAACTCTTATTTCTAATCTCTTCAGAAGCCCTGTTTTTAGCATTCTCTTTTAAAGCATCTTTTAATGAAAAGGGGTCACTTATAAAGAGCAAAAGAGGTGTATTTAATTATGTAACACTGCTCCTTTTCTACAACCTTGAATCTTTCATCGTAAATTATTCAGCCAATACAGAGCATGGTGAGGACTTACAGATGCTACACGCTAGAGGTGCAGCGGTGAGCACACTGTTAACCGTTGCTAAAATAGGACCTTTTTGTTGGGGAGAGGCTTTTAAGGTCTTTATTTTCAGTCACAGAACACATGAGAAACAAATATGGCAAGCATTCCCATCTTAAGGGTATGTCAGTGTATGTTACAATAGTATTATCTGTACATTTCCAAGTAACTTTTGCTTTATATTTGTTTGCTATATCATTGTCCTTCTTTTAACTTTCAACTTCTGTTCTTAATCTTGGGTGTCTTTTATAAATAGTGTATACTTTTATTTATTTACTTTTTAATTTTTATTAAAAAATATTTTTTAAATGTTTTATTATTTTGAGAGAGAGAGAGAGTATGCACAAGCAGGGGAGGGGCAGGGAGAAGGAGAGACAGAATCCCAACCAGGCTCTGTGCCATCAGCACAGAGCCTGATGTGGGGCTCGAATTCATGAACTGTGAGATCATGACTGCGCCGAGATCAAGAGTCCAACACTTAACCGACTGCACCACCCAGGCGCCCCAGCAGCATATAGTTTTAGAAATCATTTAAAAAAAAAAATTTTTTTTTAATGTTTTATTTATTTTTGAGACAGAGAGAGACAGAGCATGAACGGGGGAGGGTCAGAGAGAGAGGGAGACACAGAATCTGAAGCAGGCTCCAGGCTCTGAGCTGTCAACACAGAGCCCAACATGGGGCTCGAACTCACGGACCGTGAGATCATGACCTGAGCTGAAGTCAGACGCTCAACCGACTGAGCCATCCAGGCACCCCTAGAAATCATTTTGAGATTTAGTTGGTGAGTTTATTCTGCTTAACTTATTATTGATTTTTTCTAATTTTTGTGTTTTCACCATGTTTTTTGCTTTATTTTTTTCTTGGCCTTGGATTGATTGGATTTTTCCTTAATCCTCTTTTTTGCCTCTGCTGGTTTGAGAGACATTCTATTTGTGCTGTGTTTTTGTTTGTTTGGTTTGTTTGTTTTTTGTGGGTACTCTCACATTTAAAAAAAATCCTGGGGGCACCTGGGTGGCTCAGTCAGTTGAGTGTCCGACTTCAGTTCAGGTCATGATCTCATGGTTCATGTGTTCAAGCCCCGCATCCGGCTCTGTACTGACAGCTTGCTCGGAGCCTGGAGCCTGCTTTGGATTCTGTGTCTCCTCTCTGCCCCTCCCCCGCTCGCACTTTGTCTCTCAAAAATAAATGTAAAAAAAAAAAAAAATTAAAAATCCATATGTAAATTAACAGAAATTCTAAAATAGGTCAGTATTTTTACCATCCTCTCAAATAAAACAAAGGTCTCAAAATGATCTGTGTTTAGTGTTCAATTTTGTTTTTATTTCTTCTGATTAGCATTCTCTACACAGACAGCCATTACTTATATTTACCCATAGTTTGTTAGCTCCCGTTTGTCTCCTTCATCATACTCCTTCCTTTTTAGTTCAGTTCTCATTTTCCTGAAGAATATCTTTGAGCAGCTCTTATGGAGAAAGTTTGTGAATGATAAAAATCTGTCATCTAAAAATGTCTGTTGCTGGACTCGTGGCTGGCTCACTCGGTAGAATGTGTGACTCTTGATCTCAGGGTCATGAGTTTGAACCCCACTTTGAGTGTAGAGATTACTTAAACAAAGACATAAAATTAAAAAAATAAAAATGTCTGTTTCACTCTCAGTTTAACTAAGTATAGAATTCTAGGTTGACAATTAACTTAGTTGCTGTTACTATTTTCACCCTGATATAATTTTGTGTTCTTGTCCTGGTGCTTTGAAAAAAAAAATTTTTTTTTAATGTTTATATTTATTTTTGAGACAGAGAGAGACAGAGCATGAGCAGGGGAGGGGCAGAGAGAGAGGGAGACACAGAATCCGAAGCAGGCTACAGGTTCTGAGCTATCATCTCAGAGCCTGACACGGGGCTCGAACCCATGAACCATAAGATCATGACCTGAGCCGAAGTCGAACACTCAACTGAGTGAGCCACCCAGGCGCCCCTTGTCCTGGTGCTTTGTAAAAAAGACTTTTGTCATACGTACATTATAAAATTCACATAAATAAAAATAACTGTAATCCCACTGCCTAGAAGTAACTATTAGTAACATTTTGTTGTAATCCTTCCAGAATTTTTCTGTAAACATGAGTACTTATAAATTTGTATTTTCCTTAAAAAAAACTTTATAATATAGTTTTATAAAATTCTTTTTTAAGTTTATGGTTGTTGTTTTACATGTTCCTAGATAAACCTCTATGTCATATATTACTTAGCATGTCATTGTATAAGTTTAATTTAGTTAACATTTAATATTACACAGTATTTCACTATTTAAAGTTTTTCACCAGTGTTCCTTAGAATATATTTGTAGCTCTTTGTGTATTCAGATTTTTAGAGAAGACGATCATTTTAATAAAAACAACACACAGAATCACCAATTCAAGCAATGCAAAAGAAGGTACAAAGAAGGGGAAAAATGGTCTAAAGTTGATACAACCTAGAAATAACTATATTATGATTTAATGAGCATCATTCCAAAAATCTCACCATGCATATTTATCAATAATTGGTGACTCGATGGAAATCATCTTGGTAGTGGAATGACAATATAAACACTGTTACTGCTCTCTTCCTTCCTATATAATTGGGTCCAAAGCCATTAGGTGGGGTCAAGCAAGGTAGGTGTTTACAAGGGAGGGGTGGTGGTGGTGGTGGTCTGGAACCAGGTATTAGCCCAAACAAAGTGAGGAGGGGGTCTTTGTGGGCTGGACAGGGTGCTGGAGCCCCAGCAGGTAAGGAGAACACACACGAGGGGAGAATGGCTGCGGCCCAGAATGGGTTGTCGGAGCCTGAGTAGGGTGAGGCAAGAGTCTGTGTGGCCGTTGGATCCTGAGCAAGGGATGAAGCCATCTGGGAGTGTGGGGGTCAGGGGACAGCAGCATGTTGTTGGAGACTGGGTGGGATAAGGAGGGAGGCCAAGCAGAATAAGGAGGGGGTCTGCAAGAAGTGGTGATAGCCCAGCATGAGTGTCAGAACCAATGGGGAGAGGAGGGTGCTTGTTTGTAATGGGATGGTGGTAATCTTAGAACTAGGTATGGAACTTGAGCATCGGGAGGAGGATGTCCGTGGGTGCAGCAGTGGCAGGTGGTGACATATGAGGGGAATTGATTTAATAAATATGTTGAGGGCAGTGAGAGCTAGCCAAGGGAGAAATCTGTGATTCTGGATTGGAACTGGAGGTTTCAGAGTGAACTCAACGTTTTTGATAGGTAGATGTAGATACAGATATAGATAATTAGTTTGGGGTTTTAAAGTTCTATTTTATTGGGTCGCCTGGGTGGCTCAGTTGGTTAAGCATCCAACTTTGGCTCAGGGCATGATCTCACAGTCTGTGAGTTCGAGCCCCGCTTTGGGCTCTGTGCTGACAGCTCAGAGCCTGGAGCCTGCTTCAGATTCTGTGTTCTCCCTTTCTCTCTGCTCCTCCCCCACTCACAGTCTATCTGTCTCTCAAAAATAAAATAAAAACATAAAAAAATTGATAAAAGAAAAAGTTCTATTTTATTTTATTTTTATTTTATTGTTATTCAATTTATTTAAACTAAAACCAAAAACAGTTCTCCCATTTCTCCCACCCCCTTCCCCTTGCCTCTAACAACCACCAATCAGTTTGTTCTTTGTATCTATGAGCTTATTTCCACATATGAGAGATCATATGGTAATTGCCTTTCTTTGTCTGACTTAGCATAATGCCTTGGAAGCCCATCCGTGTTTTCACAAATGGCAAGATCCTCCTTTTCTTTAAATGGCTGAATAATAGAGTGTGTGTGGTGTGTGTGTGTGTGTGTGTGTGTGTGTGTGTGTACCACAGTTTGTTTATGCATTTATCTATTGGTGGACACTTAGGTTGTTTCCGTATCTTGGCTGTTATAAATAGTGCTGCAGTGAACATGGGGGTGTAGTTATCTTTTCAAGTTACTACTTTTGTTTTCTTTGGATAAATGCCCATAAGTGGAATTGCTGGATCATATGGTAGTTCTAGTTTTAACTTTTTGAGGAGCTTCCATAGTGGCTGCACCAATTTACATTTTCACCAACAGCTGTACGAGGGTTCCCTTTTCTCCATATTCTCGCCAACACTTGTTATTTCTAGTCTTTTTGATAATTGCTATTCTGACAGATATGAATGAGGTGATGTCTTATTGTGGTTTTGATTTATATTTCCCTGATTCATGAAGTAGAGTATCTTTTCCTGTATCTCTTGTCTAGGTATGTCTTCTTTTGAAAACTGTCTCTTCACATCTGGTTGGTGTAGGAGTATACATATATTGTGCAGTGTGTGTGTGTGTGTGTGTGTGTCTGTCTGTCTGTCTGTCTGTCTGTCTTGCCTAGGTCTGTCTACCAAGAGAGCTTTGGAGCAGCGACAGCACAATAGCTGTGAGCCCACTTAGCACATCTTGGTTTCTGAATGCCAAAAAGAACCAAGGCTCCTTGGAGGATGGCTTGTTATGGGCTTGGAAATTATAAGTCGAGCCTGGACTATCTTAATGTGTCAGTTGGTAAGGAAGTGCTCAAAGGGAGAGGGGACCCTGTCAAAAGGCTGGCAGAAATCTTACACTTGCCAATCTAAGATAATTTATAAACCACAATAAAAGTGCAAACAGATTGCAACCTGTTGAATAAAATAGGAGTTCGTAAGTCTGTACTGAATAAATGAATACATGGGGGGAAGATAAAGGTTCTTCTTAACATAGAATGCCATCTAATAAATGTAGAAGGAATGATGGAATAGTCGCCATTTGGTAATCATCACAATATTAGTTCATGCAGGAAACATCAATGGGTGCTTTGACTGCTCTAACAAATTAACACAAACTTAGTGGTTGAAAACAACAGAAATTATTCCCCCTGGAGGTTGGAAGTTGAAATCAGTTTCACTGGGCTGAGATCCTGGTGTTGACAGGGGCATGCTCCCTCTGGAAGCTGTCTGGAAGAATCCATTCTTTCCCTCTTCCAGCTTCTGGTGGTTGTTAGAATTCCTTGGCTTTTTGCTGCATCAGCCCAGTCTCTGCCTCCATGGTCACATTGCCTTCTGTCTGTTTCAGATCTGCCTCCCTCTTAAAGGGTACATGCCATTCCTTTTAGGGCTCATCTGAGGATTCAGGAATAATCTTGCCATTTCAGTCATTAACTTCATCACATTTGCAAAGTCCTTTGTTGTCCCGCTCACAGGTTTCAGGGGTTACGACGTGGATATCTTTTGGTGTGGGGGATTCAGTCTACCGCAGATGCTGAAACAAGTGGTGAAAGTTTGCAGAGTGACAAGTTTTTTTATGGGGTTAAAGTACTTCCCCACAACATAATTACTAATTGTAAATGGAACAGAGGCAACTTCATAGTGGAGGAACCTGGCAGACAGTACCTTGTTCCAGTGATTAAGGTTAACATTACCAGTAATGGGACAAATAGAAATCATGTATTACCTGATAAGATGCAATGAGAATAACACAGCATCACTAATAGTATATTTTTGCGAAAGATACACAATCTATATCTAATCATGAAGAAACCTCAGGTAAATTAAGGGATATTCTACAAAATAAGTGACCTCTGATTTTCAAATCTCAAGCATGAAAGTAAAAAAATTGTGTACACTGAAAGACTGTTCCAGATTGAAGGAGTCTTAAGAGATTTGATAATTAAATATAACAAGTGATCCTGGTCTGGATTATTAAGGACATGATTTAGACAGTTGATAAAACTTAAATAGGTTCTGTGGATTATAGAAAAATTCTTTCATTATGTTTCAAGTTCAGTGACTTAACCAGGCTGTCTTTTTTTTTTTAATGTTTATTTTTGAAAGAGCAGAAACAGCATGAGTGGGGAGGGGCAGAGAGAGGGAGATACAGAACTTGAAGCAGGCTGCAGGCTCCAAGCTGTCAGCACAGAGCCCGATGTGGGACTGGAACTCATAAACTGTGAGATGACCTGAGCTGAAGTAGGATGCTTAACCGCTTAACTGACTGAGCCATCCACGTGCCCTTTAACCAGGCTGTGTCTTAATGTCCATTGTTCTTCCTTTTTTTTTTTTTTTTTTCTTTCCTGGTCCATGGTATGCCCTTTCAGTCTGCAGATTTATTTCTTTTCAATTAAATCTTTCTGTGTGTTATTCCTTAATGCTGTTTTCTATTTCATTTGGTTCTAGTTTTTATTTACATTGTGGATAACTGTCTTCCCTTTGTGTCTTCAGTTTGTTTTAGTTTATTTTCTAATGCATATGTTGGATTAAGTCAAGATTTTCCAACATACTAGTAGTTCAGTTTTTAGCTTTCTCCTTGCTGTCTCTTGGTGTTTATAATCTTTAAGTGTTAGATGTATAATAGTATTACTTTTGTTCTGTTTTTGTCTTAAGTTCCTTTTTCTTCTCAATCTCTCATCTCATCTTTTGAGTTTTATTTTATTGAATTCTTAGTCTTATTTTCCAAATCTCTCTTGGGAAGTATTATTCCCTTTCTTGGCTTATGCTTTCTTCTAGATTGGATTCTCTAATTGTCTCTGCCTTTTTCGTTCCTCGTATTTTTATACATTTTTGCATGTTGCATTGTTGCCATGTCATTTCTTTTTATCTTTTTCATGCTTAACGTGGATGGTTCTGTCAGACTTCATATTCGTTCCGACATAGTTTAAGCTGGATACATCTCTTTGCCAACCTTCCCACTTGGGATCTATTATCTTCCACTCCAGGCTACCTTTGAGTGCTCGAGTGGTTCTTTTTATCCACTTTTCTGTCCTCTGGGGTATGGTTATGGGAGAAGATGGAGTGCGGTGCTGGGGTTGAGTGCAACAACTTAGGCTTGGTTCTCTACAGTCAGGGATAGAGTTTCAGTCCCACGGGCTTTGCTTCTTTCTACCATCTCACGATGGTGGCATGTCTTGTACTCTTTCCTGCCTCTGTTGACAATCTGTGTCCATACATCCCAGCTTATTTACCCCTTATTTTTTGATGGACATTTAGCTTTATTCCAAACTGGGCTTTAGCAATCATCCTTGCAAAAGATGAACACATCTTTATGTGTTCATGCTATTACTTCTGAAGAGCAGTTTGCTTGAGTTAGTGTTGTGGGGGTCAAACGACGTCTCTTAACAGAAAATATACCAATTAATACACCCAGTAACTTTGTGTAAGAGTGCTTCTGAATAAACAAATCCAAGGAAGGAAGGAAAGGAAGGATCCCCTTAACCTTGTCAACATATTGGATACTACTAATTTTTTTTAAATGCTTATTTTTGAAAGAGAGACACAGTGCGAGGGGGGGAGGGACAGAGAGACAGAGACAGAATCCAAAGCAGGCTCCAGGCTCTGAGCTGTCAGCACAGAGCCCGACGTGGGGCTCGAATTCACAAGCTGTGAGATCATGACCTGAGCCAAAGTCAGATACTTAACCAACTGAGCCACCCAGGTGCCTGTATGCTACTAATTTTTTAAAATAATTGTTAATTATCATTACTTTAATTTACATTTCCATATTCATGAGTCAAATGTCTTTTCAGGTACTTGTTTATTCTTTGTAGTTCTTTTCTGAATAGCTTTTTATATATGTACTTTGTGCATGTTTTTGTTTCCTGGGAGATCTTTGTAAACCAGGGATATCAACTATTTTTTAGCTGTTTCAAATATTTTATCCCACTTTATCATAACTTGCTTATGGTGTCTTGTGATACAGCATTTAAAACTATTTTTAATTTTTTTAATTTTTAAAAATTTTAGAGCAGGGAAGGGGCAGAGGGAGAGGGAGAGAGAGAATCTCAAGCAGTCGCCACGCCTGGCACAAAGCCTTACACGAGGCTTGAACTTGTGAACCGTGGGATCATGACCTGAGCTGAAATCAAGAGTGGGACACTTAACCAGCTGAGCCACCCAGGTGCCCCAGTAAATAAACTTTACAAAAAAAAAAAAAAGAAGTGATATTTGAGATGAGAGCAAAAAATGAGTACTAGCTGATGGCAGAATGAGAGAAGGTCATCACAGTCAGTGAGCAGCATATACAAAGGCTTTGTGGCAGGAGAGAGGGTGGCAAGAGAAAACATGGCATATACCAGGAATTGAAAGCAAACAGAACTGCTGGAGAGCAGTGTTTCTGGGAAGCGGTATGAGATGAACTAGAAAGAGATTAGCAAGACCAGATCACACAGAGCCTGTAGGGCATGTGAAAGGTTTTAGTTTTGGGCTAAGATTCTTGGGAAGTTATTGAAAGGTTTTAATTAGAGTTAAAGATAGGTAAAAGAACTATAAGTTCTTAGATCATAATTACATTAAAAATAGCTACAGTTGTAATGGTTTTCACTGGGAAAAGGTAATTGTTTAGATGGGTATATGTTTCTGAAAACAAATCATCTGTTGTTGTGCCATATATTACTGTGTTTAATCTAAATTCTGATTGTGTCATTTACTCCTTGATGGTACGGTTTGTGGTAAGGGCACTGCATTTTAATTAAAGGACTAGATGGAAAATGAAAATCCTGCAATCATAAAAAGCCTTGATAATGATACAGTGAAAGATTAAGGGAAATATTTACATAGGAATTGATATCATATATTTCTCAAGTTATTCAGTAATGAAAACCTGTTGACAAACGGAAATAGTTTTATCAAAATGATTATTGGGGGAGAGCTTTTTAAGTAGCTTGTCATTTGAAAGGTTCTGAATTGATTTTTTCTAACTTGTTTCTATTTCTTCGCCTTTGTAGGAGAGTAATTATTTTGATGGAGTTAGACATTTTGAAACCAGCTGAAGCAGTTGGATTAAAGATTGGCAATCCCGTGCCCTATAACGAAGGTAAAAGGCTTTTTTATAGGTTGTAGCACTCGATAGAATACCTCTTTATAGATCCAGAATTCTACCATTTGGTTTCAGTTTGATTTGTTAGTCTTACTAAAACTCGTGATTTGGAGGTTTAGGAACCAGGTTATTCTCTCAGGTTTTTTAGTACGGAAGAAATGATGGTAGGACTCCAAAAGGAAGACTCTCTCTGTTTTTCTCAACACACAACTTCCTTCATACTTCTGGCTTGTCTGTTACCAAAAGTGTGGGGTTTGTCTCACACTAAGCAATTCTCTAATTCTCTGTGGACGAGAGCCAGTTGTCCTACAGTTCCGGTTGAGTTCTGATACTACGTATCCAAAGTTAGCTTCAGATTCCACAGATAAAGACAGAGTCCCGCAAGGCTGCCTCCGCACCCCTCCACCACCGCCAAACCCCAGTTCAGATGCCAGTCAAAAGTCTAGGTAGTTCCCTCTGCTTCTGACCAACTGGCTGTAATTGAAGGTTCCCACAATCCCCTCCTCAGGTTCCATTAGATTAATGAGCTAGAGCGGTTCACAGAACTCAGAGAACAGCCAGATGGGAGAGGTGCATTGGACAAGGTGTGTGGGAGGGGTACAGAGCTTCCGTACTCTCTCGGGGTGCACTGTCCTCCCAGTGCCTCCATGTGTTCACCAACAGGAGTGCCCCAAACCCCATCCTTTTGGGTTTTCATGGAGGCCTCCATAGACATGTTGGATTACATCATTGGTTGTTGGGTGATTGGTTCCACCTCCAACCTCTCTCCTTTCCCCAGAGGTGGGGAGTGGGTGCTAAAAGTTCCAACTCTCATCACATGGTTGGTTCCCCTGGCAACCATCCCCATTGTTAGGAGCTTTACAGAAGTCACTGTGTTGATACTTAGGTGTGTTTGAAATGGGCTTTTTATAAATAAGATACCCTTAATTCCTCTTATTACTTAGGAAGTTGTAAGGGTTTTGAGAGCTCTGTGCCAGGAACCATGAATGAAGGTCAAAAAAATATTTCTTATGTATCACAATATCATAAGCTTGCATTAGGAAAAGAGGGAAAATGAAAGAATAGAAAAAAGTCCCACTTACAATAGATTAAAAATAACAAATACATTGAAGTGTTAATGAGAAATGTGCTTTCTTTTTTTTTAATTTTTAAAAAAACGTTTTATTTAGTTTTGAGAGAGAAACAAACAGGAAGAGTTGGGGGGTGGGCAGAGAGAAGGAGACACAATCTGAAGCAGGCTTCAGACCCCAAGCTGTCAGCACAGAGCCCTGTGTGGGGCTCAAACTCAACAAACCATGAGATCATGACCTGAGCTGCAGATGAAAGCTCAACCGACTGAGCCACCCAGGTGCCCTGACAAATGTACTTTCTTAAGATCATTCTTACGCACATTTTTGTTTTTATTTTATTTTTGTTTTTAAAAAATGTAAAGCAGGGGCACCTGGCTGTCGGTAGAACAATCAACTCTTGATCTCGAGGTTGTGAGTTTGAGCCCTACGTTGGGTGTAGACGTTATTAAAAATAAAATCTTCAGGGGTACCTGGGTGGCTCAGTCGGTTAAGTGCCTGCCTTCAGCTCAGGTCATGATCTCACAGTTCATGAGTTCAACCCCCACATTGGCCTCCACTGTCAGTGAAGAGCTCGCTCTAGGTCCTCTGTCCCCCTATCCGTCTCTCTCTCTGCCCCTGCCCTGCTCATGCACTGTCACTCTCTCGCTCGCTCTCTCAAAAAAAAAAGTAAAAAATAAAATCTTTAAAAATAAATAAAAAATGTAAAGCGTGTAATCGGTACTCTTTTGATAGCTCACCACACCCAGTAGTTTTTAAAATAATTTCTGTGTTTATTGCCAGGCCACAAATAAACTCCCTGAAGGTGCAGACCATATTTTGTTCTTTGTTGTGTCCCTCATGCCTAACTTTTATTTTTATTTATTTTTCATTTTTATTAAACAAAATGCAAAACAGTGGCCACCCACCCTTTTGCACCTCTGTGATCAGAAGCAGCTTTCAGAGCACAGATCCCCAGTATTTGGAGGACAGGGTCCTTTTTGCCTACCTCATTTCTCCAAAACTGTGTGCACAATGCTTTAGGAAAATGTGCACAGGGGCTCCTGGGTGGCTCAGTCAGTTAAGCATCCGACTTTGGCTCATGTCATGATCTCACGGTTTGTGAATTCACACCCTGCCTTGGGCTCTGTGCAGACAGCTCAGAGCCTGGAGCCTGCTTCGGATTCTGTGTCTCCTTTTCTCTCTGCCCTTCTTCTGCTCACGCTCTGTCTCCCTCTCAAAAATAAATAAACATGGGGGAGAAAAACAGGAAAAGGTGCACAGCTAGCTGCCTGCCATTTAGCTGAGGGCCCAGAGGTAGGTAGCTGTTACTGTGCTAAGAGCTGAAATTGACTGTAATTTGCCATCCAGATCTTCTCCTGGAAGTTGCAAGCCTTCAGGAGACTCCCAGATTCCAAAATAGTTGTATCAGACAGATTCTGCCAGTGCAATTATAGTTTAGGTTAAGAGATAGATTCCTAGTACTTCCTAAACAGTGATTATCTGTTGATAATGAGTTTTTTTTTCTTGTGAAAATATATAGAAAAGCACAATGAAATCAGAATGATTTAATTACTTTAAACGAGAGACAATGATAATTCTAGAAAAAGACAAAGAATTGTAAATCACTGACCCTGTTAAAGGAAATGGCTCATCTGTCCCTCTACCAAGTCTAATAAAAATAAAATTAAAAATAATTAGTTAAATAAAAAGGGGTGCCTAGCTGGCTCAGTCGGTAGAGCATGTGACTCTTGATTTCAGGATCATGAGTTTGAGCCCTATGCAGGGCATAGAACCTACTTTAGGAAAAAAAAAAAAAGTAAAGCCTCACTGTTCACCAAAATAAATTTCCAGATTTGTTTTAAAAATTAGAAAATAAGGGTGCCTGGGTGGCTCAGTTGGTTAAGCGTCTCGCAGTTTATGACTTCAAGCCTCGCATCAGGCTCTGTGCTGACAACTCAGAGCCTGCAGCCTGCTTTGCATTCTGTGTCTCCCTGTCTCTCTGCCCCCCCCTCCCCTCCTCCCTCTCTCTCTCTCTCTCTCTCTCTCTCTCTCTCTCTCTCTCTCTCTCTCTCTCTCTCAAATAAACATTTAAAAAAGAAAATGAAACCATCAAAAATAATAAAGAGGATGGGGCTGCATACGGATTGGGATAATTCACAATGAATACATGATTACATTGACATAAAATTTCACATGGTAAAAGTAGGAAGGTATGTAAACTTAAACTAGGATAAAATACTTATGGAAGATGAGACTGATAGAGGCACCTGGCTGGCTCAGTCAGTAGAGTATGTGATTCTTGATCTCAGGATCATGAATTTGAGCCTCACATTGGAGGTAGAGTTTACTTCAAAACAAAACAAAACAAAACAAAACAAATAGCCAATACATAACAAAAAATATTTAGCCTTACTGGTTGTTTTTGTCTTGTTCCTGGTCTTAGGGAGATAGCATTGTCTTTTTCCATTAAGTATTATGTTAGCTGTAGGTTTTCATATATATTTTTTTATCATTATGAAGATGTTTACTTTTAATTCCTAGTTTGCTGAGGGTTTGTATCAGGAATAGGATGGTGAATATTTTGTCCAGTGTTTTTTTCGGTGTCTATTGATGATTGTATGGTTTTTCTTTTTTATTGGTTAATATGGTGAGTTACATTCAATGATTTTTGAATGCTAAACCAATTTGTGGTTTCCAGGATATGTTATGTCATCATGACCTATTAATACTTTTTATATATTGATGGATCTCATTTTCTGAATTTGCTTGATTTAACAAACCAACTTGATTTTGTGTAGAATTTTTACATCTATATTATGAGGGACATTTGTCTATTATTTTCTTGTGATACCTTTTGTCTAATTTTGTTGTCATAGTAATCCTGGCCTTACAGAATGAATTAGAAAGTGTTCCCTCTTAAATTTTCTACAGTAGTTCATGTGGAATTATTACTTTTTACTTAAATGTTCAGTAGAGTTTACCAGTGAAGCCATCTGGGACTGATATATTTTTTAGAAAGGTTTTTAAACTACAAATGCAATTTCTTTAACAGATACATATAGGGTTATCCAGATAATCTGTTCCCTTTTGAGTGAGCTGTAGTAGATTGTGTTTTAAGGAATTTGACCATGTCATTTCAGTTGTTGGGTTTATTGGCCTCTATAAAAGTAAATAGTCTTGGGGTGCCTGACTGGCTCAGTCAGTAGAGCATGTGACTCTTGATCTCGGGGTTATAAATTTGAGACCCACTTTGGGTGTAGAGATTACTTAAAAATAAAGTCTTTTAAATAAATAAATAACGGTAAGTAGCCTAAAAACCCCAATTAAGTGGCAGAAATTATCAGATTGAATCAAATGTAGTATTAGCCTTTTGGTGTCTGTGAAAGGCTGTAGTGATGTCATTTCTCTCATACTTGATATTCATAATTTGTATTCTTTTTTTTCCCCATGATCAGTCTGGCTAGATGATTTATCAATTTTGTTAATCTTTCCAAAGAACCACCTTTTGGTTTCATTGATTTTTTTCCTCTTTTTATATTTTCTATATTACTTTGATTAAAAAAAATTTTTTTTTTTAAGTTCATTTATTTATTTTGAGAGAGCACAAGCTGGGGAGGGGCAGAGAGAGAGGGAGAATCCTAAGTAGGCTGCACGCTGTCAGATGACCTGGGGCTCCATTTCATGAAACTGTGAGATCATGACCTGAGCTGAAGTCAAGATTCAGTGCTTAATGGTCTGAGCCACCCAGGTGCCCCTATGCATTGATCTTTAATGTTTCCTTTCCTCTGTTTATTTTGGGCTTAATATGTTCTTTCTCACCATTTCTTTAGATGAATGCTGGCTCATTGATTATGACCTTTCTTCTTTTCTAAAATTAGAGGCATTTGGGTGTTACGAATTTACCCCTAAGCACTGCTTTAACAATGTCAAGCACATTCTGGTGTTACAAGTTTTATTCCATTCAGAGTACTTGCTGGGGTGCCTGGGTGGCTCAGTCAGTTAGGCATCCTACTCTTGATTTTGGCCTAGGTCATGGTCTCACCTTTCGTGAGATTGAACCCCAGGTCGGGCTCTGCTGACAGCGCAGAGCCTGCTTGGGATTTTCTCTCTGCGCTTCCCCCCTGCATGGATGCACACGCACGCTCTCTCTCAAAATAAATAAACTTGAAAAAAAAGTCAAATGGTTTTGTGTACACTTTAAAACAAAACCAAGTAAATAACATTTCCCTTCCTTATTTTTCTTTGGCCTCTAACTCCTGTCCAAAGGCAGTCTTTAAAAATTTTAAGCTGTTTCTTCCATATTTTTCCCCATATTTATTTCCATATTTTTAAATAACATTTATGCTGTTCTTTCTTGATTTTTCAGTGTAGACATTTGTTTACTGACTTCACACTATGGTGAAGTCAGTAACATATAGTTACTGTATTAACATACAGTGTTCTATTATTTTCAGGCGTACAATATAGTGATTTCAGGTGTAAAATATAGTGTACAATTCTATACATTACCCAGTGCTCATCATGATAAGTGTGCTCTTAATCCCCCCCACTTCTTTTATCCATCTTCCCACCCACCACCCTCTGTTTGTTCTCTATAGTTAAGAGTCTGTTTTCTGAGTTGTCCCTTTTTTTATTTGTTTTGTTTCTTAAATTCCACATATGAGTGAGATGATATTTGTCTTTCTCTGACACACTTCTTTTACTTAGCCTTGTACTCTCTAGCTCAATCCATGGTGTTGCAAATGGCAAGATTTTATTTTATTTTTTTATGGCTGAATAATGCCACCTTTTCTTTATCCATTCATCTATCAATGGACACTTGGACTATTTCCATAATTTGGCTATTGTAAATAATGCTGCAATAGGCATAGGGGTGCATATATCTTTTCGAATTAATGTTTTCATATTCTTTGGGTAAATGTCCAGTAGTGGAAATACAGGATCATATGGGAGTTTTATTCTTTTTTTTTTTTTTGAATTTTTAAGTTTTATTTTCTACGTGTTAACGTGCTTATTAATGCACTTTATTTTTTTAGGTTTATTTATTTATTTTTTAGAGAGAGAGAGAATTCCAAGCAGGCTCCATGCTGTTGGTGCAGAACTGGACACAGGGCTTGACCCCACAAACTGTGAGATCATGACCTGAGCCAAAATCAAGAGTCAGATGCTTAACCAACTGAGCCCCTCAGGCGCCCCAGATGCAGACTTTAATCTGATAAAGTCTGCCCCTAATCAGACTGTTGATTATTTCCATTTGTAATTGGTTAAATCGGAGAAAAAAATTTAATTAATTTTTAATATATGCCATCAAAAATAAATATTCACTTAATGTGATCGTATCTGTTTTATGATATCAAAACATTTTTTCCTCCCCAAATAAAGATTCTAAGTAAATATGAGATTTCTTCTAATGAAAAAAGTTATGCCTTATCAGCTGTTGAGCTTACAAAACAATACAGGGGATTGCTACCGGCACACTTACTGTAAGAGGAAAGTATGTCCAATGAAAAGGAAATTTAAAATATGACATTAAACTTGTATGAAAAATTTTAGCAACGCCTTTACTTCATTTACTTTTAACTTTTCCATAAATACCAGAAAAGAAATTGGACAGTTTATAATGAAACTTAGAAAAATGTCTTTTTCCATAAAGCAAACTTACTCATCGTCTTTCCCTGTGGCTCCTTCTTCCAGTCCTCCTCCACTGTGCTAAAGAGCTATTGAGTTCTTCCAGATTTTTGATTAGACAGGTGGTTTCCAAGCCGACTGGGCTTTCTAGGTACATAGTTCCTGCACGGGGTTTTCCAGTCACTTGTCCAGCTTTGAAAATATCTCGGCCCGTTCATGTTCCACATGCTTTGTTCGTGGGATGGGTAGAGCTTTGAGAAGCACAGTATCCCCCAGTGTGCACTGCTGAAGAGCATTGTGAGCAGAGTAGATTTTTCACTGATTAAAATACTTCAATAAATAGGGATCCAAAACGAGCCTGGTCACTCTCACTTTAGCTGTTTTTTGCATTGTATTGCTGTTCCAGTGACCTTCCCCATTGATATTATGTGGCTTTGGTCACCTCCCAGCTCTCTTTTCTTGGCACTTGTTCTGGTAGTTCTGTTTTTAATATTTTGACCCTCCCAGTTGTCTTCCACAGTAGCTGCACCAGCTTTCAATCCTACCAACAATGCATGCAGATTCCTTTTCTCTCTACGTTCTCACCAACACCTGTTGTTTCTTGTGTTGTTGATTTTAGCCGTTCTGATAGGTGTGAGGTGACATCTCATTGTAATTCTGACTTGCATTTCCCTGATGATGAGTGATGTTGAGCATCTTTTCGTGTCTGTTGGCCATCTGAATGTCTTCTTTGGAAATATGTCTTTTCGTGTTTGCTGCCCATTTTTAATTGGATTATTTGTTTTTCATTATCAGTTAATTTTTTAAATGTTTTTTTAATGTTTTTATTTGTTTTTGAGAGAGACAAACAGAGTGTGAGCAAGAGGGCCAGAGAGAGAGAGGGAGACACAGACTCTAAAGTAGGCTCCATGCTCAGAGCTGTCAGCACAGAGCCTTACATGGGGCTCGAACTCGTGAACCATGAGATCACGACCTTAGCCGAAGTCAGACGCTTAACGGACTGAGCCACCCAGGTGCCCCATCAGTTAATTATTTAACTAAATCTGAAGAGATGATGATCAGTCATGAATATTTGGAAAAGAATTTCTGACACAATTTATGAGAAATACATATGTTTCAGGAAATGTATGGAATAATTTTAAGAGCTTATATAATTTATTAAGTTAATAGTTTTTATTAGCTATTTTAATTATAAACATGATGTTTAAAAATTTTAAATGGGAGTGCCTGGATGTCTCAGTTGGTTAAGTGTCCAACTTTGGCTCAGGTCATGGTCTCATGGTTTGTGAGTTCATACCCTGCATCAGGCTCTCTGCTGTCAGCATGGAGCCCACTTTGGATCTTCTGTCTCTCTCCCCTGCACCTCAAAGATAAATATACACATACAAAAATTAAAAATGACTTTTCAGCTGGTCAGTATAAAGGATGCCAAAAGCTGTATATATGACTTACCTTATTTAAAGTTTTCCATTATGTATTTCTTTCTCTTTCCCAATTGATTTCACAGTAGGAAATTAAATAGGTGTTTGGGTTTTTGGTTTGTTTTTTTTTTAATTTAATTTTTTATTTTTTAAAATATACATCCAAATTAGTTAGCATGTAGTAAAACAATGATTTCAGGAGTAGATTCCTTAATGCCCCTTCCCCATTTAGCCCATCCGCCTCCCACAACCCCTCCAGTAACCCTCAGTTTGTTCTCCATATTTATGAGTCTCTTCTGTTTTGTCCCCCTCCCTGTTTTTATATTATTTTTGTGTCCCTTCCCTTAGGTTCATCTGTTTTGTCTCTTAAAGTCCTCATATGAGTGAAGTCATGATTTTTGTCTTTCTCTGACTGACTAATTTCACTTAGCATAATACCCTCCAGTTCCATCCACATAGTTGTAAATGACAAGATTTCTTTTGATTCTTTTTGATTGCTGAGTAATACTCCATTGTATACATACACCACATCTTCTTTATCCATTCATCCATCCATGGACATTTGGGCTCTTTCCATACTGTGGCTATTGTTGATAGTGCTGCTATAAACATTGGGGTGCGTGTGTCCCTTCGAAAGTGCACACCTGTATCCCTTGGATAAATGCCTAGTAGTGCAATTGCTGGGTCATAGGGTAATTCTATTTTTAGTTTTTTGAGGCACCTCCATACTGTTTTCCAGAGTGGCTGCACCAGCTTGCATTCCCAATAGGTGTTTGTTTTTAACTTAGAGAAATAACTGTTCTGGTTAAAATTAAACCGTTTCTGTTGGTCCTAATAAAGGTGCTTAGGTGGTTTCTACTAAAGTACACTAATTCACTGTCTAAATTTAAACTTATCAGGCATAATTCTTCAATTTATCATTAATCAAAAATTACTAGTCAAGCTTTTGCTTAAGAAAGATAAATGTGATCCCAGTAATTTTTGTGCTAGAAGCAAACTGCATCCTGTCCTTGTTTTCCTATCTGGGACTCAGTTCTGGTCTTCACCTCAGTGGAGTTAATGGAAAGGAAAGGAAAGTTTGAGATGCTCAGGCCTGCTGCACAATCACAGAACGTTAAGAGATAGAAGGAACTGTTTTAGAGATCAGTTGTGTTAATCATAAGACAGAATGAAAGTGAAGGAGGTGATAAGTGACTTGGCCAAGATTGCAGAGCAAGTTAAAAATTACACAGCAGGTGAGTCGCTTCAACAGATGAGACTCATTATTCCTGATTTCCAGGTGAAGATGCTTTCCACTGTACCCAGACCTTCAAAGATTAACCTTCATAACAAAATTTTTGCCTATTAACGAAAATTGTATTTTAGTTAATAGAGTGTGTGAGTTGAATCTATTATAGGAATGTTTCTGTGTGTATATATAATCAGAAGTAGTCTAATTCATGTTAGTATATTTGTCCATTAAAACATGTATAATTTTATTTTTTTTTAATTTATGTTGAGAGAAAGAGTGTGCCTGCACGAGTGGGGGGTGCAGAGAGGGGGGAGAGAGAGAATTCCAAGCAGGTTCCATCCATGCTGTCAGCACAGAGCCTGATGTGGGGCTCAAACTCATGAACCATGAGATCATGACCTGAGCCAAAATCCTGAGTGGGACACTTAACCAACTGAGCCACCCAGGTGCCCCCAAACTTGTATAATTTAAAAAATGGAAATATAATTAAGATAATCAGACATCTGCTTTTTATAAACACTAATTTCCTTGCAACTTTTGAATAGATAATATAATTACATGTTTCCAAAGTGAAAAATACAAAATTATATATTTAGGGAAATCTTACTGCTACCCCTGTCGCCGGCTAATGCCGTGTTTGTATCCACTGCTGACCTGTATAGGTAACCAATTTTAGTAGTTTCTTTTTATCCTTTGGGTGTTTCTTTATGCAAATGTATACCAAATAAAAATATTATATATTTTTATTCTGTGCTCCAGTTTGCTTACACAAAAGGTAGGATATTGTGTATATTATCTTACCTTTTTAAAAATTTTCTATTATTAAAAACATTTTTTTAATGTTTATTTATTTTTGAGAGAGAGAGAGAGAGAGAGAGCACAAGGAGGGGAGGGGCAGAGAGAGGGAGAGAAACACAGAATCTGAAGCAGGCTCCAGGCTCTGAGCTATCAGTGCAGAGCCTGACACAGGGCTTGAACCTATGAACTGTGGGATCATGACCTGAGCCAAAGTCTGATGCTTGACCAACTGACCCACCCAGGTGCCCCTTCCCTTTTTTGATCCTGCTTTAAAATTTTTTTTTAGCTTAGAGATATTTCCATGTATATACACTTAGAGATCTTCCTTATTTAAAAAACAAAACAAAACAATTAAAGAGTGTTCTGTTGTGTAGCTGTTCCATAGTGTAACCAGCCTTGTTACATTATGGCTTGCTTGCATGCTGTAGCAATGAAAACAGTACTGCAGTGAGTAACTTTGTACATATGTGGGTATATTGACAGAGGTGGTTTGGTTGCCAGAAGTAAGATTGCTTGGATCAGTGGATAAATGCATCAGTGGTAGGTAGATATGGTAGGATTCCCCTCTGTAGCATGGTAACATTCTGCATTCCCACCAGCAGTGCATGAAAGTACTAATTTCTTCTCAGCTGTACCAACAGAGTACGTTATCAATCTTTTGAATTTTCACCAGTCTCTTAGATGAAAGCTGAGATCTCAGTGTAGTGTTTAATTTGTATTCTCAGCAAGATGAGCATCCTTTTAAATATTTGAGGGCTTTTGATTCTCTGTGAACTGTGTATCCTCCATTTTTCTTTGGGGTTGTTCGTCTTTTTCTTCTCCATTTTTAACAGTTCTTTAAAGAGTAGGGAGATTAGTCCTTTGTCTCTGATATGAGTTATAAAAAGCCTTCTTTACTTGGTTATGGTGGCTTTTTGCCACAAGCAATTTTTTTGTTGCTGTTTTTATGAGGTTAAGTTTTCCAGTCTTTTTTAAATGACTTTGGAATTTTGAACCATCATTAGAAAGGTCTTTAGGGGTTCCTAGCTGGCTCAGCTGGTAGAGCATGCAACTCTTGATCTTGGGGTTGTGAGTTCAGGCCCCACATTGGGTATGGAGCCTACCTAAAAAAAAATTTTTTTTTTCATTAAAAAAAAAAATGAGGAAGGCCTTCCTTACTCCAAAATTATTAAAGTATTCACCTTTTTTTTTTTTTTTTTTTTACATATATTTACTTAGAGGTCGGCAGCAGGACAGAGAGAGAGAGAGGGAGAGAAAATGCCAAGCAGGCTCTGAGCTGTCAGCACAGAGCCCAACGCGGGGCTCCAACCCACAAACTGAGATCAGGACCTGAGCTAAAGTTGAACGGTTAACCCACTGAGCCACCCAGGGGCCACCACCAACCTTCTACCTTTTACTGTAGCCATTGAATATGTTCAAATGTTACTTAAAAAAAGATTTTTTTTTTTAATGTTTATTTTTGAGAGCGAGAGAGACTGAACGCAAGCAGGGGAGGAGCAGAGAGAGAGGGAGACAGAATCTGAAGCAGGCTCCAGGCTCCAAGCTGTCAGCACGGGAGCAGGATATGGGGCTTGAACTCACTAACCGTGAGATCATCACCTGAGCCCGAAGTCTGACACTTAACTAAGCCACCCACGTGCCCCCACGTTTTATTCTAGTATCTACACAATTACATTTTCTATATTTAAATCACGATTGCCACTTCTGTCTTACAATTGGTTTCTTGATTTATGGTGTTTTGAGCTTCACTTTTCATGTAATTTGGAATTGATGGGTTTTCTCTGCTCCTTCAATTCACTAAAGATGTAGTCTCTATGTGGGGCGTTTGTGTGTAGAGTATGTATTCATTCTCCTTTATGCTCTGTATGATTTTTAGAAGTGGGAAAATTTGGTTAATTGTGCTTCTTCCAAAAATGGACCCTTCTAGATTTTAATGTTTACCTATACAAAACATAGTAATTTGGTATGTTAAATTGGAGAAGGGGGCACCTGGGTTAAGTCGGTTAAGCGTCTGACTCTTGATTTCTGCTTTGGGTTTGTGAGTTCAAGCTCCACATTGGGCTCGGTGCTGGCAGCGTGGAGCCTGCCTGGGATTCTGTCTGTCCCTCTCTCTCTGCCTCTCTCTCTCTCTAAAAATGAACAAGTAAACTTAAAAAATAAATAAACAAATTGGAGAAGGAAAGCTGAAGCTTATGTAGGTAAAGTCCTAAAATCTTAAGTTGGAACATCACATTTGTTTTGCAGTAGTAAAGTTCTGTTAAAATGAGCACATTGGTTATCTTCTCAAGCTTTCAGGACAAAACAGTGTTTAACATCTCAATGAAATCTTTGGATGCAGAAGGGTTGAGGGAGAGATCATTGTGCCCAACTTTATCACCTTTGTCCAGATTTCTAATGTTTTTTATGTTGTATTTAATTGAGTGGTTGCTGTGGACATTTTGTGTTTCAGGGGAAAAGTATTTGAGATAAAGCTGGAGTTGAAAGGGTTGAAAGGTAATTATCGCTTGGGGTCAGGACTATAGAACTAGCGGAAAAACTCCTTTGTCTCAATAGTCCATTCCACTCGCTCTTCTTTTTCTTCAGGGCCTGTTAAAGTGCAGAGGGATGAGGGAAGACTTTGCTGTCCAGGATTATTTGCTATTGAATTTCATTGTAACCAGATCAATAACACTTTGTTACTTGGGCCATGGTAGAAATAGCTTTGTTACAGTGGCTATTGCATTGTGGTGTATTTCACACAAATGGTTTCTAATTGTCTATTGTGAAGGCAAGGAAACTGTTACTAGTGAGGAGGGAAGTAAAGTTAGATTTGTATCCTCCAAGCACTTAATCCAGAACCTGTGACATATCAGGTGAGCTGTGAAATTAATTGACTAAACCCAACTGGGAAATAGGCAGAGGAATTACAAAATGTGCATTGAAATTGTTTGGAACTAGTACCACATTAAGTACAGATACTTAACAGAATTTTCCAAACATGAGAAATAAAACTTCAAACGTAATTCATGTTTCATATAATATTGGATTGGATGATTTTAAACTCCCGTGTCTATCACTATATATTTTTGTCACTATGTATATTACTACTGCGTACCTACAGTGTTTATAACATTATTTTACTTAGACTTAAGTTTCTTATATGGTACATAGTTACTAGCATTATTTATTATTGAAAGGTAGAAGTTGGAACTTTTTTCAGCCTTATTCCGATCATATTATGCCAACAGGAATTTTTAATGGGTTGACTTTTTTTCTTTTTCTGGTTGTTAAGAAGGTACTTGCTAGTAGAAATTGAGGTTTTGTTATTCTGTATATTCTGTGGTTGTTAGCTAATTTTTCTCAGCTGGTGGCTCATTTACCACTATATATTTTTAAAAAAATTTCTTAATGTTTATTTATTTGAGAGAGAGCACAAGCATGAGTGGGGGAGGGACACAGAGAGGGGGAGAGAATCCCAAGCAGGCTCTGTGCTGAGTGGAGCCCAGTGTGGGGCTTGATCCCATCACCTGTGAGATCATGACCTAAGCCAAAATCAAGAGTTGGATGCTCAAATGACTGAGCCAACCAGGTGCTCCTGATATATATTTAAAAAGAAAGTTTTTTTAATAATCTCTGTACCCAATGTGGGGCTTGAACTCATGACCCTGAGATTAAGAGTAGCATGCTCCATGGGGCACCTGGGTGGCTCAGTCGGTTAAGCATCTGACTGGCCCAGGTCATGATCTCACAGTTCGTGGGTTCGAGCCCCATGTTCGACTCTGTGCTGACATCTCAGAGCCTGAAGCCTGCTTTGGATTCTGTGTCTCACTCTCTCTCTGCCCCTTCTTCCTCATGCTCTCTCTTTCAAAAATAAACATTTTTTTTAAGTTATTAAAAAAGAGTAGCATGCTCCACCAACTAAGTCAGCCAAATGTACCATTATAATGATAATAAAAATGATAGGTGTAAATGCAAGTAACTTGAGAAGCTAGAGTATTTCTTTCTTTTTCTTTCCTTTTTCTTTCTTTTTTTTTTTTTTTTTTTATGTTTTATTGTTGAGAGAGAGAGAGAGACAGAGTGCGAGCAGGGAGAGGGGTAGAGAAAGAGGGAGACACAGAATACAGGTTCCAGGCTCTGAGCTGTCAGCACAAAGCCCGATGCGGGGCTTGAACTCACGAACTGTGAGATCATGACCTGAGCTGAAGTCAGATGCTTAACTGGACTGAACCACCCAGGCGCCCCGCTAGAGTCTTTTAATGTCCTATTTCCCCCTGGTTCAGAGACAGTGGTTAAAGCTAGCACAGAGCAAAAGAGTCTAAGAATTAGGACCTTGATTCATCTTAGTGGGATGGTTTCATTTGCAGGTGGCACAAAACAGAAGATTAGCAGTTGATTCTCTGTATTGCTGTTTGGGGGTATAATTTCAGTTTTTAGAAAGATTTTCATTTAGCCGTGGACTAATTTCGGGTTTTGTGGTCAGCAGCTGTGTTGCAGCGCATTAAATTGAAGGGCGATTGTTGCAATTTAGAATGCACCAGGACTCTTGTCATCCATTTGGTTTCAGGACTGTCTCTTGTCTCCTATGCCAGATTTGCAAGTGTGGGCCAATGCAGGAGTTTAAGATTGCCCTAACAAGATTGGTGACTTAGATGTTTCGGTTATTCGTTATGTTCTATATAACTGGAGTTTTGGCTGCCAGAATAGGTTGCTTACAATTAAAAATTAACTGGATGGTGGTGAAGTGGGTGGATCTGGTCAGACAAACGTGGATCAGGACTGGATTCTGCCTCCTCCTAGCTCTGTGTGACTTTGGGCAAGTTACTTGCCCTTTTTAACCCAGTTTTTTCATCTGTTAAATGAAGAGAGTAATAGTGCCTTTGTCATAGTCCTGAAGATTAACCGTGTACCTGGTGCATAGTAAGCACTCAAAGATTGTAGCTATTATTAATATAGCCTAATTGGTGTCTTGTTAAATACACTGTGCTTTATTGAGTCTGAGAATCCAATGAGTGTAATTGACTGTACCAGTAAATTATATACTGATAAGAAATTACAACAATTAGATTGCCTATTGGATTTTATCTGGGATCTGCAGTTTGCCTTTGGGATTGATCACCTTGTCGTTTTGAATCCTGACAAATCCCTTGCTTCCCACCCTTTATACTCTCCTCTGGTTCTCAACCTCTTCGAGTTCAAGTCAGCCATCCTTTTTAGCTCCCATGGAATTGTTTTGTATCTGCTTCCTTACTAATCTCCCTTAAAATGTAAAAAGTACATTCTGTCAATTTTTTATTGAAAGAACTATGCTTTGGGGTCACCTGGCTGGCTCAGTTGGTGGACCACGCGACTCTTGATCTTGGGGTCCTGAGTTCAAGCCAAGCTCAAGGCCTAGAGCTTACTTGAAAAAAAGAAAAAGTGGGGTGCCTGGGTGGCTCCGTCACTTATGTGTCCAACTTTTGATTTCAGTTCAGGTCATGATCTCACGGTTCAGGGGATTGAGCTCTGTGCTGACAGAGTGGAGCCTGCTTGGGATTCTCTCTTTTCCTCCCTCTTTGCCCTTCCCAAGCTTGTGCACATGCACTCTCCTTCCCACTCTCTCTCAAAATAAATAAATAAACTTAAAAAGAAAAAAAGGCATTGGGGCACCTGGGTGGCCCAGTCAGTTAAGCATCTGACTCTTGCTCTCAGTTCAGGTCATGATCTGAGTTTGAGCCCCACATCAGGTCTGTGCTGATGGCTCGGAGCCCGCTTGGGATTCTGGCTCTGTCTCTGCCCCTTCCCCGCTGGCACTCTCTCCTGCTCTCTCAAAATAAGTAAACTTAAATAAAAAGAAAAAAAAAACCACTTTGATGTGCTAGCATAACTGCTGTAGCTTCTTGTATACTGTAGTTCTGTGTGGCATCAGATTTAGTACCTGTAAACACACACGAGACATTTATTACACTTTTTAAAAAATGTTTATTTTTTGAGAGAGGGAGAAACAGAGTATGAGCGAGGGAAGGGCAGGGAGAGAGGGAGACACAGAATCCGAAGCAGGCTCCAGGCTCTGAGCGGTTAGCACAGAGCCCAATGCGGGGCTCGAACCCACGAACTGTGAGATCGTGACCCGAGCTGAAGTCGGCCGCTTAACCAACTGAGCCACCCAGGCAGCGTCCTTTGGTGTTGCGGATTTTTAATAAGCAAACAAAATTACACAAAATATGGGTGCCTGGGTGGCTCAGTTGGTTAAGCGTCCGGCTCTTGGTTTTGGCTCTGGTCATGATCTGGTGGTTTATGGGTTCAAGCCCCGTGTCAGGCTCCACAGCTGGCAGCGTGGAGCCTGCTTGGAATTCTCTCTCCCCCGCCCCCACCTCTGCCCCTTCCCTGCTCATGCTGTCTCTCTCAAAATAAATAAACTTTTAAAAAACCCACAAAATACTGTTGGTTACAGTAAACCAGCTAAACTAGAGTAATGGCTGCTGGAGAAACAGCTACCAGAGTACTGGGAGGGACTCAGCTGGTCTTTGTTCAGAAGCTCCCGCTGAACACACATAAAAATCCTAGTCATCCACGTTTAAATGTCTGCCAGTCTAAATTTAGATAATTAAAAAATACATGTATTTCATTTGCAGTTGCTAATAATCTATCAAATCTTCTCTCTCCCAACCCCACTTTTTACCATATGCCTTATACACTCTCCTTTCAAATACCAGTTTGGTATTTAAGTTGTTCACCCCCATTTCCAGTAAGGATAAGAAAAAAATAGAGAAATGCAAAGTATATAGCTAGACAACTTACCCAAATATAAAATATTTCCAAATAGTTGAAATAAGAGGGGAAAACATTGGACTCCCTGCTGTCAGCCCAGAGCCTACTTCAGATCCTCTGTCCTCTTCTGTCTCTTTGCCCCTCCCCCATTCATGCGCATGCTCTCTCTCAAAAATAAACATTTTTAAAAAAGGTTTTTTTACATTTATTTTTGAGAGACAGGGCACTAGTGGGGGAGGGGCAGACACACACACACACACACACACACACACACACACACACACACAGGCTCCAAACTCCGAGCTGTCACCACAGAGCCCTACATGGGGCTCAAACTCACAAACTATGAGCTCATGACCTGAGCCGAAGTCGGATGCTCAACTGACTGAGCCACCCAGGCACCCCGAAAATGAATTAACATTTTTAAAAATCCCTAGCGTGAAAAAAAAAATAATGCTTTAACTCATATGTTAAAATATCTAAAAAAAAGTTCAACCTAGAATAGGTAAATAGGCAAGTTATATTATTGAAAATTATGGTAAAATACTCAGAAAAAAATTTACATCTTTTAAGTGCAGTTTGGTGGCATTCACTGCATTCATAGTTGTGCAAGTATCGCCACCATCCATCTCCAGAACTTTTTTTTTTTTAACATTTTATTTTAAGTAATCTCTACACCCAGCATGGGGCCCTATCTCACAACCCTGAGATCAAGAGTCACATGCTCCACTGACAGGACTGACTAGCCACGCACCCCTACAGAACTTTTTCAGTCATCATCTCAAGCTGAAACTCTAACCATTAAACCATAATCCCCCATTCCCTACTCCTGCCAGTTCCTACTAAACACTGTTGTGTTTTCTGTCACTGTAAGTTGATCACTCTAGTTACCTCATAAAGGTTGGTTATGTTGTGATAGAAATTAAATGTTAAGAGATCAGCATGATCCCATGACCATGTCCTATTCAGCAAGATACTGGAAGAAGCAGGCATGATACTGAAGAAGGGACTTGAGATGGGTTTGAAACAGTGGAACTAGGTGGACTGGAGTTTGTATATTTTTATGGCTCCATCTTTAAATATTTAAATCTTTTGATTCTTTTGAATATATTTGTTGAAGCACATAAGTATAGTTTTATTTTTTCCAGTTACTTAGCCCCAGTAAGTATAGTTTTATTTTTTCCAGTTATTTTTGCCTACCGATTTAAGAAACAGTTTACTTTAAAATTTCAAAATGTTCCATCACTAGATACATTGTCAAAGAAGGGCAGTTTTCCCATGCAATTTCATATGACACTTGGTAAATTCAGAGATGATGGAAAAACTAAAAAGTATCACAAAAACTCATTATCAATAATCTAGTCTCTTGGGGAACCTGGGTGGCTCAGTCAGTTAAGCATCCAACTCTTGATCTCAGCTCAGGTCTTGATCTCAAGGTCATGAGTTCAAGTCCTGTGTGAAGTCTACTTAAAAAAAAAAAAAATCTAGGCTCTATTTTTCTGTGTAAGTAAGGTCTCTCAGAACAAAAAGAAATAAAAGGCATCCAGATTGGTAAGGAAGAAATAAAACTTTCCTAAAGACTCCACCAAAAACTGCTAGCATTGATACATGAATTTGGTGAAGTCACAGGATACAAAATCATTGTACAGAAATCTGTATACACTAATAATGAAGCAGCAGAAAGAGAAATTAAGAAAACAACCCCATTTACAATTGCACCAAAAATAATAAAATACCTAGGATAGACTGAATGAAAGAAGTGAAAGACCCGGATCCTGAAAACTATAAAACCCTGATGAAAGAAATTGAAGATGACACAGAGAAATGAAAAGGCATTCCATGTTCCTGGATTAGGAGAACAAATATTGTTAAAATGTCTATACCACCCAAAGCAATCTACAGATTTAATGCAATCCTTGTCGAAATACCAGTAGCAATTTTCATAGAACTAGAACAAATAATCCTCAAATCTGTGTGGAATGTTTACAAAAGACTCTGAATAACTAAAGCCGTCTTGAAAGAGGAAAAACTGGAGGTATCATGATTTCAGACTTCAAGTTATACTACAAATTGTAGTAATCAAAACAGTATAGTACTGGCACAAAGATGGACACACAGATCAGTGGAACAGAAAAGAAAACCCGCAAATAAACCCATAAGTATGTGATCAACTAATCTTCAACAAAGGAGGAAAGACTATACAATGGGAAAAAGACAGTCTCTCCAACAAATGGTGTTGGGAAAACTGGACCACTTTCTTACACCATACATGAAAATAAACTCAAAATGGATTAAAGACCTGTTGTGAGACCTGAAGAGAGCATAAGCAGGAATTTCTTTGACATTGGCCATAGCAACATTTTTCTAAATGTGTCTCCTGAGACAAGGGAAATAAAAACAAAAATAAACTGTTAGGACTACAGTTTATAAATAAAAAGCTTTGGCATACTGAAGGAAATAGTCAAGAAAACTAAAAAACAATCTAGGGAATGAGAGAAGATACTTGCAAATGATATACCCAAGAAAGGCGTAGTATCCAAACTATATAAAGAACTGATATGTACAACTCAACAGCCAGAAAACAGGCAGAAGATATAAACAGACATTTCTCCAAAAGAGACGTACAGATGGCCAACACATGAAAAGATGCTCAACATCACTCATCATCAGGGAAATGCAAAACTACAATGAGATATCACCTCATACCATGTCAGAATGGCTAAAACCAACAACACAAGAAACAAGTGTTGGCAAGGATGAGGAGTAAAAGGAACCCTCTTGCCCTGTTGGTGGGAATGCAAACTGGGTAGCTACTGTGGAAAACCTTATGGCAGTTCCCTCAGGAAGTTAAAAATAGAACTACCTTGGGATCCAGTAATAGCACTACTAGGTATTATCCAAAGAAATACAAAAACATTCAGAAGGATACAAGCACCCCTGTGTTTATTGCCGTATTATTTACAGTAGCCAAGTTATGGAAGCAGTCCAAGTGTCCATTGATAGATAAATGAATAAAGAAGATGTGGGGTGTGTGTGTGTATGCACATATGTACGATGGAATGTTATTCAGCTATGGAAAGATTGAAATCTTGTCATTCACAACGACATGGAGTGAGCTAGAGAGTATAGTGCTAGGTGAACTGAGTAGGAGAAAGACAAACACCATATTATATCATTCATGTGTAGAATTTAAGAAAGAAAAATAAAAAAAAAGAGACCAAGAAATAGATTCAACCACAGAGAACAAATTGATGGTGACCAGAGAGGAGGTGGAGGGGGGAATGAGTGAAATAGGTAATTGGGATTAAAGAAAAGAAATAAGCAAGGTCTCAGTGTTTCTCTCCGTAGGAAGAACTAAAGAATAAGAAATTCTGTTTTAATCTTTTTAATTTTATGCTAAGTTTATTTTACTCGAATGGCACGGTTAACTCTTCGTTTTGTTATACTTGTTAAGAGAATATTGGCAGAAGGAAATGAAGTCAGGGTGTAATAGGCCCGTTCGAGGTACAGCCTTGGGAAGCCCAGCAGGAATAAGCCTAGTGATTGGAGAAGGCAGAGACAAGGTGGTGGGTGGGGAGCCTTTTCAGCAGTGCTCACCATGTTTGTTTGTAGGACTTTCTAGGAAATCTTTTTGAGCTGTATTTGTGTGAACAGCCTAAATTAGTGCCCGCCACAAAGGCAAAATCAAATTCCATAAATCTATTGGTTTTTTTTACATTAGGTATATTTTGCAGTTTTAACATTTTTCAACTCCTAAAGCATTTGTAGAAAGGGTGAAGGGCAAATAAATACTCTCGTGGTATGGTATTTCTTATTTTCTGCTTGAGAGACATGTTCGTTTCCCCTCCTTTCCTTTTAATCTTCCTGTTTCCTTGACACACCTGCTTCTGAACCCCATCTCATCTCTCCCTGCTGTGACAGTTCACTAGCACTTCACGGTACCTAAGCCTCTTTCAACTCTTATTTTCCACCAACTGTCGGTTTCAAAATAAGGTGGCTTTGTTTGGGAGGGAAAGGGTAGAATCCTTTCTGAATGTCTCCTTTTCCTTTGAAGCAGGAGCACTTCAGAGACAATTGAACTGCTTTTAGGTTTTTCTTACCACCCAGCTTTTGCTTCTGATAGATCCTGCCGTGAACACAGTTCTGTTGATGACATCGATTTGTTGCTATGGAAATAGTGGTAATGTCACAGATTCAGCCCAGTGACTTGACTTCAGGTTCAGGCAGGAGAAATGGGCAAGGCCTTAGGGGAGAACCTCATTAAAACTGAAAGCTATCAATTATAAACAGGTGAAAGGTGAATGGAGCCAACCTTTCATATAATGAAAACAAAAGTGAACCCCTACCAAATTGACTGCATGCAGTTGAATGCAACAGCATGAATTCTGACCCATGAGAGTCTAACGAAATAAAAAAATTACACTTTCTTGGAGTATTTCTTCTGCTTAAGTTGAAATCTTTTAAGCTGAATTATTTGCACTAAAGTTGTCTTTTTTTGGGTTCTCAGGACACGGGCAGCAGCAGGTAGTTCCTTCTCCGGCCTCAGCAGCCAACCCGCCAGCCAGCAAGCCCCAGCAACAGAATGGCAGCTCAGGGATGGGTAAGCTACTGTGTGAGGACACGTGCTGATTATATGTATCAGGCCTCTGAGTAGTGTTTAGAAATTTAATCTGGGACTAAAGGGAGTTTTCAAAATGTCATTCATGATAGTTGCTTCTTGCAAAGGATAGTTCCAATTCTTACAGTAAAGTATGTGATTGAAAAAATGATTAAAGATAGCCTTTTAAAGATACTTCATATGCCTGTTTTAATCAGAATGATACACTGTTCTCTGTTAATAGTTTATCTGGTGGTTTCTCACATCTTACGTTTTGCACTCTCTTGACTTGTGAATTTACATATCTTTTAAATTTGTACCTTTTAACTATTTGGAATCCCCTTAACTGAATTTCGCTTGTCTCTCTCCAAGTTTCCCATTTGGGGCCCTCACGGGTATTTATCTTAATGTGAAAACGGTATCATTTATACCGGTCATAGGTTCTGCTTCTCAGTCTCATGGATGAGAAATCATTTCTTCCTTTAACTCTCTGCAGTAGGTCCTGAGAGGCTGTAATGGAATCATTTTGTTTACTTTCTGGCCTTCACTTTAGGAACTACTATTGAGAATGATGATGTGTGGAATTTGGTTGGATTTATTTTTAGAGGTCCTTTTTTTCTGTCACAGTGTCTCATACACCCCCTCCTCTCTTCCTCTCAACTATTAATTGCTAATTTTATTTATTTATTTTTTTTTAATTAAAAAAAAATTTTTTTTCAACGTTTATTTATTTTTGGGACAGAGAGAGACAGAGCATGAACGGGGGAGGGGCAGAGAGAGAGGGAGACACAGGATCAGAAACAGGCTCCAGGCTCTGAGCCATCAGCCCAGAGCCCGACGCGGGGCTTGAACTCACGGACCGCGAGATCGTGACCTGGCTGAAGTCAGACGCTTAACCGACTGCACCACCCAGGCGCCCCTATTAATTGCTAATTTTAAATGCTGAGATTTTAAGAAAAACAAGGGTAAGGCATCACCAAGGTGGCTGTGAAACTTTCAGGACATGGGACTTCATTGTTCTTTGATGTTTTTATCTATCTTGCAATATCTGTCAATCTACCTTCCATCTAGCTCCCCTGTGTACGTGTATCTATTTATACACAACTCTCAAATTATGTTCTGTTGAAGGAGGTAGTGGCATAGATATACTAACATGGTAAATAATGTAAAAGTCACTTCCTTAAGCCTGAAATGCAAATCGTATATTGTTCCTTTCTTTCTTCTCACAGATTTATTTTCCCAGTTGTCTGTCTTTGGCTTATATTAACATTTATTTTTAAAAGTCAGTTAATGCTTTTTAAACACACATCAACTGGGTGGTAAAAGAAAAAAAGACTGGGTGTGTATTGAGGGGAAGCATGTTTTGTATAACTATCTTCTTGATGATATTAGGTATGCATATACACATGTATTCTGCGAAGTTCACCTGCTTCCTTGCATAATCTTGACGCAATTATTACTGTTGTATGTGTAGTTCTCTCTTGACTCCTCAGAATAGGAAATGTTAAGATCTAGGACAGTCTGTATGGTTTTTATTAAATGCTGCAAATACTGGGGCACCTGAATGGCTCAGTCAGTTGTGTCTATCTCTTAATTTTGGCTCAGGTCGTGATCCCAGCGTTGTGGGAAGGAGCCCTTCATCGGATTTCAGGCTGAGTGTGCAGCCTGCTTAAGGTTATTTCTCTTCTCACTCCCTGGCTCACGCACATGCTCTCTCTAAAATTAAAAAAAAAAAAATTTTTTTTTTAATGCTACAAATACCGAGAATAATGTCTTACAGGTTGTACAAACTCAGTAAATAAATGCTGAATAATGGTAGGTTTACATCTCTAGCAAAATTCCATTCTAAAGAAATGTTTTGATAGAGAAGATTTGAAGTAATTGGACTAAATTACATTTTCTGAATTTGGAGGTTGAAACTTTATAGAAACTGTGCATATAAAGGAATTCCTGTGTTTATAAGCTTTAATTACCTGGTTTTTTCCAAGTGCACAGTAGCTGCTTAGGCTTGGGTAAAGAGGCAGAAGGGATCTTGGTTCCCAGCCACCTGGTTGTCTTGAACCAAAAACTGATTGTTGCCCTTTGCCCCCAACTAAACCCAGTCACATAGACTTCAGTGTAGACCTTTCAGTCCTATAGACCAGTTGAGAACAGTGAGTTTTCTGAAGATGTTTTGAGGTAAAATATTTGTGATAGGTATTGGTGTCCTTCACCTCAGATGGTTCATCTACTGTGTCCTTCACCTCCTAACCTTTTCTTCTGCTTTTTTTTCTTAATGTTTATTTTTGAGAGAGAGACCGAGCAGAGGTGGGGCGGAAAGAGAGACACACACACAGAATCCAAAGCAACCCCAGGCTGAGCTCTCAGCACAGAGCCCGATGCGGGGCTCAGACTCATGAATGGTGAGATCATGATCTGAGCTGAAGTCGGACACTTAACTGAGTCACCCAGGCGCCCTGCTTCTGTTTTTTTTTTCTTATACATGCAGTGACTTGCCGTTGGTTTGACCAGTCAAGGATGTTGGTTGATTTTCTTTCTCTGACCCATTATCTCTCCCGTTGATACAATAAGTTTAAGAAGGATGAGTCTCAGCTCAGTCACTTGAGCATCCAACTCTTGATTTCGATTCTTGATCTTACAGTTTGTGGGTTTGAGCCCTGTGTCGGGCTCTGCATTGGCAGTGTGGAGCCTTCTTGGGATTGTCTGTCTGTCTGTCTGTCTGTCTCTCTCTCTCTCTCTCTCTCTCTCCCCCTCTCTCCCAAAATAAATTTTTAAAAAAAGTTAAAAAGGACAGGCCTCTGAAAGAGCAGTGTCTGGACTCACTACTATTATCATGTTGACCTCAGTCATAGCTTAAGTCAGCAAAGAAAAGTAGTAAGCTTCTGTGTGCCCAGCCTTCATTCTCCATCTCTTTTCTAGCTGCCTGTTTTGGTCTCCGATGTCCATATCTCTTGATTGATAAAAAGGAAAAACTCGTTGCCTCTCATTTTGTATGATTTCATGAGCAACACCTCAGTAATTGAGAGTTACTACAAAACTTACATAAAATTTATGTAGACCAATGATTGCCCTTCTTTGTGTTTGTTTTTAAAGGTTCCACTGCATCTAAGACTTATGGTGCCTCAAAGACATTTGGAAAAGCTGGAGCTACCAACCTAGCGAACATAGGTTCTGGAGGAACACAGGTCAAAGTGGTACCCATCGCCAGCCTCACCCCTTACCAATCCAAGTGAGTTTTTCCAGAGTACGTTCAGAATGTACTTACAGTATAATGCTAGGGGTTATTATGGGCTCTTGCATTATGTATATGTGAACTTCAGGGCTATCATACATAAAGTAAGTTTCATCTCTTTTTTTCCCTCCAGAGGGGGAAGAGGGTACAAATTGTGGCAACCATTAACTCTCTTATCATAAAAGAATGGCAAGAATGGGGCTCCTGGGTGGCTTAGTCGGTTAAGCGTCCGGCTTCAGCTCAGGTCATGATCTCACGCTCTGTGAGTTTGAGCCCCACGTTGGGCTCTGTGCTGACAGCTCAGAGTCTGGAGCCTGCTTCAGATTCTGTATCTCCTTCTCTGTCTCTGCCTCTCCCCGGCTTACTCTTTCTCAAAAATAAATAAATGTTTAAAAAAAAAAAAAAGGCAAGAAAAGCAATCTACTGTAGATTATGGGGTTTCATTAATTTTGAAAGAATTTGATTTGAAAAATATTTAATGCCTTAAAGAATCCATTTATCATCAGGAGTAAAAAATAAATATTTGTTGTAATTCAGAAGACATTTCATCTTCTCATCATATAAATAAGTGACTTTTAGTCTAAAAATTGTTAGTATGATTTAGGTGACTAAAAAAATCTGTACTATTAGTATAACTGCATTACTATACCCTGAATGGATATTTCTTTTTTTTTTTTTAATGTGTATTTATTTTTGAAGGGGGGGGGGAGAGAGAGAGAGAGAGAGAGAGAGAGAGAGAGAGAGAGAGAGAGAGAGAGACAGCTCATGAGCGGGGGAGGGGCAGAGAGAGAGGGAGACACAGAATCCAAAATGGGCTCCAGGCTTTGAGCTGTCAGCACAGAGCCCGACACAGGGCTCGAACTCACGAACCATGAGATCATGACCTGAGTCAAAGTCAGACGCTTAACCAACTGAGCCACTCAGGCACCCCTGGATATTTCTTATATATAATTCTTTTCCATTTGATTTTAGCAGTTGAGAATGAGTGAATTCTCTTTTCAGAGTTCTTTCAGCTATGTTTTTATTCATTCTTCAACTCTTTGCAGTGTAGGGGTAAGGAGTAAGGTAACTAATGTGCCCAACACATGCCAACCAGGATAGGCACCAAGACTGGATATTGATTGAATCTTGTGCCTCCTTTTTTTAGTGGCCTCTGTCTGAGGTCATACTACTTTGGTGTGTTTTCCTTTGGTAGCTCACCAATACCGTGTTCCATAATTTTGTGTTTATATTCAGTGTGTGTTAGAATGGAGACAGAAGTTTGACACCAGTTTTATCAGTTCCCATAATTGAAATAGTGGCAAAATATAATTGCTGGTATTACTGCATTTTCTAGCTTAGAACCTTTCATTAAGGGGATACCGTTGCCTTGGTGATGCTTTTTGGAGAAGGGAGAGGGTTTATAAATTTACTAATTTGACAGGAGAATGAGTTAGTGTTAAATCATCTCGTATGTTTTACTACTTGCTTATTCTATAAACTGTCAAACCTGTATGTCCTCTTGGGGTTTTAATTAGCTGGATTAAAATACAGCTTATATTGAAAAATGGAATATGCATAAGATAAGAAAGACTATAGGAAGATAATAGGGCACCCTTTTAGACATTTCCCACGTAAGACTGAGCACTAACATAATCTGTTTGGTTTCTAGGTGGACTATCTGTGCTCGAGTTACCAACAAAAGTCAGATCCGTACCTGGAGTAATTCCCGGGGGGAAGGGAAGCTCTTCTCCCTAGAACTGGTTGATGAAAGTGTGAGTATTTGTCAAGTGGGGAAATAGGAGGAGCCTAAGAAACAGAGGGCTCATCTCTGTGCAGGCCTATGAGATGAGGAACAGTAGTAGGCCAAAAATAAACATGATTGTTATTGTGGTTTTTCCTGTCTGTATTCTTTTGATGGCTCTCTGTGTGCAAAGGGTTAAAGGTCTTAAATAAAATCCTTCGTTTTATTTTACTTTATTGAAAAGCAATTTTTTTTAATTATTGTTTTTAGATAGGCTTCACACCCAACAGGGGCCTGGAATTCATGACCCTGAGATCAAGAGTCACATGCTCGGGGAACCCAGCTGACTCCTTCGATGGAGCATGTGACTCTTGATCTCGGTGTAGTGAGTTTGAGCCCCACGTTGGGTGTAGAGATGAGATTACTTAAAAAAAAAAAAGCCACGTGCTGTACCAACTGAACAACCAGGCACTTCTAAAATCCTTGATTTTAAAGGAAAGCATTTGTAGAAATTTATTTGTTTGTTTGTTTGGGGGTGGAGGCAGGTGAGCAAGGGGCAGAGAGAGAGAGAAGCGGGGCTCATGCTCAACCAATGTTGGACTTGAACTCACGAACCGTGAGAACATGACCTGAGCTGAAGTCAGATGCTTAACAACTGAGCCACCCAGGGTGCCCAGTAATTAGTTTTTTTAATGTATAAGCAGCCTCATGAGCAGTAGAAAGCAGAGACACGCTGTCTGACTTGTTAGCAGGCTAAGTTGAAGCCCTGAGAGGTGATGTCTGGTTATGAGCAAAGTGTTGCTTTGGGCCACAGCAGAAGGCATACAGCAGCCACCTTGAAAAGTGAGTGGTTGGGGCGCCTGGGTGGCTCAGTCGGTTAAGCGGCCGACTTTGGCTCAGGTCATGATCTCGCGGTCTGTGAGTTGGAGCCCCACGTCAGGCTCTGTGCTGACCGCTCAGAGCCTGGAGCCTGTTTCAGATTCTGTGTCTCCCTCTCTCTCTGCCCCTCCCCCGTTCATGCTCGCTCGCTCTCTGTCTCAAAAATAAATAAACGTTAAAAAAAATTTTTTTTTTTAAAAAGAAAAGTGAGTGGTTTTGTGGGAGATGGATTCTGGCTGTGCAAACTCTATACTTAAACAAAACCAAAGCATGATGAAGAGACAAAACATCCAAGTTGTGGAATCTCTCGACAGTCTCGTTAGCTGTTTGTTAGTTTTATTTATAATTCCTAGTATGTACTTCACACATTGTTTTCAAACTGCTGCCTATTTCCTATTGGTTCAAACTTCTGCAAGGGCGGGGGAAAAATTGGTGGTTTGTTTTGGGTTTTTAGTTTTTGGAAGATGGAGTGATATCCCAAATGTATTGACTGTGTGATGGCAGAATCAGTATCAGAACCTAATTTTTTACCAAATTATTGGTCTGATCTGTCAGTTGGCAAAAATTTGAGCCTTTTTTAAGTTTCTTAACCATCTATAGTTTGTTTTTGTTTTTTAAGTGAAGATTTTATTTTTAAGTAATCTCTACACCCAGCGTGGGGCTTAAATTCATAACCCCGAGATCAAGAGTCACGTGCTCCACCAACGAGCCAGCCGGGTGTCCCCATCTATAGTATTTTGACTGACGGAAAAGTAAAGTGAAAATCAAATCACAAGCAACTTGAAAACGTGACTTACTGTAACATTTTGACAGTGACTCCCGAATATATCCATCCCTCGCTTGGCGCCAACGTGAGGGCAGCTGGTGATTCATTTGGCTCATCACGCTTCCTTGTGGGCTTCATTCGTGTCAGTGTTCAAAATTTGTTTTTATTTCTGTTGTCAGCATATTAAAATCACTAGGTTCATTGTGGGTTTTTTTGTTTTGCCTTGTTTTTAGGGTTCTAATTTGAGGTTCATAAAGCACCGTAAAAGGATCAGCTAGTTAAACCCAAGTTGTTGGCTGGGGTTAATAGCTTGAATGTGTGACCACAAAATACGTGTTTCTGGGGCATCTGTAGACCTCTCACACATCCCATTTGTGCTTGTGTTACTGCTTAAAGATGTCATTTTGACACCACGGTGTCCTGCTTTTCAGTGGTAAAACTTGATGGACACAATTCTAACCGGTTCTTGCTTGTTTCTGCAGGGTGAAATCAGAGCTACTGCTTTCAACGAGCAAGTGGACAAGTTTTTTCCCCTTATTGACATGAACAAGGTATGGTGGTGTCGCCTTGAGAACTGAAACAGTTGAGTGGCATGGGGGACTCTCGTCCTTCAGAGAACTGCGTAGTGGTAAGGAATTTGTGGTTTAATCTGATAGACTACCCACGTTCCACAGCTTGCCTCTTTTGCAGGTCTATTACATCTCTAAAGGCACCCTGAAGATTGCTAACAAACAGTTCACAGCTGTTAAAAATGACTATGAGATGACCTTCAATAATGAGACTTCCGTCGTGCCCTGTGAAGATGGTCATCATTTACCAACAGTTCAGTTTGATTTCACAGCGATTGGTGACCTGGAGAATAAGTCTAAAGATTCTCTGATAGGTAAGTCTGCAAATGAGAGCAAAGAGAGTTGGGATTATTAGTTTTTGTTTGCAACATGTAAGGGAAATGTAAGACTTAAGTGCTCGCCATTCAACCTTGGATCATGCTGTAATGGAGCTTTGACCGTTTTTTGCTAACACATTGTGCCTGTATTTTAGACATAATTGGGATCTGCAAGAGCTATGAAGATGCCACCAAAATCACAGTGAAGTCTAACAACAGAGAAGTTTCGAAGAGAGACATCTATTTGATGGACATGTCAGGGAAAGTGGTGACCACTACTCTGTGGGGAGAAGATGTAAGCATTTGTACTGAGCAGTCAGAGCATGTGCAGAAGGCAGAGATGTAAAGAGCTGGGTGGCTGTCTTGTCTTAAGAGTTGTGGGTTATGCTAAGCGAAATTAGAGGAAGGCGTATCATATGATTTCACTCATATGAGGATTTTAAGAGACAAAACAGATGAACATAAGGGAAGGGAAACAAAAATAATATAAAAACAGGGAGGGGGACAAAACAGAAGAGACTCTTAAATATGGAAAACAGAGGGTTACTGGAGGGAGTGTGGGAGGGGGGATGGGCTAAATGGGGAAGGGGCACTAAGGAATCTACTCCTGAAATCATTGCTGCACCATATGCTAACTAACTTGGATGTAAATTAAAAAAAAAAAAAGAGTTGTGGGGCCTTGGCCATGTAGGCCCTTCCTAATGAAGGATTGAGCTGTCTAGGGAATATTTGAAATTCTTTATTTGATTTACTTTTGTGAGGTATGCTATGATTTAAGTTTTATACAGAGAGGTGATCTTTCTTCTAACCCTAGATTAGTTTTAATGTATCTTTGAACAGATTTCTGTGAGTGAGGTTAACTTGGATAGATTCCATGTACTATTTTATTGCATTTATTCTACTATTGACTGTGTTCCTTGTTTTCTGTAAAAATGTTCTGTGTGTTCTTCCTGACAGTGACACCTGTTCACTGTATTTGATTGGTGTTTTTGTTGTTACCCAGGCTGATAGATTTGATGGTTCTAGACAACCTGTGATGGCTATCAAAGGAGCCAGAGTTTCTGATTTTGGTGGACGGAGCCTCTCTGTACTGTCTTCAAGCACGGTCATTATGAATCCTGACATCCCAGAGGCCTATAAGCTTCGTGGATGGTAGGTATTTTGGGGCTAAACCAAGGGGTCATTTGAGCCTGGCCTTTGGAAGAAGTGGCTCTTTTGGTTCTTATGATCAGTATGTGAGCTGTCTGCAGAACAGAGGACTTTGTTACCGAATGGAGCAGTTCCTATATTTCTCAGAGGTGTTATGCCTTCTGAGAGGATGGCTTTAAAGCCCTTAAACTGACAAGCCTGTAATCCCATGACAAACCCAGAGATTCCGGAGGAGGCAGTTAGCATGGACGTGCCGCATGCTGACCTCTATCCTGCCAAAGTAGGGTGGGGCCAGGCTGTTCCAGCCGGGACCCGAGGGACCGTAAGCTAGAGCCAGCTTTCTTTCCTAGGTTTAAAGCTGTGGGCTTCTGTGGTGTGGGCAAAGAGTGTACTTCCCTGTTCTGTCCAGTTGTTGGTGCTGAGCACATCTTCCGGTGTGTTCACTGGACTCTGATAAAGTGCAATGGAAACAGTGGGCTCTTGTTGGCACTGCATTGTTATTCCCAGGCACTTGGATGAGAGCCTGTTAAGATCGCACTATATCTGGCGTTTTAGGGTGTTAAAACTCTGCCTTTAAAGAGCACTTCAAACTGAAACATAGTGTGCAAGAATTGATGTGGTCAGGGAAAAACACTTTAGCTTGAGCTTAAATAATTTGTGTAGCTGTAGTCCCAGGGGATTGTATCAGTTTCCACCTATGTCTTAGGGTTTTAGTGATTAAAGAATTCGCTCCTGTGACATACTTCTCACTTTTATTTTGAGTGTAATGTGAACCAGTAGTAGCACTAGTGTTTGAGTAGTTTCATGAAACATCTACTAGAGTGTTCGTGACACTTAAGCCAGCCTCCTGAGTATGGTCCACACGTATCTATATTTAACTATTCTGGTAGCTGGCATTATAAGGCAGGTCCCGCTCATAGTCTGACCAGAAATAACCACAGCTGTGGTCTGTCCTTCTCGCTTGATTTTCTTTCAGGCTCTAGAGCTTGACCCCAGGTTAATGGCATGCCCACATTAAGGTCTTCATATTTTACTTGTCAGTAACAGTGATCCTGGTCAACATAAAAAGACATGGCTGTCTCCAGAATAAAATAACCTGCCGTTGATCAAAGAGAAGTTCACTGCACACACCCCACCTAGGCATGGGTTGGAGATGTTTGATCTTGGTTGTAACAATGTGGAGGGGTTTTTGTTGTTTTCTTTTTTTTTTTTTTCCAATGTGGAATTTTTTTATTGTAAGAAGGGCTGCTTCAGTCTTTGTTGATTCCTGATGAGCTATCTTTGGTGGCAAATGTCTCCTGGGAGTTTTTGAAACCGTAAACTGGTGTAGATAGTGGTGAAACGGATTTATGGACCTTGCTGTGCTTCTGTGACGGATTTAGCTGCTTCCCTGACAGAATGTGAAGGCAATTGTCTGCAGCTTAGGGCAGCACCCATTCTGTGACATGGTCCCTTTTTAAGGAGCCTGCTCTCTCTGTGGTTAGCTTTCAGTTATCCTCCTTTTAGATGACATTGGCATGTTTTTAATCTCAGACTGACTCCTCCCTCCCCCAAGTATGTTTCTGAGCCATTTTCTTTCATGTCAGCTGATATGTGTTCAGGAAATATAATCAGTTTTAATCATAATGCAACACAAATTAATGTTAATTTTAATATTGGCATAGGTAGAACCTCACTAAGATAAATCTACAAGAAAATAGATAATATCTTAAATTACTTCGGGTTACGTAATCTTTAGATTCTCTATCAGGCTTATAAGATCTTTTACCATGAAATTTTTTTTTTGCCACAGAAAACGTGACAGTCAACATGCTGACTGTCACTTTCTATACTGATACGGTTCAGTGATGATAAAAATGTGGCTACTTGCTGAAATGAGCATCAGTAGCCTAAAGAACTGTGTATAACAGATGCTAATTTAAGAAAAGGTTCTGTGATATTCTGGCACTGTCTTTCTTGACCACTGGGGGGCATCAGAGCAATTGAGATGAAAAGAGGTCATTCACTTCCTGCAGTTGGCTTAAGATACAAGGGGGAACATAATCATTTCAGCCCATGTGACCACGACCTATGAATGTAGGACAGGTGGGGGGGCTAGTGAATAGCCTCTGATGTCTAGAAACAAGTAGCATATTCAATAAGTATAATAAAGTACCTGTTGTTCTTTGTTTATTTTTCAGGTTTGACTCTGAAGGACAAGCCTTAGATGGTGTTTCCATCTCTGATCTAAAGAGTGGAGGAACAGGAGGTAGCAACACCAACTGGAAAACTCTATATGAGGTTAAATCAGAGAACCTAGGCCATGGTGACAAGGTACATTCCTAACTTTCTTCACAAAAGCATATAGAGTGTGCAGAAGGATGAGTTTTCCAACCTGATTTCTGGTACCACCTGTCAGACGTTCATTCAGAGCTGTGATTCTTACCTGGAGGTCTGACCAGAGCATGGCATGACAGTTGAGAATCACCAGAGTGAGGGAGTCGTGCTTACTAATAGGCTATGTCATATCCCTCAGATATCCTGTGGCAGAAAAACATTAGAAACTGACTTAGAGAGTTAATTCTTAGAGGGATCCTGATGAAGTGGTAATAACTTCGGGTCTATGTTTGTTTTTGCTGATTGTTCCTGCAAGTTGAAGTGCCCACACACCAAGAAGGTGGGTTTTGAGGTTATAGCTAACACTGAGCATTAGTCAGGCTCAGGGTCAGACATCAGGCAGTTCACACGTGCCCTCAATGGCTGTACAGTATTAAACTCTCACGGGCTGAGATTTTGCCACTGTTCTCTGATGGGAATCGGCTCTGGTGTTTGACTTCAGTTGCAGCTTCCTTTCAATGTTTGTATGTAATGACTCTCTTCCTGTCTTGATCTAAACCTGTATTCTGCCAGCAGTTCATTATTTAAGTCATTTATTTCTCCTTTATGCTCCCCAAAAGAGCAATTCCTACTTTTATTGTTTTCATATTATATAATACAGTTTTTATTCCTTTCCCCCTCGTTTCACTGTACTCCCTTATCCCTCATTGTCGTCAATGGCATCTGATGATGCTGGCATATGGCATCTTGAGACTTAAACATTGGACAGATAGGTGTTGTCTTGTCATAGGAACAGCCACTCTTTAGGTTCTCTTTTCCCAATTTTCTTCTTAGATCTACAGGTAGACTGTGTGTAATAAATCAGGCCTGTGGGCACCTGGCTGGCTCAATCAGAAGAGCAGGTGACTCTTGATCTTGGGTCCTACGTTGGGTATAGAGATTACTTTAAAAAAAAAGAAAGAAAAAGAAATGAGGCACACTTGGGTGGCTCGGTCAGTTAAGCATCTGATTCTTGGTATCAGCTCAGGTCATGATCTTACGGTTGTGGGAATGAGCCCACGTTGGGCTCTGCGCTCATAGCGCATAACCTGCTTGGGATTCTCTCTCTCTCCTTCCCTCTCTGCCCCTCCCTCTCTCTCTGCCCCTCCCTCCCTCCCTCCCTCACAGTAAGTAAACATTAAAAAGAAGAAGAGGAAGAAGAAAAGAAAAATCATGCCTGGAGAGTACCCATTTATACCTAAACTTTATTTTTTTAATTTTTTTAATGTTTATTTTTGAGAGAGAGAGAGTGAGAGCAGGGGAGGGACAGAGAGAGAGGGAGACACAGAATCCAAAGCAGGCTCCAGGCTCCAAGCTGTCAGCACAGAGCCCGATGCGAGGCTTGAACCCACGAACCATGAGATCGTGACCTGAGCCAAAGTCGGACACTTAACCGACTGAGCCACCCAGGCGCCCCTGTACCTGTACTTTAAAGTCATGAATTGGGGCTCCTGGGTGGCTCAGTCGGTTAAGCGTCCGACTTCGGCTCCGGTCACAATCTCGCGGTCCGCGAGTTCGAGCCCCGCGTCGGGCTCTGGGCTGACGGCTCAGAGTCTGGAGCCTGTTTCAGATTCTGTGTCTCCCTCTCTCTCTGACCCTCCCCCCGTTCATGCTCTGTCTCTCTCTGTCTCAAAAATAAATAAACGTTAAAAAAAAAATTTTTTTTTTAAATAAATAAATAAAGTCATGAATTGAATCTGGACCTTACCTAAAAATACAGAAAATTCTATAGGCATTCTCCTAGGAGACTTATTTTCTCTAGAGCCTTCTAGATAGAGGGCTCAACAAATCTCTTTAAATATCCATATTATTGGGTTTTGCCTTCTTTGTTCTAAGACATTGGGAAGCCCCAGAGATTGCTGACCTGGCTCCGAATTCAGAGTACACCCAGAGGGAACTGCTCACCCCTCAAAATTATTTACCCTGTATCCTTTCTGTGAGAGTTAAAAAGCAAAACCAATAACAACAACATAAAGTCCAAGCACATGACTTAGTCCTTTGCTACATTTACTTATCAGTGATTTCTCCACCCGGATGGCTTAGACCAGGGGTTGACACACAGCCGCATGCGCTCATTTGCATATTGTCTGTGGGTGCTTCTGTGCCACAGCAGCAGAGTTGAGTAGCTGCAACAGGGACTGTGACCAAAAGGCTCGTAAAGCCTAAAGTATTTCCCGTCTGGCTTTCTACAGAAAACGTTTGCCACTGTGACCTAGACAAAGATGAAGGTGACTCCAGGCCCCAGAAACCACTACTATTGTTCTTAATGTGGGAGGATGGTTGAACGTCGCTGCACTAGATTTTCCTGCCTTGCCCTGTATTTCCTAGATGTTAACCTTTGGAGGGTCAGAGGAACGGAAGGAACAAATCTGTGTCTCCTGACATCTTTGTTTTTCATATAGTCTTTTTCTGTTTTTAATTAATTTAGTCTACTTTAGGATTCGCTTTTCTCGTTAAGGAATAACGTGCTTTATTATTATTATTATTATTAATGTCTAATTTTGAGAGAGAGAGCGCGAGCTGGGGAGGGCAGAGAGAGAGGGAGACACAGAATCCAAAGCAGGCCCAGGCTCTGAGCTGTCAGCACAGAGCCTGACTGCGGGGCTCAAACTCACAAACCTGGAGATTTTGACGCAAGCCGAAGTCGGACTGAGCCTAGTCACCCTAGGAATAATCTGCTTTAAAGCTTAGTTTATTACCTTGGTAGGTTTTGCAGTCCGCACAAGTGATTTCAGAAACTATAGCATGAATCGTTCCCTGTAATCACATTGTGATCTTAAGGATTCATATATGTGAACACTTACCACTTATATGTCAGGGCAGGCTTGGGCTGCCCCTGAGTCCCTCTTGAACGTAGGCCCTGTGTTCCAGGTCTCTCATGTCACTCTTTTCTCCTGAAGGCCGACTATTTTAGCTGTGTGGCGACAGTTGTGTTTCTTCGCAAAGAGAACTGTATGTATCAAGCCTGCCCAGCTCAGGACTGCTTTAAGAAAGTGATTGATCAACAGAATGGATTGTACCGCTGTGAGAAGTGTGATAGTGAATTTCCCAGCTTCAAGTACCGCATGATCCTGTCAGTAAGTAAAATGGGTAGTTGAGACACTATAGTGTTTCTCGAGTCCCTACCACGTGCCCGCCCGCCACAGTAGAGACGAGGGCCAAAACAAGATCTCTTGTGGTAGGAAGCCTGCAGACGAGTAAGTGCTAAAGAGCTTCGTATTCTACAAGAACAAAAGTAAGGGGCCTTTCGCTCAACTGAATAGCAGTCTGTTTTCTCCTACTGAAAGCTTTTTTTCATACCAGAGTTGCATTTAGATGCCCAGCTGATTTCAGTTGCTGTGCATGTAGTACAATTACAGCATTGGTGACACTCTCCTGCTAACTGTTATGAAGATAAATTAATTTGAAATGGCATTTCTGGAGAGCAGTAATTATACAGCCAATGCGTGTATTTAGTTATTTTTCTTGTAGATAATCTATTCCTCTTAGCCCTCGGTAGAGCTGACTTCTCGGGAATGTGACTGTGTGCTGATGTGGGAGTGTGGCTTTTTTGCATTGTAAGAATTGTTTCTTTCGGTTTTAAAACCTTTAAAGTGAAGGGTGTGCTTTAAAAAAATGATAATACTGAATGATAATAAAGGTATAAGAAAAATAGGCATTCTCCTATTTTTCTAGAAGGTGATTTGGCAGTAACATATCAGGAGCCTTAAAAATATTTATGTTTTCTGGCACATTAAACACTTGGAGAGAATTTCTTCCAAGAAATCATCAGAGTTGTTACAGTTGTGTAAAGTTATCTGTTACTCTGTTATGTTGAAAAGTTCAATACAACTTAACTTCCTTAATATTATAGTGGTTAATTCCGTTATTTTATCTGTGGAGTGGAATACCACGCAGGCATCAGAATTTGCCATTTATTTGACAGTTTTCCACAGTTAAAGTATTTGAAGATGACATGAATAAATGTTCAGGTTATTAATTGAAAATGGCAAATTTTAAATCATATGTTCGATATAGTCTTGAGGTATGTACACACACAGAAAACAGACTTGAGCGGGCAAATACCATACTGTTGATAGAGGTTATTTCTGGTTGATTTCTAGTTTCTTCTGCATTTTCCTTTTTTTTTTCCCCCTGCAGTGAAAACTCTTGTGATAGAAAAAATTTTTTTTTAATCTTTTCAGATAAAAAAAAAAAAAAGATTTTACTTGTCCTTTCTATATTCTAATTGCCCCTCAAAATGTTAGTTCAGCAAGAAAGTTCTACATTTAAGCTTTATATTCCTGTAAACCATAAACTCCATCGAACCAGAATGGAGAAGGTTGTCTAGATGGCTGATCAGCCTTTCTGTGAGGCTTGTAGATAGTGGAACCCCAGGGCACTGGTTTCACAAGGTGCGGACCCAGCGTGTTCCCTTCATTGTGCCATTCTCAACCCTGTTGAGGGTGCTCTGCCTCTAGGATGCTGGCACGCGGTAAGCAGACTGTAGGTGTGAACTGGGATGAGACACATTCTCGTGTATGTGAGTGTTTGTAACTTTTCTTGTCCCCTTACTTTTCCATCATAACTTTGATATTAAAGCTCTATGTATATGCCAAGTGAAAATGTAGACTCATCAAATGACACCTTAAAAAAAAAACCGTGCTTTCTTATTTCTACTAAGACTTTTACTTCAGCAAATGGATTCTTTGTGATCCACTTTCTTCCTTGACTCTCCCCTATTTAATTTTACATCGTGGTCCAATTGGAGACAGTTGATCCAAGCTCCTTTCTTTTGCTAGGTAAGTTTGGCCACTGGAGGAAGGCCCCTGACTCGGACTTTTAAATAGTCTGGGGTGCTCAGCAGTGACTGAGAATTGCCTTATAGAACTAGTGACTGAAGGATGTACAGTTTGAAATGCAGAGAACCTGCCCTCACTCATTGGAGGCTCATTCAGAACCTTTAGTCCAGAGGCCGTTGCGGCTGGAGGGGAAGGAACTAAGTCCAGGGTGCCTGGATTCCATGTCTGAAGGAGAGTTTAGTTGGGTTGTTATCTCCACTGAGATCTGAAATCACATACCCACAGCATATCGTGTTCCTGCTGTGATCCAGACTTACATTTTAAATTCTTTCTTTGATATTTTTCACTCTTTGGAAAGAATATAGCATATGTGGTAGTAATGGGGTTTTTTCCCCCTGGGAATTATTTTAATGAATGGAAAAAGTTAAGCTTCTAGTCTCCTGAGTGTGTCTTCCTTTTATTATTTCTTTGCTAAATTAATATGTAATGTGTTTTTTAGGCAAATATTGCTGATTTTCAAGAGAATCAGTGGGTCACCTGTTTCCAGGAGTCTGCAGAGGCCATCATTGGACAAACCACTGCTTATATTGGGGAGTTAAAAGAGAAGGTTGGCCCCCTCTTTTATTATTAGTGTAACAGTTGCCAATAACACCCTTTTGCTCTTTAAGTTTTTTAAATTTCTCTTGGGTGTTGTATATAGTTTCTCAGTCTGATGATTATTTGAGACTCATCTAATTCTGTCAAATTTGTCCACTTTGGGTGTACTAACAATGAGGTAATCAGGCAATGTATATAAAAGTGTTTTAAGGGTGCCTGGCTGGCTTAGGATTGTGAGTTCAAGCCCCATGTTGGGTGTGGAGCCTCCTTTAAAAAAAAAAAAAAATTAAAACAAGTGCTTTAAAAGCAGCATTTTACAAGTGTAAACCACTTATTTCTCCTGTTACTGTTAGCACACAAAAGTTGGTGTGCCCTCAGTCACTTGACATCTTCTGAAGAAACCTGAAGTACAGATGTGCCCTTTTAACATACACCATCCTGAAAAGTTGAGTCAAATCCTGGTTTAAATTCAGATAGAAGGTACTTGCTACTTTAGGTCTTCAGATGGAATTTTATGAAGTAACTTACTTTCATAAGGTAACTTTATGTTTCATTTTGATAAATGCTTATTTTCACATATTTGGTTTATTTAATGTAGGGAATAGATTATTAATTATGCTAAATGTAGGAAAGATACTTAGATAAAATGTGTAAAGATGACCAATGAAAGCTGTGTTTTCTGGGCCACACAAATTAGCATCTATCTGTGTATTTTTCTCCGACTTCTTCCAGATTGGTTAGAATACTTGCAAAAACCACTAAGAATAAAGATTTGTCATTGGTTTCGGCACATTTTTCTCTTATTCTTTCCTATCTTCAGTTCTGTCCATTCGGCTCCCCCCTACACACCTCTTTTTTAAATTGTTTGTGAGATCTCTGAAAATAATGCCAACAAGCCCTTTTATAGAAATAACTGGAATTGACTTTAAAATATGATGGTGTCTTTTATCTGTGTTGCCTGGTTCTTTATTTTCATATCAGATTTTAAGGCTTGAGGCAGCTTTTCAGGGTTTTTTATGAGCTTATTACATTTGACTGTTTTTACTGCTGGTGAATGAGGACATACAGAAACTCTTCCCTCAGGAACCATGATATTCTTGGAGTATGCACCCCAGCCTTTCCCTAATCTTAGAAGAATAATGACAGCTGATATAATTTTCTTAAGATTTAACACATTGTTTTATTTATATATCTGAAGGCCCAGAGGACTGCAAATTTATTTTATGCATATTTATATGCATTAAATGCTTTCTGTGATCCCTCTCTGTTTACCAGACTTTTTTTTTTTTTTTTTTTTCTTTAAATAAGTGTAATTAGTGGGCACCTGGCTGGCCCAGTCTGGTGGAGCCTGTGACTCTTGATCTTTGGGGTTGTGAGTTAAAGCCCCACATTGTGTGTAGAGATTGCTTTAAAAAAAAGGTGGGGGGGGTGGGCAGTGGTGCCTGGGCAGCTCAATTGGTTAAGAGTCCGACTTCAGCTCAGGTCATGATCTCATGGTTCATGAGTTCGAGCCCCACGTTGAGCTCTGTACTGACAGCTCAGAGCATGGAGCCTGCTTCAGATTCTGTGTCCTTCCCTCCCCCCCCCCCCACCCCCAACTCATACTCTTGCTCAAAAATAAACATTAAAAAAATATTTTAAAAAACAAAAAAGGGAGGGGCACCTGGGTGGGCTCAGCTGGTTATGTGTCTGACCCTTGATTTCAGGTCAGGTTGTGACTCATGAGATCGAGCCCGGCATCAGACTCCATGCTGTTAGCATGGAGCCTGCCTGGGATTCTCTCTCTCCCTTTCTCTGCCTCTCTCTCTCTCTCTCTCTCTCTCTCTCTCTCTCTCTCTCTCAAAATAAATAAATAAAATTTTTTTTAAAGGTACAAAAGTTTAAATAGTATTTGAGGGGTAAGATAAAGAAGGAGAGAACTGTTTTTCATACTTTCCCTAGTCTTTACCCACCCCACCTCCCTGGCTTCATTTGCTCACAAATCACTGTAAATGTAGAGGTTTAAACCATGTATAACAACTTGAGCTTTTTTCTTACTGTCCACCCCCCCCCCCCATTCTTAATTTACGATGAACATGCTGAGCCTCAGATGTATTTCATCACAAACTTTTTTTTTTTTAAGTTTATTTATTTATTTTGAGGGATGGAGGGCAGAGGGAGAGAAAGAATCCCAAGCAGGCTCCACACTCAGAACAGAACCTGAGGCAGGGCTCAAACCCACCAACCCTGAGATTATGACCTGAGCTGAAATCAAGAGTCAGACGCTCAATGAACTGAGCCACCCAGGTGACCCTATTCCATCACAAACTTTTAAAGTTTAGAAGTGTGATTTTTGGGGGGCGCCTAGGTGGTTCAGTTGGTTAAGTGTCTGACTTCTGCTCAGGTCATCTCTCAGTTTGTGGGTTCGAGCCCCGCGTCAGGCTCTGTGCTGACAGCTCAGAGCCTGGAGTCTGCTTCTGATTCTGTGTCTCCCTCTCTCTGCCCCTCCCCAGCTCACATTCTGTCTCTCTGTCTCTCTGTCTCTCTCTCTCTCAAAAATAAATAAACATTTAAAAAAATTTTTAAGTGTTTTTTGGGTTTCGTTTTGTTATATTATGTTGAAATATGCATAACCTAAAATTTACCATTTTTAAGTATAAGTTCAGTGCATGCATTAAATAGTAACTCCATTTCCCCTTCCCCCAGCCCCTGGCAACCATTCTTCCTTTTTTTTTTTTTTTTCTTTTTTTAATGTTTGTTTATTTTTGAGGATCTGACAGAGGATCTGAAGTGGGCTCTGTGCTGACAGCAGAGAGCCTGATGTGGGGCTCAAACTCATAAGCCGTGAGATCATGATCTGAGCTGAAGTCAGACACTTAACAGACTGAGCCACCCAGGCGTCCCCCCACTCCCTACCGGCAGCCATTCGATTTTCTGTCTCTATTAATTTGACTACTGTAGGTAGAGTATTTTAATTTTTTTAATAAAATTCTACCCAAACAGTTTTATGTAATGAAATATCGCCTTTAGAGTAGTCATTCCTATTCAAACCACTGGGGGTAATTTTTTTTTTTTTTTTTTGAGAGAGATTTTTCTCAAAAGTCTTTTCAAAACTCTTTTTTAAAAACAAAATCCTAAAGATTTTATTTTTTAAGTAATCTCTACACCTAATGTGGGGCTTGAACCTACAACCCCAAGATCAGGAGTCACACGCTCTTCTGACTGAGCCAGCCAGGCGCCCCTTCAAAAATCTTAATAGATATTTTCAAATGGTCTGGTAGCTTCCATGCCTAAAGTTTTACATTTGTTTTTGCAGAATGAGCAAGCATTTGAGGAAGTTTTCCAGAATGCCAACTTCCGAACTTTCATATTCAAGATCAGGGTGAAACTAGAGACCTACAATGTAAGTGAGGTCACCTGGGATGCAGGAGGGCTAGCAATGGGAAGCTACTGTTTGTCACCCACAACAACAGTGCAGTGACAGCTGTCACATCATTGCTTGCTGTGTGCCAGACTTAGTACTAAGTGCCCTGCGTTTATCACTCCTCGAGTCTGCCCAGCACTGAGGTACTGTTATTATCTCCATTTTCAGAGGAATAACCTAACTTAGAGAGGTTGAGTGTTTTGTCCAGTGTCTAGCGTCTGGGGAGAAAATGCTTATGGTCTTTTCAGTTAAAACCTGGGGTTTTTTGTTTGTGTATTGACAAAGAATGGTAAGGTGTTTAGTGGATTCACATCTTCCATGAGGTTTAAGCTCCAAAGTTAGCGTATGAAACAAAGAACACACATAGTTAAAATTACCTTGAAAATTCCTTTAAGTTGCCTGTAACATCATGTAATTGTATAGTCATAATATAACAGCATTTATTGGGCACTTGTTATCTGCCAGTTACTGTTCTACACCTTTTACTGTATATATCATCTCACTTGGTCCTGCCAGTAACCTGGATGTATAGGAACTATTGTTATCCCTGTTTTACCACTGAGAAGCTGTAGGCTTACAGAGAACAAGTCATTTGCCCGAGTCCTGTGCCAGCATGTGGCAGAACTAAGATTCCAGCCCCCAGCTTCAGAGCTTTGTTCTTAACCCTGCTTATAAATCGGACTAGTGATTACTGAGCACACACACTAGAGCGTGTGAGCCCCAGCACTACACTGTGTATCCTTTCTGGGTATCACATCATGCTTCCTCTAAAGACACTGCACAGTCCTGATGAACGAGTGAGGAGGGAGGCTTCTGAAAACATCTCTGCTTATTTTGGGGTTTCCCCATTCTTTTTCACTATTAGACCTTAACCCTGATGGATGTATTCTGCTAACAGATGTGTTCGTTTCTATGGGCATTAAATGAGTAGGAAGGCAAATGTCTGAGAGAGTGTCTGAGGTGAGATCCAGGGGCCATTTGAAGGGTCATTCAGCCTCTCATGGTGTGGACGGGAAGGTGAGGCACAGAGAGGTGGTCTGTTGCAGAGCCGAGATGGGACCCAGGCCAGGTGTCCCTCCTCTGCCTCAGGTGCCTTTGCTTTCACACCTCTTGCAGAACTAACTGTGTAGCTTTAAGCGCATCACTCATCGTCTCGGGGCTCCTGTTTCCACCTTGACAAAGAAAATAAATCGGCCTTGATAAGCCCGCTTAGGTCCATCCCATTTGGATTCTAGGTTTCTGAGTGCTCGGGAGCATGAGGGAAGGATGAGGGAAGGAGAGGGGCTTCTCCCCACTCTCCCAGCCCCAGAATTCCGGACTTGGCTCTCACTTGTGACTTTTTCTGTATTGGAATTACTGAACACTAAATCCAGCATGCCTTTGTGTTTTCTCCTGCCGGGATCATTGAAACCTCTAAAGCAAAGGGGGTTATCACCACTGCTCCATGCCACGGGCTTTCCTTCGTTTACGAACTGCTTTTCTCTTCTCAAAGGATGAGTCTCGAATTAAGGCCACTGTGATGGACGTGAAGCCCGTGGACTACAGAGAATATGGCAAAAGGCTGATCATGAACATCAAGAGAAACGCACTGATGATGTGAGCAGAGCAGTGCTGACTGGGCAGAAGTTTGAAAAAGCAGAGTTGAAATGAAACAGACTCCTGCCCGCAGCGCCCCCCCCCCAACCCCCCTTGTGACAATTCCACATTAGGTCCCCAGTGCATAGAGCCTCTCTGCGGCGGACTAGGCACTTCCTCTCTCAGGCGCATCTTGGAACCCATTGGTAGGCAAAGGACAGTGTGCTCAGGTGGCTGAGGTGTAAACTGTGTCCGACCTAGCGGGTCAGCTGGCGGGAGGTGTAGTGCCAGTCCCTCTGTCTTCAGGCTTTTGTCAGTGATATTAAGATTTCATTATCTTCAAGCAGGAATTATGTCAGAAGTAATTGACCCTAAATCTGCAGACAGTGAAATAAATTATGTAGCTCGGGTTTCCGCCTCTCCAGTGGTGACACCTTCACAACTTGGGTTCCTTCTCCGGAGGGAGAGCCGAAAAGGGGCTGTGCGGAACCTGTATTTTAGTGTGTCTTTCTAGAATTCAAAGGCTTTCCTTTCTAGAGATGCCACAGAGTTGTTAATGCTTGGAATGGCAATAGGGTAGAATTATTAATCAAAGAGATGTCTTTTATATCTGAAGAATATCCTTCCTTCAGGGTTTAATAGACTGAGTCAGATGGGTCTGATATTAATCAAAATTGTCTCTTCTGAGGAAGGCTGATAAGCATTGACTTGCTGTCCCCCAGGGACATCCAGGCAACTACAAAGCATTGCTTTAGTTTTTACTTCAATTAATGTTGCATTTTGGTTGGCGAACGTATACTTTTTCTACCTGTACATATTTTTTGCACTTGTAGGTTTCATTTCTTGATTAAAGCTATGTTAAATAGAAGGGATTTTGAAGGAAGAAGCTCTTTGTTTCCCCTGCTTTGTTTTAATAAACAGAAGCTTCTCTGTGTGTGAATCCTACTTTCTTTGAATGCAAAGGGTTCTTGTAACTGGAAAGCAATTAATTAGCCTTCATAATAAATGTTCACTTGGGGGAGATGTTAACTCATTACAGACTCACAGATTAGTCCAAAGCGTAGAGATCATTCTTCCTAATGTTTGCAACCCTAAGATGCATCTTTAAAAGAGTGAAAAAACTAGAAACAAAAAGCCATTGTACCCAGGAATGCCGATGATCTGGCACTTTGGGATTTTATTGATGTTTACACAGCAGTCTAACACCAACCAGGCTTTGAAATGTGTACAGACAGTGAGCCAGTAAGAAAACAGTAATTATGCGACTGAGCTTTTCAGTCAGCGAGAGCATGCTTGCTCTGTGTGTTCCTAATCATATTAATTATCTATCCGGTTGCCGCGACCCACCACTTGGCATTTGCTGCACATCCCTCCCCGAGCACCCAGGCAGTGTTGCAGGCAGCCTGCAGCGGGAGGACCTGGTTTTTGATTCGTGCCGGTGAGGCGTATGGCGGCCCTCTGTGGAGGTGGAGAACGAGGCTGTCCTGTCGGTCTCATCTTTACCTGTCCTCTTTTGGGAGGAAGCGGCCAGCTCTAGGCGAGATGACTCCTGTTCCTCAGCACAGACAGAGAGGGCCTTTCTCAGGCCCACTGACTGTTTGGACACATTCTGGTCTCCGAGGACGGTCGTCGGGCTGTACTTCCCTTTTTGGTTGGGGCCTCAACCATTTTTATGGAAGCTCTTTTCTGTCTGACCTTGCTTATAAAGCACGGACTAGAAAATTACAGTCTTCAGCATGATTCTGGATTGACAAATTGTGGGTTGGAGGTGGTCATCTAGCGTTCAGCCCAGTAACCAGTCTCCCATCTACCAGTGCCGGGCGCCCTGCCCTCTGCTCACAGGCCCTGCCCGTGAAGAGCGCTGACCTCCCACCTTGCCCTGACTCAACACCATTGTATCAGTTGCCGCTCGCTCCGTCTCCGTGACCACGTGATCAAACCAGCAAATCCATGGAGGTGTTCTGGGGAAGGGCAGCCTCCTGGAGGGAGGATGCTTAGCAGATTCCCCTTCTAAAAATCAGATCACCAGTAGAGGAGCATCAGAAATTGGCTCCGCGGTTACGCTCTTAGGAGAAGTGGGTCCCTGAGGATTGCCTAAATAGATTCTGGCCCGCAGTTCTTGGAATTCTCTTGGATATGGTTTACCTCGAAAGGCTGTTCATGTTCTATTTCTCTTCGCTCCGAGATCAATGTTTATTTTGCGTACACCATGACATCAGCGTTAAGCAATTAGGGAAAATCTAATCATTTGCCTTCATTTTAAATGGTTCTTGGATTCCCTCCAGTATCACTGAGAGAGACAAAAAAAATAAATAAAAGGATAATAATCTGATTTCTGTCCATATTTTCAGTGTTTTATGCTTTCCATTAAAGCCTTGCTAATCTCTAGTGTGCTATTCTTTTTTGAACTGCAGGGTCAAAATTTCCCCTTCCCCTGCTTTTTTTTTTTTTTTTTTTTTTTTTTTTCCTGAGTGGCCTGTCTTGGAAAAGTATAAATAATATTGATCGTGGTATTTAATACACTAATGAAACCCGTGGTTATTGACTACATAATTAATATACTGTCTAAAAGTGAAGTTTGGCAGCCCAGTGTATAAAGGTTTATATTGACTTGTGTTTCTTTGGCAATATGCCTTCTAAGGTTTTATTTATAGAAAATGAAACAGGTTGTTGAGTCTCCTTTCCTTTTCACTTGTTAGAAGGCCACTGCTCCCCTAGTCAATTGATTGTTTCCTTATCTCAGAGAGGATTTCTCTCCCCCACCCCACCCCCCACCACCTTTTTGTGTGGTTTGTTAGCTCTTAGTCTTATAATCCTCTCTTTATTGGTGGAGTTCTGGTTTTTATTAAACACTTTTGGAAATAATCAGCTTTTCTCAAAAAGGTTAGAGTATAGATGTTTTATTTTCATTGAGAAAAACCTCAACTAAGTATATTTGTTACTAAGCTGAGAGGTGGTGTTAATGTCTGTTGAAAAGGAAAGGAATGGGGACTCTTTGGACCATTATCTCTTATGTAAGTAATCTGTGTTTGTTAGAGAAAAATAACTTATAGATAAGAAAAAACAGAATTACCCATAATCCCACAAATCAGCAGTAGCCCCTTGTAGAACTGATTTTTCTATGCATATGTGCATAGAAATGTGGTTTTAATTGAAATAGGATTACACTCTGCATACTATTCTGTAACGCTTTTCCCCTAGCATGATAGGATGGACATCTTTGCTATTTCAATAAAAATAGATCTGCATAATTTTAACTGGTATTTGGCTATGTGGAAGTATAAATTTATTGAGCCAATTCACTTGCTGGATGCTTATACTTTCCAATTATTTTTAAACTTTATTTTTGTTAAGATATGATTGGCATAGGAGCGCCTGGGTGGCTCAGTCAGTTAAGCGGCCAACTTCGGCTCAGATCATGATCTCGCGGTTCATGGATTTGAGCCCCGCATCCCCGTGTCGGGCTCTGTGCTGACAGCCCGGAGCCTGGAGCCAGCTTTGGATTCTGCATCTCCCTCTCTCTCTGCCCCTCCCCTGCGTGTGCTCTGCCTCTCTCTAAAATAAATAAATATTTTTAAAAAAATTTTTTAAAGATATGATTGGCATATAACGTGTTCATCTTAGAGTTACATATATTTCCTAATTGCTATCATAAACTTAGCTTTTGATGGGCAGGAACATTTATCCTTTGTGGCACTATGAAAATGTATGCCTTCTTGTTGTGTTAGCTTTCCTGATGGCTTTCTCCGTGTCTTATTCCAATGATAACTCCTCTAACCCTGTGTACCATCAAAGACTGGCAGGTAATTTGAGCAAGCCCTAGAATCCTCTGGAGCAAAAGCAGGTAGATTAATGTAGGGACGGGAGGGGAAAGGAAGGCTCCGAAGCCATAGGCAGCTCTACCCTCCCTCCACAGGTGGCGGCTCTGAAGAGGCCCCAGATCCTCCAGTGTTCTGCCAGTGTGGCAGAAATGGCCGCTTGAGAACACATTTGACTTGCTCCGTAAATCAGTATATATCAATGATTCTTCACCCACAGCTATTAGTTAACGATTTTTAAATCTTTTAATTATATTTGTGACGACGGCTTTGTTGTTAAGGAGAGTATGTAGCACTTGTCTTCATTGATTGCCTTATAAGTGATTTGAAATCAAGACACCTTGTCCCCAGGAACCCTGGTCTGTCTGGAGCAAGGCTTGGGGCTAAGTAGTAATATCACAAGTCAAATTAAAATTCAGTAAGTGGAGGGGTGTCCGGCTGGCTCAGCCGGTAGAGCATGTGACTCTTGATTTCCGGGCGGTGAGTTCAAGCCCCACATCGGGCATAGAGATTACTTAAGGGAATAAAAAAATTTTTTTCAGTAAATGGAGAGATCACTGGAGACTGGAGTCTTCAGGAAGGACTTCACAAAGAATTGGGTGATTTCAGACTCACAGATCGTAGCCTTCTTCTACATCGGGCTGTCCAATCTACGTGGAGGAGCACGTGTCGCACCTGGCAGTGGTGGTTCTGTGTGACGGCAGATGAAGCGTGTAGATGCCACGAAAGGTAGCTGGCCTCGGAGTTCCTTCTGTGAATAATGTTTGACCGCGGCGGTGGAAGGGACTAACGTTTTCTATTGCCGGCTCCCTAACTCTTGCATCTGACCTGTCAGAGTTTGTGATTTGCCAGCGAACTCGTGGGTGTACTTGAGACTTTGAACCAACCAACAGGCCATTTTCACAGCCTTTCAGCTTTGCGAGGCTCTTGATGACTATCCCCTCGCACCCCCCTGCTTCTTAGCTGTTGATAAACCTCAAAAGGTATAATCTTCAAGAAAACAGTTTTCTTTTTTTCCAGCCTTGACTGTAGACCACATGAGAAACTTAATCCCACCTGCCTTGTGAGAAGTATTTATATCCTATTCAAAAGTTATCATGTAAACTTTTAATAATTGTGAGCCATTCTTATAAAACCATACCTGCTCCCTAGTGTATTACCCAGTTGGTAATTGGAAGTTTGTGCTGTCATTAAAAATGACAGCTTCCTCAGATAACATTCTTGGTGCTTGTAAAATGCAGATAACTCAGCCTATATTTATCTTGTGTGGGGGGCAGCTTCCTTTCCATGGTTAGGTAACCTGGGGCTGGTGCCTGGGAGAGCAGGGGAGCTCGCCGCAGGGAGCGAGCTCGTGAATGCCCTGCCCCGAGACGAGTCAGAACAACCAGGACTTTTCAAAAATAAGCCCCAATTGGACTCTCCTCTTTCCTCTCACAGTTGACACTGCTGTTCATGTCGAAGTTTATTTATATCTTCAGTCAGCCATGGTGCAGAGGTCATTTCTATTGGCCTAAAATTTTAGAGGCTTATATGTTTGCCTGGGAAAGCTGATCTCCCCAGCACTTAGGCTTGAAATGCAAAGCCTGTCTTCTGCAGGAGGCTTGCCGTCTCCATAGCATCCCTTCTCCCACCACCACCATTTCCTTCTCCACTATTTATTTAAAATTTGAATAGCTTTAGAAGGTGCATCCCTGTAAATGAGCTCTCCTCCTGTAATGGGTCCTCTCCAGGCAGCAGACCTTCCATAAAGGAGCCACTAATTAAGCAGAAAACGGTTTGTCTTGCTTAGCCACGTTCCCTGAATCTAGCAGTCAGTTGAGAAGATGGCAACATCCTTCTTTATAGCTATGATTTTTAAGAATACTCTTCTGTCTCTCCGCCAGTGGTTAGGGTCTGTGTGTGCGTGTGTGTCCCTGTTCCTGTCTTGCTCTCCATTTTTGAGAGGAAGATCCGTTTCTGTGGACCCTCATTTTTATGAAAATCCTTATCAAAGTTACTCTTTCAGGATCAAACCCACGCCGAGCCTTCCTGGTTGGAGAGTGGTGCTGTGGGGATGTGCGTCGATTTGCAGTGGAGGCACGCGCAGGCTTTCAGGGAAGATGCCTGTCAGTCAGATGGGTCTCGGGTGGTGAGAGGCCTGCACGGCTCTCCCCTCAGTCCGAGGGGGAATTGAAGGTGTTAGCAGGCTTACCCGGCCGCACCGCTCACGGCCTGGTGTGCATGCCGCACATGCCTCCTAATAGAACCTTCGGCTTCTGGAGCCAAGTCTCATTTTGTGTGTGTGATTAAATTGCGGGTGGCTAGGAAAAGCAGAGCCCTCTTAATTAGAGAGCGACATTCTCGCATAGTAGTTGTGCTCCGTTCGTGGCATAATTGTCACAGCAAATTACCAGTTAGGTTAAATATTGAGCTGGTAGTTCTCAGAGCTTCAATTATTTCCTCCACCCCGCCCTCCCCGCCCCCTCCTACCCTCACCATCACCTGCTATCCTGCACTTCTAACTTGATCTTCTGCCAAGTGGTAGCTTTTAAGTGAGGCTTAGAGAAGATACACTTTACAGCGGGAGCAATAAATCTGGCTTTGGGCAAGTTGTAGGATGCCGAGAACATCTGAATGAGGGGTGCAATTTTTGCTTGGTGTGCGGGGGGTATGCTGGGTCATCTTACAGGTCTTCTGACTCCAGCTATAAAACCACTAGGTGAGTCGGTATGTGCAGCATGGGTGTCTCTAATGTGAAAACCCTGCATCTGAGATGCCACAAGAAATGCAAAGGAAATGGAAGAGCTGGTCCATTTTAATTTTAATTAAATTTTACATTTCTAAATTGTAATCCATGACGGGAAACCCCACAAAGTGGAAGCACGCTTTTTATAAACAAGCAAAATCACACAGAGCAGACTGAGTACACGGTGTTGGAGAGGGGGAAACGGGATCTGGTAGAGGCAGTCACAAAACTTCTGCGTTGTCATTGTAAAGGTGCCGAGAATGGCCCGGCAGGGAGAAAGCAGAGGGACTCTTCAGGGTGGAGGAATGGCACACGGCACAGGCACGGGAGTAGGAGAACGTGAACCTGGCGTGGGTCATCCCCAGGAAATTAGTTTGGTTCCAGGGGTAGACTTCGGTCGAGAAATAAAAAAGGAGATGGCCGGAACATCAGGAGCTCAGCCTGGACCTCGATTTTCTTGGAGCTTCATGCTTAAGCCCTTTGGAATGCAGGTCTCAGCGAGTGTCCTTTGTCTTTAATTGCCCTTTGAGTTGCTCCGAGAGCCCGTGTTCTGGCAAGCCAGGTACAAGGGAAGATTGCTCTGGTGCAGCCTGTCTGCTTAGCCAACTAAAGAGCTGAAGAAATCCTGCAGGGGCTGTTACTGGAGTGTTGTGCACTCCATTCCTCACAGGCTTCACGCTGGGCTGCTCATTTTCTCTGGACAAAGATAGACTGGCTCCCTCTCTTGTTGATGGAATGAAAATTCTCTCTTGCGTTATGGCTCATGTGATAACTTTGGTGGCGGTGCTGTGGGGATAATGAAGAGTCTCTTAATGGCTCTAGTTAAACCTGGTAATATCGCTCTATCAACCTTCAGCCGGCTGTGGGAATCTAACCCAGATTCGTATTCCGAAACGTCTAAAACCTGCCACTGGCATCTTCAGAGTGCTAATAAGGAGCTGGCCGGCTCTCGGCTGTTTCCCGGAGCATATGTGGAAGGCAGTGCTCATTTCCTGACTCTAGAATGGTGCGTCTTCCAGTTCCAGCTCCCCAGCCCAAGGTCAGTCTCCTCGGATAAACTTGGGAAGTCCAAGTCATTTCGGCTGCAGCCTCCCCCTTGGCCGGCTCTTGCTGCTGGCATGCTGGTTTAACGCCCCCAGTGGAAGAGCTACTCCTTTTATTCTGGAAAATGGGGAAATGAATTTGCTTCAGGACCTGCCTAGGTCTAACGAGTCCAGTCTGTAAGCAGGCCTTGCTCCGTGTCTGAGGCGTGTGTGCACATGTATGGTGTGCGTGTGCACGTGCGTGTGGCGCGTGAGCGTGGGTGCCCTTGGCTGCAAGAAGATGTGCGCAGCAATGGCTGCTGTTCCTTCACGCTGGCCCACTTCAGCCCTGCTCTCAAGAGAGCTGGTGGATGTGGCCCCCTTAAAACCCTTTTCCTAACTGAAAATGTCTCCTAGTCACCCCCAAATGGAGAAGTAGGCAGGTCACTGTCAAGGCAACTTTTTGGTGTACATTAGGCAAGTGGAAGCCACATGCTGAGGCAGAGGCAGGGGAAAAGGGGAGGGACTAGGAGAAAAAAAGGCATAGGTGGGAAAGAGGTTATTGTTAACCCAAATTAAATAACGGGAATGACCATTACGAACAGCAACGAGGGCAATGATTGGGCAGCCGGAACTACACAAGACCATGACTAATGGCTCTCCTGGGAAACGGGGCTCAACCTCCTCTCCTGGAAGTCCGGGAAGAGGTCTCTCCGCCAACCAGGGGCGGAAGGCAGGGCCTGCCACTGCCTGATTTAGCCTGGAAGTTGAAATCGCTGGAGCGGTTTATAGAAACACCGGAGTGAGCTGTGGCGCACAATCAGGACGCAGGATCCAGAGATGATAGCATAAATGTTTCAAATGTGCTCAGGGTAATTAGTTTTGAATTACCATGTGCATATTTTAAACATTTAAATGATCATCCAGGTTTTCGAAAACAGTTTCACGCGAATTCGCGTCGCTCCCCCTCCCCCCACCCCGGGAAGGCAGCCGGGCGGCCGCGCTCGAGATGGAGCCTGGCGGAGCATAGCTCTGCGGCTTGGGCGCCCAGAGAGGGGCGGCGGGGGCGCGCTAAAGCCTTGGATAAAGGGGGATTAGGCTGCAGCCCCGGGTCCTGGCTCAGCCAGCTTGCCCAGGACTTTCCTTCATCCGCGCCAATGTTGTCTGTGCCAGTTTTTCAAAAACGATTTGTTCAGCCTTTAAGTTTTCCATTGTGCATGAAAAGGCAATTCCATTTGGGGTGTGTGTGTGTGTGTGTGTGTGTGTGTGTGTGTTTCTTTGGTTTGGGTTTTTTTTTTTTTTTTCTTTCTTTTATTTTATGAAGCTGGACAGTGGGGAGACTTGAAAGATGACTAGCCAGGTAAGAACCACGTGTGGTATTTTAAACGGGTGAACGTGTTCCCCAGTCATTCAGGGCAAACTCCCTTCCCGCAACTTCAGTCTCCCTGAGGTTTGGCCCGGAATGTAAACAGCAATTTCTAAAATCCCCAAGTCAGTAGAGGGTGGAAAAGGCAAAGGTTTTCATGCCACAGCCCTGGAGCCTCCCTCCTCCTACAAGTCATTGTTAAAGGGGGCGCCCTCCGGCACCTTACAGAGGCTCCTTCGAGGCTCTTCGGGCTCTGGGAGTTTAAAGCGAACTCTTTAACTTTATGAACCTGAATGTAGAGTAATGGCTTGGAAAAGCTGCCCCGCATCCTTTCTTTCCTGTCAAATGTTGTTTCTCCAGCAGGGGGAGCTGGGAGAATAGAAACTCTGAGCCAGTGCCTAGGACCTTTGAGTGGGAGCTATCTCTGCTGAGATCCTGATTGAATGAAAATTGTTCATTATGCAAACTGTCTGGTTCAACACACAGAGGCAGCCCCCAGGCACAAACCCCAAGTAGTTGCTTTTTCTCTCCCCAGATTAAAACATATGAATTGCTTTGATGTAATCTTATAACAAAGCCTAATAGAAATTTTATTTCTTCTGAAGTTGCCTGTCATTTCTTATTGCCCCCCTTCTTCTGTCCTATTAATACCCTTACAGTCAGGAATCTGCAGCTGAGTTTAGATTGTGTTTGAGGATGAGAGCAGTGTGCTTTTCTCGGTATGGCCCAGGTTATTTAAATACAGTTACACCGCTTGCAATATGTTTAATCTCTTGGTCCCCCCCACCCACCCCACACACTGCTATTTATCATTTTAATGGAACGCTACAGAATATCACATTATGCAATGTGTTTAAATTGATAAATTGTATTAGAAAAATATTGGATAGGATGTTTTAATGGTAAGTGGGTTTTTGTAGAAATATTTTCTCATTATTAGATCGGCTGCTTGCAGGGTAGAAATTGTAAAGATTTGGGAATAAGCTATATTTATGACCTATTCGGCTAATTAAAATTAAAGCATAATTTTAGCATGAAGTTCCTGCAAGACTTTGCAGAGAGGGTGGAGGAAGAAACTTGCCCAAATCCAGTTACTTTTAAATGTCAGTTGCCATAACAACTTCACATGAGCCATATTTTTACTTGAAAATTCCTTTTAGGATTCGGTTGCTATAATAATTTGCCTCAGCTCTTTTTAGGAGGCATATTTCCCTCTTTTCCTTTTGTGATCATTTCAAGGCTTTCATTACTATAACAAAAATGACCATGCAAACCTCAACTCTTCCTTTTTGCACGCACCAGGGCAGAGTGGCCCCCCCAAAATAGAAGTGTGGGCTATGGGGAGTTCTTCTGCAGGGAAGACTCTCTCGGGTCACCAGGGGAAGGGGCCGAGTTCTAGGGGTCCATTGCTGCGGGAGCCAGTGCCCTTCTTGGTGGAAATTATTAAGCCAACAGAATTTTTTAAGTGTGGCTGTTCACCTTTTCTGTGTCCTTAGGTTTTGCATAAGGCAAAGACCAGTCTGACCCTCTCAAGGAAGGATGGTTCCGCTCACGTATTCTGAAGGCCTACCGGCTGCCATCAACTTGTTCGGTGGAAATACTGGCATTTGATGACTAAGTGAGGCAATCCCTGAAGTATTTTCTTAGAAGCAAAGTGATAGCAGAGTCAAGTTCAGTGCCCTTTCTTTCGCTGTTCGGCTGTTAACCTTAATTCATTAGACAGTATGACCTCAGAGAAGCACCTGCATCTAAGATCTCTTCTGGCCACAGACACATCAGAGGGGATTAATTGCTGCCAGCCTTGGAGCTCTGTCTGGAGCCTTCCAGATACGTCTGGAGCAGGCGTTGTCATGGTCGAGGGCAAGCTCACGGTCCCGAGGAAAAGGTCTCATAAGTGGGCAGAACATTTAATTTCCAAAGACTCCTGGTCCCACCTCCTTGAAGGAGCACGGCCATTGTGTTCACCTCCCTTGGCCCTGGCGGAAGCTGTAGTCAGGTCTCTGACCTGACCTGCCACAGCTTTAGCGGCCACGGCCCCTCTTCCTGGGTCTTGCCTCGGACCTTCTGTTCCCTCTCCCATCTCTTCCTACACCCACTCATTGGTGGGATCTCCACCTGTCACATCTTTCCTAGGACTCTGAAGCTTGCAAAGGGACGGTGGAATTCCTGCAAAGAGGGGCGCAGAGAAAGAGGCGCCTTGGTTACAAGCCTGCCTTGCCCCGAGATTCCCTGTTGGGCAGACTCCTGGTGTCCCTACCTTGGCAGTGAGGGCAACATCTGCCCCCGCTCCCGCCTCATAGGGCGGAAGTGATGATCAAATGCGATGGTTTGTGGGAAAGAGAAAGCATAAAACATTCCATAAAGATACAACAATAATTGGTTAAGTGGCCGACTCTTGATTTCGGTTCAGGTCAGGTCTCTCTCTCTCTCTCTGTCTCAAAATAAACATTAAAGAATTTTTAAAAGGCACAACAATAATTATTATTATATTTTCTCCTCTGGGTGATCCAGACTTTGGAGGTAGGGAGCGCCTACTCTAGAAAAATCAGCTGGGCTGGCAACATGACTGCTCTTTTCAAACCTCGGTGATGTGCCTCTGCAAGATAACTTTGGTGAAGGTTTGCACCTGTTTGGGGATGTTCGACATTTTGATTGTTCTGTACACGTCCGCTGAAATGTAATACTTGACATTTCTCCGGCGCTGGTTGTGCCTTTTTTTTTTTTTTTAAACCAAGGGTAACTGAACTGTATGTTCAGGGAAATTGAAATAAAACATTATTGTTTGGTTTAGATGTGCAACTGAAATTTCTGCTTCATTTTAACCCTCCTCTGAGGTCTTTAGTCCTTTCCCCACTCTCCAGCCCCCAGGCATAGGACTGTCCCTACATGTGTGAGGACAGGTGGCATGGCAGGTGCTGGGGACACAACATGTGGTCAGACGGATCTGGGTTCAAATCCCACATCTTCTACCTACCGGACCTCAGAATTCATTCCCTTGCCTACAAGACAAGGTTGAGAACAATGCATGCCTTTCAGGCCTGTTGTGACAAGTAGAAATAATATACATAAAGCCCCTAGCATATAGGGGACTAAATTCAAAGCCTGCGGGGCTAGTTGCTCCCCAGGCTTGTGGAAGCACTGCAATTCCTCCGCTCGGTCTGGCCCCGCTGCTGGCGCCCTGTGACCTCTGGGGGGATATTTTCATCCCCTCAGCTGATGAGAATGAGGCAGCTTCTAAGAGCCCAGTGGTGACCTTCATGTCTAGAGTTCCTGAAGGCAAATCTGGGACACTGGGTGTGGATGGCATCACGGGTAGGTCAGCCTTGACTCAACCAAAGGAAAGTGTTTTCTCAGGGCCCCTGGGTGGCTCAGTCGGTTGAGCGTCCGACTTTGGCTCAGGTCACGATCTCACAGTCTGTGGGTTCGAGCCCCACGTCAGGCTCTGTGCTGACAGCTCAGAGCCTGGAGCCTGTTTCCAATCCTGTGTCTCCCTCTCTCTCTGCCCCTCCCCCAGTCTCACTTTGTCTCACTCTGTCTCTCAAAAATAAACATTTTTAAAAAATTAAAAAAAAAAAGAAAGTGTTTTCTCATTATTAGAGCCGACCAATTACATAATAGGTCACTCTAGAATATAATGAACTTCCATCCCTTTTCCACTAAGAGACGGCTGTTAAACATTTGCAGAGCCCCTGTAGGAGAGGAGCCCAGTGCTTGGCCCTTGCAACTCAAGGCTTTGGGCCATGGACCGACAGCGAGCGGGGACATCCTGGCTACAGCGTTTGGCCCAGCACTCCCCTTCTGGTCCCCTGGGATGCCTTGTGGGCACAAAGCTCTGCCGTGGTCTGCCATCGTAGAAACTGCCTCACAAGGTTTTCGGGGCCAAGTGGCACTCTGAGACAGGAAATGGTTTTGAGAAGAGAGGCCTGGCTTTGAGGAGAGGCTCAGTATCCCTGTGGCTTTGTTACAGAGCCCAAATTGCAGGCATCTCAAGGGTAGGCAGAGGGTCCAGTGGGAGGTGGCCTAGTCCTCGAGAGATGGCTTTGTCCTGGGAGCAGTTCTCCAGATGGCGTTGGCTGTCATGGTGGGTTGAATGACAGCTCCCCAAAAGATATGTCTAAAGGAAACTGCGAATGTGACCTCATTGGAAAAAGGGTCTTGGGGCTCCTGGGTGGCTCAGTCGGTTAAACATCAGACTCTTGATTTTGGCTCAGGTCATGATCTCGAAGTTTGTGACTTCAAGCCCCGCATCGGGCTCTGCACTGACAGTGAGGAGCCTCCTTGGGATTCTGTCTCCCTCTCTCTCTCTCTGCTCCTCCCCTGCTTGGGCACACACTCTCTGTCTCAAAATAAAATAAAAAATTAAGAAAAAAAAGGTCTTTTCCGACGTAATGTGTTAGGGGTCTCTAGGTGACATCTTCCTGTGTATATGGGTGGACCTGAAATCTAATGACATTTGTCCTCAGAAGAGGAGAGAAGGCCGACAGAGAAGGGGATATGAAGACAGAGCAGAGATTGTAGCTACAATCTGTATGTGTCTACAAGCCAAGGAGCACCGAGGACAGCTGGCCGCCACCAGAAACAGAGAGAGGCACAGAACAGATCTCCCTCAGAGCCTCAGGAAGGAAACAACCTTACTGACACCTGGATTTCAGACTTCTGGCCTCCAGACCGGACAGAATAAATTGCTGTTGTCTGTAGCCAGCCAGTTTGTGTCGTTTGCCCCACAGCCCTAGGAAACTCATACAGCTGTTGTTCTGCCATCTTGAATTCTCTCGCGCCCTTTCGGCGGGGTCAGTGAGTGGAGCAGTGGGGCCCCTCATTTCCATTGTATTCTGGGACCAACTGTGATCCCTCGTTCCTGGGGCTGTTCAGTTAGTCTCCTCAGCTCAGTGCTCCCTCTTCTCCGTCCCCAAATACTTCCTGGTATCCGCTTTCTTCCACACCCGGTACAATGCTGTTGTATTGTTAACGGCTGGGGTTTTATTGCTTAATGATGTCTGAGCCACAGCATGAGGGAACACGGGGCCATTAGCGCAAGGCCTGTGCCCCATGCAAAAAAAAGGCACATCCCCAACCAGAAGAACATTTTTGAAAATCACCTAAAAAAAATAAAAAAGTGGCACCGAGCACGCAATAAACAGCTTTCAGCCACAGTCTGCCAGCCACAAATTTAATCTGTTTTGACCTGGACACAGCTGTTTCCCTCTCTTTTCTTCGGCGTCTTCTTGTGAACTGGCAGCGGCCAAGTGCCCATTGTCATTGGCAGTGAGTTTCCATGTGGAAAGACACTTTAATGAGAGAGTTGGCACCACGTCGTCCTATGCCTTGGTGGGTATTGTTCTCTCAGCAAAGTTTTTAGCTAACGAGTTTGGGGTTTTTGATCTCGAAAACACTAGGGACATAAGCTGGAAGGCCCGGCAGTGACATTCCTTTGGAGACTAACAGAGCCAACACTGTTTTCCAGGAGCTGCAGATCCGCCCGCCAGGGGTCTGGAGGCAGCCCCGCAGCAGGGGTGGGGACGCTGGGCTCTCCCCTCCCACCCACCACAGCCCCCACCCTTGCTCCTGCTTTCTCCTGGAGAGACCACCAGAACCCCTGGGTGTGCTTCTCTGAGCTATGGTGGCCCATCCTGCTTCGGCAGAAGGCGCGTTTCTTCTATGTGCAGCCCGGGATTAGCATGGAAATAGAGACATCATTCTTTAGGGGACCTCTGTTGACATCTCCTTCACACATCAGTATTGGGGAATCAGTCCCTGGGCTGTGCTCTGAGGAGAGAGGATACATTCATCCTGTCTCCTGGCAGGTGGTACCCAAGGAGCTCCTGCATTGGACCCTGTCGCTACAGAATGTCAAACATTCTGGTTGTTGCGGATTCTCCCAGCCAGGCTCCGATGTCTGAGGAGTAGCGGCCTTTCTCATTCTCGGGACTAATACGAACCTTTCAAACCTTTTGCTCTTTTTTTTTTTTTTCTTCCCTTTTAATATTCTTTTCTGTCTGCGTGAAAGCACCAAGCACTGAATGCTGCTAAAAATGAAGGGAGCTGTCAAAAAGTCAGAAAGGAAGGGAAAAATCAAAGTCACCCCCAGCCGCAACGGCTGAAAGGTGCGTCGTGACCTGTCCCCACCACTCTGCGGGACGGAGTGCCTGTGCCAGCCCAAATGCCACCGATCCACGGCCCTGTGTGGTGGTGAGGAGTGTGGGCACCAGGGTACTCCCCAAATAATGCAACATTTAAACTGCTTCCATGTCCCTTTCACACACCTCTGCTTCACTTCTTAATTATTGGCAGCGTTTGACTTCCAAGGAGGCCTCTTTGGCCCATGGAACCCCTTACCCCCACCCCCCCACCCCCGACCCTGTGCACGTGCTGTGGCCTCACACAGAGGGGTGACACATTTTGTGGCAACAGATCGTGATTTGGGGGCAAGGGTTGTGATCCCCAGGGCGGGAGAGATGCTGGGAGAGAGGCAGTCTCCTGCCCTGGACAGAAGCATCTTTAATGGAGTCCTCAGCCGTGGCAGAGGGAGGGGCGCTGGAGGGAGAGGCAGGAAACTGCGGCACGAAGTGTAAATATGATGATTGTTGTCTCTTTCACGGGAAGTAAATAAATCAGCCCGATGTAGATTCGAGAGGTGGCTGGTGATGCTGTGTACTTACACAGCGTCTCGAGCCTGGCCTCTTCAGGGCCCTTCAGACGTTGATTCATTACGCCGTCCAGCGCCCATGGAGGGCGGAGGTGGGAGAGTTATTATCCTTTCTCTAAAGCGAGGGGCCGAGAGAGGCTAAGAGGCGGTGAGTGGGGAGTGGAAGACGGCAGTCCCAGCCGCACATCGCGTGTCTCCGCCACTAGATCATGCTCCACTTAGAAGCAAGTAATTGTCAGGTAACCTATTTTTCGGGGGCTAATTTCAGCATATGAGGACTTTGTCTCCTCCGTATATTTCTTTGCCTGAAAAATGTATGAGTTTATGGAGAGGGAAAGGACGATGCTAACCATGCGCCAAGCTTGTCTGGGAAAGGAGGGTTCAAGCGAGAGAGAGCAGGAGGATCTGACCCCCCACCCCCACCCCGCCAACCGTCAGCCCCCAGCCCCACGTGGATGAACACTTGAAAGGGGAAATGCATTGTATAGGCGGAATCCTGAGGCTTATGGCCTGGGGTTTCGTGAAAATACGGATCCGAAATTGTTTTCTCATTAGGAATATGTTGACCAAGTGTCGTGAGGAAGGGCTGAGCCGGGGAGAGGTAGCCAGATGCTTCGGCCTGGCCCGTGGGTTCTGCTCAGCAGCCCTACTGAGGCAGTGGGACAGCAGCAGCTGGGGTTTGCAAATGGGTGGGAAGTGCCTCTTTGTCATCCCAGGCCTGGAGTTCAACCGACCACTGACCGTAGCTTGGGAAAGCCAGGAAGTGAGGAGAGGAGGAGATTCGGACACAGGAGGGGCGGTGCGTGGGAATAATTCTCTGCAGCTCTGTTGCCTGTACTGGACCGTCCAGGACTCTCGGCAGCCCCCTAGCTCTCCTGGGTGCCCGGGAACAGGAGGTGAGAGCAGACGGGTTGCGGGTGGAGCTCCGTCATGTGCGTTACCAAGGAGCAGTTGAACAGAGGAAACTGCCTGCCACGTCCCCGAAGGCCAATGTCCTCCAGCGCCAGCAAGTGTGCAGCCAGCACCAAGTGCCACGCGTCAGGGTGGCTGTGGCTCGGCGCCTCACCGATGGCATGGCAGATGGGTGCAAACCAGCACCCCCAGGCGCCCGAAGGAAGACACACCTGGGCACGCCCGCCGGGGCATCACTTCCACCCCTTGTGTGTCCATGAAGGGGAGAGGAAGCTGTTGCAAGCCTCGCCCCTGCTTAGCCCAAAGCAGCGGGGCCCAGACTGATCCCGGCTATATCGGGCAGGCCCTGTGGGGACGTAATGGTACGCGTTTAGCGCCGTGGCGGGTACTCGCCACCATTATAGCTATCTGACGTGCACCCGCTCCCGCTCCCCTCTTCCACTCCTTCCCATCTTCGCTCTCTCGTTTTTTCCTCGCGCTCGCCTCTCTGCTGAATTCTGCATTGACATCAGCACTTCCAAAAACAACAACAAAGGAAAGTAGGTCACTGGCAGTTCCAGGTCGGAGCTGCGCCCTGGTGTCAGCTGAGTCAGGGGTGTGCCCGTCTCATGGACCGAAGAGGGTCGCCCCAAACTTTGTGCCGGCGGCCTTGCAGGTCGAGTTGGTCCCCACCCTGTGTTCTTAGGTGGAAGGGTAGGTATGTGCACGTGTAGTGTGTGTTTGCACACCTGCTTCACGAATGGAGCAAGGCTGGGGTTCCTGTACTCAGGGCAACACTCTACTCTGTCCTGGTCCCAGTGTTGGCATTTAAGGGACCCGGGGTACGCACACCTGGTCTTGTGAGCGGGAGGCCAGCCTGCAGATAACCAGGTTTATTTCCATGCATGTATGTGCACAGGCCCGGCAGCTCTGCCTTCTCTGACCTGTTCCTCGGGGGCTTCACATGTAATATTTCCTCTGCTCTCTATGGTCACGGAGCTCCCAGTTCTACTTGAAAGATTACCCAACACGCTAATTGGGACTCCTGCTGTGATTAAAAGGAAATTTCAGATTAGAGCCACCATGCCATAGAGCTCAGGAAGAAAACAGCTCTTTATAAACCCAGCAGGAGCAGACTTTAAGGTTGTTTTTTTTTTCTGACTTGGAAGGAAACTGCATTTTGCTATTGTTTTGCCCGCGAGAATGAGTCAAGTACAAATAGCCACCAGGTATGGTCTGAACCATAAAGAAAGGGGCACTTGTGAGGAGACAAAATTGCAGCTCTCCCCTCTTTCTAATACAACAACCATAAAGGAGTTATCTCTGCAAGCCTAGATCCTGCCTCGGCCAGCCCCTCTGGTCTCCTGACTCGGGAGACGCCTCCATTCATTCTGGGTCAGCCTTTGCCGGGGATAAAGCTTTTATGAGCAGCCGAGGCTGAGGAGCACATTTCAATCAAGCTCCCTGAAGCGATTAGCTCTGGAGGTCCCCAGAGGTGGCTGGGGGCTTGAGGGGGTTAAGCTGTGGTCAGTGAGAGGCAGGCACAGAACGAGGATCGCACTTCTGAATGATTTCACTTGCGGGGCTGAGCTCTTCGCACGGATACTTTTAGATCTCGTTACCGTGGGCAGCAGCAGGGGCACGCTGTACTAGGCCCCCTGGGCGCCTTGCCTTTTAGAGCAGCACCTCTTGTTTCAAAAGGGAAAAAGTCCTCCCGACTCCATTTCTGACCATCAGCCCCAGCCCCCAGCCCCAGTCAAGATTTGTAAACTTTCTTTTAATGTTTATTTATTTTTGAGAGAGAGAGAGAGAGAGAGAGAGAGAGCACAAGCTGGGGAAGGGGAAGAGAGAGAGGGAGACACAGAATCCGAAGCAGGTTCCAGGCTCTGAGTTGTCGGCACAGAGTCGGATGTGGGGCCCGAACCCACGAACCATGACATCACGACCTGAGCTGAAGTTGGACGCCTAACCGACTGAGCCACCCAGGCGCCCCAAGATTTGCCAGCTTTAATGTTGAACCCAAACCCTCCTCAAAGGGCACCATTTGGCTTTATGTAAATAAGCGTCTCCTCAATATTGCCTTCATCAAAAGACCCGAGAAAAGAACATCAGTGTTTGCTGATGGAAAAGTAAAGCTGTCTTTACGGGTAACTGGTTATTTTTGGCAGATAAGTGTCTGCAGATAATGGAGAGGCAGGTAAGAAAGGGGAAGGGGGCTGTTCAAAGAGGCTCACACCGGTAAGCAGGCTCCATGCCCTGAGTGAGGCGAGGTTGGGGCGGAGAGTTTAAGGCAAGGACTGCACTTCCGGCTCCTCCAAAGCCACCATTCCCAGAGTTTCCCAAAGCAGTGAGCCTGCAGAAAGAATCTGGAGGGCCTACCTGGGGTGGACAACGTTTATTTGGCCAACTGGAGACACTGAGAAGCGGCAAACTGTCATGCACCAAACATCAGTTTATGAAAGAAACCTCTTTTTAGGACACCCCCTCCCTCTCTCACCCAAAAACAGGGACACAGTTTCAGAATAAAGGATTATCTTTAGATTGAATAAATTTGGCTTAATGAAAAGCTCACTACATTAATATTTCATTGCAGATCGGTAGAATCGGGATCCCAGGCCCCTCTGGTCTTCCAACTGGCGTCTGGAAACCACCCGCTGCCGCTTCTGCCCTGTGGCCGCAGCTCTTCGGAATAAAGAGGAAGCAGAGGGCCTGGGTTTAAAATGCTGTTGCTGTCTTCTTCCAGGTTTCACCCCCTTTCCCTTGTGTATGTGAGAGAGAGAGTGGGGAAGTAGACAATTTGGTCAGAGCCGAATGGGTTGAAAGGACAAATTAGTCAAGAATGACTATTTCCAGGGCCCCTGGGTGGCTCAGTCTGTCAAGCGGCTGACTTCGGCTCAGGCCATGATCTCACCGCTCTTGAGTTCGAGCCCCGCATGGAGCTCTGTGCTGACGTCTCGGCGCCTGGAGCCTGCTGCGGATTCTGTGTCTCCCTCCCTCTCTGCCCCTCCCCTTCTCATTCTCTGTCTCTCAAAAATAAATAAGCATTAAAAAAGAAAAAAGAAAAGAACGAGTATTTCCACCACAGCCTTCGTGGCTTTTCCTGCCCAGGTTGCCCTTGCAGCCAGTGACATCATCCCAAAGGCAGAGCGCCACCTGTGGGTCAGGGTGGGAAGCTGCAGAGACGCCGAGGACTACCTGAAGGTGTGCTTAGGCAGTGTCTAAGCCCCAAGTCTGTAACCTTTCCCAGAGTCTGATGAAAAGCTCTCTCTAGGGGCATCTGGGTGGCTCAGTCAGTTAAGCATCCAACTTTGGCTCAGGTCATGATCTCGGAGTTCACGAGTTTGAGCCCTGCATTGGGCTCCGAGCTGACAGCTCAGAGCCTGGAGCCTGCTTCAGATTTTAGGTCTCTCTCTCTCTCAAATAAGTAAACATTAAAAAAAGATGGGGTGCCTGGGTGGCACTCAGTCGGTTAAGCATCCAACTTCAAGTCAGGTCATGATCTCACGGTTCATGAGTTTGAGCCCCGGGTCAGGCTCTGTGCTGACAGCTCAGAGCCTGGAGCCTGCTTCGGATTTTGTGTCTCCCTCTCTCTCTGCCTCTCCCCCACTCATGCTGTCTCTCTCTCAAAAATAAATAAACATTAAAAAAAAAAAAAAGAAAAAGAAAAAGAAAAGTCCACCTAAATAGGTAAAGTAAATATCATTAGCTAAATAAATTTAGAATGGAAAAGACAAAATAACATGATGTTATACACGAAGTTACCATTGGGGAAAACAAGGTGAAGATATATGGAACTTCCCTGTATCTTTTTTTGGCGGGGGGACAACTTCCTATGCACCTAAAATTATTTCCAAATAAAAATTTTTTTTAAATGGAAAAGAGTTGGGACGCCTGGCTGGCCCAGTCTGTATAGCATGCGACTCTCGATCTCAGGCTGGTGAGTTCAAGCCCCACACTGGGTGTGCAGCCTACTTAAAAAAAAATAAATAAAAAAGGAAAAGAGTTTTCCGAAAATAAATTGTAAAAAGTTATAATATCACCTAGGATAAATTAATATATGAACCAGTGGTTGCCTGTTCATTTCTTCAGCCAATTTCCTACTTAGTTTAGCATTGGATACAAAATTTTAAAATTCATGAAAATATTCCAAACAAGCAAAGCAGACATATTTGACGGAAAATTATTATGACGATTTTAAATTAATTTTCCAAATGAATGAGAACAATGGAAAGACAACACGGATTCCCAGAACAGACTTAAGGTTCACAACAAACTATGAATCGAGGCTGGAAATCAATGATCAAAAATGCTTGAAGCACAAACAGTTATAAAAGATGCAGCCACTTGAGGGGGCCCACCAGGTAGCTACCTGCTTTCTGTTTATACACAGGAATGCCCAGGGGGAAGATTGTCGGCTTCCAGTATCCCTTTGCCCACTGTCTTCCTTTTGCCCCCCAGCATGGCGCCTGCAGGGGGAAGGACCATGGGGCCAGGTCTTCTGTCTCTGCTCTCACTGTTGGAGTCCACTGCACTTTATGGGTCCTTTCAGAAACAGGGACCCAGCTACAGCTGTCAAGAAACTGTTGAGGGCGTCTGGCTGGCTCAGTTGGTGGGGAAAGCCACTCTTGATCTCAGGGCTGTGAGTTCAAGCCCCATATCGGACGTAGAGATTATTTAAAAATAAAATCTTTAGGGGCACCTGGGTGGCTCAGTCAGTTGAGGGTCCAACTCTTGATCTCGGCTCAGGTCATGATCTCGCGGTTCGTGGAATTGAGCCCCACATGGGGCTCAGCTCTGATAGCGCAGAACCTGCTTGGGATTGTCTGTCTCCCTTTCTCTCTGCCCCTCCCTCCCTCCCTCCCTCTCTCTCTCTCTCTCTCAAAAAAAAAAAAAAAACTCATAAAGAAAGAGAGAAGGAAAGGAAGAAAGAAGGGAACGGTTGAAACCACTCAGGCCATCATGGGAGTTTTCTGCCGCTGCACCCCTGGTGTTGGTGGAAAGGAAGGCAGAGAGCACGGGTTCTGCCAGCTTCTTCAGTCACCAGGTTGGTGACCCCAGTGACCTAGTTTGGGAAAGTTTAAGGGCTCAGGAGAGCAGAGAACTGCTAGGAAAAACCTCTGACTTCTTCTCCAGGACTTTTGCAAATCAGTTCTTCCGAGCTTGAAGTTCCTGGGGGTGGGAAGGACGTGATGCCCCCCCAGAGTGATCCCACTCTTAGCCATGGGTCACATGGGATGGGATCTTCCACTGGTGGGAGAAGGCAGCACGGGACCGTGTTGGAGAAGAGCCCCTGCCTTGGACTTAGAAGCACAGGTTTGAATAACCAGGAGGGCCACTTCTCCATCTGTAAAATGGGGGTTCCAATCAAACCTCCTCAGAGGTGACACTTCCCAGTTAGTAATGAGGTTGTGTCTCCCAGGGGGCTTTAAAAAAATCAGAAATACTACCCAGTTCCTGAGGAGGAAAGATCTGCAGGAAGACAGGGCTGTGGCCTGGCAGGAGCCATGTCAGCAGCTGAAGTGGGTCAGAGACCGAGGGATGAAGCATCTGTGAGTGAGAAGGCTGGGGGGGGGGGGGGGGGAGCAAAGGAGGCAGCTCCTGACCGGGCCCTGGGGAAGCCGCTGCCAGTGCTGAGCCCAGTGTGAAGCTGGGATCCAGAGGAGCTGGATCCCAATGCCCCGCATGCACCGCCTGTGAGGCCAGGAGGGTCGTTCTGTGGGGCGGTGGAGCAGAGACCAAAGGACAGGGGGACAGATCTGGGATAAGGGGCAGCTCGGAGGCGTGGTGGTCACGGCAGCTGCACCTATGGCGACTTCCGGCAGAAGCCAGTCCCCACCCGTCCCCCTTCTGTGGGCGTGGAGCTGGGAGCAAAGTGGGGCCCACCCAGGGTGGGTGTGAGCCTCTTTCCCGTGAACTCAGGTCACGGCTGGCAGGGACACGGGTGAGGAGGCGAGCCTGCGGGAGCTTCTGGAAAGGGGCTGGTGTCGAAATTTAGAAAAGCCTGTGTCTTAGGCTTGCAAAGTGCCAGACGCTTGGTGGCACTTTAAATGCTACAGATAAAAAGTGCGAGACTCTCCGGGTGGCAGGCGAGACGAGGGGTCAGGGAACTGGGCCTCTGAGGCTCAGACGCCAGGATAAAGGATAAAAACACCTTGGAGACCCCTGTGACCCGAGTGTGGGGGGAGAATGTCAATGCAGCCCAGCTGGCCGGGAGCTCAGAGCTCAGAGGCACGTGCTGGACAGGCACAGGGTCAGAGATTAAGGGCTCTCGGCCTCTTCAGAAACTCCGCGGTGCTGGGAGCTGGACAAAACCCTTCAGGGTCAAGGCCCAGTGGGAAATGTGGAGGCCCCATGGCTCAGACCAGAATCTGCTCCCTCATCCCTGATGGATGGTCACCAGTGGGTGGGGAGAGGCCGCCCTCTGCCCCTCTCCTGGTCACCCCCTGTGTAATCAAATAAAAGGGGCTATCAGCCAGAAGGCAAGCCCCTCGTGGATGGATGGGCATTCTTGTTCCTGGCATTTCAGGGCCTGTCTGGGCCTTGCACGTGGTTGGAGATCAGACCCGCGGACGGGGTGAAGGTCCCACGCTCAGCTACACAAGGGACAGGGACAGGACGTGGTGGCCACGCGATGCGCGCGTGCCTGCGTGTGCAAAATGTCTCTGCACCGTCCTGTCTGCATCTTTCTCTGCCTCTGACCCACTGGTGACATGACTGCCCCCTAGCGCTGTGCTTCTTCATGTCTCCTAGTGACACTATGTGTGCACCCTTTGGGGTCTCGCTCAGATTCCACCTTCCCTTGCCCGTCCAGTCCACGCCCGACCCCTTCCCCTGTCCCCACGGGTCCCTCTCTGGACTTGTCCTGCTGACCCCTCCTCACCACGAAGGTCTTCCTTGGTGACTAACCCTGTCCTGTCCCCTCTCTCTGGCTGGAAGGTTAGTGGCCACTTGGGGGCTTCACATCTCAATGTCCAGTCAGCTGCCACTCGGAGGGCATCGCTGTCTTGCCGGTGACCGTGCCCGAACCTGGGTGGGGGAGGTCTCATGATGTGGAGCCGGGGGCCTCGGAGGCCTCCCACCTGTTTAGACCCGGGGCACCTGCGTGTCCTTCTTCCTTACAGCCCGCCTCCTGGGAAATGGTACTTACAGAGCTTGAAGAGGTTCCTACATCTCTCGCTTCCTCTCTCTTTTCTGAGGCCCTGAGAGGAAGCAGCAGAAGCTGTGGCTGGCAGGGTCCCCCTGGGATGCCTGGGTGAAGGAGGAGGGGGTGGCGTGGAGTCTCAGCCAATTTGGAAAGCGCTGTGACCCAAGCACATTTTGCAGCACTAATGTCAAATTCTGCCATTCGGGCATGCCATTAGTGTGCACACTGCCACACAGTAATCCGCGACACAAAAGGCACAGCCTTCCCCACCCTGCCGGTGCTTAGAAACTAACAGCTCTAATGAGCAATGAGAGCTGAAATGAGAGAGCTAGGGGGCAGGCCGCATCAGAGCAGGCTGCTGCTGCTCTTGGAGGAGGCTGACCCACTTCTTTTGGAGGTAAGGGGCCTTGTGGACCAGCCCACTGAAATGCCGCTTGAATTAGCCACTGCTGCCCGCACAGGGGTCTCTTTGTTCTCACCTCTCCCTCGCTGCTCTGGGAGGGAGCCCTGTCAACAGGGCACACGGCTACTGACTTCGCTTTCCCCTGGGGCATCCTCGGTCCCTTCGCCCAGGGAACATTTTAGGGCCATAAGCCTCCCTGGGCCCAGCGGTCCCTTCGAACGAGACAGGTGAGGACAGTCTGAGGGAGAAGGTACAGGTGGCCATGCCTTGCGCTGAGCCTCCCTTTTGTTCCTGCCTTTTTGATGGTGTGGGGAGTTCTTCGGCCAACAATAGATGTTGATGTATGTTTTCTTAGAGCCTATGTTTATTCACAGCCTGCAAAGGGGAGACCATGAGATTTATTCCAAAAGTGCAGTGAGTTAAAAGGGACAATTAGGGGAGCAGAAAGAGATATCGAGCACGGAGCTGTAAAGGATATTTTAATGCACAATCAAAGAGTTCTTGAGATATTTTCCAAGTCGACAGAAGGTATAAGAAAATTGGCCGATTACAAGCTGATAGTGGGGGGTTGGTGACATGGGGTGGAGGAACGGGCTAAAGTCCTACGTAGAGGAAGGTGAGCCCAGAGAGCAGACTGGGAGGACGTGAGCCGGAATGTAGGCACAGCCAGGTCAAGAGGTTCAACAATAGATGTTGGCCTGGACGCCACCAAAATGGGCACTCACCTCAGTCAATCAAAGAATATGGACAGAGAAAGGCTGGCATCCCCTGGGTCAGTGTGGAGTAGGGCCCTGCGGAGCTGGGTCCCAGAAGGGACCAGTAGGGACAACCTTGGGAGTGGTGGTGGTGAAACTATGACGAAAGATTCGCTGCTGCCTCCAGGGAGCCCTCCCAGCAAACGTGTCCTCTCCAACCCCCAGCCCTACATCTCATCCTCTGAGAAGCTTTCCTGGCCACCCCCGCCGGCCCTCTCGACCTCGCCCGCAGGCCTTCTGGAACTGCATTTGCCATGGTGGCAGAGTGCTGGGTGATTAGTTAGGTGACAAGTTAACATTTGCTTAATGGGATTCTTGGCTCCCTGGTAATGAACAGCACCTACCAGGAGAGAAAAGGGAAGATGCATTCCGGGGGGAGGTTGGGCGGGGGGGTGGTTCTAGGGATTGCTGACGGTCAGCCAAAGCAGGCACAGGTAGACGTGGCCGCGGGGGTGTTGGGTGGCCGCGCCTGGAAGCAAGGGAGGGGCTGAGGGCTGAGCCCCTCATGGATGGGAAAGGCGGGGGGGGGGGGCACGGGAGATGAAGCGGCTGCGGGATACTTTCTGAGCTTGGAAGCAGCAGGTGTCTGGGAATGGGACTCCGGCCCAGGCAGATTTCCAGGGAGCGCTCCAGCTTGCTGGCGCGAGGGAAGGATCTGGCTGAGCAGAAGAGGCAAGTTGGGATGATGAAACCCACTGTTGAGGAACATTGGCAAGCATGCCACGAGTGGGGACCGCGTGCCTGGAGAAACGCTGGGGGGTGGGGGGGGTAGGGAAGAGGACTGCAGAGGGGGCCACACCTCCACTGCCGAGCAAATCCAAGTCCCTGAGTAGGATTCCCCCCAGCCTTCCCATTGCCAGTCTTGCCTCCCATGCCCCCCCCAACCAGGGTTTCCAGCCCTTGACTCACAGCTCTTTGCTGATACCCCAAACCAGCATGGGGCTGCCGTGGCCCTCCAGCCCTCTGCCTGAAATACTCCCCACACTCTTCTTTGGCCACCTCCTCATCCTCTGAGAGCCACGGGGTGTCACCTCCTCCTTCAAGTCCTCCTAGACTGTCCTCAGTTGACTTTCTCATGATTCGGGGCGCTAACAGAGGCACCAGTCTCATACCTGTTTCCACATCCAGACCCTGTGCTCCTAATAGGAGAGTCACATCTTCCCACTTCTATGTCCCCAGAGCCTAGGCCAATGGCTGGCACATGTAGGCCCTTGATCAGCACTTGTGGAATGAAAGGTAAGGAGCCAACTGAGCTCTGGGGTCAAGGGAAGAGCTTCTATGGAGAGCCACTGAGACCACCAGTGGCCACCCAGCCCCTCTCCCAGGCCACCCCCTGAAGTGGAGGACTGTGTGGCAGGAGGGGAGAGAGGGAGGAGGGGAGATGGCTCTCTCCCAGGGCGCAGGGAATGTGCTGAGCGGAGATGGTGGAGGGGCTGGCCCCATGGGGAACGAAGGAGGGGTGGCCTCAGCCCCTCGGAGGAGGACAGGATTCCCAGGGGCAAGAACCCACATCGCCCTTCCCTGAACCACCCAGGAGGGACGCTGCGTCTAGCCCTTGGCTTGTCAACTTGCTCTGGCGCTCTGGGCAATGGTGTCATCGTAACTGCGTAGCGTGTGAGCCTCTGAGTGACAAGTGATGTCATCCACGATAGGGCTGCTTTTATTCCCTCTACCTCTTAGAGGAGAGAGCTGCTAAAAATATACCTGGCGTCCTGGGCCCCTCTGCCTTGCCTCTAACAACAGTCGGCAACCAGAGACCGTGCTGCACTTGACAGAAGTGGATCATTTAAAAAACATTAGCATTTCTCGTACTGACATTTCACTTTCATATTACAGGACTAAGTCTTTAAAAAAAAAAATTAATAAAGTGCTCGGACTCGATTTTCCCACTGAGGGCCTTGCTGTCTAAAGTTGGAAATGAAGTCAACAAAATAACAACATCCTCGGGTTCCAAGGGACAGCTGGGCCCTGACACCCGCCTGGGTAAGAGCCGGCAGGCCACCGGAGAGTGGACGATTTGTTCTGCCGTCACCGAACTCCCTTTAGTGCATGTTTCCAGCTTTGGACTGGGGAAGATTTGTTCAGCCAGGCCTGAAAACACAGCCCTCCCCTCTTTATCTGGAGAACTGCCTCCTTTCTCCGAAGCAAGAGAGGCAGGGACAGCCTCCAGACCCCGTCTGCTGCCGTCTGGGTTGGTCCCTAGCCTCCAGTGGGCCCCGGGAACTGGCAGCTCCCTTCCAGGCACTCCTGAGCCCCCGAACAGTCAACAGCTCAGGTGCCGCAGGTGAGGCTCTTGGGCACAGGCCAGGAAGGATCCAGGACCGGCCTGCTCCAGGGAGAGCCACGGAGATTGGGCTGACCCAGCGCAGCCAGAGTGTAGGAAGTGAGTCATGTCTGTGAGGGCGAGGGAAGGACCATGGAACAGAGAACAAGCGTGTGTGTGTGTGTGTGTGTGCGTGCTCGCACGCGTGTGCACGTGTGCATCCCAGTGAGTCAGTGTGCCTCTGCCCCACACAGCTCCTCCCACCAACAAACGTGCTGTGCCCGGCCAGCCTCGCCCACCCCACCAAAATCTGGGATCTGCCACCGTTTCAGGAATGCAGGGTTAGGAAATGAGAAACAGGGTTCTTGTCCAAGAGAAATTTTATTATTATTATTTTTCTCTCTTAATTGGATTCAGTGTTTTCTTGTTCCTCACACACATCCTCTCTGGTGGGGAGTTCAGGTTTGTGGAAAGCTCAAAGGAGATTGTGTCTCCAGGGGCCCTGGCCGGCAGCATGGCCAGACTTGACCAGAGCCGCTGTCCCCTATTTGGGCTTGCCTGCTCCACTCCCTGCACGTCCCCATTCCTGACCCCTGAGTCTGGCCCCCCCCAACCTCTGCCCGTCCCTGGGCATCTTCAGAAGGGCCAGGAGGGATGGGGCCTCCGTTAATGCAGAAGTGCCTGAGATGGTTCTTGAAATGCCCTCTTGTCCCCCTTCTGCTAAGGCCACCTGATGCTTTCCCTCCTGCCACCTATACAGGACCCTTGCTGGGATGGCCATCAAAGAGCCTCAAGGAAAAATTCAGCAGCTGAGCCATGTTGGAGGCCTGGGCTCATGCCCAGAGTCTCCCTGGCCTGTCCAGACCGTTGCTGGCGAAACGCTAGGCTGACGACACCGTCCAGCCTGTTGGGCTAACACTGTGGATGCTTCCTGCCCGTCAGCAAAAGAGACCCAAAGTCCCCTCCTTCCCCTTCTCCGTCAAGCCCGGGCCCCGGGCCTGGCTCCCTGATGTCCAATGAGCTGCTTCTCACTTCTCGCCCTGACAACAGCTAGCTAGTACGGTGGGGGTTATGGGATGCTCTGGGGCGGCAGCCGGACTTGTGTTGCATATAAAAACAAGGTGATGCTCTGAACATCTAAGAAGATTGGTCCCCTGAAGTGATTCTTGCTGCCTCCCCTTCTCCCTGACCCCTCCCACTGACCCTTTGCCCTAGGCCCTGGCAAGCCCAGGTTACACGGTGACTGTTGTTGCCAGGTTGGGATTCTAGACAAAAAATCCTGTGACTCTTTTCTTGCTAGAAATCACCAATACAATCCTTAGTTCAACAGATAATAGTTTTCCGTATAGTTTATAAACATGAGAAGACATACAGTCTGGTAGGGGAGTGGGGCGGGGTGGGGGGGGCCTGTGCATTTGTGTGTATATATATGTAGAGAGTGTGTATATATATAAGTGGACGTAGTTATAAAACTGCACCTCCTGTGAGAGCCTCACTGCACTTGACGCAGTTCTAAATTTCAGCCTCTGATGATCTTTCCTTTGGTAATTGGTTCTTGGAGCCCAGCAGCTAGGCCTGGGTCTGCCAGGGTAGCCTGAGACGTCAGGAATGAGGCCTTACCCCCGGGGGAGGGACTGAGGGTCGGATTTAGGGCAGGCTGACTACGTGGCCTCAGGCAAGAGCCAAAATGCCACCTGCTCCTGTGCTCCCAGGTGGCTGGTGGAGCCAGCCTCTTGGGTGAGCCTCGTCTGTTCTCCTGAGTCCTGCTTCCTCCAGGAGTGGCGGGGGGCCCTTCAGACCTCTCCAACGACCGGGATTCCACAGAGCCCAGCTCCTGTGGGGCACCGTCCCACGGTTGCTAATGAAGGATTCACTTTGCGTGCTTTAACCGCCTTGCTGGATGGGTGCTGTCCATGGGTGCTCGGCAGGGCCTGGCCGGGACAGCAGGGTGTGATGCGCTAATCCCTTCCCACTTGGGGCTGTACACTGTGGGTTTATAATCCACCGGGCAGGGCCCAGACAGCAGCCAAAGGCTTTACCAGCCTTTGCCTGAAACCCAGCAGATCCTCCGCTTGTTAAAAAAAAGAAAAGAAATTCTGTTCCTTGGTGGACATTGGCAGTGCTGGGTGCTGGGGCCGCAGGTCCTCAGCGGAGAGTGACCACCAGCCCCAGTATCCAGGCCAGGAGCGAGGCTCCCAGGGCACGGCCCGAGGAGGCCTGCTGCACCCCGCTGGGGGCACGGATGGGGGTCCTGCGGGCACACTTGCCCTTCCGCTTGGGCCGCGCCGTGGGCATGATGTCAAAGCTGAACTTGTGCTGGTAGTCGGGGGCGTAGTCCTGCAGCTCGGGGGTCTGCTTCCCGGCGCCCGCCTTGGACACCTGGTTGCGATTCCTGTGGCTGGTGCAGTTCTTGCCGGGCTTCCTGTAGCCCGGCCGGGAGCCCGGCAGATGGCCGTGCGGGTGGCCCTTGTCCCTGGCGGGGCCGTGGGGCGGGTAGTGTTCCTTGCGGGCGGCCCTGTCGGTGGTGGTGAGCGTGTGCGACTTGATCTGGTGCGGGGACGCCGGCCCCGTGCAGTTCCGGAAGTCCTCGGCCCTCAGCAGCTTCAGGTCCTGGCCTCGCCGTGACTCGGGGGACACACAGGGGACAGCAGAGCTGGAACCGCGGAACCTCCGCAGCCATTCCCACAGGGAGTGCGCCCGGCAGCCGCAGTCCCAAGCATTCCCGTTGAGGCGGAGGAACTCCAGGGCGGCCAGGGGCGCCAAGCAGTCGCCCTGCAGCTCGGAGAGACTGTTGTTGAAGAGGAAGAGGGTGGTCAGCCTGCGGAGGTCGTGGAAAGCCTTGTGGTGGACCCACCGCAGCTGGTTCTCGTGCAGCAGGAGCCGGTCCAGGTTCACCAGCCCCCGGAAGGTGTCCTGGCCCAGGCTCCACAGCTTGTTGCCATGGAGAAACAGGTGGCTGAGGTTGACCAGGTCCACAAAGATGTCGTCCTGGAGGTACTCGATGTGATTGTCCTGCAGGTAGAGGTACTGCAGGCTGTGCAGGCCACTGAATATGCCTGCCGGCAGGGCACTGAGCCCGCACTTATAGAGGTAGAGGGCGTGGAGCTTCACCAGGCCCTGGAAGGTCTCCGGGGCCAGCGTCCGCAGCTGCCGGTTGTCGCCAAGGTCCAGCTCCTCCAGGTGCACGAAGCCCTCGAAGGTGTTGGGGTCAATGTAGGTGATGTTGTTGGAGTAGATCCACAGGGTGACCATAGCGGGGCTGAAGTGGCCCTGCTGGAGGAGGGTGATGCGATTGTTCTGCAGGAAGATGCGTTCGCTATCCTCCGGGATGCCCTCGGGGATGGCGGCAAAGTTGTGCGCCTGGCAGCTGACCGTCATGGGTGCCGGGTAGCACACGCAGTCCCGCGGGCAGCCGCCGCCCAGGGGCAGCTCCCCGGCTAGCAGCAGCAGCAACAGTTCCACACAGCACCCTGGCGGGGAGACAGAGCACAGCCAGGTCAGGGTCGGCCGGGGGACGCGGGGGACAGACGGGGTGCGGGGCTGGTGGGTGTGCCACCCTCCCAGGCCAGGCTCTGTCCTGGCCTGCGCCGAACTCGGCAGTCTGGGACGGCAGTCCCCTGGGGGAGGCTCCAGATGGGAGGAAGGCAGGGCTCAAGCCCAAGCCAGGCCCGCACCTGGCGTGAGATAACACTGGGGCCCTGCACCTGTACTGGGGGTTCTATTCCCCAGCCTGGGCTGCCCGCCATCCTTAGTCCTGCCCCCTCAGGCTCTGTCAGCCCTGCGGGGGGTGGGGGGTGGGGGTCACAACCCCAGGCCACAGAAGTCAGCCTCTGGTTCCTGTTCCAGCTCTGTCACTCACTCGCTGTTATCCACATGAACAGATAGTGGGGCAGACTCCGGGTCTAGCAAAGTAAACATACGGAGGCCTGAGGAGTCTCTGTATTTATTCTCAATAACAAGGCAAGCATGCATGCACGATACCAAAGTTCATCTCAAAAGAGGTCTCATTTACCATGCCTCCCGCATCCTCAAATACGTGACAACTCTCTGGGCCTCAGTTTCTAAATAATACTAGTTGTCCCCTCCAGCGCCGTGAGGATGTACTAAGAGGACCCATGTGTGTGGACTGGGGGAGGCATCAGGGTGGCCAGGCTCTGCAGCCCCCCCACCCCCCCCCACCAGGAGCTAGCTGCTGCCCCCCATCAGGTCCACCTTCTGGCCTCTCCTCTCTCCCCACCTAAACTCCCAGGCTGTGGCTGCAAACCAGGCCTCGCCTCTCGACTGTCCCGAGCATTTCCTCTGTAGCTTCCCTCTAATTGGGCATTAATTAGGCATTCGTTAATGGATCCTTAAAATAATTTATTTTCGGATGTGTCCAGGCTGTGGTCGGATAATAGCCCCGTGCTCATTATCGGAGCAGCCTCATTATGGACGATCATCATTACCTGCCTTTTTCCAGGGTCGCAGCTGCCCCAGGCTGCCCGGCAGGCGCGCCGGCGTGGGAAAGACAGGCTCCAGGCTGGTAGAGCCCCACCCCGCAGGGCCCGGCAGCCACCTCATCCCCGCCTGGGTTGGCCTCTTGCCCGTCCCTTCCAGCTTGGCCAGCCGGGCCTCTGGGGAGAGGTCAGGGCTGCCGGCAGCTCAGCCGAGTCTCGCTGCCGTCAGCGATGCCCAGAGCATGTAGAAAGAACCTACCCTCCCGGCCGATCTCAGACCCGCCCCACTCCCAGCCTCACAGGGGCCACTGGGCCAGGCTCTGAGGCCCTGCTGCTGCCCTAGTCTGATGGTCAGGCTCAGGCAGGCCTAGCCAACACCCCCTCGTTCCTGGCAGAAATGGCATCGTAAATAAGTGACAGTTCCCAGCTGTTGGGAGTTATGGGCTCCCAGAGAGTGGCAGCTGCTTCCCGTCCCCCTGTAATCACCCGGCTTCCACCAAACGTTTCCAACATAAAAATCATCGCATATAATTTTGTTTTTGCATAATTGGGTTCGGTTGCGATTTCAGAGCAATTATGACCTCGGTGGCAGTGGTGGCGGTGGCAGTGCAGCTGTGAGGAACCGTCCTGGGCTGGGCTCCTGCACTCCATGTGGCTCCTGCAGTGTCTTCAGTCACCACGACCATTGCACAGCCTGCAGGCTAAGCCTGAGGCTGGTGCCTCCGCAGCCTCAGTTTCCCTCTCTGTAACGTGGGTAGGAGATGATCGCTATGCTAGCCTGCCCCACGTGGAGGCTCGGGTCTGACCTCCAGGCCCCCCCACTCCCCACCTTGGTCTGGCAGGGGGTGTCCCAGCCCCGCAGAGGGAAGCAAGAGTGTGGACAGGGTGGGACAGGAGCCTGGACCCCAAGCTTCAGCTGACTCTCGGGGAGCCTGCCCGATGCCTCGAGCCACCGAAAGCCAGGGCTGAGATGAAGGCCCAACTCACACTGTCTGCACCTTCCACAGAGACTGACACTCCCTTTCCCTACTCTCAGCTCGCACTCCTTACCCGTGGCCAGGCTGCTGTCTCCCAGGGACCCTGCCCCCGGGAAGCGGCCCCTGCCCTGCCGCTCGGTGGGGCGATCACAGTGCTCACTGTGCTGAAAGGGACCAGGCCACGGCCACGCACCTGTGGTTGTGGGACACACACTGCCACACCAGACCCTGGGGGCGGGGGGTTTGACTGCAAAGAAAGAGGCTTTTCCTGAAGTCTGGCAGCAGAGGGACACTCACTGTGGGGGCAGGGGTAAGCTGTGGCAGGCTCAGCACTAATACCACTCGACATTTGTGCAGCTTATGAAGTTTACAAAGTGCTTCTGCTCGCGATGCTCTGATCCTCAGAATTACTGTGTGGTCGTAGGGGGTTCTCCTGCCCCCTGACCTGATGGGGGCAGACGACCCTTCTCCCTGCTGTTGTGGCTATGTCTCTGTGAGGCCCCTGGGCTGGGGTTCTCTCAAATGTCCCCAGAAAAGCTGGGGGACCCCATGGAGAGCCACACCCTCTCCTTAGACAGGTGCCCCAGGGAATGTTGGGGTACAGGGAAACCAGGTGGAGATCCCCATTTCGGGGAAAAGCCAATGCCCAAAAATCCAGGCCGGGGCAGAGCGGCCAGCTTGTGAACACACTTTGGCAGGTGTGTTGGGTAAATGCAGGACCCAGGGCAGGAGCCACCCATTCCCTTCCTCCCAGAGGGTCCCAGAAGGAGGCAGGGGCCCCGGCCAACGCTTGGAGCTGCTCTCCGTCCTTCAGTACTGCCCAAATGCCAGGGACCCAGGCCAGGGAAGCTGCCCTTGCACTACCCCTGCCCCCTTCCACTGGGTGCTGGGGTGGGTCTCAGCTGAGTCTGCTTCTCCACCCCGGAAGCTGGTCACATCTCCAAGGCCCCAGACTAGCCCTCCCAGACAAGCTCACCCACCTCTGGCACCCCTGCCTGAGCCGGCGGGAGCCCCGGGTCTGGATCATCACCCTGCTGGGTTTCTTTCCAGGCAGGAGCTACAGCTTCTCCTGTGCCCCCTCCGTGTGCTGGTGGGAGCCCCAACCCACTGATTGCCTGATTAATGTACTAACACCGAGGCCGGTGCCTTTGCCGTGCATTTTAAGACTGCAAATTAGCAGCCATGTAAGTCTCTGAGGAGGAGCCTTGCGCCCCCTCCCATCTGCTTCCTCAGCCCCCTCCTGGGTGCGGCAGGGGTTGCTCTGCCTGAGGGGGCTGAAGAAAGCCAGGCTGGGCTCCCCCTTCCTCAGGCTCTTCTCCTTCAGCTCTCCTCCAGGGGCATGCACCCGGACTCCCAAAGCTCTTGCCCCCCCCCCCCCACATCTGAGCTCACCTGAGGCTCCTCTGCCTCATTCATTCCTTCCTCCATTCAATATTTGCCTCAAGTCCTGGAATGTCCAATGTGATAGGGCAAGGAGGAGCCCGGGGATGAGCCGGGGTGAGTCCTCCTGGGTTCATTAGCAGATAGGAGGTCTCACAATACCAGGCAGTCTGACCAGGTGCCGGGGCCCAGAGCAGGTGCTAATGGGTGTGTGTGTGTGTGTGTGTGTGTGTGTGTAAGAAGCTCAGGAAAAGTCCCTGCCACCCCTACACCACCTCCTCCACTAAGCCCTGTGCTCCCCTGCCAGTATAGAGGATACACAGTAGAGATTCTATTGTTTGCAAGTTCTCCTTCCTCCAAACCCCAAAACCCTTCACCTGCTGGGCAGCGGGTGAGTGGCCTGAGCATGGTCAGCACCTCACCCAGTCTATTCGGCAGCCCCAGATGTGCTTATGCATGTCCCTGTGGGGCTGGACCTAGCGGGGTGGGTGGGAAGGGCATAACAGGAAGAAGGCACAGTGTGTACAAAGGCACTGAGGTTTGGAAACAGGCAGTGTGCCCACATCTTACCCCAGTCCCCCTCAATCAGCCCCCAAGTAGCCAGAGATCCCAAAGAAGCTGTAACACCAGCCCTGCTAGGCTGGGGAAACCCAGGCCTGGGGAGGCCAGAGAGGTCCCCATTGGAACCAGCACTGACAGGACCCCTGCTCCCGTCCCAGGCCAGATGTCTAGAAATGTCTAGAATGGCAGGGGTCCTCAGCTTCCCCCCCCCAGGAAGGGAGCTAACCAATGAGGACCCACTCCTAAACATGCACCAGGTTCTTTACATGGAAGCCCCATACTACCACACCACTGCAGAGGAAATGAGGCACCCGCAGAGAAGTGGCCACACAGCTGGTGAAGAGGGTGGGAGAGCAGGCCTCACGCCCCTGACCTCAAATCCAGGAGCTCCAAGTTGCATGGGGCAGGCAGGGCAGCCTCATCTGACCTGAGTCAGACCTCATCAGACCTCCCCCTGACCTGAGTCTGCCACCTGCTGGCACCAAAGCGGCCACCTCTGTCGACACCCCCGCAGGGACAGCCCCATGGGCTGGAATCCCCCCAAGGCCCCCAGGCAGGTCCCTAGGGGCTCTCTGAGCCTCAGAGACTTGTCAGCCATGTGGCCCATCCTTCCGGCTCCACAGCCCGCCCTCCCTCTGCACAGGGCCAGGCATCCCCTCCCTCCTGCCCGGGCCTTGCCAGCTGCTCCTCTCTAAGCCAATCGATGCTAACCAAATGGCTCTGCCGGTCAGATAACAGCCTCGGGCCAGGCTGGCTGTGCTCACAGAGTGACTGGCGCCCCAGGCCACTTGGCACTGTTGCTGCATGCCGCACCCAAGTGCAGGCCACTTCCTATAGCGCCCCCGCCCGGCCCAGCCCCGGAGACGAGGCAGCCAGCCTGGGCAGAGCAGGGCTCCCCCCCCCGCTGCAGATGCCTGTAATCCACCTGCCTCCCCATCTCTCCGTCCATCCCACGCAATCTGTCCGAAGGTGAGCCGCCGTTCCCCGGCCCCCCAGGCCTCCTCCACGCGCATCTTCTCCGTCTCAGGTGAAGGCGGCTCCTTCATTCTGGCAGCTGGGGTGAGAACCTCAGAGTCACGACTCCTCTCTCTCACCTCATACCCAGTCTGCCGGAAGCCCTGTGGGCTCAGCTTCAGGACATACCCAGAACCCACCCTCGTCTCCCGGCCACCACCCCAGCCTGGGCCGCCGTCATCTCTTGCCTGGCCCATCGCCGTAGTCTCCTGCGTGGTCCCCGGGCTCCCACCCTTGCCCCTACAACATCTCCACTGACACAGCAGCGGAAGTCTGAGTCAGAGCACGTGGCGCCTCTGATCAAACCCCTTTGGCCCCATCGTGCTCAGTAAGACCTTCTAGTTCTCACTGGGGCCCTGGCCGCCGCCTCTCCTCCCTCCCCCAGCCTTTTCTTCTCCCTCTTTTCACGTGCTGGGCGCATCCTGCCTCCAGCCTTTTGCTGCTCTCTCCTTCTGGAGCACTGCCCATGCTCCAGGATACCCGTGGGGCCCCTGCCCTCACCCCAACATTGGGGTCTCTCACAGAGTCACTTTCTCGGTCAGGCCTTCCTTAGCAGCCTGTCTTATTTATTTTTTACATTTTTTTAGAGAGAGACACCACAAGCTGGGGAGAGGGGGAGAAGGGTAGAGGGAGAGAGAGAAAGAGAAGAAGAGAGAGAATCCCAAGCAGGTTCCATGCTCAGCCTGGAGCCTGATATGGGGCTTGATCCCACGACCCTGGGATCACCACCCAAGGTGAAATCAAGCCAATTGCTCAACTGACTGAGCCACCCAGGCACATCCCCAGCAGCCTATTTTTTTTTTTTTTTTTTTTTCAACGTTTATTTATTTTTGGGACAGAGAGAGACAGAGCATGAGCAGGGGAGGGGCGAGAGAGAGGGAGACACAGAATCGGAAACAGGCTGATGGCTCGGAGCTGTCAGCACAGAGCCCGACGCGGGGCTCGAACTCACGGACTGTGAGATCATGACCTGAGCTGAAGTCGGCCGCTTAACCGACCGAGCCACCCAGGCGCCCCTCATTTATGCTCTTCTAATAAAGTACATCATTTATTTATTTCTCTTGTTCCTTTTCTGTCCCCTCCCACTGACAGTGATTTTGTCTGGTATGTTCCCTGCTGTGCCCTAGGGCCTAAAACGGTGCCTAGAACACAGTCATGTTTTTCTTTCTTTCTTTCTTTCTTTCTTTCTTTCTTTCATGTATGTTTGTTTATTTATTAATTTACTTATTTATTTTTGAGAGAGACAGAGAGTGAGCTGGGGAGGGGCAGAGAGGGAGAGGGGGAGACACAGAATCTGAAACAGGCTCCAGGCTCTGAGCTGTCAGCACAGAGCCCGACACAGGGCTTGAACCCACAGACCTTGAGATCATGACCCGAGCCAAAGTCGGATGCTTAGCCAACTGAACCACCCAGGAGCCTGCTATGTGTTTCTTTTAAGAAGAAAACCCTACGGGGCTCCTGGGTGGCTCAGTCGGTTGGGCGTCAGAGTTCGCTCAGGTCAGGATCTCACCATCTGTGAGTTCAAGCCCCGTGTAGGACTCTGTGCTGACAGCTCAGAGCCTGGAGCCTCCTTTGGATTCTGTATCTCCCTCTCTCTCTGCCCGTCCCTCTCTCTCTCTCAAAAATCAGTAAACATTAAAAAAAAGAAGAAGAAGAAGAAAACCCTAGGCCAAGGGCCTGGCTCATAGTAGGTGCTCAATAAACATAGTGGTTCTCATTAGTACTGAGGTCTCTAATAAGAGTAGATTGGGCCTTGGCTTTCTCTGGAGGGCCCCCTGGGCCATCACAAGGGGACAGATGGTGAGGAGCACTCTGCAGGGGCACATACACATCAGGCCTGTCCAACACGTGGGGCAGGTGATCAATGCGGCCTTGCCCAGGACTCCGGATTTTCAGTGCTAAAACCGTAAAGTCCCAAACAAACCAGCACAAGTCAGTCACCCTACCTAGGGCCAAATTGCACCACCACCCCCCCACAAAAAAAAAAAAAAATCTCTGGGCACAGGCAGGGGAGGGGACAAGCAGGCAGGCATGAAGCAGGAATGTCCTCCAGGCACCCACACCCACACCTCAGGTCTAGTGCCTGCAGCCCCGGAGGCAGGCCTGGGCCTAGACAGAGCATGCGTACATGTGTGCACATGGGTCTGGGCATGCCTATGCACATGTGTGCTTCTGTGCGTTTACCTGTGTGTGTACACGGTCAGGTGTGCACGTGTTCACAGCATCTGCGTAGGCGCATGTGTGTATGCAAGCACATGTTTGTCCCTGGACGCCACCAACGGGCTGGCAGCCTGGGCCCTTTCATCCTGCAGCATCCCTGAGCTCCGGCCCAGAGAGAGGGCCCGGGTCTGTGATATCCCCGTCTTATCTCGGCACTCACTCTTGCTTTGCCTTTAGCTCCCGCTCTCCTCCTGACGTGCTGCATTACATCCTTACTCCGGGATCACTCCTGGCTGGGAAGCGGGCGGCCCCTTACTGGAACAGTCCTTGGCTTCCATCTGCTGTGGCTAGCCCCCTGCACAGGCCTGGCCGGGATGCCATGCTAACTGGGCTGCCGCGCTCTCAGGAGGCCTCACTGGAGCAACCAGGCTCCCCATCTTTGCCTTGCTGTGTTTGCCACCTTCTCGATGTGGGGTGCCTTCCTGGGGGGGGGGTACCCCGGTACTGCCTGGCCTTGGGAGCAGCCCCACCAAGAGACATTTCAGCTGGGCCACCTCGGACAGGTCACTAAGCTTCCAAAGCCTCAGTTTCTTAGTCCGGGAACTGGGAGGCAGAGCACCTGCTTTATTGGGTTTTGGAAACACTCGGGTAGGCTGTGCCCCTGAACTGTAGCCCAGGGGGAGCTGTAGAGGAGGCGTTCGTGAGGGGGAGGACTGTGTGCTCTCCCCAACCCCCAGCGGACTCTGGCCTTCACCACACCCACCCTGGTGCTCTCGGGCCCCAGAAGCCTGGCAGAGGGACCTGCGAGATGGGACACTGAGTCGAGGCTCAGACCCAGGTTCAAGTTCCCTGCCAGGCCTTGGCTGTCCCCAGGACACAGTGGGTGGGGATGGGATCTTGACCCCTCTACTTTGGCCTTTCTCCCAGTCCATCCCTCCCCAGCTGGAGCTGCCAGCTCTGTGCAGAATGCCCAGGGTGTGTGGGTTCTGCCTTTACCTCGGGAAGTCCCTCTGGGGCTCATAAAATGTGTCCTCTGTTACTCAGATTTGCTCCTCAGTTTGGGAGCCCCAGAATCTGGGCAGCGGCAGCTCAAGGCTGAAGGCCAAGGGCCTCTGAGAGCCAGCTTTTCCCAGGAGGTTTTGAGGAGGGTCTGCGTCCTGCCTCCTCCCTCCAAACCCTGGAGGCTACCGTCCTTCCCTCCCAAACCACAGCAAACTGTGGGCCCACCTGCACCAGACAGGCTCACCGAAACTGGAGTGGTATCTTAGGTGTATTTGGTGGGGCAGGTGAACTTCTGTGGGGATGGGACTGTCCTCAGGGGCAAGTGTCGATTGCCTGCCTGGGGGACACTGAAGGGAGGTGAGGGAGAGAGAGTAGGGGTGGGGATCTACCAAATCCTGAAGGCCCTGGCACTGGGTGACACAAAACAGGAGATGGGACCCAGCCTTCGCAAAGCAGGCGCAGAAGTCTCTTCCAGGAGCCCTCGTTCCTAGTTCCCGGAACAGCCACCCTTTCCTCGCTGCCAGTGAAAGAAAGGCATTCAGAACTCACATCCGGGCTGTGGATCACCCTGTTCTGGATCTGCCCCCTGACTCCTTCATTCATTTGACAACAGCTCTGTGCTTGGTGCTGCAATAGTAGGATCCAGCCCTTTCCCTCACGGAACCTACACGTTCTAGCTGGCAGATGATTAAGCAAAAGGAAACAGACGAGCCCAAACGGACACAGGGTAGTTGACACTGTGGACACAATGAGGGAGTTAAGACGGAGACAAATGGGAGGGGAGGAGACTGACATTCGCTTGTGTGCTCATGAAGGGCCTCCCTGAGCAGCGACACCTGAGCTGAAACCTAAAGGAAAGGAAGGAGCCAAAGAACAGAGGGAACAGCAGGTGCAAAGGCCCTGGGACAGGACCAAACTTGGTATAGATGAGAGACGAAGGGAAGGGCAGGAGATGCCGTTAGAAAGGCAACAGGCAGGCTTTGGAGGGCCTTGAAAGCCTCAGTTGAAGAGTTTGGATCTAATTCTGGGTGTGGCAAGCAGCCACTGAAGAGCCTGAAGTGGGAGCAATATGATAGAACTTGGGCGGGGGGCGGGGGCTGCTATTGGAGCATGGATTAGAGGGGAGCCAGAGGAGGGGCAGAGAAGCCTGCGGTTGTCATCCGTGAGAGATGTGGGGGGCCTGAAGGGGGCGAGGCCATGGAGTCAGAGAGCAGTGGACAGAAGGAGAAATGTCTAAGATGCAGAACTGGCCGGACACACGGGGGACCAGTGTGAGGGACAGTGAGTGGTTCCAGAGGATGAGGGTACAGTGAGACTGGAGGAGCCTGGGACAGCAGGGGTAGGGGCCAACAGGAGCCCCATTTAGGATACACAAAGTCTGAGGAGACTTACAGAGATATTCAGCTGGTGACAGCTGGCTGTCCAACTGGAGCCCAGAGGCGAGAAGTGCACTTGGGACTCATGAGCCTAGAGATGGTATTCAAATCTGTGGCAATGGATGAGGTCACCCGTGAGAGTCAAGAGAGGAGGTACAGGATGGAGGCCTCCGGGAACACGGTTCTAGAATGTAAAGAAGGCATGGCCCGTGGCGTCAAAGGAAAGCCAGGGCATGCGGTGTGACCGAAGCCGAGAGTGTTTCAAGAAGAAAGGTGGCCTCTGCTGAGAGGAAGGCTGTGAGGGTTTACGTGAGGACAGAGAGGTGCGGTCCTCTGGCAACATGGAGGTGATTGGTAATGCCAGAAAGTTCCTTTCTGGGAGAAAGGTCGGGACAGAGTGCATACTAGAGTGGGAGGAATCTATGGGGAGACTGCACTGTGTCAGTCAGGACAAGTTAGGACACAAGTGGCCTTTGGTGGGGGGGGGTCTCAGTGGCTCACAACAGAGGCTGGTTTCTTGCTCAGGTGGGACAGCAGGGGCTCTGCTCAGGGATCTGGGCAGAGAACACATTGTCTGCCCAGAACCCTGCCTGTCTCATGGCAGAGGGGACAGAGGACATGGCCAACTACTGCCTTTTGTTTGAAGCAGGACATAGCACTCCTACTCACGTCGGTCACATGGCCCAGCCTGTCCTCAGATGGATAGGGAAGAATACTGGGGTGGGGTGGGGATGTCAGGGAGCATCCAGAGGCCACTCATTCAGAAACTTGGCTATGAAGGGGGCAGAGAAACAGGGCAGCACCTGGAGGGGAGTGGGGTCCTGGGAAGTTGTTGTTGTTTAAAGTTTATTTATTTGACGGGGGAAGGGGGAGCATGAGTGGGGGAGGGATAGAAAGGGGGGGCAGAGAGAGAATCAGAAGCAGGCTCTGTGCTGACAGCAGAGAACCCGACGTGGGGCTCAAACTCACAAATGGTGCGATCATGACCTGAGCCAAAGTCTGACGCCCAGCTGACTGAACCACCCAGGTGCCCCTAAAACTTATTGTTTATTTTGAATGAGGGGGAGGGAGGGGCAGAGAGAGAGAGAGAGGGAGAGAGAATCCCAAGCAGACTCAAAGCTGTCAGCGCAGAGCCTGACGCAGGGCTCGAACCGACAAACCGTAAGATCATGACCTGAGCCAAAGTCGGATGCTCAACAGACTGAGCCACCCAGGTGCCCCAGGTGTTTGTTTTTTGAAGACAGAAGAAACTAGAGCCTGTTTGCATGCTTGTAGGCATGATTCAGGAGGAGAGAGAGGAACAAAAACGGAAGCAATAGGAGTGAGGGGGCCAAAGCAACAGACCCAGAGCAGCGCCGAAGGACTACCTCTCAGGCCGCAACAGGAGGGAATCCCATATGTTCAAATGACAAGATGATGGAGTTAGCCTCCCAGGTTTCTTTTCTCCCTGAAGTAAAAGGGAGTCATTAGCTGAGAGCAAAGGTAGGGAGGAGGGTGGGAATTTGAAGAGAAAGAAGTCAGAAGGAGGCAGGATTCCATTTGGTCGGAAACCAAGCTCCCCCAGTCACATGAGAGGTTTGTGGGGGACGAGGAGGTAGGTGTTTGCAAACACAGCTCTCCAGTGCCCGCTCCCCTGGCCTCAGCCCAAGTCCCCCTCACCTCCTGCTGGACTTGGGGGCGATTGGCTCCTCTGATGAAGTCTGCTCACGTCACTCCCTGGCTGACAGACCATGCATTAGTTCAGCAAACATTCACTCCACCCCTTCCTACGGGCCAGGCAGCATGCCAGGAGGGCACTGGGGACAAAAGACCCAGTTCCTGGTTCCCAGGATCTGGCAGTCTTCCCCCAGGTGCCTTCAGGATAGTATGTTGTGGACATCTGTCACTCCTCTTGGCCACCCAACTGCTTAAGCCTCTTCCTGAATTTGGGAGATCTCCCAATTTATATAGATGAGTCCTTCCCTCCCTCTGGAAGCTGGAAAGGTCAAGTCCTCACTTTCCCATCCTTCCTGGAAGATTGGGCAAGGCCAGTAACCCAGACTTTGAAGTGGGAGTTAGCGATGCAAATAAGCATGGACCTACAAGGACAGAGGCAGTGGCAATGACAGAGCCAGTGGGGCAGCGGCTATGATAGGAATATTGGAAATACAAGCTGGAGGTGTCTGTCTTTGTTTGGGGCATTGCTCCTGTCTGTGGAGTCCCCAACCCTCTGGGAGAGTCTGTGGGTTACTTTTAAATAGATGGGCTTTTTATTTAAATTAGTCAAGGCTGGATGTCTGTTGCTTGCAAACAAGAATCCTCACTGATGTGAGGTCCCTCCAGCTGAGCATGGCTTACAAGTCCATCCATGGTCTGGCTCTGCTCCTCTCATTCCCGCTCTGCCCCCTCATCTCAGCTCAGGGGCTTTCTGCTCCCCTCTCCCTGCCTTCTTGGGGAAGCAGCTCCCCAAGTTCCCTTGGGAGACCATCCCTTCCCCACTGCAAGTGATTCAGGATTCAGTCAAGTGGCCAGGCTCAGACAAATTAGACTGTCTTCTAGGAATTTCAACCTGAACTTGAAGCCAAGTGACTCAGCTTGAGCTGTTTCACCCAGGTGGGTCCATCCGGAGGATACTGCCTAGGAGTTTTTCCACCAAGACTTCCAGAGCCACCGTGGTTCTTGCCCTTCCCAGACCTGGGTTGTTCAGCTTCTTCTTTGGGTTCCATTTTCTTTCTGCAGTGGTCCACCTAACATCCCTCTTCTTGGCTATCGGGATCCAGATTTCATTCAGCTACCAGGTAGCCATATACTCTAGAGGAGCTGGGTATGGAGGGAGGGAGTCTACTTTATTAGGCTACTCCATTGTCAGTGATTGGTTGAGATAGGAGCATGTGACTCCATTCTGACCAATGAGACACAAAGAAAGTCAAGTGAAGGATTTGGGGAGGAGGGGTGTGTACGTGTCTTTTTCCTCTTGAGAAGGGACACAAGGAAGGGGTGTTCTCTTTCCTGCCTCTGAGTGTGAGTGGGTAAAATGCCTGGTGCTGACACGCTATCTTTTGGCCATGAGGGGACTTCCTAAAGACCAAACCAGTTTACCAAAGACTATGGAGCAAAAAGATGGAAAGAACCTGAATCGTAATGACTTTCTTAAGTCAATGAGTCAACCAATACTGGGATTTCCAACCATTTTCTTTAATTAAAATTTTTTTTGTTTAAGTCTATTTATTTATTTTGAGAGAGAGGAAGAGCATGAGCTGGGCGATGGGCAGAGAGAGAGGAGAGAGAACATCCCAAGCTTAGGCTCCGCATTGTCAGTGCATAGCTGGACAGCTGCGGTGCTCGATCTCATGAACTGTGAGATCTGACCTGAGCAGAAACCAAGAGTCAGACGCTCAACCCAGGAGCCCCTCCAAACTTCTGATAAGACATAATAAATCTTGTTTTAGTCATTTTTATTTTTTTATTTTTATTTTTTAATTTTTTTCCAACGTTTATTTATTTTGGGGACAGAGAGAGACAGAGCATGAACGGGGGAGGGGCAGAGAGAGAGGGAGACACAGAATCGGAAACAGGCTCCAGGCTCCGAGCCATCAGCCCAGAGCCCGACGCGGGGCTCGAACTCACGGACCGCGAGATCGTGACCTGGCTGAAGTCGGACGCCTAACCGACTGTGCCACCCAGGCGCCCCGTCATTTTTAAAATTTTAATGTTTATTTATTTTTGAGAGAGAGAGAGAGAAAGGACAGAGAAAGAGGGAGACGGAGGATCCAAAGCAGGCTCTGCGCTGACAGCAGCGAGCCCGGTGTGGGACTCTAACTCACGAACCATGAGCGGAAGTCAGAAGCTCAACCCACAGAGCCATCCAGGTGCCCCTTGTTTTAGCCGTTTTGAGGTGGGTTTTCAATTACAGCCCCAAAACACCTTCCAATGGGTTCCTCTTTTGCTTAGTCAGATTTCTCTTGCTTGCAACCAAAGAAGTCTAACTTGTGTGCCTGTCACACACATGACTTGGCTCACACAGGACCTCTTCCAGGAAGCCTCGTTAGACCCTCCACCCTCCTCAGTGCTGCCTCCTTTCAAGGCACTCACCAGTGTCTTAAAGTCACCTGCCTCCAGCACTGGAGGTGGGGCACTGCTGGGGTGCCCGACGGGTACATGGAACTCATCCATATGTGTCTGGAAAGTGAACGATTGCATGATTTAGCTGATGTAATTCTAGCCAAAAGCCAAAGAAACCAGGTGCTTTCGTTAGCTGAAGCAGCTTTATTTTGGGTAGATGTAGATACACAATAAGTTTTAGCAGCCATAGGATCCCAGGCGCCTCATACCTAAGAGGATAAATGAGTTTACGGGGCATTTCAGGCCTTGCCTCACAGGCTTTTCCCTTTTGACCCCTCTGCAGAGTGCCTCCTGATCGGCCACTTAAGACACCCTGCAGGGAATGCTTCAAGTGTATTTGTGGTGTTCTGTGTCTTAATCTGAGCAGTAGACTCAGGGATGTTAGTTTTCTTATCCTCTATACCTTAAACATACTATATTTTGATGCATGCATTTAATATTTAATAAAAGAAATACATCATAGAGGAAAAAAAAAAGGACACCTTGCAGAGTCTAGCTAAGAATCTCAGGTGCCAGGCCTTGACTTGCCTCCTCCCTGCTGTCTTGAGTCCCGCACTTTCTCCAGGGGCCTACCTCCAGCTGGCCACTTACACATTTCAGCCTCTAACCCCAGGCCAGGGAGCTTTGACCCAGGTAGAGGTGGCACAGGCTTCCTGGTGTGGACCCCAGGAACTATTTTTCCCCATAAGTGTTTTTTTTTTTTTTTTTTAACATTTATTCATTTTTGAGAGACAGAGCACAAGTGGGGGAGGGGCAGAGAGGGAGACCTAGAATCTGAAGCAGGCTCCAGGCTCTGAGCTGTCAGCACAGAGCCTGATGTGGGGCTTGAACTCACAGACTGCGAGATCATGACCTGAGCCGAAGTTGGATGCTCAACCGACTGAGGCACCCAGGCATCCTAAGTTTTTGGGTTTTCTTTTTTACGTTTTTGTTTTTTGTTTTTTTTTTTTGAGATAGACAGAGTGTGAGTGGGGGAGGGACAGAGAGAAAGGGGGACAGAGAACCCGAAGCAGGCTCTGTGCTGATAGCAGCAAGACCGATGTGGGGCTTGAACTCACGAACCCTGAGATCACTGCCTGAGCCAAAGTTGGATGCTCAACCGACTGAGCCACCCAGGTGCCCCATAAGGTTTTTTTTTTTTTAATTTTTTTAACGTTTATTTATTTTTGAGACAGAGAGAGACAGAGCATGAATGGGGGAGGGTCAGAGAGAGGGAGACACAGAATCTGAAACATGCTCCAGGCTCTGAGCTGTCAGCACAGAGCCCGACACGGGGCTCGAACTCACGGACCGCGAGATCATGACCTGAGCCGAAGTCGGCCGCTTAACCGACTGAGCCACCCAGGCGCCCCGGTTCTTTTTTTTTTTAAGCCACTCTTCGTCATTTATTTTAATTTAAAAATAATACTTGCCAACTGTGGAAAATGTGGAAAGTGGGGAGGTAAAAAGGAAGAAAAATCATCACAACCCCATTAGCTTTGACAACCATCGAGAGTGCCTTGCTGTGCCTTCTTCCTGTACTTCCTTCATTTATGTAGGGATATATAAAATTTAAATAAAAATTTTATTTAAAGCAATAAAATTGGGATCATGCTATATATGAGCTCTGTTCTCTGCGTTTTCTGCTTAACTTAGATCATTCATCCATTCAGCAGCTCGCCAGGTGCCTTCCTCTGTGAGGCTCTACACTGAGGCAGCCACGGGGTGCTCAGCAGGCAGAGTGACCCCACCCTCCAGGAGAGTACAGTCTGAAACAGACACTCATCAAATGGCCACATCCACATATGATCACACTCCAAAAGGAGAAGTACAGAGAGAGAGGTCCGAGGAGCTATGAGGAATGTGGGGGCCCCCCTTGTCAGTGGGAGGGGGAAGGCTAGAAGACTCTCAAGATTGAGAAGGACTCCACTGGGGGGTGGGGAGCAGGATTCCAGGCAGAGGGAACAGCATGTGCTGAAGGCCCGAGGCCAGAGAAAACACGCAGTTTAAGTAACAGAAGAACGGTGTGGTAACAGGCATGATTTGTAGGGGCTGCGGAGTATCCTTCTGTATGGACAGACCATAATTTATTTATCTGTGGAACATTTAGAGCGTTTCTCATTTTTCATGGTTATAACTTATCATGGCAAAATTGGTAACATTAGTTGCCTCCTGGGAGGGCTACCAGAAGCTCGGGGACTAGGGGCACCTGCAGGGCTCAGTCGCTTAGGCAGCCGACTCTTGATTTTGGCTCAGGTTATGATCTCACAGTTCGTGGGTTCAAGTCCCACATTGGGCTCTGTGCTCACACACCCGAGCCTGCTTCGGATCCTCTGTCTCCCTCTCTCTGCCCCTCCCCAACTTGTGCGCATACACACACGTGCTCTCTCTCTCTCTCAAAAAAAAAAAAAGTTAAAAAAAAAAAAAGAAGAAGAAGCTCAAGGACTAGGGAGAGGGGAACTTCACTGTATACCTGTCAGGAATGTTTGGTTTATTGCCATGTGAATGTATTTATTGATTCTTTTAAGAGTCAGTTAAAGTAAATAATGTTGGAGTGAACATCTTTGTGTATAAAGCTTTGTCTGAATTTCTCAGCCTTTCCCTAAATCATGTTCATTGAGCCAAAGTCTCTTAAGTCACCTTCTGGACAGTTTTGCTCACAGAGCCTTAAGTCCTATACCCAGAAGACCATCAGCCTTGGGGACTTTCAGGGACCCCACACTTCCCCATTTGCCTTCCCAACTAGACGGAACTACTCAGAAGAGACAAGAGCTGTGTGGTTCATATGGAGAAGAGATCTCTGGGGTGGGGAAGCAAAGGTCAGGAATGTGTGTTGAATCCCTCCTGTGTTGGTCAGACCCACCCATAACTGGGGGCACAGCATACATTCATTGAATGTTCCCCCAAGAACTTATTACGAAAGTATTAGTATCTGGGGCACCTGGGTGGCTCAGTTGGTTAAGCATCTGACTCTTGGTTTTGGCTCAGGTCACGATCTCGTGGTCTGTGAGTTTGAGACCCGCTTCAGGCTCTGAGCTGACAGTGAGGAGCCTGCTTGGGATTCTCTGTACTCCTCTCTCTCTCTGCCTCCCCCTCTCAAAAATAAACAAACATTAAAAAAAAAAAAAAAGTATTAATATCCCCATTTTAGGGGCGCCTGGGTGGCGCAGTCGGTTAAGCGTCTGACTTCAGCCAGGTCACGATCTTGCGGTCCGGGAGTTCGAGCCCCGCGTCGGGCTCTGGGCTGATGGCTCGGAGCCTGGAGCCTGTTTCCGATTCTGTGTCTCCCTCTCTCTCTGCCCCTCCCCCGCTCATGCTCTGTCTCTCTCTGTCCCAAAAATAAATAAAAAACGTTGAAAAAAAAATTAAAAAAAAAATCCCCATTTTACAGTCAAGAAAAATAAGGCTCAAGAAAATGTGGGCATTCGCCCAAGATGGTGGAGCCGGGGTTCAAACCAAGATCTCTCTTTTGAGGCCACTGCTCTCTCCCAGGCCCTCCGCCGGCCTCTTTCCCTCCAACACCCAACAGGCAGCCCCCCTACCTCCCATGAACTGTGTGCTTGCTCCCTTGCCAATAACTTCATTCCTGCCCCCGTCTTCATTATTTATTTTCTCTCCTGGTGCTTCACACTCATGAGGCTGGGAAAATGGACGAGGCAGATGGGGAAGGAAGTGGAAATTCTGTGTAATACCATCATCTGTATCACAAAACTTGTCTTAAGTGCCAGCCCCAGGGATTTGCTGGAGTTGGTGCGACAGAGGTGGGGCTGAAGGTCAGATTAAATTGGACTAGTAACCCCAGGGGGATACTTGAAAGAGGTTGCTAAAGAAAGCGTTTCCAGCAGGAATGCTAGCGGCTGAGGCAGCAGCGGGCAGCATGCTGGCCGGCCGGCTGGGTCAAGCCTGCTTAACGGGGCTTGGTGGTGACAGGCTTGGGTTCACACGTCCTCCCCCGGAAACCTGGAATCTTGCCTTCCCCCCCCCCCCAATAATGAGTTGGTATAAAAATGGATCTTGAATAAAATCGTCTGCAGTTTTCAAATTTCAAACTGCATTAGTCAAAATATATCAAATTTCCGTGTACTGACTTACCACCTGCTCAAAATCTGATCCTTTTTCAGCTGGAATATATTGAAATATGAATCACCTCTCCTGAGAGGAAAAAGGGAAAAGCAGCCGAGGGAAGGCCCTTTTAAAATGTGCTGGTGGGTGAACTGCACTTGTGTGCTGCTTTGGGCTCCCCCAGCCTCCCCCAGCCTCCCCTTGGCAATGGTTGCTGGCTGGTCCAAGCCCCTCGGTTACTTCCCCGTGACACCTGGTTTCTTGCTCAAACCCCTATGCTCTGGGCAGTCTATGCCGCATGCTACACAGCATGATCGCCTCAAGTCCTCAGCCTTTAACAAGTGTCAACACGGGAGCACAGATGCACCACACAGGCCGATCAACGGTCATATTGCTGAATCCAATAGTGACCCTTTCGTCACTCCTCATCCACTCACACTCTTGAGAGCACTGGACACAGCTGGCCTTCCCTTTTGGAAGCACGGTCTTCTCTTTACGTCAGAGACAGGGCTCTGCCCTTTCTTCTCCTACCTGGCTGGCCGCTCCTCTCGGTCTGCTCTGCTGGCCGTCCCTCCCCTGCCTGGTCTCTGCATATCCCGATTCCCCAGCACTCAGCACTTGGACCTTCCAAGGGCCCACATCTATCCCAGCATCTATCGGGGTGCTCACCCAGGCCCAGGTGTTAAGTACAATCTCCAGGGGGACGAAGGCCAAGATACACGTCTCAGTCCGGAACCCCAGACCAGCCCAGGTGACATTACCACGTGGATATCTGACAGGCAGCTCCACCCGACGTGCCCTGAAGGTGTTTCCCACACAGGCTTCCCCATCCTAGTAACTGACAACCCCATCCTTCTGGTTGCTCAGGATGAACATCATTCCATGTTCCTCCTTTTCCTCTGTTCTCTTTTCCTTTAATCCATCAAGTCCCGTTTGTTCTAGTCTTGAAACGTCTCCCGAATCTGTCCACATCACTAGACCCCCACTGCCGGCGCCCCATCCCAAGCTGCCATCCTCTCTCCCCTGGACCGCCACAGTGGTCTTGCTAGCTGGTCTCCCTGCTTTTATCTCAGCTCCATCACCACCCACAGCCCACATCACAGCCACGAGGATCTTTGAAAACAGTAAGAGCTATCATGTTACTTTCCTGCCTGAAATCTCCCAGTGGCTTTCCACCGCACCAAACAAAATGCAAACTCCCTACCAACCCAGAGCATCCTCCTGACCGGCCCCCACCACCTCTCCAGCCCCACCCTGCACCATTCTCGCCATCACTGGCTGCACTAGCCTTCCTGTTCCTAGACCACGGCAAGCTCATTCTTTTGCTTTATTTTATGGTAAAGTACACATAACATAAAATGTACTATTTTAACCGTCTTAAAGCGTCTGATTCTGAGGCATTTAGTACATTCACAGTGTTGTGCAAACATCACCACTATGTAGTTCTAGAACATTTTCATCATCCCAAAGAGAAATCCCATACCCATTAGCAGTCACTCCCCATTCTTCCTCCCCCCGGCCCCTGGCAACCATTAATCTGCTTTCTGTCTCTGTGGATTTACCTCTTCTGGATACTTCATACAAATGGAGTGATACAATACGTTTGTCTGGGAGTGTGAGCACTGACTGTTCCCTTCCAAACAAGGCCCCCAGGCCCTTGCAGGACCACCTCCTTCTTCTTCACATTCAGGCCTCAGCTCAAACATCACCTCCAGGTTTAATGCAGATGCCCCTATCAGCTCTGGTCCCTCTTTTTTTTTTTTCTCCTAGTCCCTCTTGATTACATAAGTACCCTGCTCTATTTCCCTCTTAGGGCATAACACTCACTGCAAGCGTCTTGTTTAATTATTTGTTTACATGTTTATCGTCTTCCCCCTTGCCTGCCTGTTCGCTGTGATGTCCCCAGCCTCCAGGACAGTGCCGGGCACCCAAGAAGCGCTTTCGGGGCAATTATCTGTGGATTGAATGAACCAGGGCACTACCGGTCCTGTGATGGAGTGTCTACAATGCTATGGAAACGTGGATGAGGAAGCAAGCAAGCAGTGCAGCCCTGAGTGGAGTCCCAGCGGGAAGGCAACCTCCAAGGGCATTGGGGGGTGGGGGGTGGCGGAAGGGGTAGGACATTCTGGTAGAAGGAACTGCACGGTCAAAGGCCTGGAGGCACGAGAGAACATGTCCAGTTTGGAGGCCTGTGCTGTCTTCTCTAGTTTGCAATTTGTCCCCTGATTGCTTCCCAGCCTCCCGCAGAGAAGACATCATATACGGCTGGGTGTTGGTTTTGATACAAGATGTGAGGTCCTGGCAGGGAGGAAAGGGTGGAGTCTGTTTCATTTGTTTCTCCCACCCTGGTTTCAGCATGTGTGGGACACCCTCACAGACCCAAAAGAAAACAGACTGGTTCCAGGTTTTCTGAGTTTGGAGTCACCCTGCAACCACCTTTAAGAGAGACGGAAAGGGGCGCCCGGCTGGCTCAGTTGTGAGAGCATGCGCCTCTTAATCTCAGGTTGTGAGTTCGAGGCCCACACTAGGGGTAAGAGATTAGTTAAAAATAAAATCTTTAAGGGGCGCGCGGGTGGCTCAGTCGGCTAAGCGTCCGACTTCAGCTCAGGTCATGATCTCGAGGTTTGTGAGTTCAAGTCCCGTGTCGGGCTCTGTGTTGGTCGGCAGCCCGGAGCCTGCTTTGGATTCTGTGTCTCCCTCTCTCTCAGCTCCTCCACTGCTCACATTCTGTCTCTCTCTCTCTCAAAATTAATAAACATTAAAAAAAAAGAAAAAGAAAGAAATCTTTGGGGCACCTGGGTGGCTCAGTCGGTTAAGCGTCTGACCTCGGCTCAGGTCATGATCTCACAGTTCGTGAGCTCCAGCCCCGCGTCGGGCTCTGTGCTGACCGCTCAGAGCCTGGAGCCTACTTCAGATTCTGTGTCTCCCTCTGTCTCTGCCCCTTCCTTGCTTGTCTCTTTGAAAAAAAATATATATATATTTTAAATAGATAAATAAAATATTTTTTAAAAAGAGAGAGAGATGGAAAGGTGGGAGAACTCGATGACGTATATTATACATTGTCAACTGTGTTTTGAGGATGGGGGGGCCTCTCAGGAGGGAGGCAGAGCTAGGATGGACCTGTAGCACCCCCATGGGTGCCCTCCTCACTGCCCTAATCTTTCTGGACTAGGCCACTGTCCCCTCTGGGTACTGGGTTGTCTGAGAGCCCTGTGTCTTTTATTTCTCCTGATCGAATCAGGCCCAGCTGACCCAGGCCCTGTGGCTCTGGGAGTCCAGCTGAGCTCCCAGGAGGAGAGGCCCTTCCCCAAAGCTAGTAGGCTCAGGAGGGCAAATTCAATTGTGTGCAAGGCAGGAGCCATTAACCTGTCTGTGGACTTTGGTGCTCCCACTCCCTCTCCCCTCTGTCAGCCAGCCGGTCCAGGCTGCCTCTGCCAGATTCCAGCCTCCCGCCATCCCAAGGGCCCCCTGCTGCCCCTGGTCTGTTCCCAGCCTCCTCTGTCCCTCAGTGCCCCATAGCTCCCATCACCCCTGCCTCTAGGGTCAGAGTGGATTTTGAGCTGAGGAGGAAAGCCAGACCATGAGGAATTCAGCCCCTCCTCAAAGACAAGCCAGACTCTTTGCCTTCCCACCCCTCAAACTTCTGAGTATAATCTGCTCCTAGAAGTCCTCATGGGGGCACCTGGGTGGCTCAGTCAGTTAAGCGTCCAACTTCGGCTCAGGTCATGATCTTCTGGTTCGTGGGTTCAAGCCCCACGTCAGGCTCTGTGCTGACGGCTCACAGCCTGGTGCCTGCTTCGGATTCTGTGTCTCCCTCTCTCTCTCTCTGCCCCTCTCCCACTCACGCTCTGCGTCTCGTCCTGTCTCTCAAAAGTAAAAATATGTGTTAAAAAATAAAAATAAAAATAAATAAATAAATAAATAGAAGTCCTAATGGGGAAGAGGCCCTGGATGCAGGCTGGGGCCATCTGAGCGGAGAACTCTGAAGTCTCAAACACGTAGAGTGTGGTTTAGAGCCAGCTGTCCAATGCAGTGGCTGCTACCTACATGTGGCTTCTGAGCACTTGAAATGAGGCTATCTCACAGGCTTAGTTCAAAAAAGGCTTGCTATATTGATTGCGTGTTGAAACGATACTACTTTAAATATATTGGGTTAAATAAAAATAAAAATATCTTAAATGAAGTTCACTTGTTGCTTTTTCCTTTTTTCATGTAGCTGGTAGAAGACTTACAGTACCCGTGGCTTGCATTTCTGTCAGCACTGCTCTTGAATGATGGGCACGGGCTCCAGGTGGGCACATCTCCACGGACTCCTTGCCCTTTGGGGAGGGGGACAACAGGAAGAGGCCCCGAGCAGGGCCATCCAAACCGTGGACCTGCTTGGAGGAAACCAGTCCTGACACCCACTCAAAGGGCTCCCCTAAAGGAGCACCGCTGGAGGACCGGTGAAGGACGGCCCCCAGGAAGGGGCGTGGCCTGGGGCGGGCAGCAAGGGAAGGCCTTGGCTGTCCCTCGCTGTTCCTCTAGCACAGCACCGCCTCAGCACCTACCCGGTGCCAGGAGCTGCCCGGGCATTGCAGATGCAGCTGTGGGCAGCACAGACCCTTGGGGTGGCTCACGCTGTCGTGGGGCGGCAGACCCACAGGTGGCTCCCTGTGGCCCCTGGGGGGAGGGGCAGCGGCAGGGGTGCACCCAGGAATTGGAGAGCCCCAGGAGGTGGCTCTGAGCAGAGAGAGCAAACAGAACTCTCTGGGAAAGTTGGCATGGCAGATCCCCAAGCTGGAATGCCACAGACCTGAGAAGGGAAAGAGGAGAGGGAGAAAGAGAGAAGAGGAAGGGGAAATAAAGATAGAAGAAGGAGAGGAGAGAGGGAGAGATGCCCATGAGGGGTGTGGCTCTGGTGCAGAGAACCGCTTTGGTTCCAAGGTCTGAGTGGTGGTGACAGGATGCCCAGAACGGGGCCGAAGAAGCTGACTGGAGGCTTGCTTTTGCATGGGAACAGCGAGGGCGGTGGGGTGGTAGGAGGCTGCCAGGGGTAACACGTTCTCGATAAAACTGGGAGACGTGGGTGGCACCATGTGGGGATGAGTGGGGTGGGGTGCGGGGGCTTGATGAGAAGGAGGGGCTGTAATGGGACCCCTGGGGCAGGCCAGGCTGGGGAGGCTGGCCTCTTGGTTGCCTCCTTCTCCATGTGTCCCAGGAGCCCTCATGGAGGAGGAAGGTGGGCTGGGAACACTTCAGAGTAGGTCTGGCTGACCCTCCCAGATGTTCAGGGCAAAGCTGGCCTGGGGCCTCTCCTGGTGAAGACCTCTGGACCTTCTGTGCCCTTGCCCCAGGCCTCATGGACACATGCCACCGTGGAGGATTGTGGCTTCTGTCTTCCCCCGACCCCAGAAAGGGACAACTTGCTCTCTTTCCTGCTTCAAAGCCCACAGCGCCCTGTTAGGCTCTCCACCAAAGCCCCCGCTTCCTGCTCCAGAACAGGGCCAGCTCAGTTCATGCAGTCAGGATGAGGAACAAATCAGGAGCACCTCCAGAGCTAATGAATGATCTGAGCCTTCGGCTCAGGTCAGCAGTCCCCCACCAGCCTCCCTGGTCCTCTTGTGATGGCTCATTATTCCAGTATTCCCAGGAGACAGACGGAATTTTCCCCAACACCGCCTAATTACATTCCAGCTCTACGTGATACAGGGACATGTGTCCAAGCCACACACACAATTCCCAATAAGACCGCGAGGAGAGTGTTCCTGCAGAGGTGCGAACAGCAATGTTTTAATCTTGAAGTGTGCGCTGAGAGCTGTTTCCTGGGAAGGCCCTGGGATGACACCCTCCTCTAGGTCAAGGGCAAGCCTCATTCCAGGGTGACGGCCAGAACTAGCCCTGAGGCCAGACAGGGACAGACGGGAGAGACTTCAAAGGGAGGGCAGCTGTGGGGAAGGGTATGTGTGTTTCCTGAGAGCCTGTAACAAGGAATGGGACAGGGTTCTGATCAGGAATCTCAGGAGTATTCCAACTTAATGCAGGGCTCCCTTGGATTGATTCCTTCCCCATGCCAAGTGCAGTCTCTCAGCGTGTTCCCAGCCTGGCAGAGTCCCTGGGATGGGAGAGGACAGGCTGTCTTCTGGAGCCCGGTGTGGCTCTGAGTCTCAGGCACTGCCCACCCCCACCAACAGAGCCACGGGACACTATGGAAGCTCCTGGAGGACGGGGCACGCTCCCCGGCCCCTCCTCTCCCTCCAGCCTTTGTTCCATCACCCACGATGTGAGTCGGAGCCTCTGCAGGGCCCAGGCTCACAATCTTAACCAGACTCAGCTAAGGGTCCAGCTGCATCGGCCTCGTTCTATGTGGTCTTCACAGCTGCCTGTCCTGCCCCCCTCTGTGGCCATTGCAAACCTTCCCTTCTCTCCTTGAATCCCTACCCTTGACCTCCCTGCCTGACCCCTCACCTTCACAGAACGCTCAGACATCCAGCCTCAGGCCTGAAGTCCTCAGGCCTCCTGCCTGAGGCTGGCTCTGGCCCTGCCCTCTTACCATCCCCATCCCAAGGTTTCAATTCAAATGCCTACAGGGGCCAAGCAGGAAACAGAAAAGGGTAGAGACAGACCCTACCTCTACAGAAAGGGTAGAGGCTCAGGTGGCAATCTGGAAGCCAGGCTTATCTCGAGGGCCCCAGGCTCTGGCCAAGTGTGGCCCTGAAAGAAGGGTGGCCCTGGGTTATTAGGTCTTTTGATTTTGCCAGAGGCTGGAAATCAGGCTTTTTTTTTTTTTTTTTCCTTTTTTTTTAGAAATACAATCGGCTGCCAGCAAATACAACAAAACAAAGAACAAAACAAACACAACTCTTACAGCCTGATTGCCCCTGAGCCAGGCTTTCTGATAGCTGCCTCCCAGTCCGGGGCCCCCCTCCCTGACTCTTCAGTCCCCAGCCGTGCTGCTCCCTCTCTGCCTACAGACTCGCTCAGGTCTCTCCCACTTCCAGCCTAACCAGCATCTTCCTGCAGCTACCCAGCTACCACTTCCCTCCATCCCAGGCAAACCGCAGTGCAGTGGGCCCCCTTCCTCTCCTGTCTCTCTCTTTCAAGCCCCTGCACCTGGCATTTCACCCCTTCTCGCACACAAACTCCCAGCTTGTGCCCAAATCCAAGCTTCCAGTCCCCTGCTTGCCTCAACTGCTCCTGGGGCCAAAGCGCCCCTTCAAATCTTCTCCCGCCCCGATTTCCTTGGCATAGCTCTCTCCTGGGTGCACTCCAACGTGGGCCACTCTGGCCATTCTTTCTCAGCCCCTGTCCTGGGCACCCCTTCCCCTTCTCATTGTATCCACAGTCCCCGGGGGCCACCATGACCCAGGCAACTTCATCCGTGCTTGGCTCTCTCTGGGCTCCAAATCTGTCTCCGATGCCTCCCTGAACATGCTCCCTGGATCCCCCAGACTCTTGCTCGTAGGTATTCACAAAATAGACATGACTCTCCAAGCTTCCTCTCCCCTATCCCGGGTCGCCTTCTTGGGGGCCACTACCTCCTCAGTTTGCAAAACACCACCTGGATTCTGCATTCTCCTTCTCCCTTGGGTTCAGCTCGCCAGGTCTTACAGCTTCTGCCTTGGGAGCTCTCTCTGGATGGTGCAGCTACCTCTGGCTAATCTCCTGCCTTACCCTTGCCCTGTGCTGTCTTCCTCCGTCTGAAGAGCTTTTCTTAAATTTGGCTCTGACTGCATCACTCCAAATGTCTGTGACCCTTCTTTCAGGAGGGTGTCTAACTCTTTGTCTACTGTCCCAGGTCCTAAGCCCACATTCCCCTCTGGTCAGGAGCCCAGCCATGTTGACCTGCTGTAGTCTCTTGAATACACTGCATTCTCTTCCGTTCATAGGCCTTGGGTCATGCTTGGGTCCCTCTGCCTGGGACGTCCCTCGTTCCTTCACCTGCCTGCTAATTCTCACTTGGCCAGGGGGATTCTCCCCACTTTGGGCTTACCTAGATCACTGTGTTCATTCAACAGGGCCTCAACATTGTCAGTTTGCATGTAGGTGTCTCTTGTCGTATAGAAGAGTGAATATACAAATATACAAATGCCAGACCACATATATAAACAGAACTCTGACTCCCAATCTACGATAACCAGCCCAAGACCCCATCCCATTATCTGTAGTAACCAGCCCAGGAAGCCAGCCTGCTCCTTGTTGGAAATCAGATCCGTAGGACATTGGACCACATCTCTAATAGGACCACGGTCCCTCCTGTGGCAATCAATCCAAAATGTCCAGGACTCGATAAGCTTCCCTAATCTTTGTCCCCACTTCCAACTCAGGACCAACCAAGCAGAGAAAGCCAAACGTGGTCCCCTAACCAGTCAGTGAGAAGGCCTCACTCCCCCTTCTCCCGGGTCCAGTTTTCCCCATCACGACACCCGTCCAATCAGGACACACCCGGCGACTTTTCTCTTTCACACGAAAACTTTTCCACTCCTCTGCCTGACTTTGAGCCTCTGCCAGGATGTGAGTGACGGTGGCTGACTCCCTTGGAAGAATAGCATGCTCTGAATAAATAGCCTTTCCCTGTTCTCATTCGGTAGGTCTCCGTTTATTTCCATATGTGTAACAAACCATTCTAGATTTGACGGCTTAAAATAAAACCATTTTATGACCTCATGACTCCGTGGGCCATGGGTTCCACAGGATGCTTCTTCTATTGTTCTCACTTGGGGTTTCTCACGTGGTTGCAGTCAGATGGTTGCAAGCACTGGGGTCACCTGAACTAAGATGCTGGGACACCTTAGCCTCTCCCCGGCTCCGTGTGATCCTGAGAGATCGCTCAGTGCGGTTCCTGCATGTGACCTTTCTAGCAGAGCAGCCCTACGTCTTCCGTGGTGGCTCGATCTCCCAAAACCACAGAAACGAGGCTGCTGGCTCGCTTCGGGCTGGGGCCCGCAAATGGCACAGCCTCCACTCTATTGCCTCCCACTGGCTACATCAAGACGCAGGCCAGCTCGATTCCTTGTGGGGAGGGACCCTCACAAGGACACAATAGCCCGGAGCTCGGGGACTGACACTGTTCTTGGTCTCTGGGCCCTCGGCATCGAGCGGGGGGCCAGACTGAGTCAGTGCTCAGCAAGGCTGAATGACCCAGTGAATGGATGGAAGGATGGTGGGCCCGGCAGATGGACAGAGAGGCCTCATACTGGCTTCCCTGCCCCCCGGCCCACACCGCCACGTTTCCTTCACACAAACACTGCTCTCTGCTGCTTAATTCTCCTCTATTTTTAAACCTCTCAAGCAGTGAGTAGTGCTTAACATTTTTTGCATCAGGACCCCTTAGGGAATCTCATGAAAGCTGCAGGAGACCCTCTCCCTAGAGAAGAGCGCCTCCATAAAATCCCTCACACTTCTGCAGCACACTAATGACAGCTGCGCGTCACTGAGATCTTTACCGCGTGCTGCCAGCGACGATGTGCAGTGCGGCGTGACTGTTACCTGGGCTTATTGCCCCAAACGTGCTGCAAGGTGGATCCTACCATTTCATTCCATTTTATAGATGAGAAAGCTGAGGCTCAAAAAGGTTAAGGAATGGGGCGCCTGGGTGGCTCAGTGGGTAAGTGCCTGACTTTGACTCGTGTCACCATCTCACGGTTTGTGAGTTAGAGCCCCACATCGGGCTCTCTGCTGTCAGCAGGAAGCCTGCTTGGGATCCTCTGTGCCTCCCCCACCCCCACCCCTCCCTACCCCTCCCCTGCTCATGCTCTCTCTCAAAAATAAATAAACATTAAAAAAAAATGTCAAGGAATAAGTAGAAAGTGGCCCTGGGACTCAGACAGTTCTGACCCCAAAGCCCCGACGCACCCCAGCAGTGCACCTTATAGTTTCAGGGGGTTCCAGGATGTTCTGAAGGCCAGCTGTGAACCTCGGATTAAGAACTCCTCTCTAAGAGTTCCTAGAGTCTTACTTCCTTTTTTGTTTTTCTTTTTTTTTTTTTTTTTGAGAGAGAGAGAGATAAAGAGTGAGCAGGGGAGGGGCAGAGAGGGAGAAAGAATCCCAAGCAGGCTCCACACCGTCAGTGCAGAGCCTGATGCGGGGCTTGAACTCAGGAACCGTGAGAGCATGACCCGAGCCAAAACCAAGAGTCGGACGCTTAACCGACTGAGCCACCCAGGTGGCCCCAGAGTCTTACTTCCTGACTGAAGTATCCTACCTGGCCTCAAGACCCTAAATAAGCCAAGCCCACCCTTTGCTTCCCACTGGCTGGCTGGCTACTCTGAGCATACCTAGTGCTGCCTTCAGCCCGGCCACCTGACCCTCCTCCCCTCCTGGCCCCTCGTCTGAAATGCTCTCTCTCCTCTTGGTCATCACCCAAAAGTCGAGGCTCTCTTCTTCTGACGTTTTCCCTGATAGTCTGCCCCAGACTTATTCCCTCATCTGCTTGGGGGTTCTTATCATTTCCTGAGTAAGTGCTAACTTCCCAACCTAGTTGTGATCACCTTGAGATCAGAGACCCACCCTCCTCCCGTCTTTCTCGCCTTCCTAGACAGACACTCATGTAAACACTAACTGCTCACAGACTCCCCCCAGGCCTATTTTCTCTGTTCTTTTTGGTTTCTGGATCCTCACACCCCCCCCAGAGGGGACCAGGCCAGAGAAAGGATGTGTCTCCTTTCAGCAGAGAAGCAACAGCTGGAATGCAGTTTTGGAACCTAGCCAGGGCCCCATCCCTGCTTGGTCACTCCAGCAGGGCTATCTCGTGGCATCTGTTTCTTTCCTTTGCGTTCTCAGGGGACAGCATGTTGCAGGAAATCCGTGCAACATGGATTTCCCGATAAGAATGAATACAGATGGAAAAGAGTGTGCCCATGTTGGTCAGACGGACAGCTTCGAGGAGAGGTCACAAGACGAAAGAAATACCAGCTCTCAGAGATTCTCCCATGAGATTCTCTTTTTATGACACCCTCCACCCACAGTGGGTCAGCAGTGCTCAGCTGTGCCGAGTTCGTGGACGGAAAGCAGAGAGCAGAGTGTAAGACTACCGGAGACCCAAGGACAGAGGTGACTGACACCCCCCCCACACACAATTCCTACACCTCATATACACCATTTCTGTCCTTGTGGGCTGGCCCCTGCCCCTCATGATCAGCCTGGAGGTTAAGGTTACTATTTTCCAGGCCACGGGTCAATCGCGCTGTACTCATTACGACAACACAAGCAAACAGTTTTAATAGTAAAATGCATTTTGTCGGTGAGGGCAACAAAGCTCTGAGTAAATGACTTGCCCAGGTCCGCTGTTTTAGGCGAGTGTCATTAGGTGCTCTGAGGACAGTTTAATAGAGATAATTGACAAAGGTGTAGGCAGGGCCTAGGGAATCCACGGGGATAACAGATAACAGGCAAGAAAGCACCGGTGAGTGTCACCGCCCCTTAGCCTGGCGTGGGGAGGGAGGGGACTGGCAATCAGAACCCAGAACAGAGAAGCTGTGTGGAGAGCACCCCTTGACAAGAGCTGAGAGCAGCCTGTAGGGAGGGGGATAAATACCCAGCAATCACTCTCCTTCCTCCCTCTGATCACCTGCCAGTGCCTCCTGAATGGGAAGTCAGAGGGCAGGAGCCCACAGGTGTCGATACACAGGTCAGCCCCGGGGCGCCTGGATGGCTTAGCTGGTTGAGCATCCGACTTCGGCTCAGGTCACGATCTTGCGGATCATGAGTTCAAGCCCCACGTCGGGCTCGCTGACACTGTCAGCTCAGAGCCTGCTTCAGATACTCTGTCCCCATCGCTCTCTGCCCCTCCCCGGCTTGTGCTGCCTCAAAAATAAATAAAACATCAAATATATATGTACAGGTCAGCCCCTGGCCATAGGGAGGGGGCAAGTGGAATCCTGTAGCACCTGCACCAACTGGGAAGTGGCAGAGATGGCCACGCAGACTTGACTGCCTGCCAAGGCCAAATATTTAACCCTTCCACTGCCATATTTCCATGGGCTGGAAGCCAGAGAGGCCCAAGGGGGGTGCACACAAGTCTGAGGGCCCCCACTGCCCCAAAGCGGACTTTCTAGTTCTTTGAGAAGATGTGGTGTGGGAGGTTTGAGGAAGTCCCCAGCAGAGGGTAGCTGCGCTTCTACAATTAACCTAAAAGCCTTTTGTTAGCATCTTGGCCTAAAAGGGCCCGGACACCCACACAGAACTGGGTCTCCCCCACCCTGACTGGCTTCCAGCTTGGGGTAGAGAAAGGGTTTCGGCACAGGTGTGGGCTGAGGCTCTGCAGTTCAGAGAACGAGCACATGGCACAACCCCTTCAGGGGCAGGGTTAGGCCGCACCCCTGTGACAGGAAGCTCGGGGTGACCTAACGCCACATCATCTCACCGCACCCCATTCCGTTTGCAGATTTATTAAATCGAGAGCCAATTCTGACACGGTTTCTTTCAAGCACTTCTACCTTGCAGGTGTGCAAAATTTATTTGAGATAAAGAAAACCATTACAGAGAGAGCCCGCAACCTTCAAAGCCCACCTCTGAGACCAGAAAGAAATAAAAACAGTAGCCCATACAAACGTGCAATTAAGTTTCCAAATACTTGGGAGCCAAGAGAAACACCATCCCTGCGGAGAGCAGGTCTTTAAGGCAATTTTCTTGAACTCTATTCAGCACTCACTCAAAATGCCTTTTAAAAATAACATATGATTTTCCTCCCTCTCCAAAGGCCCCCTTGTTCTTTCTCTTCCAGGTAAGAATGAGCCAGCTCTGGAGTGAGAAATTTGCTCATTTTGATAGGGGATGATGGACTATGTTTCCAGGAAGGCAGATAAGAAAGCCAACCAAACATCCCTGCCCACTGGTGCAGGAGGCTTGCTGGGTGTGGGGAGGCCCAGGTACTGGGGGCTGCCCTCCCCCCCCCGGACCTTCCCTGACCCACAGAAGGCCACAATGCCAGCCAGCAGACCTGGCTCTGAGGAGGTGTCTATCCACAGCCAAGGCAGAGTTCAACAAATGCCCACCTCTCTCAGGGTATATCTGATCCCCTGTGAGGAGGAGGGGGAGGCTTGTTCGCTGTCAGGTTTGCTCAGAATAAAAGATTCCTTTTTCTTTTTTTTCTTTTTCTTTTTTATTATTATTTTTTAAAGCTGCAGAGTTTCTTTAATTTTTTTTTTTTTAACGTTTATTTATCTTTGAGACAGAGAGAGACAGAGCATGAACAGGGGAGGGGCAGAGAGAGAGAGGGAGACACAGAATCCGAAGCAGGCTCCAGGCTCTGAGCCGTCAGCCCAGAGCCCAACGCGGGGCTCGAACTCACGGACCGCGAGATCGTGACCTGAGTTGAAGTCGGGCGCTCAACCGACTGAGCCACCCAGGCGCCCCTCTTTTTTTCTTTTTTAAAAAAATATTTATTTACTTTTGGAAGGGCACAGCAGGGGAGGGGCAGAGAGAGGGGGAAAGAGGATCGGAAGCGGGTTCTGTGCTGACAGGCTGACCGCAGCGAGCCTGATGTGGGGCTTGAACTCCCAAAACGTGAGATCGTGACCTGAGCTGAAGTCGGAGGCTCAACAGACTGAGCCACCCAGGGGCCCCAAAAGATTCCTCTTTCTATACGAGGTTGAATGAGGTACAAAGAGGTGCAAAGCGCACTCCCTCTGAGTGCTGCAGAGGGAGACAGGACACATGTTCCAGACTTGCCACTCTGCAACAGTGTGACTTTGGGCAGGTGGCTTGGCCTCACTGAGCTTCAGGCCTCTAAGCCGTAGAATGAGACACTTGACAGGGCTTTTGGGAGAAAGTGTGGTTTATCTGTTAGAGCACCTAAAGGGTTATACTCCCCGAGGACAGGCAAAAACCACTGCAGCTGGGACTCTCAAATCATCGCCCCACTCCTGGAAAGGGCCACCACCCAATCACCAGGGCAGGGAGCCAGAGATGGCCACTATGCAGAAAATAGCACAGGCCATGGCTGAAAGCCCAGGTTTTGGATGGGACTCCGCTTTGAATCTCAGCTCATCAGTCTCTATATGCCCCATGACCCTTAGCTTCTGTGACCCTCAGTTTTCCCATCTGTGAAATGGGAATGTTAATATGTAGTACCAAATCAAATGAGCTAATTCATGCAAAGTGCTTAGCTCCTGCCTGGCACAGCATAGATGCTTAAGAAGCAGTTCTTCTGTTATCATTATGGCCCTTCCAGATCAGACTTCATGAACTAAAATTTAATAACATTGTTTCCTTGTATTTATTTTTGTAGTTTCTATTTATGGCAAGTGATACTGAGTTTCCATTTATAGAAGTGTTATCCTTTCCTTTTTAAACACATTCATTTAAGCTAAAGTGGGTCAACATAGAGAAGGAAAAAGAGTGAAAAAATAGTGCCCCGTGGTGCAAAGATGGGTGAGACGCTGGGAAGGTGTGCGGCAGAGGCTGAAGTTTGGGAACCCCCAAGAAAATAACCTGCGTGTAAAGCCAGAAGCGAGGCCCAAGCTGTACCCCACGTCTACCCCATGGCCATCCCGAGGTTGTTCAGAGGCGGGGGGCCTTGGAGTCTCCCCTTCCTCCCCTTCTTTGGACAGACCATCTTGTCCAGGTGGAAGTCCCCAGCTTCCCTGAGGATGACTTTCTCAAAATGAGGGCATCAGTGAAGAGCCGCCAGGGGCCCCTTGCCTGACTGCCTCTTGGGGGGCCTGGGCCCCAGGAGTGAATCACGGATCTTGAGGCGAGTCTGGCCAGAGACCGCTGGTCTGGGGATTGAGGACAGGGGGAGTGTGCGGGATGCGGTCCCTTTCAGGAGGGAAACCAAATGCCATCCTTCTACAACTTCTAAGGAGAGACTCGGAGCAGCTAGGAAATAAAACACCATCCTGGCTCTCGCCACCGAGGTGTTACAACTCAGTCTCGGTTGCCTGGCAACCGCGCAGGTGTGTGATAGGGCGAGCGGCGCTCCCGGGGAGCCAACCAGCGCCGGCCGGGCCTGCCCAGGTGGGGGCCGGTGGGGGGAGGGGCCCGCAGCCGCAGCCGCCCGCGGCACCCCGCCACCCTTCTGCTGCCCCTCCTCCTGCCCCCTCCGAGAGGGAGGCGCTGCCGTTGCCTCCGGCGGCCGAGGTTTGGGCGGCTGCCAGGCCCCGGCGCCCGTGTTCCTGCCTCCACTGCCGCCTGTAGCCGGTGTTGGGTCACACCGGCTTCAGGATCGAAAGCCAGGAGCCCTGACCTGGTGCAAGGCGGCCTCCTGCCCGCCCCCTGCACACACACTTGAGCCCAAACCACGCATTTCAGAGAAACCCAAGAATGGGCACAGGCGACACCTCCCTCTCTCTCTGGGATCTGGACACCTTCCTCTCTGGGATCTGGACTCTCCTTTAGCACATAGATACACTTCCCTCCATCCCCAGAGAAAGTGCTTATAGAGCAGAAGCCTTCGGAGGGGGGATCTGGTGGACTCCTGTGGAAGCATCCAGGTGGTTCTGCAGCTTGCCTCCCAGCACCAACAGCTAGCAATGGTGGCCAAGAGAGCTGGCTTGAAATTAGGCCTGCATTCGGATTCCAGCTAGGCGCTGACCGGCTAAGTAACCTTAAGCAAGCCATGTAACCTCTCAGTTTGCTCACCGGTAAAATGGGGGGTGGCGGGGGCGGGGGGGGGGGGAGGAACAGACCTTACAGGGCTGCTGTGCAGATTAAGTTATACATACAGAACATTAAGCATGGCGCTTGGCAAATTCTTAGTCCTCATTTTCAGAAAAATGGTTCCATTAGGGCCTGGAAGCCATTGCCACCAGGAACAAGTCACGGAGTTGCTGGGGAGACTCCCACCCCACCCCCTCTTCTAGTCACTTCTGCAGGTGGCTTCTCAGTGGTGGGGCCCAGTGAAGGACAATGGGTCACTCTGCTCCCCATGTGGTGACCAAGCCCAGGCAGCAGAAGTCAAGGCCCCTGCATTGGCTGCCTCCTATAGAAATGCTAAATGAGGGGGCAGTCGGTGTGGGCCCTGGAGATTTCTGCCTGACTCGCTCCACCCTCTCCTGGCCCTGCCTTTTCTCTCTCCAAGGTGGCAACCTCCACGGGGTCCTCATCAACCTGTACTAATGACGCTCCTTCCCTCTGCAGAGGCTGCTTACATGCATTTCAGCAGGACGGGCCACTTTCCCCCAACACATACACATACACACCCCTTCAGGAAAGAAAAGGGAACACAAGCCCACTCCCATCCTTTGCCAGGTGGGGCAGTTCTCTCTGGAGACTGCCTCCCCCACGCTCTTCCTTCCATCTTCTACCCTTTACTGCCTTCCACTTGCTGACAGGCAGGCAAGCAGGCAGGCCAAGTGTGAAAGCGCTCCTGCCGGGAAGTGCGTGGAGAAGGAAATCAGTGACTGAGGCCAACCTCATCCAACCTTCTGGGAGTCTCCGGGGAAGCCTTGCTGAACCCCAGGGGCTGAAGACCCAGACTTTGTCCCGCACTCCCCTGCCTAGGGGTGCCTCCAAATCCCTGCACTCCAAATCCACTTGGCTCAGATGTGTTTTCTTAAAAAGATTAATCCATGGAATCCCAGGCAGTCTTTGACATTGATGTTTACATGGGGTTTCTAAAAGCTTCTGCTTTTCAGTGGGAAGCCAACATATTAACATGTTAACAGTTGTGCTTGACTCTGCTTGGGTGTATGGGCTTTTCCTCCCTGCCTCTATCGTTTGCTGTACTTTTCAAATGTTCCACAGATGGCATGTTTTACTTTTGTAGTCAAAATAAACAAACAAAAACAAAAGATTAATTACTGGGCCCGCTCAGCAACCTGTTCAAATCCTTATTGGAAATGTAGCAGGGTTTCCCCAGGGGGTCAGAACCAGTCCCAGTTCCTGGCTCTGGGATGCTTCCTGGAGCCACACGGGGCAGGAAGGGCAGGGAGGCCCTGATGGGACAAAGTGCTCCAGATGAGCCTTGATCTGGCCCCAGCAGGAATGGCTGTGGTCACAGTGGGTGAGTCACCTGCCCAGGTCACCAGCCAGAAACTGCCCTCTTATGAGGCCTAGAAATGAAGCTGACTCCATCCTGCTATTTCCCTTTGCTCAGCCCTGTCTCTCCAGGGACGTTAGGGAAATGGGCTGCTGCTGGGGGTATCCCTCTCTCATCCCTGAAGCTGCCTCATCTGTCTGTCCTGAGCCACTCCACACAGGTCTCTGCTCCTTCCCAGCTCAGCCTGCCTCCAGCCTGATGCGGCTAATGCTGCCTAAGACACTGCCCCAGGAGATACCAGCCTTGACCAGCCTTGACGAGCCTTGACCCAGGAAGCTCTGGGACCCTACAGAAAAGGAGACTTACCAGGATGCTAGAGAGGAAAGGGTGTAAACTTCTCGGCTCTTCCAAAATAACTGTAGGACAGACGCTGGGCTCAGCCCTATGTGTGTGAAATCCTTAACTTCCCAACACCCCAGCAAGGTGGGTGTTATTGTTTGTCTTCTAGATGACAAACTTGGAGCTCAAAGAGAAGCAGAGGCTGCTGTAATACCCACAGGTAGAAAGTGGAAGAGCAAGAGCCAAAGCCAGATTCTCTGGGGTCACCCTCTTGCTCACGAACATGAGGAGACTGAACAAGGCAGGGACGGAGGCAGCCCACGGCTTCTACGCCCCAACCTTCCACCTTCCAGTGGACCTGCCCAAAGCCTGGGCTTGGACAAACAGACATACTGTGCTCAATCCCAACAGAAATGAATGGAAGGGGGCTAAGCACAAACACAGAGACCCTTCCGTGGATGCCCGGCAGGAAGCCCTCGCCTCTTCTGGCTCAGAGGTAGGCTGCCAGGGCTCCCCCGTATCACCAGTCTGCTGAGAGTGGAGTGAGGGGGGCCAGCAACTTGCTGAGCTAGGGGAATGTGGAAGGGGGAGGCTCAGCGGGCAGCAAAGTGAAAGCAGAGGAGTAATGGCTGGTAAGTCATTGTTTACTGGTAAACTGGGTCTCCCTTTACTGGGAGCTTCTTAAAGGCAAGGCTGGTCTTTTCACAATTCAACCTCAAGTACGCAGGGGGGGGCGGGCAGCAACCAGAAAACTGGGTAAATGCCTCTGGGGGCCAACAGGGGGCCATCTGGTGGGTGAGCTGTGCTGATATCCCACATTCTTCTGAGGACACATGTCCAGCTAATGGCACCAGTGAAGGCCAATGCTAACAGCAGCCACAGCCCCTCCCAAGGCCATGCAACCTAATTCTGTATTCATGACTTGTGCTTTTTCATAGAAGGGGCCCCTGAATTGTATAAGCTTCAGGCTTCATGAAATCTGGATCTGGCTCAGGATACCTAAAGCTGGAAACTCCCTCTGCCTGTTTAACGAGGCCCACACCCTGCTCCGTGCTGGCACGGGTTCGCCAGCCTTCCCAGGGAAAGAAATTGAAAACCACACCCTAATGACAAGGGTTGGTGGGGGCCCTGAGGCCCAGGAAACCCTAGTGACGATCAGGTCTCGGTCATAACTGAGGCCATGTATCCACCAATACAGACCCTCATGTAGTCACATTATCACAGAGTCCAGTGGGTTCTTAATCGTCTTGAGTGGGGGACCTTCTTGAGAATGAAAGCCCTGATGCTCTAAGACGTACCCGCACATGAAACAGTACTTATCATTTTCAGGGGTTATGGATGCCTGAGGACCATCAGTCGAGTCTGTAGGAATTGGAGAAGGCCGGGCCGGGCCCCCGCTATGGAGACAGCATGATATGACGATGGACAATGGGTGATGTGGGCTCCATCCCGGCTTCTAAGTCCCTTCACTTCCCCAACCCTCCACTGGGCTTTGCATTAAGTGTTCCCTAAATTCCTCCCTATTCTAGAATTCCGATTTCCATGATATACACAACAAGCATTTTTCATACGCTGCTCATTTAATTCTATCAATTACTCTGTGGAACAAATATCCTTTGCTCCAATTTGCAAATCAAGAGATCCCTCTGTCTGCATGTGGGGTAAATCAAGAGATCCCTCTGTCTGCATGTGGGGTAAAGGAACTCCCCCCAAGGTGTGTGGCGAGTGGTGGGGCTCGGATGTGAAACTGGGTCTTGGGGCTCCTGGGTGGCTTAGTTGGTTGAGCATCCAACTTTGTTCAGCGCAGGTCATGACCTTGCAGTTTGTGAGTTCAAGCTGTCAGCACAGAGCCTGCTTGGGATCCTCTATCCCCCTCTCTCTGTCCCTCCCCAGCTTGCGCTCTCTCAAAAATAAACATAAAAAAAAAAAATGAAACTGGGTCTCTTGAACTGCACAAGCCTGTGCCTATACCAGTGGCCACAACCAACCCCCTTGGTCCCCTCCTTCTCACACCACTGTCAGCTCTGCATTGAAATATGGGGCTTTCTGTCCACCTCTTACACTTCTTGGCTTCAAGTCACCTGCCTCCTACTTTCTGTCCTCCGGGCCTGCTAGCTACCTGGAAGAAACGAGGACCCCATTCCCTCCCAGCTGGATCAAACCCTACTGAGCCTGACTCCTCCCAGGCCTTTGCTTCCTTGGGGGACAATTGACGGCTGGGGGTTGATTACTGGACACTTAGGCACGGAGCAGCATCAGCCTGGTTTGCATCCCCAGCTTAAAAGCCCAGATTAATCTCCCTGGGCTGGTTCTGTCACACACACGGATATATTTTCTTCTTGGAATTTACAAGTAGTTCCATCGGAGAAATAAACAACCAGAGATAAAAATTACACTGTCACAGTGCAGGTGTGATAGATGTAGGTAGCAAGCCGCCGTGGTCGCCGAGGAGGTGCTCTGCCGACAGAATCTACCGAATGAGACCTGGAGGGGCCCCAAGGTAAGGGGAATGAGATGCTGATGGGATCTCAGCCCAACACACGGAAGCAACAGAAGCGTGGAATCTGCAATTTACATTCATCGCTCTAAATCCTAGGGTTCCCAAGCTAGCCTGGCCAGGGTGAGAGGTTGATTGGCAGGAGGCCTCCTCAGGCTGCCCCGCCTCCCAGCCTCAAGCCTGGGGAACAGGGTCTGCTCAGACAACAGGCCTCACGGAGGAAGCAAGCCTAAGGACACCAGCTTAACCTTGACAGCTCTGTCTCCACCAAGATGTCAACTTCCTGTCTTGTCTCCACAACTACTAGCTGAGGGGAGGTAAGCCTACGTGTAAAGAAAGGCACCTCGGAGAAGGAAGAGCAGGCTGGACCTGGAGTCTGAAGACTATAACCACAGCTAACATTTACTGAGCACTTACTAAGTGCCTGGCCTTCGGTGAAGGACGCAACAAGGATGATCCCACACAATAACCTTATGAAGTAGGCACTGATATCATCCCCACATTACAGCTGACAAACTGAGGTTTGAAGAGGTTAAGTGACTTCCCCAAGGTTCCTGGAATGTGTTGGATGGTGGCCTCCAAAAAAGTATGTCCACTGGAACCTGCGAAATAAACTGTTAGCTTATTTGGGAAAAAGAGTCTTTGCAGATGCAGTTAAGGATCTTGAGATGAGATCATCCTTGATTACCTACACGGGGCCCAAATTTAATGACAAATGTCCTTATAGAGACAGAAAAGAAGACAGAGTGAAGCCTCGGGAAGACGGAGGCAGAGATTGGAGTGACGTGGCCACAGGAAGTGCCAAGCACCACGGGAAGCTGGGAACAGCAAGGAGTGGAGCCTTTGAAGGGAACACGGCCCTGCCAGCACCAAGATTTCGGATTTCTGGCCCCCAGAACTGTGAGGGTATAAATTTCTGCTGTTTTGGGGGGGGCACCTGGGTGGCTCAGTCGGTTAAACATCTGACTTCGGCTCAGGTCATGATCTCACAGTCGTGGAATTAATCCCCACATCAGGTCCTGCACTGATAGCCCAGAGCCTGCTTGGGCTTCTCTCTCTCTCTCTCTCTCTCTCTCTCTCTCTCTCTGCCTCTCCCCGACTCGTGCTTTTTCTCTCTCTCTCAAAATAAAATAAACTTTAAAATAAATAAATAAATAGGGGTGCCTGGGTGGCTCAGTTGGTTAAGCATCTGCCTTCGGCTCAGGGCACGATCTCACAGTTCGTGAGTTCAAGCCCCGCGTCGGACTCTGTGCTGACAGCTGGGAGCCTGGAGCCTGCTTCCGATTCTGTGTCTCCCTCTCTCTCTGTTCCTCCCCTGCTCTCACTCTGTCTTTCTCTCACTGTCTCAAAAATAAAGGTTTTTAAAAATTTTTATAAATAAATAAATAAATTTCTGCTCTCTTAAGCCCCTAAATTTGTGGCAATTTGTTACGGCAGCCCTAGGAAATGAATCCAGCCTCACAGACAACAAACAGCAATGCCAGAGGCTTCAGATCTGGCAGGCTGACCCCACACTCAGGTCTGTCCCGCCAGGCGATGCTGCCAGGCCCCAGGACCTGGGTGCCAGTCCTGTCTCCACCGCAATCGAGCTGTGGGGCCTTGAGAAAGTTGGTAAGCCTCAGTCTGTTCATCTGAAATATGAGGGGGTTTGACAGCAAAAGTGGGGTGCCCCAGGGGCTTCCAGAGCAACAGGACAAATGGAGTTCTGAGGAAGACGGGTACAGAGAAAGCACTTAGCAAACCACCTAAAGCCTACAATTTGTGTGGGTTTCTGGCCGCCCACGATATATTCCCCTCTTTCTGGATGCAGCACCCTGATTTTACCTTGGGGGAACTGGTTCTCCTCAACTTTCCACCCAGGAGCTGATCTCGGCACCCACCTTCCGGGCAGGCACCCAGTCAGCACAGGCTCCCAGGCCTCAGGACTGGTTTGTGGGCCGATGACAACGGGCCCACAAATATGTTCAAAGTGTTGGGGGGGGGGGCGGGAAGAAGCTCTCTCTTTCTGAGGGGAGGGAAAATGTGAACACAGAGCTTCTGGAACCTTCTGAGTATGATGTCAAATCAGGGGAAGTCACGCCAAGAAGCTGAGAAGAAGGAACCAGGTCCTGGTGACACTGCGCGATCAGGTTGCACCTGAAGGTGAATCTTTTTAGTTTCAGGAGCTTGTAAGATCCCTTGTTTGTCCCAACAGTTCTGGGTTTCTGTCATTTGTAACCAGAGACTCCCAAACCTCAGGTTACCAGTCATGCCCGTTTCCAAGCGTCTTTCTAGCTGTGAAGTGTGTGATTTCAGGGCCAGAACATCTGCAGTGCCTGCAATCCATACCTGTGGATTGTGGGTTGTGTGTGAGCTCACAGGCATGCACGGACATGTGTCCTTTCCACACACGATTCCCCCCAGCATCTCTGACAAGAGATCATGAAGCCTGCACTTCTTGACAGCCCTCTTAGGAGGCTCCTGGTCACCTGGTCACGCCTGACCAAACTCTTCCTAGAGTCTTCGAGGTAATGCCCGGGAGCCTCTGTGCCTAGCCCCTTTTTTTTTAAGTTTATGGAAGTTTTTTTTTTTAATGTTTGTTTATTTTTGAGAGACAGAGACAGAGGGAGTGCACACGTGCATGTGCACGTGCGCGCACACACACACACACACACACACACACACACACGAGTGAGTGGGGGAGGAGAAAAGAGAGAAGGAGACACAGATATGAAGTAGGCTCCAGGCTTTGAGTTGTCAGCACAGAGCCCGATGCGGGGCTCGAACTCCTAAACGGCCACATCAAGACTTGAGCCAAAAAAGGATGCATAACTGACTGAGCCACGCAGGTGCCCCCCCCAACTTTTTTTTTAAAGTAAGCTCTACACTCAACATGGGGCTTGAACCCACAACCCTGAAATCAAGAGTCACATGCTCTACCAACTGAGCCAGCCAGGTGCCCTTGAGTTTAGCTCCTTTATGCCTCTGAAGACGGTGGCCCCCACGTCTCTTCTTCAGGGCAAGCACTTACTCGGCTCCTTCGGGAGTTCCTGACATAACCCAGGCCATTCAACAGGTATTTACTGAGCACTTAATACATGCCAGGCCCAGGCGAGAGCTAGGGATACAAGATAGATAAGCGGATATAACCCCCGTCCACACACAGCTCACAGTCCAGAGGTGTGCATGACTAATTATAGCACTAAATAGATACCACCAAGTGGCTGCTGGTCCGAATGACCACTCTCCTCAGGGACACTGTAGTCCCTGTAGTCGCCTAACTTTTCTGTTCTCTCCCATTCTTCCTCCTCAGAGTCTCTTTCCTACTTGGCAGTCAGGGTGGTCTTCCAAGAATATGAAAATGTAAACCAGCCTTTTCTATGGCTCCCCATCACACTGAGCATCAATCTGTAGGATCTGACCACACCGACCACACTGCCGCCTTCCTTGCTCCCCTCCCAGCCCCTGGGGGCTGTCTTGCTGGGATGCACCAGGCACACACGCTCTCAGGTTATCTCCTCAGCCCCGCTCCTCTCTTGGCCCGGCCTCCATAGGCTCCTTCCTTCATCTCACCAGGTCTCTGATCAGTGTCATCTCCTCATGAGGCTTCCTTGAGCACACTGTCCCAAACTCCCTCCCTCACTGTCTGTGCCCCCACCTCCCTGGTCTTCATCAGCCCTACCTTTGCTTTCTCGTCCGTGACTCGGCCCCCTCTCCACTGCTACAGGGGTGTGAGCTCCAAGGGAACAAGTGGTGTGAGGTGATGTCAAAGGGCTAGCAGGGGCCCTGCAGACATGAGGCCTCGAAAACCCTGTTAAAAATCGGGTGTCTAGGGGCACCTGGCTGGCTCAGTCAGGGGCACCTGACTTTGGCTTGGGTCATGATCTCACGTTTCTTGAGTTTGAGCCCCACATCGGGCTCTCTGCTATCAGCACAGAGCCTGCTGGGGATTTTCTCTCCCCCTCTCTCTGCCCTTCCCCTGCCTGTGCACGCACGCACACGCACCCTGTCTCTCTCTCTCTCAAAAATAAACAAACATTGAAAAATAAGTAAAATAAAATATTAAAAAGAAAAAAATCAGGCCTTTACTGCCAAAGTTGTGAGAAGCCTGAAGGAGTTTAAGCAATCAGAATGATACGATTAGATTATGTTCCCTAACATCACCTGTCTGCAGCATGGAGCCTGAAGGCAAGAAGCTAGAGCAGCATCAGGAGGCTACTGCAACAGTCTAAGCAAGAGATGTGGGACCCGGGTTTGAGATGGTAGAGGCAGGGGAAATGGAGAGCAGGGGATGAATTTAAGCATCGTGGTGGTGACGGACTGGATTGGTAGAAGATGGCAAGAGAGGATGACTCACTGGGTGCTCAGCAGAGAGGGAAGCAAGTCCTTCACGTCCCGGATTTGAACGCTTCTATTAATGTGACCAAAGATTATAGATGATGTTTTGGTTGGGGGGGGGGCACTTTCTGACTCACTGTGCCTGCAGGCAAATGCTTTCTCATCATAATAACCCTTACAGGACAAGAAGTCTTTGCTGTGAGTGAGCTGGATGGGTCCCGGGGCCGTGGGGAGCTGCTGGATCACAGCCTGGAGAGAAAGGTGCCAGGACATCACACACTGGCTGAGGCCAGAGAACCACTGGGGGAATTTCATTTCAAGAATGAAAAATAGTCATGGGCAAGAGGTATACACTCTCTCACTTCCTCCAGGCTAGTGAATATTTGACATGAGAAAAAAGAAATAGTAGGAGAAATGTCACCACGCTATACTACCTAGATCTCTGCTTCTAGAGGTTTCCATGACCACTACCCATGTTCTACTGGACTGCCAATGCACTCCATGATTCCAGACGCCAGAGAAGGAATCCATTGAGGTGGAGGTTCCAAAAGCTGGCGTGTGGAAGATGTAAGTGGAACGCTGGCCAAGTCTGAGCAAGGATACCCTCCTTAGGCAGAAATCAAAGGCCACAGAGGCGTTTCTCAGGCTTTCCCTATTAACAACTTTGCTAGTGGCACCATTATAACTGATCATCACGGGTTGCACAACAATGTGACTGTACTTTATGCCAGAGAACTGGACACTTAAAAATGGTTTAAATAGGGGGCACCTGGGTGGCTCAGTTGGTTGAGCGTCGACTCTTAAATTTCGGCTCAGGTCTTGATCCCAGGGTCATGGGATCAAGCCCCATATCAGGCTCTGTGCTGGGCATGGAGCCTGCTTGGGATTCTCTCTTTCTCCCTCAAGTTTAAATGGTAAATTTGGCGTTATGGATAACAAAGTATATAATTAAAAAGAACCTTATAGTCCATTGAAATAATCAACTACCTCATGCTTTCATTTCTCCCACAAAATGCCTGTCAGCTGGCTGTCTTCCGGCCTATGGTTGAACAACCACCACAACAGACAATTCACTACCGTGCTTAGTGGATTCCATCTTTTGTATCTCTATTAGAAAGTTCTTAGAATAAACTGGGTAATATCACACAGGCTAATTTTTTTTTTTTTTTTTAAGCCATCATAGAGCTTTTGGACCTCACCACAGATGTTCTTCTGAGTCGAATCTTTCCAGAACTGGGCCTTCCTGCCTATCACACCGTGTTCAGTACTGCCTCCTAAAGTCACTCTGAGCTGTGTCTCCAGGAAATGAGAGGGTGTCCCCACCTTGTCCGGCACTCACCCTCCATCCTTGCACATGGGGGCACTCCTTCCCTCACGACAGTGCCCATGGGAGCAACCTAAGAAAGAGCCAACCTATATGGGATTTGGATGTCTGACCTTGGCCAATTAGTACCTTGCTCGGTGTAACCAACCGAGTCACAGATTCAATTCAATTCAGCAAACATTTATCAAGCCTCTCAGCGCCAACCGATTCCTGTCTGTTCTAGAAGTGCAACGAAGCTCAGCCTTGTCTCCATATTAGAGTTATTTGTATTTCAAGGTAAAGGGTAGGTTTTAAGTACTTGTAAGAGGCGGTAATGGATGCCTTGGGGAGTGGTGGCCGTGGGCTGGGGCCGAGGGAAAGGAGCTGAGAAATGGCCCCTAAGTCAGGGCGGCAGGACCTGGCTGCAGACAGGGAAGGCACGCAGACTGAAAAGCCAGATAAAGCCTGGAGATTTCTTTTTTTCTAACCCTCCCCCCACCTCCTTTTTAATCGAAAAGATAATGTATGCACATAGTAAAAAAAAAAAAAAATTTTTTTTCAAAGAGCACAAAAGGGTATACAATGAAAAATAAGTCTCCTTTCCTCTCCCAGACCTCCAGTCCCTCGTATCTTTCTTCAGAGGCACCCTACTGTTAACAGTTTCTTTTGTGTCTTTCCAGAAAATTTCTATCACGTACAAGTATATCTTTCTTTTTAAAAGCAAACGGTAGTGCAGTATATTACCACTGCTTTTTCACTTAGCAATACATGTTGGCATCCGTCCCATATCAGTGCATACAAAGTCATCCATTCTTTGGAGCACGGAATCCCGTTGTGTGGGGGTATTGTAATCTACCCGATCGCTCCCCTACTGATGGACATTTAGGTTGTTTCTAGTTTCTGCTATTATAGTCAATGATAACATGCCTGCTCCTGTATATGTGTTTCTGCCCACAGGTGCAAGGGTGTCCGTAGAATAAATGCCTGGATGTGGAATTGCTGTATTTAGACAGCTGTGTCTGGGATTGTGGTTGAGGAGTCCTGTTGGAGCTGTTGTCTCTCCAGGAGAGGAGAGGGTATGTACAGAGCCTCAAACCACCAGCCTTCTAGCACACACGAGCCTGTCACATGCAGCCACGGCATCCAGGGAAAGAGCCCCTCTCCGGATTCTGAGAGAACCAACCTGTGTGGCTGGGGACCCAGTGGGAACTAAGAGTAGGCAGACCCCCTCCAGTCAGGGGCCAAGAGTGTGTAAAGGGATCAAAGCTTAATGGTAAGACATTTAACACAATGCTCCGTCAGCGTGAGCTTCTACTGGCACCATTATCATCATCATCACCATCCAGAAGGAGCCTTGTCTTGTCAGCGGCCAGGTAAGCTCCCAGAGTTTGTCTGTTCAACAGTCCAGTTGACTCAAAGGCACCAAACCAGAACCTTCCCAGCATTTGGGGCTGGGTGAGAGCTGAGCCAGCCCGTTCCACTCATCACTGCTTGGCATCCGGAATTCCCAGGCCTTTGCCAGAGTACCTAATAAACACCATACTTCATTCCTTGCCATTGTCACCCACGCATCCCCCGACGCCTGCTGACGTCTGCCACGGCACACAGTCAGCATTTCGCCTTGGCACACGGCTCCTTTATGACCCGCTTTCTTTTTTAAGGGGTGAATACAGCCCGAATGATGTCGCCGTGACATAATGAAACTAAATGTGTGTGTTATCGAGGGCAAGGAGGAGTGTGGAAGGTATACCCGAACTCTATACACCCCAAAAAAAGAATTGGCCTTGAGTGTGGAGCCAGTCAGACCTGGGTTCAAATCCCAGTTCTGCCACTTACAAGCCCTGTGGCCTTGGAAAGGTGTTTAACTTCTCTGAGCCTTCATTTCCTCACCTGTGAAATGGGCTAAGTGCTTGTTCTAATAGGATTACTGTGAAGAGTAAGCAAGATAATGGATTATTTATGATTTTTTTTATAGACTGGCCTTATTCCAAAAATGATTTCAGGCAGTTGAGATAATGTATGTAAAGTGTCTGGCACATAGTAGCGGCTCAATAAGGCATCAGTTCCCTTCCCCTGAGCTTCTAGCAAAGTGGTCACTTTCAGATCCAAGCCCCCCGTTTCAGGGTGCTGCCATCACTGGAAACACTTCTGGAATGTCCTTGTGAGAAAACTAGCTACATACTTGAGTCCCATCTTGTTTTAAAACCTTAAAAAAAAAAAAAATGAATCCCAACAACAAAACAAACCACACTCTGCAAATTGCTCATTCCTTTTATTCACAACACACAGCTTCAAATTACTTTTGGCCTTTTCCAAAAAATCAAACCGACCCTCAAAGGTCAGGGATTCGCCACCACCGAGGCTATTAAGAGGAAAATGTTGTGAGATCTGAAGCAATTTCCCAGGAAGGACTCGTCAACTGTTTTGAGCTGGCGCAGCAGAACTGGAGTAAGAGCGAAGCTCTCCACCCGCTCCCGACTACTTTGAACCGGCCCCTTCCTTGGGACACTCTTTGCAGGAAGAACCAGCTCCCTGCTCCCTGGCTCCCCTCTGTGGCTCACATTGCCCTGTCTCTGGGGTAAAAGCAGATGTTGCTGCCTCTGAAGTATGGGCTCGGGTGGCAGTCGGAGACACTGGGTGTGAGGAGAAGGCATTGAGAGGGAAGTGGCGGGCAAGAGTTTGAGGGGATGGAGTGGCCTCCCCTCCATCTTTAAGGGGATACTGACTAAGGAGCCAGGGATTCTGGGTTGGAGATGGGATGCTTCAGGGAACGGAGAACGGCATCTCCCCTGTGCCCACACCCACCTTGTTACAACAGCCCCACCAACTGTCGCAGCCAGAGACCCGCTTGGCCCCTCCTAGGGCAAAGGCAGGGCAAACATCTCCTGTGTTCTGCGTTTCCTCAGCTTCATCCCCAGATAGTCTCAGGTCAGAAAATGCCAAAGGACCCACTCACTGCATCCTCTCGTGGCCGGCTCACGGGCTCCCAAACCCACAATGTGCAGACAGCCCCTGCCCCTGGCTAACCTGTAGAAGGCCGCGGGCGGCACAGCCAGGCAAAAAGACACTGAACTCCGGAGCAGCCATGTCTGTCTGTGTGCAGATCGCTCGGGCGGCACAAGTAGGGTCTGCGGCCTCCCACCTCCAGGCCTGTTTTCTCATCTAGGGAAGGACATAATACCTACTCGGGTTGGGGGTGGCTCTCAGGAAGGGGCTTATAAAGATTAAATGAGACGATGCATGCCCTCCACCCATGGCAGCAAATACCCCCAAGGCCTTTGGGTGTAGGCCCAGTACCTGCAGTGTGTGGCTCCTCCCTCTCACAGGAAGCCTGGGACCATGCCCTGAGCTGACAGGGACGAAATGAGCCACCCAAGGTCCCAGCAGCTCACTGGGCTCTGCGAAAGGAGGGCAGGGGAGGGGAGCCTCCACAAGGAGGGCACAGAACTGGCTCTGTGAACACAAGACCTTTGGCCTTCCCCAGCTCACCTCCCGGTAGGCTCATCCCAGACATGAGGGGGCTCGACTCTTGCTGTCGATGGGAAGTACATCTTCCAGAAAGCAGTAGGGCACAATGGTTATGCCCCGTACTCAGCCCTGAAAAAACACCTCTGTGTCTGTATCATCCCGCTTAGATGGTTTGCTGCAAGATCTACAGTCTATTAAAGATAAACAAGTCCTTATCCTCTTGCTAATTGGTTCAAATCGATTGACCTTATAAGTGGGTCTAATGTACAACGGGGTGGCCTGTATGCTGAGCAACCCGTGCACTTAACTAGCTGTCGCTCAAGCGACTGAACAAGGCACATTAACCCAAATTTCTCAGAACACCTTTCCTGATAGGCTGCCGAACCAGCGTTTCCCCCATTGGGCTAAAGCATTTGCTGGGTCAACAGGCCTGCTTGAAGGCATCGGATCCTATCAGGCGCGTGGTGATAAGCCTAGTGTAGATTCCTTGGGGAAGCAGAGGGAGCGCAGAGCCTGTGACCAGAGTCCCTAGGCCTTGCCCTGCCCTGGTTCAGGCCGCCTGGCAGGAGAAGGGACTGCGTCCCAAGTGCTGGCAGAAGACGTACAGGAAGGCACTCTTCCCGGCACTCTCATGATCTGGCTTACATTGCCTTTCGATCTGTTTCCTCACTCGGCCTTTCCCCAGGAAAGCTCGGCTCTATCTCACTGAACCCATCTCTGAGGCTGGGTGACCGCTGCTTTCCAGGTGGGAGCTGACGTTCAGCCTTTTGTTGTTGCCAGTGTCTGAAACGGTCTGGAGACTGGTAAAGACAACACACACCAGGAGATGGCCTAGAAGTCTTGGCCAGGGTGGGGGTGGAGAGCAGCCCTCCCAACCTGCCCTCACTCCCCAGTGCCACCCTGTGGAGGGCTAGCTGCTGGCCAGGAGTGCCTCTCACCCTCCAGAGCGGTGGCCAGCCACCCCGAACTTTCCTCTGCTCTATTAATAAACCTCAGCTGAGATCCTTCTGAGCCCCCTCTTTGGGGTTTGATCCTCACCGCTTTGCCTTATCAGCCTTGCTTTTCACAAGCACTTAAATTCATGAGAAAAGGGAAAAAGTGAAATCAGATAGAAATGCAGGTCTGTTTGCTGTTTTCTCCAATGAAATGGTTCTGGGTAAACAGCAGCCGCCTTTGATGAAATCCCAGCAGGCTTAAACAATAAAGCTGGTTACAAACTCAATCTGGCGGAGATATCAGATCTGAAATTGTTTCAAAAAACATGTCAACATTTTCTAATGCTCCTCAAAAAACTTCCTGGGCTGCCCACTGTGGAGTCTGGGTCTGGGAGATAGCATGGAGGCGACTCTGGTCTTGGCCTCTGCTCAGGCCCCATGGGACTTTCCAAGTCAGGAGCCCAGAGGCTCAGGAGCAAGCTGTTCCTGCTGCTGGGGGGCCCTGTTATTTGTAGAAGCTTAAGTGGCCACTTAAATAGGCACTGCCCAAGCCGGGCAGGGCCCACTCTCCCTCTCATACACCACTGCTGTTACACCTCCCCCCACCAAACTTGGCCTCTCGGCCTCCACCCTTAACTCCCTACCTTCTATTCTCCATACTGCAGCCAGCGGAAGCTTTTAAAAATGTAAATCAGATCATGCCATTCCTTTGCTTAAAACCTCTAATGCCTTCGTACTGCACTTAGAATAAAATCTGAACTCCTCCCGTGGCCTACAAAACCCTCGGGGATAAGCCACTGCTTAGTTCTCCCCCACTCGCTACTGCCTCCCCGGCCTTCTACCCAGACCTAGAACACCCGTCTCTTTTCTGTCTCTGGGCCTTTGCACTCCCCGTAAACTGCCTGGGATGCTCTGGCCTCAACCCACTGTCATGGTTCAGCTCTCAGACCACGCCAGTTAGTGTTGCTGTCCTCCCTAGCCAAACACACCATCATAACACAGTTCATTGCACGAAGTTCAGCCACTCTCTGAAATCACCTTATGTGCTCACTTATTAGCTGTTTGGAATGTAATCTCTCTGCAGACCCAGACTTGTGGGCCTCCTTGGGTACAGCCTATGACCGGCACATAATAGGTGCTCAATAATTAACGGCTGCATGAAAGAACAACAAGATGTCTGACCTCCCAGGGCAACGCCCAGGAGGCCTGGAGCACAACACGGCAGAAATACCTTGCCAGCCCGCTATTTGGCCTCCCTGGCTACCCCGCTTCCACCTCACCGGAGGCCCCTTGCAGGCTTTGGGTTCTGGGCCTCGGGAGGCCAGGTCTGGCCTGGGAACTGGGATGTCCTTCCGCTTTCACGGCTCCCTTCCCGAGGGCTGCCTCTTCCTCTCCGCCTCCGCTCCCCCAACAAGCTCAAACAAGGACTCTAGAATGGGGGTGGTTAGAGGCGGCTGGCGGGGGGGCCTCTGGATCCTAAGCCTTCCTAAAGCCTTCCTGGAAAAGCATGGGCATTGGTCTGCTCGGGCCTCCCGGGTCCGGGGCCTGGGGCGGACAGCGATGCCACCCGAGGGCACAGGTCCCCCACCCTCACCCCCACACGCCCGGGACGCGATCGATCCCTGCCACTCCGGCCTTATTACCGAAGAGAGCTGCCGGGGCTGGCAGAGGAGCCAGACGGCTGCGGAGGGGGTGGGGAGGCCTCCTTGGCTCCCTGGCCCGGATTAAATATTTACTATGTTTTGTTTGGCCTTTGGGGGAGGGGCGGGGAGGGCGGTCTCATCGATCCCGAGCTACGGGCGAGGCCCGGCCGGGCTGGAGGCGAGGGCGGAGCCCAGGCCCCGAGCCCCCGGAGCCTCCCCGGGGCGGGCCGGGCAGAGAGCGCCCCCGGGCCCGACCCCTCCCGGGGCGAGGATCGCTCACTGCCGGGCCGCCGGGCCGCGCTGACAGATCTGGGTTACCGCGCGGGGAGCCGCCGCCCGCCCTGGAAACGATTCCCACCTCTCGGGCGCCAAGGCCGGGCGAGGGCCGCGAGCGACGCCCCGCGCTCTGCTAACCCCGCCGCCGCCCGCCCGAAGGTCCTGCCGGCGGACTTGGGAACCCGGCCCCGGCCCCACGCGACCCGCCCCGACCGGCCGCGGTCCCCAGAGCCCAAGCTATGCTAAACCGCACCACTAGTGCGATCTCTCCTAGCCCAACAGCAGCCCCCAGAGGGCTCCACTCTCCCATTCTACAGATGTGAAATCCAGGTAGGGAAGGGTCGATGCGGAGCCAGATTGGGCACCCAGGTCCACCCCAAAGCCCGATGGTTTCCTCATCTGACTCACCCCACGCTCTGCCCACTGGCCTGGCAGGCTTGGAAGCAGGGAGTGAGAAAGCAAGTGGTCTAGCCTGGCAGGGACCCAACGGGGAGGGGGTGGCTCTGGGAGTGCTCCGAAACTGCCTGCTGGGGGGCGGGTTTGACACCCTCCTTCGGCAGCCAGATAGGACCCCGGAGTCCCTTTACGTGGGCACACACACACCTGCTAGTCACCCATTTACTATTCCACACATGGAATAGGCCCATGGGAGGTGGAGAACACAGCCGTGCCCTCCCCCAGCGCAGTGAGAATACACACAGTAAGAGCTGCCCTTCTGGTCCCTCCACTCCCACATACACTACCACACTAACTCCCATGCACACACAAGGGCATGACCACCCTCCCACAATCCTATTACATGGATGTACACTCCCGTAAAGAGCTGCTTACACCACATTCTACACATGGAGACACACACTTGTCCACACCACCCCCCTATACGTATATGGGTACATACGCATACACACACGCACACATCAATTAAGGAGAGGCCGCCCGACTGTCTTGCGTGTGCCCACCTTATAAACACGCTCACGTGCATACATACTAAGAGCTGCCCCATCCCCTATACGTGCACGTGTATATGCCAGCACACACACATTTACACCCAGAGAACACCCATCTGTACCTCTGTACATGCTGGCATAACATGCACACAGAGCGGACCATTCCCTCATCCCGGCACACACTCACACACGTGCACCAAAGTGTCCACCCCCACTCCATCCCTATACATGTGTGACACCCCTGTGCACGCACAGTCGTGAGCACGCGCGTGCGCGCGCGCGCACACACACACACACACACACACACACACACAGAGCACGCATGCGCTCTGACTACAGGCGGCTGGGGAAGAGCTGCAGCCTTCAGCCCTGCTCCTATTTAAAGAGAAGCATTGCTGGAAAAGGAACAAAAGCAAAGCTGGCTATAAATAGCCACCTCCCTCCCAGCTTTTCCTGCCCTCCGGCCTCCCGGCCTTGCCTCTCCTCTCCCAGCTCAGGCCCACAGCAGCGAGGGCAGGGCTGTCCCCGGGGGCTGGCAGTGGGGCCCTAGAGGCCGTGTGGCCAAGCCTGACTACTGGAGCAGGCCAGGGGCTCTGGGCCTGGGTGGGTGCAGGGACACTGGCCCCCCCCCCCCCCCCCCCCCCGTCTGCAGCCAGCCCTGTGTGCATGTGCCCAGCTCGGAGGGAGGAAGGCCCACTTGGGCCTGGGCTGCTGCCTCAGCAGAACTGGAAGGCTGGCAGCTGCAGGGAGAGGAAGGCGGGTCCACCAAGCATCGGCCACGGCACCTGCCCCGGTCTTGGTCTTCCCAGCCAGGCCAGACCTTCCCTGGATTGGTTCCTGGTTTCGTTCTTGGGCCCAGAGTGGGGGAAACTGGGTGGCAGGAAGCCTCACAGGGTGGAGGAAAGCATATCAGGACAGGAAGTGGAGGAGGGGATACAAGTCCCATTTTAAGTTCCAGTTCTGTCACCTACCGGCCCCAACATCCTCGAGCAGGGCTCCTAACACACCACCCAGCCTTGGGTTCAACCCCCTCTGCACATGGTGTGGGCAATGCTGCGTGAACAATAGGTGTGCCTGGCAGGCCCTTGGGAACGGTGGAGCACCACGGGATGGGGGAGATTACTGACTGCTCTCTGTGTCTGAGAATTGGATCAAAATAACCATGATAATTTATTTCGTTTATTTGGTATTTACCATGTGCTAGGCACTGGGCTGGCTTATTTGATCCTCTGTTAGGTAGCTAGTTTATATTTCCATTTTACAGATTGAGCGACTGAGATTCAGTTGCTTGCCCCCAGATCACACAGGCCCCTAAAGCACAAAGCCAGGTTGCAGAGCCAAGCTGGGGCTGTCTTAGACTAAAACCCTCTTTCCTGCGTCCGATACTCTGGGGGACTGGGGGACCCTGGTCCTCAGGGCAGAGGAGGGTGGGTAGGGCCGCTTCTCCCAGGCTAGCCAGAGACTGGAACTGGATGGCTGCAGGGAGGGAGGGTGGCATGGTCCCCAGTTCCAGAGGCCCCCACTGGCCCCCATCCCTCCCCCCCCCCCCCCCCCCCCCGCCCCACTGGCTGCATCCACCCACCGCCTCCTCCCTCCCCCCCTCCCCCCCTGCTGTCCCTAGCTCCCCAGAGGGGCCTTTCTCCACCAGCCCTGGGGAAGGGGAAGGGAGAGGGTGGGGGAGAGCTCAGGCAGACCTACTTTCAAGGCTTTAATCCTTTTTGCTTAAAGGATTTTTTTTTTGCTTGGGGAAGACTTGGTCTGATCAGAGGAGAGACGCAGGGAGCTGACAAGCTGTGGAGGATGGAGGGGGGGTGGCGAGGAGAAAGAAATACATATTTATTACCCTCAATTATTAAAAAATAGATAGTACCAGATCTTAGGTCCTGACAGACACTGCAGCAGTATTTGCACAAGGACTATTTTCTTTTCTTTCTCTTTTCTCTCTCCCTCTTTTTTTTTTTTTTTTTTTTTTTTTTTTTTTTTGGTTAATTGTGTAGAGATTGTAATGTGGCTAGCCTGTTAGGAAAACCACCCTGGCCAGTTTCCAGTGGGTGGAAGAAGGCTGTGGTACTAGACAGGTGAGCAGAACCTCTATACCCCAGGTACAGGGAAGAGCCCACGCTTTATCGCAGTGGAGGGGGGGGTGGGGTGGGAGGGGTCGGTGTGTCCCATTTTGGGCTGCATAGGCTGGACACCCGTGGCAGGCAGGTGTCCTTAGCTCTTTCTCTCCCTCTACTGCTCTCAGTGTTCCCGTTCTTTTTAAGGAAGTAGCCAGAGAGAGAAATCCATTCTGGGCTCCTTCCTAGGGGAGGCGACAGAACTCGCCCTGGAGCTTCTGCGGGCTTCAAGCAGGGCCAGCTCCCCAGATACACCCTTCTCCTCCCATGATTGTATCAGCCTGTTGAAAAGGGGTCAGGTTGTCAGCCTAGTGCAAAGATACAGAGGCATCCGGCAGTACCAGGGCCCCCTAAGGCCTGATACCCAAGAGGCTAACACCCCCATCTTCCTAGGTGGGGCCTAGAAGCAAGCAGAGAGGGATCTACAATGAGGAAAAAGGCCATGAGAAGAGGACTATGGCATTCGTTTCGGTTCTCAGTGTCCCCACAGAGCCTGGCACACAGTAGGCCCTGGCATATGGCTATTGAATAAGAGGCATTGGATGATAAAGACAGAACAACAGCAGTGTCTCACTGAGGCCTTGCTACATGCCTGGAAGGCACTTTACAACCATTTGTCAAGAATTCTCAGAACCCCAAGAGGCAGGTCGCATTAGCCCCATATTTCAGATGATGAAACTGAGGCCCGCAGAATTAAAAGCATTTGGTCAGGCAAGGTCAGGCAGCTGGTAAGTGGCAGAGCAGGGCCCTGGTTCCCACTTGTCCTACTCCACAGCTCTTGGTCTCATCTACTTGGCTCAAGATACAGAGACAGCAAGGAAGCCTGGGAAGACCAGAAATAAGTTCCAGAGGAACCAGGCAAAAAACAGTGACTATTTCACAGATCCGGAGATGAAGGCCCTGGGCTGGGACTGGGTTTTCCTCTCTGACTGGGGAGACCTTGTTTGGAAGAGAAGGAAGAAGCCACTGAGTAGAGGTGAGGGCTTAGGCAGGTGGTTGCTGGGTGATGTTTTCCATTGCTCCCCCTGCATTGTCTCAGGGGCCTTCTCCTGACCCTAGGCAGAGGGGTCAGGGAGGTCAGGACAGAGTCAGTCCTCCCCCCGCAGAGTAGCCCTCTCTGCTCAAGGTGAGCCATCCCCTCTGGTCCTGAGACTCTTGCTCCTGGCCACGGCTGGCCTGTGTCAGCCTGACCACTCAGACTCAGCTCTGGTCACAAAGAGGCAAAACTTCACAGGGTGTTGAGATCTGGTCTGCAGGAAGGATGACACAGGATGACACAATGTTACTACTAACATTGAGGGCATTTGCCGAGCCCCTGTCGCAGTCAAGTGCCAAGAACTTTATCAGGATTAGCTTGTTTCATCTTTACCACCTTACAAGGCAGGTACTTTTTTTTTTTTTTTTTTTATTCTTGACAGAGAGAGACAGAGCACAAGCGGGGCAGGGGCAGAGAGAGAGGGAGACACAGAATCCGAAGCAGGCTCCAGGCCTGACGCACAGAGCAGCACAGAGCCCGACGCAGGGCTCAAACTCAACAGACCGCGAGATCATGACCTGAGCCAAAGTCGGACGCTCAATCGACTGAGCCACCCTGGGGCCCCAACAAGGCAGGTATCTTATCAGTTGTCCCATTTTGGAAAAACTTAAGTTCAGAGAAATCAGGTCATTCCCAGGACTTGAACTGGGTCTGGCCAGATCCTGTGTGCCTAGCCAACCCACTAGGAAGGGAAGGGCTTGTCCACTGACCCCTGCAATGAGCCCTCCCTACTGGCCTCCACTAAGCAAGGAGAGCCACTAGCACTGTGTCCTCCGCTGGGTTACAGGAGCAGGAAGAGAGTGGGGACAGGGTCCTGGATAGATATGGGGCACGTTACTAATGTTACCGGCCAGCAAGCAGCCTGCTTTGGACATTCTGGAGTACTCATCAGCCAACCACTCCTAATGTTGTACGATGTTGGGCAAGCCACAGCCATTCTCTGGGCTTTGGTCTCCTCAGCTGAGCTATATAAGGTCCCTTCCAGCACCAAATATGAAAAGGCCTACAAAACTGTCAAAACCACACAAATCCCCTGGTCCAAATCAGGAGCAAGGAGAATGCTCTTCCTCAAAGTCCATCTTCGGGAGTTTTTGGTTCTACCCCAAACCCAAGGAAAACTAAAGCCTCTATACATCTTCCCCTCTGGTTCACCAAAGCCTGTTTCACTAGAGACCTAGGCCATGTTCATGGCCACAACACACGTGTACACACACACACACACACACACACACACACACACACAGACCTTCCTCCTCTGCAAATAGCCAGAAGGCTTCAGGTCTAGCTAGCTGCTACTTGGGGTAGTATCAAGCCTGCCCACCTAACAGGTGTCACTGACACTGCACGATGGCCTCCACACACCTGGCTGTCTGTAAAGACCTTGACCTCTCACCCTTCTTTCCTTCTCCTGCTCAGCAGTCCATGCAGCACATGGACTAAGGCATGGGCACAGGTGTTGGCTAACACCTCTAACAGCAAAAAGCTGGAAACAGCCTCTGTGCACAACCTGAGGGGATGGGCAGTCATACAATGGAACATTGTGCAGCCATTAAAATAGGTTTAGAATTACCAACCTAGAGGGGCGCCTGGCTGGCTCAGTCAGAAGGGTGTGGGACTCAATCTCGGGGTTGTAAGTTCGAGCCCCACGTTGGGTGTAGAGGTTACTTAAATAAATAAAACTTAAAAAAAAAAAAAAAAAAGAGTTGGGGCACCTGGGTGGCTCAGTTGGTTGAGCGACTGACTTCGGCTCAGGTCATGATCTCGCAGTTTGTGAGTTCGAGTCCCGTGTTGGGCTCTGTGCTGACAGCTCAGAGCCTGGAGTCTGCTTCAGATTCTGTGTCTCCCTCCTTCTCTGCCCCTCCCCCACTCATGCTCTGTCTTTCTCTGTCTCAGAAATAAACATTAAAAAATTTTTAAAATAAAAAAGAGAGAGAGAGAGAGAATTACCAACCTGGAAATTACTCACCCTAATGTTTGAGATACACTGTAGATTCAACAAGACAGGACCCATTTGCATGAATGTGGGGAAGCGGCACAGGATACCCCACACTTCGTTCTCCGGGGTGTGGGATTACAGTGATTTTCTTCCTTTTGCCAATCCAATGTTTTCTGTCATGGGTATGCATTATTTGGGGAGTTCAAAAATTCTACTCAGTGGCTGATGAGTCAACCGACCCTCCTCCTCCCTGGTTCTTAGGTTTCTGCAACAATCGGGCTCCCCCCATTCTGTTCTACAACTGAGAGGCCACCGCCCCATGCCACGAACAGCCATCGTGGTCTATGTACACTTGTCCCTCGCTCTCCAATCTTTCCAACCTGCCCATTCCTTCCGGGCCCTCCTCTGCCCACAAAGCCTTTGAGCCACCTGCCTCACGGGCTTGAAAACACCTTCTCTGTCACCCTACCCTGGCCTTTCACTTCCGGTGTGTGGCTTCTCTCTCCCATCAGATGGTAGATTTCCTGAGTGGGGATGGGTCGCTCACTCCCCACAGTACCTGGTCCAGAGTGAGAGTGTGGTTATTTAGGAAACAAATACAAGAGAGCACAGGGGCTCAGGCCTGGTCTGAGACGAGGGTCTAATTGGGGAGAAAAGGCTGATGTATAAAATGAAAAAGACAAGACCATACACAGAATTAAGTTCTGTGTTTCATGCTTTGGAATAAAAGGGAAGAGCTTATGGGAACTGATCTGTGACCTTGTACTCAGGCTGCAGACTGGGCCGCGTTAACGGCCGATAAGGAGAAGTGTCTGATCTCCGTGAGAAAGAGGGATGCCTTAGACCCACCACTCCTCTTCCTGCCATAATGTTGCTTTGGTTTGTGCTTTGGCTCCTCCCCCTAGCCAAGTGGCTAATGGACTTGGGACTGACACCAAGCTCTAGTCCTCTCCAAAGGAACTTGAAACTACTCCCTGGGCTATACCCGAATGCCAGCCCTGCCTACAGCCCCAGCCCCAGCCCCAGCCCCAGCCCCAGCCCCAGCCCCAGCCCCAGCCCCAGCCCAAGGCAGCCAGGTATTGTATCAAGAACACTCCCACCTCAGGGCCTTGCACTTGCGGTTCCCTCTGCCTGAAGAGCTCTTCCCAAGCAGAAGCAGCTCAGATAGCTGCAGAGAGCCCTCCCTCGCTTTACTTGGGCCTCTGTTCAAATGTCGCCTTTATCAGAAAAGCTTCCCAGTCATTCTAAAATACCTCTCTGGTCACACTCTGTTCCTTAATTAACCCTCTAACAGGCTTTTCTTTTCTTTCTTTCTTTTTTTTTTTTTAATGTTTGTTTACTTATTTTGAGAGAAAGAGATGGTGCGAGCAGGGTAGGAGCAGAGAGAGAGGGAGAGAGAGAGAATCCCAAGCAGGCTGCGGGGTTCAATCCCATGGTTCATGAGATCAGGACCTGAGCCCAAATCAAGAGTTGGACGCTTGATCGACTGAGCCACCCAAGCGCCCCTAACAGGCTTTTCTCCTAAGCACCTATCCCTACTTGACAGAAAAAAGCCATTCATTGTCTCTCTCCCCCCACCAGGAGGCTCAATAAGAAGACTTGGTTTTTATTCATCGCTCCGTCCTTAGCGCCACGCCAGCGGTAGGGAGGTACTCAATGGCTGTTAAATGTTTGTCAATGGAGAGACCCTCCCATACTCCTCTTGGCTGGCAGAATAAAAGACAGCCAGCACCTCCATGGATCGACAATTCATAGGTGACTGGGATCTATAACATGGTAAACGTGGCTGGCTCAACTGGGGTCTTCCTACTGGGATACAAAGAATGTGAGGCAATTAGCAGCGGGAGGAGGTAAAAGGCCATCTTAAAGAGCAAGCAGCCCTGGGAGACCATATTGGGCTTTGTCCAAGGTGACAAGTCATGGGTGCAGACAGTGGGGCAGAAGCCGGGGCAGCTGGGCTGGGGGGAAGGAGAGGCACCACAGAGAGGCCGCGGCCTCCTAGAGCTCCTCCCTTTCCTGGAGGCTTCTGGAGTCCCACTCCCTCATCTCCTTGCAATAACCTCCCATTTCCAGCCAGCTACCTTGAACCCCTGCAATCACATCTGTCCACTGGAGGAAGCAGAAATAGCAGCCCACCAGGGGCGGTGGGCCAATTACAGGAAGATGCGAACCCGCTGCTACCTCGAGGCAGCCCCAGGGCCCACGATTTGGTGGCACAATGTCCCCCTTGCCTGGTGCATTCTCCTAAGTGTGGCCCCGTGAACTGCCTTGGCCTCTCCCTCTGCTCAGAGGTTTTATATAGATTGCAGGCCTGGGGCCTGGACAACAACCTGGGAGCCCTCCCTCCCTTCGAGGAGGAGAAGAAGCAGTTCAAAGTAACAAGTCATTTTCACAGATGGGAGAGAAGACAAAAGAGGCCGGCTCCTCACCCCAGGCACCACCTGAGCTGGGCTTATCTCCTCGTGTTCGGGCCAGTCTCATTTAAACATTTCAGATCTCTGAAGCCCAGAGCGTCCACAAGAGGTTTTTATTTGCCACAGAATCAATAGTGCAAATTTTGTTCTATAAAAATCTGCCAAGTACAACCTTAAACTTTTCAGAGTGAGAGTGCTATTTCTTTTCCCAACACAGCTCCAGTCCTGTTAGATGTCCTCTGTGGTCCAGCTGGCCCGTCTTTCTGTACCTCCTAGCTTCCTGGGGCCACAGAGGAACAGAGCTGGGCTGGGGTGAGGCAGCAGCAACCCTGGGCCCTGGGCGAGCCATGTAGCCCCTCTGAGACTCAGTGTCCTCATCTGTAACCTGGGGCCAGTAGGACCTGCCCTGCCTTTTCTGCTTTTAACGAGGCACTGCAGGGGCACCTGGGTGGCTCAGTCAGTTGAGCACTTTGGCTCATATCGTGATCTCACAGCTCGTGGGTTCCATCCCCACGTTGGGTTCTGTGCTGACAGCTCGGAGCCTGGAGCCTGCTTTGGATTCTGTCTCCCTCTCTCTGCCCCTCCCCCCACCACCATTTTCTCTCTCTCTCTCTCTCTCTCTCTCTCTCTCTCTCTCTCTCTCTCTTTCAAAATAAATAAACGTTAAAAAAAATTTTAATGAGTCACTGAACAGGGAAAGCTGTAAGACTTGGGGAGGAAAAAAATGTGTGTCTTCTTGGTTGCTGGTACTAAAGCCGCAGCCCAGAAGCAGTCAGGTATTGTATCAAAAAATGTTCCTGCCTCAGGGCCTTTGCACTTGCTGTTCCCTCTGCCTGGAGAACTCTTCCCAAGTAGAAGCAGCTTGGATAGCTGGAAAGAGCTCTCCCTCACCTTACTTAGTCTCTGTTCTTTTTTCTTTTTTTTTTTTTATTTCTTTTTAAATATTTATGTTTTTGTTTTGAGAGAGAGAGAGAGAGAGAGAGAATATCCCAAACAGGCTCTGCACAGAGCCTGACACAGGGCTTTATCTCACAAACCATGAGATCATGACCTGAGCTAAAATCAAGAGTTGGATGCTTAACCAACTGAGCCATCCATGTGTCCCTCTTTTTCTATTTTTTAAGCTCCAGATTATCATGGTTTGATTTTTTTTATGGTTACAGAACAATTTAAAAATTAGGTTTAAAAAAAATTTTTTTAATGTTTATTTATTTTTGAGAGACAGACAGAGCACGAGTCAGGGAGGGGCAGAGAGAGAGAGGGAGAATCTGAAGCAGGCTCCAGGCTCTGAGCTGTCAGCACAGAGCCCGACGCGGGGCTCAAAACCACAAACCGTGAGATCATGACCTGAGCTGAATCAGACACTTAGTCAACTGAGCCACCCAGGTGCCCCTAAAAATTAGGTTTTAAAACAACTTAAAAGTTAGGTTTTAGTACTAAGTTTTTTGGGTTCCAACTTATGTGTACAATATTGAATCAACATTTCTTTCTTTCTTTCTTTCTTTCTTTCTTTCTTTCTTTCTTTCCAATTTGAGAAAGAAAGAGTGTGTGTGTGATAGTGGGGGAGAGGGGCAGAGAGAGAGAGAGAATCCTAAGCAGCAGAGGCTCGATCCCACAACCCCAGGATCACGACCTGAGCTGAAATCAAGAGTCAGACGCTCAGCTGCCTGAGCCACCCAGGCTCCCCTGAATCAACATTTCCAAACAATTCATGAAGACATGACATTAGTTACTGATTCAACACTATTCACCCAGTGTCACTATGTGCTACATTTTATTTTGTGCCGGATGCTGTTTTAATCGGGTCCTGATAGGAACAGCAGAGCGCATGCTCAGATTAATTAGATGAGTGCATAGTAGTCAGAGAACCTGGGTAGGGAAACCCCAAGAGATAATGCCATTCGCCCCACCTCCACCCCACCCTGGGGCTGAGGGGAGGAGGCTCTCTTGGACCTGGAGCCTCCCTGGCAGGAGCTGTGTAGCAGATGCTGTGAAGGCCTGCCTATCCCCGGCTTTCAACATTTCAGCACACACCAGCCTGACTTCCAACTGGCAGAACCTGCATTTCTTTGCCGGAGGGCTTTTTCTAGCAGTGGGGCTGGCTGTGCTCACCCACAGAGCAGGCCAACAGTGAGGGGGGAATGAATCCCTACACCAGGAACAACACTCAGCCAATGATGGATAGGAGCCGCGTATAAATACCCCTGCTCCCTCCCTCCCTCGTGTGGAGGGAACTTTGAGGTGCGTGTTCTAAGACTGTATCCCCAAATTCCCCGGTGGGCTTGAGTTCTGGTTGCCCACAGTGTTAATTTGCTCAACCACAGGCCCATTATTGGCTTCTTCCCTTCTCTGTCACACTTCCGACTCGCCCACTGGCATTTTCTAGGATGCCTCCCAAATATACATCTTAAACTTGAATCCTCTTCGCAGGCTGCACTTCTGGGAAAATCTTTGGGGGATGATGGAGGGGCATTAGAGCTCACAGTGACTCACCATGGGTTGAACCCAACTGGAAGCGAGAGGGTGGGAGCTCATTGCTGACGCTGGACAGGCCAACCTCCTGCGACAGAGAGCAGATCTGGAGGGGCAGGGGGTAAAGAGTAACCGGTCTCTTCACTGAACTTACCTTCCAATGAGGAGGGCAGATAATGTAAAAGCAATTGTAATCAAATAGGTTGAGTGCAATGACCAGGAAGCACAGAAAATGATAGGACGCCCAACTGAAAAGTCTGGACCATCCCCCGAAGGAAAAGAAATCCCCGAAGGTGTTTAAGCATGGGAGGGGATGAGAGCAGGTGGCATTGTAGAATGTGGCCACAGCGTAAAACCTGGATTGGGTGAAGGCAAGAGAGGTGGCAGGGAGCTGCCCATAAGGTCAGGGAGAAGAAGGCAGTCTGGGCTAGGGTGGAGGCAGGGAGAGGGGCAGGTGTGAAGGCTGCTGAGGGGGGAAGGGTGGCACTTTGAGACGGACTGATGGGAAGGGGTGAGGTGAGAGGGGTCATCATCGTGGGCCTGGTTCTGGAGCTGAGGGTGCCTGGGAGGTTGATGGTGCCAGATGCCAAGATGGTGGGGGTATGTGGGGAAGGAGTGGGTTTGCTGCGAGCTCAGGTAGAAGTAGGAGGAGCGTTTCAAACACGTTGAGTAGGAGGGGTCTGTGCGGCTGCCAGCGGAAGCAGCGCTGGGCGCAGGGGGGTGGGCGCGGTGGGACGGGTGGCCCCGGACAGCAGAAGCAACAGCTCGGCTGAGATGGATGTGCGGGAGTTAGCAAGCAGGAGCTGCGGCCATGGGCGTGCAGAAGTCCCCCCAGAGGTGAGAGAGGGGGTGAGACAGCGCCCAGGGCGATGCTTGGGGAGGTGCCACGCTTGAGGATGGCAGGAAGTAGTGGGGTTGGCAAAGTAGGCTGAGAAGGAGCAGCCTGCTCTGTGGGCGAGCAAAGTAGGGAAAGACCAGGGGAGCTGCCATCAGGGAAGCCAAGGGGAAACTGTGGCCAACAGAGTCAAATGCCACCAGAAGGTCAGATGAGCCCAGGAAAATGTCTGGTAGGGTCAGCATCAAGCCACAGTCGAGTGACAGGGGACACAGCCGGAAGTCTGCGTGGAGGAGTAAGAGGGGGGTGAGGGCAAGGAGACACCACGTGTAGACAGCTCCTCTCAGAGTCACAGCGGGTCCAAAAGGAGAGCGGGAAACAACCCCTCCCACGCAGGAGAGCGCTGGGCCTCCGGTCCTGCAGGCAGTGTTGGGTCCCTTTGTTAACACGCAACACACAGCACACCCAGTGGCCTTCCTGTGGGCGCTGCCTTGCCAAATGGGACCACAGGAGACTCCCTGATCTCCTGGAGGGGCTGTTGGGATGGCAGGGAGGCCAGAGCTGGAGGCCCCTGTCCCCAGCTCTGATCAGGGCCACATACGCTTATCTGTTTTATACTCTGGGCTCTGTCAGTGGCTATCATTTGAAGAAACTGCTCTACTTCCAAAAAACACTTGAAAAGTCATCAATCTAGTCAGGTTACGGATGGGGAAACGGAGGCCCAGAGAGGAAGAAACGTACCCAGGGTCCTAGTGAGTCAGCCACAGAGATGGAACCTAACACAGCCCTGGGACTCCAACTTTGGTATTCTTTCTACAACCCCACAGTCCCTAGGAAGAAAAGGGCCACGGCCAAGCCGAAGCCGGGGTCACACAGAGCCGCTGTTCGAGGCAGAGCCTGGGGGCCGGTGAAAATAGAGACAGACAGGAGAGGAAACACCAAATGACACACTGAGCACAGCACATACCAACAAGGTGGCCCTTGGCGCGGGAACAGAGCTGCTGGCCCCCAGCGTCAGGCCTGCCCAGCCTGCCCCACATCGGCCACAGGGTGACCTACCGGGCCCTGCCGCCCCCTAGGCTGGCCAGCCTCAGCCGGGCAACCCACTGCCCTGCGCGCTCCTTCCTTCTCCCAGCCTGCTCAGACAAGCCCATGAATAGAACATTAAAGGCAAAACCTTCTAAAAGAAAAAGCAGCTCCCTGGTAGGAGTCGCCCCACTAAATGTCAAATACAGAGCAAGGCTTCCTGCCTTGTGTGCTTCTCACTAATGGAGGCACCTTAGCCTCCATATCCCCATCATCCAATCGCCCTATAAATAAATCATTGTGAGAAGAATGCCAATTTTCCCCCCAGGGCCTCATGGATCTCTCTATACAAGCATATGTAAAGGCCCCCTTCACTATGTGTTGGCACAAGAGCCCGGAGAGAGATGGCAGGCTCTGCGAGGGCAATTTTAGAGGCAGAAGCAAACTTTCATACCACCTCAGTGGGCTGAGAGCCGGGAGGCCAGCTTTTCTCTGACGTGAAGAAGGCTCTTCCTCCATTTCCCATGGACGCACCCTGACTATGCTGCCACGGCCCTCTGGGATCAGCCCCGGGAGCCGCCAAGAGGCCCAGGTCCAGGGCCTGCGGAGGTCTGTCCCCTAGAAGCCACTTGGCGCCCCCAGGTGTGCGGGGGAGCCTGGTCACCGACGTGCAGTGCACGGAGCATTGGCCCACTCACCCCTGGAGTCCCCCACTGAGCAGCTCGCCAGCTCACCAACGGCACCAACGCGGCACCGGCGGACCCAAGGTGCGGGTGCCGACAAAGGCTCCAGGGCCAGTAGGTCGGGCACGTGCACTCAGCACACTTCCGGCTCGCACACGTCCGGAGCTTGTTGCACGCTTGCCAGGTGTGTTTCTGCACACACACACACACACACACACACACACACACAGTATTGTGCCAACACGGAGGCCTCCAGGGCAACTCTTCTGAATCAGATAGCAGAGCTGTTTGCTGTTTTGGATCCCAACTTCGCTGACTGATTAGACAATAATCACAGGCTCGGGAGCACCAGCCTATCTGTGAGATCAGACACCTTGCCTCACCATGGTGGATGAGAGCTCTCACTCAGAGGATTCAAACATGTTCTGAAGGGGGCAGGAGAAGTCCCTTCTAGAAGCCCACTCTGAGCTCTGCATTACAGTCCAGCTAACAGACTAGGGCTGGGCCATGGGAGCGCCACCCCAGGAGGGAGGGAGAACCCCAGAGGTGGGGGGGTCAGATACAGGTGGAGGGACGTGCCACTACCATCCACCTGAGCCACATCCTGGGGCCGTTGCTCTCCACACAAGCACCAGCCAGTCTGGAGGGTGGCTGTTCACAGGCCTACGAGGTTAGCCAGGAAGAGCAACATAGTGGCAAGATCCAGCCCCCAAATAAACCACATCCCGGCCTTTCTCAAGGGCACGAAAGCAGGCGGGATGGTGCTGGCCCACTGTCCCAACTGTGTCATGAAGAAACCACAGCAGAAGGCAGTAGGTGAGGGCGTATCTGCCCAAATACAAAGAGGGGCAGGGAAGAAGAGGACAGGTGGGACGATGACTCAGGGTCCTCGAGCCCCAAGCCCCAGCCGGAGATGCTCCTGGGGGCAGACCAGAAGGGGAGTGCCTGGGAACTACCAGGGAGCTCTGTAACAAGATACAAATGATTCATCAGTGTCCAGCATCCCGCAAAACAAATGTCATAGGAATTCAAGGCAGATGGGCACGTGAGACAGTGGAGTTTAGGGGTCAAGAGAACAAGTGAAAGAGTGTGGTGGCAGACAGATCTGGGATTGCATTCTGACTCAACAGTGTGCCAGCTGAGTGACCCAGGACAAGGGACTTCATTTGTCATGCCTCAGTTTCCATATCTGTATAGCAGGGGCAAGTACAGACTGACCTCAAAGGGTGATTATGGAGATCACATGACATAAGGTGTGGAGTCACTTAGCCCGGCCCATCAGTAATTACAAGCAGCTATTGCCACTGCATGGACACGGATGGGCACAAGTGGATCTTTGCTGCCCCTGTTTCCAGCCAGCATGCATACCTCCTCCCAGTGGGTTCAACCACGCATGCACTAAGACCCAAGGTGGCTTTGCCTTGCCGTGGTGATGGACACCAACCAAGTCAGCGTGCCTCCTCTCCCCAATTCAAAGGCATCCAAGGAAGTCCCTGCTCTGGGCCCCTTAACCTTGGAGCTAATGTCTCCCTGGGTCTTCTCCCAGGCCTTGAGGAAACCCTCACCCTGAAGTCCCTGTCCCACCCTTCTCTCCGACTCACTTCTACCCAGGGTGGCCTGGCCAGCGCACCCGAGAAAGGGCTGCTTCCGGCACTCTGCGCGGAGGTCCTGCCTTCTGCTGTCCCTGGAGGCTCTGTTCCCGTTTCACCAGCTATTTTGCTTCCTTGGCCATCTGTTCTCTCCCTGTCATCTCCTCTCTGTTTTAACCTTAACCACTACTTTGCTGCAGATGGTACCAAACAGATCCGTTCTTGACATCCTTCATGATGCCTGCCCCCTCCTTCTCATCTCCAGCAAGGGAACTTCTGCTGTGTCCTTTTTCAGGCTGTGACTCCAAAGCTCAGAGTTGAATTCACCCCACAAGCCTCCCTCCTCAGCCTCATCTGCTGTCAACTATGCCACAGGTCAGGGGACAGACACCTGCATTTTCCTCTTCCTAACAAGACGTCCCCTTTTCGAACCTGGCCAAGAACCTCCGCTGGTGTCAAGTCCACCGTCTGCTCCAGTTATCTACCTGGTGTCCATAAATAGTGCCCTTGAACCCTCCAGAGGGCTCAGGAGCAGCAGCCCGAGATGGAGACCACAAACTCCGGGATTCCTTCCTGCAGCGCAGGAGTCTGTGTGCCCATGCTCGGAGTTTGGGTCTGGAACAGCTTGTCTGTCAAAAACGGACCTGAGAGCTGCAATGAGGATTTGGCCACGTATTGGCGTGACAGGAATCGAACCCAAACACATTTTCTGTGTGGTCTGAGCTCACAAGGGAAACAATACGCTGCTTTCCTTGCTTTTATTCTGGCTACTGATGAGAAAATGCATGCATGGGCTTTATTTAGCAACTCGCTCTGCCTCTCTTCTGTTGGTTGTGTCCCGGTGCTCCCCTAAAATTCCTCCTCTTGGCTTCTCTTTTCCGGCACAAGGACGAGGAACTTTGAGGAAAGAAGCAGCCCAGAGGCTCCCAATGATAGAAGCGGTTTTGGTGACATTGGTTCCACCAGGCTGCATTCCCTGAGCGGGACAGAATTAGGCTGGGAAGACTGAAATTCCACTTCTGCACCGGGGTTTGGGATACAAAAGCCTCATATCTCAACCCTCTCAAGCAGGGCTCTTGTATTTCCGTTCTACACTTCCTCTGCAGCGGAAAGAGAAGTGTCTTGGCTGTTGGTGGAACACTCCTCCCTTCTCCTCTCCATCGGAGCTAAAGAGGGCCATGTTATGGATAGCTCCAAGAGATGGAGCCTGCTCACCCCTGGCCACTTGGAGACTCTCAGGTCACCTAGGGAACCTCAGGGATCAAATGGACGAAGCACTGACAACCCCATGGTCCCTTCCTCCCTCTGCCTCCCCTCCTTCTTCACACAAGGGAGACCCAATCCAGCCACCAGGCCAGCCCATCTGGCTATGGAAAACCAAAAGAACAAAATGCATCTTACTGGATTGCAGACCTTAATCTAGCTCTTGCTGAATTATTCAAAGATGGCATTAACTTATAAATGAGTGTGTTTGACTGATTTTGTGGTTGATGTACAGATAAATTCTAATGAAAGACAGCTACAAGATTTTAAATTATTAATTAGACTGCCACTTAACAAAGCCTATTTGGCACTCTATTTCCTTGCTTAACAAGACAAAAACTTTAAGGACAGGTTCTTTATTAGCCCAGAGGCTGTTGATTTGCATTCTGTTTTTATAGCTCTAAAAATGAAAACCATAGATCCTGACCTTAAGCAGGCCACTTCTGGCAAAGCAAAACCCCCAACAGGGCTGCTCTTTCTTCCTGGATGGTGCTGGGTGGCTCGGGGCCTGGCTTGCTCTGCCTGCCTCTCATCTCTGACCAGAGGCTTGCTTTTTATATCCCTGGTTCTGCCAGGGTAGGCCAGGAGACGGAAAAGAGGGCAGGCAGCAGCTGAAGCCTTCAGCTACTAGCACTGTCAGCAGCAGGATCCACTGACGACTCAGGCTGTTCTGGTTCACAGAGGTGGGGCTGTGGCCAGTAGAGTCCTTTCCTGAAGGGATGCAAGGCAGCGCACGCAATTCCTAAAATGTCCTGCCAGAAGACAGGACCCAGCTTGCTGTAACAGGACAACCAGAAATCAGAGCAATGACCCTCATGACCGAATGCCTACGCTCACTGCCTTCCTCCTCTGGGGCTTCAGACACTGAGCCTCCTAAATCCACAAAGCACTCCGTTGTCAAGCCCACGAGCCCAACCCTTTACAGAAAAGAGGGTTTTTCTCTTCTACTCTGCCCCCAGGATCTAGGAATGGCAGCTCTTTCTTTTTTCAAACCCTCTTCCAAAGCTGGACTATAAAACTCCCTCGGGTCTAGGACCCCATGCAGGGCCCTGCAGCTGATAGGCAGGGAAACTGCAACAATTGTCTGAACCCACCCTGTAACATTTTGCTTGGAGCTTTGGGGAACAATTCCAGAAGCAAACACTTCAATGGCCACCTCCCTTGGCATTGGCCTCAGGCATACCTTTGGCTTTCAGCACAAACCTAGAATCCACACGGAGAATCCGAGTGTCTTGTACATGTGTGCAAAAGAAACAAGTCCTGGTGATCACAATCAGGGACAGAGAGAGAAGAGTGTCCAGCAAAGGACCAAAGTAAAAGTCCTTTGCCCACACAATGTCCCAGCAGAAGGCTGCAGGCCACTGGAGTCGAGCATAGCCCAGCAAAAGGTTTTTCTGCTCTGTTTTCCCCTGGTCAATCCAGGTGGAAACCTCTTTGCTGGAAGAAACTCTCTCATCAACCAAGCCATGAAGGAAGGGAAAAATAGCCCAAGTGGTGAACACATATGACTGCCAAGCCTCCAGCAGCCACCTCTTGAGCAGGGTAAGTGAGTCTCCTCCAAGGGGAGCAGCCCCCAGGATGCACTGGGCTCATTCCAGGTTGGGTCTCTGGATGGGAAAGACAGGCTCCTGGAGGTTGCTCAAGCCTCCCTGGGCACCTAAGCCATATAAATGAAGTGCATGGGCTGCTTTGTGGCTCACTTTAAACTAGAAACTGCCAAAAGACAACAGACCAAAAGGAAAATGAGATGTCAGTTTCCCTCTATTATCTCCATCACAGACGAGGCAACCCAGACATGGCGGCTTTTTAAAACTGCCTGGGAAGCCTTACGCACCAGGGTAAGTCTACACACTCCAGGCCAAAGCTTCTCAGACCTGGGCTTCTGCTCAGTTCTGTAAAAAGCCCCTTCTGTGTGCAGACACTCGGGCCAGCACCGCTAGCTGCTGAAAGGACTTTTAGTCTCTTTCTGCAGAGAAAAGGAACTGGGTGTATCCGTGAAGTGGTTTCTCCAAACAGCCGCAGGGACTTTTCCCACACCACAGTAAAAGGCAGCCAGCGTTTCCCCCGCACTGCCCAGGCCCACGTGGAAGACACAAGTCACACACAAGTTTGTGACTATTGACACGATGGGGCAACCAAGGCTTCCCGGTAGGCCTGAGCAAGCCTTGGACCACCACAGAGCCTTTACTGCGTCCAGCGAAGGTGTGGTTTCTTCACCCACCTGTCCCACCTGCTAGTGGGGTCTCCTCCGTGACCCCCACGCCTGCTCCTCTCCGCCCATCTTGAGGCTTCGCTTCCCATTCCTCCGCCACCTCCCCCTGCCCGTTTTCTCCTTCCCTATCCTACTGTGAGGTCAGAATCCTGTGCTTACGACACCTCGGTCTGTTGCCATGGAAACAGGGGCGGATTAAGGCAGGAGCGCTGAGCGCAGGGATCAGGCCCCTCAGCTACCTGAGCTCTCGCCTCAACCCGCTCCCGCAGGGCCCGGGTCGCCAGACACAGGCGCCGAGACTCGCCGGCCACCCGGCCGGGTCCAGGGACGAGAGGGTCCCGGCGGAGCGCCGCAGTTCGCCCGGACCTGGAAAGGGAGGGAGGCAGACGCAGAGGCCGGGGTAGCTGGAGACGGGGCTTGCGGGCTCACGGCGTGGTCACCTGCCCTCCCTGGGCCCTGGGGACAGCTCCCCGCGCGGCAGCCACGTGGGGGCGCGGCGGGACTTCCCCAGCACCCGCGCCAACTTTGCAACGCTCTGCAATGAGCCGGGCGGCGGAGGGAGAGGGAGGGTCGTGGTTAGGTGGTCGCGCGGAGCCAGCTCCCCTCAAGTTGAGCCTGGCACCTGCCGCGCACGCAACCCGCGCTGCCCCCCGCCTTCGCATTTTTCTGCTCCAGTCAGAGAGGAAAGTTTGAAGAACCGGACATCAGGCGCTGGCCACCTTCCCTCGGCTGCTGGGTACCCAGAGCCCGTCCCTGAGGACCAAAGCAGACTGCAGGAAAGGTGCCCGTGTCCGGGCCCCGCCTGAGAAGCGAGGGCGCGCAGTGAGCGCCCGGGCCCGCGGTCACTGACCGCTGGCCGCACTGGAGCGCGGGCTACACCCGGCACGGTCAAAGCGGCAGAACTGGCAGCATGTGCCCGCGCAGGGGATGGAGCCTGCAACTGCAAAACTTTATAATGGCAAAGCAAAAGGTCCCAGAAGGCCACCTCCCCTTCCATCATGGGCAGCTCACTGTGGTCTCTAAATGACCTCGCCGAGCCAGATCCCTAGGCCTGGCCGCTAGATCCACGGAGCAAATCCCGTGTCTCGCAACTGGTCACCGACAGGGGCTTGAGCTCCAGCAGCAACCCCTCCTCAGGTGCGTCCCCGCAAAGCCCGCCAGCCCGCCAGGGGCTGCTTCCCCGGCCAGGAGCCCCGGCGCCGGGCAGCTCTCAGGCGGCTGGCTCCCAGCCTCGCGGCTCTGTCCCGTGCACACTCAACTCCAACTTGCCCCTTCAGCTCCAACTCACCTTTGCGAAGCATGTTGGCCGTGGGGCCGCCACTCCGAGGTCGGCCTAGGCGCGCTCCCTCCCGGAGTCCGGATTCAAATCCTTGGGCGCCGGCTGCAGCTAATCCGAGCGCGTCGAGGCGGGGGCAAGCCGGGGATCCGCTTGTGCCCGGCAGCCAGGCCCCTCAGGGGCATGGTGAGCCCGAGCCCCGCGCCGAGGGCACCGGCGCCCACTAGCAACCGCGGCGCTGCCTGGCAGCCCGGCGCGCTCGTTCAGCCCCGGGACAAGCGGCTTGCTCCGCGGAGCCGGCGGCCTGCCTCTGCAGCCCCGAGCTCTTTGCAGGCGGTTTTGAGAGGGGACGCCGCCCCCCGGCCGCCCGGCCGCCGGGCTGCGGCCCCCTCCTTTCCGCCCCCTCGGGCCGCCGCCGCCGCGGCTGCTGCAAAAGGGCGCTCGCACGCACCGCCGAGCTCCGGGGAAAGCGCCCGGCGCGCGTTTGCAGGACCCGGTGATCGGCGGAGCGGGGCGCCTCCCTTCCTCCCCCCAACCCCCCGGCTTCCCCCACCTTTCCTCCTCCCTCCCTCCTTCCCTCGCTCGCTCGCTAGCTCCCTCCCTCTCGCTCCGCTCCCCGCCCCCGCTCACGGAGCGCCTCCCATACAAAATTTATGAAAGTGCTCTCAGCTCGCGGTGCCGAGCGCCGTCCTATTCCCAGGGCAGCGGCGCTCAGCCGCACGGCGCCGCCTCCCAAGGTGTTTTCGCTGCGCCCGCCCCCGGGGACGATCCTTGGCCCGCGTTGGTCCAAGTACCTGCCCCAGCCCCGGGCCGGCCGTCGGGTCACTCGAAAGCCCCTCCCGGGCCCCTCGGGCTTCCCGGAGCTCGCACCCGCAGCCCAACCCCCGCCCGCTCGCCCTTCCCGGCTGGAGGTCACCGAGACAGGCGGCTGGAAGCGTGCGCTCTGCCCACCAGCTGGGGCAGGAAGACAACCGCCATGAGACCCCAGTCACAAGTCAGCACCCCTGCCCATATCCTCTCTAGCCGGCTCCGCTTGCTTCTCGGAGGCTCGACGGCTCCTCCTCGCCCAGGACAGCTCCCGCGGACCCAGCCGCTTCACATCCACCGTCCCCCGATACTATTCTTTTGGCGGGGGGAGGTGTGGCGAACGCCCAGGCTGGTCTAGTCCATTCAGCAAGCATGCAGTGAGGCCCAGTTGTAAATCCTAGAGAAAGAGAAGAACCAAAGTGGGGCTCAAGTAGGCTATCCCCGCCTAGGGGGTTCCCTGGTCTCCTTCAGTCTACACAGACCCCGCCCGGGGCTTCCTGAAAGATGGTGGAGGCACCGCCTAGAAAGCTGGCCCCGCGGGGGGCCAGTTGAGTTGAGCTGAGAAGGTTCAGGCCTGGAGAGATCCTGGGTGGAGGCGGCACCCCCTACTGGCCTGGGATAAGAGGGGTCCTAGGAAAGGAAAAAGTAGGCTAAGTCACTCATTCAGTATACATTTATTGAGGGTCTATCCTGTGGGACACTACTATTCCTAGGGATTCAGCCAATGGAAAAGACAAGGTCTCTGCTTTTGTGGAGTTTATAGTTAATAGGGAGCAAATGAAAAAAGTCGAGATCAGGCAGTGCTTGGAAGAAAAGCAGGATATAGTACAGTTGATATGAGGGGGTCAGGGAGTGCTGCTTTGAGCAGGTGATGTCTAAGAGAGCTAACTGAAGTGAGAATGAGTTGTGATTCCATGGAGAAAAATTTGGTATGATAGGAAGGTTCAAAAGAAGGCCAGTATCATTCATTCACACATGCATTCAATGGCACCCAGGCTCTGTATTTGAGCTAACTACATAGATATGGACTTCCAGAAGCTTATGGCATAGTTTAGGAAGAAAGACCCACAAGCCATCTTAGAATATGACGAGGAGACATCAAGTGTGGGAGGGGGCTCTGCTAGCTTTGTAAGGGGGTGAAGGACCATCAAGGAAATCTTCAAGAAAGAGATGCCATTTAGGTTGGGTCTTGAGGGCGGAGAAGGAAAAAGGACATTCCAGGCAGAAGAGAATGTGCAAATGCTTGGTAGTGGAAAAAGTAACTTTGTTCTGAAGATTAAGAAGATTGGTCCATCATGGGGGTGCCTGGGTGGCTCAGTCGGTTAAGCGTCTGACTCTTGGCTTTAGCTCAGGTCATGATCTCACAGTTCATGAGTTCGAGCCCCATGTTGGCTCCACACTGACAGTGTGGAACCTACTTGGGAGCCTCTCTCCCTCTCTTTTGGCCCCTCCTCTGCTCATATGTGCGCTGTCTCTCTCTCTCTCTCTCTCTCTCTCTCTCAAAATAAACTTAAAAAAAATTAAAAAAAGATTGGTCCATCTTGGGATGAACTGAAGGTGAGGCATTCTCTTAGCTTTGACCAGCTGCAGGGCTGGACTGACCTCACACCCTGCCTGAGCCCTGCCAGGCAGACATTAAAGCTGAATGTAAGGCACTGGGCACTGCAGAGGCTCTCCATGAGTTAACTGAGGCTCAGGGAGTCTGAACAACTTGCTCAATGTCACAGAGCAGATCAGTGCCAAAGTGTAGGCCTGAATCAGGGTACGCTAATCCTCCTTCCAACTCCATGAGCTGCCTCCCCATAACCCCCTTGCCCCACAAACTCTAGCATCTTAGGCAAAGTTGGCTGGGGCTGGGCGTGAGTGTGAGAAGCAGAGTTATTTCAGGCCTCAGGAGGGCTGGATGCTGCTTTGGAGTCCAGCCAGGGGGTGGGGGTGACTGTAGGCGGGTGTTGTGGTGTAACGTGGGGGTGCACTGTGCCTGCCTTCTTGTCAGGCAGTAATTACTCAGACTGCTGAGTAACTCAGGCAGGGAGACCCCCCACAAACAGATGGAGGTGTTCTCAGCCCAAGTTGAATGGCAGCCCTCAATGTCCTTCACTGCAGTATCTTGGGGGACATGTTAGTTCTTCTAGACATCACCTGGTTTCTTAATGGGTGCAAGAACAGCTCATTCAGCACAGAGGCTGTAGGGCAATGTTATGAGGATGGGGGCCTTCCATCATCAACAGGCCCCACCTCTGCCTAGGGAAAGACCCTAAGGGGTGGTGTGCTTGCTAGGGAGAAGCCACTACTCTGCTAGAGTCAATCCCCACCCGCCCCCTTGCCAAACTCACAGCTGCAGCCAGAACTAAAGCTGCCCGTTGGCTGGGACTTCGTGTCCTGAAGGGGGAAGGGCTGGACTCAGGGGATCCCTGGAATTGAGATCTTGCACCCTGGGGGTCCAAAGAACCAGGGACATTCCGGGCTGGACTCTTATCAAAGGCAAGAGGGGTGTTCCTGAGACCGATGTTGGCCACAGTTTAGTCCAAAGTTGTAACTGTCCTAAGAGCATCGGTCAGTGGCCTGAGGGGCAGAGCATTGACCCTTTCTGGCCCTCCCCTTGGCTGCTCACTCTCAGCCAGCCCATATATCCCTCTTCTCTGGGCAGCCTCCCAGGCAGGGCCTGTCCCTGGCTGCTTGTTTTTCACTTCTCCATGCACTTTAATTAGGAGTTTCCAAGCAAGGAGGGCCTCCAGGGGAGCCCGAGGCCACAGAGCTACCTTAAAGGGCCAGCAGTGCTCACATCACCACCACCAAAAGAGGAAGATGGTGCCAGAGGGCTGGATGGGCAAACAGCCCTGGGGGACCTTTGCTCTCTAGGGCAGACCTTGTTGAGGGCCAGTCCTGCAGGTACTCTGCTCTTCCAAACGTCAAGGCTGCCTCACTGGCCACTCTGCCTTCTCTTTGGGATCACAGGAGCCCATGCCCAAGCCAGAGAAAGACTATCTAGGCTTGTGGGGCAGCCTAGGCAGAGCAATGTTGGCCAGAATCCAAACAGTTTAGGCTGTTCAAATCCTTGGACCGTCTCCCTGCCCCAGGAAAGCACCCTCAGATTTGGGGTCTTCCCAAATTGGTAGTTTTTCATATGGGAACCTTCCACACTTGGTTCTAAAGGTAAGAGCCCTCTGGTGCTCCTGAAATCAGCACCAGGACTCAATTTGGAGCTGGGCTGAGTGGAGCTGAGTCCTGTCTTGTTTGGGCAGTGGGGTCCTCTGAGTTAGAGAATGTGGCCTACCTACATGGCCTCCACTGCTTACCAGGAGGGGATACTGGGAGAGGAGCAGAAGGGAGACTTGGAGGGGGGGGGTGTCCACATTCACAAGACAGACTGTAGAATTCGGGCAAGGAGTCGGCAAATAGAGGAGCACTGGCCTGGGAATGCCAGGTCGGGCGGGCCGGGAGCTGAGCGGAGAAGCCTGGGCAGCCAGGAGAGCGAAACTGCTGTGTTCTGGGGGCTCGGGAGAGCCCCGTCCTTCCGGGCTACGAGGGACTTGCGATAGCCCCGCCCCTATCATCTCCTTCCTGGTCCCCGCCCAGCAAATTCCCGCCCCTCGCTAGCGATCGGCGGTTGATCGCAATGTCTGAGCTCTCCGCGTTCTTCTAGCGCTGCCTTTTTGATCTCCACGTGGGCAGGCCAGTGATGGCGGCGCTGGTGGAGTCGGTGGCTGCAGAGCCCGGCGGCCGAAGCGGCCCTGACAGAGGTAAGTACTACCATTCTGCGGCCGCAAGACCTCACATCGCAGGTTAAGGCCCTCAAGTTAGGGACAGAACCAGCCCCCTCTAACAGCGGCGGCCTTTCTCCACCGGACCCCGAGGGCCCCGCGGTCACTGGGTACCGCGGCTTTCGCGGGAGCCCAGAGGGACCGGTCTTCCTTTTTGCAGTCTTCGGGCTCGATCGGGAGCAGCCCTTCCTAGGAGCCTGTAGTCCTCACTCCGGAAACGCTGCCCTCCTGCCTTGGCGGGCAGACAGGCTCAGGAGGGCTCACGGATAAGGCGGACCCGACCGGGAGAAAAAGAACTGGAGCGTTGCAGCGGCCATTCTACAAGTGAGCCCTCAGGCAGTGCTTTCAGGAAAGAAGCGGGTTTCATTCACCAGGCACTTACTGAGGGCCCACTGAATGCCAGGCCTCTACTGGATGGAGGGACTAGACGACAGTGCTGCCCTCCAGGACCTCTGTCTACCGGAGAATGCTGATGTAAACAGAAGATTACAGGCACGTGATAAAGGAGGAGGAGCCTACCGGTCCTGGGGACTAATTGAGCTACTAAGGCCAGCAGCTCCCACACCCCCAAGACCACAAGGGACTTGGCCCTGTCAGAGGAGCTTTTGTGAGGGGCCCAGGGTTCTGAGCTGGTTGTTCGAAGGCCTTCGAAACAACTGAACAAAAACGATGGCAGGGGTAACATTCACCTCTGGTCTCAGGATCCCAGCCTGCCATGCTAATTCTCCACTGCACCATCATCACTACCACCATCCATCCACAGGCAGAGGGTGAAGGGTCATGTCTAGGAGCAACCCTCCCATAGTAGTCAAGGGCCCTAGCAGAAATTCTGGCACAAACTACAGGTTCAGTAAATATTCGTTCAATACATTTCTTGCCTTCCTTGTCACATTCCCAAACTATCTGGTTCCTAAAGATATAATAGGGGTTGAGCTAAACTGAACTGTGGAGAGTAGGATGCAAATTAAGGGCTGCAGTTTTGCTATGGGCTACACTGTTTTCTTTAATCAAAGGGTTGTAATTTGCATACCTGCATTTGCTCCCACTAGACTACCAGCCCCTAAAGGGTGAAATCACTTCTCTGTCTTTACCTGTTTGCCCCCAGTCCTAATTAGAGTGTGTTTTCCATCTTTCCTGGGGTGGAACTATGGGACTAGGGAACTTGTTAAGTCAGTTAAATGTTTGTTGTTTGTTTCCCTTTTTTAAAAAAATTTAATCTAATTTAATTATTATTATTATTAACTTTATTTCATTTTTTTTAGAGAGTGCAAAGAGGGGCAGAGGGAGAGAGAGAATCCTAAGCAGGCCCCATGCTCATCGCTGAGCCAGATGTGGGGCTCGATCCCACAATCCTGGGATTATGACCTGAACCAAAATCAAGAATCGGATACTCAACTGATTGAGCCCCCCAGGCGCCCTATTTATTTCTCTTTTAAATGAGGAGAGGGAAGAGTGTAGGAATTCATCCGTGTAGACCTAGTCAGTGGGACATGAGTAAAGAGAGCAGTCTTTTGGGGCGCCTTGGGATTCTGCTGGCTTGTGAGCTCTCTTCTCAAAATAAATAAATAAACTTAAAAAAATAAAAGAGGGCAGTCTTTTAAAATAGTACCTGTAGTACTTGTAACAGTTGGCTTCTACATCTCATATTTAGGACCTCAGAACTTCAAGGTGTTCTCAGGGACTGGGGGAAGAGAGACATTTTCCCAGGGTGCTAGGGTGGCTAGGCTTTCCCTCAGAGTTGTTCTTTATCAAGGAGCAGTTGTGTGGACTTTTTTCTGTTTGTCCTCAGTACAGTCTCCTGGTATCATTTCTGTTCTCCAGAGGTAAGGTATGCACTATGCCCCATTCATGGGCTTAAGTCTCTGATTTCCAGTAATCTCTCAACCTGGAAACTAATTATGCAGCTGTCTTCCTTGCTTAATGGATTCTGTTTCCAGCTTCAGAATGAATTCAGTGGGGAAGAAGGCTGGGCCAAGCCCCTTGGCATCTGGGATCTGGGCTTGAAACTCGGGTGGTGTTAACAGCTTAGCTGGGTCTGGCTCAGTTTTAGGCCAGGAGCCAACTCAGGCCTTGCGTTGTCCTAGGTCGAGCCCCTCGGGGACGCTTGGCCAATCAGATCCCCCCTGAGATCCTGAACAACCCCCACCTGCAGGCAGCCATTCAAGTCTTGCCTTCCAACTATAACTTTGAGATTCCCAAGACCATCTGGAGGATTCAACAGGCTCAAGCCAAGAAGGGTGAGCCCTCAAGCTTTGAGATGGGGTAGGGGTGGTGAGGTTGCCTGGCTCAGTCAGGGGTAGTAGCCCCATCCCAGCATTTTTCCAGCCCTCGGCTCTCATGTCTCTGCTCTTGTCTTTCAGTGGCCTTGCAAATGCCTGAAGGCCTTCTCCTTTTTGCCTGCACCATTGTGGATATCTTGGAAAGGTGAGGCCTGGGGCACTGGAGAAGAAGCTGAGCCAAGGTTTTCCCCATGCCTGTTACAGCTCTGCCTGTTGACATTTTTTTTCCTTTTGGACCTTGACCTTACCCTATCCCCTCCCATAACCATACACACACAAAGGGAAAAAGCCAAAACTAAACTCCCAGCCTGCTGAGATCCCAGCCTGTCCTGCTTGGTTTTGTCCATGTAACTCTCTTTCCCTAAAATATTTAGGGGGGAGGAATGAGTCAATTCCAGTATCTTCAAAGCTGAGTCCAGAGCAGGTGGTGGGGTCTGAAGAGGAACCTAAGAATCCTTGGTGCTGACCCGGAATGAGCTCAGTTGTCAGCATCAGGTCTAGCCAGGGTGAACTTTTTTCTCTGGCACACTTGGGGGAGTAGGGCAAAGAGGGGCTTGGTGAGGGAGAAATGTCTAGGAGATGGTATTCAGTTCCTCTTCCCTCTAAGTTTCTTCATTACAATGAGACATCCTTGGGGGTCGGGGGTGGGGAGTGCTCAGCCATCTGGAACCAGCACTGCAACAGGGAGGGGGAATGGAGAAAGGGGAGGTCATCTCGTGATGGGAACCTCCCACTTCCCTGCTGCTGCCCTCCCCCACCCCGCTTCTCATCCTGCTGCCACAGACTCACTTCCCAGCTCCCACCCTCTTGCCCCTTGGGGATGCTCTCTGGGGCTCAGGCCAATTTGCATACATTTTAATCTATAAAAAATTAAGTGCTCTGGCTGACTCAGATGCCTGGGCTGCATTTTAAGGAGTTGAATAATCTGCTTCTGTGCACAGACTGATTTGGGGAAGGGGGAGGAGGGGCGGATGCTGACTGACAGTAGCTCAGCTTTCCCCACCACACCCCCAGGAGAGGAATGGGGAGACTCTGGTCACCAAGCCAGGCCCCACGCCCCAGGGGTGGGTCTCTCAGGGAAGAACTGGTCCTCCAGTTGCATTACCATGGTGAATTTGGGGAGTGTGGGGTCTTCCCCACCCACCCCTGTCCCCTAGTGATTCAGGCCTGGCAGCAGATCTTATGGCAATGTGTTGGCCAGAGCCCACTCTTTCTGACGCACGAGGTATGTGGGTGGTGCCATGTGCTGTGGGGGAGCTGTTCATGGGTCCCCCCATCCTGGGCACAGAGGGCCCTAACTAAGGGTGGGGATCCCAGCCTGTAGCAGGGGGTCTGGGTGACAGGGAGGCTGTGTGTACCCATACGTGCCTGCCCACGCACACCACAGTGTCAAGGCCTGGGAGTGGGTGCCTTTGCATGTGTATACGCACTCATTGCTCTGGGTGGGATGATCGGGGCATCAGAGGTCTGTATTTGACCCCGTGTATGCCCAGCTGAGGGGTGGGGGTTCTTCCTGCAACCTGAGCTTGGACAGAGGAACTGGGTGCTACAGAGACCATCCTCATAGAGCTACACAGTTCCAGGAGCTGCTGCCAGGACTGGGGGATGTGGCAGCTGGGCTCCTCCTACTCTTTGTTGGCAGAAGTGGCAGCTGCCAGCCCAAGTGATTGTGGGGGGTAGGGAGAGAGGAGCTGGGCCCTGAGATACCCCACAGGGGTAGGTCTCTCTCCCACCTCACCCTTGTGTCACCATCTCATTGTTCCCCTGGCTCCATTCCCCCCACCCCACCCCGTCCCCCCCACAGGTTCACAGAGGCCGAAGCGATGGTGATGGGTGATGTGACGTATGGGGCCTGCTGTGTGGATGACTTTACTGCAAGGGCCCTGGGAGCTGACTTCCTGGTGCACTATGGCCACAGCTGCCTGGGTACGGTGGGCCGGGATCTTGGCAGGGAGGCAGAGGGGCAGAACTGCATGCTAATCCCCCATCACAGTGCCTTCTTGTCTTGCTTGCAGGCAGGAGGTCCCTCCCAGTTTCTGGGATGGCCTTGGCCTTCCTGCTCTGCAGGTGGATCTTTCCTTTGGATTTGGTTGCCTTGGAAACAGTGTTGCTGTCCCAGATGTGGGTGTTTGAAAGGCTGTTGGTGGTAGAGCAGGCTGGGCCCCTGGCCGAGTGACAGAGAAGGAGCTTCTGAGGGACCTGTGACCGCCACCCCCCTCACACCCCCTCCTTTTATCCCTAGGCTGAAGCCACTGGTCCTGGCTGCACAGAGGCTTTGGCCCTGGCAGGCCCTCTGCCCCTCTGGCTTTGCAAAATAGTCTCCTGATCTCTACCCTCCTCCCAGTTCCCATGGACACCTCGGTCCAAGACTTCCGGGTGCTGTACGTCTTTGTGGACATCCGGATAGATACTACCCACCTCCTGGATTCTATCCGCCTCACCTTCCCCCCAGCCAGTTCCCTTGCCTTGGTCAGCACCATTCAGTTTGTGTCAACCTTGCAGGTAAGTGGACAGATGGCACCATCCTCCAGACTATTCCTGGGGTCCCATGTGAGGTGCTCCAGGCTGGTCATCTGGCTCTGGCTCTCTCCCCTCACCCACTTGCTTCCCTTCTGTCATTATCCCTACAGGCAGCTGCCCAGGAGCTGAAAGCTGAGTATCGTGTGAGTGTCCCACAGTGCAAGCCCCTATCTCCTGGGGAGATTCTGGGCTGTACGTCCTCCCACCTGCCCAAAGAGGTGGAGGCTGTTGTGTAAGTGAAAAATGGGGGGCCAGTTATAGAGACATAAGAAGTGTACCCTAGAAGGGAGCCTGATGTTCATCATATAGGAAAAAAAACGGAGTCTAAAGCTCCTTAACTGTTTGCTCAAGGTCACCATGTAAAATGGGGACCGCATAGGGTTTCAGGTTTCCTGTCTCCCTCTCAGGTGCTCTGTCCATCTAGGAGGCTAGGCCCAGAGTGGGCAGGAGTCGGGGGGCCCCACAGCAGGGGCTGAAGGTGGGCTAGAAATGGTGGGAATATAATTGGAGAAGATAGATGGGCACGCCCAGGCTGCAGCCCCATTAATTTAGCATCCGGACAGCTAACAAGCAGGAGCAGCATGTCTCCTGCCGCCTAATTATTTTAGGTAATGGAAATGCTTAATGTTGTGTGAATGCAGCCAGCCTCAGAGCCGACAGCTCCCCCGGCTGGGACTGGGGAGGGGAGCCCCATTCCTGGCTAATGGAATGAAACAGGGAGGGGCACTCCCCTGACTCAGCCCCACCTCTGGGGCTGCAGATGCTGGCCCCACAGGCCTTGCTGCTCCCACACAGAACACCCCTGCCCCTAGACAGGCCCACATCAGGGCCTTCCCCAGCCCAGACCTTGCAGCCCTACTCCCCAGGGGCATTCCCCCTGTGCCTGTGCCCGCATAATTCTGAGCTCATAGACACCTACCCTTGGGGGCTTCAAGGTGTGTGTTGGAGGGAGGGACACTCTTGAGTGTTGGCCATTCATCACAATTCAGTGTGCTCTCCAAGAAAGAAGGAGCTGCCATGGCAGATTGTCCTTTGTCTCTGGCTTCTCCTTGGCCCGGGAAGCTACTTTTTAAGGACAATATCTCCCAGGGCATGCTTGAATACATCCTGGTGGTTAAACCTAGAATCAAGTCCAGATAGACTGCTTAATAGCTGTGTGACTTTGGGCAAGTTTCTTAACATCCCTGAACATCCATTGTATCTCTTGTAAAATGGAGAGAGACACTATAGGTAGCTTGGAGGATTATTTGATAAGACTGAGTGAAGTCCTACATGTCAAGTGCTTAGCCCAGGCCTGGTGCGCAGAAGGCACAAATCCAATACGGTAGTTGTTACAACTCAGTAACAGGACCTGAGAGCCAGTTTGGGCGGAAAGACCCAATGTCTACCCTGAAACCACGTTTACAGCATCATTGATACCCTAAACACTACTTGCCAGGGTTGTGTTGAGCTAGGTGAGGGAGAACCTGTCCTACCACCTCCAAGTTAGGATCTCTGGACCCCTGACTGGCCTTCCCATGGTACTGGCTGCCCCTCTACCCTTCCTCCAGAAGGTTGAGCAGTGGGGAGCAGTTCTTAGATTCTGCATTACATAACTAGAGGGGCCTTACACTCCTCTGATTCAAACTCCTTATTTTGCATGTGAGGAAACCAAGGCCTCACAAGAGGTGAAATAAATGCCAGTTCTCTCTCTCTCTCTCTCTCTCTCTCTCTCTCTCTCACACACACACACACACACACACACACACACACACACACACCAGCACAGCTGGCCAAGAACTCAGTCTGGACCTCCAAGCCAATGCCTTCCTTTCCACTCCACGCTTACCATCCCCTTTCTACCCATTGCAGATATCTTGGAGATGGCCGCTTCCATCTGGAGTCTGTCATGATTGCTAACCCTAGTGTCCCCGCTTACCGGTATGGGCTGAGCTGGGATGACCCACTAGGGAGGGGGTGGGACTCCCTGCCACTGAGGTCCTCGATTGGCCAAAACTTCCTCATTCTCTGGTACTTCACAGCCAGCAGCCCTAAGGATCTAAGGTACTTGGGTTCTGAATCTGGGGGTCAGACCCAGGCTGCTGCTCCACAGTACCCACCCATCCCCTGGTATTTACAATGAGATCGTAAACCCCTCTCCCACCTTTGCCTGTTCCAGCTATGGGACTGATCTTTCCAATGACCGTCTCTGCTCTTGCCTCTGTTCCTAATTACCTGCATGGAGCCTGAAGGTTCAGCAGACCAAGGGGCTGGGTCGGGGAGCTATGTGTACAACATACACTGTGAATGGCTGTCACTGTGACCCTGATAACTTCTTTTCCAGATATGACCCATACAGCAAAGTCTTATCCAGAGAGCACTATGACCACCAGCGCATGCAGGCCAACCGCCAAGAAGCCATAACCACAGCCCGCTCAGCTAAATCCTGGGGCCTTATCCTGGGCACTTTGGGCCGCCAGGGCAGCCCTAAGATTCTGGAGGTCAGCGGGTTTGGGATGGCCTCTAGAGGAGGGGACTGACTAGAAACCCAGCTGGGAAAATCAGTAGGCTAACAAATTTAGACTTGGCTGCTTGATTATGGTGACCTGAGCTTGGCCTCCCTCTTCCAACAGCACCTGGAATCTCGGCTCCAAGCCTTGGGACTTCCATTCATGAGGCTGCTGCTCTCTGAGATCTTCCCCAGCAAGCTTAGCCTGTTTCCTGAGGTGGATGTGTAAGTTTCTTCCCCTTACCTCTCTAGCTATGACTCTGGCTAAGAAAGCTTAGATCTGAGTCCTGCCCAGCACACATTGAAGACTGGAGTGAATGGGAATTGCTTCCATGAAATTTTAATGTTTACAGAGCACTCATTCAGCAGGAGCTACCCTTGGCTATGGGTCACCCCACTCTAGTGTGGGGGCTCACAGGTAGCTGCAATTATAACGTGCGAGATGAGTTTGAGGAGTGGTTGGCACCTGCAGAATTTGATTCTGGGGATATTATCACAGATGAGCTGCCCAGCCCCTGCCCTCAGAAAGCTCATAGTCACTGGAGGAAACAGGAGAAAACAAGCAATGCTGTAGCGTTATTCTAAACAGCATTAGGTGACAATCTTTACTTTAGAATGAATAGTAAGCATTCATTGGGTGTGCTGGGGACACAGTCATGTTTTTCATCATGCTGCCCAGGAGAAGGGGAGCACCCCCCTCCTTGGGTTTGACCTGACTTCCCTTTCCAGGTGGGTGCAGGTGGCATGTCCACGCCTTTCCATTGACTGGGGCACAGCCTTCCCCAAGCCGCTGCTGACACCCTATGAGGTAACACCAAGTTGTGAAAATCCCTGAGGTAGAGTGGGCTTTGTACTGGTTCTGTCAAGGGAGGGATCTGGAGTGGGGTGGGTGAACAGCACTTAGTTACAGCTGAGTCACTTCCTAGCTGTGTGGCTTTGGGCAAGTCCTTTAACCCCTCTGAGCCTCACATTTCCTTTCTGTGGCATGGGGATAATAGGACCTTCACAGGCCCTCGTGAAGACTGAATTAAGAAATCCTGCCCAGAAAAAGTCAGCAAATGTTATTGTCCTGTTGTCCCCCACTAGGCTGTGGTGGCCCTGAGGGACATTTCCTGGCAGCAGCCCTACCCCATGGACTTCTACGCCGGCAGTTCCTTGGGGCCTTGGACAGTGAACCACGGACGGAACCGCCCCCCCCAGGCCCTGGGCCGGCCGTCGCTGACGAAGGTAGGCAGGGAGTGCAAGCAAGGAGGACAGACCAAAGGCGCGGCCTCGCACTGGCCGCCTCCCTAGCGACGCGAGCCGAGGCCGCCGCCGTGCGGTCGCTGCGGAGAATGCACGGGAGCAGGGTGGAGGACGTCGCAGAATTGAGACCCTGACCAAAGTCTGGGACCTCAGATGCAAATGCAGGAGGAGCCCACGCGCCCTACTCCAGCAGCGGCCTGCGACGATTGCAGCTGCAGAGAAGAAAAGGGAGCGCCGCTCATTCCGTAGACCCTCCTAGGTCTCAGGTATCCACCCCTCCTCCGGCCACACCTTTCCCCTCCGGGTTGTTCTGGGAACGCCCGCTCGCTCTATGGCCCGCCTTCGGGGTGGTGCCAGCATTTGGTCCCGCCCCTTGCATATTCGACTTCCGCTCGGGGACAGTCTGCTTCCGGCCCCTGGCGCGTTGCCCGGCAAGATGGCGGCGCGGCGGCCGCTGCGGGTGTTGGGGCTGGCGGGATTCCGACAGAGCGAGCGGGCCTTCCGCGAGAAGACGGGAGCCCTGAGGAAGGCGCTGCGGGGCCGCGCCGAGCTCGTGTGCCTCAGCGGCCCGCACCTGGTCGCGAATGCCGCGGGCCCCGAGAGCGTCGGGCCAGCCTCCGGCGAGACGGCCCTGCCCGGTGAGACGGCCCTGCCCAAGAAAAGCACGGAGTCTTTTATCTAGCGTCGTCTCCCCGCGACACCCTTTGGCATACCCCCACGCTGTATCCTCGCCTCATTCCTTCCCTCTGCCCGTACCCTTCATTTCTTCCTTCCCAGCCTCACAGGCTTCCTCCTTGATGTGTCATCCCCCTTTCTCCGTGCCACCCTGTTCTCCACCTCATTTCCCCCAGACTTTCTCCCTTCCCCTCAGCCGCCTCTCTTTCCTTACTGTCACTCCCAAATCCTCCGTGCCTCTCTTTTTCATTTCTTCTCCCCTAGATACTCGCTTGTTCTAACCCCATCCTTTCCCCTATATCACTTTAGAGCCCTGCCTTCCGGAGGAGCAGCCTCGAGGCTGGTGGTTTTCAGAACAGGAAGCAGACGTTTTCAACGCCCTGAGCCATCCCACAGTGTGCAGAGGTCTGGAGGAAGCCTTGGGAACTGTGGCACAGGCACTGAAGAAACTGGGGCCTTTTGATGGGCTCCTTGGTTTCAGCCAGGGGGCCGCGCTAGCAGCCCTTGTGTGCGCCCTTGGCCAAGCAGGAGATCCTCGCTTTCCCTTGCCAAGGTTTATCATCCTGGTGTCTGGTTTCTGTCCCCGGGGCCTTGGACTCAAAGAACCCATCCTGCAGGGCCCCTTGTTGCTGCCTTCCCTCCATGTTTTCGGGGACACTGACTGTGTCATCCCCCCTCAGGAAAGTATGCAACTGGCTAGCCGATTCACCGGAGCCATCAACCTCACCCACTCTGGTGGCCATTTCATTCCAGCAGCTGCAGCCCAGCGCCAGGTCTACCTCAAGTTCTTGGACCAGTTTGCAGAGTGAAAGATGAACAGGGGCTCTGCCCCTGTATCCCCTACCCCCACATGACCTTGGGGCAGCCTCTGGACTCCAGCCTCCCCGTCTTTCCCCTGTTCTGGGAGCTCAAGTGCTGTAGTGTTCCTCACTATCACCAATTAAGAGACATATCAGTTTTTTAGACTCAAATTATTATAAGCCCAGCTCTACACTCAAGAAAAAAGGGAGGATACTCAAACATGACGTCTGATACTCAAACGTGAAAAAGGCCAGTGGACCCCTGGATGAGTGGAGGGTGGCATGGGAAAAGCAGGGGCTGGCACTGTGACTGCCACATAATAAAGTGGTGATTTGGATTTTGAGCATCTTTTTCCTTACACAGAAAAACCCATTTTGAAACCGAAGTCTGGATTTCTGGCCTTCCATACAACCTCCAGGGAAGCACCAAACAGGGAAGTGTTTGCAGTTGTGAGCCTCCAGGACAAGCTTGTGAGTGCACACGTTTGGTAGAAGTCTTAAGTCCCAAGCTGAAGGGAAGGAGGCCTTGGTGGCTGAGTTGGAAGAGTTTACATCTGAGAAGTTTTGGGAAGAGGTCCCCTGGCATGGTTCTGCCTGGGCTACAGAGTTAGGGTTCCTCCATCCTGATCCCTGAGGGTTGTGTGCTAGTCTCCTGTCAGACTCTGGCGTCTTAGGTTCTCTGCTTTCTCCTCCAGAACTGCTGTAGACCCTCTGAACTACCAGCTTGAAGGGTGGGATGATGCTCAACCTTGGGTAGAGGCCCAAGCCTGCACAGAAGAAACCCTATTACAGCCCTGACCTCATCTACAGAGTTTCTGGGGTTGATGCTACTCCGCAAGGATCCAGCCAAGGCCTAAGGAGCCCCTCCAGTTCTTGAGTACAGTTAGTTGTTCCTAAGCTGTCACTAGGTCCGCTTTTGCTATTTGCCCTACTTCTAGTGCCTCCACCTGTGGCTCACCCTGCAATGGTTTCAGCCCTGCCTCTGCAGGTTCACCAGCCTGTTCCTTTTCTGAAAGATTACAGGAGGCCCTGGTCTAACCCCCATGCACGGTTGCCCCCAGGGAGGTTAGTAATTGAGTAGGAATTAGGATTAGGGGATACAGCACAAATACTCCAGCCTGCCCTGAGCCAATCAGACTAACATCCCTTAAATTGCCCCTAATCCTGAGTTCTTCCCTACACATAGCACTTGTCTAAGATGAAAAAGCTGGAGTTACCAGCCCCCCTTCCCCCCAGTCACCACCAGACACCCAGCTTACTGGATTTAGGACCTTTACAGCAGAAACTGAGGATGGGAGGATAGTTCTCCCTTGCTACAGTCTGCCTCTGCCTTGCTCTTGGTGTTTAAAGGGATCCCTTTTTTGGCAAAAAAAAAAAAAAAAAAAGGAGACTCAGAAATGAACTGAATTGCTCCTACAGACCTGTTGGATTTGGCCCATTGGATTTTTAAAAATACTCAATTTTTGATACTTAAGGTTTTCAGAATTTCACCCACACAAATCAGATTCCTGGCTTCTCTGGAAATAAGCAGTTCAGAATGGAATACAATGGATCTGCAGTTCAGAGCTCACATGCCCCCATGGCAGTCTTGGGCTGCCCCCTTTAGCAACGTCCCGAGGTATGAAAATGATGACAATTGCTACCACAGCAGTTGCTACTTTGAATTATTTTGAGGACTAAAGGAGAGAGGGCAAGGTAATAGTGGGGAATGAATTTTTAGTCAGGGCTTAAAATTAGGAGGATGACGGTAGAGAACAGTATTAGGTGGGGCGGAAATCTTCATGTTCGGTGTGAGGAGAATTCTTCTCACACCTCCTGCTTCAAGAACAGAAAATGTCCCCTGGTCCCAAACAAATGAGATACATCCTGTCCTGTCATGTCCTCCAGGAACAACGGAGTCTGTTAGGGGTTATTGCCCCCCACCACACACACATTCTGTGGACCACTTGTGTCAGAATCATGTCAAAACCTGGATTCCTGGGGCCAGCTCCTGACCTACTGAGTCAATCACTGGGACCCAGGAATCTGCATTTTGGCAAACTCTGGACGTTACCATGCAACACAACTTTTGAAAACCACTGCCTTAGAGTAAAAGCCTGGTAAATATGTGCTATTGGTGGTGGTGGGGGGAACCCACATGATTGTCATGCACTCTACTAGGGAGGGAGAGAAAGCTCTCCAGGTAAGAATTATTCTAATAGTTTCAATTTATAACTAAGGGAAATGTCCAGAGGACAGAAAAAGGAATGCCATTTATTGAGTGCTAACTGGCCAGATACTGTGATAAGCACAATCTTCTGAGTTGCCCAATTTAATCTCACAACTTCCTGAGGTGGATACTGTTATTAATTTTACAACTGAGTAAACAGGCACAGAAGCTAAGTAACTTACCCAATCTTGGATTCAGATCCAGGACTCACATTCCTGACCTTTGCTAGTCATTGTTTTCTCTCCTGCACCATAGAAGATGAGCAGAGGGCACCCACCACTCACTACTGTTGGGCTATATGTGGTCTGGGTCTCACCTTCCTACCATAAAATAGGTTGGGGGTGGGGTGCACTCAATGAGTTCTAAGATACTAAAAAACTGTACTATCAGTCCTCTGGTTTCTCCTCCCCTGACCATCTTCTCCAGATAGGTTAGGATTGCAATCAACTTGGTATTTTCAGAATATCCCTGCCATTTCTCTTTTCTACCTCTCACTCCATCTTAGATACCTAAAGCTCTTGAGAGAGTCCCCGAGCAAAGAACCCCTCAACAGCCCCAGTCCCAGATCTGCTCAGAAAGGTGTGCTCCCCTCCCGTTATTCTAAGTGCCCAGTGTTGGGGTCTTGCCAGTGCCACCACACCCTCACAAAGACATGGCAGCCTAGTAGAATACTTTAGGTTGAAATTGCATTCTGCGGTTTCCAAAGGCTTTTACTCACGTGATCCTATTTGATCCTCACAAGTCTGCCAAGAAGGAAGGATCATTATCCCATGTTGCACAAGGCTCAGAAACAACACGGCCCCTTAAATAATAACCAGTTGGTGATGAAGCCAGGTTGGACCTCCTATTTCCCAGTGCACTACTCCTATCTGCATACACTATAGTCTGTCCACAGATGTCCACTGGATTCCAGAATCAAGTACATTTAATCTAAGACCAGGGTCCTCGAGTGGGGGGAAGGAAGCATGTGGGCATTGACTAGCTATGAGACCAGCACCAATTGTCTTAAAAGGAGTTTAGCAAAGGAGGGGGTATGGAGAAGTAACAAAAAATTTGATTAATGAGCGGCAGGACTAGGTTGCACTAACCACTCCCCAGCACTGTCCCTAGGGAGGTCCAGCACCCAATACCCATCAGTCAACCCCTGCAGTGGGTGGTGATGGTGGTGGCAGATGACATAAGCATGGTTTTGAAGAAGTCGTTCCTCACACTTCCCCGGACCAATAGGACTTCAGCCCTTCTCACATTCGCTCCCCCACTTTCGGGCTAATTTGAGTCACTGTCTCAAATTGGAATCCAGCACAGATTGAGGTGAGGCTGCTGATACATTCAGACAATGCTTTACTGACCGGGTTACCTTTACAAGCACACTGGCTTCCTGAGGCTTGGGAATCCTTATCATCCTACATGGAATAGAAGAAGAACGAGTGGGGAGAAGAGTGAGGGAAGGCTGTGACTCCATCAGGAAATGAGTTCAAGGATTAGTCTTGCTTTCTGCCTACCCAGCGAGGGGGTCCTGGAAGAATGAAGTTGTGGCATATTTAGAAAAACTTTCCTCCGTCTATTCCATTCAGTCCCCAGGCCTTCAGGTCCCAGTAGTCTCCCTCCCACCGAGGAGATAAAAAGAACACAGATCTCAGAGCTACCCCTTCTCTCGCCATGCCCTGGCTGCAACCCTCTTGGCTAAGAAAACAGGATGGTCACTGAGGCGGACGGTCAGACATACGCCCCAGACCGTGCCTTCTCTGCCTTGGTAGATGCGCAAGCAGTCAGACCCTACGGTAGCCCGCCCCGCAGAACCGCACCTCCCTCCGCCCCGGCAGATACATCCGATCTTGACTTGCCGCCCCCGCTTCCTCCTGCTCCTCCTGGTCTCCCCCCTCCGGGGCTGGCAGATCCCAGCGCGGTGCGGCGCGTGGGCGTGCTGCGGGGCGACCATGGCTGTAGACTGTTACCTCCGGTTCCCACAGTAACAATCGAAAGCCACGGTTGCCCTGGAGACGCGGGGGCGGGGCGCGCGCTGCTGACGGCACCGCGGCAGCTCCCGTTAGGCAGTCGTCAGGGCAGAGAATTTTGGGGAAGGGGGGAGCGGGGGTAGCGCGCGCGACGGGGACCTGGCTCAGGGGCTGTGCGATGTGCGTGTAAGCTGGCCGGCCCTCGCAGCCTCTGGTGACCAGGGACCTGACGGCCGGATCGTAGCGCCTGCGCTGGATCAGCACCGCGGACAGCGGCGGCGCGGGCAGCGCGCGCAGAGCTGAGGGACCCTGGGGGACAGAGGGGCCGGGGGCGCGGCAGGTGGCCGGGTCCGCGGTCCTGGGGCGGGGCCAGGCGTCGGTGGCCGTGACTGGAGACTGTTACTGAGGGCGGCCCGGGCAGTAAGCAGTCTAGAGCCAAGGTGCCGGCGCGCTGCCCGGGCGGGGGTGCCTCCGTCGCCCGCAGCTGGGGGCGCTGCTGCTCTTCCTCCCCCGCGTCTCCCGCCTTTCTCGGCCCAGCGCTTGCAGACAGGCACGCGGCCCTTGACGTCAAAGCCCTGTGACGTCAAATATGTCCCTGCGGAGAGGCACTTCCGGCGGCGGGGGAGGGGTCAGTGGGGGTGGGGCGGGGCAGTCCGTCTGAGGCCCCGCCCCCGCCTGGTCCTGAGAGGACAGCTCCTCGCGCAGAGGCGGGAATTCGGGGGCGCTAAGGGACTAGCCCGACGGGATGGGACGGGGAGGGGGTGCCCGGCTGGATGCGGGGTGGGGGTCCCGAGAGAGCCGTGGCTGGGTCGGCGGGAAGGTGGGCGTCTGTCTTTTACCGGCGGCCCGGCTCAGCCGGCCGGGGGCAGCAAGGCTGAGTCACCGCGCTGCGGGGAGGGGGAGGAGGGGGCGCCTCGCCTGGGGCGTCAGCACCTTCGCCCCACTTTCTTGGGAGGATGGCGCAGGAGCCCCAGGAAATGTCGCGGGGACTCTGGGGTCCGTCCTCTCTTCGATGCTCCTCCGAAGTGGCTGCGTCTTCATCCGGGCGCGGGCAGGTTGCTGCACGGGGTTCTGGGTACGCCTCCGGCCGGCTCCACCAGCTGCGTGGGGATCCTCGTCCCCCACCCTGCTCCCAACCCCACCCCGTAGGGGGCCTCCAACCTGCCGCCTGCCGGTCTCCTCATTGCCCTCCCGTCCGTGTCCGTACATCGGTCCATCGGTAGCCCGTCGGCCGGTCAGTCCCACTTACCTGTCGGGCCGCGTCGCGCCCGCTCCCGCTCGCCTCCTGCAGCCGGGCTGGCGCCGCCGCTTTTATAGGCGCGCGTAGTACTCGTGCGGCGGCTCATTCATGCGGCCGCGGCTCCTACACACTGACGCGCTGCAGACGTCAGCAGGGAATTTAGGAAACGGGAAGAGGGGCTATTTATAGTGGCAAGGCGGGGGGTTGGGGGGGGACCAAGGCGACGGGGAGCTGGGAGGGGGAGGAAGGCGCACGGAAGCAGGAACAGGGAGGGGGCGCCCGGGCCCCTGTGCCAGCCTACAAAGGGTTAACTTTCCGGAACTGCGGGCTGGGGGCCGGCTGGAGGATGGTGCAGGGAGGGCGCACGGTCCGTTACTCCTTTATTCACTCAGGGACACCTGGAGGTGCAATCCCACCTAGCGCCCTGCCTTCCGGGTAGCCCCCATTCCCACTCCTCAGTTCCTGAACCCGACGGCTCTGTGGCGTCGCAAGATGACCCTCGGCGGCGTTATACCCCGCATGGCCACTGCAGTGCCGTCACCTTGGGGCAGGAGGTACAGGAGAGGAAGCTACATCCGAGGAGGGGCTAAGGCAGCATGTAGAACTGTGGCGTCGGGGAGATGAGGGGAGAAGAGTGGAGGAGCCCAGGGCTTTCAGAAGCTTTTAGAAGGAGTCTGGGCCTAGAAAGGAAGGCCTATTGGGGGGGCGGGGGGGGGGGTTGTCCAGGTACCAGTCGGGAGTTGGAGATCCCACGAAAGTTGAGGAAAGTGGCTTGGACCCCCCAGAAATTGAGCAAGGGGTTCCTCCATGGGGGATTTGTGGGAAAGGTGGCAGAAGGGGGTGAGTGGAAGAGGAAGCCTCAGCAAATGAAGGGGAGGAAGGCAGGTTGGAGGTGTCAGTTTCAGAGCCTGGCCCGGAGCAGACCCCATTTAGGACCCGTTTGTGGGCACTGGCAGAGCTCATATGAGGGTTATAATGAGTGAGGGAGCCCAAGGGCTCAGCAGCTTGGAGGGCAGAGAGAGGTCTCCAGAGGGTGGAGGGGCAAGACCACTTCCCGGAGGAGTTAGAGTTTCTGGAGGTATGAGTTGACAGGAAGGGCCTATGCCATGTGGGGCAGAATTCCCCTGAACAAGAACAGGGAAATGTATGATCCTGGCTCCATCAGTTGAGGGAAGTTCTAAATGTTGGAGGGTGAATGTGTTCAGAGGGAGGAGATGGATTGGGGGCCGGGGGAGCAGTGCCAGGCTAGTAGGGTAGGTCAAAACTAGGGAGGGAGGGAAAGGTCAAAGACTGAAGAAGAGTGAAGGCCACAGGAAGACAGCAAAGCTTGTGGCAGGGCTGTAAGATCCTCCCATACAGATGTAAGGACAGCTTGAGGGTAGGGATGGAGCCAATGAGTTGACTTAGGGAGTGGGGATCCCTGGAGAGTGTTGAAGAAAATCAAAGACAGTGGGCACAATGGACACTGCACAAAAGAGACACTGGGCTGAGGGGCTCCTTTTGGGGCTAGGATCTGGTCCCCTCAAGATTACAGGAGAGGTCCTGCACAACCTTTGGAATCTAGCCTCCTGGAATCCCCGCCCACCCCGCCCCCTGTTTTTTTTTTTTTGTTGTTTTTTTTTTTGCCTCCAACCTTTGTCCCTGTGGTTCTCTTCTCCAGGACTGCCTTTCTACCTGGGGGGAGAACTCCTATTCATCCATCAAAGCCCATCTTTAAAGAGTGGTTTTCTGAGGAGCCTTTCTGCCTTTCTCCAGCACTCCATACACCTTTTTATTTTTCCCCCCACCTCAGTGCAGAACACATCCATCCCTCGGCCAACATGTTGGGGGCCATCTCCTCTACAGGCGGCAGCTCCGGAACCTACCGTTTTCATTCTTGGAAGCTCACTGCAACCCTAGCGAGGGGACCGTGGGGAGATGGAGGAGAGGACTGGAATAAAATGAATCCAGAACACGGAGTAGAAACAGGGTGAGGGCAGAGTCAGAACGCAGTGGGAGTCTTTAGGACCGGCGGGGACCATGGCCCCGAGGCCGTGAAGATGGCAGCGAAGGAAAGAGAGCCTCTGGGGGGCGCCCGAGACCTTAGTGTCTGTCAGGGACCGCAAGTGGCCGCGCCAGCGGCCCCTCAGTGAGTGACTCAGCTACTACCTCTGGCGGGGGCGTGGGGGTGGAGGACCGCGCGAGGGGCGGCAAGCGCGGCACCCACCCGCCCAGCGGCCCTAGGCGGTTGCTAAGCTCTCCAAGGCCTTAGAGAGACGCGATCTGGGCGAACCTCATCGGTTACTATGGTAACTCTGCGTCCCAGCCTCTCGCTCGCGACAGCTGAGAGAGGCGCAGCCAATCAGAAGCTGCAGGCGTTCTCCGGGACCCACTACCCACCCCCCCACCCCCCACGTGTGGGCAGGGGTCAGAAGGTGCGGGGAGGAGGCGTAGCAGGGGCCGTGGAGACCTGTCACTCACTCACAGGCCCGGTGCGGCGGCGGGGCCACCCGGGGCCACTTCCGGAGTAGCCGTGCGAGTGCCCACGCGCCAGTGCGGGATCTCCTCCCTCCCAGAAGGGGCATCACCTCAAGAACCGGGCCTTCTCGGTGGGGTGCAGAACTTTGCCCGGGGATCCCGGTTGCCGGCCCTGCTGTCACGTTTGGGGTTAGTGTGTTGGAGACAAGTGCAAGCAGGTCCCTCAAAATGGCTCACACGGAGAATCTAGGGGCTGGGGTCGATTCTGCGGGACCACCAAGAGGCGCTGTCCAGCTATTCCCAGTCGGATATCCTGGGGTCTCTCCAGAAACCTACAAGTTCAGGGGGGGCTGATTAGCTCTGCCCAGGTTCGTGGAGGGCCCTATGTGACGGCCTCCTGAGTATCCCAGAGAGCCAGGACTTGAACTTAAGAAGGGGGCAGGTGTGTGTTTGTGCCAACATGCGTGCCCGCAGGTGTCAGTGCCTGGAGAGGGTCTGGGTGCAAATAGGTTCATTCTGTCTGTGTGTACCTAACTCATGTGGCTGAGTGAAGGTGGGTGTGTTGGGGGGTGGGGTGGGTATAAATGGACAGTCCCATCCAGGAATGTGTCAGGAGAACCTCCGAAGAGCTTGTCTACCTTCTTTTGTCTTAGGACTTCTATAACCGCGCCCTTCCCCCCCCCCCCCCCATCTACTGTCACCAGTGTCCCCTCCATGTGGGCAGGACTTCCCCAAGCCGAGGCAATGTACATGGGAGCGTTTAGCTCAAAACCCCAGAGTTTGTGGGGGCTCTAAGTTCTGGAGCCTGGGTTCTCACGTGGGCACATCTGGTGGGTGAACCTGCGAGTAGACCTCATTCCCCGGTACAGCTTCGCAACCCAGGTGCACGGGAGGGAGGTGGCCGCTGTGTCGTGCAGAGCCTCGCACGGCCGCGAGGTGGCGCCATAGCTGCAGCAGCGCGAGCTGGCCCGGGCCGCTCCAGATAAGAGTGTGCGGAAAGCGCGGCGGGGCTGAGACGCGACCAGGACGCGGGGAGGACGGACCATCAGGACAGACCGACCGGGGGCCCGGCGGGCGGAGGGCAGCGCAGCGCAGCCACGTCCCCCCTGGATCCGCCGGCAGCCGGGCCCGGGGCTTCCGACATGCCCCCCAGGTGGGTCCTCAGACTCGGGACCGGGAGGGACAGGGGACCCGGACAGCCCGGTCCTCACGCGCTGGCCGCCTCGGGCGCATCCTCCGGCGCGGGCGCCCCAACGCGGCTGGCGTTCAGGACTCCGGGTGTCGCCCCTAGAGGACTCAGGACCGCCGGGCTGCTGCTCTGCGCCGGGTTCACGGCGGGGTCAGCGGCCCGGGGCCGACTCTGCCCGCACATGGGCTGGAGAGGCGAAGGGAAGGGAAGGGGAGCTGGCGGGCGGGGCTGGCAGGGGCGCTGCCCTGGCACAGCTCGGCGCCTGGCAGCGGGGCGGGTGGGGCGCCGGCTAGGAGCTGCCACCGCCACGGGGAGGGAAGCCGGGTCGGGCAGCGGCCGCAGGTAACGGGCCGCGAGGCCCTGCGGGCCAGGCGGGGAACAGGGTGGGCAGACGAACGAGCGGGCAGGGGAGTTCAGGGCTCGGCCCAGGCCCCAGGGCCGCCTGGCTGCCGAAATTGGGGGCCGAGAGGAAAAGCTGAGAGTCGAGGGACTGGGGCTGGCGCGCTTCTCCCGGCCTGTCTGAAGTTAGGAAACTTTTCCCCAAGTTTGGGGCGGCGGAGTTCCCGCGGAGAAGGGGCCGAAGGGAGCTGGGGAGGGAGGCGCGGGCCCGCGAATGCAGAGCTGAGGCCGAGGCCGGGGCCGGGACGCGGGTGGGGCGCAGGCCGGGGTCAGGGCCGCAGCCGGCTGTGCGCCGTGCCCGCCCGGGGCGCTGCCCCCTCCCTCCCCTGGGAGCTGCGTGGCTCCCCCCTCCCCCCCACCTGCTTCCTGCCTCAGCCTCCTGCCCCGATATAACGCCCTCCCCGCGCCGGGGCCGGCCTTCGTGCTCTGCCCGCCACGGCAGCCTCTGCCTCCGCTCCCCGCGCCGCGGCCGCGCCCCGGCCCCAACTGAGGGCCTGACAGCCCCCAGGCAGGGCGGCGCCACGGCGGGCACCGCGCTCCCCTCCACTGGATCACTTCCCCCAGCTGGGGCAACTTCTCCCGAGGCGGGAGGCGCTTTTTACTCGGCTCCCTAATATCCCAGTTGGGCAAACTTCTCGGCCCTGAATGACTTTTCCTGAAGCGGACATTTTCCTCAAATCGGGTAACTGTCTCCGAAGGGGTCACTTCCCCCAAACAGTTTTCTCCTCGGAAGTCCCCAGGACCCAGCCCCTGGGCCCGGTGGCCTCCGGGCCTGGGCGTGCAGGCCAGTCTGGCCCCCTCTCCACCAGCCACTCTCCTACGCCTTCTTCTGGTCCAGGCCACCGGCCCAGGCTTCCACACTAGGAGGCCGCCGATCCTCTGCTAGTGCCCAGGCTGCGGTGCTCGATGCCCCTGCCTAGCTGAGGGGAAGGGGAAGGGGAAGGGGAAGTTGGCAGGGGGTGGGGGGTGGGGGAGAAGTGCCCAGCTGGATACAGGCAGCGGGGGCTCCGTGAGGCTCTGACCCAGTTGCTGTGTGTCCCTGCAGGAGAGTGTGCTGGGCAGACGATGCTGGACACGATGGAGGCGCCGGGCCACTCGAGGCAGCTGCTGCTGCAGCTCAACAACCAGCGCACCAAGGGCTTCTTGTGCGACGTGATCATCGTGGTGCAGAACGCCCTCTTCCGCGCGCACAAGAACGTGCTGGCGGCCAGCAGCGCCTACCTCAAGTCCCTGGTGGTGCATGACAACCTGCTCAACCTGGACCATGACATGGTGAGCCCGGCGGTGTTCCGTCTGGTGCTGGACTTCATCTACACCGGTCGCCTGGCTGATGGCGCAGAGGCAGCGGCGGCAGCGGCCGTGGCCCCGGGGGCTGAGCCGAGCCTGGGCGCCGTGCTGGCCGCCGCCAGCTACCTGCAGATCCCCGACCTCGTGGCGTTGTGCAAAAAGCGCCTCAAGCGCCACGGCAAGTACTGCCACCTGCGGGGCGGCGGGGGCGGCGGCGGCGGTTATGCACCCTACGGGAGACCGGGCCGTGGCCTTCGGGCCGCCACGCCCGTCATCCAGGCCTGCTACTCGTCCCCAGCCGGGCCTCCGCCGCCACCCGCCGCCGAGCCGTCTTCGGGCCCCGAGGCCGCAGTGAACACGCACTGCGCAGAGCTGTACGCCTCGGGCCCCGGCCCGGCCTCGGCGCTCTGCGCTCCGGAGCGCCGCTGCTCCCCGCTCTGCGGCCTGGACCTGTCCAAGAAAAGCCCGCCGGGCTCCGCGCCTCCAGAGCGGCCGCCGGGCGAGCGCGAACTGCCCCCGCGCCCAGACAGTCCTCCCAGCGCCGGCCCCGCAGCCTACAAAGAGCCACCGCTCGCCCTGCCACCGCTGCCGCCGCTGCCCTTCCAGAAGCTGGAGGAGGCTGTACCGCCTCCGGACCCGTTCCGTGGCGGCGGCGGCAGCCCGGGACCCGAGCCCCCGGGCCGCCCCGACGGACCCAGCCTTCTCTATCGCTGGATGAAGCACGAGCCAGGCCTGGGCAGCTACGGCGACGAGCTGGGCCGGGAGCGCGGCTCCCCCAGCGAGCGCTGCGAGGAGCGCGGCGGGGACCCGGCCGCTTCGCCCGGGGTACCCCCACTGGGCCTGGCGCCGCCGCGCTACCAGGGCAGCTTGGACGGGCCAGGCGCGGGCGGCGACGGCGACGACTACAAGAGCAGCAGCGAGGAGACGGGCAGCAGCGAGGACCCCAGCCCGCCCGGCGGCCACCTCGAGGGCTACCCATGCCCACATCTGGCCTATGGCGAGCCTGAGAGCTTCGGTGACAACCTGTACGTGTGCATTCCGTGCGGCAAGGGCTTCCCCAGCTCGGAGCAGCTGAATGCGCACGTGGAAGCTCACGTGGAGGAGGAGGAAGCGCTGTACGGCAGGGCCGAGGCGGCTGAGGTAGCGGCGGGGGCCGCCGGCTTGGGGCCCCCTTTTGGAGGCAGTGGGGACAAGGTCGCTGGGGCTCCGGGCGGCCTGGGCGAGCTGCTGCGGCCTTACCGCTGCGCGTCGTGCGACAAGAGCTACAAGGACCCGGCCACGCTGCGGCAGCACGAGAAGACGCACTGGCTGACCCGGCCCTATCCGTGCACCATCTGCGGGAAGAAGTTCACGCAGCGCGGGACCATGACGCGCCACATGCGCAGCCACCTGGGCCTCAAACCCTTCGCGTGCGACGCGTGCGGCATGCGCTTCACGCGCCAGTACCGCCTGACAGAGCACATGCGCATCCACTCGGGCGAGAAGCCCTACGAGTGCCAGGTGTGCGGCGGCAAGTTCGCACAGCAACGCAACCTCATCAGCCACATGAAAATGCACGCCGTGGGTGGCGCGGCAGGCGCAGCCGGGGCGCTGGCGGGTCTGGGGGGGCTACCCGGCGTCCCCGGCCCCGACGGCAAGGGCAAGCTCGACTTTCCCGAGGGCGTCTTTGCTGTGGCCCGCCTCACGGCCGAACAGCTGAGCCTGAAGCAGCAGGACAAGGCAGCCGCGGCCGAGCTGCTGGCGCAGACCACGCACTTCCTGCACGACCCCAAGGTGGCGCTGGAGAGCCTCTACCCGCTGGCTAAGTTCACCGCGGAGCTGGGCCTCAGCCCCGACAAGGCGGCCGAGGTGCTGAGCCAGGGAGCGCACCTGGCCGCCGGACCCGACGGCCGGACCATCGACCGTTTTTCCCCGACCTAGAGCGCCTCATGCCGGCCCGACTTGCCGCCGCCGCGTGGCCCCGGCCCGTGGCCCCAGGGAGCGGCGGCGGCAGCCGCGAGCAGGCACACCGCGCCGGACAACTGTAGTAGCAGCGGCAGCGTCGCCGCGGTGGCGGCGGCCCCACCTGGCCTCACTGCTTTGTGCCTTAGCCCGGGGGTTGGGGTGGGGGGTGAAACCCCGGGACGGGGGTGGGATGGGGGAAGGGAGATTTATATTTTTGATATCAGCTTTGACCAAAGGAGACCCCTGGCCCTTCTCCGCCTCTTCCTGTGGTTCGTTGGCCCCCTCCCCTGGCTCCGCGCTGCTCTTGGAGGGAGGGGTGTCACTGATGGGGCGCTCCCAGCCCTACCTCCGGCCCTTGCGACCACACCCATTCTCACTGTGAATCTCCCTGCTGGGGTCGGAGCGTCGGGCAGAGTTGGGGAGTGGGGAGGGGACTGAGCCGGCCGGAGGGCCCCCCCTCCGCCCCCCCGCTCCCGCCCGCCCCGGGACTGATAATGTGAAGTTCCTCATTTTGCACAAGTGGCACTAGCCCCAGGGCCAACCCTTCCCTCCCTCTGGAGTCCGAGGGCTGAGACAGCCCTGGCCTACCGGTCTCCCACTCCCGCGGTGTCCTCCCCCCTCCCCTGGGGCCCCGGACCATATTTATTGCATGCGCCCCGGGCGGCCCCCCACCTCGAGCCCAGGCTGGGCTGGGCTGGAACGTGGTCTCTTTAGCTCCCTCCTCCCCAGTTTGTATATTTCCTACCTTGTACACAGGCTCTTCCAGAGCCGCTTCCATTTTCTATACTCGAACCAAACAGCAATAAAGCAGTAACCAAGGACCCTGGACCCCGCTCCTCTCTTCTGCCCTGCACAAGGACCTGGGTGGGTGGAGGGGCCAGACACACCCCCTCATACAGGTGCAGAGAGAAACTTGCGCCTTCTTCCCTCCCCGATCCCAGAGACAGATGGGCAAGAGGTCAGGCATGTTCATAACTAAAAATTTATTAAGGGAAACAAAACCAGTGCTGCAAATGGGGCAGAAAGGAGAGACAGGTCTCCCACCCACCCAGTCATTGGCCTTCATCCAGGGGAGAGGATCTCAAAGGAGAGGCCGGGACCCTGTACCCCAAAGAGTCCGTCTTCTGAGGCTCTGGGGCACTCATCCCCCTGAACCACTGGTGGCTCTCCTGCACAGTACCCCCTTATTCAGGTATAATCTTGGGGCCTCAGGGAGGGTACAGCTTCATTCCCATCCTCTGGCCAGGCTGTACAGTCCAGACAGGGAGCTTTGGGGGATTCCCCCTCTGGTCCCATCAAAATTTACTCCTGGCTCCTCCTCAAGGCCCTGTCTTCCTCCAAGTTCCTCTCATCCCTGTCCCTGGCTTGGGAGAACCCATTCCCAGTAGGAAGCCTCTCGAGTGAGGCTTTGGACACAGGTGCCAGCTTAAGAGGCAACAAAAACCTCAAAGGCCAAAAGGCCCCTGTGTCAAGTTCTTCTAGGGCAAAGCTAGAAAGGGTGAAAACTCCAGGCTTGGCAATGCCCCTCTCAGGCACTGGCCCATCCTACCCTCAGGCGGTGCTGCAGGGGCCTGGAAGTTTCTCAGAGCGCAGGGGCCTGAGAAAGGTTTGGGCAGGAACACTTTATTAGGGTCCTGCCACAGAGAAGGAAGAGGTATCAGAGGAGGTACCAGAGGAGGAAGATTCAGAGTGGGAACCCCCATGGCAAGGACCTGAGGTGAAGAACTTGAGGGGATCAGGGAGGTGAGAGGCATCACCAGAGAGGGAAGGGGGGCAAGGGGAGGATTCAGGAGAGAGAGAGAGAGAGAGAGAGAGAGAGAGAGAGAGAGAGAGAGAGAGGGAGAGAGAGAGAAGGGGGGGGGAGGGACTGAGAAAAGTCTGAAGAAACTTCATGAAATGGGAACTAGAACAAAAGGAAGGCCAATGAGGGAGAGGAGCAGGCAAAGGCCACCCAGGAAGCATGAGCCTGAGACCATATGTCCCCTCCCTCTAGACCCATGACCATCCAAGGGGAAACGAGTGGCAAAGTGTAACGGACTCAGATGGATAAGGACAGGAAGAGCAGCAGGATGGATGTGTGTTTGGGGGTAGAGGGTAGGAAAGGTGGGGCCTAGGGCTGCTGTTTGGGATCTAGTGTCCAGAACCCAACCTGGGTCCCTAGGGGAATCCAGGCCTCCGAGAGAGACACACACCCTGGGCACTCTCTTCATGGCATGACCAAAGCCTCTTGGGACACATTCAGGACAGGGGTTCTGAAGATTGAAGGGACCCATCATTTCGCCTGCACCTGATGGAAATGCAACCCCTACCCTATCTCCAGCTGAGAAAGTGTCTGAGTCCCTGTGCTGAGAAGGCCTTCCCCCAGCCCTTGAACTAGACAGGGGGAGGGAGAAAGGCTGAGACCATGGGTGGCCTATCTGGCTCACCCACCTGCTGTCACTGCAGCCAGCCACCTCCCTGCTAAATCTTGGCAGCCCAGGAGGGTCCCAGCAGCTTCCGCCCGACCCTCAGGAGGGGCTCTGTGAGGAGCAGCTCCCCCACAGCACGGCCACGGCGTGGGTTGGAAGAGGATGGTTTATTGTCTGGGTGGATTGGTGGCTCAGGCACGTGGGCATCTTCGTTGCTACACTGGGCGCCTGGTGGCCTCTCAGGAATGGTTCCGGGGGGAGACCCCGATGCGGCCCTCTCAGCCCACCTGGGCCCACGTGAGGAAGGCCGGGATGTCCCGCACAGGCACATTCCTCGTCAGTGCCTTCACACGCAGGTTGCGGTCATCCGTCAACAGCACCACCTCCCGCAGTAGCCGGATTGGCTCCTCTGTAGGCAGGAGAGAGGAGAAGGACTTCAATGAGGGCAGGAGGCAGAGGCACAGGCTGCCTCTCCTCTCTCTGGAGGTTGGGGTGGGGGTGGGGGTGGGGGTGGGGGGGGGATGTGGTCCCGTAGGGGTCAGGGACGGTCATTTCCTGGCCCTTCTGTAAGTCTTTCCCTCACGCAATCGGCTGAGGGTACCCCTCCCCTATCGGCTTAGAGAGGACCATGCTGGGCCAGCGCTGGCCTTGTGCTTCAGACCCCCGCCTCCAGCACAGGGCTGTGTTGCCTCCTGCCTAGAGATCTGCCTGAGCCACTGGCCTCCACAGACCCTTCTCCCAGGATGCTGAACTGAAGGCGTAGAAGGAGCCCCTTTCCTTCTACTCCTTCTGACTGTATGGCTGGTCCTGGACTCACAATTACTACTCTCTTTTTGCACATCCTCTCCCTCCAAGGCTAGAGGGCCAATGCTTTACATATTAAGAGGTAGAAAGCTCAAGATGGAATCCACAGTGTATCCAGGCTCCCAGATGTGAGAAGAGGGGTTAGTTTAGGGGAGCTCTAAGGAAAGGAGGGCCAGGGTCCCTGGCAGAGCCACGGCCAAGGTGGCCCTGAACTAGAGTCCAATGATTTCCTCCATTACATGAAAGTAATCCACGTAAATGGTGAGAACCTTGAACAGTAGAGAAGAGGACAAAGGAAAGGAAAAGTCACAGTCATCCATCCAGCTGTCTCCCTTCATGTGTCTCTGTCTTGCTACCGAGGGCTCGATCTGTGCGTGCTTTCAGATTTCTTTATGCACATGTGAGTACGTATACTTGTTACATAAGCTTTTTTCCTACATTATAATCATACTAGCCATATTTACTTTATTCAAATTTTACATATTTTAAAGCTCTTTCTGTATCAGCACAGGCAGCCTTTGTTCTTTTTAGATGACCTCTTAGCAAGATGTCTTCCACTACCTCTCTTCCCCTAATTTCCTAACCTCTTAATGTACTGGGGAGATTCAACCAGGGCCAAGTACCCACACAAGTGACATCCCCACCCCTGGGCAGGCCGCTTGGTGGCAGGCCCACCCCTCAGTCCCAGGCTGGGTATTTCCTGACGGAGGTCCGGCAGACAGTGAGGCACAGGAAATGTCCTGCGGGGCTCGCTGACTGCGGGGGGCTGGCGGGGCTGGGCAATCGCAAATGTCCAGGTCAGACCTGAACGGTTTCAGGCTTGCCAGCTCCAGGCAGGGAGGCTGAGAACTGGCCGTCAGCCTGGGAGGAGTTTGGGGGAAGAGGGAGGGAGAGGCTGAGGACGCTGGTGAGCAGAGGGGAGAGGTGGAAGGAGGAGGGGTGGGAGGTGAGGGGCTGCGGTGGGCAGATGGGGAGAGGATGGCCGCCTGAGCAGAGAGGAGGCCTGGAGCTGGAGCTCAACTGCCTGGGCCTGGGCCCTCTGGCGTGGTGGTGCTGGCCTGTGCTAATGTGGGGTTCCCAGCTGGCTGCTCAAGGCAGCCCCACCGCTCCTGCCCTGGGGCTCGGACCAAGAGAGTCCCAGACCTTAGGTCAGTTGACTAAGGCCCTGCGTTGCTGGCAGGGGTCTGCAGGGGTTTCTGTGGATACTTTCAGACATTTTTAACAATAAACATCCTCTGTTTTGACACTGGTAACTTCACTTTGTTAGAAACCAGAGACTGTCATCTTGTCAGGCCCCATCCGCCATAATCCACATGATTTTAAAATTCAACATCGTTTACACATAAACATTTAGTGACGGTTTCTCTGTGAATCTGACAAGTTAATCTGCTAAGAATTCACACTGACAAATGGGGTTTGATTACACTAGCCGTTGCTGATGTAATTCTGATAGGGGCGGTCCCCAGGATGGCAATGGGTTCCTGTAGGCTGTTTAGGGTGAAGTGTGTGTGGGGGGTGGAGAGACTAGTAGGGTGAAAGCCAAAATCTGTCTCTGCTGAGAAAGAAACAGCTCTGAGGCTGGGTGGGGCCGCAGCAGTATCTGAACTACACTTCCCAACAAGGCCTGCAGTCCTGCCTACCTCTCTCTCAGAAGGTGCCCCTCTAGGAAGCTGCCTGGGAGCAGAACACAAGCTCCCCCGTTTGGTTCAGCCAGGACTCCTTTTTATCACTTCACTGCTCCAGGTCTGGCTCTGAGGGCCAGAATGTACAAGCCACATGGCAGGACCCCTCTGAACAGCACCTGTGGGTTCATTACCAGCCCCTGGTGCAGAGACTCGGGTAGGAGCAGCAGGGGAGAAGACAGTGCCCCGACTAGTCTGGAAGCCAGGGTAGGAAACTGAGCAGGGAAGGGAGATGAGCAACAACGGCTAAAGGAAAAGGACAGGATGTAGTTACCTATACATAGACAGAGACCAAGTGGTAAGAATGACCAAGTCTGTAGACGACACGGAGCTAGGACATCCTAGGAGGAAACATCAGACCCCTGGAAGCCAGGAGCAGAAAACACCTGAGCCTTGCTGACTCCGAGGGGCCATGCAGGAAAGCATTCTGGGTTGAGAATGAGGTGCTCAAGCCCCTGGAAAAGCGTCCCAAGGTGGGTCTTTGGGCCAAAGACAGGACTCCAGTCACCAAAGAGGTCTTGAAAATTGGGCTGAGGGCTCAGTCCTCAAGCTGTCACCTGCCCCCAAAGTGTGATGGCATATGACACCGAGACAGGAAGAGAAGGCCCACTACTCACTAGGGAAGTACCTCCGTCACCGGCCTGACAGAGGGCAAACATTCAGGGATGAACTGAGAGTGTGAACACGGCCAAGAAAAGGGAGGTGGGCCCCAGGGACCACTGGGGACTGTCCTCTCAGAGCTGCAGAGGGCTGGGCTCAGGAGACCATGGCCAGAATAAGCTACACTGAATCATAAAGACATTCTTGCTTCAGAGAACTCACTGAGGACCCAAGAAAGGAAATGGATCCATGCCGAGTGGGAAAGCTCCCTGCCTAGAGCCTTGCTTCCTGGGCTAGGTCCACCCCTAGTTGGCCCAGGGTCCACCGGGGAGTAGGGGAAGCTGTGACAGGGAAGTTGGATTTCCAGAGTCTGGCCTCAGGCTTGCATCAAAACTGACCTCTGATTTATCAAACTTCCCAGGCCAGAGTTGGTGGTGGAGGAACCCTTTCCTAGGGCTGAGGATGGTAGGGCATGGGGGTGGATGATCCTGAGGCAGAGGCAAAGCTGTACCTTTGTTGGTGGGCATGAAGTCCTTAGCCTTGTCTTTGCAGTAGTGGAGGCAGCAGGAGAGGATCAGGTCATCGTTGTTACCCTGGAGGAAGAAAGTGTGAGAAGGGCCACTGGGCAGGAGGGGGCGCCATTCGGAGGCGGCACAGGTATACTTTTTGCCTCTGGGGTTCCTGGGGAGGATCACATCCCGGAGTCCCTCCCATACACGTCAGGCCCTGCTTGGTTGGGTCCAACTGTGCCAAGAGTGATCTAGGGGACACAGAACTGCCCCTCCTGGGCCTCAATGGTGGCTGCCCCCCCTCAGCTGCCTAGGCTGCCTGAGCTGCCTGACTTCCCGGGGACCCTGTTCTGAGGTAGACTGTGGGCTTTCTCTTTCTGCCACAGGTCTTACCAGTTGGCCAGTAATGTCCTCGCTGCGGAAGGCGATGGATTCCAGTTCATTGCCACGGCTGGTCAGGGCCCGCAGACAAGAGTCCCGACTCTCAAATCGCCGCTCGAGGAACTCGATGGACTTCCGGGCCTTTTCCTGCACCACACGGGCATAGCCCCCAGCCCGGTGGTCTGTCTCCTGCCCCTTGGCCAGGCCGTCCAGCTCATTGATCACTGATGAGACACAGTTCCACAAGTTTATCAGCTCCCTAGGCTCACTCCCAGCCAGCCCCTTCCCAGACCACAGAATCCATCTTGCCCAAAGGAGTCTTCCAATGATGCTTAGGAGAACTTGGGAGGCAAGAAGTGTCCCAGGCTTTACACAGAGTTCTATCTTTCTGCGCCTTCCCCCGGGCCCCGCCCTCCTCCAAGAAGGAACTTACACGGATTTTCTGGAGCTGCTGTATTCAGAAGAAGAAACCTGGCCCCTCCATCACATTTCTTAGTTATAGGATCAAATTGAAAGAGTTTCTCAAGAGAGGCAAGGGTAGCTGCTACAGGACAAGAGGCAGCCCCCTCATCAACCTGGACCCCCAACCACAGAAGTTCACAAGGGGCAGAGTTCTACACACTATCCCCTGGCACAGTGCAGGCAGGTCACCAAGTGGGAAGCAACAGTCACGGCCTTACTTGCAGGGGCCGTGGTATTCCCTCAAACCATGCCCTTGGCACAGACACTCCGCTGATACTGCACGTGTTTGTGTGTGTGTATGTGTGTGTGTGTGTGTATGTGTCTGCCTGCCTATGTGTCTGGGACACGGCTTCATTTTCTGGTGAAGATTCTTTCCAAAATTCCAGCCAAAAGCCTGAGGTCAAGTGGGAAATATGCACTCCTTGGGGGCTCCGGGAGAGTTTGGGGTCTGAGGCCTCTCCTCAGTGCAATGATTCATGGCTCGGGGAGTCGGCATGAGCATGCTGTTCCATGGTGAGCCTGGCACTCACTGTCTGGGTATTCAGAGACACTTTCTGGAAAGGGCCCATGTGGGAATGCACACACACACACACACACACACACACACACACACACACACAATGCCCACGCTTTCAGCAACTTGAGGCTGCTACACGTCCACACAATGTATGGTTGAGGCTGGGAAGTGGTGGTGGACGGGTGTATGGTACGGCAAACAGAACATCAAACACGAAAAACTGGTATTCCATCCCAAAATCTCCTTTCCTGCTTCCAAACTAAACAGGCTTCAAAGGGGAAGCTTGTTTGTGCTTCTGCACCAGGCGGGGCTTCTCGATGCTAGGGTCAGGCCTAAGGAGCAGGAGCAGGTTAAAGAGCACAAGAAACAAGCAGGGAAAGCTGTCTGCTTAACCCTTTGTGCTCTGGACACAGGGCGGGAATCCACTGAGGGAGCCTCACTGAACAGGAGTGCCCTTTACAGCTCCTGAGAGTCGAGGGCCCTGCCCAGCTGAAGAAGGTGCAAAGAGGCTGGCCCTCACTGCTGTAGTGGCGCTGTCATTTCCCAGCGACAGCGGGGGCCATCAATTTGTTCTCCATGTGTCCCTCTCCTATGGGTTTTCTCGTATATTTGCTCCCTCCCTACCATATCTGGCTTTCCCTACTGAACCACAAGCTCCTCAAGGCCAAGGTCTTGAAGCTCTGCCTTCCGTGAGATCCCTCAGGGACAAGGAGCCTGAGCACACCGTAGGGGCACAGATGGTGCTGGTGACCAAAACCCCTGCTAGCCTTGGATGGTGTTTGAGGCTCCTTCCAAGTCTTAGGGGGGCTCCTGAGATGTCAGCAACCTCTGTCAGTTTATACCATTTCCTGACCATTAGCAAAACAAATGACCACTTACTCACTTTCTTCCCCCTAAAACTCTCCTGGATAGGAAAGCATGAAGACATGTTATCCTGATAGCCGCCCCACCCCAGGACGCTGTGAGGAAAGAGGGAAAGCTGGAAAAACTTGATGGTCTTGCTGCTCTACTTTTGAAGAACAGAAAGCCTTCCCTTAGGTCTAAAGGCCTGGGTTTTAGAGGTTCTGGCCAGGCCACATGGGGAGGGGGAAGGAAGACAGGGAGGGTGGAGGCGGGACGAGGGCTGCTTCAGTGCCAACATTCTCAGGTGGTGCTAACGTGTTTCCCACAACCCCCCAGGGTTCTATAGCCTCTGCAGGGGCGGATGTTTCCTGCCCTTTGTTTCCACCCTCATCTGGCACTAAGACACTTGGGACTAGGAGGGGAGGCCCAATGGAACATCTTGGCATGGATGTCAGAGGTGGCTTGGCAGGCAGACTACCAGTCTGGCAGCTTTTCCAGAGGACAAGGATCCCGAACTGGCTCCCAGCAGCTGCTGAGAAGGGGACACTGAAAAGCCAGGCACCTTCCAGGCCCTCTCCCTCCACAGGATGGCCATCAGCTATATGAGCTCTATCAGGGATACCAGGCGCCCAGAGCCCACAGCCCATCCCTCAGGCTGACCCACCATAGAGCTCCAAGAACTAAGACAGTGCCTAGACAGTCCCTTGGAGACAGCCCAGCTGGGCTCTTCTGGCCTGAGGGTGGAAGCAAGCTAGCTGGGTCCTGAGATGCTGACCCTGCACCAGCACCAGTGACCAGACAGCGGTAAGGGCCCAAGTGGCAGGAATCCACAGGCATGAGCCAAGGGCTTGCTCTGGAGGGTTTCCATCAGCCTGGCCTTAGGGTGACACCGGCCAGAAGAATGCTACCTCGAACCAACAGAATGATCATGAAAAGCTACAAGACAATCAGACCAAAGGCATCTAACCACTTCAAAATCCTCCCAGCCTCCCTGCCAGACCACCCAGCAGCACTGCCGTTATCTGCCAGGGCTGAGTGTTTACCAATAACGGGAACCAGCTTTGCTGTTTTACTGCAAGCTTTATAAGGATAAAAACAAGGGCTGGGCTCATGCAGCCTCTGGTTGCTGGGACACAGGAGTCCATTTGCTCAAGCAGTTTAAGCCATGGATCAGCCATAATAATTTGAACTGCTCTGATTATTAAACAATTTTCCTTGCCCCACGCACACCCTACTTCCCTGCAAATCCTGTCATACGCACGCCGCGGGGCTCCCTCGCCTGTGTAGCCCCCCGGGCCGTGGGGCATGTGTGTAGAGGGGCCTGCTGCGCACGTGCAGGGTTGCTCAGGCCTGACTCACCGATGAGGGGCACCACCAGGATGTACTTCCTGCTCTCCAGCAGCCGTGCCAGACTGGCCAGGTGGTCAATGAAGCCGTTGGTGTCTGGTACAAGGAACAAGGGTCTGATCTCGAGCTCCATCTGCCTCATCTGACTCTGGTCCTCCAGGACAGCCTACAGGGACACAGAACGGTGAGTGAGCCAGAGTGAGTAGGCAAGTGGGTGGACGAGCCAGGGCCCTGACTACACAGTGTGTCAGCATCCTGCCTCCTGAAACTCTCCCCACTCCAGAGGGACGGCCAGTCCCTGTCAGGCCTGAGGGACGGGCCCAAGGACTGGGCAAAGTACTGCAATAACAATCAACACAGACTAGATGGCCTGAGGAACAGCGTGTGACTAAAACCCTGCCTCGGCCAGAGAAAGCCCCGATGGTATTAAAAGTTACAGGTTTCTGAAAGACAGACCCTGGGCTAAAAATCACCAAGGGGGAGTCAGCTTCCCTGGATAGGAAAGTGGTTTCACACACATTACCTAGGCAGCATATAGAGGGGTACTGCTCAGCGCGAACACTTTATATAGTGCATTTGTTATTTCAGTTTACTTCACTGGATGGCCAGGAAACAAAGGTTACGCTCAAAGGCAATATAAAAACAGTGATGCTGACAACGAATTATTAATGCCCACAGCAGCAGGAGTCCATACGGTGTGATGGATTTGGACCCAACTCACATGCTCACAGAGAGCAACACCCAGGCTGATGAGATCAGCCGCCCCCCGCCCAGCAGCAGCAGTGTTTCCTCAACATCAGTCCTGTGTTCTACCTGTGCTCCTTTGCCGCTGCTCTGCACAACCTGTATGATTATTTACTTGGTGTTTTTTCATGAAACTGACTTTAAGGCAACTATTTTTGGCTTAGCCTCTTCTTAAGCTTACTAGTGCAAGCTATACTTGCACAATAAAAAGCCAAAGCATCTCCTGTGCACCGCTAAAAAAAACAACTCACTCAGCACCAGTGGTCTGGGCACCACCCCTCGAAGACCGCATGGCCTAGAGGCTTGTCTGTCTGATGGACGTTCACATCTTTCAGGGACGCTCCACGCACATCCGTGAAAGCCCAACTTTCTCAAGTCTGACACAGCCCCGAGTGGCAGCGGCCCTCTGAGATAGGCCCTGGGTCTGTCACTACAGAACATGGTCACTATTGTGCTGCTTCCTCTTGTGGGGACCATGGCCAAGAAGCAAAATGATTTGCTGGCATCTGCCCGGACGGTGTGCTCCCTGGGTGCACAGCAGGAGGGCACCGACACAAATCTGGCAGGGACCAGGCCAGCAGGTCCCAGCCCTGTCCCGCCCTCTCCTGATCTTCTGCCACACGCCAAGCAGCAAGGACACAGACACAGGCTCAGAGCAGGGGGACTGGTGTGCGTGCCAACCGAGACGGGTCCCACAGTGCTGGCCCCGGCCGCTAACAGTCAGGGAGGAAGGCGCTCAGGTTTCACTGGCAACGACAGTAAAACTGAAAGGGCATGCCTCTGAATGCTGGGGGTGGCTTCTCTGTGACCTACTGGGGACCTCTTCCTATGAGTAAGTCGTTGCTGCCACTGCCACCACAGCTGGTGGAAGGCACAGGCCACAGGCCACAGGCAGGCATGAGAAACGCAGCTGAGAGGCCCAGTCTGACGAAGTCATCCTGCTGCTGTCGCCTCAGCAGGGGAAAGCACCCCCGCTGCCGGCCATCTTCTCGGGGGATTCGGGTGGCAGTCCCTCCCTGTGGGGTGACCAATTGCACGATGATACCCAGTCCACTAAACTCCCCTTGTGGCATTTTTAAAAAAATTTATTTTTTCTTCATATCGAATTAACATAGGCCACTATTTAGCGGCTCGGGTGTTCTGTAAGAACAGGCACTCTAATGGGGGCGCCTGGGTGGTTCAGTTGGTTGGGTATTCTACTTCGGCTCAGGTCATGATCTCGCAGTTTGTGAGTTTGAGGCCCACATCGGGCTCTGTGCTGACAGCTCAGACCCTGGGGCCTGCTTCGGATTCTGTGTCTCCCTCTCTGCCCCTTCCCTGCTTGTGCTCTCTCAAAACTGAATAAATGTTAAAAAAAAAAAAAAAATTAAAGAAAGAACAAGAACAGGGGCTCTACTCTTCCTCCTCATGGGGAGCGGCGGCATTCCAGCTGTTCATTTCCCCAGATCTTGCTGTTCTCTATCCAGCTTTTCCACTGCCAGGAACATTCTCCCTGGTATCACAAGCCCCCAAATCTCTGTGTTTCTGGGGGAGAAGGAACAGAACAGAGACCTGGCTGGGAAGAGGACAGGGGCTCAGGGACCTGAGCACTAGATCTCTGCCACCGCCCCACCGAGACTCTTCACATCTTAGTTTTCCTGCCTGCAGAAATGATAGGCCAGCTCTGCTCTGACTCTAAAGAAGAGGACCTGGCTGCCATTCCTCACCCTGAGTGAACAATAATGAGCTCCTGAGACCCTGAACCATCCCACCTTTAGAAAGCTGGCCTTTTTAAGCCGGGTGACCAAGGGAGGCCGAGGGCTAACAGCCTGCTTGTGTGTTCTGATGACAGGACGGAAGAAACACCTAGGAGCAGGGTACAGGGAAGCTCTAAGTGTCTGAGTTCTCAGACCTCTGGCTCAGGGCCAGAAAGGTGAACAAAGGCCATGCGGGCTCTCAGGGAGGTGGCAACCTTGTTGGTTCCCCAGGGGTGGGGTGGGGTCAAGCTGTATGAGGGTGGTTGGAGCTGTGCTGCCATCATCCGGTCCCAGGGACGCCCGCAGACAACTTCCCTTAACCTGGCTCTGCCTAGTGAGTCACCACACAACTGCTTCCTGTTCCCCACATGCCCTCACGGAGTCTCAGGAGGTTAAATGAAGCTGCTCCCCCTTCTCCTGGGGTACCTGTGGGCCTCTGGGGGGTGTCATACCTGGGTCATGAGACTGGCCCAGTACCTTTCAAAAGAATGGCAGATGGAAGAGGGACTGGGAGTCTGCAGGCCCTCTTCTGCGGGTGTCTGTGTTTCCGGCCCTCTCTGAGTGGTGCTGTGTGTGTGTGTGTGTGTGTGTGTGTGTGTGTGTGTGTGTGTTTAGCATTTGCCCTCCTAACTTTTCCAGATTTTACCCGTCAGATTCCTGGCAGCTGTGCACGGCGCCTGTGCCGGCCGTCACGTCCCATTCCGATCTCTGGGTCGCACGGTGAGAGAAGGACACAGGATGCGCAGGGAGTGAAAAAGTGATGTCGGTGGGGAGAGTGCCAAGTCCCCACTCACAGCCATGGGACGCTTGGGGAGACGGGGGAAGCAAGCTGCTGTGGAGTTCAGAGGCCGGTAGTGAGATTTATTTTTGTTTGTATGAGTAAAAAGCTGCAGAAGCCTCTGGTGGGGGTGAGGGGGGCTCAACTGGAATGCTGTGATTCAGACAGACTGGCCCTGGCCTGGAGTCAAGTGTGCTGACCCGGAAGGAGAGGTCCACAGGAACCCTTCTCGTTGCAGCTAAGGTTGGGCCACGATGGTCCTTGGATAATGAACTGGGAACCCAAGGAAAGCACGGACACTTTGAATCACACCAGTGGTAGTAGGAACCGAGTTGTCATCAAGTGTGGAAGGAAAAAAAGAACTCAATTCTGTTTCTGGAAGGTGCTAAGTAGCCAACTTTCTCTGAGGTATGAGAGCATCCTTGAGCAAGGCAATGGGGAACTGGGAAAGAGATAATCCACAGTAACATCTGATGAGGAAGCTAACAGGCTTGGGAGAAGGGCTCTTTATAGGTTAAGTTCCTTCTAGACTGTGGGGATGTTTTGGGGATGCTGACCCACTGAAAATTGGGGCACTGAGAATTACAAATAAAAGGTATTGCAATTAGCTCACACAGGAGCTGTGGAACTTGAAGAACCCAAGTCACGAAGCAGAGCCACACTGAGAGAAGGCCCTCTTAAGTCTTCCTTCCGCTTAGGACTCCACAGGGAGTGTGGCTGTTCCCGTCCCTCTACTGGGTGATGGAATCATTTATCCCTGGGCCTCTCTGGCCAGAGCAATGTCTTCACCAGAAACAAGAAGTTCTGTGCCACAGCAAATTTCGGTGCTCATTTTGTATGTGAAAGTATCTAGGAAAATGCCTGATACATGAATTAATAACCTCACAAGTGTCAGTTTCCCTTCCTCCTGACCAGCTCCATTTTTCACCTCTTAGATTATCCAGGAGGGTAACTATCTGGGGAAACCACTCGGGAGCAGAGCTGGAGATGGGGAGGGGAGAGAGACAGGGTTGTTAACTTCTGTGATAAGATGATAAGACTCATGGTACTCTTATTGTCTTTTTTTTTCTTTAATGACATAGAAAGCTTTTTTAAAAATAAAAAATGGAAAAATGGAAATGAAATAAAAAATAGGAATAGTTGGTGAGATAACCACTGACAGTGCAGGCAGGCAGTTCCTTCTCGAGCCACAGAAACCAAAGGGAGCAGATACTGCATTTGCTATCAAAAGAGAGCAGGCAGCACCAGGGGCTGGTAAACCCCTGGCATGATAAACATCGTCATGTAGGGTGGGTGCTCATGGGGAAGTCTCCGTTTAGGATCCCTTCTCTGGATGTTCAGTCAGTGCCACAGAACTTAACGTGTGCCTGCTTTCTTTTCAAAAGTTACAATCAGAAAAAACAAAAACCAAACAAAAACCAAACAAAAAAACCAAAACAAAAACCAAAAACCAAAAACCACCCAAAAAAGTTATGATCAGGATGAGTTGCTTGCTGCTTCTTATAGTTTTATGAGGACTGATTTTATTTTCAAACTAGACTGTAAAGAGCTCAAAGAGAATGGTCTTCTTTTCCTATAGTTTCTTCAACAATACCTCGCTCCACGAGCTCAATCACAGAATCTCAGAGCTGGAGGGCATCTTATGGCTAATCCGACTTGAATTTTATCCGATAATTCCCGTTCTGAGAATGCCCAGGAGGTGTGCCTTTTCCTGACGGAGAGGGAGTGGCAGGGTGAGCATGACACCTCTGGGCTTGTTCCAAGCAGTACTAGCCTAAGGGTGCTGCTCCAGCCAACAGCCCATGGGTTCATTCTGTAGGAGGTCGGGACCTTGTGGACGCTGCAGGAGCCAGGGAGGTGAGAGTGGCTGCAGCAAACTGGAGACCCAGCGCCACGGCTTGTGGAGAAGCTGGAGCGGGCTCTGGAATGGCTTGAGTAGGGCGGGCGGCTGCCCGGCTCTGCAGGCTGATGTGCTTTCCTGCCTTGGCGTGAACGTGCCCCTGGCCTGGTAGTGCAGTGGCTCCCACCCTGCCTCCGACAGCTAGGAGCCAGGGCTGAGTGTCTGCCTTCCGCTAGCTTCCATACAGGTGTGGGGGGCTCTGTGTGTGCCCCATTGTTCCACAGCACCACCCTCCCCCAGCTGGGTGGCAGTGTGAATGGGCCGCAGCTATATTTAGAGTGAAACTCCTGGGGCCACCACAAAGGAGTGACTGCATCTTCAGGAGGGTGGGTGGGCGGGAAGGGGACAGGGGAGCCAAGCTATTTTCAGAACACATGTCATTGCTGGCTACAGAGCAAGACTGTGGCCATAATGCCGAGGGAAACAATAGCTGTGGCCAGAGGAAGAGCCTGTTATGTTTCAGGTGGGATGTTTGCAACTGCTCAGGAAACCCGACCCCGCCCGACAGCAGCACAAATCACAGCAAAGCCTCGTGGAAGCAGAGAGGAGGGGGGGGGGGGATTCACAGGGCCAGGATGAGGTGCCAAGAGGCCACGCCTCATGCCTAGAGGCGGATTTTCAGTGACTGCTTAGCCCTAGGGGCCTGATTAGGACTGAAACACCTCAGACCAACTGCCCAGACAAACCGTGTACCTGGCACTCTGGTCTCCAGACACCTCCCAAGAATGGCAACGGGAATGAAAAGGACTCGGTCAGAAAGCATCCAGGTGGGCAGAACCGACCTAATGTGAAGAGGTGTCTCAGGCAACAGGCAAAGCCTGGGGTGAGCCAGAGAGCGTGGCCTCAAAGTCCCAGGTGGGCGGTCTTGGCCCCTCAGTATTCAGGGACTTGCCTGGGTGCCGTGGCTCCAGCTGCACAGGCCCGGAGAGCTGCCCACACCCCTTTTCTGACCTCCAGCCGGCCCCACTCACCAGCCTCTGTGCAAGGCCGGAAGCGGGGAGGGACAGGCTGCGGAGGGAGGCTAGGCCTCACCTCCCCCATCCCACAGATGAGCTTGGGCCCAGGGGTCTAGGTGGGAGAAGGGAAGTGGGGGTGTGGCTACAGCCCCAGATCTCAGTTGGACTTTATAGCCATCATGGGGGCCAGGAGGATTTTTTCAACTCCATCTTCATATCCCCTTCCCCAAACATGTGTGGTTCCTGTTTTGCTGCATCTGTAAAAGGCGCCGGGAGCTGGGGACTTGCCTTACACCTCTCGGTTAACACCCCTGGAGACTGATGGAGTTCAGAGCAGTGTAATTTACAGCCCATCTCTCCAATCTTAATTCACCCGATGCTCCTCTCTTCCTTATTGTATTAGTGTGACCCAGGTACCTGCCAACAATAATGGCCTCTCCAGCTAGGAGCCTCTCCCCCACTCCCAGGACAATTTATACCTTTTCCTTGGGATTTTCCCCCCTTAAATTAAACAAAAAGAGGAAAAATAAGAAAAGGTTAACATGGGTTTGGAGTGCTGCAGCCCCGTGGTTCTGGGCAGGGAGCCAATGGCCCGAGGGCACACACATGTGTGTGCTCTCCCAGAAGGGCCTTCACCGGCCCTGTTTTACAGCCACCTCGGCACAGACTCCAGGGTTCACGCATATGGCCAGACAGATGTGTCTGGCTTACGTTCAAGGCTGGAAAATGAAGAATTATGGAAGTGAAGGGCCCCGGGCATTAAAAGGGGGGGGAAGGAAGGGGGGAATTTTTCCTCTGCTGAGAAATCCTCCTGTGGCTGTGAGGCTGGAGGAAGAAGGCTGACAGGAGGCAGGGCCGCCAGCAGTGGCGCATGTGGGGCCTGTTCTTAAAGGGGCCACAGCAACCCAAACCCCAGCTGGCCCATAGCAGGCCTGTGGTGCCCAGGCCCGAGCTCTGAAGGAGGTGATGGGGGAACAAAGCTCCCGAGCAGGGGCAGCCCCAGGCACCAGACATCAAGCAAGATTCATACAAGACCTCCGGTTTGCAATGTACTGCCTGTTGCTGGAGAGGCCAAGCTGAGCAAGGCGCTCTTGACGAGGCCATGTCCCCATGGCATGTGCTCCCACAGCATCCTGTACTTCCCTTTGGCCACAGTGCACGCTGACGCCTCAAATCACTGGCTCCTCCATTCACTGTACACCCTGCACCTTCTGGGGCGGGACTTCTTTGGTTCGGTCCTGTGTCCCCCGACCCCTAGCCTAGCAGATGCTCCACTACCACTTATTACACACTGAGATGGAGACATGGTACTTGCTTCTAAGGAGTTCACAGTACAACAGTGGGGGTGGGGTGGGGTGGGTGGGGAACAAGTCCAGAAATAACTGTAATACGAGACATGATACAAGTGTCAGAAATGAAGCATAAATCAGTGCCACAGGAACACTGAGCAGAGAGGGATGAATTCCTCCTGAGGGGTATCAGGGAAGGCTTCACTGGGGAGATGAAGTTTCATCTGAGGACTGAAGGAAGACTAGAGTTTCAACAGGTAATAGTAAATGTGGAGCAGGAAAAGGGTATTCTGGTCTGAGGGAACAGCATGGACTGAGACCCGAGCGTGGGACAGGGTAGAGCACGTCAGGGCACAGTGAGAGGAGAGGACGGTTAGTGTTGTGGTCCGGGCAGAAGGGCACTAGTGTCTGGACAGGCACTTTACACGCACTGTCATTCTGAGGTAGGTGCTGTTACCGCTTTCGTTTCATAGATGAGGAAACAGTTTTAGAGAAGTTAAATAATTTGCCCAATGCCACACAGCTCGTAAGGCTCACGGGCGAGAGGAGAAGAGGCTGAGAAAACACTGGGAACAGACAAGAAGACCTTAAATGCCATAGGAAGGAATTAGATTTTACTAGTGAAGCAGAGGCACAGATGATTTCTGAGCAGGGGAGCAGTTCTTTTGGGAAGAGAAGGATGACCACACGTGAGGTGCCCTGGAGGCAGCGAAGATCCTGGTGTGCGGACGGCACGTTCGCAGACTACCGAGTAAACAGCACCCCCTGGAGTTGTGCAATGCGTGGGCTCTGACTGCTCTAATCCAAGTCAGTACATGGCCTAGAGCAGCAGCTGTGGCAATGGGAACAGACAGGAGAGAAGGGAATAAATGAGCAGAAGGGGTTAAAAGCCAGTGAGGAATTTAAGAGGATTGTCTAGTTGCTACTGTCTATTAAGTCACCGAACAAATATCTGCTGAGCGCCAACTCTGCACACTGAGACTAAGAAGTGACAGGAAGGAGGAGGCCAAGAAGAGAATGGTGGTGAGGAAGCCTAGGAGGGAGGTGTGGCCAACAGAGGGCTTGCTTGTGCTCGACTGCGGCTGCAGGAAGGGGGCTTCAGGGCCTAAAGCTACAGGGACGTCAAGTATGACGGGGATCGAGACTCGATGAAGACAGGTACTTGGTGACTTCTGACACCACGGTTTCCATAACTGCTGGGTTGAGGGTCAGGACATGGAGGCGGCAAGTACAGACAGAACCTTTGGGAAGACTGACGGTGAGGAAGAAAATAACCACAGGACAGGAAGAAATACAGCCTGAGGATGAAGCTGCCTTGCAGGCCACAACAGAGGGTCACACACAGACCCCAGAAGGGCTCAGGAGGCAGCCACGCCGTGACAGTGACCTGGTAGGAGGTACCACACACTTGATTCCAAGCAGCCAAGGGACACGAATACGTCAAGAGCAACGGATCCCAAACGGTATTCATTCCCCTTCCCGGGGCAGAGTTCTGGTCGGTGTTTAGACAAGTATCAGGCCACAGTGACCACTTACGGTGCACACACCGTGTGCCATTCATTGTGTTATGCGCTTTACACGCACTGGTTCCTGTAGGCCTCACGGCAATTCTAGGAGGCAGGCGCTACTACCACTTACATCTTACAGATGGGGAAACGGGCTCTGAGAAGTTAATGTCCCCGAAGTCACAAAACCAGTAAGTGGTGGAGCCCAGAATGTGATCAGGTCTGCCTGACCACAGAACATTAAGCCCTGTGCCAAAGGCAAGGGGCGGCTGAAGCGAGGACTGGAAACAAGACATTCCTAAAGAGGCCCGATGCTTCCCCATGCTTACGGGCTTTACAGTCTTTAAAGGGAGGAACACGACTGGCTCTTCTCTGTCTGCCCTGAGCCCCAGATAAGAGGAAGTGAGTTTATACAGTGTAAAAGGACAGACTTGGGAGAGCCATAGGGAAAAACTTGCTGCAAGTGCAGGTATGGGTCCACAGCAGAGCTGATGGTGGAGGAACCGTGTGTGGAGATGAAGTAGTTTCTCTCCAGGAGGGTTTAGTGTGTCCTGTCCAGAGGGGCTCAGCCATTACACTGGGAATCCAGATAAGCAGACTGTGGCTATGACATTCTCTTCCCTGAGAAGTGGTGTTCTCAACAGAGCACTTATGACCTCTCCAGGAGTGCCTGGATAAGGTTTAAGGGGACTCTGAAACCCTGAAATTGTGTGGAAGACTGTGTATGTGTAGGTGTGTATTCACAGATCATCACTGGAGAAGAAGCTTTCAGCAGATTCTCTGAGAAGAACCTGCTTCTGCCTTGGAGTCCACGAGAAGGGAGACTCCAGGCACCAAAAATGTTACCAGAATTTGGTGATGGAGAAAGAAAATGGGTGGGACCAGTAAGGACACTGCAAGACCGTCTCTTCCTGAGAGGGTCCTTCTTATCTCTACTTGTGACTCACACTCCCCCCCACCCCCCCACCCTATGCCCTACACAGCCACCACCCTGATGGGAACCACCCTCCCCAGGCAGGCCCCACCTGGATCTTTTCTTGGCGACGCTGCTGCTCGGCTATCTTCCTGGCCAAAGCCAGCTTCTTGGCCCGAAGTTCCCTGATGTCATCCTCACCCCCGCTGCCTTCGGCCTCTGAATCTTCCTCAAAGTCTTCAATCACCACGTCCTCCTCCTTTGGGCGGTGGAGCAGACCAGGGGAGAGAGGAGACTGTGAGCCCATGGCCCTTCCCAGCCCCACCCTTCTGTCCTCCTAGCACTCCCAACTCCATGGAAAGAATGGCCTTTCCTTACAAAGGACCCCAAGGTGTGTGCTTCCTTCAACTCAGGCAGAGAGGGAGTCGACAGAAGCTGCCACCTTGCCCTACAGCAACTGCTCCCTTTTGCACTCCAGGCTCTTTCCTCTTGGAGAGTCATATGTCCACAGGAGAAGTGACTCACACACACATATACTTCCATGCTTATACACACAGCTCTCCATTCTCCTTTGCACACACTCACCAAGTCTTGCTTAGAACATATTTTCCTTTTGAAATCACCAAAGGGGAAAATAACAGAGAAAGCTGAACCACTCAATTTAGACCTAATTCCTGCTAATGATCTGATAGGAATCAATTCTGGCCAAGAGCTGTGAGTTAGGCGTGGAAGCTCCCCTGCCCCCGAGATAGCTTCAGGGAGCAGATGCTGTAGCTCAGCAGACCTTGCCCTGGTTTCTTTTTAAGACCACAGCCTGGCGGTGTGGGGGCTGCTGAGCCCCATTACAGGAATTCACATGACATGACCTTGCTCGGCTGCCCTCTCGGGTCTGGGCAGGCTAGGAGATGGCTGGCTAGCTTCAGGAGCCTCCTGCCAGGCTGGTGGAGCCTTCCCCAGGGATGGCCCCTCCCCGCCTGCAGCCTCAGCTCTCAGAAGCCCCCACTCCCCGGGTGGTCCCAGGCTCCATTCCTCACTCTCTCACTTCTGACCTTGGTCAGCAGAGAACATGCAGCTGCCCAAGACAGTGTCCTCTGAGGGACAGCATTAGCATGGGTAACAGGGAGTGATTTAGTAGGAGAAGATTCCTGTGTTTCTAACTAGATGATGATAATAATGACAATGATTATGACAATAACAGCTACCATTTACTGAATGCTTATTGTTGGTCAGATAACTAGGCTAAGTGTTTTTCACGTATCAACTCATTTAATACTCACGATGGTCTGTGAAATAGGTGTCACTATCATCCCTTCTTTATAAATGAGTACACTGAGGTTTAGAGAGTTAAACAGTTTGCTCAAGGTCAAAGGTAGTTAAGTGGCAGATCAGGGATTCAAATTCCAGTGGGACAGACTCCAAAGTATGTGCTCTTACCAACAAGGCTGGGGTCTTGAATCTAGACAGTAAGGCCAGACCAGCCCTGAATGGCTCAGGCTTCCACTAAGCCCACCCGGGACCTGTTCATTAGAGTCTTGCTCTCTCCTCTAACTGTCCATCTCAAGATGATATTCTGAAAGATTCTTTGGGCTGAAAGTGGTTGGTATAGTGTGTGGGTGCATAGGTGATGCTTTTGTCTTGGGAGCAAAATCTAGGGGCAGGAAGACAGGTGTTTTGGTAGCATCTCTCAGGAATGGGACTCTCTTCTGCTCATGAAGAATGATGCCTGAGGAAACAAAGAATCACCGTCTCCTTCTTCCTCCCCCAACCAGCTTCAGTGATCCAATCTTTCAGTTTAGGGAGAGACGGGGGTCTCAGGATGGGGTTAGAACTGTCACTATCCAAGAAGTCTCAGGGGTCTGGGACGCTGTCCACAGTCACCATGCATCTGACGACCCACAGACTATTCATTTCTGGGAGGCCCAGGCCATGAGGAGGAAGACTCGGTCTACACATTTGCTTCCTTGTTCGTGAGGTTAACCTGGACCAGAGTCAGTGGGACAGGATGGCTAACTAACCTGTTGGGGGAACACTGCCTCTGCCTGCTCTGATCGGAGATCTACAGGGTTATCACGGGGCTTGGAGTAAGCTTGACTGAGGTCAAAAGGGGGTCAGTGAGGCTTGTCTGAGGTTCACTCAGCTCTCACAGCAAACGAGGAAGTGTGGGGTTATGAAATTACAAAGACCAGGGTAAGCAGGGTTTCCCAGGGGCCACTAACATAAAGGAACCCAGGAGGCTCGTGGGAAAAGGAAGAAGTGGGCAGCATGGTGTGGGTCACAACCTTTGTTTGGTCAATAAGCCTTAGAAGGAGAGAGAGAGTGGCACAGCCAAACTCTGGGCCTGGAGAGCTGGTCTGATCCTCCTAAGAGTGGAGGAGGCCCCCCTTGGCATTTACATTGTGCCCTTCTCTCCAGGCCTCACTTGAGGTGAGATTTGGTACCGGATTTGGTACTGTGGGCTCCACCGGCCAGAGGACATCTCTCACAGCAGTCCTGGATGCTGGCCTTGCTTACTTTCCACTGTCTGCCTCAGCCTTGAAGTGTGGGTGAGACAGCTGGCTGAGGCGCTGCCCCACCCATGCTTCCCTGCACAGCACCCAGGGCTTGGGTGGCATGCTCCGTCCCACCTCAAGCCTGGACACCCCGATGGCTTTAGCAACCCACCGCCTCCTCCCATACTGACAGCTCATTCTTTCCCGTTATTCCCTGCCCAGGTTTCATCTGGAGTCTGGAATCATGGGCTCAGCTTTATCCCTGGAACCACCTCTGTCCTGGAAGCTGAGCCCTGTGTCATCAGGGGTGGGGTGGGGTTCTCCAGCTATTCTAATGAAGCCAGTCCAAGACTCTGCTGCTCTGAAGACTCTGAACCAAAGGTGGCCACTCTATCACTGCTTCAGATCACAAACGACAGCTTCCAGCTGACATCTGGCTTCCCTGGCCTGTTGCTGATTTCATCCCTGCACCCCACCCTGCTCCACCAGGCGCTTGAGACTGCTGTGGGCCAAATGACTGTGTTGGCCTACGGGTGACCTGGCCTCTGGCTACAATCACTTCCGTCCCTTCTTGAAGTCCCACGTTCCTTCCCACCTAAGTCTCCTCTGTCTTTAACGCTGCAGAGGAAAAAAGGAGAGTCAACCTTCAGGCATAAGTGAGCTGTGTGTGTGTGTACACACCCAGACAGAGCTACCCACACCCAGACAGACAGCAGGGCAGCTGGCAGTGATAGGAAACGCATGCATGTGCCGGCATCACCACACACTCACATTTACTCAGAACCCACAGCCAGCAGGGCAGCCGGCGGCAGAGTTCTGTTTCAACTAACACACAAACCCAGCACACACAGACCTGTGACAACAATCCCCCTCAAGAAGACACATACGTGGACAGGAGGGCAACCGGTGGTGGGGCTTAGCAGGGGTGTGTACACGGTCTCGTGCGCACGCGCATACACACACACATATACACATGGTCTGGAGTGAAGCAAGGGCTACAGGAACAACCAAGGGCAAACAAACAAGAGGAGAATTCCTTAATCACATCAGGATGTGCAGGAGGGAGGGAGGGAGCGAGTGAGCGAGGGAGGGAGAGTAGGCCGGGGGAGGGGGTGATTTTCCACACGGGGCCAGCAATGTCAGCTCTTCCTGTACGTGTGCTGGAGGCTGGAGTTCAGGCCTGTGCTGCGCTGAGCTCCACACATCTATAAACTTGATCCTCAGCCTGAACCCTAACACCCCCCACCCCCAACTCCCTTTCCTAAGCCTCCCGAGCTGCACATTATTAAACTCTTTCTTTCCCTCCCTTCTCCTCCAATGCAACATTAAAAAGAAGCATCTGGAACTCGTAGCAGAGTGAGATGGAGACACTGGGGTGGGACTGGCAGGAAGGGGCACCAGCAGAGTGCACTCTTGAGAAGTTGGCTGGTCACGTCCACATCCATACTGCTGTGAGCAGTTATAAATAACCAGGGTAAGAGCAGCAGCCATGGGCAGAGCAGGGTTGGGGGCGGGGAGGGGAGCCTTCCCTCTGCCACAGCGGGCTCTCCCCGCATAGTACCTCATCTTCCAGTTGTTTTCCCTCTTGGCTTCCCATTTCCTTTCCCATGGTGTCTGGGACGGGTGCCACTGACACATATTTTCCACCCTTGAATGCCAGCAGAGGCTCTTCTTGTCCACAAAGGGCTTCCAGAAAATACTTCAGCACTGTGACCCTTTTGCAGTCGGCTGCAATAACCTACAGGGCGAGAGGGAGAGAAGCAAAACAGCATTTTCTGAAAGGGAAGATGAAGATGACAGGCACTGTTTGCTGGCAGAGGGGCACGTGACAAGTGTGTCAAAGTTACCCGACAAGGCTGTGGGGTGAACGAGCGGGAGTTTGAGCATGTGTGAGACTGTGAAGGAGGGCCAGGGCAAGGGGGTTGAGGTCAAGGTCCTCTGGAGGAAGAGAGCACCACTACCTCTCTTAGGTCATCTCTGGGGGAGCAGACAACCCCACGATCAAGGCCCTCTGGGCTTTGCCTTTCTTCTACTGAGGTCCTGATATAAAAAAAGAATACGCTAGATTCTTCTAAGTTTAGCATTTAATTGATAGAAGGAAGGAGGGAGCACAGAACACTGGCTTTCACAGAATACAGCTTCCTGGTACCCTCACGGCCACTCCATTCTCCTCCCGGCTCCCCTCTCTCTCGGTTCCCAAGAGGAGCCCTTCTAGCCTGAGTGCAAAATGAATGATGAGGGCTTTCTTGGCTGTTTCATTTCAGCTAGATCACTTCAGGCTTCCCCTGACAGGTTCCTGCTCCACCTAAGAGCTTCTCGTGCTCAAGAGACTGGGGCCAGGCAGGAAATTGTTGTCAGGAGAAGGGAGACAGGCAAAGCAGGTAGGGGGTGTTTCACCAAAGCTCTGCTCCTCCAGGGGTCCACGCCATCCTGCTCCCATGTGGCCACATCAGCACATAAGCCAGTGCTGTCAGAGAAACTGGGGCTGATTTAGCTGAAATGAAATTCAATATCTTGAGCAATCGTCAAATTTGTAAGTGTCTCAGAGGAAGTTTCCGTAGTCACTCTGTCTGGGGTCCTTCTCCTGTGAGACCACACAGGTGTGTCCTCACCTGTACACCCGTCTGCATTGCTGGCACCCTCGTATGCCCTGCTCTTCATCTCTGGCCTCTGGGGTCCTTTCCTCCTTACTGGAAGGGCATGTACCAAGGAAGTGCTTGATCTGGAGCCTGGAAACTGGTGAAGGCCATCACTGCCTCATCAGCACTAACCTTAGCCCCTGGAGAGTGCCCTCCACCATGCTTTCCCATTCCAGACCACGAAAGGGACCTCTACGTCTGTATCACATAGTAAAGTACAAACTTGGAGACTGGCTTTGCTTGTTTGCTCCTTGTTTTACAGGTGCATATGCCCCTCACCTGGACAATAACCCCACTGGTAGCAAAGGGATACATCTTGCACTTTTTGTGCTTCTCTACCAGGGGGTGCTAAGGGCAAGTGGGGCACACAGGAGGCTCGCAGTAAGGACCGACAGGCACAGGGGAACATGAGGCAGGTGTGCTCCAAGTCTTCTAGGACACTGTGGAGCTGAGCGCTACTGTGCCAGCTGGCTGGCCAGGGCAAGTGCAGCACGCACCAGTCAGCTGTGACTCCAACTCTGTGACTCTATCCTTTGCTGCCTCTCCCAGCCAAACCTGCTATTCTCCCTGCCTATGAGTGCCCCCTGCTCACCCTCACCAATGGCCCTGGTAGCATTATAGGCCTGAATCTCAGGCTAAGTCTCGACCACCTCCACCTGAGAAGCTGACTTAACAGGTGCTCAGCTACCCAGAGAAAGCTTAGGAAAGGACAGCCATCTTGAACTTGGGGTGCCAGGTCCTGGACTTGGGCCAGGGCAGGTAGCCATAGGTTCTACTGCGTGTGTTTGTTCAAACATGTCATGAGAAAGGCTAGGAATACAGAAGCAGGGGCTAAAAAGCATTAAAGAACAGAGCTGCAGTGAGTAATGGCCTGGCAGGCAGCACGCACAGTGGCCTCCCTGCATCCCCAGCCTCTCACTTGCAGAGGAAACTTCTGCATTTCCACAAGACTGCCAGTTTCCTCTCTGTGGTCTAATTTTAACCACCTTGTCGTTACAGTGTGTGTCAGCCACCTGACCCCACTATGACCTCTGACCTTATGCCCCAGCTACTGCTTGCACTATGGAGAATTATGTAATGGGTCCAGGACTTTCCTTTTCAGTGTGAGGCTGCTACCAGTGAATGGAGAGGAGGTGGGGGTTAAGGGGCGAGAGGAAGACAGAGGAAAAGCTTGCCATGGTCCTTGGCATCACCTGGATAGTAAGAAGTATGCCAGGACTCTTGCTGAATATGCAGCAGAAATGTGCCCAGAAGAGCAGAGCATGTCCATGGCTGTGTGTGCCCGCTGATAGGCAGTGAGAAGAGTTCCTGCTGTTTACAGCATGGGCTTGGTGGCATGCTCAAAGGCTCAGGAAGAAAGTGTGATTAGTGGCCAAGAGGGAGAAAGGGCACATTATGGACGTGGGACTCCTGAGATGGGGATTTCCAGGGCACAGCAGGGGGGCCCCAAGGATGCAGACATCCTGAGTCTGCCTGCAGCACATCCTTAGGGGATCTGTGGGGATTGTCATTCACACGGACACAAAAGCAAAAAGGCGTGTCGTGTCCCCCCCCCACCCCCTTTTTTGATTGTCCCTCTAATGTTTAGAAGGAACAAGGTTTCTTTGGGGATTTTGTCTGCTATGGCCAGTTAGTTCCTTCCCTAGGGCGAGGGCACTGCTGGCTGATTCTCAAGGGTTTCGATCCACTGGGATCTCTGAGACGCCACTAAAAGATCTAAAGAGAATTCTAGGTGTCTGCAGAGAGACAAGCTACCCAGCCTTTTGGAATTGCAAACTCCCTCCTTTGCAATCCAACTAGCAGGGAGGACAGCCAAGGTTGTGCTGTCTCCTTAGGTTTCCAAAGTGAGTGAGAAATGGGCTTCTAGCTATATAGTAGATGGGGGAACTGAGAGAGAAAGTCTAGGGCTTGCCCAGGGGCATAGAGAAACTTCTGTCTCCAGCCTTCTGGCCTATCTGGTAAAGCATTCCACTTTAAGGCCAGAGGAATGAGCCCAGCAGAATGAGGACCACAGTTCTCTTGGTCCTGTAGTTTACAAGAGGCTTATGGGAATATTCTCCCAGACAAAGACTCCAGCACTTGAGTTGGGGAAAAAGTTTAAATGTGGTTAATAAGGGACACCGTGATGGAAGAAGCCCTTCGAACCACCCATAAAGAGCCAACTCCAAGATGCTCTTTGGCTGGCCAAGAAGGACTTCCTGGTAGGACAGGGGTTAAAGCTGGGCTCCCTGCTTGGAGAGGAAGGAGTCCAGCTGAAGTCTATGACATAATCCTCACAACAGCTCTGTTCATGAGTACATTTTTCCGTTCTATATCAATGAAAAACACAGAATGTAAGCGGCCTGTACATTGCAGCTCTGGGCAAACTCTAGATTCTCTAGAGGAGACAGAGCTGGGCAGGGGAGGCCTCCGTCATGGGCTGTTAACAGGCTAGAGGTAAGTAAAAGGGCTGCTGGCCAGGGACTACCCCAGGGAACCTGGGACCCAGCACCTTCTCAGTAGCAGTTCTGGCCCTTCTGGAGGGAGACTCACTGTGTAGGAGATTACCAGGAACTCCAACACTGATGGACAAAGTGTCTCACACAAATCACTCTCGTCAGCTTTGAAAAGAAAACTGGGGTTTTAGGTCAGGGAAGAGCTAAAAGAAAGGCACCCAGAGAAAGCCCCTTTCCGTTCCCCTGAAAACCATCTGAGGCAGCGTGCCCCACCAGTGGGAACTGAAACCTCTAGCTTCAGGGCTCCGGTTATCACTGGATCAGGTCCACACGCAAAGAACCAAGCAGAAAGGAGGACTGAAAGCAAGATGTGGCAAGGCCACACAGGAGTCTGTCCTGTCACAGACTCAGTTCCTTAGAGGTATAATGAGAGCATGCATGGGGTAAGTGGAGCTTGGAGCCATGTGGAAAGTTAGGTCTTGTGGAAAGCAGGAAGAAACCTCTAGGTCAAGAGAGAAGAGGGAAGGCAGACCGAGCTACTGGTCTGGGGTACCGTAGGTGGGGTTGATAAGCAAGGAATGGAGTGTTCTACAGCCACTTGGCAGGAGACAAGCCCGGCCTGGGCAGAGATGCCCTGGAAGGAACAGAAAAAGAGATCTGTCTTATGGACTGTGGGGGAGGGCGACAGACAGAGAAAAGGAACTGAGCACCAGGTACCACAGACCGATTGATGTCCTCTGAGTTGCAAGACTCAACACCTCAGAGCTGCCACAGAGAAGGGAGAACACTCCTCCCTTCCCTGCGCCCGTGTAGCCAAGCGAGCTCTGAGAACCAGGCCTCTGGATTCACGTTCTAGGGAATGAGGCACTCACTCCATCTTTATTGGGGTCCCTGTTATCTCCAAACGGCCCTCTTGGAAGGCACAAGCACAACAGGGGCTGGTTTGATTTTGTAGTTTCTTTTTTCTGAACTCTTGGTTTGGGGGAACCAGAATTTAAACCTGTACTATCAGCCAGTTCTCTATTTTTTTCTGGTCTTAAAAAGTCCTGCTTGCTACTGCTCCTCTGGTTAAAGAGAAAAAATCACATGGGTTTTCCTCTACAAACTGAAGTTTACAGGTTGTTTTTCTTGTTTCTCTAAATGGAGCCAATTATTCTCACATTTGTTGAAACCTTCAATCAAATTTTATAGCTTGTTAATTTTACAGAATGTCCTTAGAGCAAATAAGATGCAGACAGAAAGTGAAGTCTTGCGGAGATTATTAAGAAAGCTTAAAATAGCCTGCAAATCCACCACCAAGGCTGGTGAATATAGGCTGTTTGGCTGGCTTCTGAGGTCAATTAGCAATGGGTTAATTATCATCTTTAATAAGCCAAGCCTACAGATTGGCTACAAGAAGCTAAAGTCAGACTAAAGCGTTTTCACAAACTGGGAACCTCTGGTTATTCACGACTCACCCTCACAGGAGACTACAGGGTGGGAAGGACAATTCTGTAGTGGCCAAGGGTGGGTCAGCCTACAAAGAGGCCTGCCAATGAAAGTTCAGACACAGGGAATCCTCTGGAGCTGGGAGGACAGAGGAAGTGGTTCATTCACATTCCTAGAGGGAGGGGTTTCCAGGCAGGGAGCGGACTCCAGAGGCAGGAGGGAGCTGGCCATAAGGATGCACATTCACTCTGAAGACACAGGGAGTAGCTTACGATGGGGAGACAGACATTCGCAGCCTACCTGAATCAGAGTGAATTGGTACTGGACTATGAGAGATGGTGGCGGGTCAGAGGGGAAAGAAAGGAAGAACCTGTGCAGGTGCTGAATGACAAAGGGGGCAGAGGGAGAAGAGGCACGGGTCCCTGTGCTAGACACATAACCTGAAAAGCCCTGGGCACACTGTCAAGGGAGTCACTCAGCACTTCACCATTTCCCTATCCCTGCTGCAGCGGGGCCCCATTTCTATGCAACGCAGCTAAATGCAGGCCTCTCCTGCAGTCACTTTCGATCCCAATGTCCAGACCCAGTACTCCTTAGTCCTATATAGTTAGTCTGTGTTAGTTGAGAGGTCAATGAATCACAAAATGAGATGTTAACATCGTCGACCAGCCCACAGCAGTCACCCCATTCCACATGTCTGGTCCCAACAGCTGTGTTTTTTTCACAGTGGAGGCAATGGGGGGCGCTACCCATCAACTGGCAACACGCAGATGCCTGTTCAGGGTGGTATGGCCGCCACTCGCCACACCCACCTCTACTGTGTGTGTGTGTGTGCACGTGCGTGCACTTGCACCCCTGCACTGCCCTGAAGTCTCCCAGAGAGGGATGGGTGGGAACTGGAAAATGGTTAGGTAGAAGACTTCAGGGACAGGGAAGAGGCTACCCTAATAGTCTTACTGTATATTCCAAAAGGTGCAGATACCTGGCTACTGGGAGGCAGATTATGTTCACCCTGGAGGGAGAGTCGAGGGAACAGAATTGTGGAGCATACCCTGGCACTGAGAAGGTAAGCACAGTAGAAACAATGGGTCCATTCTGGAAAGAGGCAAGTTGAGGCAATAAACGGGGTTGATCAAGAGCCTGGGCTTCACAGTCAGAGAGACTTGAGAGACTTGTCTTAACTACGACTTCCTAGCTGTGTGTCTACAGACAAGTTACTCAGCATCTCTGAGCCTCTGTTTGCTCAAGTTGTTCTGAGGTTTAAAAGAGATAATGCATTATCAAACATTCAGCAAGGTGCCCGGGCCAAGTGCTCAATTAATGAATGGCTGTTCTTTTTCCTTCTTCCTTGCTGCCTCACTCTGCTCAGACATGCGTGGAAGCCAGACTCAGAGGTAATGAAGAAGGAAACATGGGGCTGGCACTCCTCTGGAATGTTCACCTGGCTGTTGAGGCTGCTGGAGTATCTTACTCAGAACTAAGGTGCTGGATCCAGGCTGCTGGGTAGGCCACTTGGTGGAAGCAAGGCCTGGCCTCTCTCTAGCTGTCCCTCCTCCTAATCTCCACAGAGATTCTTAGGCCTAACCATAGACACGCATTCTGTGGGGCTCTAGAGAGGCCTCAAGGACCTGGGCTTTAGGATAAACAAGCCATTAATGCACACAACAGAACTAAAATCCTGTACTGAATATCAAGATTGCCTTGTCCATCTAGCTACTTCATACTGGGGTTGTGTGGTGGCTTTGTCTTTTTAGCACTATCCTCCTTAAATGAGACCCAGCTGGATCCTTGCTCCAGGTTCCTCAATACAAAAGAAATGATGAGAAAATCCCCAATGTGGCATTTTCTACCCACCTGAATTTCCTTGGAATTCTGAACAAAGCCAGAGAGAGGAGTCTGGATTTTCCTGTGTCAAGTACAGCTTGCTCTTCTCGAACGGTTCCCTCGTGGAAAGAAACTATTCTTTTCTAGAGCTCTGAGCTCCGGCTGTACGAGCAAGGTGCATTCTCAACATGAGCCCGTTGCAGAGAGCAAACTATAGGCAGCAGTAGCTTGGGCTGCAGTCCAATCCGCTTCCCCTGCAGAGTGCTCTGAGAGCAGCCACCCACATCGGCAGGAGTCAGGGGCGGATACTGGCACTGCCAACACAAGCCTTTCAGGTCTGGCTGGCTTCAGCTGGTCTGAAACCTGGAACACAGGCGCTGGGGCCCTCACTTACTGAACCAGCAGGGGAGGCTACAAGCTCAGCCCCTGGGGATGAAAGTCCTCATGTCTGTCTCAGTCTGCAAATACCCGCATGCAGTCTGTTTCTACACTGCCAGTTAGTTCTGGGGTAGGAGCACTTATCTTGGGCTCCAGTTACGCTGAGCTACATTCTTATTTGCTTCCAGATGGCCAGGATCAGGAGACCACCCTTTAGGTTTGTGTTCAGGTTCCTTCACCAAATTTGTTCCTAGTTTTATTTTACGTGTGTGGGGGAGAATACCCTCTCTGAGATATCTGCAGCACTTGACACGCTTAGTCAACAGTCAATTCAACAAATATTTTCTAAATGCCTACTGTGTGCATTAGGCACTGTTCCAGGCCCTGAGGATTCAGTAGAAAACAAAGTCCCTGGTGGCTCCAGTGGGTGGCGGGTCACATTCAGATCAGGTATATGGAAGACTCTCTGCCTCTGTCCTAAGAGAGAAATCCGTCACCCTGGCCTTATGACCTGCAGCACGCAGGGTGGCAGAATCCTCATTCCTCTTCCCTCAAGGAGGAGGAAGAAACAGCCCCAGGAGACCTGGCACAGCACTCCTTTATCCCTTTTAGGTGACGGGTCCTCAGGAAGTCAGGATGGAGAATTAACTCCCTCGGGCTCAGCCTCACTACTAGATGAAATCCCGATCTCTCTTAACGCTTTCCCTGACTTGTCTGAGCCCTCTGGCACCCACCGTCCCCTCCCCACTGTGTATCACCACTCTCCCTTCTTGCTATTATTCCCTAATCCTCAATTCAAGGCCCCAGGCAACCCTGTTTGATATCCCCCCACATGCTGTTGGCTCCCTTTTGCACCTCTGAGGCTTTGCTGTTATTCAATCAGTTCATTCCCTCGTCTTCCTTTATGTTTGATACAAAGTTTTTCTTAAGAAGTCTTACTCAATGTGCCAGCCCACCGCCCACAAATTTTTCCTAAGGCTCTACTATGTGTTAGACATTTTGGGCACATAAGGGAGAACAAGGCAGATGCCATCCTTGACCTCACAGAGCTTTCAACTAGAGAGGGATTCCACAGCAACCTATGCTAACTCTCCCAAGTCCATAGGTGGTCCCTTCAGCACCTGTAGCCTAGGCCAACACTTCATTCACCTTCTCTGACCTCACTAGCAGCCCTCAGCATGTGTACTGCTTCCACGAAGAGTCGCCTGTCCTTCAGAGTCACGCTGCCACAACCGGAACCTCCTCCATATCATCTCCCAGTGATCCAACCCTTTCCTGAATATTTCAAGTGGGGAGGATTCAAGACTGTGGATTTAAAACCATCAAATGCTTAAGAAACGTGGGAGTAATTTTTATTGTTACCTACTTAATGGATTTCTTTGTTTTTCCTGTTATCTTTCCAGTATTGACCATGCTGTATGAGAGGTCTGTTACTATTTTGACTCTACAAGGGGGTTCATTTTCTACCAGGGAGCCCATTCCATTTTTGGACTTTTCTAATTGGTAGAAACGTCTATCTCTTTTAAGCCCAAATTTGCCTCCTGGTGCTTCTAATTCTGTTCCCGGGGGCCACATAAAAACCCCCAAATTCTGCTTCCACCCGACTGGCCTCGGATGGTTTGAAGTCGATTGTATTATACCTTCCCTAGGCTGAACAGCCCCACTTCCTTCAACTGCTCTTCACTTCAACTGTCTCAACATCCTGCTTATTCTTTCACCAAGACTTTCACTGAGACTAATGTGTCTCTGAGAGCGAGTGCCCACGTGTGAGCCGGCAGCTGAGAACAGACGGAACATCTCCTCCTTGTTCCATTCTGGATACCTCCGTCCTATGAATTGAGGCCAAAACTGTACTGGTTTTCTTGTTCACCACCTTGTACCAAGGACACATTGTGAGCTTTTTAATCAACAAATCCCCAAAGTGTTTCCACATAAATGGCTAAATAATCTCTCCCCCCACTAAGTGCAAGCCCTCCACTGTTCCCTTTTAAACATTCCTTCACTGAGGCCTCCCCATGCTATAAAAAAAAACCCCGTTTACTTACGATTGTGCTGCGTGCTACTTGCTATGTGCAGCTGACTTTTTGGATAAGGTAGGATTCTACCTTTATTCCTAGTTGATTTCATCTTGTTATTTACTTCTTTCATTGTAACCTATCAAGTTTTATTTGGATCCTACATTTGTCACCTGAGAATGTGTTCCCTCTCAAATTCATGACATCTACGAATCTGATCTGTTGATTTGTTAATGCTTCTCAGTTATCTTTCTCCCATCAGTCTGTCCTGTTTTCTCCCCTAAGTAAGATTCTTGAAGGTAGGCACCATAATTTGTATACACACACACACACACACACACACACACACACACACACACACCTATTTAAAGAAAAATCTATCTGTAGCATCTAACACACACTGAGTACGTGGATAGTGTGGATGACATGATCACAGAGGGGAGACAGCCACACTGTACAGTATGTGAATCATACTCTGTGTTGTGCAACACAGACACCCTGGATAAACTCAGAGATGCTACTCTCTGCTTTGGATAGTGCTCCCCGTGGAGGTTTGAGCTCAACAAAACACAGGTACTCTCTTTTGACAGGTTGCCTACTGAGTTTTGGGTTTGAAATAAGATACCACAACAAGCCAAGCTCTGGGCACGTTTTGCCTTGTCTTAACTAGAGGCTGTTGCCCCTGGACAGGGTATAACACACCTCAGCAAGGGGTAAGACCTAAGTTCTTCAAAGCACCAATGTGGTGCTCTGAGAAAAAAAACTGCAGCCATATCTCAAGAATCCTCATGGCATATTAAAAATATGGCACACAGAAATTCTGAGATTAGGGCTGAGGTAGAAAGCCACTTTAAGTTGTATTTTCAGATTCTACACCCAGAGTCCTGAATCTTACACGTGGCCCATGCCTCAAGCTTGGCTAACTAAAGCTAACTAACTAAAGTCCATCCATAGTTTGAGATAAGGTGTAAGTAAGGTAAATGTCTGGGATGCAGAAGAAATTCAATAAATATCAGTTCCCTTTTCTATACCTCTAAACACTAAAAAGCATTTTTTTTGAGAGACAGAGAGAAAGAGAGTGCAAGTGAGTGAGGGTCAGAGAGAGAGAGGGAAAGTGAGAGAAAGAGGGAGAAGTGGGGCTCACCCGAAGCAGGGCTAGAGCTCACTTGATGTGAGACTCGAACTCATGAACTGTGAGATCATGACCTGAGGTGGTCAGACCCTTAATCAACTGAGCCACCTAGGCACCCAACACTAAAAGCATTTTTAAAAACCACCTGCATCTTGGGCTCCTGGGCGACTCAGTCGGTTAAGGGTCTGACTAGCTCAGGTCATGATCCTGCAGTTTGTGGGTTCGAGCCCTGTGTTGGGCTCTGTGCTGATAGCCCAGAGCCTGGAACGTGCTTCAGATCCTATGTCTCCCTCTCTCTGCCCCTCCCCAGCTCTTGCTCTGTCTCTCTCTCGAAAATAAACATTAAAAAAAAAAAAAAACCCAAAAACAAAACAACCACCCGCATCAAAATCGCATAGTGAGTCTGTTAAAAATGCATACTCCTGGATTCCACTAGGCACTAACTTAGTGTTTCTAGGGATAGGGGCTTGGACTGTGTACTCTAAATAAGCGAACACTGAAAGTTTGAGAGTCAGTGCTTTAAAGGGTGGAAGACTACAGGAAGTCCCCATGGACCGTGAGATCATGACCTGAGCCAGAGTCGAGATGGATGCTTAACTGACTGAGCCTCCAGGTGCCCCGGAAGCAGTTGTTGTTGTTGTTATTGTTATTATTTAAAGGTTCTACTTTCAAGTAATCTCTACACTCACAACCCCAGGATCAAGAGCTGCATGCTCCTCCGACTGAGCCAGCCAGGTGACTCTGAAGCAGCTACTATTACATTCAGGTACTGATTATAGAGAAGAAGAAACTGAAACTTGAGTAAATTAAATGAGATGTGAAGCCAGATGAAAGGAGTTCCTAGCCTTGTGTTCATGCCACCTCACCAGAGCCACTTCCCAGGACAGCTTTATGCCACAGGGCTTTAGCCATAACAACAAAATCCGCTGCGTGCTTCCTTCACCCTGACAGCTACAGCTAACGCTTAGTGAACGGCTGCTACATGCCAGGCACCGTGCCAGATACGGTCCATACACAACTCCTCTAATCCCCACGGCCCCATGAAGCAGGTGCTGTCATCATCTCAATTTTACAGACGAGGAAACCAAGGCACAGAGAAGTAACTTGCTCAAGGCTATACAACTAGTAAATGGAGGAGCTAAAATGTGCCTCTGCTCTTTTTTTGTAATCAAGGTTTTAATTTTAACTACCCTATAGTTAACACACAGTGTTACATTAGTTTAGGTGTATAGTACAGTAATTCAACAATACCGTGTATGTTATTCAGGGCTCCTCATGGTAAGTGTACTCTTTAATCCCCATCCCCTATTTGCTCCGCACCCACCCGTGTGCCTCTGCTCGTAACCAGTGTTCCAACTGCCCGCAGCTCTCCATGAACCCAGAAGGTTTACCTGTGCTTCAGGCAGAGATTCTCACAATCCCCGCAAGGGGAAAAGTCTGATTTCGTACAGAAACTCAAAGCGGGCAGTCTCTTGACGCTCACTGCTTGAAGACTGACTTCCTTTGGGTGAGGCACTCTTCCCACAGGCGGCTGACATGGCATGAGTCTGGGGAGAGCAGGGTCTAGAGGAAAGTTCACTTCATGCTTTCCTAACTCATGTGATCTTGGCTAACTTACTGAACCTTGTTTGCAAAATGCAGATGATTCTGAAGGTCTCTTTCCATTCTTAAACGTTTCTATGATTCTGGGCAGTCATCTTGGAAAGGAGGAGAGGAAAGACAGTTCTGCCACTGACCTTGATGCTGGAGTTCAGCTCTGTCACAGGGGTCAGTGCCAAGAGTTGGGCTCGGCCTTCTCAGAAGGGCTGAAGCTTCAGAATCTGAACTAACAGTGAGAGGCTAGAGACAACTCATGATGGAAAAAGGTGGTATCGGCTCTTCTCATATGATAAGCCACTCAGGAAGACTTGGAGGGTTTTATGGAATCATTAGCACAGAGCTCCCCTCTGGCCACAGAGCAGAGGAAGAAACAGCAGACCAGTTTATAAAGCTCCAGAGCGGAAAATTTCTGTTGGTGTCCAAACTAAGTTTTTGGCTTTCTGTGAAGTTTGGAAAGACTCATACTGATGTTTTAATCACCTGTTTAGTGTTCTGAAGACTCTTGTCGGCGGCCTCACTGAGCTTTTGCTCCAGCAGGCAGTGGGGAGCTGCTGGCTCACACACCGTCATCTTTTTGTGAGCCATTTCTTTCCCATGGCCATCTCCGACACCCTGTAGCTCTCTCCAGGCCACTTGGAGGGTATGAGCCAAAACTACGAGCCTCCCCACGGGAGGCGGAGGGCAAGCTTTCTGGCTGACTTCTGGCCAGATCCAAAGCCAAGAAGGGCCCTTTAAGAAAAGTCAAGGGGCAAAGAGGTAAGAAGTGGTCTCTGGAGATCAGAATACAAACTCGGGGTAGGCACATTCTAGAAGCAAAAAACTCATGAGCATGCAAGAAACCCATCAGGGAGGTTCAGGGTAGCAACATGTAGAACAAGTCAGCATTTTACTTCCTCTGCAATTTTCACTGCCCACAGCTTCCCAGTGGCTGAAGTATCCCATTGTACTGGGAAAGCTGCGGTGGAGATGAACTGGTAACTGCTGGTTGCCAGGCATTATGTTATTTCATTTGACTATCACAGTAATCCTTTGAGACAGAAAGAGGAAGAGGAAACTGAAGCTCAGAGGAAACGAACATCTAGTAAGTGGTGAAGCTGGGATTTGAACCCAGATTCGTGTTATTCCAAGGTCTGTGTTCATTATACTTTGTAGCCTCTTAGAAGGAAATGGTACTTTTGGGGAAGAGGACTTAAGTTCAAGTGCTTTTCACTAAGGGATGCCTCCCACCCCCAGCCCCGCTCAGCAGCAACCCAAAGGCCCAACCCCAGGACAAAATAAACAGTTCTGATGAGGCTGCGTTCAGATGAACACAAACCAAACGGATGCTTGGCTAAGCCATAGGCAAGAATAAAGGTAATGAAATTTAACATTTCTCAGCGTACCCGTCTTAAAAGGAGTTCTATCCTTCAGATTAATTTCATTTCTCTGGACACAGTAGGGGCAAGACCTTAGCCGATCAGTTGATGAAATGAATGGATATGGGAAACTAGTCACTGCTGGGTGCCAACATAAGACCTACATACGAGTGTCCCCAAGTTCTCTGCAGTACACAGTCTTGAACTCTGGATGTACCGTAAAGAGGCAAGTCCACCAGGGAGCATGGGGACAAGAAAAAGGAAATCAAAGTCGTCTCCTTCCACCTGGCACCCCAAGGCTCCACGAATCCATTAGCCTGAGACACTTTTACTGTGCAAGCAACAGGGTGTGTTGTTCATCTGGCAGCTCTTGGTCTTGGAGCAAGACGTGAAGGCAGAGAAGAGAAAGAACAATAATTTGGTTCTCAGTCGAAAGATCAGGCTTAGGGAGGAGATGCTGATTTCTGCCTGAGTTCTCAGGGAGTACCTCCCTGCCACAGAATTTTGTCTTTCCTTGCCTTCTCTCTTCTTTTCGGGGGAAGCTTCCTCAACTGTCTGCTCTCTCTGGCTAAGAGTTAACTTCCCTTTGTCTAGCCAGGACGCTGCACACATGCCATTGTTCCCTGCCCCATTATGCCTGAGTTCAGGCAGAGAAGCCGCCAACATGGCTTTCAGCAGAGGAAGGGAAGGGGTCTCTCAAGGGAACTCTGCTTACCGAGGAAAAAGAGACTCCTATAGTGGCAAATGGCACAGACTGCCCTTCCTCAGTGACCTCAGAGGAACTGACTTACAAAGGGTACAGTTAGAGGGGGACAGAGAAGGAAGGGAAAAGAGAGGGAGACCATGATCAGAGAGGTTTTACGTCCCACAGGAATAACTGTGAGGATGAGGAAAAGGCTGTCTTGTCATGAGGGCAAAATTAACCAGACCCATCTGATTAGGACAGAGGGAAGGAGGGTGCTGGGATAATGAATGGGGGCAGAAGCTTACAGACCACTGCATGCATGAAGGGATGTAGGAGAAAAGTGTTCCAAAGCTGATGACAAGGCAGACAGGAAACTTACATGTCCTTGCTGACAGGAAAGAAATAGTGAAATTCTGGGTCTCCTCTCATCTGCAGGATTTCTAATAGGCGTCTGAAGTTCACCCTCTTCCCAAGGATGTGCTGACAGCTGGGAATACTGCCCTTCAGGTCAGGCAGGGCAGGGGTCTAGACCTCTCCAGGAGTTCACAAAGAGGTTCAGTAAGGACTCAAACCACGATCCAAAACACAAATGGGACTGCCATTTCCTGTTGGGTTTCCATGCTGTAAAAAAGTGGGGGAGAAATGCCAGCTACAAAGTGCTCTGTCTTCTGTGGAAAATGGAGTATGCAATGTATCCGGCTCCAGGTTCTGACTTGTAAATCTAAGTGAGAACTAGTTGCTAGCTGCTAGAGGATTATACTGTTAAAGAGATATTCCACCACCCAACCTGCCAGCCTTTCTGCTCACTGTCCATGGACTTCTAAAGAGCTGATGACAAAGTTGTCTTGGACCTCTGTAGGAAGGGCAGCCTTGGGCTTTGGCAGCTCCTTCTGGACCCCAGTTCACTGTCCTGTGTTCTTAAACAGCTCTGATGGAACAAGCCATCTGTGAGGGTTATTTAGCTTGGAACTGGAAGAGGGTGAGGATGTGGAAAAAATAAACTGAGCAGCCAAAGGATGGGGCCAGAGAGAGAGAGAGAGAGAAAGGCAGGTGGCATGTTCGTGAGACTATGTGCCAGAGCTGACAGTGGGGTGGGATTGCAGAAAGGAATGGTGCCGGAAGGGGGCCAGTATGGGAAACTCTGGAACACCCAGGACAGCATGATTTTCTTTTCAAAGTGTTTTGTTGTTCTCTGAAGGGCTCACATACCCTCACTTGAGGGTTACCATTATAGGAGGGTCCTGGGATAACGCAAGTGTAAGCACACCTGCCTTGCCTTCTGAATCCTGCCTAATTTCACACTGGGCCTGAATCCTAGCTTCAAAGGTAAATCCAACAGGTTTTCTACATCCAAAGCCACAAGATAATGGCAACGGCTGAAAGGGTAGAAAACGGAGACGGTGGAAGGTCTGAAGAAATCTTTATGAATTACAGAAAACAGCAACAGAGACTGCAGGATGATCTGGAAGAGATATGGGAATCTGGTGTGGGACTAAACTGTAACCGGTTATTTGTTTAGAGTCTTCTTAACTGCCTCTCCACTCACTATGAAGAACATATAAATCGAGAGACTTTTATTTTCAAAATCTAGACATTTTCACTTATAATATCTCATTTAATTCTTAATGAGCTATCATGATGGGACAGACTACTTTCACCCTCTATTTTATAGAGAGTAAACTTAAGCCCAGACAAAATAAATAACTTACATGGAGTTTTCTTATGACCAAAACAGAACAGAATGAAGACTGTGACTTCCATCTAATTCAGGGAGATTTATTTTACTGCAGGTCGTTCTGGCAAAACAACACTGGACTTGATGGTATCTCACCTGACCCATTTCTGATCACCAAGCCCATGTAGTATATCCTCATAGGATTTGCAAAAGAGTCCAAAAAGCTGTTGTCAGAATATATTTCCGGTTCTTTACTAAATAATTCCAGGTCATTGGACTAAGAACAGGCTTGGAGGTAGCAAGCCAGTAACTATGAATGCTGCGTATCCTACTTCTAAAGCACATACACAGAAAGACATGCAAACAATCACAGACTGCAGCTGACCCTTGAACAACACAGGTTTGAATTGCGTGGGGTCCACTTATATGCAGATTTTTTCTAATAAATACAGTATAGTACTGTATTTTCTCTTCCTTATGTTTTTTTTCCCCTTATTTCAAGTTTTTATTTAAATTCTAGTTAGTTAACATATATGGTATATATGGTTCCTTATGATTTTCTTAACATTTTCTTCTCTAGCTTACTTTATTGTCAGAATACAATATAGAATACATATAACATACAGAATACGTGTTAATTGACTAAGTTTATATTACTGGTAAGGCTTCTGATCAACAATGGGCTATTAGTAAAGTTTGGGGGGGAACCCAGATTTTTTCTTTTCTAATGTTTGTTTATTTTTGAGAAAGAGGCAGAGCATAAGCAGGGAGGGGCAGAGAGAGAGGAGACACAGAATTGGAAGCAGGCTCCAGGCTCTGAGCTGTCAGCACAGAGCCTGACGCAGGGCTCGAGCCCACAAACCGTGAGATCATGACCTGAGCCAAAGTCAGACGCTTAGCCGACTGAGCCACCCAGGCGCCCCTGTGGAGCCAAGTTTTATGCATATTTTCAACTGTGCAGGGGGTCAGCAGCCCCAAGGCCTGTGTTGTTCAATGGTCAGCTGAACTTTGTGGTACAGTTTCACTGCTTCACACTGGTAAGACAGGCAAAATTTCTGTACCAGAGTGTACTAGGGAAGCCCCACACAGCCTCAGCTTTTTTAAAACTGACAACACAGAATTAAAAGCTATCAATGAATTCTGCTATTTAGACTAAAGCCACTCTTGCTGCTGACAAAGCAGAAGAGAAGCTCAATGAGAGCATCTTCTAGGAGGCACTGAAGATACGGTGGCATCTCGGCTTCCAAAGTGGCTTCTTCCACTGAAGATACGGTGGCACCTACAGGCCAAACTGAAGCTGCTCAGTGATGTGTAAACACATGGCACATGGTAAAAACAAACAAATAGTACAAAAGGCTGAATTTTAAAAACAAAATCTTCTCATTCTGATTTCTAGACCCTCTGTTCCCCAGCCCTGTGCCAGCTTCTGTCGTGTCCCTCAGAGATGTATGCATATACTGCCATACATGATGAACTGTGGGCTCTCCCTATACTTCTTATAAATATATTGATATAAATGGTTATGTACTTTGCCATTTTTAAAAACTTAACAGCATATCTTAGAGATCATCAACATCATTTGTGAAACACATTTCATACCAAATGCTAAAGATCATCAACAATAAAGTTCTGGAACACATCCAGAAAACTTAACGTGTTTATTGCAACAGAGTTTCTCTGTGTTGGGAGGACTAAAAAACCCAGAAAAGGAAACAAAACAAAGCAGACTGGAGAAAATAGCTGTTTGTTAGTCAAGTCCATCAGGTCTGGGAGTGGTCAGTAACAAGAGACCCCACAACCCGGCATGGTCTCAAATGACAAAGAGGTTGGGCCAAAGAAGCTGCATTTACATATCACAAAAGATTATGAAGTGTATGTATGTGCTCCAGTCTGCATGCTGCCCAGAAACAGTGCTTTTTCTGAAGCACACACATAGACATGCAAACAATCATCAACTATAATCCTTGAAAAATACAGGTTTGAGCAACATAGGTCCACTTATATGCAGATTTTTTCTAATAAATACAGTATACAGTACTGTAAGTGTACTTTCTCTTCCCTTATGATTTTTTTTTTAAGCTCATTTATTTTGAGAGAGAGAGAGAGAGAGAGAGAGCGAGCGAGCAAGTGAGCATGCAAGCACTGGAGGGGCAGAGAGAGGATTTCAAACAGGCTCCATGGTCAGGGGAGAGCCCAACACAGGGCTTGAACTCACAGAGCCGCCAAATCATGAGCTAAGCTGAAACAGAGTCGGACATTTAAACGAAGAGTCGGACGTTTAAACGTTTAAATGACCGAGCCACCCAGGCGCCCCTGATTTTCTCTAGCTTACTTTACCAGAGTAAATCAACATCAGGAGGGTCTTCATCAAATGTGAAGGCCAGAAACAAACACTGTAACATTTTTTACTGAAACAGTAAATTGTGTTAATTTCATCTCTAAGTGTAACCCAGATGTTATGGCAAGAGGCACTTGTACATCTGAAGGCTCAGGCATCGCCTGCAAGTACTAGTCTCAGTTAGGGACAATATGCAGCTACTACTGAACAGAAAGTAAGATATTTGAGGTGTTTCAGGCTGGTCTCACAGTCTGAGGTTCTACTGTGTAAAAGTACCCTCTACTAGGGCAGGCTGTAACTTTTTGCTACATTTTAAGATATTCCACTGAATTCATTCAATAAATATTAATTAAGTACCTGCTATGTGTGCCAGCCTTATTCAAGACATAAGGAATAGAGCAACGAACAAAACAATATTCCTGCTGTCCGTAAAGCTTACCGTTCTTGTGAGACTGAGAAACAAATAAGCAAATAAACACAGGACAAGTGGGAAGTCCTATGGAAAAAATTAAGTAGGGGAAGAGGGCCAGAGAGTAACAGGGTGGGGAGAGGACTGCTATTTTATAGAAGATGAACAGGGAAAGGCTTCCGGAAAAAGTGCCATTAGAGCAGACGTGAAGGGGTGAGCCACTAGGCAGAGACAGCCTTAGAAGGGCTTGCCAGCCACACAGGGTAAAGAGAGAACAGGCTCTTCTAGCCCAGCTGCGTGAGAGAGGAGAGGCCTTTGTGAGTTTATGCAACTTGCACGCCCTCCATGCAGTTTCTGGATAGTTTCCATCACAGATGAGAGTTTTATGTTGAATTTTAAGTTGACCACAAATATTTAACTTCCCTGGACCACAAATGCAGTATCTTCTCTGCGGTTTAGCTGGCACCAAGCACATATTTACGAATCTCTATATGTCTGCCTGTTATTTAAATTTCTTATAGAAGTGCCAAGGTTTTTAGTTGTGATTTACCCCCTCTCACTCTGTATTACTGAATGCGAGCCCTAATCAGGCCTAATTCTTGGAGAAAGAAGATACCTTTACAATTGAAGTATAGGGTCTTCCTAGTTAAATATCCTATTACTGCTTTCCTCGTCAAAAAACATCACTGGAGGGTCAGTTCTGAGTTCTTGTATTTGAATTACAATGTAAAAATTAAAAAACTTCTGTGTTTCCCCCCACTAGAGGATAAAAAACAAAACTTAGTAACTATCTACATACTCTTCCCACATTAAAAAGCAACATGAATACACAAAAGAAGCCAGGTGTAATGAGCTCCAAGCTTCTAGATGTACCTCCTTATTTACATACCAATTCCTAAGAATTATAACCAGTGCAAGAGTTACAGAGTGACTTTTCTCCCCAGCTGCATCTCCACTAGCTGGCTTGAGCAAGGGCTTTGGCTCCGCAAGAACGCAGAACTCTGGGTTATCCCTCATCCCAGGGACAGTGTCTTTTACCCAGCTGGCAAGAGATCCACGCAGGATCAAATAAAGGCACACAGGCAGATGATCTGAAACTCTTGAGTTTCAAAACAACCATTCCTACCCCATTCTGGATACCTGACATTGCCTTCGTCTTTCTCAGTGCAGCTTACTGAATCTTTGGGCTACTCACATGCAGGCCAAGAGACTTGGGTCCCAACACAGAAAGACTTAAGAGACATCTTCATGAACCACTGGATTGTTTCTTCCTGCATTTTACAGGAGAGTAGTACAGCTACTTGCTATGAAGTATTAGGTCACACACACATAAATACATGCAAGTACGTTTTAAGAACAATGCTCACCTTAATAAAATGAACATGACTTTCAAAGTCTTCAGCTTGGAAGGCCAAAAACTTATTAAAAAACAAAACAAAACTAGCACTGGCTTGTAATTAGAATGGCTTTAAGCACATGCTTCTAAATATTTTGTCCATCCTTCCAGTTTTCCACTGACATGAATGTATCAGACCTAGGCAATCACATACCAGAAAGTATAAGGAATTTTCTGCAAGACAAAATGCAGATGGGACTGGAATGTAGAAAAGCGTAACTGATGTTCAATCCTCTGCCTGTTTGATAAGTACGGAGATGAGACCTTGGCAGCAGTGCCCTGTTAAATGCCCTCATCTTGGAGCAACTAGGACAAGAGCCAAGATGGGTCATGGTACACTTAGAAGGGCACAATTGGATCCTATCAGGGTTTCAGAAGAACTTAGCAGTTGCTGGCTTATAACTGGTGTGGGTGCCCACGTGAGGCAGAAGAAAGACAAAGCTGAGGTTGGCTTCTTTCTAAAAGAGGCCAACAACCCAAAACAAGAACGCTAAGTTAAGAGACCTTGTCTACCACAGAAAACAAGGGTTTTTTGCTCTCAGCTATAACTATCTCTGCCTCTAGTTTCCCTTCTCTACTCCACCAGAAAATGTTTCTCTTTATCTGTACCTGAAAATCTTGAAGAGACGCGTCAAAATTCCCAAGGGACTGCTCCAATAAGGATGAAAACAAACAAACAAACAAACAAACAAAACCACAAAAAAACCCCAACCACCTAACATATGAAAAGGTGTTACAGTTGGGGGCGCCTGGCTGGCTTAGTCGGTACAGCATGTGACTCTTGATCTCAGGGTTGTGAGTTTGAGCCCCACACTGGGTGTAGAGATTACTTAAAGAAAAGAAAAAAAAAAAGAAAGAAAGAAAAGGTATTACAATTGAACAGAAGGATACAAAAGTAAGAAGTAAATATCTCTCTAGCAGAGTCACTGTGAAAATTTTGCAGACTTTTAAATTAATACTAATTAAGAGTTAACAGTAATTGCACAAAGACAGATTAAACAGACCACTGGAGCAGAACAGAAAGTTAAAAAAAGACCCAAACATATACAATCACCCAACTTATGACAAAACACTACTGCAGTTTGGTGGAGAAAATGGAACTTTCAATAAATGGTGCTGGATCAACGAGGCATCTGGGAAAAAGTAACCTTCCTTCTACCTCATGCCTTAAACAAAAATTTGAGATAGACTACAGACCTAAATGTTAAAGATAAAATAGCTTATATAAGAAAATACAGAATATCTTCATGATCTTGGAGTAGGCAAACATTTCTTAAATAGGACATAAAAAAAGGAGCACCTGGGTGGCTCAGTGGGTTAAGCGTCTGCCTCTTGGTTTCAGCTCAGGTCATGATCTCATGGTTTTGTGAGTTCAAGCCCCATATTGGGTTCTGTGTTGGCAGCATGGAGCCTGCTTGGGATTCTCTCTGCCCCTTCCTCACTCATGCTGTCTCTGTCTCTCTCAAATAAATAAATAAACTTAAAAAAAAAAAGGACATAAAAAGCACAACCACAAAAGAAAAAAATTTGACTTCATTTAAATTAAGAACTTGTGTTCATCAAAAGACACCACTGAGAGTAAAAATATGAGCCACAAACTGAGAGAAGATATTTTTTTAAGTTTGTTTATTTTATTTTTTGAGAGAGAGAGAGAGAGAGAGAGAGAGACAGAAAAAGACAGAGAGAGTGAATCTCAAGAAGGCAATATGCTGTCAGTGCAGAGCCTGAGGTGGGGCTCAATTTCACTAACCATGAGATCATGACCTGAGCCTAAATCAAGAGTTGGACGCTTAACCAACTGAGCCACCCAGGTGCTCCATGAGATATTTTCAATATATACAACCAACATAGGACTTAATATTCAGAATATTAAAAAAATAATCCTACAAATCAATAAAAAGACAAACCACCCACAGAAAAAAATGGGTAAAAGGCAAGAACAGGTACTCCATAGAAGAGGATATCCAAATGGCCTACAGCAGAAGAAAAGGTACTCAGCATCATTATTCACCAGCAAAATGCAAATTAAAATTACAATGAGAAAAAAAAATTACAATGAGATATTTCTACATATCCACCAGAATGGCTCAAATAACCAAAACCAAACAAGTGTTGCCAAAGATGCAGAATAACCGAAACTCTCATACACTGTTGATGGTCCTGTGTATTGCTACAACCACACCGGAAATCTGTTAGGCGGTATCTACTAAAGTAACATACACCTACCTTATGCCCGAACAACCCCATTGCTAGGTATATATCAAAGAGAAATAAATAAAGAGTGTAAGTCCACCAAAAGACACATAAAAATGTTCATGGTAGCTTTAGTCATAATAGCCAAGACTGGTAAAAGAAACGCATTTTCATCAATAGTAGAATAAACAGGGATGCCTAGGTGGCTTAGTTGGTTAAGTGTCCAACTTCGGCTCAGGTCATGATCTCACGATTTGTCAGTTTGAGCCCCGCGTTGGGCTCTGAGCTGTCAGAGCCCATCTGCAGTCCCATCTGCAGCTGTGCTGACAGCTCAGCGCCTGGAGCCTGCTTCCGATCTGCGTCTTCCTTTCTCTCTGCCCCTCTCCCACTCATGCTCTGTCTCTCTCTCTCAAAATAAATAAACATTAAAAAAAATAGTAGAATACTATAAAGCTGTAATCATCAAGACAGTATGGTATTGACACAAAAACAGACACACAGACCAATGGAATAGAATAGAGAATCCAGAACTGGACCCACAAATGTATAGCCAACTAACCTTTGACAAAGCCGGAAAGAGTATCCAATGGAAGAAAGACAGTCTCTTTACCAAATGGTGGTGGGAGAACTGGATAGCAACATGCAGAAGAATGAAACTGGACCACTCTCTTACACATACACAAAAATGAATTCAAAATAGATGAAAGACCTAAATGTGAAGACAGGAAACCATCAAAATCCTAGAAGAGAAAACAGGCAACAACCTCTTTGACTTTGGCCACAGCAACTTCTTATTTGACACGTCTCCGAAGGCAAGGGAAATAAAAGCAAAAATGAACTACTGGGACCTCATCAAGATAAAAAGCTTCTGCACAGCAAAGGAAACAATCAACAAAACTAAAAGGCAACCGACAGAATGGGAGAAGATATTTGCAAGTGACATATTGGATAAAGGGTTAGTAACCAAAATCTATAAAGAACTTAACAAACTCAACACCAGAAAAACAAGCCAGTGAAGAAATGCGCAGAAGACATGAATAGACATTTTTCCAAAGAAGACACCAAATGGCTAACAGACATATGAAAAGACACTCAACATCACTCATCATCAGGGAGATACAAATCAAATTACATTGAGATACTACCTCACACTGGTCAGAGTGGCTAAAATTAAGAGCTCAGGAAACAACAAATGTTGGTGAGGATGTGGAGAAAGCGAACTCTTGCATTGTTGGTGGGCATGCAAGCTGGTGCAGACACTCTGAAAAACAGTGTGGAAGTTCCTCAAAAAATTAAAGATAGAATTACCCTACGACCCAGCAATAACACTACTAGGAATTTATGTAAAGGATATAGGAGTGCTGATTCATAGGAGCACATATGCCCCAATGTTTACAGTAGCACTATCAATAATAGCCAAATTATGAAAAGAGCCCAAATGTCCATCAACTGATGAATGGATAAAGAAGATGTATGTATGTATATACAATGGACTACTACTCGGCAATGAAGAAGAATGAAACCTGGCCATTTGCAACAACGTGGATGGAACTGGAGGGTATTATGCTAAGTGAAATAAGTCAGTCAGAGAAAGACAGGTATCATATGTTTTCACTCATATGTGGAAGTTGAGAAACTTAACAGAAGACCACGGGGGGGGGAAGGGAAAGAAAAAAAAAATTAGTTACAGAAAGGGAGGCAAACCATAAGAGACTTTTAAATACAGAGAACAAACTGAGGTTGGAAGGGGGGTGGGCAGGGAAAACAGGTGATGGGCACTGAGGAGGGCACTTGTTGGGATGCACACTGGTTGTTGCATGTAAGTGATGAATCATAGGAATCTACTCCCGAAGCCAAGAGCATACTATATACATTGTATATTAGCTAACTTGACAATAAATTATATATAAAAAAAGAATAAACAAATTGTGGTATATTCATACAAAAAATATACTACACAGCAATCATGAAGAATGAACTACTTATAGGCAGCAATATGAATGAATCTTTCACAGGGGCTGTGTTGAACAAAAGAAGCTGGACACAAATGTTATGTACTATATGATTCCATTTATATACAGTTCAAAACAGGCAAAACAAACTGCTCAGAATGATGGTTACCTGTATGAAGGAGAGTATTAATAAGAGAGGGCATAAAGGAACCTACTAGGATGCCAGAAATATTCTAAATCTTGATCTAGGTGGCAGTTAGCATGATATAAGCACATATAAAAATGTACTGAACTTAAGAATAGTGTGGGGCATCTAGGTGGCTTAGTCGGTTAAGCATCCGACTTCAGCTCAGGTTGTGATCTCAGGGTTTGGGAGTTCAAGTCTGCATTTGGCTCTGTGCTGACAGTGCAGAGCCTGCTTGGGATTTTCTCTCTGTCTCCCTCTCTCTCTGCCCCTCCCCACTTTTGCTCTCTCTCTCAAAATAACTTAAAAAAAAAAAAACCCTTAAGAGTAGTGTACATTACTTTATGAAGGTTAAATCTCAATTAAAAAAGTCAAAAAAACCACACATACTAAATTGCATTAGTCATGTGAAAATGATCAGGAAAAATTACAGGTAAGGCAGTAAGTAGCAGTTAAATATAACAGAAAACCAAAACCAACAAAACAGAACACTTGCTTGAGCCTCTCCTACAACACAGAATTAGAGATGAAAGTCAAGTAATGTGGAGACAGATCCCTAATCTTTCTTATTTATTTATTTATTTATGTATGTATGTATGTATGTATGTATGTATGTATGTATGTATTTATTTATTTATTTATAAAAAGAAATTTTAATATTTATTTTTGATAAAGAGAGACAGAGTGTGAGCAGGGGAGGGGCAGAGAGAGAGGGAGGGAGACACAGACTCTGAAGCAGGCTCCAGGCTCTGAGCTGTCAGCACAGAGCCTGACACAGGGCTCAGACCCACAAACCGTGAGATCATGACCTGAGCCGAAGTCAGACACTTAACTGGCTAAGCTACCCAAGTGTTCCATATTTTTTTACGTTTTAAGTAGGCTTCATGCCCAGCATGGAGCCCAACACAGGGCTTGAACTCATGACCCTGAGATCAAGAACTGAGCTGAGATCGAGTTGACACTTACTTGACTGAGTCACCTAGGTGCCCCAGATCCCTTATCTTTAAAAGACAATCCAGAGAGGGGCGGCTGGTGGTTAAGTCAGTTAAGCGTCCCTTAATTTCAGCTCAGGTCATGATCTTGCAGTTCATGAGATGGAGCCCATGTCGGCTCTGCTCTGGGCTGGGAGCCTGTTTAGATTCTCTCTTCTCCCTCTTCCTCTGCCCCTCCCCTGCACTCTCTCTCCAAAAAAAAAAAAAGCTACTCCAGAGAGATCAAGACAGGAAAAGAGCATAATCTCAAAAGAGAAAGAAGGGGCACCTGAGTCGCTCAGTTGGTTAAGCATCTGACTTCGGCTCAGGTCATGATCCATGGTTCATGAGTTCGAGCCCCGCATAGGGCTTTCTGCTGTCAGCATGGAGTGCTCTTCGAATCCTCCGTACCCTCCCTCTCTCTGCCCCTCGCTTGCTTGTGTGCGCTCTCTCAAAAACAAACATTAAAAAAAAATGATGTGGGGCGCCTGGGTGGCGCAGTCGGTTAAGCGTCCGACTTCAGCCAGGTCACGATCTCGCGGTCCGTGAGTTCGAGCCCCGCGTCGGGCTCTGGGCTGCTGGCCTGGAGCCTGGAGCCTGTTTCCAATTCTGTGTCTCCCTCTCTCTCTGCTCCCCCTCCCCCCCCCCCCCCCCGTTCATGCTCTGTCTCTCTCTGTCCCAAAAATAAATAAAAAAAAAAAAACGTTGAAAAAAAAATTTTTAAAAATGATGTGAAAAATGAGAAAGGGTTAAAAGAGAGAGAGAGAAGGAACTTCTGAGTGAAAGATTTAGAGCCTGAACATCCTAAGGGCATGTTAAGAAACTTAATAAGAGACCAACACCTTCATAAAGGGTGGCAAATATGCAGCTTCCGTTTGTGTTCAGCTGGGAAAGAGTGCTGGGATCAATTTGTAATGCCTGTATCGTTGGCATGGAATGAAAGGACACCTATTAGACATCTGCCAGACATATCTTGGTTCAGTCTTTAATTTCCAAGGATAATGAGAAAAAGATAATCCTATAAGTATTAAAAAAAAAAAAAAAAAGAGCACACACACAAACCTGATTGGCCTCAGACTTTTCTGCCCAAATGCTAGTTAGCCATGCATGTAGAGGGCAAAAGAAAAAGCATTCTCAGATAAACTAAGATTTAGAGAGATAATAAACATTTTTCTTTCAGAAAAAAATCTTACTTAAATAATGTATACCACTAAAACAAGATATCAGTAAAAACCCAAGAACATTGTTGAAAAAGAAATCAAGAATATCTTCAACAAATAGCATTAAATGGCATTTAAAAAAGGAAGGCGGGGAAACTGTTACACATTAAAAGGGCCTTGATATCCTATCACCCAAATACAAAGGTATGGAGCTTGCCTATCAGATCTTAATTCTGATGAAGCTACTGTGAAATGGCACTAAAAAAAAGTTTAATTCCAGTATAGTTAATATTCAGTGTTATATTAATTCAGGTGTACAATATAGTGACTCAACAGTTCTATTTCTCATTGCTCAATGTGACAGGTGCACTCTTAATCCCCTTCCCCTATTTCACCCATCCCCGTCTCCACCTCCCCTCTGGTAATCATCAGTTTGTTCTCTACAGTTAAGAGGTTTTTTTTTGGTTTGTCTCTTGTTTTCTTTGTTTTGTTTTTTAAATTCCACATACAATTAAATAAAATCTTTTAGCATTTGTCTTTCTTTGACTTATTTCACTCATTCTATATATCCACCCACGTTGTTTTAAATGGCAAGGTTTCATTTTTTATGGCTGAGAAATATTCCATTCTGTGTGTGTGTGTGTGTGTGTGTGTGTGTGTGTGTGTGTGTATACACACACATATATATAACCTCTTCTTTATCTAGCCTTCATCTATCAATGGACACCTGAGTTGCTTCCATAATCTAGCTATTGTAAATAATGCTGCTACAAACATAGGGGTGGATGTATCTTTTCTAATTAGTGTTTTCATATTCTTTGGGTAAATACCCAGGAGTGAAATTACTGGATCATATGGTAGTTTTATTTTTAATTTTTTGAGGAACCTCCATACTGTTTTCCAGAGTGGCTTCTCCAGTTTGCATTTTCACCAACAGTGCATAAGCGTTCCTGTTTCTCCACATCCTCACCAACACATGTTTCTTGTCTTTTTTATTTTAGCCAGTGAAATGGCATTTTTGAGATAATCTGGAGAATCTGAAAATGGACTTAAAAATTAATTTTGACACGTATAACCATATTATAGAAGTTATGTTAGGGGAAAAAAAGCCTTATAAGATAGCTACTCAAGTATTTTAAATGAATGGGGTTTGATTTAAAACTTCCAAGAATAAGGTGCGCGCGCCTGGGTGGCTCAGGCATCCGACTGGTTGAGCGTACAACTTCGGCCAGGTCACGATCTTGCAGTCTGTGGGTTCGAGCCCTGCATCGGGCTCTATGCTGACAGCTCAAAGCCTGGAGCGTGCTTCAGATTCTGTGTCTCCCTCTCTCTCTGCCCCTCTGCCACTCATGCTCTGTCTCTCTCCATCTCTCAAAAGTGAATAAATGGTTAAAAAAAAATTCCAAGAATAAAAATTTGGCAGGGGGACAAGGAGAATGATTGAAAAAAATACTGGCAAAATGTTGACACCTGCTCAAGCTACATGATGATTCATTATATTATTCTCTCTACTTTTCTTGTATGTCTGAAAATTTCAACAACAAAACCCAACAGAAAACAAAACCCAAAAAAAGTAAAAAATATTTCATTCTATATTAGCGATATTAACAGGATTCTAAAAATAGTACAAGTGTTAAAGAGTACAAACTTTAAAGAGATGATACACAATGTACACACAGTATAAAAACATTTAAGGACAATAGGGTTGAGTGTGTAAGATGGGTAATCTGAACACTACAGCATGGGTTTGAATTACTAGATGTATGCCCTTAGGTAAAGTGCTTAATCTGAGTCTTAGCTTCTTTAACTGTAAAATGGGAGATATAACAGTACTTACCACTGTTGTGAAGATTAAATACTGACACAATGTAAGCCTAAATAAATAGCTATTATTACGTAAAATCTCGCTGACATCTATAAAAATTAGGAAGTGGAGGAGTGGTGAGAGAAGGAGGATATTTATTTTATTTTATTTTAAAATATTTTATTTATTGAGAGAGAGAGAGAGAGAGAGAGAGAGAGAGCAAGCAGGGGAGGAACAGAGAGCATCCTAGGCAGGCTCCATGCCCAGCACCATACGCAACCCAATGCGGCTCCATCTCACAACTTCAAGATCATGACCTGAGCTGAAATCGAGAGTAGGTCCTTTAACCGACTAAGCCACTCAGGTGCCCCGAGGAAGTCCTACACTTATGCAAGGGAGGTGTGACAGAAACAGCAAGTTGTTTCCCATGATTTTTTCTGCTACTCTTTCTCTGTAATTGGACTCTTGATTTTTCAGTTATGCATACAGTTGCCTAGAATAAAACTATTTCCCAGTCAACACTGCAACTAGGTTTGGCCATGTGACTCAGTTCTGGCCAACAGAATTAGGCAGAAGTGAGTATGCTCTCAGGATAGGTACTTAAAAGGAGAGGCATCTTAAAAAATTTTTTTTTTTTTTTTTTTTTTTTTTTTACAATTACATTCCTCCTTTTAACTGTTTCTACTTCCCTCAGGATTGTATGCAGATGAAATGGCTGGCATTCCAATAGCCATCTGAGACTTCAGGGGCCCATGGAAATGAAAGCCATATACAGCAGAGGAACAAAATAGAAAGAGCCTTGGTCCATGACACCAGGAAGTGCCAAGCCAGAAAACCTCTGGGCTTCTTTCACTTGAGGGGAAAATCTACTATCTTATTTAAGTTACTATTACTGTATTTTGGAATTTTCTGTTTCTTGCAGCTGAACATAATCCTCACTAAAATGAGAGACTGTTATATCCTGCTTAATTCTTCTACTTAGTAAGTAGGAAAAAATTATTTAAAGCATTGTATTTTAAAAATTAAAGATAAATGAAGGGAATTAAAATGCAATGACTATAGAGATAGTGGTTGCACAAAACCATAAATGTTCTAAATGTCAGTGAATTATTCATTTAAGCGGCTAGTTTTATGTTATATGAATATATGAAGTTCATCTTAATAATTTTTTTAATGCAATGTTGTAAATACAGTTTAGAAGAGACATACCTAAACAATGAAATTTAGAGGGGCGCCTCAGTGGCTCAGTTGGCTAAGTGTCTGACTCCTGATTTCGGCTCAGGTCTTAGTCTCATGGTTCATGAGATCAAGCCCTACATTGGGCTCTGCACTGGCAGTGCAGAGCCTGCTTGTGATTCTCCCTCCCTCCCTCCCTTCCTCCCTCCCTCCCTCCCTCCCTCCCTCTCTTCTCTCTCCCCCCCCCCCCAGCTCACTCTCTCTCTCTCAAAACAAATAAACTTAAAAAACAACAATGAGATTTAGACAAAAGGGGGTGAAGGGGAAGATAGGACAAAATCTATCAGGCAAAGACAAATACCAAAACAAAACAAAACACCAAAGTAGGATTCAAGGTTAGAATGAACTGAAATGAAAACAAAAAAAAAACCTTTGAAATACAAGAAGAAACTGACAAAAACACAATTGTAGTGGTAGACTAATTACTTTCATTCTTTAACATATCAACCAGGTAAAAATAATACAGACAATTAGAATAGTGTAATTAATGATAATTCAATAGCTATATACTGAATTTTGTATGTTACAAAAATATATTCTTCTCAAAATACATAAAACTTCAAAGAAAAAAAACTATTACCTACTGTGTCACAGAAATTAAAAAAAATTTTTTTTAAATGTTTATTTATTTTTGAGAGAGACAGAGCATGAGCAGGGGAGGGGCAGAGAGAGAGAGAGGGAGATACAGAATCTGAAGCAGGCTCCAGGCTCTGAGTTGTCAGTACAGGGCCTGATACGGGGCTTGAACCCACAAATGAGTCACAGAAATTTTTAATTTTTTTAATGTTTATTTTTGAGAGAGACAGAGAGAGCGAGAGAGAGCGAGAGAGAGAGAGAGAGAGAGAGAGCAAGCATGGGAGAGGGGGAGGAAGAGAGGGAGAAACAGAATCCGGAGCAGGCATCAGGCTCTAAGATGTCAGCACAGAGCCCGATGCGGGGCTTGAACCCACAAACCGCGAGATCATGACCTGAGCTGAAGTCGGACGCTTAACTGACTGAGCCACCCAGATGCCCCCACAGAAATTTTTAAAAACATCCCCAAATAGAAATTAATAAAAAAAAGTTTAAGAAATCTAACTCAAAAAAACCCATAAAATTTTCCCAAATAACTTTAAAATCAAAGAGACAAAAAATCAAAATGATAAAGCCTATTTAGAAAACAATCATTAGAATACTACACATCTAAATGGATTAGAATGTGGCCAAAGTATTAGTAATGGTATATTCAAAGCCATAAAGTTTTTAAGTAAACTAATAAAAAACAAAAAGATTCAACAAAATAGAACCATGTCTAAGACAAATAAAAGAAAATAAAGATAAAAATAAAAATTACAGAATAATAAATATAAGAGCTAGTTTTTGAAAACTAAGAAATGCATACTGCTAATGAATTTAAGAAAAAAACCAAAGAACATAAATTAGCAATGGAACGTGGATATCACAATGTAGCCTTAATTTTTTTTTTTTTTTGTTAGTAAGGACATTAAAAAAACGTGAAGATCTTAGACAAATGGATGATTTTCTGAATAAAGTAGGTTAACAAAATTGATACAAGAAGTGATGACAATGTTCCATATCACGATTGTGGTGGCATTTACACTAATGTATATTTTTGCCAGACTCATCCAATTGAACATTTTATTTACTTATTTATTTTTGTACTATTTTATTTTATTTTATTTTATTTTATTTTTTTAAATTTACATCCAAATTAGTTGGCATATAGTGCAACAATGATTTCAGGAGTAGATTCCTTAGTGCCCCTTCCCCATTTAGCCCATCCCCCCTCCCACAACCCCTCCAGTAACCCTCTGTTTATTCTCCATAGAGGGTTTGTTTTGTCCCTCTCACTGTTTTTATATTATTTTTGCTTCCCTTCCCTTATGTTCATCTCTTCTGTGTCTTAAAGTCCTCATATGAGTGAAGTCATATGATATTTATCTTTCTCTAATTACACTTAGCATAATACCCTCTAGTTCCATCCACACAGTTGCAAATGGATCCAATTGAATATTTTAAAGCTAGTGAATTACTGGGGCATCTGGGTGGCTCAGTACATTAAGCCTCTGACTTCGGCTCAGGTCATGATCTCACAGTTTGTGAGTTTGAGCCCCACATCAGGCTGTCTGCTGTCAGCAAGCACAGAGACCCCTTTGGATCCTCTGTCCCCTTCTCTCTCTCTAGCAAAGTAAATAAACATTTTTAAAAAGCTAGTGAGTTACTTATTCTATGTGTTTGTTGTATCTCAATAATTCTGCCTAGACATTTGACACAAGAACTAAAAAAACCTTTTGAAAGAATAAGGGAAAAAACAGAAAAAGGAGGAAGGTGTCAAAGTTTTTCTTTCCAAAACTACTATAGGCTGAGTTCCTTCAATTCATTCATGTGTTCAGTCAATAAATATTTATTAGTGGTATAGGAAGGGATCTAGTCTCCAGGAACTATTTTAAGCACGGGAGGTGAATACAGTAAATAAAAATAAAGTTTTTACATCCTACTGGGGGACAAAAGATAAGCAAAGCAAAAGCAAAAACAAAGCCTGCTGTCAGGTGATGTTAAGTGCTAAGAAATAAAGTAGGGGACAGAGAGTGCCTGGGGTAGAGTGTTCATTTCTATAGATCACGGGTAAAGAACTTTTTGATAAGGCTGACTCCTGAACAGAGACCTGAAGGGCACAGAAAGTAAACTACGCAGTGGGATAGCAGTGAATTCAGCAGAAGTGCAAAGGCCCGGAGCGTGACTTGTTTGGCATGACTGAAGAATGAGTAGGCGGGTTTGGCCAGAGAGGAGTCTGCGAAAGAGTGGTAGGAGGTGAGGTCAGAAAGGAAGTAGGCCCCAGTCAGTACTTGATATTTCTCTTTGAGTGAGAGGAACCCTCTGGAGGGGCTTGGAACAGTGGTGTTAAATAATCCAACTTACATCTTAAAAGATCACTGTGGCTGCTGTGTTGTGACTCAATGGAAGGGGGCAAAGATCAGAACAAGCTTATTGTAATAAGAGAAAGGAACATTTTAGACCAGGGTAGTGCTGGTGGAAATGGATTCTGCATGTATTTTAAAGGTGGAATGATACCTGTTAAGGTAGAATGATAGGTAGAATGTTACCTGCTAAAAGCCTGAGGCAGAATCTGAGAGAAAGAGTCAAGAATGACTCTCAAAGTAATGTGCACCTTCCAGGTCACAGAAAAAGCAAAGCTGCTTCCCATTCTTTTTATAAAGTCAGCACAACCTAATACTCAAATAACAGCAAACATAGAAAGAAGAGACCAGGCCCACTATGGAAATGGATGTAAATAACCTGAATAAAATAACAGCAAATCAAATTTAGCAGACCATTAAAATACAACTACAACGACACCCAAAAAACAAACAATCCAGCAAGAAATGGGCAGAAGACACGAATAGACACTTTTCCAAAGACGACATCCAAATGGCTAACGGACACATGAAAAGAAGCTCAACATCACTCATTATCAGGGAAATACAATGCAAACCCATAATGAGATACCACCTCACACCTGTCAGAATGGTTAAAATTAACTCAAGAAACAACAGACGTTGGTGAGGATGTGGAGAAAGAAAAACACTTTTGCACTGCTGGTGGGAATGCAAACTGGTGCAGCCACTCTGGAAAACAGTATGGAGGTTCCTCAAAAAATTATAAATAGAGCTAACCCTATGACCCAGCAATTGCATTACTAGGTATTTATCCAAAGGATACAAAAATGCTGATTCGAAGGGGCACATATATTCCAATATTTATAGCAGTGCTATCAACAATAGCCAAATTATGGAAAGAGCCCAAATGTCTATTGACTGATGAATGGATAAAGATGTGGGGTGTGTGTGTGTGTGTGTGTGTGTGTGTGTGTGTGTATGTATATTTTTTTAATGTTTTTTTAAATTTATTTTTGAGACAGAGAGAGACAGAGGCAGCGGAGGGGCAGAGAGAAAGGGAGACACAGAATCCGAAGCAGGCTCCAGGCTCTGAGCTATCAGCACAGAGCCTGATGCGGGGCTCGAACTCACGGACTGTGAGATCATGACCTGAGCTGAAGTTGGATGCTCAACCTACTAAGCCACTCAGGCACCCCTATATATATATTTTTTTGATTGCCGAGCAATATTCCATTACACACATACACACACGTCATAAGACAATGGACGGACATGTGTAAAGTATTGAAAAATTTCTATATTGAGTGAAGACACCTTTTAAGAAGTGAAATAAAGACATTTTCTGATAAAAGTACACTAAGAGAATTTGTTGCCAGCAGATGTGCCCCATATGAAAAGTTAAAAGCTTTTCAAACCAGAGGAAAGTGGTATCACTTGGATACTTGGCTCTTCGCAAAGACAACAATTTTTCCATTCTCTTAAATTAAAAGAGATATATACGTATGTTTATTATTTTTTTTTAAAGTTTATTTGTTGATTTTGAGAGAGAGAGAGAGAGAGAGACAGCACGAGTGGGGGAAGGGGCAGAGAGAGTGAGAGAGAATCCCAAGCAGGCTCCGTGCTGTTAGCACAAAGCCCAATGTGGTGCTCGAAACCAGGAACTGTGAGATCATGACCCAAGCCGAAATCAAGAGTCAGATGCTCAACCAACTGAGCCACCTGGCGCCCCTACAAAAGATATATAGATATGTTTAAAACAAAATTATAACATGTTACAAATGGTGCTGAGAAAACTGGATATCCACATGCTAAAGAACTCAGTTGGATCCCTACATAACACCAAATACAAATGTGAACTCAAAATGGATCAAAGATCTAAAAAAAAAAAAAAAAAAAAAAAAGATCAAAGATCTAAACTTATGAACCAAAACTACAGAACTCCTAAAACATAGGGGAAAATCTTCATGACACTGGATTTGGCAATGATTTATTACATATGACACCAAAAGCACACACAACAAAGGAAAAAACATAAAATGGTAAATTTTATGTTATGTATATTTTACCACAAACAACCTTATCAGCATGGGCTTTAGTGTTATTTAACACATTTTCTAATTTTCAATTAGTGGGAATAAAGTTTGCATGTCTTTGAAACAAAAACAACAAAACAACTTCCTGACACTGTCATGTGGGGTTTATAATGTATATGTTGTATACATATGTATGTTCTGGTATATACTATACAGCAACCATAATAATAAAATACAGAGCAGCTGCTAACTGGAACTGTATGGTTACAAGGTTTTTATGTGTTATGTGCAGTGGTACAACAGTATCTCTAAGTAGACTGAAAAGTTAAGGATGTCTGCTATGATCTACAGACCCACAACTAAACAAATTGCAAAGAGATATAGCTAAAAGCCAGTGAGTAAGTTAAAGTGGAATCCTAAAAAACAATTCAAATAATCTAAAAGAAGTTAGGAAAGGAGGTACAAAGGGTATAACACGGAGGAACAATGGGGTGCCTGGGTGGCTTAGTTGGTTAAGTGTCTGACTTCTGCTCAGGTCATGATCTCACGGTTTGTGAGTTTGAGCCCTGTGTAGGGTTCCAAGCTGTCAGTGCAGAGCCTGCTTCGGATTCTCTGTATCCCTCTCTCTCTGCCCCTCCCCTGATAGTGCACTCTCTCAAAAATAAATAAATAAACATTAAAAAAAAAAGAGAGAGAACAAAAATCAGAAGGGACAAACAAAACAGATAACAAAACTGTAAGTCTAAATTCAATCACAAGGATAATTGTATCAAATGTTAAAAACTAAATACCCCAATTAAAAAGAAGAGATTGTCAGGATGGACTAAAAAGTAAGACCCAACCATATGTTGTCAATAAGAGACATATTTTATTTATTTAATTTTTAATTTTTATTTATTTTAATATTTATTCATTTTTGGGAGAGAGAGAGATACACAGTGTGAGTGGGGGAGAGGCAGAGAGAGAGGGAGACACAGAATCCAAAGCAGGCTCCAGGCTCTGAGCTGTCAGCACGGAGCCCGACGTGGGGCTTGAACTCATAGACTGCGAGATCATGCCCTAAGCTGAAGTTGGACGCTTTACTGGAACGCTTTTTACAGGAACCCCAATAAGAGATGTATTTTATAGGGGCACCTGGGTGGCTCAGTCGATTGAGCATCCAACTTCGGCTCAGGTCATGATCTTGCTGTTCACGGGTTCAAGCCTCACGTCTGGTTCTGTGCTGACAGCTCAGAGCCTGGAGCCAGCTTTGGATTCTGTGTCTCCCTCTCTCTCCATCTCCCACTCACGTTCTGTCTCTTTCTCTCAAAGATAAATAAACATTAAAAAAATTAAAAAAAAAAAAACAAAGACACATTTTATATATAAAGACACAGACTGGTTAAAAGCACATGGATGGGAAAAGATACACCATGCAAATAATAAACTTAAGAAGGCTAGAGTGGCTATGTTAATACCCAAAAAGAAAAAAAAAAAAAAAAAAAAAAAGATTTCAAGGCAAAGTATTACCAGAGAAAAAAGAAAGATATTTCACAATTATAAAACAATCAATTTATCAGGAAGCTAAAACTATCATAATTGTGTATGTGCCTAGTAACAGAACACCAAAATATAGGAAGCAAAAATTGACAGAACTAAAAAAAGAAAAATATCTATAATCATATTTGGAGATGTTGACACTCCTCTCTCAGAAATTAACACAGCACCTAGATAAAATATTAGTAAAGACATAGAGGATCTGACCACTATCAACTACCTTGTTCTAACTGGTATTTCTAAATCACTACACCCAGTAAGTATGGAATACATTCTTTTCATATACATATACTATGTTCTTCAAGACAGAAATGTACTGTCCCATAAAACAAGTCTCAATAGATTTAAGAGAACTGAATAATGAAGAGTATGTTCTCTGATCACAGTGGAATTAAATCAGGAATCAGTAACACCAAGATACCCAGGAAACCCCCAAATATCTAGAAATGAAGTAACACACTTCTAAAAATGAACATGTCACTATAGATCCTACAGACATCAAAATGACAGCAAGGAATTATTATGAATCATTTATACCAACAATTTGACAACTTAGATGAAATGGACAAATTCCTTGAAACCTTCAACTTATCTAAGGTTTTTATGCAAGATAAAACAGAAAATATGAATATTTACATACATTAAATAAATGGATGGAATTCATTATCAAAAAGCTTCCTACAGGAACTCTAGATCAAGGAGGTTTTAGCAGTAAATTCTATCAAATATTTAAGGAAGAATTAACACCAATATTACATAAACTCAGAAAATGGAGAAGCTGGAAGTTATACCTCCAAGTCATTTAATGAGGTCAGCATAACTCTAATGCCAAAACCTGACAAGGTTTAACAACAACAAAATTATAAAAATCTCTCATGAACACAAAGATCCTTACCAAAAATGCTGGCAAATCCAATGTAGCAAATAGGGTTTATTCAAGTAAGCCAAGGTTGTTTAAACATTTAAAAACCCAGGGGCACCTGGGTGGCTCAGTTGAACATCCAACTTCAGCTCAGGTCATGATCTCACGGTTTGTGAGTCTGAGCCCTGCGTTGGGCTCTGTGCTGCCAGCTCAGAGCCTGGAGCCTGCTTTGGATTCTGTGTCTCCCTCTCTCTCTGCCTCTCCCGCACTCACACTGTGTATCTCTCTCTCTCCCAAAAATGATTAAACGTTAAAATAAATAAAAATTAAAAATTAAATAAATAAAATACGTCTCTTATTGACAACATATGGTTGGGTCTCTGCCCCTCCCCTGCTTGTGTTCTGTCTCTCTCTCAAAAACAAATAAACATTAAAAAAAAAATTTAAAAATCCGTCACTGACTCGTAAAACTTAATTTTGGAAAAACAATCAACACAATTAAATGGGCAAAAGACCTGAACAGACACCTCACTGAACTAGATACACAGATGACAAATAAGCATATGAGAAGATGCTCAATATCATAAGCCATTAAGGAATTGCAACTTAAAACAAACACAAGATATCTGTACAGCTATCTAAACAGCTAAAATCCAAAACACAGACAACACCAAAGGCTAGTTAAGGATGTGGAGGAATAGGAACTTTCATTCATTGCTGGTAGGGTGCAAAATGGTACAGCTACTTTAAAGGCAGTTTGGCAGTTCCTTACGAAGCTAAACATATTTTTACTATATGATCTAGCAATTGGTAGATTTGGGTAAAATTAGGTATTTACCCAAATGAGTTGAAAACATATTCACACAAAATTCTGCACATAAAAAGAGCAGCTTGATTCATAATTTACAGCAGCTTTATTCATAACTGCCAAAATTTGGGAGCAATCAAGACTTCTTTCAATAGGTGAATGAATAAAAAACTGGTTCATCCATACAGTGGAATATTATTCAGAAATAAAAAGAAATGAGCTAACCTTAAATGCATATCACTTAGTGAAAGAAGTCAATCTGAAAAGACTACATACTCTAGGATTCTAATTATATGGCATTCTTGAAAAGGCAAAACTACAGAGACAGTAGTTAAGATGAGTGGCTACTAGGGGCTGGAGATGATGGAGGGAAGGAATGGATGGGGAGAGCACAGGGTATTTAGGGCAGTGAAACTATTCTGTATTGATACTGTAATGGTGGATACATGTCATTATACATTTATCAAAACCCAGAGAACTCACAAAACACAAAGAATGAACCCTGATGTAAACTATGAACTTCAGTTAATAATAATGTATCAATATCCACTCACCAGTTGTAACAGATGCACCACACTAATGCAAGATGTTATTAATAGTAGAAACTGTTGGGGAGGGGGAGGGGGGTGTGGCAGGGGAGAGAGTGTCTATGATTTGAGTCTTTTAGCTCTCACAAAGTAATAGCCCTAAAAGAAAAACATGATAAACTAGATTTCATCAAGGGGAGCCTGGATGGCTTGGTTGGTTAGTGCCCAACTTCGACTTCAGCTCAGATCGTGATCTCATGTCTCATGAGTTTGAGCCCCGCATCAGTCTCTCTGTTGTCAGGGCAGAGCTTACTTCAGATCCTCTGTACTCTCCCACCCTCTGTACTTTCCCCACTTGCGTTCTCTAAAAAATAAATAAACATTAAAAAAACCTCGATTTCATAAAAATGAACAATTTCTGTTCACCAAGGCAATGTTTTAAGAAAATAAACAGGGGGTAGCTCAGTCAAGCATCCAGACTCTTGATCTCGGCTCAGGTCATGATCCTGCAGTTGGTGGGATTCAGTCCCGCTCTGTGCTGACAGCATGGAGCCTGCTTGAGATTCTCTCTCTCCCTCTCACTCTGCTTCTCCCTCTCTCAAAAAAATTAAACATTAAAAAAAATAAATAAAAAGGAAGTGGCGCTTGGGTGGCCCATTTGGTTAAGGGTCCAACTTCAGCTCAAGTCATGATCTTGCAGTTCATGGGTTCGAGCCCTGTGTCAGGCTCTGTGCTGACAGCTCAGAGCCTGGAGCCTGCTTCGGATTCTGTGTCTCTATCTCTCTCACTGTCTCTCCTCTGCTTGTGCTGTCTCTCTCTCTGTCTCTCAAAAATAAATAAACATTAAAAAAAAAAAAAACAACAACTGCCTACTCTGGATTAAAAAAAAAAAAAGAAAGAAAGAAACAGATAAGCCATGGACTGAGTGAAAATATTCACAAAAGATATATCTGACAAAATACTTGTTTCCAGAATATATAAAGATATCTTATAACTCAGTAACAACGAAACAACTCAATTAAAGAAAATGGGCAAAAGATATGAACAGACCCTACACAAAGATACACAAATGGCCAATAAGGTGATGAAAAAATATGCAGCTTCCATATTAGTCACCAGGGAAATGTAAATTAAAGCTGAAATGATATCAACCCCCCCGGCCCCAGCAACTACCACGGGGATATAGAGCAACAGGAACTCTTACACACTGCTGGTGTGTAATATGGTGCAATCACCTTTGGAAAAAAGGCTAGCAATCTCCAATAAAAAAACCCCAAAAACCCCAAACAAACAAACAAACAAACAAACAAACAAAAACCCCGAAAAACCATACATCTATCCTTTGACTCAGCAATTTTAATCCTAGGCATATACCCAAGAGAACACACATGTCCACAAAAAGATTTGTGTCTAACTATTCATAGCAACTTTATTCCTAATAGTCCTCAAATGGAAATAGGCTAGATGTCCATCAAGCAATCCATCAGTTAGAGAATGGATAAACTGTGACATATTCATAAAATGGAACACCACTCAGCAATAGAAACAAATAAACTACCAATAAATGTAAAAACATGGAAGAATCTCAAAAACTGTACAATAAACAAAAGAAGCCCTTCTAAATAGATTATATGCCGTATGATTCCACTTATATGAAATTCTAAAAAAAGCAAATCTAAGCTATGGTGGAAAACATTAGAGTAGAGCCTGCCTCTGGGGATTTAGGCAGACACAAGGGATCATGATAGGAAGATTCTATATTTTGATAGGTTTTGGATTACATGCATTTGTCAGAACTTAGCAATGGTACACTTGATATTTGTACATTTCATTTTATGTAAATTGTACCTCAAAAGAAAAAGCCATAAGCAAATACTGAACTCTAGTTAATGATATATATGCATGCTGAAGGATTTAGAGAAAATGTATTGATGACATAAATAAAAAGGGTAATTGACAAAAGGGGCACATGGCTGGCTTAGTTGGTAGAGCATATTACTCTTAATCTTGGGCTGTGAGTTTGAGCCCATGTTGAGTGTAGAGATTACTTAAAGAAAAAAAGGCACTGATGGTGGATGGAGAGGGAGATGTATAGATACATGACAAAGCAAGTATAGTGAAATAATGAGAATGACAGAATCTAGATGCTAAGAGTAAGTGAGTTCACTGTAAAGTTCTTTCAACTTTGTAGTATAATAAAATGTTAGAAATCTGTTATATCACTAAAAAATAAAAAGACAACATACATTTGGATGCAGAGGACATGGCTGTTTGGATTAAAGAAAATCTCTTTATCCCTGTCGCCTTTCCCAAACATTGGCCTCACTGGCTATTAAAGAAAACACAAGTGTCAGAATGCTGGTTTTGCCACCTAAAAGAAGTCTTCAGCTGTTTGTGTCATAACATTGGCTCTTATATAAATCTCCAAATTCTAAAGGCCAGAAATGTTGAAAATGAAGAGGCAGTTACAATATCCTGAGGCAGGACTGGGAATTGAGAGATATAAATTTGGCTCTAGCCTTGGGTAGGGAGGAGGCAACGGCTAAGCTAGGCTAGAAGTGGCTGGTCACTTCTCCAGCAGTTCTGTGTCTGGATGTCAGCCCCACATACTGGCTTAAAAACCTCCAGAAACTCGAAGATCTCACCAGTGGGATCAGCCAGAGCAGCTGAAACACGTCCCTGTAAACAATAAATGTTTATCTGGGCAGATAACCTGGCAGATAGCCGTGTCCTGATCTTAGGCAACTTGAAACCCCACAACGGGAGGCTGAACACAGAGGCCCTTTGCCATTGCCACACGGGTAGGGAGGCAGCGATGGAAGGTGGTCCTGGCTCCTACTACAAGAGAGGCAGCAGGAAGCCACTCTGCTAATGCCAGCTTCTTCTCTACTGAGCCATGGCCAGATTCCCTTAAACAGAGGGTGGGGACAGAGCAGTCAAGTCAACCAACACTAAACAATGCCACCGCATAAAGCTGGCTGTTACACCACAGCCTGAAGGTATGAAGAGCTCTGGCGTATTTGGCTGCTCCCACAGGAACCACACTGGCGGAGGGTTTCCCCAGGCCTGGGTGGGAGTCTCATCACTGACTCTGGCCACACACACAGGCTCAGTCGCCACCTTGGTCAGTGGCAAACAGCTGCTGAGAGGGGAGAGGCAGACCCAGGGGTACGGTGCTCTGCGCAGCACAATCTGCCACTTTCAGACACTCCAGACAAGATTCATTAAGAGCCATATGGCTAAAACCCGACGAAGGTACCAGGTGAAAGGGAACGAAGCAGCTGGAAGGAAGGAATGAAGTATGTTGATGGGACAGAGATTCCTTTCATTGACAACCGTCTCTGCATACAATTTTACTACCAGTTCTGAAAACCCCACTCCCTAACAGAGAGATTAAATCTTGGCATTGGCTATTCCTCCCATCTATATGCTTCTGCCCACACTCCTCTTGGAAAGGAAGAAGACAGGGAAGTGGAACCCCCAGTTTGCCTAAAGGGAAGTTCAGCCCTCATTCAGCAGACTATGGCTAAATTCTCTTCCAGGGAAGAGAACGGAGATAGTTTAACAAAGGTTCTTTGCTCTGAAATAGCAGCAAAGTTAAGTCCAGCGGAACAATAAGGGTGTGGACCTGGGATGGAACTTAAAGGAGTGTAGGAGTATGTGTGTCTGTGTGTGTGTGTCTGTGTGTTCATTTGTATTTTTATTGTATATTTTTTGGCATGGGGTGTGTTGTGTGTGTGTGTGTGTGTGTGTGTGTGTGTGTTCACACGTGCGCCAATCCATTTTTTTTATTTCATTTGCACTTATAGCTGCTTTATAATCATTTCCTGAAGACACAGTAGGAAGACAGTGGTATTTGCTCACCCCGCCCTCCATCTAACACTGGCCCAGTAATCCAACTATGTGCTTTAAACTGAGGCGAGGCCAGCTTTTTGCCTTTGGCAGCGCTGAAGGCCAGACATTACCAGCACTCCTGTGAACAGCTCAAGGCTCCACCCAAGTAAGACTGCACATACTGAAATCCAAGAGGAATATCATTCCAGCATAACAACCCAGGAGAGAGAAGAGAGCTGAGGAGGCTGGGTGGGACACTTGGGACACTTCTACGTTCTGATACCAGAACACCCAAGTGGTTAGCATAGGCATTTTGGTAGAGTGGTGATAGATTAATTCCAGTGTGGGAAAACCCAAACGCTGTAATAAAGAGCTTCATCTCTGTACAAGGAGAGGGGTGAGAATGAGGGTGGGGTGTAGACTATAGGACAATAAGGTGGAGAAATCATTTTTAGAGAACTGGGTGCTTGCTGAGCTAGTCTAATTCTGCATACACAGGGATGTTCCAGCCTCTCTGCAGGAGAAGCTGATGCAGAGTGGTTATGGGCAGGCCAGGACATGTAAGTTCCATTTTTGGTCTAAGAACTGATTGCAGGACTCCTCTGCAACAGTCATGACAGAATGTTTATACAAAACACCACAAACCTACTGTTCCTGACTGTCCAAGACCAAAGGCATCTTCTTCCTAGAGAGCTGTGTCTGACAGCCTTTAGGTTTTAAGACTCCCGATTTTATTTATTGAGTTTTCCTGTTTACTTCAAGAAGGTCTACAGATCTCCCTAGGGAGTCTTTAGAGCGACGCTACAGAGGGGGCGGCAGGGAGACTGCTGTGAAGAGTACTAAGGACCTAGCTGTTCTGTATCTTCATATTACTTCTTACCTGGCAGGAAAAAGAAACAGGGCAAGGAGGTTTCTCAGTTTAACAAAGGTACGAACTAAAGTGTCTATCTTCTGAAAATGGAATTGGATGCGCAATGCCTAAAGGCATTCTTTTGTTGTTGTTCCCATAAGAACAGCAGCAGAGTGATGAACAAAGTATATGTGCTTTAATATAATCATCATCCTCATTTAGAGCAGGAATTTCTTTTAAAATACCCCGTTTAGGGTACATGGTCTCTGCTTATACGGAAGTAGGAAAAGGCACAAGAAATTCCATTTCTGCCACAGGTAGAGTTTGTCTTTCTGCTAATTTCTTTTTGAAAGCAATAGGTTCTCTGCTTCTGGAGGAAGGCAGGCAGATTTTTCAAAAGGAAAACAGAGGAAGAGACAGAGTCTGCTGCAGTGTGACTTGTGGCCATCTCAGATCTCCAGGTCTCTCTAACCATGCTTTCCATATGGTGCAGTTATCCTGAGACCAATGATGATTCATGTACTACAAAGTCTCTGCAGATGTTACTGTAGTTCAATGTTTTAGAAAGAAAAGTAAATCTGAAGATGAGTCTCTAGAGCCATGCTATCCAATATGGTAGCCATTAGCCACATGGGGCTTTTTATAAACTTAAATTTAAATTACCTAAAATTAAATGTAACTAAAAATTCTGTTTCAATAAACAGAAAGATATCCCATGTTCATGGATTGAAAGACTCAATGTTGTTATGATAACAATACTACCCAAAGTGATCTACAGATTTAATGCAATCCCCATCAAAATCCCAATGGCATTATTTGCAGAAACAGAAAAAACAGATACTAAAATTCATACGGAATTTCAAGGGACCCCAAGTAACCAAAACAATTTTGGAAAAGAAGAATAAAAATTAGAGAACTCACATTTCTCGATTTCAAAACCTACTACAAAGCTACAGCAATGCAAACAGTGTGGTACTGTCATAAGGACATACAGACTAAACAGAATAGAGAACCCAGAAATAAACTTTCACTTATACGGTCAATAGATTTTTGACAAAGGTGCCAAAGCCATTCAATGGGGAAAGGACAGCTGTCAACAAATACTGTTGGTAAAGCTGGATATTCCTATGCAAAAGAATGAAGTTGGACCCTTTCCTTACACCATATTAAAAATTAATTCAAAATGGATCAAAGACCTAAATGTAACAGCTAAAACCAGGATTTTTTTTTTAAGTGTATTTATTTATTTTGAGAGACAGCGTGAGCAGGGGAGGGAGAGAGAGAGAATCCCAAGCAGGCTCCACACTGACAGTGCAGAGCATGATGTGGGGCTCGAATCCACAAACTGCAAGATCATGATCTGAGCTGAAACCAAGAGCTGGAAGCTTAACCGACTGAGCTACCCAGATGCCCCTAAAACCAGAATATTATTAAAAGAATACACAGGGGAAATCTTCATTACATTGGATTTGGCAATGTCTTGGATCTAACACTAAAAGCATAGGCAACAAAATAAAAAATAAATAAAACAGATTCATCCTCTTGAGGCAAGGAAAGCAATAGCAAAAAAAAAAAAAAAAAAAAAAAAAAAAACTATTGGGACTACACCAAAAAAAAAAAAAAAAAAAAAAAAGCTTTTGGATAGCGAAGAAAACCATTAGCAAAATGAAAAGGCAACCTACTGAATGGCAGAAGATATTTGAAAATTTTTTATCCAATAAGGGGTTAATGTCCAAAACATATAAGGAATGTACACAACTCAACACCAAAAATATAATCTGATTAAAAAATGAACAGAGGACCTGAACAGACATTTTCCAAAGAAGACATACAGGTGGCAAACAGATATATGAAAAGATGCTTAACATCACTAATCAGGGAAATACAGATCAAAAATACAATGAAATATCACCTGACACCTCTCAGAATGGCAAGTATCAAAAAGATAAGGAATTACAAGTGTTGGTGAGGATGTAGAAAAAAAGGAACTCTCATGCACTGCTGGTGGGAATGTAAATTGGTGCAGCCATTGTGGAAAACAGCACAGAGGTTCTTCAAAACATTCAAAATAGAAATACCATATGATCCAGTAATTCCACTATGGGGCATTTACCCAAAGAAAACAAAAACACCAATTTGAAAAGATATATGCTCTCCTATGTTTATTTCAGCATTATTTACAACAGCCAAGATATGGAAGCAGCCCAAGTGTCCATCGATAGATGAATGGATACAGAAGATATGGCATACATATTCAATGGAACATGACTCAGCCATAAAAAAGAATGAGATCTTGCCATATGAGACAACATGGATGGATCTAGAGGGTATTAGGCTAAGTGAAATAAGTCAAACAGAGAAAGACAAATACCATATGATTTCACTTATATGTGGAATCTAAAAAATAAATTTAAAAAGTAGACTCATAAATACAGAGAACAAACTGGTGGTTGCCAGAGGGAAGGGGCTACGAAGATAGGCTAAAAGGGGTGAGAGGGAGTGGAAGGTATAGGTTTCCTTCCAGTTATGGAATAAATAAGTCACGGGGATGAAAGGTACAACATGGGGAATATAGTTAGTGGTGTTGTAATAATATTGTAGTGACTGATGAAAGCTACACTTGTGATGAGCACAGCATACTGTATAGAAGCTGCTGAATCACTATGTTGTACACCCAAAATTAATGTAACATTGTATATCAACTATACTTCAATAAAATTTTTTCTTAATTTTTAGGAGATAACAAATTAAAAAAGACTTACTAAATTAAAAACATTTGTATATCAAAGCACACTAACAACAGAGTGAAAAGACAACCCACTGAATGGGAGAAAATATTTGCAAACCAAGTAGCTGCTAAGGGACTGATGTCCAAAATATATAAAGAACTCCTACAACTAAACAACAACCACCACCACCACAACAACAACAATCTGATTCAAAAATAGGCAAAGGACTAGAAAAGACTTTTTTCCAAATAAAACAGGCAAATGGCATAAGCATGTAAAAAGATGTTCAACATCATTAGTCATTAGGAAAATGCAAACTCAAAACACAATGAGATATCACTTCACAGCCATTAGGATGTCTATTATGAAGAAAACCAAAAAATACTGAGTTTTGGAGAGAACACAGAGAAACTGGAAGCCTTGTACGTTGCTGGTGGAAATGTAAACTGATGCAGCTGCTGTGGAAAATAGTTTGGTGGTTTCTCAAAAATTTAAACATAGAAGGTGCTGGTGGCTCAGTCAGTTGAACATCTGACTCTTGATTTTGGCTCACAATTTGTGGGATCGAGCGCTGTGTCAGGTTCTGTGCTTGGGATTCTTGATCTCCCTCTCCTCTGCTTGTGTGCACACTCTCTCTCAATAAATAAATAAATAAATTTAAAAAACAATTTAAACACAGAATTACCATATGATTCAGCGATTCCACTTTTAGGCATATACCCCCCAAAATACTGGACATCACGAGGAGCACCATTCATAGGAGCACCATTCACAATAGCCAACATAAAGGCAACCCAAGTGTCCATCAACATATAAATGAGGAAACAAAATGTGGTATATACATACATTTGATTATTAATCATAAGAAGGAGCTAAATTCAGGGTGCCTGGGTGGCTCAGTTGGTTAAGCATTGGACTCTTGGTTTCAGCTGAGGTCATGATCTTGGCAGTTCGGGGGACAGAATCCCGCATTGGGCTCTGCACTGGCAGCTTGGAGCCGGCAGGGGATTCTCTCTCTTCCTCTCTCTCTGCTTCTACCTCACGCACGCACACACTCTCATTCTCTCAAAATAAATAAACGTAAAAAAAAAAAAGAAAGAAAGGAGCTGAATTCTGACATATGGATGAGCTTTGAAAACATTATGGTCGGTTGACATATGCACAGCAAGGGGTGCCTGGGTGGCTCAGTCGGTTAAGTGTCTGACTTCAGCTCCAGTCATGATCTCAGAGTTCGTAATTTTGAGCCCCGCATCGGGCTCTGTGCTGACAGCTCAGAGCCTGGAGCCTGCTTTGGATTCTGTGTCTCCCTCTCTCTGTCCCTCCTCTGCTCGCTTGCTCTCTCTTTCTCTCTCACAAATAAATAAACATTAAAAAAAGAAGAAATATGAACAACACAGAAGGATATTATATGATTCCACTTTTTAAAAAAAATTTTTTTAATGTTTATTTATTTTTGAGAGAGAGACAGACAGAGTATGAGGCGGGAGGGGTAGAGAGAGAGGGAGACACAGAATCTGAAGCAGGCTCCAGACTCTGAGCTGTCAGCACAGAGCCTGACGTGGAGCTCGAACCCACAGAACAGCGAGATCATGACCTGAGCTAAAGTCAGATGCCTAACGACTGAGCCACCCAGGCGCCCCTATATGATTCCACTTGTATAAGGTACTTTCAACAGGCAAATTCATAAAGACAGAAAGTAGACTAGATGCTACCAGAGGCTCGGGAGAGGGGAGAATGAGGTTCTTGTTTAATGGATACAGAGTTTTTGTTGGAATGATGAAAAGGTTCTGGAAATGGACAGCGGTGAGCACTGTGCAACACTTAATGTCACATATTGTACATTTAAAGATGGTTAAAACGGTAAGTTTTATGTTATGTATATTTCACCACAATTAAAAAAAAAATTTAAACCATTTCCTCAGGTGGCACCAGCCACATTTCAAGTGCTCAACAGCTACATGTAGCTAGTAGCTACCATATCGGACAATACGGAGTAACTTATTCCCATCACTGCAGAAAGTCCTATTGGAAGGTGCTGCTCAAGAACTATCTTAAAGACCATCTGATCCTGTTTTCAGGAGCACCACCCTACGTACTACCTCTAGCTGCCTTGTCCCTCGTTCCAACACACCGCTATCCTGCCTACTCATCTAGCAGCCTCTTTAACCACTGCAAACTCCCTTAATATTGTAAATTTGAAAGTTTACAATATTATTTCCCAAATGCCATTTCACTTAATATTCAAAACAACTGACTGGTGGTGGTGGTGGTACTACTTTTTCTTAGATATAAAAACTAAGGTCCATAGTTTTGTAAGTGTGGTTGGGATTCAAACTCTTGATTTTGAATTTTGTGTTCTTTCTACCTCCACATCGCACTGCCTCTCAGAGGGATTTGTTGTTTTCATCACGCTGACATCACCAAAAAGCATTCACTGAGCTGCTATGAGAATATCCTGGAGGCTGTACAGAGGTGATCATCATCAACTTAGGAGTATCCAACCTCAAACATGTATCCCCAAAGGCTTCCTTTTCCAACTTCCCCATTTTAATCAACAACAGTGGCTCAAATTTTCTAGCTATTTAGCCTCAAAATTTTGTGAAAATATTCAATACTCTCCTCCCTTATCCTATTTATATTTAAACAAATACCAAGTTATACTGTAATGCAGCCCTCACATCCATCCCCTCCCTTTTGTTACTATGGATGCTAGCCTGAGCTAGATTGTTGTCACAATAATCCTAGACCTTACACTGCTAACTGGCCTCTTGCTTGTACTGTTCCTCCCCGTCTAAATATTGCCACCAGATTAGTCCTCTGTATCTCCAATTCTGTCATGCTATTCCCCAACATTTGTTTTTATATACAAATATTTTTTAAGGATAAACTTGTTGTTCTTAAGTAGGCTCCATGCCCAAGGTAGGGCTTGAGCTCATGACTCTCAGGTCAAGACTCACATGCTCTACCGAATGAGCCAGCCAAGCACCCCTAAAGTATTTTTAACACTTTTTAAAAAGTATTTATTTTGAGAGAGAGAGAGAGTGTGTGAGCACACGCGTGTGCATGAGAGTGGGGGAGGGCAGAAAGAGAATGCAAGCAGGCTCCGTGCTGTCAGTGCAGAGCCCAACGCGGGGGCTCAATCTCACAAACTGTGAGATCATGACCTGAGCCAAAATCAAGAGTCAGATGCTCAACTGACTGAACCACCCAGGTGCCCCTCTTTTTTTATACCTTTAAAATTGATTTCCCGGGGCGCCTGGGTGGCTCAGTTGGTTGAGCGTCCGGCTTCGGCTCAGGTCATGATCTCACAGTGCGTGAGTTCGAGCCCCGCGTCGGGCTCTGTGCTGACAGCTCGGAGCCTGGAGCCTGCTTCGGATTCTGTGTGTCTCTCTCTCTCTGACCCTCCCCTGTTCATGCTCTGCCTGTCTCTGTCTCAAAAATAAACATTAAAAACAATTTAAAAAAATAATAAAATTGATTTCCCACAAATCCTCACTAAGCTAAGGTTGTCCTTTAACTGTAGCATACTCCTATTTGATTCAGGTTTCTTCTCTTCTATTTCCTTAGCACAATGAATGGTATAAACATATAGTTGTCGCTCAAATAATATGGACAGAAAGAATAAATGTCAGGCAGGCAGAATAAAACACCTAAGAAAATAAGTGAAAAGATTTATCACCTATGAAAAAAGTATGGTCAAAAATATGTTCTTTTTTTTTTTTTTTTAATTTTTTTTTTAACCTTTATTTATTTTTGAGACAGAGAGAGACACAGCATGAACAGGGGATGGTCACAGAGAGGGAGACACAGAATCTGAAACAGACTCCAGGCTCTGAGCTGTCAGCACAGAGCCCGACGCGGGGCTTGAACTCACGGACGGCGAGATCACAACCTGAGCTGAAGTCAGACGCTTAACCAACTGAGCCACCCAGGCGCCCCAAGAATATGTTCTTTTGGGGGATGGGAGAATAAGGAGAACACACTATTTTAGGAAGGAAATGATAGTTATGTATTAGAAACTTATTAATTTATATCCCCATAGTAATAGGTCAAAAAGGAAGACCACATGATCATCAATAGATGAAGAAAAATATTTAATAAAATTTAACCCTCATTTATTTATAATTAAAAATAACTTCAAAAAAAAAAACTTCAGCAAACCAGGAATAGAAGGGAATATCCTTTTTTTTTTTTTTTAATGTTTTAATTTATTTTTGAGATAGAGTGCGAGTGGAGAAGGGGCAGAGAGAGAGGGAGACACAGAATCAGAAGCAGGCTCCAGGCTCTGAGCTGTCAGCACAGAGCCCGATGTGGGGCTCGAACTCATGAACTGTGAGATCATGACCTGAGCCGAAGTACCCAGGCGCCCAGAAGAGAATATCCTTAAGCTGATAAAAGATATTTGTCAGAAACCCATGGCAAAAGCAGATTTAATGACACAACTTTAGAAGCATTGCTATTATGGTCAGAAACAAAGTAAAAAATTTCTCTAATGGCAACTATTATTAGAACAAATTATAGTAGAGTTGGTGGACAGAAGATCAACAGAAAAAATAGCACTCACATTTATACCATTAATAGTCAACTGGAAAATATAATATTCAAATTAGTAACAAAAGTTGTGCAGGGTTTTTATGGAAAAGATCACAAAACATCCTCAAAGATCTGAATTAAATTGATAGCATATCATGTTCATGGATGGAAAGACTTAATACTATAAATATGGCAAGTCTCCCCAAATTAATTTTTTAATGCAGTGCAATTACAAACAAAATCCCTACAGAGTTTTTGGAGGAATCTGAAAAGTTGATCTCATCTGGAAGAAGAACTAGGAAGTCCAGACATTTCTGTAAAACAAGAAAAAAGTGGGAAGACTTGTCCTTGTAGTTTTAAAGACTTATAAACCAGAATGATGGTATTGACTGGCCCACTGGATCAATGAATCAGAACAGAGACAGGGTGCCTGGGTAGCCCAGTCGGTTAAGCATCCGACTCTTGATTTTAGCTCAGGTCATGCATGGTCTTGTGGTTTATGGGTTTGAGTCCCACATTGGGCTCTGTGCTGACAGTGTAGAGACTGCTTGGGATTTTCTTTCTCCCTCTCTCTCTCTGCCCCTACCCTGCATGTGTGCGCGCGCTCTCTCTCTCTCTCTCAAAATAAATAAATAAACATTAAAAAAAAAAAAAGGAACAGAGAACCATGAAAGTGACCCACATATAGAGAAACCTGATTTACAAATATAAATTCCAGACAGATCAAAGATGTAAATGTATAAAGTAAAATAAAACTTAAAGAAGAAAAAAATGTACATATATGTTTCTTGTGACCGCAGGGTGGATAAGGCTTTCTTTCTTTCTTTTTACTTTTTTTTTCAGGTAGAATTGCAATTCTTCTTGTCGACAATTTAACCTAACAACAAAGTGATTTTTTTAAAAAAAAGATCAAGTGACAAATTTTATACAGAGATCAAAGTAACCCTTTTACCTCACCAAATTACAAAATTTGGCTTATTAGTAGGGCAACTGATTTTTCTATACGATAAGACTTAAAGCACATTTGCTACTAAATGCATTCCGGTGGACTTATTCTAAACTTTTTAATTTTGGAGTATTTCAAACATACACAAAAGTGGGAACTATTATAATAAGTAATCTGACGACCACTACCCAGCCTCAATTAGCAACACATGGACAATACTGTATATATATCTGGGAAGAATTTTTTAAATAAGACATAAAGCATAAAGGAACTAATTGACAAATTTGTCAGAAAAGGAATTTCCATACAAATGAAAATAGGTGAATTTAAAAGATAAACTATAGGTTGGAAGATTTGCAATGCACTTAGCTGACAGAGGATTCATATCCATACCTGCAAATCAGTAAGAACCAATCAGAAAATTTAAGTAGAGAAAAATGGGTAGAAAATATAAACATGGAATTTTTTTTTTAAGTTTGTTTATTTATTTTGAGAGAGACAGAGACAGTGTGTGCGGGGGAAGAGGCCAGAAGGAGAGGAGAGAGAATCCCAAGCAGACTCCGCAGGGCCAGTGCACAGAGCCTGACGCGGGCTTGAACTCAGGAAACCGTGACATCATGACCTGAGCTGAAATCGAAAGAAGGATGCCTAGCTGACTGAGCCACCCAGGCACCCTGTGAAAATGGAATTTAACAAGGGAATTCAAATCACTGATTAATAAATGAAGAAATGTTTAACCCCTCTAGTAATAAGGAAAACAAAAAATAAAACATGACAGGTTTTAAAACCATCAAATTGGCAAAAATTAAGTTTGGAAAATGCCTGGTTTTGGTGAGAATGCAGAAGAGTTGGAACTCATCTGCTTTTCTAGGTAGTGTGAAGTGGTATGATCACCTTGAAAAGCAGTCTGGCAACAGCTAGCAAAGCTGATGGTGAGTATGCCTTACAACGCGGCAGCTCTGCTTCTAGATATATTTTTTAGAGAAGCTCCTATATTATACCAAGAGAATGCAGTATTGTTGGCAGTTCTAAAAAATCATGCATCTGTAATACAGTTCAATAAGTTGTGGTATATTCATACAATGGATTAGTATACATCAGTTAAAATGAAAGAAACAGAACGACGCACATCAACATAAATAAATCTAGAAGTTGTAATGCTGAGTAAGAAAAGCAAAGTAGATGATAATCACAGTAGGTCATGTGTATAAAGTCTAAACATGCAAAAATCATACTATATTGTTTATGGATATATATATTTATATATATAAATATAAAAGATATACAGATACAATGAATTCAGGATGGTGGCTACCATTAGGGAAGGAGAAAGAGAAATAGGATCCTAGAGGGATAAAGAAGGAGTTTTAACTGTATCTATAATGTATTATTTCTTTTAAAAATGAGTGGAATGTACCCAGGTGTTTGTTAACTATTCTGTTTTTCTTTACGTAAGAATTGCTAAAAAAACCCAAAAAACCAAAAAACCAAAACCAAAACAAAACAAAAAAAAATCCCGAACGACTGAGTGGAGATCACGACTGTTACCAAGATAGTTCTAAGTTGCACCAAGGTGGATGGAGGTCAGCCTCTGCTTGTGATCACCATTCACCATCAGCTCTTCTACTCTAAGGGTGGTAAAATAGTAGCTCAAAGTAGTAGGTTATGTGGAACAGGTTATGTGACAGATTCAATCCACTCCCCCAGTCAGTCTTTCATCAAATTTCCCCATTTTATTTCCTCCATGGTATTTAACATAAGCTGAATTTATTTGGCTTATTTCTTTACTAGATTTTTGCCTGTCTCCCTTTAACTAGGACATAAGATCCATGAGGTAAGAGACAGTATCTGTCTCATTCACTACAGAATTCCTAGTACTATGAATAGTGCCTGGCAAACAGTAAGTGCTCAATAAGTATCTTATGTTCAATTAATGTCAGGAGTCAAGACTACCAGAGTATGTTAAGGGGAGATGTCCAACCCTTGCACAGAAGCCCAGGTTAAATATGGACTGTGAGTTCAAGCACCAATCTCTCTGGGAGGTCCATGGGGAAGAGTCCAGCCACAGTCACAACTAGAACACTGAAACAGGGGGCTTGAGAGTGAAGAGAAAATACAAAATTAAATTTGGAAACAAAATTTCTATTAACAAGATATAGAAACTTCAAGCCTCTGGATTCTCTACAGACACCTAATTAATTTCCCAGCACAATCTTCTCATGCAAGTTCCAACATGAGTTCAGGGATATGAACTTTCTAAAAACCTAAATAAAGCATGCCACTTAATCTCTTTTTCCAGGCTCCGGTTTTGGAGAAGAACAGAAGAGGAAAGGGAACAGGGAATGAAAAAACAAGAAGACACATCAAATGTATTGCTTTTATTAGCACAGCTTCCGAAAATCCCAAGGAGGAGAATGGCATGCCTGTAGGATGTGTCTGGAAAAGCTCTTCCCCTGGGCTGTGATGGGGGCCACCATCCACCTTTAGGCAATTACGGCACCTCCTCCAGAGGCTCCGTACAGTAGCAGTGGTTCAAATGGGCTCTGGGGTTAGAGTTCTTGGGCTTGAATTCTGACTCTGCCGTTTTCTACCTGTGCAACCTTGGGCAAGCCAATTAATGGTTCTATACTTTAGTCTCCTTAAGTAAAATGGTGGCTAATAAAGGTACCTACTGCATAGGGTTGTGAGGATGAAATGTTTTCATGCGTGTAAAGCTCTCAGAATAGCAAACCCTCAATAAATGGTAGCTTTTATTGTAATTGTTCATCTGGAAGAGAGGGGCCTTATGTTTAATTCTTTGGAAAAACTGCTTGCCCTGGAGACTTGGATGACTAAATCATTAGCTAATGAAACAGAGGCAACAGGAAACAGTGCAAAAGCACTAGACCAAAATTCAAAATGCCTGTTAGGGCAGAGATCGCCAGTTAACTCCCAATACCCGGTCTCCTCCTCTTTAGTAAAAGAACTTGTCCTCTTCCTCCATTGTGCTGCCCACTGATGCCCTAGCAGCCATCCTGGGATGAGGCCACATCCTAGGATATTGGTGTAGTGAGCTGCAAGAGGCCTCAGCATCTCCCAACTTGGTGGAGCCTTCACACTAGCCTTGGACTGCCTAGTTCTGGAGTCATGTGAGAGAATAAAATTTTATGTGTGTAGGACTTTGGAGTCCCACACACATTCAAACTTAATGATGTATCTCGGTTCTGACCTATTACTATAATACACTTGTAGATAAACTGGTCTTAGTTTTCTCTCCTATAAAATGTGGATAATACTTTATAGAGTAGTGGAAATCAAGCGAAACAACACATCATAATAGCACTACGTAAAAGGATAATGTAATTGTTATCAATGGAAACGAGAGAGACACTCAGAAAGGAAACACAGGTATGATAATGATAGATGGGAAACACAAAGATACAGACTTAGAAAAGGATTAGAAAAAGTCCAGGAATAGACATTGTGCTTATTTGACTATGAAAAGTTCTTACAGAAGATCATGAAAGCTGATCACTCGGGAGAAATAACCCGTATCCCGCATCCTATAAAATACATTATGAAATTATCTCAATAGGAATCTCGTTATCTACCATTCTTTGGAGTCCACTATCTGTGATCCTGAATCATTCCTAATTAGATGAATTTTGCCCTTCTAATCCCAGTGTCTCCCTTTCTATATTCTTCCTGTCATTACCCCCAATCTTAACAATCAAGTCATACTTCTTGACTTTATCACAAAGCAGAGCTGTCTAACAGAACTTTCTACCAATGATAAAAATTTTCTATACCTGCTCTCAACAATATGGTAGCCATTAGTCACATGTTGCTATCAACCACTTGAAATGTGGCTAGTGTGACTGAAGAACTAAATTTTGAATTTTATTTAATTTTAAGTAATTTAAATTTAAATAGACTCACATGGCTAAGTGGCTACTGTTTCTGGAGAGTGCAGTCTGCAGAGAAAGCTCTAGGAAAGAGAAGGAAATTGTGTCATTTCCTCATTCCTATTTGATCTCATTTCTTCACAATACCTATGCTAAAAAGCTTTTTCTTAGCCTATTCCTGATGGCCCTAAATCCTTGGAGAGTCCCAATTTCCCTATTTGGGATTTGGGTAATTATTACCTTCTTTTCAGAGGGATAAGCACATTTGTTCAATACACACACACACACACACACACACACACACACACACACACACACACAAAGTCCTGAGTGAGACAGACGTCCTTCCGGAAAGCTTTATCGAACATACCAGAATGACTGGATTCAGTGAATCCACCAAAAAATGTACAAAAGAGGATTACTTCCCTGAAAAGGATAGACTCTTTTTAGGCTCTGTGGTCTATTTATTATTTAATTTATTTAAGAGAGAGAGAATGCACAAGTTGGGGAGCAGGGAGGAGAGTAGTGGAAGGGGGGGGGGGGAGAGAGGGAAGGAGAGAGAGAGAGAGAGAGACAGAGAGAGAGAGAGAGAGAAGCTCAGTGCAGAGCCTGACATGGGGCTCAATCCCACGACCTTGGGATCATGACCTGAGCTGAAAAAAATCAAGAGTCAGATGCTCAACCAACTGAGCCACCCAGGCACCCCTGGCTCTGTGGTCTAAAGACATCAGAAGTTCAATTACCCTTCTTGATAAGTCCTTATATATCCAATATACGTCTAGTATGTTTTTTAATTAAAACAGGTGGAGAAACAGGCACCTGTTTCTCCTGCTCCTCCGAGCAGATCAGAGCAGAGCTTCTCTGCTCCTCAGAGAAGATCAAACTAAAAGAAATGGCCTGAAGCAATGTTACTGACCATGGAAGGCTTGGTATAGTAAATAAAGCTGTCAAAATAAGCAATCTGTCAAGTTGAGGAATTAGTATCTTCGTGATGGGGGATGGGAGGTTGGCTAAAATAATAGTGCAGGTAATTTAAGTTCTTATGAAGGACTGGTACCTCTCAACAATGCAAACTCAGTCTCATGAAGTAAAACTCAACAATTTACTGGCTTGCTCTGTCTGCCTGGACAACTCTAGGCATTTCTAAGTAAGATCGATATGTTTCATTTTAGGACTAGGAAAATTCTCTTAAGTGTCTACTATTAATCTGATGGGCAAGACAGAGAAGAAGCTCCAGAGGAAGAGGGTCCCAGAGGTGGTGATAATACAGACAAATGTCTTTCTAGTTTCAAAAACACACACTAGAACAAATACCCTGACCCTGATGACCCCTCCAGGCTGCTACTCAGGTGCTCATGTTTTAGATGTGAGCAAAAGTGTAATTCCTTCAAAAACTCCTTGATGTGAATCCAAGAAATGATGTGACAGTACTTGCTGCAGATTTCCCTTGGAGGCATACCAGTTTGACCTTTTTCAAATGCAAATTAGCCGTCAGGTTTCTTGGGGAGGAGTTTAAAGACATCACTATGCTCTGATCTGAAGAGTATGGTGAACCTGGACTAAGTGAGAAGGAGGGACAGAGGACACCCGGAGAATGACCCCTGTGAGAAAAGTCCACAGGACTGGTTGGGACAGAACTTGATAAGAAATGGAAATCTGTGGCTTTGCAGATTCTTGCTTGAGTTGGACCAACTTGATTTTGGCAACCCCTCCCCCTCCCAAGTTAGCTCAGGTATTCGTTGATCTTAGTACAGAATCCAAAAGTCCCCTAGACCTCTAAGCGAGCTCTCCCTGGTATTTAGGGCAGGAGTGCCTGTAAACCATGTCATCCAGTTATGCCACACTGGCTCTTACTCACATAGAAAATATTTATCAATGAGATCTGTAGCACCACACTAGACACTCAGGGATGTCTATGAGAGAGCAGTTTCAAGGAACTCGCAACTTAATGTTCTGTTTGTAGTCTTAAAGGCAGATGCAGGCAGAAAGGGGTGAGAGGGGACCCAGAAGAACTGTGTCCACACTCAGAAAATACCGCTGATCTTTCTAGGAGTTGTTGTACCACAATACGGAAATAGTTATTTAGTAGGAGGTGGTGGGAAACCCTGGAATTTGAGAAATGAGAGAAAAAAATGTGGAGTAAAGGCAGGTAGTAGTTGGGATTAATGACAATGACAGAGTGGAAGTTTTAGACTCTCAAATATAAAGGCCAGTGAAAGGAGGAGGCCTGGAAATTGAAACATGCCTAGATTAAGGAGCCCGTCCCATCTACAGGAAGTTTATCCCTAACATCTAAATAGTCATGTTTTAAAATCAACAAGTTTGCTGGTTTTCAGCTGCCACTGACCGGAACCCCCAGTGGCTCTGGCCCACAGTGTAGACAGACTGTGCCCAGCCGGACTAGATGAAGACATGTAGCCGGAAGTCAGCCAGCCAGCCCAACCCCTCCCAGCCTTGGGAGGGGTTTGAGCAAAATGCTACCCGGCTATGAGTAGTAGGCAAGATAGTTTAACCCTAGCGGCACGGAGCTATACCTAGGCCCCCGCATCTCAATCAGTAGATTCATAGAGTGGACTGAGACCCAAGGGGACTCCAAAAATGAGAACAGAACCCCACCAGCAAAGTGCACCAGGACCTGTGGTCCTCCAATGCTTTCCCTCCTTGTCCGCTGCAGTTGCATATTCACGTTCACAGTCACGTATTTTTAAAAATTGATATAATTATCTCCTAGAAATTACTGTATGTAGCCTCTTGGGATCTAAAGCAATTAAGTGAAGATAAATTTCTTTCATGGAGCAAGCTGTCAAAGGATGAAGCAATTTCATTCCCCATTTGAAGTGGAAGCTTTGGGTCATGCATGGTTTATTTGAAACAATGCCATCACCTAAAGCTGCTGATCTTATCTCTAACTCCGTTCTCCATTTCAAACTGCTGGAGATATGCAGCGTGGCACTGCCTGAAGTTATGACATCTGGCTCAAGGCCAGCAACAGAACAAGCCAGCTCCTCTTCTAGGGTTTAAGTATAAGAGGACAGAAATCATATTAAAAGAAGATAACTATATAGGTGAAGTCTGTTAAACCCTGAAGAGGGGCGAAGTTCCCAAGGCATCAGTTGTGACTACGGAGGCACCCTAACAAAAGGGAAGTGGTACAAGAGCAGGCAGGAACGCCCCCCAAAGGGGGTAGGGTGAAATACATGCTGAGGAACGAGGTTTTTCTCTTCTGGGAGACACCAAACCCAACCAACAGTGGGGCCTATTTCATGAACCCCGGCCTGATAGGTGGAAAGCATACCAGGCTGAGAATCAGAAGCTCCGGGTTCTAATTCCAGCACTATATAAGACTGTGTGTGAGATTTATAGGAAAGTTCTCATTAACTGTTCTTCTTTTGAATCGCAGCTGGTACTTTATTTAAAAAAAAAATTCTGCATAACCATGTTGTATTTATTTTACAACATACCAGTCAATGTGCTATCTAGGTAATAGTATTCAAAGTATTTTTTAAGCCACTGAAACATTCTTCAGGTGAAATCCACGCACGTCAGACCATGTCTGAGTGTTGCTTTCGAAAGGAACTCTGAAGAACTAGAATTGGCTTTCAAGTGTCATTGCACTGGAATCACCAGAAGAAACTTGTTGAAAGTGATTGCTGGGCTCCCCTCTCAGAGTTTCTGATTCACGGCTCTAAAACATTACACATTTACCATGTTCTCAGGGGGATCTCATGCTGCTGGTCCTAGTACTACAATTTGAGAACCAGTGGTATAGAGGAATGTGGCCAAGAGAATTTCAATCTAGAACGGAAATGTCCAATACACTAGCCACTAGCCACATGTGGATATTTCAATTTAATTAAAATCTCTGTTTCTCAGCTGCACTAGTCACATTTCAAGTACTCAAGAGTCACAAGTGTCTAGTGGTTACCATATAGGATAGGATACTGTGGAAACAGATCAGTTCTATTATCACAGTTCTATGGGATAGTGTTGGTCAAGAATCTATTTGATTTTGGGGCACCTGGCTCAGCCGGAAGAGTGTACAACTCTTGATCTCAGGGTCATGAGTTTGAGCCCCATATTGGGTATAGAGATTACTTAAATAAATATTAAAAAAAAAAAAAAAGGATCTATTTGATTTCTCTGGTGAATGTTTAGCCCAAAGAAGAGAAAACTTAAGGGGACTTTCACATTTGCTAAGACGTGTCAGGGGGCGCCTGGGTGGCGCAGTCGGTTAAGCGTCCGACTTCAGCCAGGTCACGATCTCGCGGTCCGTGAGTTCGAGCCCCGCGTCAGGCTCTGGGCTGATGGCTCGGAGCCTGGAGCCTGTTTCCGATTCTGTGTCTCCCTCTCTCTCTGCCCCTCCCCCGTTCATGCTCTGTCTCTCTCTGTCCCAAAAATAAATAAACGTTGAAAAAAAAAATTAAAAAAAAAAAAAAAAAAAAGACGTGTCAGTATTAAAGCCTGGGTGGCTCAGTCGGTTGAACACCTGACTCTTGATTTCAGCTCAGGTCATGCCCCATGTCAGACTCTGTGCTGATAGCACAGAGCCTTGCTTGTGATTCTCTCTCCCTCACACTCTGCCCCACCCCTACCTGCACATGCATGTGCTCGCTCGCTCTCTCTCTCTCAAAAATAAACATTAAAGAAAAAGTCTTTGTAACACCAAAGTGCAACATAAGAAAACCTAAATAAAATAGATCTCATCAAAATTTAAAAATTTAAAAATTTTCAATAAAGTGAAAAGACAATCAGCCCATAGAAAGGGAAAAAATATTTGCAAATCATATGTCTGATAAAGGACTTTATCCAGAATATAAAAAGAACTCCTACAACTCAACAATAAAAGACAATCCAGTTTTTAAAATGGGCAAACTATCTGAATACACATTTCCCCACTTTTATAAAATCTTTACAAAATACTTATCACAGACCTTTTTATCCTCTTTGAGATCGGTAAGGTAGTTACAGGTTTCCTAGTTTTATTCAAAAAGACAAAAGCCCAGAGAGGTTATATGAATTGTCCAAGACCACACAATCAGCCTATAGCAGAGTCAGGATCAGAGCTCACATTTGGCACTTTCTTTTATTCTACTTTGCCTTCCTTTGGCTCAGAGGGAAAAAACTAATGCTCAGGTATCCCACAGGCAATCAAGTGAGAAAGTAGAAACTGTATTTTTTAAATGTATACAATTAAGTAAGCACATAATAAAGACATTCAACATTGTTAGTCATTAAGGAAACGCACATCAAAGCCACACAGGGATATCACTTCACACCCATTAGGATGGCTATTATCAAAAAACCAGAAAATAAAGTGTTGGTGAAGATGTGGAAAAACCGGAATCCTTGTGTACTGCTGGTAGGAATTTAAATGGTGCAGACCCGTGGAAAGCAGTTATGGCAAGTCCTCCCAACTCAGCACAGAAGCACCATATGATCCGGCTATTCCACTTCTGTGTACACATCCGAAAGATGTGAAAGCAAGAGCTGGAACAGGTTATTTGTATGCTGGCCATGTTCACAGCAACATTATTCACAATTGCCAAAAGGTAGAAGCAACCCAAACGTCCATCCCATGGAACAGATACAAAATATAGTGTATATACACAAGGGAATATTACTTAGCCTTAAAAAAGGCAGAAATTTTCACATGTACCACAACAGGATGAACCTTAAAGATGTTATGCTAAGTAAAATACGCCAGTCACGAAAAGACAAATATTGAATGATTTCACTTATATGAGGTTTGTAGTCAAATTCAGAGCAGAAATAAAATGATGGTTGCCAGAGGCTGAGAGAGAGAGGAAATGGGGAGTTGGTGTTTAATGGGTATAGTTTCAGCTGGGGAAAATGAAAAAATCCTGGAGATGGGTGGTGGTGGTGGTTGCAAAACAACATGAATATATTTAATGCCACAGAACTGTACACTTAAAAATGGTAAATTTTGTATTATGTGTATTTTAACAGTTATAATTTTAAAAATTGAATAACTGTCTTTTTTTTTTTTGAGAGAGAGAGCACGTTTATATGAGCAGGGGAGAGGGAGAGAGAGAGAGAGAGAGAGAGAGAGACGAGCAGGGGGGAGAGGGAGAGAGAGAGAGAAACAGAGCATGAGCAGGGGAGGGGCTGGGAGAGAGGGAGACATAGAAATCTGAAGCAGGCTTCAGGCTCTGAGCTGTCAGCACAGAGCCCGAGACGAGGCTCAAACTCACAAACTGAGAGATCATGACCTGAGGCCAAAGTCGGATGCTTTAGCCATTGAGCCACCTAGGTACAGAGAGAGAGAGAGAGAGAGAGAGAGAGAGAGAGAGAGAGAGAGAATCATTTTTTTTTTAACGTTTATTTATTATTGAGAGACAGAGAGACACAGAGGAGGGGCAGAGAGAGGGGGAGACACAGAATCTGAAGTAGGCTCCAGGCTCTGAGCTATCAGCACAGAGCTCGACGCGGGGCTTGAACTCACAAACTGTGAGATCAAGACCTGAGCCAAAGTCGGCCGCTTAACCGACTGAGCCACCCAGGCGCCCTGAGAGAGAGAGAATCTTAAGCAGGCTCCACGCAGAGCCCCGACATGAGGCTTGATCCCATGACCCTGAGATCGTGACCTGAGCCGAAATCAAGAGTTGAACATTCAATGAACTGAACCATCCAGGTGCCCCAAAATGAGCCAGCTTTAAATAAAACTTTGATTAAAGGAAAACCTTCCTTCCTAGTTCCTCACCCTCTTGAAATGTCTGGTATAGCCATTTTCCAGCTCCTGGCATTGACAACGTAAGGAAGAACAGATTAAAGCTATCAGTGAACCAACAACTGCCCTATGACCCTGGCATATTTGGAGCAAAAAAGCAACCTATGCAGGCTTGTAGTTACTCTTTCACTTCATGGTCTGATTCTCAAGGCCAAAAACGATCTTCGACTCTTGTCCGTGTGAAATTCCGAGTTAAAGGAAGGAACAACAAAGCCTCTCTTCAGTCATCTGCTTATGAGTTGGGCCCTCCAGGAAACAGAGCTGACTCTTAGTTCTCAAAGGCTAAAACTTACCTTATATCAAAATGTAAGCCAGTGGCAAAACACTAATTCCAATATTTAAGTTCCATGTCCACAGGGCTTTAACATTCTCACAGGGCGGGTCCTGCTCATGTTGGTAATTCTGAAAGGCAGAAATGCCTGTTCTTTTATGTTAAGTTTAACCCAAGGGCTAGAGAGGACGTAGACTGAATTCTGAGATGAGTTCTTGGGGGGTGGGGGACAACCCTTCCATACTCTTGAGCATCGAGGGCCTAGTATCAATGCATCAGACAGATGATGTTAGAACTTTCTATTGTGTTCATCAAGATCCCCCAAAAGAACACAGCTGTGTTCCCACCTAGTCAGGAGTAGCTAGTCGTTCAGAAGGTTTTGTTCTCTTGACTCCTAGATGCTATGGAAGTGATCAGACCCAACTCTGATGGCCATCTCGAGATATTCTTTATATGCTGTTCCTAGAGTGAGAAGGCAAATCACTACAGATCTCTGCCTATACGAAATTTAACTCTAAGGTAGTAAGACATGTTTTTAAAAAATCAAAAATGAGTATTGGCGTAATCAGGCTATACTTGGTAGTTACACCTCATACTGAGGTGGTGAAATACTCTTTCCCCTAACTTGCAAGCCCAGATCTCACTGGAGTGTGGAGGAGGATTTTTTTTTTTTTTTTTTTAATATCCATAACCCAGCTGTGACACTTCCTTCCATCTCTACCTGTACATCTGTTTCCTACAGAGTGCTGCTGCCTCAAGTGAGATGCGTGAGGCTTCTGTAGATGCTGGGGAACAAGATGGAACAAAAATGCTTCACACCTGGCTCCCAAATTACAGGAACGCTGGACTGGGGCCAACATAAGCTGGCACAGCACCAGCTGAAATGGACATCAATTAAGAAGCCTGTCATCTTTCAAGACTGCAGGGTCTTTTTTCACTCTGTGATCCGCACTGCTCCACAAACCAGCCGCGGCACCACTGGTAGAGTTTTCCAGATGGGATCATTTCCCTTAGATTCCACACTTGCAGATTTATTGCAGAACTTGTTTTTAACCCCTCCCTTTGTTTTTAAAGCCTGAACTATTATTCTACAGTACAATTGTATCTTTAATTGAATTTATTTGTCCTTAGTAAAGTGAGAAATTTGTACCTACGTGAGCAGAAACAGTTGTAAGCCTGACTAAAAGATGTTTTGTTTACAAAAAGACATTTGAATAAATGTATTTGAATAAATAACTGAGATTAGTGACGAGTCAGAAATTCTTCTCTCTCTATACATCACTGCTATTGGGGTCAAAAGCCACAAAGCCTTGACCAGACTACATTATCCTGGAGAACTGGACGGACCTCTAGAGCTAAAGTAGGCTTTCTCTGACCATCACATGCAGTGTGACCCATGTCATGTGCAGAAAGGAAAGAAACTCTGCTAGCGTCTAGTCAGTGGCAAATGCTCTTTAAGAAAAATAAAGACTTTAAGAGTGTCAGCAATCAGGGGCCACCTGACTGGCTCAGTCAGTGGAACAGGCGACTCTTGATCTCGGGGTTGTAGGTTCGAGTCCCATGGTGGGTGTAGAGATTACTTAAAAATAAAATCTTAAAAAAAAAAAAAAGTGTCAGCAATTAAAAAGTGGCAAGAGTCCGGGAGCAAGCCCAGCCGATCAGGATGATCACAGAAGTGCAGCTCGCCTTCTTCGCCAACGTGCTGGGTGTGTTGCTCTTCCTGCTGGTTGTTCTCTTATCACTACGTGGCTGTCAACAATCCCAAGAAATAGGAATGAAAGTGGCTTCTCTGCCCTGGGGCTCCAGGACGTAGGCTGAGGCAAGATGGAGGGTGGGAGGGGCCTTCACACTTCACTTCATCCCTCCACCCATCACAATATACAAAGCAGCTATAACTGGATCTTTCCACACAACCTGCATTTCCTCAAAGTCCTCCTGAACCCTACAGAACAAGAAGCTGCCGCCAAGTAAGGTCCTGTACAGAGGCTTTCTTTTCTACTCCCTCTCTGCAGTATAAAAATACAGATATACTTTTTCCAAAAGGGACGAGATTACAAATACTACCTTCTCTTGTCTTTTGTCCGATGGGGCATGACATATCTCCTCCCCTGTACCTAAGTGGGCTGCCTTGTGGAAAGAATTCCGTGCACCATGAAAGAGTCCATGATAAATAAATATCTCGTCCACGTTTAATGCATGTTCTAAGAACTGAATTCCACTGCCTCAGGGGGCTGCCTGTTGCTGCCAATTTGCTTCTCATGGCAGAACCCTGTGTGGCAGAGCCCTGACTAGGCTCTGCCGACGCTTGTTTGGAAAAGAGTCCAGCTGGAGATGAAAGAAGCTCTTCAAAGTGGGTGACTCCTCGGAGGCTATCACTTTAGGGCTTGGGAATGATTACTTATCAAAACCGCCTTCAGTCTGGAATACATTCTGGGCAAGCAGCTGGTCTGCCCTCTTGGGCGTTCCACTGGAGTGTGCAGAGCTGGATTTGGAGCGATGGCAGAAACTGAAGAACCCAGATGAAGGCAAGAGCCCCAAATCCACATCGTAGGTAGGGACAGGAGGGAGAGAAGGGATTTTAAAAAGCTTCAGACATCTGTCTGCACAATTCCATCTTGGCCCACCCGTCTCCCCCTTCTTTTATTTTAAATAAACAGCTTCAAAAGGGGTGGTCCTCACATCTTTCTGCTGACTAAGGTCTCGATTTCCTTACTTTCCTCTACCAAGAGAGCCTGAAACCTCTAGCTCTCAGCATTTAATCAGTCAAAACCTAGTCTCTAAGTGAAAAGACAAGCTAGACCAAGAGAATATTTATGACACATATATAGCAGATGAAGGACTTGCATCCAGATTATATAAAGACCTCTCAAAACTCAGTCAGAAAACAAACAATACAATTTAAAAATAGGCAAAAGATCTGAAGATACTTTACCAAAGATATACAGAGGGTAAATAAACACACGAAGAGATGCTCAACATCATTAGCCATCAGAGAGATGCAAATTAAAACCACAATGAGATATCTAGTAGAATGACTTAAACACATACACACACACATAAAATGTGGAATCAAGTGCTGGCAAGGCTGTGGACGAACTGGAATTCTCATACACGCCTGGTGGGAATGTGAAATGGTACAGCCACCTTGGAAAAGTTTGGCAGTTTGTAACAAAATTAAACATACACTTACCAACTGACGCACACATTCATTCCTAGCTATTTACCCAAGTGCAATGAAAACTTAAGTTCCCATAAAAACCTATACATGAATGTTTGTAGTAGTTCATTCATAATCGCCTAAACTGCAAACAACCCAAATGTTCATCAACTGGTGAATGGATAAGCAAATTGTGGTCTATTCATATAATGGAATACTACTCTGAAACAAAAAAGAACGGATTACTGATCTAGGCAACAGCATGGATGAATCTCATAGGCATTATGCTAAGTGAATGAAGCCTCGAAAGCTAACTACTATCCGGTTAAATGTATATGACATTCTGGAAAAGGCAAAGTCGTCCCTATGACAGAAAAAAAGATCAGAGGTGACTAGGGGTGAAGGGGTTGGTTGCATGAGGGGGTTTTTGTGGATGACAGAAATGCTCTGTATCTTAATTGTGGTGACAGTTACATGACTGTATGTCAGAAACTGTGTAACAAAGAATCGATTAAAAAAAATGTTTTTAACGTTTATTTGTTTTTGAAGGGGGGGAGGGTTGGGGCAGAAAGAGAGGGAGACACAGAATCCAAAACAAGCTCCAGGCTCTGAGCTGTCAGCACAGAGCCCGACGCGGGGCTCGAGCTCACGAACTGTGAGATCATGACCTGACCTGAGCCGAAGTCAGATTCTTAACTAACCGAGCCACCGAGGCGCCCCACAAAGAGTGGATTTTAATGTGTGTAAACAAACATATTTGGGTCTCTGGGGATGGGAATGAACTAGGGACACATCGCCACACTCTGTGATCGGGGACAACTGGGAACGCATGCAGTTAAAGTGTGACAGGGCTGGACACAGAGCCCATTTTCACCCTGAAATTAGAGGCGACATTAAAACAGACCCAGATTTCTGTTGGCATAAAAAGAACTTTATATACTCTTTGTCCCCAACACTTTTCATTGTTGCTGGGACAATGCAATCTTCTTTAACGCAGATAAAAAGATACCAAGTCCCGGCCTGGTTTTCCTCCTCCCCTTTCATTTCCTGTTTCATTTGGGCAGAGATCTCTGTTTCTACAGAGGGCAAAGTAGATTCAAGTTTAAAGGTTGTGGGAGAAAGCAGAGATCTAGGCTAACTGGAGGCCTCTTGGTCTGAACAGGTTAAGGTGCACAGAACCTAACAAAAAACTAAATCCTGAAACATTTTTTAAAAATAATAAACACCTGTCAAGCTCTAATTAAAAGTATTCTCCACGAAATCTCTGTTGTGTCGTCATTGAGTGAGGTCAAAATACAAAGTATACCTGTAATAATAAAGTTTCCTTTCATATCATTATCTAATAGTGAAATGATGGGGATGGGCACCTCCAAAGGGGCAATATTTTCAAAGGAAAATTATACCTCTTATAATGTGGTCACAGGTCCACAGGGAGCGAGAAGGTTGAGTAGCTAAAGATGTGTGTTCCACCAGTACCTGGAGAGCCGTGAAAGCAGTCAGCTTGGAAAAGAGAGCACATTCCTGCTCTTGTCATAGTAGCTTATCTTCACACCTCTGCTTCACAGCTTAATCCTTAGTACTACTTCTTGGGTGCCTCAAGTGAGAGGAAGGAAAGGGTACTTGGAAACTATAACTGAACTAGAAACTTAGCTCCCGCCTCCGAAGAGCCCAAGCATGTAAGGATAGGCACACATACAAATGCAGAGAAGGAGCTTTTTCATTTAAATGGAGGAAGCTGCCATGTCCACCTCTATAAGCAAAAATATTAATCATCCACCGTCTGGTTTTAATCCACACGCTCCTGATCCTGCATCTGAATGTATTGTTATCAGGGGAAGAAGCATTTCTGCTCAATCTTATTCACCAGCCAAAAACCTGAAAATGTGAAAACCACATTGGTAAAGTGCCTTCTTGGGGACCCAGAAAACTCTGAGCTGCTGCTTTTTTTTATTGTTTTCTTTCTTTTTTTCTTTCTTTTAAAATGATGAACAAATGTGAATTTCAGAGGGTCTGGAGGGGGAAAAAAAGAAACAGCTCAAGTTACAGGGCCCTCGTATCTTGGAGTGACACTATCCTCAGGGAAATTAGCACTTTCTCTTCTCTATTTCCCAAAGGGGATCCAGCCACACAACCTGATTGATATCAGCCCTTCAGAGACAAGCTTGGGCATCCAGGTGCATCCCTTACGGAGCATTTACAAATGAAATGGCAAGCCCAAACGTAAGCCTTTGCCTCTGGTCTCCGTTCTTCTGGTTTGTGCTTTGCTAGAACTAAAATCAGGGACTAAAAACGCCATCTGAATGAGTCCAAGCACATTTGTCCCACCGTCTGTGCTGGAGACCCTTCCCTCTCCTGAGGGTCACCCTAGAAAGGGTCTCCAAGCCAGTATGTGGGCTTGAGTGTCTTCAAAGCCATTAGTCACCACCCTTGCAGCCTTGCTCCAAACTGCGAAAGGGGCCACCCGTGACACAAAAACTCTGGCAAGATTAGAGGATAGCAAGAGCACAAGAAACCACAATACGCCTGAGACTCCCAGGAGAACAATGACTAGTGCTGGTGGGGAACAGACTGACAGACAGAGCAGACAGACTCTAACCAGGCCTCGCTCTGTTTTCGATGCAACACAAATGTTTTCCATTAGAAGTTCCCTGCCCCACAAACACTCATACATGCGGCTATGAAATCCACATACTTAACTTCTGCTTTTCTGGCACTCAGACCCAACTACCTCTCCTGTTCCCCTGGAACAGAGCAAAATTGAGAGAAAAGAGTAGTACCCCCAGCACAAAGGTAAGGGGAACAGAATCAGAATCAGAAGCATGCTTACTAAGGAAGTGCTATCTAACACGAGTATGATTGAGCAAGCTAGAGGGAAGGAGGGAGAAAACAAGGACGTTTCCTTGGCCAAGAGAGGAATAAGTACTGTAAGGCTCCAGCTCTTACTGGTTGGCTCCTATGCTTTCAGCTTAAAGTTTGGCGTTACTTTCTAGTAAGTCTGCAGCTGAGCTCCATCATGAGGTGTCGGTCGCCATTAAAGCCAAACAGGCAAAAACCTCAGAGAACTCATTACAGAATGTGCAGAATTCCAGTACTGAAAAACGAATGCTGGCTGATCAGGAACCCGTATTTCAAACACTCAGAACCAGCTGAGCATTGCAACTGTGAGAAGAAGCTGAACCAGAAATCTTTAAACCATCAGCAACCGTCTGTAGAACCTGGCCCAGGTTCATTTCTAATCAGTCACAGAGGTAGGGGCATGTGGATGTACGGCTAAGTCATCTCTTCCTTAGAAAAGAGAAGAAAACTACAAATAAGAATTCAAAGCAACAATTAAAGAAAAAAAGAATGAACACTGAAAAGAAGGGAAAAAGTGAATTTTTAAAATGGCATGTAAGAAACAAAAGGAAATCCCCTATTCAGGCAGCTCTGGAGTTCCCTAATTGCACAAGAGCAAAGGACACCCCCCCAATGTGGACGCCTTATTAAGCAATTGCTCAGCCTTCACTCATTGTGCAATTCCAACCCTCCAAAGCTTTTTGCTGCACATATGCAAACCACGTTTTCCACTGCATTCTAGAATTAAGAACAGTTTCTCATTTTTCTCTTCCTCACTTTAGGGGGTCTATGTGCACAAGGAAAAAAAAATATCTATTGCTAGATAAGCATTCACTACAAATGAGGTTTTACATTATTTCATCTGGTTGTTTCTGAGTTTACTGGGAGTTAGGAAACATTTGGATTTACTCTTGGACAGCTAAAGATTCATTTTTTCCTGTCACTGACAATAATGATATCACAAAAAATTGTCCATGAAAACATTAGACCTTCAAAATCCTTTGTTCCAAATGGCTGCCATTCTGGAATATTTGGAGTACTTAAAAGTAGCAGTCCCTACTTTACAGCCAAAATTCCAACAGCAGCCTGGGTATATCAAAGTGTATTTTATTAACTACAAACCTTTCTTTTGAGAGAAATCTTGTTAAGCGATCAGCAAGAACAATAACAGGTGTATACAAAGATGAGGAAAGCATGACAAGAAAACCCAGAGGTCATGCAGGAAAAGACAGATTTGACTTCATAAAAATTTTAAGCTGTACACTGTAAAAAATATAAAGAAGATTATAAAACAAGCTACAAACCGGGAGATAATATTTGCAACATATAAAATAAAATATAACTATCTACAGTGTATAAGAACTCTGCATATCAATCACAAATAACAATATAAAAACGAGCAGGGCCATAAATATGCAAGTCAGAATGGAAAAATATAAACAGACAGTAAATATACAGAAAGATCCTTTATTCCACTAGTAAACAAATGCAAGCTAAAGTGAGATGCACTTTTTAACCCAGAAAATTGGCAGAAATTAAAAATATTGCTGTAATATTTACAAATACACAGTATTTGTAAAAGTATGAAAAAACAGACACTTGTATACTGCTAATGGGAGTGTAAATTGGTATGATCATTTTGGGGGCACTTTGGCAGTATTTGTAAAAACAGTAAAATTTATATATCTTTTGACAAAGCAATTTCACTTGTAGGAATCTATCCTAAAAGAACAGTCTTATAAACATACAAGGATTTAAGTATGAAGAAGTTCATTTTAGCACTGTATGTGATGACAAAAAAGGGACATAACTCAGTTATCACCTAAAAGACAGATGGTGGGAATGTATACTGGTGCAGCCAATATGGAAACCACTATGGAGGTTCCTCAAACAATTAAAAATAGAACTACCCTACGATCCGGCAATTTCACTTCTGGGTGTTTATCTGAAGAAAATGAAAACACCAATCTGAAGAAATATAAGCACTCCTATGTGCACTGCAGCATTATTTCCAACAGCTAAGATATGGAAACAACCTAAGTGTCCATCGATACGGAAATGGATAAAGAAGATGTGATGTATGTATACAATGGATTACCATCCAGCCATAAGTAATGAAATCCTGCTATAGTGAAATGAGTCAGAGAAAGACAAATACTGAATGATTTCACTTATATGGGTAATCTAAAAAACAAAACAAATGAACAATCAAAACAGAAACCAACTCAAAGATACAGGAAACAAACTGCTGGTTACCAGAGAGGTGAGGGGTTGAGGAGGGAGGCGGATGAAACAGGTAAATGAGATTAAGAGGTACAAACTTCCAGTTATAAAATAAGTAAGTCACAGGGATGAAAAGTACAGCGTAGGGCATATAGTCAATAATATTGTAATAACTGTGTGGTGACAAATGAACTAGACTTATCATGGGATTTCACAATGTATAAAAATATCAAATCACTTTGATGTACACCTGAAACTAACAGAACACTGTATGTCAATTATACTTCAATAAAATAAGATGTATAAATTGTATCTACACAATGGAACATGATGCAACTTGAAAAAGAATGTAGATTTATACACCGTGATTCAGAAGCAGTTACAAGGTATGAATATTAAGCAAAAAAAGAGTAATGTATCACAACATGCATTTGTATGAGAAAAGTTAATATTCTGTGTATGTATGTTCGCAAGAATGGTTACCACACCGTTATTGGCAATCGTTTCTGGAAGGGAAAGAGGGGCTGGTAGTCTCATTTTCTACAGTTCTATATGATTTTAATATTATTTCAGAGAGCATGGATTACTTCTGTAATTAACAAGTAAGGACAGTCTGCCTTCTGTTTCTCAGCATGAGATGAAGTAGGTGGTACTGGACTAGTCCATAAACAGCTATAAAATATCTGAGGCAGCTGTTTGTAGGCAGTGAACAACAGGCAGTGCAAAACTGTGATCCCTAAAACACCAAACCCATGGAGAAAGAGTTCAGCTCTGTGGTTATCAGAGGTAGGGGTAGGGAGAGGGTGACTAGAGGGAGGTGGCCAAAAGGTACCAACTTCCAGTTATAAGACAAGTAGTAGGGATATAACGTACAGCACAATGACTACAGCTAACACTGCCGTATGATACATCACAAGGAGAAATTTTTCTTCTTTGCTTTTCATTGTGTCTGTAGGAGAGCATGGATATTAACTAAACTCACTGTGGTAATCATTTTAAAATATACGCACATCAAACCATCGTGCTGCATACCTTAAACATGTACAATGATGTACGTCAATTAGTTCTCAATAAACTGGGAGAAAAAATACTAGAAATATTTTTTTATGATTAAAGTCTGTTCCCCTTTCATGAGGGGGGAAAAAAAGGCTGTGACCTCTGAGAGAAGAAAAACTCACAAAATGATCTCTTGATCACTTAGTCCTCTGCTTGGGAATAATTTTCCAACCATGATACAGAAAGCTGAATCCCAAGGAAATTATGGTGGTCCTGTTGAGTTGAGGAGGCAGAGGCAGAATTTGAGGTAGCTGAAGGGGCCGGAATCAGCAAGTAGGGAAATGGACAGGAAGAAGGTATACAAAGAAAGAGCATGAAACACATGTGAGAATCTTCAGTGAATAATGGGGTGAAGGCTGGACTGTACCTATGCAGCCAAGACCACCAGGGGCTGACCAGAAGGCAGCTGCTACAGGGTTGAGAGTGGTACAGAAAGATGTTAGAGATCCAACAGTGTAGAAACAGCACTGCCTTAGGACGGAGGAGTTGGGAGTGCCAAAACTGCCAGAGTAGAGAGGTTTTAACACCTTGTTAACATGCCCTGGCAACCAGCTGAATCTCCAGAGAGGCCACACCCTAGAGTGGGAGCTAATCTAAATTTGCATTAATTAGATCCTAAAACCCAGACTAAAACAAAATCTGCAGGGAAGACAGGGCTTGGAGGTTGACTATCACCACATTGCTGGGGCTTGGGGACATCCTAGGTTCCTAAGTAGCTGCCCTAATAATATGTAAAAAAACCAAGCATACAGAAGTTCAAGATGATCAAGCAGTGATGTAATTGTCTTTTTAAGGAAAAACAAACAAAGAAAAAAAAACCCTCCCGCCCAAAAACCCAATACTCTCCAGAAGAAGGTAACAAGATCCAGAATCTAACAAATTAGCCAGTGCCAATGACTATAAACAAAACCCACTAGACACAAAGAAACAGGTAAATGCAATCTACATTCAACAGAAATTGAAAGTGAGATGGCCTACATGTTGGAATTGATAGGCAAAGACTAAAATAGCTATTATAAACAAGTCCAAAGTATTAATAAGATGTTCAAAGAATTAAAGGGAAATATGGCCTTAATGAGTAAACCAATAGAAAATGTCAGCCAAGAAAAGTAATTATCAAAAAGAACCAAGTAGAAATTCTTAAACTGAAAAGTAGTGAAATAAAAGAGTTCACTCGATAAGTTTTACATTATATTGAAAATGGAAAAGAAACAGTCCATTAACTTAAAAAGACAGATCAATAGAAACTAAGTAATTGGAAGACTAGAGAGAAAAAACACTAAAGATAAATAGAGCCTCCAGGTCATGATCTCCCGGTTCATGGGTTTCAGCGCCACAGAGGGCCCTGTGGTGACAACTCAGAGCCTGGAGCCTGCTTCAGATTCTGTGTCTCCCTCTCTCTCTGCCCCTCCGTCTCTCACGCTCTGTCTCTCTCTCTCTCAAAAATAAACATTAAAAATTTAAGGGGCCCCTGGGTGGCTCAGTCGGTTAAGTGTCCAACGTCAGCTCAGGTCATGATCTCGTGGTCCATGGGTTCAAGTCCCGCGTTGGTCTCTGTGCTGACAGCTCAGAGCCTAGAGCCCGCTTCGGATTCTGTCTCCCTCTCTCTCTGCCCTCTCCCACTAGCGCGCTCTCTCTCTCTCAAAAATAAACATTTTTTGAAATTAAAAAAAAGATAGAGCCTCACAAATGTGTGAGACTATCTAAAAATTTCTAACATATACATAATAGGAATTCCAGAAAGAGAAGACAGGGAAAGTAGGGCAGAAAAAGAATAATGACTGGAAGATACTCTGAATTTGATGAAAAACACCAACTTACAGATCCAAAAAGGTCACTGAACATTAAGCAGGATTCATGTAAAAAGAACTACATCTGTGCACATCTCAACCCAACTTCTGAAAACCAAAGATAAAAAGAAAATATTCAAAGCAGCCTCCCCCCACAAGATACATTATACAAAGAGGCATATGAATGCTGATTTCTCACGAGAAAACAGTGGGTGCCAGGTAATAAGAGAACCACATTTCAAAGATGCTGAAAGAAAAAAACTTCAATCCAGAATTCTATATCCAGTTTTTTAAAAAATCCTTCAGAACCAAAGATGAGAGAGAGAGAGAGAGAGAGAGAGAGAGAGAGAGAGAGAGAGAGAGAGAGAGAGGCATTTTTAGCTAAACAAAAGCTACAGGAATTTGTCACCAGCCACCTGCTTGTGTCCTATAGGCTCAAGAGAAATAATTATCAGCTGGAAACTTGGATCTACTGAAAAGAATGAAGAGCACCAGTAAATAAGTAGATAAATAGAAAAGTCTGTATTTTCTTTTTGTTTGTAATTTACTTAAAAGAAAACTATTTAAGTAAAAATAATAATAGGGTATGGTAGGATTCATACCATATGAAAAGTCAAACAGAAGACAATCACCCTAACCAAGAGGGAATGGGTAAATGGAATTATACTGTTTGAAGATTGCTACATTTGTTTTTGTTTTTTTAATTTTTTAATGTTTATTTATTTGAGAGAGAGAGAGAGAGAGAGAGAGTGCACAAGCAGGGGAGGGACAGAGAGAGAAGGAGACACAGAATCCAAAGCAGGCTCCAGGTTCTGAGCTGTCAGCACAGAGCCCAATGCAGGGTGCGAACCCACGAACTGTGAGATCGTGCCCTGGGCTGAAGTCAGATGCTCAACCAACTGAGCCACCCAGCCGCCCCAAGATTGTTACACTTGTAAAGTGCCAAGCAGGAAACAAGAAGAACAGGTGTGTAGGTGTGAAGTGTAAAAAGGTACAATACTGTGCTTGTTTCCACAGCACATGTACTAATACTGGAACGAAACAGAGAAGATCGGCATGGCCCCTGCACAAGGATTACACACAATTCGTGAAGCGTTCCATATTTTTATATTTCCATACCCACTTCTCCCCATGTGTCTCCTCCCCAAACATCTCCATGAATCTCCCCTGCACCCCCTGCCTTATTGCTACCCATCATGCAACCTTACAGTTGCCATTTTACTGCCTTTTTAAAAATATTCAACAGAAACCAGGTGCCTTCAGAGGCTCTCTGATAAAGCAGAGCCTGGAGCCTGCTTCAGATTCTGTGTCTCCCTCTCTCTCTGCCCTTCCCCCCGCTCGTGCACTGTCTCTCTCGCTTTCTCTCTTTCAAAAATAAATAAACATTAAAATTAAAACAAAAACAAAACAAAAAACAGAAAAGGTGATAATCCTTAAAGGAAAATCTTAAAAAACTGAATTTTATCAAAATTAAAAACATTTGCTTTCCAAGATTCTATCTTAAAAAAAAAAAAAAGCTAGCCATACACAGGGAAAAAAATATTCACAGGACACCTGACAAGAACTTGTGCACAGAATACACAAGGAACTTTTACCACTCTCTAAGAAAACATCAATATCCCAAATTTTAAAAATGGGCTATAGATTTGGCCATTTCTCAAATGAGGATGAAGTACTAACAAACCACATGAAAAGATGCTCATCATTAATTACACAAATGCCAACAAAACTACCATAAGACCCTGTCACACTTTACTAGAATGGCTAAAACTCTAAAGACCAGAAATACCAAATGTTGGCAAGGATCTGAAACAACTGGAATTCTCAGGCATGGCTAGTGAGAGTATAACGTGGTACAATCACTTTGGAAAACAGTTTGGTAGTTTCCTTGAAGTTTACAATATACTTAATCATTTGACTGAGCAATTCTACTTCTAGCTATTTGCCCCCAGAGAAATGAAAACATTATGTCCACAAAAAGACTTGTACATTTGTTCACAGCATCTTTATTCATAACAGCCAAAAAATAAAAACCCAAATGTGTCTGAGCCCAAAGTGAATGAATAAACAGAATGTGATATATCCATATAATGGAATACTACTCCTCAATAAAGGGAATGAATTGCTAGAAGAACACAACATGGATGAATCTCATAGATATGCTGAGTGAAAGAACAAAGACATAAAAGCATATACTTTATGATTCCACTTATATGAAATTCTAAAATAGGCAAAACTAATCTTTAATAAGAATAATTAGATCAGTGGTTGCCTAGGATGGGGAGTTGGACTGAGGAGATTAACTGTAAAGAGGCACTTAAGGAACATTTTGGGGGATGGAGACATTCTGTATTTTGATTGGGGTGGTCATTACACGGGGATATATATACTATCAATACATTCGAATGTATGATTTTATTGTATGTAAATTATACATAAACAAGTTGACTAATAAAAGTAAAAGTATTACCAATAAAGATTACTTTTTTCAGATATCTAAAATTATGAAGTAAAAACAATATTCTTTTACATATATGAGAAGTACATTAAAGAAAATAAAGGGTGGGGCAGGAAGTATAGAGGCAGAAGTTTATGTCAATAGCAAAGTCCTCTCTCTAGGTATCATACTTTTTCTTCTTACACGTTTCAAAGTTATTTTTTATTATGGCCCATATTCATTAAGTCTTGAGCCAAAGATGGTTTATATGTATGCATATAGATAGGCAGGCAAACTTCCATTGCTGACCTTCAGGTTTTTATGCATCAGTTACCCCCATCAGCCAAATCCATGAATCCCTGTTCATCTACAAACAATCCTGGCAGCAAAGTTTGTAGCCCAGGACGTTGTCCCAATTTTTTGGTCCTTACAAGTTGCACTGTCACTACTCTTAGATTTTTTTTTGTCCTCGGACACCCTTCCAAAATGATGTAGATCATCCTTTGCATATATTCAGTCCCTCTTAGAGAACACTCAAGGGTTTGCCAAAAATAAATCAAGTTCTCTCTCCAAAGACTCATATTCTAGACACTAAGGTACTTTTGGACTCCAGGGCATTCCAAGATTTGAAGAACATCCAACACAGAGAGAAAGAAGTAGGTAAATTCATTCTGAACATCCATTCTCCTGTGAACTTTTCCTTCTTTGTTCATTTTGAAGAACTATTATGGGAGATCAGGTAATATCCCTAAACCAGGTAAAAAATTCCCAAGCTCATGGTGAGGAGTCAAGCTCCAAGTGAAAATAAAAGAACTGTCAAAGTTATGAAGAGAACTGAAGGTACTAACAATTGTTTGTTCAACCACTGTATTACCGCATTTTTATTCAATTAAGAGTGTGTGCGACTTGCTTGGATTTGATTCCTTCATTCTTACCTGTGTCATCCTGGGCAAGTTCTTTCATAAAGTTCAAATTCCCATGGGGCTTTTGTGACATTTAAATGAGATAATGTAAAGCATTAAAACAGTATCTAGCACATGAGAGACACTCCTTAAAAGTCAGATGGTTCCCTCAGGGTCCTCTTGGGAAAAGAAATCCAGACATGTGACTCTTCATATATACTTAGGAAAAACATATTTATAGCATTCTGAATATAACTTCTTTCTGAAGAGCTCAGAAAGCTGTCTGGCAATATGGAGGCAAAGTATATGCACTCTTAGGTAATATGCCCTACATTCCAAAGTTAAAGATAGAATGAGGAAGACTTTTAAAAAAATTTTTTTTTTAATGTTTATTTATTCTTTTTTAAAAAAAAATTTTTTTTCAACGTTTTTTATTTATTTTTGGGACAGAGAGAGACAGAGCATGAACGGGGGAGGGGCCGAGAGAGAGAGAGACACAGAATCGGAAACAGGCTCCAGGCTCCAAGCCATCAGCCCAGAGCCCGACGCGGGGCTTGAACTCACGGACCACGAGATCGTGACCTGGCTGAAGTCGGACGCTTAACCGACTGCGCCACCCAGGCGCCCCTATGTTTATTTATTCTTGAGACAGAGACAGAGCGTGAACAGGGGAGGGGCAGAGAGAGAGGGAGACACAGAATCGGAAACAGGCTCCAGGCTCTGAGCCATCAGTCCAGAGCCCGACGCGGGGCTCGAACCCACCAACTGTGAGATCATGACCTGAAGGAAGCCAGACGCTCAACCAACTGAGCCACCCAGGTGCCCCGAGGAAGACTATTTATAACAGAAATCTTTATTATTTTTACCTGGGCCCAAATCTTTGCCTGATAACTACAACCTTGGAAGCTACCAAGTTCCTAAAAACCAGTGGTTCTCAAAGTGTGGAACCCAAACCATCGGCATCACCTGGGAACTTGTTAGAAATGCAATTTTTCTACCTTTTTTCCTCTCAAACAATCAAAAAAACACTGGGGATTGGGTCCAGCAACTGCGTATTTTAACAAGCCCTTCAGGTGATTGTGATGAATGCTAAAGTTTAAGAATTACAGAAAAGAACACCTACTCATCACCTATCCACAGCATGAACGTAAGGTAGCCGAGTTCAACAGAGCCCGTTTGGGGAATGAGATTTGTAATTTGTAAATTAGGGAGTAACTAATAAATCTGAAAGTACTGGAGTAAATGGAAGTAGTAATCAGTAATTCTATAAATTTAAAAACAATTAGTAAAGAGGTGAGAGAGAGCACAAAAAAGGTGAGGGAGGGCAAAAATGAGGTAGGCAGAGATATACACGATACAAACGGTTAGTGCCAAGGGGCCACTGGTGGAATGAATCATCAAATAAAGCAAGCCATCGAGGTATTTACTGCACTTACAGTGAGAAGGGGAAAAAGTTTTACATTTGCTAGATAGAAACCAGAGGACTTCTCAAAACACCATACAATTTTACCTAGTTTATACCCATCTCAAGGGCTCCTTCAATTAAATAGGCAAACAGAAAAGGAAGTAGATACAGTTCACAGTTTATTCTAAATATCTGGCTGGACATGATTTTTCTTTAGATGTCTATGGACTGATAGGGAAGTATGAGGAGAAACTGACTCAAAGGGTGAAAACAAACAAAAGATCTAATCTAGCATGGTGTGACAAAGGGACATCCATGTTCTTATTACCTAAAAAATAGAATGCTGTGCCTCTCCAAGTATCCAAAAGTTCTCATCTCATTCAATATACAGAGAAAACACCTCCTGTACAAGGGTAACCAAAGAAAAGTTCAAAAGTTATTCATATACAGCTACTGCAAAACATTAAGAAAAAAATGGGTGATGGGGTGCCTGGGTGGCTCAGTCGGTTGAGCGTCTGACTTCGGCTCAGGTCATGATCTCGCGGTTTGTGGGTTTGAGCCCCACTGTGCTGACAGCTCAGAGCCTAGAGCCTGGAGCCTGATTCAGATTCTGTGTCTTCTCCTTTCTCTGCCCCTCCCATGCTCATGTGCTCTCTCTCTCTCTCTCTCTCTAATAAATAAACATTAAAAAAAAAAAAAGAAAAAAGAAAAAATGGGTGAGTATTCTAATAGTAAAATGGGCAAAGAACATAAGGCAGTTTATAAGAAATATAATACCAATCATATAACCAATAAGCATAATACTTTTAGAACCAACCCTATTGGTAATCAAAGAAGGAAAATCAAAACAATGAAATATCGTTTTTTGCCCATCTCTGGCAAAGTCAGGAAAAATTAAACCATTCAACCTTGATGAGGAAGCTAGAAAATAAATACTCTTATATTCTGCAGTTTACATGGCATACAATCTTTTTTGGAGGGCAATGTAGCATTATCTATCAAAAGTCTTAAAAATCTGCATACTCTCCTTGACCTAGTAATTGTACTTCAAAAATGAACAAAAGGTGTATATAAAGACTTCTGCCTGAGAAGGCATCATTTATAAAACTGAAAAGTCAGTAACTTCCCAAAATGCCTAATGGTTGAGGACTCAGCAAATATTATGGTATGTCCATGCCAATTAATATAACACAGCCATTAAAATTCATGTTATAGGTGAACATGGAAACATATGCAGAATATATTTATTGCTAAGTGAACAAAGTGGATTACAAAACAGTATATATATGGTTTGATCCTATTTCTGCTAAAAAGCAAAAAGAGTTCACATGTCTGTCTGTCCATCCATCCAACCAGAAGGAACACAGAGTCTTTTCTTTCCCTTATTGATAATCTTGATTTTTCTAGTATTTCTAAGATGAACACCTATTTTATAATACAAAGAGAGGTTATTTTTGTAAAAAAAACAAAACACTTAAAAACTATAGACCTCAGAGTTAAATAATTCTACTTCCAATATCTCAACTGAAGTGCCCAAACTGAATACACAGAATAGCTCCTCCATATGCCTTGTGATCCCTCCTTTGTCTACTGTGTTTGCTGCTATGGTTGTGGTATCCAGAATGGTGCCTGATGCATGGCAGACAGTCAATAGCTCTTAAATGAGAAAATGCCATCCATCTCCCATAAATCATAAAGAATTACTGCCAGATGGATAGAAGACAATTGGAAGCAGGTCATTAAGAGCCAATTGACAGCCTGCATTCCTAACAAATCCACTTTTATTTTCTATTTTTTAAGAAATCAACTTAAAAAAAATTCATTTGATGTCAGTATGTAGATATGGAATTGATTTTTTAAGGTGCTGGTTTGTTTGTTTAGAATGTGTGTGCATGTGAGCAGGGAGAGAGAGCAAGCAGAGAGAGACAGAGAGAGAGAATCCCAAGCAGGCTCCATGCTGTCAGCATGGAGTCTGACACGAGGCTTGATCTCAGGAACCACGAGATCATGACTGGAGCCAAAATCAAGAGCTGGACGCTTCACTTAGTGAGCCACCCAGGCGCCCCTGGAATTGATTTTTGTATACTGACTTTATGATCAATCAACTTGGCTAAACTCACTTAATTCTATTAATTTATCCTTATTTTCTTTCAGATTTTCTAAGTATTCATCACATTATTTGCAAATAAAGACAACTTTTTTTTCCCTTTCCAATCACCTTTTTAATACTTTCCTTTTCCTGCCTTCCTGTACTGGCTAGGACCTCCAACATAAACTGAATGTAACTGATAATTACTACCCTTGTGTTGTTCTATTTCTAGACCGGCTTGGTGGTTATATAGTTCCTCACTTCGAATTCTTTTTGTTTAATGTATTTCCACATGTATATTGCATAATTAAAAAGGTTCAAAAAGAAAAAGAAAGTAGTGGGAGAAGTAAACAACGAAGAGACTGGCAAAATTCTCCAGTATGGAAGGGTATGTTAGTTTCCTATTGCTGCAATACAATGTATTACTTTACAGTTCTAAAGGTCAGAGATCCTAACATCAAGGTGTTCACAGGGTGTTGTCAGTTTTGTCAGTCGACGTGTTGACAGTGTTCTTTCCGGAGGCTCTGCAGAAGAATATGCTTCCCTGCCTTTTCTAGCATCTAGAGGCCCCCTGCATTCCTTGGCTCACAGTCCCTTCCCCCATGTTCAAGGCCAGCAGTATACTGTCTCCAAATCCCTCTCTCTAGACCACTAGTTCCATCATCACATCTCCTTTTTCTGACTCTTGACACCCCTGCCTCCTTATAAGGACCCTTATGATTATATTAATCAACCTCGGAAACCTAGGATCATCTTCCCACCTCAAGACCCTTAATCACACCTGCAAAGGCATTTTTGCCTTGTAAGGTAACATTGAACAGGTTTCAGGAATTAAGACGTGGACCATCTTTAAGGGGCCATTATTCTGTCTACCACAAAGTGTGAGGACATGGGGGCAGAGGCAGAATGCCACTTGGCAGCTTTTTCACCACTATAAATCAGTACCACTCACAATCAGCAGTTCAGACAAGCTCAAGGGAAACTACCATACTAAATGGGAAGTGACCAGAGAGTAGAATTTCTTCTTGACATGGTAGGCTACAGCTCCAAGGAGGAGGTCAGAAACTGCCATATCATTTATGTGAAACAGAAATCAGACACAGGAAACAGCTCTGGTATAGTAGCTCCACTTTATACAGAATAGAAAATGTAGAAAATAAATTCATTTGTTAAGATTGCATACCACCTGACTTCCTCCCCACTCTCTTCAGGGTGGTGACTCGGTAATGTAAACTTCTATCAAGCAGTTGTAGACTTGAGAAGGAGATTCTAAAGAGTATTTGTAGACAAAGAAGGAGTCACATAAGAATCAACATAACCTGGGGCGCCTGGGTGGCTCAGTCGGTTGAGCGTCCGACTTCAGCTCAGGTCACGATCTCACGGTCCGTGAGTTGGAGCCCCGCGTCAGGCTCTGGGCTGATGGCTCAGAGCCTGGAGCCTGCTTCCGATTCTGTGTCTCCCTCTCTCTCTGCCCCTCCCCCATTCATGATCTGTCTCTCTCTGTCTCAAAAATAAACATTAAAAAAAAAAATTAAAAAAAAAAAGAATCAACATAACCTATTTTGGAGCAAATATGAGATCTGAAGAAACCTTTCTTTGTTCAAAGAAATATAAATGGCCAGAATCAGACTGTAGAAATCCAAGTTGGGGTCTATGAAAGGAGTGCACCACAGTTTGTGGGAGGTAATGTAAAATGAAGAAAAAGATATTCTTATATCTGATGTTTAAAATCATAGACATTGTGAAGTATGATAAAAGAAAAATGACAAAACAAAGTTAAAGGGACCTGGAGAAAAGGCAGGCAAAAATATAAAGATTATAGGATAAGACAGGGAAATAATGTAAAAGAACATATAATGCAATAGCGGTCTTAAAAACCAAATTAGAAGCAGTGAAAAGTAGAATCAGCATTATAAAAATCCGAATCAATTACAGAAAGGATAAACTTGAGAAGCTCTTTGGGGATGCAGCAGCAAAGCAAAATGAGATTACAATGATGACAGAAAAAGAGATGTAGAAGACAACGAAGAAAATAATAAACATAATATTAGCAAATAAGGACACAAGAAATGAAAACTTTTCTAGTCCAAAGACAGAACTGTATCTGCTTATTAAAAAGCTCGTTTTGGGGCACCTGGGTGGCTCAGTCAGTTAAGCTTCTGACTTCGGCTCAGGTCACGATCTCATGGTTTGTGAGTTCGAGCCCCACGTGGGGCTCTGTGCTGACAGCTCAGACCCTGGAGCCTGCTTCAGATTCGGTGTCTCCCTTTCTCTCTGCCCTCCCTCCCCTGCTCATGCTTTCGCTTTCTCTCTCTCTCTCTCAAAAATAAACATTAAAACATAAAAAAAAAAAAAAAAGCTTGTTTTGGGGGTGTCTGGGTGGCTAGGTTGGTTAAATGTCCGACTCTTGATATCAGCTCAGGTCATGATCTCATGGTTGTAAGATCGAACCCCACCTCAGGCTCCCAGGCTGAGCTTGAAGCCTGCTTGGGATTCTCTCTCTCCCTCTCTCTCTGCCCCTCCCCTGCTTGCACATGCTCTCTCTCTCCCCCTCAAAATAAAACAATTAACTTAAAAAAAATAAAGAAAAAGGTAAATACCAAACTGTTAACAGCAGTTATCCCTGGAGTGTAGTCTTTGACTTTAAATATTTTTGTGAATCATCTGATTCCTTTGCATAAGTATGTGTATTACTACTACATTTTATAAAAGTCACCTTAATGTTTAAAAAGCATCCATGTCATCTTTGATGAAAACATTCCTCAACTGAATAACATTTGAATAACAGGTGAATCAGGACACCTGGGTGACTCAGTCGGTTAGGCATCTGATTTTTGGCTTAGGTCATGATCTCACAGTTTGTGAGTTCGAGCCCCACGTCGGGCTCTGGGCTGACAGCTCAGAGCCTGGAGCCTGCTTCCGATTCTGTGTTTCCCTCTCTCTCTGCCCCTCACCTGCTCGCATGCTGTCTCTCTCTCAAAAATAAATAAACATTAAAAAAAAAAAATAACAGATGAATCAAAGAACATAGTAAGAATGGAAAAGCCATAGAGTAAAAGGACTGATGGTGAGCACTGAAAACACTTAATATAAAATTAATTCTCAATAATTATTGTAAATTTAGAAATAAAATACAATTGTGTGAAAAAGAAAATACATATTGGTAAGCGGTCCTAATTTCTACGTCTTAAGTATAGGTCAATAGTTTTGGCTTTTCAAAAATTCCTCATGTTGATACTTTGAAAATAGAAGATCAAGTATGCTTTTCAATAAATTAGTGACTGGTAGCCCTGAAAATAAATATTTTCCAGACAACCAAACAACAAAGGCAATATTTCCCCCAAAACTATGTAGATCTGTGTGCATGTACGTGGGTATACATGTACACACACACACACACACACACACACACACACACAAAGAGTATATAAAAAACATTAAAAAAGATCAAAGCATATACCGTACAGTCCCAATTTTATGAAAAGAAAAGAGTAAGTACAGATATATAAGCACAAGGGGGAAAAAGACTGGAAGGATATAAACTAAACTATTAACACTATTTAATTTTAGGTGGTAGTTTGCAGGTGATTTTTACTCTCTTGTGCTTTTCTATATTTTCCATTTAAAACATTTTGGGGTAATTACGTATACAATAAACACCACTCCAAAAATGTCATTGAACAAATAAACAAGGAGACAAAAGCCAGCAGTTCCAAAAGCTGGACAATTTAAGCCCCATCTTTAATCTCAACAACCTATTTTATGAATGATGAAGTTTCCTAGGCTCCTACATCCAGAAAGAAAGTAAAGATGCCTGGAAGGATGAATGGGATGTGACGTGAGACTTAAAACACTGACTTTATAATGTGACTTACAATAATTCATTCCCCAGTCAAGCCAGAGTGGCTCCAGCGGTACCTTGTTGAAAAGTTCTTCACTTAGTTCTTGGTCAGACAACATGGGGAGGAAGATAAAGAAGATCACAAAGCTTAATCTACCTGGGGATGCCAGAATAAGCACGGCTTACATCTATTTATGACATAAATGCTTGGTACCATTAACTAATTAGAGCTTTAGGAAAGCTCTTTAGAGCCTAAGGAAAGAGAGGACCTGTTGCCAAACAGATCCTTGGTTAGTATTACCTAGAGCTATACAGTCACACACATTTTGAAGATGATAATTAAGCTTTTTTTTACACTAAGCCACAACATGAACTCAACCTCTTTCCTTTTCATCATTTCCCCAATCTGCATATAGGGTTATTGGGGTTTCAATGAGAAAATGCAAGTAAAGAGCTTAGCACAGTGCCTGGAAAATGGTTAGTGCCTACAAGAGCTTAACTTCATAAATACTATAGTTCAGTTACTTTTCCAATCATTTAGGCACTATAATGCGGCAGAAAGGACACAGCATTTTGTTTTGCTTCCTTTCAGGATGACTATTTATTACTCCTTTAACCACAACTTACTATAGAAAATTTCATGCATATACAAAAGTAGAATACTCTAATGAATTCAATGAATCCATTACTCAGATTTAATAATCAGTATTTGGCCTCTTTTTTTCATTTATACTTCTATCCACAAATTTTTATATTTTATATTTATTTTATTTTATTTTATTTTATTTTATTTTATTTTATTTTAGACAGAGAGAGAACACGAGCAGGGGAGAGGGGCAGAGAGAGAGACAGAGAGAGACAGAGAGACAGAAAATCTTAAGCAGGCTCTTCGATCAGCAAGGAGCCTGACATAAGGCTCGGTCCCACGACCCTAGGATAATGACCTGAGCCTAAATCAAGAGTCAGACACTTAACTGAGCCACCCAGGTGCCCCTATCCACAAATTATTTTGAAGCAAATCCTAGACATCAAACCATTCATTAGAACATGAGGTTTTTTTTTTTATTTGTTTTAATTCCTTTTTTTTTTTTAAGTTTATTTACTTATTTTGAGAGGGAGGGCGGTCAGTGTCACTCAGAAGACACTGTCAGTGCAGAGCCCAAACTCACGAACCACGAGATCATGACCTGAGCTGAAATCAAGAGTTGGATGCTTAACTTACTGAGCTACCCAGGCACCTCTTTAAATTTATTTTTCTTAAGTAAACACTATGCCCAGCATGGGATTCGAACTCACGACCCTGAGATCAAGAGTTGCATACTCCACCGACTGAGCCAGCCAGGCACCCCAGAACATGAAGTTTTAAAGTCCAACAGAAAAGGAAGGGCTCTAATCTTCCACTACTTTACTAGCTCCACGACCTTGGGTAAATAAATTACTTAACCTTCTGAATTTAGGCACCTAGCAGCCACACAAGTGATCTAAGATCACTTTCTTTGCCCCGGTTGGCTCTAGTTGGTTTCAACGTCTATGATGTTTCTCTCAAAATGTAACCAGCTCTACTCTACTGCTTTTACCCTCATCTGTACTCTTTATTTTACTTCTGGATAATCCCAATAGCAACTGTCTTCTAACCTCTTGCTCATCCCACACCCAGGTTTTTTACCTTTTTTTTTTTTTTTTAATGGCTGAATACTGAATATATCCTGCAAGATATTCAATAAATCAAAAAAGATTAAGGGTGAAGAAAGTTTGGGAAAGACTGTGAAGGCTATTCTCACAGTGTACACTATAGTAAAAGCTTCAATAAGTCTTGCAGTATTGGATTCTAACATTGCTTTACCGTAACTTAAATGATTATGAAACTCTTTTTCTTTTACCTAACAACTAAGAACCTATAAAACTAGAGTTCCATACGACATGCTTAGGAAATATAATACGTTAATGCTAAGTCAGCGCTCCTGAAGCACTGCCTTCACTGGAATGCTACCAGCTCAACAAAATTTCAAGAGTTCCTCCTGAATTACAAGGTTCAAATTAACTTATGTTGCTTCTCACATCTTCGTACACGCCACAAACTGCCTCCCAAACTAGGACGTTTGCCTTACAAGTCTGGATCTTTCTTGTTGTGTGTGCAAGACAGTATAATACAGACATGTTCAGTAAGTATCTGGTGAATGGGCATCAAGGAGGAGCCGAACACGTGACCAATCTGGACCAGCAATGAAATTGCACATGTTGCTGCTACTGACAAGTCCTTGAGATGTTTTATGTTTCTTAGTATTGACCACTAGAAGCTGGAGAAAATCTCTATCTTTTAGGGTTTCTAAATGGTCAAAGTTCCTACAGATTCTCTCTGATGACACATCCATATACTAATATTCTAGGTCAGCCATGGAGATGCCTCGTATGAGTTTATCATCAGTTTTCAATCTTCTCTTGAGCCTCAGTCACCTCTTTTAAAAAAATCAAAGGGCGTAATACCTACTTGGCAGACTTATTGTGAGAACTTCATGAAATACTATATACAAGTACCTACTCCAGGGACCAATACATGCTAGATATCCAAGAGTTGTTATTTTTCCCTGCAAAGGAGAATAAGGCGGAATGAAAAGTAAACAAAGGAAGGGAACATCCTATACAGAGTAGCTAGGGAAGACCCTCTAACAAGGTGACATTTAGAAGGGAGTGTCACCCTTACAGCCACACAGCTCTCTGCAGACACAGTGCTACACGTTAAGAGGAAAGCAAGCGCAAAGACCCTTAGACACGAGTGCTTGGCTTGTGTGAGGAACAGCAAGGATACCAATGTGACTAGAGTGTATCAGGTAGGAGGAGAGCAGCAGGAGCTGCAGTCAGAGTTAAGGGGGATGGAGTTGGTCTCAGATCATTCAGAGCGTTGCAGGATGTTGTTAAAGCTTTGGCTTTTACTCTCAGCGAGAGCAGCAGCCATCAGGAGGTTTTAAACAAAGAAGTGACATGATCTCACTGATGTTTTAAAAAGATCATTCCAATTGTGGTGCTGAAAACAGACTGGGGAGCAGGAGGAAGGAGGAACTCGAGAAATTAGTCAGAAGGCATTGTAACGAGTTAACCTAGAGTGTGGTGGTAAGAAAGAGTTGTATCTGCATTTATTTTGAAGGTAAAGAAGACATGAACTGCTGATGAACTAGGTATGGAGGTGTGAGACAAAGGAGTCAAGAATAACCCCAAGAACTTTGACACAAGCTACCCAAAAGTCAAAGCTGCCATTTACCAAGATGAGAAGAATAAAGAAAGACCAGATTTAGGGGAGAGTATGGATTTAGAGATGTTATGTCTGACATACCTATTTCACAGTCCTTGGGGTGGAGACTATCTTAGTCTCAAGCTGCCATGAGCTGCAACTGCCCTGGGGTAGCCTGTAAATCACCACTATAGGCTGAGAGCATGGACTGCTAGTTCTGTAGTCTTCTCTGGCCAGATCATATACTTATCATATGTTGCAATGTATCATATGCTGTATCATATACTGACATTACCACTGGGAGAGCTGATGAGAAGATAAGGGTCAGTACGGCTGCAGCTGGTTAGGACTCCTTCCTTGATCTGCACCAAAAACAGCTAACCCAACAGCTGACTCCCAAAAGTACCCTCCAGAGTCCAGCTCATCTTGTGATCACAGAACAATACTACTAGGATCCCACTGCCCAAGCCATGCTTACCCAGTTTCTCTTCTAACTTACCATCTTCCACAAAGTGTAAACATTGTGTTAGCTGTCCTCAGCCTCACATACTACAACTCCCCATCATCACCTCCTTCTGAAACCGGAAGGGCAGGATTTCACTCCAACTTTTCATTGGAAAAGCATAAAATGAGTATTCTTCTTGAGAAAGAGAGGCTCCTACATTCCCAAGATCCCTATCAGTCACCCAACACACCCAAAGTATGGGTTTTTGATTCGTCAATATATTCAACCAAAGGCAATCTATGCAACAATTCTGCTATAAGGAACCACGTCACTGTTTGCAGTAAGGCAGAAATTGAGAATAGTCCCTTGGTTCAATAAAGCAAAGACTGGCTAAAGAAATCTTGGCATATAAAGGAATACTAAGTGATCATCAAAAATGATTCCATGTAAGAATACATCAAAAAATATTGAGTGAAAAAAAAACAGATTACAGGGGCGCCTGGGTGGCTCAGTAGGTTAAGCGTCTGACTTCGGCTCAGGTCATGATCTCCCAGCTTGTGATTTCGAGCCCTGCATCGGGCTCTGTGCTGACAGCTCCGGGCCTGGAGTCTGCTTCCGATTCTGTGTCTCTCCCTCTCACTGTCCCTCTTCCACTCGCACTCTGTCTCCCTCTCTCTCAAAAATAAATAAACATTAGAAAAAATTTTTTAAAAAAGGGAAAAAATCAGATTACAAACAGTATGTATAATGACCCCTAGCTTTGTACAAAAAAAGTCGTGTATGTGTGTACACTAGAAGTTAAATATGATTATGATTAGCAAAAATTAACAGCGATGTTAGCACTGGGTAAAAGGACTGCAGATAAATTTTCCTTTTTCCCTTTTTTTTTTTTTTTTTTTTTACTTGTTTACAATGAACATATACTCTTTTCTACTAAGCACATGTTTAAACATTTAAAATATTCAATACAGCAATATTTTATATTCAATACAATATCTCTCATATTCGCAGTTTATGGTTGGGATTTAGTTTTTACTGTCTGACATTTTCTGAGAAAACGCTTACCTATGTCTCTATACTTCATCTAGGTCAGAAGGCTTCCACCTAAAAAGCCATTTGAGGACTCTTCCCCAAGGGCCTCTCCCCCAGGGGATGTGACGAGGTCAGACACAGGGTTCCCCGGCTCAGCACAGGAGACTCTGCTCCCAGGGTGTGAGGGTGCTACTCCCCCAGCCTGGCAACTGCTACGTGGGAATGCGAAGCAGAGCAGACTGCCCTACTCTCCACACCTGGCCAAAGACCCAACTGTTAAGCAGAGACTAAGAGTTCCACAGTCCCCACCAGGGCAACAGGCAACGAGCTTTGTTTTCTATAAACAGACCAGAAAAAAGTTCAGGTTAAAACACAGTCTTTAGAGGAAGAAAAATAGAAACCAGGCAGCGGGGAATGCTTCATATTCCTAAAAGCTTTTTTTGTAAGTTAACACATGGTGTCTGCTTCTCTCTAGTCACCTATTTATCACTCTCCTCCTTAGAGAAGGGAAAAAGCCCTGGCTGTTTTCCTAGTGCAGAGTTTTGTGGCTGGGGGGAAGGAGGAGAGGGGGGAGGAAGGAGGGTGCTTTAAGCATGATGCAAACCATTTGGAGCCGAGTGAGAGCACTGCCAACACAAGCTGCACTATTTAAACAAGTGAGGAAATGATCGTATATACAACATGCCAGCGAGCACACACACACACCAAAGGAAGTCGAGAGGGCTTTTTTTTTCAGGACACAGAGCTGGATGTCAGCGGCTAAAAGGTCGATATTTTCCCTTAACACCCTTCTCAATGACTTAATCATGTTCCGTTTGCACAGAAAACTTCCCAAGAATAAAAAAGTCTGGAGAATTAAGAGGAGGGGTGAATGGGGAGGGATGTTTGGCCTGGGGCTGACCTTATCCGAGGTTTTCTCCACGTAGCAGGGGTCCTGAGGGGCAGCCAGCAAGGGGACAAAGCCCGAGAGAAGCCGATCCTCTTCCAGGATAAGAAGGGTGAGGTCATCGTCCGGGTCCTTGTACAGTGGCACCTCAGACTGATTCACCGCAGTCAATATGTTACAGAAATCAGCCAGCATCGACCACACATCCATAGCAACCCTGTGAGAAATAAGGTAAGAAAAGAAGAACAGCTCTAAAGAGGGACCAGTTAAAGTATTTTAAGCACTGCTGAGAACAGAGGTACTGGTGGCAAATGCTGTCTATGGCTGGCATCTGCCAGGAAATCTTACCCAAAAAGCTAGGGCACAAAATTGCATCCATGGCAGCAATCTGGTGGGCAAGTGTCCATCTATGCAAAGTTGAAATTGATTAGGGGGAGTTTTTAAATCCTAACCAGAGAGGAAAAAGAATTGAGAGAATCAGTTGCCTAATGCAGGTCCTGTCACCTTTCCAGACAGTGTGCCTGAGACACTTACTCAAACACTCTAGACACCCAGGGCCTGAGGCAGCTTCCAGAATTCCCCCACTTCTGTCCAGCCAAGTATATGCCACAAGACAGTAACAGAGCGCCAATCTCCCCTCCTCCCATACAGCCAGAGGGGCCAGTCACGCCTTGGGAAGAGTCACGTGAGTTCTCCCCCCCCAACTTATAATGCTTTAGAAATCTCTTCCTATATATAAGCAGGAAAACAAACAAACAAACACACAAACACAAATAGGTGAAGGGGATTAAGAGTACACTTATCTTGATGAGAGCTGAGTAATGTATACAATTGTTGAATCACTATATTGTATACTTGAAACTAATCTAACACTGTATATTAATTATATTGGAATTAAACACATACACACACACACACACACACACACACACACACACACACACACACTAACAAAAACCTCATTCCTGGCCTGCCAAGAGCATCCCAGGACAGTAAAGCTTCCTATGCATCCCAGCAGACGAACCAGTATCAGTGCTGTCTTGGCCATCCCACAACCCCCCGCCCCCTTCTCTCATCTGTGGAAGATTAGACACAGGATGACCAACCATTCTGGTTTGCCTGGGACTGTCCCAGTTTTCACACCCTGTGGATGCTAAGTTGTACTTCAAAAGGAGTGAGTTGCATAGGAGAATTATAATGAAAGGCTTTACAATTAGGGTCAAGAGGTGGGGTGGCAAGAGGCGAGAAGCAAAGAGAACTACGAATGAGCTACATCCTGGAATCTTCCCAGAGGAGTTACTGCGCATGAGCCAAATCTGCTAGGGAGGGGCCTCAGCCTTAAGCAATTTGTTTCTCCTGGAGACTAGGAGCCTTTGGGAGATGGCAGAAAAGAGGGCATGCAAGGGACATGCCACTGAAGGTGATGCTGGGGGAGAAAGTGGAGTAGGGTGTGGGGACTCCCTGACTGGCTCCAGGTGGAAGGAGCCTGCACTGGTTTATTTACTGTAATCACTGCACTAGGAAAAGGCAATGAAATGAAACATCTTGTTTTCAAGAGTGTCCTGGGAACCAGGCGGAACACAGCCCCATTAATCACACAACGGCACATAATCAACACACGTGTACTGCAGAAGTAACTTGCTTCACAGGCTTTGCCCAGGAAAAAGAACATGTTTGGGAAGAATCACCGGAGGGACGAGAGTTTTCTAAAGCCTTCTCTCTGCACAGACACCGACAACCAGACTCATTCACAAAGCTCCATCTTTTGGCTCAGCTGAGTTTGGCTGTCAGAAATGTTTAAATATGGAAAAAAATAAACAGTTGCAACACGTTTCTGTGCAGAGATCTGCCTGAGCCCCTTTGTGATGTAATGGGAAACGCGGCATTGAGGCTACCAGCTGTAGAATAAACAGAACTTGGAGGGTTAAAAGGAACTGAACTCTCCACGACCCCATCTGCAGAGAAGAAAATAATAAGAGGAATGATGCACTGCCCCACAGCTCTGATAGTTTATCCTCCGGTCCCGGCTGCAGAGACAAGCACCGGATGTGATAGGGCTGCTCAGGGCCGCCTCCGAGGTTAGCGCTGCCCATGGGAGACGCACAGGGAGGCTCTTCCAGCTCCCCACTTCCTCCCCCAGTGCCCTGCTGGCCACTTGAGCCCACTGCCTGAGTCCAATCCCACAGCGCTCGTGAGCTCTGGCCAACAGGCACTGCTCGGCTGCAGAGCAGCAATTTGGAAAATAAACAGGAAAGACGACAGTGAGAAGGAAGAAGGTGAAAAGTCTCCCAGCTGAATTCTTGGCTTGGGGGCCTTGGTTGGTGCTGTGCAGGTCAAGGACCCGACTGCTTCAGGACATAGTTGGGGGGTAGGGAGGTGTGGGCAGCAGCATCCCCAGTCAGGGAGAGGCAGAAGAAAATTACCCACGGCTGCCACAGTGGGAGGCCCCACATCCCTCTCTCATCCTCCCACCCCTACCATCTTGGATCCAAGACGAAGAAATATGTGGTACCATGTGGTTCTCATTACCATGCTCCCCTGTCCCCTAAGGCTCAGATAAACCAAAACTGACTCCTCCCAGAGACTGCTGGCCACCACAAGGGACCCCTGCCCACAGCTGCCTTTTGCCCATTACCACCCACCTTGTGCCAAGACCTTAAGGCTCACTGCAAAAATGAAGTGGAGGAGAGTTCCTACCCCAGTGCTGGTTTGTAAGATAGCAGCTGGTGCCAAAAGACATAGGAAGTGTCCTGAGTTCCCAACTCAGAACGAAAAAGGGGCCCAAGGGCCACGCTAGACTAAGCAGAACCAAGGGAATACACAAAATGCTTCAATGAAAGGTCATTTCTGTCCCGATCCATTCAGACCGGTCTTGTGTTTGGACTCTGATTCTGAGTAGCTGCTTTCTTCTGGTATCTCAGTGGGATTGCCCGAGATCACTTCACATTTCATCACTGGTTATCTCCTCTCTCAACTGAGCACCATGGACATGAACACACTGACTCGGCACCCATGTACCATCCGGTGACTCTCCACAGAGGGAGGGGAAGGGGAGTGGCAGGAAAACTAGTTCTAAAACGGAGAGGTACTTAGAAAAACTAGGTGAGATGCCTGAGCTCAAAAGCTAAGATATTTGCAAAAGGATGAGGTAATTCCTGGAACCTGGGCATCATCACCTCAGCTTACCCTCAACCAGGCCTCTAGGCTGAGAGGTCAGTTCTGTGGGTGAACATCGGGTTTCCTGTATGAATAGAAGGGGAAAAGCTTGGCTTTTTCCTGCTCTAGCTCGTTATCCCCAGTTAGGAGTGCCTCACAACCTTCATGCCTTGGGTTCTAAGGGTTCAACGTCAGCCTGGGCTGAGGAGCCCAAAGTTAAACTCTGGTGGCTACGAGAAGCTTTTTCCCAATCTTCTAGAAACACTGGGGAAATGACTCTCCAAAAGGTCTTTCAGACAATCTCAAATAACCTTTGGTTCTGAACAGACCCTCTAGAATGCTATAAGCCTGGGCAAGTGCCTCTGGCTTGTTCTGGTCCCAGCTCATATTTTGGGGAAGCTCCAAGAGGCCACAAAATCCTACGAAAGTTAGGATGCATTCTTTACCAAGCAGACGCAAAGCAGCCAGAGAATATGAAACTGTGTCCAACAAGTCCGTTTATGGCTCTCAGAATGGTGGCAAGGGAACCTCTCAAGCAGCTGTAATGTGATTAGTGAGCAAGGATCAGCAGTTGCTGGGTGACCCACTGGCCCAACCCCACAGAAACACCACACACCAGGAAAGCAGACCCCTGGCTGGAGTCTGAACACCAGATCCTAGCTTGGGACAGACCAGCAGTGGCTAGTTAGAGGTATGTACTCAGGACCAAGGCTCACTCACTTCCCTACAGACATGCATTCACTTACTCCACCAGGAAAGGAAAAAAATAAGAGTTAATTTACTTTTTATTGCCTCAGAATTCCAAGGTTTAATGTAGCTGTCAGTTTGAGTGCAGTGCAGCTGCTGGCCGATACAATGCAGCCCAGGCCAGCCCAGGTGACTGGGGAAACACATTTCACAGAAATGAACCAACACACACTCTTGGCTGGTTGTTTGGGGGATATTGACTTGGGGAATCAGATTAACCCTTCAGGCTGAAGTTGTTTTCTGCATACAGCCCTAGAAAAGCAGCTTCAGTCCAAGGAACTGAGAAGCCCTGGTGTCAGACAGACTAATAGCTTTCTGTGTTCTTGAGCTTTTGGAGTTTTCGCACACAAGGTGTCATTCAACACCTGAAAGGTTAAGGTGTGAGATAGGTGAGCAAGTTATACCACAATATATCTCCTTCCTAGAACTCAGAAAGCAAGGCAGATCTGCCAGCTTTATAGGGAAGAGGTCAGGTAAGAACTTTTTTGCAAGTTCCATCCGGGGCGGGGCCAAGGGAAGGAGAGTTTGGAGAGTGGAGTGCTAAGGTCCAACCAGGGCTCAGGCCATCCTTCTGGCAAGTCTAAGGAGGACGGAGCCCTCACACACCCCTTCATATTTTTACTGGGGGAACAGGCTGACTGGTGATTAATATCAAGTACAATGACCCCATGTTACAAGCCTGCAGGGGCCTGTGGAGGTGGCCATTTCCTGTGTAATACCAGCTTGTTTAAACACTAACATTCAAACTCCACAGCTGCAGAACAAACCCGGAAAGAGTTGAGTGAGAAGAAGCCCTGCATTGTGTTTCAGAGCTATGGAAGATCAGAGTTGTGGTACAGATGGGAAACAAGTTGGGTCTTTTGGTTCCTGGGATGAGGAGCCCTGGAGATGTAGCCAAGGTGGCACAGAAACTAGACACAAGGAAGCTGAAAAAGACAAAGCCTGTGGGCTACAGAGACAAAGGGGAAAGACAAAAGGCCACAACAGGAGACATGCTCATAAGATATGCAATATGTACCTTTAAAAACCTGTTTGCCTATGGACCATTATGTTCCAGCCCACAACTCTCCACAGGCGGTTCAATGGCCAACAGGAGACCATTGTAGCCTCAAGGACTTCCCACCCAACCGGAGAAAACTGCAGGCGGTGAGCAGCTAATAGCAGAAATGGACCTGAAGGAATCCAACAGGGCTGGCAGAGTCAAAAGGATAGTACCTGGGCTTAAATAGCACAGGAAGCCCTTAAAAGCTGAGATGCCAGGCCAACTCTGTTTTCAGTGGGCTGAGGATCTTGTCTGGTATCAATGCTAAAGTAGCTCAACAGGTTCAGGGATGAGGTGGAGGTGAGGGTGGTGGGAATCTATGCAGCTCTCTGAGATTAGGAACTAGAGTGTATTTTCGATGCCACCACAGTATGAAGAGGAGACAAGGCTGTCAGAGATCACTGTTTTAGCAGTTAAGACATGGGCAGCAAGATATCATCCTCCGAGAATAACAGCTGTTTATTAGGTGACCACTAAAGAATATAAGACTCAGTAAAAGATAATCCCTTCTGCCTTTCTACTTTATACAAACAAGTCAACTTGGGCCCCTGGGAGACTGTCCAACTTAAATGAAGTCTGCCCAATAGGGCAAATTGAATTCTGAAGCCCAGTCACCCTGCACTACTCCAAGAATACAAACTTCTTCATGTTCTAAGCAGTGCAGCTGGAGCCCGATGGCCAACGACAGGTCACAGTAACCTCATTCCAGGATTTCTCAAGTACCTCTACTGGGCCTCCCTCAGCTTCTATCTAGGTCAGTGCCTTGTTTGATTGCACTTTTCCCAAGCTACGTTCAACACGTATAGCCTCTGTTGCATCACTATGGTGTGTTAAACCCATCAGCACTGTGTGTTTGGGAAAGAGCAGCCCCCGGGGGACCTCAGCATCTCCACGGCATGAGTGGAGCCCTCGGTGGCCTCCCTGGTGCGGATTCTCACGGTTCCTGCCTCTCTTAAATTTTTAGCTGTAACCACTCCAACACGTCTTCTTAGTTTAGCACACACTGGACCCAAATAACCTCAGCCCAGAGCTGGAAAGTACTCTCCCTGGGGTCAGCTGCTGTACCCTGTTGGGGTCAGACTAGAGCCTTAGGCCAACACCCCTTCCTCTCACAAGTCCTGTGAGAGGAGTTGGGAGGGGACAGAGACTCCTGTCGTGGGAGAGATCACGTGTGTCTCACACTCAGCACTTGGAGGAAGAGGAACCCCCTGGTGCCAGGCTGTAGTGCTGACGCCCCAACCCGGAGCCAGGGAGACTGGGTGGGGAGCCAGGGTAGCAAAGGGGCTTCCCACAGTCACCACCACTTCCTTCAGGGAAGTGCTGATGGACCATTACTTAGTGACCTCCTAAAATGCCCTTTTGGGAAGACGTATTAAGCGTCCTTGAAGGGGTGCCGATTAGACTTGGGATTAGTTCTTATTCCAGACCTGCCCTGTGAGGGTGAGTGAACTAGCTGTTTTTCAACTCAAGAATGTCTATCTCATCTACAGGGTCAACACATGTAGGCTCCCTGAGGAAATCAGCTTACTGCATACTCCCTACACATCCCCACGTCTCCCTATGTGACAGCACTCACAGGGCTCCCTACAAGCCTTTTCCAGCATGCTCTGTAGACTATACAAGACAAGGCATGGAAAGTAGCAAGTCCAGGAATTTCTGGAGGTTTTTTTTTTTTTTTTTTTTTTTTTAACAGTACTCCAATCCAACAGTGTGATAAATGCATCGGAGCTACAATTAGGAAGATATATAGCATCAGAATGCGAAGGTCTGGGCAGCCTGGTGAAACGCGGGCTCTCCAGAGCCCCAGCTATGTTTCCCATTATGTAACCCTGGTCATGGGCAGACAGCCAGACTCCAAATGAAAAAGAGACTCTGGCTTGGCACTGGTTCTATTTTCCTATCCTCATTCGGGGTCAGCGCAGTGTCATACAGCTGCAGAGAAAGCTCTGGGGATTAAACCTGGGAAAGCCTCCAAGACCAGGACCTGGGTTCAAGTACCAGCTGAAAGCAATAAACCAACTGCCACAGCTGGGCTAGGTTTGGATGTTCTCAAAGTCCCCTGACTCTTTCACTTACTGAGAACTAGAGATCAAGATGAGGGAAGATTTGGCTTCGGCAGAGACTATGAAATGAGGTAGGCTGTCCCGCTGCCCTAGCTTGCCAAAGGTCTTGGGATGTGAGGGGTCACTATGCTTAGGCTCGTGAAAGCCTGCTGCTCTGCTCCTCTCCATCACCTGACAGTCATGGCTTACCTCACGCTCACTTGGTAAAGTGGGGAGCAGCTACCTCTCCCTGCTAACGAGAGGCCTAGTGCAGAAACCACGTTCCCCACTCCTCCCCCACACCCCACAAGTAGATGGTCCCTCCAAACACTGTGGTCTGTTCTAAACAGACCAAAGCACCCTACTCTGTCTTTTACAGCAACCCAAGGCAACTTTCCACACTCTGCTACAATCCTCTGCACCAAAATCTCTTGGGATGTAAAGCCATCCTATCACAACTCCTAACAGGTACAAATGGGAAGTCAACCTACTTACATGCTGACTCCAACACACATACCTACTAATGCCACTGTGCGGGAAGGCACAAGTGGCCCTGAGATCCTGCCCTTATCACTCTGCAGTGTCATCACCAGCCGAGGTGTTCCATACGTGCTAGGTGGCTACTGCCGAGGGAAAGCAGATGTGACTGGAAAGAAGAGGAATATGGGCAAAAAAGGAGAGAACCAAGGAGACTTATGATGAGCTTTGGAATTCCCCGAAGAAAGCTTTGGAATGATTCTCTAACTGTACAAGGAAGAAAGGCAACGAAAAGAAAGGGAGGGAACAAAGGGAGCTAGATTAATTAAAGGTTCAAGTGGGTCAGGGAGATAATTTGGGAGTGAGGGTTTCTGGAGGAGAGGCAAATTGAAATGTAGGCTATCTGATCACCTTATGTTAGGATCAAGGATGGATCTTTGTAGAGAACAAATACAGGCAAAAACCAAGGAAAACATGCAAAGGAGAGATGTCAGGTAGAACCCATTTCCTTCCTAGTCTCTTGAGTGCATTTCTAAAACCTCCAAAATGAAGATCAGCACCTGGACCTTAAGAGTGCCACAGGGATTACTGTTCTGACATCTGCAGGACTATCTGGAGTGTGTTATTCCCTAGGGCCTTAAAAGAAAAGGCTCCAGAGTATGAAAGATCAGTGAGCATAAGAGAACCACCATACCTTGCCAATCTCTCCACCATGGTATTTACTCAGTGAGTGTTAGCCAGCGATAGGAGAAACTGGACAGGAGGGAAGTAAATTCTCATTCCACTTTTCCAGCACCTGACAGCTATGAGGTGGGACTACCCTCAGTGGTGGGCAGGCCAGGTTTGCGCTGTCCAACAGAGGCCCCAGCCCTCAAACCACCATGCCTTGTGGCCAGGCCCCAGGACAGCAAGAGCTCCTCCTTTATGCTTAAACTTGCATTCCAGAGACAACCAGCTGCTAATCCTGGTTGCAGAGACAGTGCAGAAGGGGACTCCATTCTCTACCACACTGGCTGCTCCAGTCTAGACTGGATTCATCAGTGGTGCCCACTGCTCCAGGAACTTGTTTACTAGGCAGTCAGATTCAATATTTATTATTTGGTCAAATCTGCTCTCCCTGTGAAGAACGGTCTGAAAAGAAAAAGCAAATTTGTTCAAGTGTCCCAACCCCCTCTGCCTCTCTGTGGCCTTAGAGGTGAGGCCTAGCTGGGGACGGCTGTAGCTTGGACCACGTGCCCAGCTGCAGATTGAGCCCTTGCCCAAAGATGGGCAGCAGCTTGCATATGCCGGCAACGGGCCATTTGCTACAGCATCCAAAGAGAAAACAGACTCGGCACCTCAAGCAAATGAGGCCCAGCACTTCCTGCGTGAGCTTTCTATTTCCTCAGCCAAACAAAAGCCAAAGGGAGTGACAGAGGGAGGAGGGATAAAGGGAGACGGGTCACAGAAGAGCGTTAACAGGACTGATGGCTGGGATATGGATAAACAGGGGCTGGGTGGACCATATCTAAGGGACCTGTGGTTGTGAGGTGAGGTGACCCAGAGAAGGCCCAAGCTCCAGGGACAGATGGTCTGCCTCCCCACCCCCCGAGAGGAAGGGAGGAGCACTCTGTGACCCCTGTGCATGCTCAGAAGCAGTGGCTTCAGATACTTGGAGAGCTGAGCCCTTCCTTGTCAGTTTCTTTCCAAAACTGCAAATTGCCTAGTCGGCATTATAGATTAACAGCCTGAAAAGTCTGAGGCTGTACATGTTAACTCTTTAGGGAACACTGCTGGGAAACAGCTACCCCTGGTCAGCAGATCAGTCCATTCCTTTGCGTGGCCCCAGCTGCCCCACTCAGGTCTCAACCCTGGCTCAGAAGGCCTCAGCCTGGGATACATGTTGGGAACCTAGGAAGGTTCACAGGAGAATGCAGAGAACTGTCTGATGTTGTGAGCATCACTCACACAGTTACAGAGCTAGAGCTGGAAGGGAACTGGGGAGAGAGGGCCTGACAGTCCAGGGGTGCTTCCTGATGTGAGGAACAGGGAAGAAATTTGAGGAAGAAAAGGCGGGAAAGAGGCAGACAGTCCACACAGAAAGGTCAATAACTACTGGCCAGAAACCTCTGCCGCAGCCTTCCCTCTGTGGATCACCCGTGAGTCTAGAGGGACTCATGTGGGCAGCACCCAGCCCAGAGAAGTGCCCCTCTCCATTCCCAGAAGTGCCATCGGCAGCAGCCCAGGTCTCCATACTCTACCCTCCAGTGTGCGCCCCTCCCAGAGAAGAGCAGTGGAGAAGAATGGTGGTGTGTTGGCTAAGGACGCTCGCTCCCAAACACACACCCTCCCCCAGCGCAGCGCCCAGAGCTCTGAGTATGCCGCACCTGCCAGAGACCACAAGACAGCACGGGGCAGGGGGGCGAGAGAAAAGAGAGAGGAAAAGAGAAACAGAGAGGCAGAGGCAGAGGCAGAGACAGGAAGAGAGAGAGAGAGAGAAAGGTGGAGAGAGAGAGAGATGGACAATCAACAGAGCTGACCAGAAACAGGCATCAATATGCACACGCGTTAAGAAACTACCGTGCAAACGTGAGCACACGCAGTGACGCTAACACAAGAAAAGAACGGGACGCATGGGAACATAGATATACACCAAGAGCCGGCAAACTTTCTGTAAACAGCTAGAGTAAACATTTTAGGCTTTGCAGACTATAACGCCTCTGCTGTGACTCCTCAGCTCAACTGCTGCAGTGTGAAAGCACCCACAGACAAAGTGTAAACAAACAAGCATGGCTGTGTTCCAGTACAACTTCATGGACACGGAGATTTGACTTTTCTAATAATTTTCACAAGTCATGAAATAGTAGTCTTTTGATTTTTTTTCAGCCATTTAAAAATGTAAACCGTTCTTAGCTCATGGGCCATAGTTTGCTGACCCCTGATACAGACACACACAAACCCCAGAGGCAGATAAACAGAGGCAAGCAGGCAGGAACAAGCCAAGACAAGCAGAGACGGGCAGGCAATAGGTGAAGCAGGTAGGGAGACACAGGCGAGGCAGGCAGAGGCAGGTAGATACAGGCAGACCCTCATACAGAGATTTGCTTTCCGACAGACAGATGCAGACCTACGCGCAGAGGCACAGTCACGGACAAGCAGAGACGCAGACACACGCAGTCTTGAACACAGATATTCAGGAACACATACAGACACTCCCACAGGACACAGTCACACACACACAGACACATGGACAGGACTACAGCACACATGCACTGACACGGACCTACAATCAGAGAGAGACACAGAGAGACATGGAGATGGACAGAGACACGCACTGAAAGAGCCCCTTCGTGGAGATGCACGAGCCCTGCAAAGAGACCACTCCCCCACCCCCAAGAACAGAGAGACACAGACACAGATACGGACTCAACGCAGAGAAACATATGGACACGTATACATGGAAAGACATGGACGGGTACACCAAAGACCCTTAGACAGACCCCTAGACAGACAAAGGCCCTCACACTCAGACACAGACAACCAGAGCCAAAGAGGCACATACAGAGATAGAACCCACACACAGATACGGACGTAAGAAACAGCCATGCATGGCTACATAACTATGTAAATATAATATAGCACTGAATTGTATACTTAAAAATGGTTAAGATGAAAAATTTTGTTACATATGCTTTACCACAGCTTTTAAAAAGAAGGAAAAAAGTCAGACACATCCAGGCAGACACACACACTCCCCAGACCGACACACCTCACAGCGACAAATGCTCTGACAGACAGCACACTGACACCCAGAAACAAGGAGATGGGAAGTGACGTGAACAAAAGAGAGAGGTGTGTGCAGTCACCCTCCTATACATCACAACGTGTGAGAGGAAGGCCCGAGCAGCAGCATGTGTAAGACAGCACAAGCAGCAGCAGGACGAGAGCACGACGGATGCGTGGAGACAAACTAGAAGAGAGAGGAAGAGACAAGGCCTCTCCTCACGCCACCGACACACGGCCAGACTCGAGAGGCCGCTACAGAGACGGTGGGCACGAACAACATGAAGTGAGAGCGAGAGAGCAACGGCAAAGACAGAGAACAAAACAGCAACTTCGGAGCGAGAGAGGAGGGCAGACTGAGGAGGAGGAACGGGCCCGAGAACAAGGGAAAACAGCCTAAAACATCAGGGGACAAGGAAGGTGTTCAAGGAAGGGGAAAAGTAAAGTTCAGATGAGGAGGGACGAGACGAACAAGCAGGTGGCGGGTGGGAGGACACACGGAGGACCAGGAGGGGAGCCGTGGGAGCACAGGCGGGCCGAGGTCAGCAGTGCCGAAAAACGAGCGGGCTGACTCACTGTGAGGGCAGGTCCAGGGACGTGGGCGGAGGGTTCCAGGTGTCTGGGTAGCCGAGCATCCAGTCTGACCAGACTTTCACACTGGGGAGCAGTTCCTTCAGGTCCGGGACGAAGGAAGACACCTTGATGTCATCTTGGTCATCCTCGTCCTCAGGAGAGGACAGCTGAGCTGCAGAGGCAAAGGGTGAGAACTGGGCCTAGGTCTGCTGTGGCCCACGAGTGAGGCCTGGGGCGCTGGGACGGCAGCAAGCTCTTAGGGAAGGGAGACCAAGTCCACAGGAAAGCTGGGCCCAGAAGCGGAGGACAAGTGCCAGCACCTAAGAGGATTCTGAAAAGCAGGACAAAGAGAGAACCAGTGCACTGGGTCTGCCCCTGCAGACAGCTGTTTCTGCTCCACCTGTGGCCTGGCTGAAGTCGCCACTCTGGCCTCTAGCCCCCCCCTTTTAGCTTTCCTTCAGCACAGCTCTGACATGGCACCAGGGATCCTGCCAAAACGGCATAACCTGAACTTGACCATGAGGAAATATCAGACAAACCCGAACTGTGGGACATTCGACAAAGTGGCCTGCACACTTCAAAAATGTCAAGGTCATGAAAAACAAAGGAAGACTGAGAAAGCATTAAAGAAACCATTCAATTCCAGATTGAAGGAAACTAAAACGGACACGACATCTAAATTGCAATGTGTGATCCTGGAGTGGGTCCTATACCAGAAAATGACTTTTTTTTTTTTTTTTTTTAGGACACTGATACAAACTCAATACGGTCTGTAGATTCAACAACAGTACTATATCATTGTTGGCTTCCTGATTTTGATAACTGCACTGTCATGTAAGGGAATGTCCTTGTTATTTGGAAATATTTAGTCAAGTATTTGGGGGTAAAGGGCTAACATGTCTACAACTTACAATCAAATGGTTCAGGACAAAAACAATAATAAGCATAAATATCTGCATGTGTACAGAAAGAGAGAGAACTTAAAAGGCAACTATGGTAAAATGTAAACAAATGGGGAATCTGTGTGAAGCGTATGTAAGAATTCTTTGTATTATCCTTGCAACTTTTCTATACATTTGAGATTGTTTCAAAATAAAAAGTTACCCCAACCCTCCCTCCAAAAAAAAGCAGCTCCAGGGTCTGGAGGCACCCACAAAGCTGAAGTGGCAGAGGGACAACAGCATGGCCTCAATACACACCAATACTGATCCAGGAGCTGAGAGAAAGGGGCAACCTTCAGCCCTACCTTATACGGCTCAGCAATCAGGCTTAGATTTCTAAGGGCAGCCTTAATGGATATGGGGACACTGCTCAATGCAAGGGCTAAAAATAGCCCCTGCTCTGGTTCAGTGAGTCTCACAAGGTGGCTGGTCCACAGTGGTTATAGCAATCACCAGTACCAGACAAAGAGGGACATAGAGATAGAGGGGGGAAACGAAAACGTCAATTATGAACAAAAAAGGAAACGCTCTTTGCTGGTTTTCTAAAGCTGCAGGAACCCGCAGCAGCTTTTAGGTACAGTGAAAATCTTAACTACTAGAGAAAGGGGGGAGGGGATAGTGTGCCCAAGGACAGAGGGCCACAGGGGTACACAGAATGCAAAAGGAGGCAGGACTAGTTAGGTGGGCAGAAGGAAGGGGGATACTGGGAGGAGAAAGAATGTCAAGTAGAAGGAGGAGACGCTGGAAGGCAGCGTAGCATCCTGAACTTGTCTGGACAGGGCCCAGGCAGGGGAAAGGCCATCAGTCAGGGGGCCCCTCATCTCCTTACCTTTGGCAGACTCCTTAAGTAAGCAGGTGCAGCGCCGCACCAGGAGAGAAAACATGGCCAGGCCCAGCGCTGCCGCTTGCTCCTGGATCACAGAGCGACACTCCTCCGAGAAGCAGTCTGAGGAGAGGCAAATGACACTCCATCAGTGCCCTGGGGGCCAAGGGCTACTCTTCCCTACCTCACTAGGTGCACATACTCGGTCACGTCACTCAGCTCCCTTTCCTCATCTGAGACTGGGGCCAGCAATATTTCCTCCCTCGAAGGATAGCTATAAGGTTAAATAAAATCATTACCGCGATGGCTGGTGTATGGGTAAGCGCTTGATAACCTTATTATAGGGACCCCCTGTGCAAATTCTGCATCACTTCCCTAAGACCAGGGGCCCCAGGGTGGACAGTCTGAGCCAGAGCTGCAGGTCACTGTACTTAGTAGCCTACTAATAATGTGAAGCTATAGTAACAAGAAGTCATATTTAATTAACTCAGTCTCTCTAATGTATAGATAGCAGGAGTACAAACATCAATTAAGAGAAGAAAAATACAAATTCAAATTATCTTCTTGAATCACCAACTTTGGTTCCATCCTTACCTCCTGTTAATCCTCCACTTACAAATAACCTATTTTCACTGAATGAGTTCATTTTACATAGGAAAATGGGCATATAATAAGCACTCAGCCAGAAGTACTTTCTTTTTTCTTTCACAAATTCTTTCCCCTAGGGCTAAAAAATAAATCTGGCTCCCGATACCAGCACCTTCTGCCCCTCACTTTCTCAGCCTTGTTAACTTCCTTCTAGCTGCAGGTCTCAGTGAGAGGAGCCACCTTCATGGTGGCTAGAGCCATTCTTTGGCAGAGGCGACAGACACACTCTCAAACTGCTGTCTGTACCTCTTGCTTGTCAGTGGACTGCCCTGATAGCCACATCACCCAGACCTGAAAGGAATCGGAGACAAACAGAAGGCAAAAGCCCAACCTGCAGCCTCAGAGGAGGAGACACCGAATACACACACGAGATGAAATCGGGCGCCCGGTCACTTGCTCTGGCAGCAACTAATCTGTTAATTCCCTCTGTAATACATGAGAACTCTCTGAATCTCCAAGCGTTAAAAGGATAATTAGCCACATGTTTGATCTCTGTGCCTGCCTGCATTTTAACCTCAGTAGCCAGAGGAAAGCCCTCTTGACTTTCTCCTCATTGACACTAGTCTTGTCAATGGGGCCTAATTGAAGTCTTTACTCCAGGAGATGCTACACAACCACAGTTATTCCAAAACCGCCCTAGCCACAGGAGCAAACATGACTGGAGTATACAAAGCCAGCCCCAAACCACTTTAGAGAACCCTGGGAGTGAGAAGGAACAGGCTGCTGCTCAGAAGATCCCAACATATGAATAGCATCAGTGTAGCAAAGTATTCATCTATTGTGGCTTTCCTGCCATCCCTCCAGATGCCCACTGGTCCCAAATGTCACCCTCTAACTTTCCAACCCAACTGCGGCAGGCAGTAAGGAAGTGGTAAGAGTCCGTGCGATTAGAATAGGTCACCACTCTGATTCTTCTTCTGGTAAGACCCCAAAGCTCTGCTAGAGAGACCAAGATGCAAGCATCCAACAACCAAGGGGAGAGCGTGTAGAAATCAGGGAAGGGGAAGATGTGCAAGCCATCCTAAAAAAACCTTGCCAACTTCTCCCCTCCACCCCTAACCAGGGGCAGCAGCACTGTCTGTACAGCCCCAGCTGAGCCTAAGCGCTTGCCAGGCACTGCCAGCAGCCTGCCTCTAATTAGCATCGAGGCCGGCCCAGACTGGGGCAGTAAGTACAGAACAGAGGAAGCTAGAACAGGAGAAGGGGAGGCCACATCTTGGTAGCTGACATTAGTGTCCCCTTATCAACTGGGCATCTTAGGCAGAAGTTACCTGCACACAGAAGGTCCTTAAAAGGCATGAAAGGGGGTGTCTTAGCTCAAAGAGACTGGCATCTTGAGAAGCCCAAGACTACAATAAGATACTCTCCTTAGCCCGGATAAGGTTAAGATGGGCAAAGGGAGATTACTTTCACCAAGCCCATTTCTATTTTTATGACAAATGGCAATCTCAGGCTAGGCTATTTCTCGAGCGAAAGTTTGGACTAGGGCTCAAAGGGGGAGAACGAACTGCTTAAAAACAATGACATTTGTGGCCTCTGGGGAGTCCAGGTTGGCTCCCTTTTTAAGCCTCCTGCAATAAGGTCTGGGGACCATGCAGGGTAGCAACAACGGGAGCGTCTTTGCTGTGAGTGCAGAAGGGCTCAACTACCTCTCAGAGCAGCAGCTGAAAAGGTAGCTTCATGAATGCTCTGTTCTTAGCCATGGTTAGGGCACCTTAAACCTTTACCTCTTCCCGCCTCTCCATAAAGGGCCTGTCAGTGCTTCCTGCAGTGGTCTGGGAGTTACAAACCAGGAAGCTGTTCTGCTCTGATCAGGCAGGTGATGATATCACAGCTCTATGGGGGTCAGAATGCCTAGGTCTCAGTCAGTCTTCTGGCCACGTCACAGAGAGCACTTTTTGGAAGGCCTGTCCTCCTCCACGGCTCCATGGTACCACAAGCACACACTGAGCATCTATGGTGAGCTTTACCCTGTGCTGTGTATTGTGGAGAACACAGCCACAAATAAAACACAGTCCCTGCAACCTTAGGATCTTTCAGTTGGGTGGGGAAAAAAAATTGCTATTTACCTAAGTAACCATGGCAATGCAGACCCAGTGCCTCCAGTGAGAAATACATTGAGTGTTATGGCATCTTCGGAGATACTCTTTGCTTTACTTAGGCTTCTGCAGGCTAGAAGCCCTAAGATGCCACTCCTTGAGAAGTACTGATTCTCATACAACTGAGTAGGGAAAACAGCAGCCAGATTCCCAGAGCCCACCAATCTGGGGCTAGAACTAGGGAACTGGCCCGAGGCTTGACAGATACCCACACATATCCCCAGAGTTGGGCTGGGCCAGACCGACAAATGATGTGGGGTGGGGAAGGAAAGAGCATTGTTTGCCTTGGTATTTGCCTGGGTTCCTCTGGCTCGGTGTCAGGTAGCAGGAGGCTGACATGAGCTGAGGAACTCATTAACACTGTGAAACAGCCTTTCCCCTTCTTTCCAAAAGCAGGCTTGCTCAAGGGTTTAGGGGGATGGTTTTGGCTACGCAAGTCAGACAGAAATGTTTCTTACCAAGAAAGTCACCTGAGGTCTGAACTTGATTCTGCCCCTTCTTCCCACATGCTCTTGGACGGGCAGGTGACCACAGCTCCCACTATTCCTGTGCCCAAATACCTGCTCAGGCAGAAATAGTCTTCTCACTCCTGTGTAACAGGGAGACTTTCTCATTTTTCTCAGAACATATTCATGGAAAACATAAACCAACTGTCGTCAAAGTTGTATGAAATCAGGAAATGGAGCGGCCGGGAGAAGGCTGCCATGTGGCCGGATGTTATGTATTTCTAATTAGTGCTATACATCTTTCAACAGCAAGTGTCCTTCTGCTGGGAAACACAACACACTGCCCTTGTTATTGTAACTGTCAGAGAAGTGCTTAAACAGATAATCTCCAGGAAAAGTGATAAACACGTCCCCTCTCCCACCAGTGTGTGCGCGACGGTGCTGCCAAAGCAAAGCTGTGCTTGACGGCTCCAGGATGGCAAAGCATCCTCCTGCAGGAAATGGGAATGAGGCAGGAGGAGGGGGAGAGGGGAGGGGGGTGGGGGAGAGGCAGGCCCACCTGCCGGGACCCTCTACGCCCAGCCAAGGGACAGTGGTTCAGAGCCATCACTTCTGATCAACTCCTAGGTCAGGGAGAGATCTGGAGGAAACTAGTACCGGGAGGGATGAAGTTTGGCTGGTCACAGAACAATCTGGCAGCACTGAGACAAGCAGAGTTTCCCTGATGCGCACAGCCAACTTCCTGGCAAGACGATGAGAAGAGCGCTGACGGGGAGGCACAGGACGGATGACACAGAGCTCTGGTACCCTGAGAGCAACGGACGGACTCGGCAGGCACTGAGGTCCACTAGCCGTTTCGGGAGGGAGAACCAACTATTTGCTCGGCTGCTTCACTAATAGCTGGAGAAAAATGCAGGCAAGACCACTTATTCACGGACTCCCTCCCCACCGGCTCCTCCCAAAGACAGGAAATGAATGGTCAGTCACCTCCAAACTAACACCACCTGGAGGCGATTTGCTGGCTCTTATCTCTCAGACATAAGGCTGCTTTTCTCATGAGTCAGTCACCAGTCAGACACAGGGCTGGCACAGTTCCTGAGCAGCCCACCAAAACCTCCTAGTGTACAGGAAGTGGGCAGTGAGAGCATCTTGCGACTGCTGCTGTTTGGGCTACAGAGTTCCCTGTGGCAGTTGCTGACTGGGGGGGTGGGGTTGGAGGGGTGTGTGTGGAAGAGGCAGCCATTGTAGAGAAACCAGATAAAATCTCAGAGCAAAAGCAGAGATGTCCATGCCATCAGGGCATCACTTTATTCCCTGAGAAATAAAATAAATGAATCAGAAAAGTCAGGCACTAATACACCCAAGCAAATTATTCAAGCATAATGGCAGAACAGTTAGGCTGACTGAAGGCCGGTCATGAATGACATATCCCCAAACAGGGTAGAGCTGCGAAAAGACAGAGGAATGTGGAAGCCAGTGTTTCCTCCCTAAGAGCCCCTCCTGTCATACCCGCTACTCTTTTTGGATTTTCTAGGATTGTAAAACTCTGTAAAACTTCTTTTAGTGGGTACTTATGAGGGCAAAGGAAATCCAAACCTCTTAACAAAGTGACCTCTCCCACTGGTTCCAAAGTTATTTATTCATCCCAACGGTGGAAGATACAAAGGAAAATAGGATCCATCCGTAAGAAGATGATAATCTAACGAGGAAGACAGGAAGGATACACAGACCCAAATAACCATAATTCAAGGAAGATGGAAGTAAGATGCTTTCTTTGACCAGAGGGAGAGAAAATCACTTCCAGCTAGAATATATCAGAAAAGGTTTCATGGAAGAGAGCACTTCTGAGCAAGGCTGCAAAAAATGAACAAAGATGGAATTGGGGGATGAAGGAGAGATGGAAGTGTTGCTAAGGAGGCGTGCAGATAGGGGCACATCAGGCAGACTCCCACAAGGCAAGCAAAGCAATGCACTAGGGTGCCACACTTTGTGACAGGGACCACAAAGCAGAGGGTCTGAGATGCCACAGCAAGGAACACAGACCTGATTTGGCAGGCAGTGAGAAGAGCACTCACTCAAGGTTTCTTTCATTCTTTTTAATTTTTTTTTAACGTTTATTTATTATTAAGGGACAGAGAGACGCAGAGTGTGAGCATGGGAGGGGCAGAGAGAGAGACACACACAGAATCTGAAGCAGGCTCCAGGCTCTGAGCTGTCAGCACAGAGCCCGACGCAGGGCTCAAACTCACAAACTGAGAGATCATGACCTGAGCTGAAGTCGGTCGCTTAACCAACTGAGCCACCCAGGCACCCCTAGCACTCGCTCATGGTTTCTGAATGAAGCACAGGTGAGTGTTTCATGAAGGATAATCTAGTTAAAACATTTAGGGACAGATTCGGGTAGCTGGAAAAACAGAACAGGAAGGAAGACTGGCTGGGAAGCCAACAGGGCATGAACTTGTTTGAACTGAGAGAAATTCTATGTAGTGCACTTCGTAAACTTTTTAATGCCAAGTAAACGTAACATCTTTCTTATAGGAGCTAGAAGAGGGAATGGACAGGAGTGCACGGATATGAGAAATGCTGCAGAAAGAAAATCAAAAGAAGGTGGAGATGATGTGTGGGAGGGAAGGGATTCACCGAACAGGCCAAGGACTCTCTCTCACTAATAATCTCGGCAGATTCCAGAGGATCCTGGGGCCTCAAAAAGGGTAACACCTACCAAAGGAGACCCAGGAAAGGGGCAGCAGTTCGGGATTGCAGAACACCTGGAGGGACTGAGGTCTGCATCAAGGAGTCCCCAAGCTCCTGCCCACTTGGCTCTCAGCCAGTTCTGTCTTTCCAGAACAAAGACACTTCAGGGGGTCAGAAATACTTGAGGAAGACCTTGCAAAAGGAGGCCTGGGAAGTCTGAACTGGCTCTCCCTGTGGAAGCCATTAGATATTCAGCACTTCATTTGTTTCCAATTCTTGTATGAGTGCAGCTCCAGGCTGTGGGGTGAGAGGCTCCTCTCTGACGTAATCAGGAAGCAGCTGCAAAATTAAGGAATCCCTCATGACATCATAAAAAGGGTCGATGGTTTACTGGGGAAAGTATAAAAATTAATTACATATTCCCACATGAATCCCTTCCCCTAAATCTGTACACACCCCCTCCCACCCCCACACTCTCTCATCAACAACATCCCAAAGCTACCTCACCGAACAGGGTACAAAAGAGCAAACAAAACCCAGGAAGACAAAGTTTTCTGATGCACCCACTGTCTGCCCCATACATTTTGAACTCACAAGTGATACCCTGTCCTGGAATTTTTATACACACAGCATGCTTCCTCAACAAAATTATAAGCCCCTTGAGGACAAGAGCTATGTCAAGACTTCACATCCTTGAAAATTAGCACCATGAAGGGTTTAAGACTGTTCACAACAGTAGGTACATTTTGCCTCTCATTTGTGAATCCTAACCATAAGCTACACGATTCCACTGTAGCCTGAACAAAGTTATATTGAGACCGGTGTTTGGCGCATGCGCGCGCGCACGCACGCACACACACACACACACACACACACACACACACACATAATCTCAAAGCTTTACAAAAGATTTGCACAGGAGGTATTATTTTCCCTCTGACAATTGAAGAAACAGAGTCAGAGAAGTTAAATGACTTGCCCAAAGTCACAAAAAGCCAGTAGTGTCAGAAGTGGGACTTAAATTGGAGTCTGTCTGCTTTTGTACTCACACTGTTTCCGTATATACCTGGTTTTCACAATGCCTGTGATTCAAGCCACAAGTTTCAACTCTTCCTCTCCCCTTTCTATGAATGTGAAAACCTCAGAGTACTCCGTAAGTTCTGCACAAAAAGCTCTGAGATAACAACTATGTGGAATAAAATAAAATACAGTATCCCACTTATAATAACACCAAAGGACACAAAATACTTAAATATATAATATTAGATATTTTAAATATTAAATTTAACAAAATATATACAGGATCTCTTTTGCTGAAAATTACCAAAAAAATGAAAGAATCACAGAAGATCTAAATAACTGGAGAGATTTACCACGTTCATAAATTGGAAGACGCAACATTGCAGAGACGTCAAATCTCCCCACACAGATCTACAGATTTAATGCAACTACAATCAAAATCTCAGCAAAGTTTCTTATAGACCAAGACAACCTTATTCTAAAATTTATATGGAAAAGCAAAGGACTTAGGATAGCTAAAGAACAAAATGGGAGGGATCATCTTGCCAATGTAAAGTCAAAGAAGGTTAGCCTTTGCAACAAATGGCGCTAGACCAATTAGACGTCCACAGGCCCAAAACTGAACCCTGACCTAAGTCCCACACCTAATACAAAAAAATAACTGAAAATGGATCAAAGACTTAGACTTAAACATAAGACCATAAAACTTGCAGAAAAAATTGAAGAAAATCTTCAGGACCTAGGACTAAGTGAAGAATTCTTGGACCTAATGCCAAAAGCACAATCTATAAAAAGAAAATTGATATACTGAACCTCATAAAAATTAAACACTTTTGTTCTGCAAAAAAAACTGTAAGAGGATGAAAAGGCTGGTTACAGACTGAGAAAATATATTTGCAAACTATGTATCATACAAAGGGCTGGTATCTAGATTATATAAAGAACTCTCAAAACTCAACAGTAAGAAAACAAACAATCTAATTAGAAAATGGACAAAACACATGAGCAGACATTTCACCAAAAAAGGGGATACAGATGAAATATAAGCATATGAAAAGATATTCGATATCATTAGCCACTAGGAAAATGAAACATAAAACTACAATGAGACATCACTAAACACCGATCAGAATGGCTAAAATAAAAAAATAGTAACAACACCAAAAAGCTGGTGAGGATGTGGAGGAATTGGGATCACACATTCCTAGCTGACTGGAATGTAAAAATGGTACAGCCATTCTGGAAAATAGTTTGGCAGTTTCTTCTGAAACTAAAAATGTACTTATGATATGATCCAGCAATTATCTTGGGCATTTATCACAGAGAAATGAAAACTTATGTTTGCACAAAAATCTGTACACAAATGTCCAGAGCAGCTTTATTCATAACAGCCTAAATCTGGAAACAGCCCAAATGTCCTTCAATGGATGAACAGTTAAACAGGCTGTGGAACATCCATAGCACAGAATACTACTCAGCCATAAAAAGAAAAGTGATGCACACAATAACTTAGATAGACCATCAGGGAATTATGTGGAGTGAAAAAAGCCAATTTCAAAAGGTTACATATGGTATGATCCTATTTATAGAATATTCTTGGAATAATGTAATTACAGAGATGGGAAAACAGAGGTTAAAATCTGGGGATGGAAGGGGACAGAAGGGTTTCTAAAGAAGTAGCCTGAGGGAGCTCTGCAGTGATGGAACAGTTCTGCACCTTGATTGTATAGCAGGTACATGAAGCTACTTGTGTGATAAAATTGCACAGAACTATACATACACACAATCACAAATGTATAGCTGGTGAATGTGTAATTGTATAAATGTAGAACTGGTGAAATCTGAGTCTGTGGATTGTACCAATGTCAATTTCATGGCATTAACATTGCACTACAGTTCTACAAGATGCTAACATTAGGGAAGGAGGGATGAAGGGTGCACAGGACCTCTCTGCACATTTTTTTTTTTTTACAATTTCCTGTAAGTCTATACTTCTTTCAAACTATGCACTGTAAAACAACTAAACAAAACCCCAAGATCTACCCTAGGATTCCAGAAACATTTCTCTTTTACAGAGAACAGGGCTGCTTAGCCATTTTGGGGACATTTTCCCAATTAGCTGATTACTCTGTGCAGATGCTGCAGTCCCTCGTTCTCATCTTGTGCTGCCTGGCCTGAGCTACTGGAGGCTACTGTGGCTTCTTATCTGGACTGAGCAAGAAATTGCCAGGGGCAACCAAAAAGAAAATAAGAAGAAAGAAGGGAAAGTTCACTGAAGACAGAACTTCTGTCTAAGAAATAAGGAGTAAAGCAAGAGAACTTCATTTTCAAGGCTATGACTCATCGGATCAGTAAAATCCATGTCAAGCAGCACAAAGTGAAGGTGATGAGAAAGCGAAGAAAGATGACAAGAAGAACAAATTGCAGAAGCTAAATGAGCTGTTTAAACATGTTCTTGCTGCTCAAAAAATAAGGAAAGGTATAAATCTCAATCAGTGGTATGTGCAATCTTCAAAGAAGGACAGTAGGAGGGAAAAGTTACTTAAAACGTGTTGCTTGGCACTGTTTTCTTCATAAATGAAGCTGCTTGTGCATTTTCAGTGTGCAATGCTCTGGACCATCAAACAGACGGAAGTTTACTTTTAATTGGCAGTTACCAGCTTCAATACCATGATAAACTGTCTTTGTGAATCAATCTGTAGACCAAACCTTAAAAAAAAACTTCATCAAAACACACACACACACACTTGTCTTCAAAAGACAAAAATGAAGACAGAAGCCACAGAGAGAATTTTCTCACTGGGAGAAAATATTTGCAAAACACATACCTGACAAAAGGACTCATATCCAGAAAATATAAAGGACTCTTTCAACTTAATAGTAAACAAAAAAAAGGAACAAAGAAGATCTATGGATGGCAAATAAGTGCATGCTCAACATCTTCTTATGATAAAATGCTCAAAGTTATTATCTTTATGGAAATCAAAACCACAAATACTCTATACCCACCAGGATGCTGCAACAAAAAGAAAATAAACAAGTGTTGGTGAGGCCATGGAGAAACTGGAACTCTCATGCACTGCTTTGGGAATATAAAATGATTATAACCGCTTTGGCAAACAGCTGGGGAGTTTCTAAAACAGGGGCGTCTGGGGGCAACCTGGCTCAGTTGGTTAAATCTCTGACTTCAGCTCAGGTCATGATCTCACAGTCTGTGGGTTAGAGCCCCGCGTTGGGCTCTGTGCTGACAGCTCATAGCCTGGAGCCTGCTTTGGAATCTGTCTTCCTCTCTCACTGCCCACCCCACCCCTTGCACTCTGTCTCTCAAAAATAAACAAACATTAAAAAAAAAAAAAATTTTTTTTAGGGCCGCCTGGGTGGCTCAGTTGGTTAGGTGACCAACTTCGGCTCAGGTCATGATCTTACAGTTCGTGAGTAGCCTGGAGCCTACTTCAGATTCTGTGTCTCCCCTCTCTCTATCCCTCCCCTGCTCATGCTCTGTGTCTCTCTGTCTCTCAATAATAAATAAATGTTAAAAAAAAATTAAAAAAAATTTTTTAAACAGGGGCGCCTGGATGGCTCAGTCGGTTAAGCGTCCAACTCTTGATTTTTGCTCAGGTTATGATCTCGTAGTCCACAGTGGAGCCTGCTTGGGATTCTCTCTCTCAACTTCTCTCTTTCTTTCACTCTCAAAAAAAAAAAAAAAAGCATTTTTAAAGGTTTCGTACTCATGTACAAAATGACCTACCTATACCACTCCTAGGAATTTATTTAAGGTAATGAAAGCATATGTCCACACAAAGATTTACACTCGAATGTCCACAGCAGTTTTATTCACAACAGCTAAAAACTGGAAAAAACAAACTGTGGTATATCCATACAATGGGAGACTACTAGCAACAAAAAGGAACAAACTACTGAATCGTTCAGCAACATGGATAAATGTCAAAATGATCAATGTGGAGTAAAAAAAGACCAGCCAAAAGACAGAGAGACAGAGAAAGAGAAAATACTGTCAAATTCTAGAAAATGCAAACTAATCTACAGTGACAGAAAGCAGATCAGTGGTTGCCTGGGGACTGGGAGGAAAGGTTAGAGAAGAATGGATTAGAAAAGGGGCACAAGGAAACTTCTGTGAGTGAAGGATATGTTCCCCATCTTGATTATGGTGATGGTTTCACAAATGCATACATATGTCAAGATCCATCAAATTGTACACTCTACTATATGTATAGTCTAAAATACATCAATTGGGTCTCAATAAAACTGTTAAAAAGACTTTTTTTTAAAAAAATAGGGGAATCACATTAAAAGGCCATTAGTCTGACTCATCATTTTAAGACTAGGAATTCATAACTTAGAGGCTGATTTGATAAAGCTGGACATCTACTGAGTGCCTAATACATAATTTGACGCTCAGGAAAACCTTGCAAACTAGCACCAATATTCACAGATTACAGACAAGGAAACTAAGCCTCAGAGAGGATAAGTTAATTTTCTTCATCAAGGTCAAACAGCTGGTAAATGGCTGAGAAGAGAGTTCAGATCTTTGATCTGGATGATTCCAAAGTTCTTTCTTTATGCCATTACAATACAACTGCTACCTTCTGAAGGTGAGAAAATGATCTCCAGAAGTGCTGGGCCTTCTCCAGAAGACAGCTTGGCTTATCCTCCTCCTTTATATGGAGCTCTAGGGCCAGGAAATGTCCTGGGGGCTCTATCAAAACATCTTGGCAAGACAGACAGCAAACCATTTCTACTCTCTACAAGGAAAAATGAAAACAACTCCTAAATGAGTGCTTAGCTTTTTCCAGATTATACCCATGGATGGATGGATGGAAGGATGGGAAGGAAGGGCAGGGAAGGGGGCGGGGGGGAGGGAGAGAGAGAGAGAGAAGAAGGGAGGGTGAATGGGCAACCAGTGAAAACACACTCTGGCCATTTCCAATTTAGCTATGTCTCTGGATTGATATTTTTGTCACTCGGAATTTCCTGCCTGATTCCAGGGTTTTTCAAATACATGTTCCCTCCCGGGCAAGAAGACTGCTGCAAGCAGAATGGCATGCTGGCACCAGCCAAGTCCCTCAGGGATGGGGCCCAGCATAAGTGGGCCTGCCATTCCAACATCTCATCTGGAAGAATTACAAGTAAATCTTGAGGGGCAGAGTTTCTGTTTCTACACTGCTTACTAGAGGTTTTGCAAGCCTTGCTTCTCTCACAATATTTGGGGAGAGCAAAGGAGGAGTTAAAAAAAAAAAAAAAAAAAGAGTAGCAGCTTCTTAATTACATCAGCCAGGTAAGTGTCCCTATGGAATCTTACCAGGAGAACTAGGGTGACTTGTGTCAGAAATTATTTAGGGTTGTGGAGGAGAAGAGAAGTGAAGGAGGCTTGCTCAAAGTCATACCCATTAGCCAACCTAGAAGGAAACTTTTGCTGCAACAGTGAGAAGGCATTAACACAGCTACATCCCTTCTGACAGAGTATGCAGGTCTGGCAGCTGATTTAGACAAACAGCTTGAACCCTGTCTCTGTTGGTATGAAGCTTCAGGAGCACTGTGAGACTAAAGTTAATGAGAGATAATGTCTGCAGACAACCTGATCCAGAGAAAGCTCCTCTGATATGGCAGGCAGAGGGCAGAGAGAAGTGCTCAGCTTCTCTTTTAACAGATTAACTCAATTTCTTTTCATTTTATGCCTTCCTAAAGCATTTTTTTAAAGGACACTCTGCTTTTTTTTTTTTTTTTAAGTTTATATATTTATCTTGAGAGAGAGAGAGCATGCACATGCAAGCAGGGGAAGGGCAGAGAAAGAGGGGGACAGAGGATATGAAGCGAGCTCTGCGCTGGCCAGCAGAGAGCCTGACTTGGGGCTCGAACTCATGAACCGTGAGATCATGACCTGAGCCGAAGTCAGATGCTTAACCGACTGAGCCACCCTGGCAACCCCCTGAAGCATTTTTAAAATAGTATGACAGTTTGCAAACAATGCTAAAATAAGAAAATTCTGAGATAGGGAGGGCACAGAGGTACCCAGGACAGGAAGGATCTCTTGGACTCCTGAGAAGCTTCCAGAATGCAAAGATTAGAGCCATCAAACAAATCTTGAAGAGTCAGTACTAAAAAAGAGGCCAGTGATAAGACATAATTCTTGTGTGGATTCCTTGTGAATATCCAAATCAGCACATTCACATCCTGCTCTGCTCCAGCAACTCACTCTTTTAAAAAAGTTCCTCAAAGCTTTATAATCCAAGATCAATGCCCAAACTAGATCGAGTAAGCAATGACTTCATCCAGCCCCATCCACTGTGGATCATGTAGTTTTAAAGTAGAAAGGAGATCAGCAGAATAACAGCTAAATAAAGCAATTATGCCAAGGAAAGGTAGGACTCAATGAAGGTGACTGGAAATCCAATGAGGCATCAGCTAGACCTCTGACGTAGAGGCTCTACAAAGGACATCTCCTTTAGTAACAGCCCTTCCAGATTTGTAATCAGTTGGCTGACTGGCTAATTTGCCAACAATACAAACTAAAACCTATAAACATTATTTTAAACTAAATTTAAAGTGTTTTGTTTATAATTATTGTTTTATACCTCATTCCACAAAAGACTTGTGACAGCTTAGGGCAAAATCACCTACAATTAAATAACATTAAAGTAGATGTAGAAAATTAGGACCTAGAAAAATAAAAATACTAACATGTCGATCATGTGCCACGAATGAACTTTAAATTTGCATCTGACTTTTCTGGCAGCCAAAGCAAAAAGGGAAACACCAACAATTATACAGCTGTCATTATTGGAAAGGAATATATGTATCAGTTCTTTGGGAAAAACAAATCTTTTCTCAGCACTGAGTCCTAAAATCATTTTTTTAACTGGACTCTCTGCAAGGGATACTGTGTGAAAAAAATGAAGAATAATCTTAAAAGGTCTTTACAGCCTATGGCCTTATACTGCATACTGTTAAAAGATACCCAAGAAAAATTATCATGAAGTTATCTGTATGGGGAGACAAGATATGTAAGTATCACAATCTAAGAATGTTTTTCCAAAAACATAGATATAGGAATATTTTACATACTGATAGGTATATAGTGCTTTAAGAAAATCTTTAAAACTAAGTTGAAATAACAATTCAATTATGAGATGATGATTCTTATTTCAAAAGAATCTGTGTAGAATTTCTTGAAGCACAGAGACCCAGGATGCCCAATGCATTTGTTTGCCCAACATTAAGTCTGTGACAATCAGAGAAACCCAAGTGCATATGCTATATGATGACTAAAGACTGAAGTATTCTACAATCTTAAAAGAAAATCCCTACGAATGAGAAAGTGACATATGCTATAAAAGATTCTTGTTTTAAAGGACCAAGTGACATATTAAAATATATGTGCTATTAAAAATAAATGTACATATAATAAAAATATAAACAATTTAATTTATAATATAAATATATATAATTATATATATACAAACAGATATAAAAGGGAAATTGTCAAATCTGTAAAATTAGATTTATGTACATTTTGGGGTATTTTCAAAACAGAAAGTTCAACAGCATGCTATGAAGCAAAGAGACTTAAAAGCTAAACTTAATATTTGAACATTGGTACAGAGAACAAAGCTATATAATTTTGGGATTAGCACTCCCTACCAAATAGACAGTTTTTTTTTTTTTTAATTTTTTTTTTCAACGTTTTTTATTTATTTTTGGGACAGAGAGAGACAGAGCATGAACGGGGGAGGAGCAGAGAGAGAAGGAGACACAGAATCGGAAACAGGCTCCAGGCTCTGATCTGTCAGCCCAGAGCCCGACGCGGGGCTCGAACTCACGGACCGCGAGACCATGACCTGGCTGAAGTCGGACGCTTAACCGACTGCGCCACCCAGGCGCCCCCCAAATAGACAGTTTTTAAACACCAATTCATTCATTTTCTTGGTGAGATTTCCCACACTTGGAGGACGGAATTGACCTGCTTCTGCCTAGTTCAAAAGACCTAACATGTATTACACGGCATTGTCTTATTTCTTAAGGACTTACTAAAAGGCTGTTTCGAAGGGACACATGCATCCCAATGTTTACAGCAGCACTATCAACAATAGCCAAAGTATGGAAAGAGTCCAAATGTCCATCAATGGATGAATGGATAAAGAAGATGTGGTACATATATACACTGGAGTATTACTCAGCAATTAAAAAGAATGAAATCTTGTCATTTGCAACTATGTGGATGGAACTAGAGGGTATTATGCTAAGCGAAATTAGTCAGTCAGAGAAAGACAAATATCATATGACTTCACTCATGAGGACTTTAAGACACAGAACAGATGAACATAAGGGAAGGGAAGCAAAAATAATATAAAAACAGGGAGGGGGACAAAACAGAAGAGACTCTTAAATATGGAGAACAAACAGAGAGTTACTGGAGGGGTTGTGGGAGGGGGGATGGGCTAAATGGGGAAGGGACACTGTAGAGTTGTTTCTTTGAAAAGATAAAATTGGCACACTCTTCTTAGCTAAACTAATCAAAGAAAAAAGAGAAAGGATCTAAATCAATAAAATTATAAATGAAAAAGAGACATTACAATGATAACACAGAAATTCAAAGGATTGTGAGAGGCTATCCACCAACAAATTGGACAACTTAGAAGAAATGGAAAAATTCTTAGAAACCTACAACTTACCAAGACTGAATCAGGAAGAAACAGAAAAGCTGACTAGACCAATTACTAGCAAGGAGACTGAATCGGTAATCAAAAATCTCCCAGCAAAGAAAAGCCCAGGACTACATCACTTCACTTGTGAATTTTACCAAACATTTGAAGGAGAATTAACACCAATCCTTCTTCAAACTGTTCCAAAAAACCAAAGAGGAGGGAATACTTCCAAACTCATTTTATGAGGCCAGTATCATCCTGATAGCAAAACCAGAAAAGAAGACTACTGAAAATAAAACTATAGGCCAATATCCCTAATGAATATAGATGCAAAAACTCTCAATAAAATACTAGCAAACCGAATTCAGCAGCACATTAAACGGATCATTCACCATGATCAGGTGGGATTTATCCTCAGGATGCAAGGATGGTTCAACATATGCAAATCAAGCAATGCCATACATCACATTAGTAAAATGAAAGAATCATGTGATTATTTCAACAGATGTAGAAAAAGCATTCAACAAAATTCAATATCCAGTCATGATAAAAATTCTTGGGGCGCCTGGGTGGCGCAGTCGGTTAAGCGTCCGACTTCAGCCAGGTCACAATCTCGCGGTCCGTGAGTTCGAGCCCCGCGTCAGGCTCTGGGCTGATGGCTCAGAGCCTGGAGCCTGCTTCCGATTCTGTGTCTCCCTCTCTCTCTGCCCCTCCCCCGTTCATGCTCTGTCTCTCTCTGTCCCAAAAATGAATAAACATTGAAAAAAAAAATTAAAAAAAAATTCTTAATAATTAGGCACAGAAGGACATATCTCAACATAGTAAAGGCCATACATGACAAGTCCACAGCTAACATCATACTCAGTGCTAAAAGGATGAAAGCTCTTCCTCTAAGATCAAGAACAAGATGAGGGTGGCCACTCTCATCACTCCTATTTCATATAGTGCTGGATATCCTAGCTAGAGCAATTAGGTAAGAAAAAGAAATAAAAGGCATCAAAATTGGAAAGAAGAAGTAAAAGCGTCTCTATTTGTAGACAACGTGATTTTATATAGAGAAAATCCTAGTGACTCAATAAAAAACTGTTAGATAAAATTAATCAATTCAGTAAAGTTAACATACAAAACCCAATAGCATTCTATATACAAACAACAAAATTTCTGAAAAATAAAAAAACGGATCCCATTTATAATAGCATGAAAAACAATAAAATACTTAGGAATACATTTAACTAAAGAGGTGAAAGATCTCTACACTGGAAACTTAAGAAAATGATAAAAAAATAAAAGAAGATACAAAAAATGGAAAAGGTATCCTGTGTTCATATATTAGAAGAATTAATATTGTTAAAAAGTCACTACTACCAAAAGCCATCTATAGATTCAATGCAATCCTTATCAAGATTCCAATGGCATTTTTTACAGTAGGAAAAAAAAAATTTATATGGAACCACAAAAGACCCCAAATTGCCAAAGAAATCCAGAGAGGAAAAAGAACAAAGTAGGATTATCACACTTCCTGATTTTAAGTGTATTATAAAATTAGAGTCATCAAAACAGTGTGGTATTGGCATAAAAACAGATAAATGGGCCAGTGGAACAGAATCGAGAGCCCAGAAATATACCCAAGCATATATAGTCAACTAACATTTGACAAAGCCAAAAATACCCAATGGAAAAAAGTCTCTTCAATAATGGTGCTGAAATAACTGAATATTCACCTGTAAAGGAATGAAACTGGACCCATATCTTACACCACTCACAAAAATTACCTCAAATGGATTAAAGCCAGAAAGAAAGAAAGAAAGAAAGAAAGAAAGAAAGAAAGAAAGAAAGAAAGAAAGAAAGAAAGAAAGAAAGAAATGAAACGAAACAAGAAAAGAAAAGAAAAGAAAAGAAAAGAAAAGAAAAGAAAAGAAAAGAAAAGAAAAGAAAAGAAAAGAAAAGAAAATGGGTCAAAGACTTAAATGTAAGACCTGAAACTATGAAACTCCTGGAAGAAAACACAGGTACAAAAGCTCCTTGACATGGAGTTTGGTAATTTTTTGGATATGACACCTAAAGTACAAGCAACAGAAGCAAAAACAAACAAGAAGGATTACATCAAATTAAAAAGCTTCTGCACAGGGGCAACTGGGTGGCTCAGTCAATTAAGTTTCCAACTTAGGCTCAGGTCGTGATCTCGCAATTTGTGAGTTCAAGCCCTGCATCGGGTCTGTGCTGACAGCTCGGAGCCTGGAGCCTGCTTCAGATTCTGTGCCTCCCTCTCTCTCTACCCCTCCACCACTCATGCTCTGTCTCTCTGTGTCTCTCTCAAAAATGAATAAACGTTAAAGATTTTAAAAAAATTTTTTAAATAAAAAATAAAAAACTGCTGCACAGCAAAAGAAATCATCCACAAACTGAAAAGACAACTTAAGGAATGAAAAATAAACCATATATCTCACAATGGGTTAATATCTAAAACATATAAAAAAAACCCATACAAAAATAAATAAAATAAAAATTAAAAACTCATATCACCCAACAGCAAAAAATCAAATAAAACAATTAAAAAATAGGTATAGTGGGTAGGGGTTGGGCTAAATGGGTAAAGAAAATTAAGGAAGACACTTGTTGGGATGAGCACTGGATGTTATACATATGGGATGAATCACTGGAATCTAGTCCTGAAATAATTATTCTACTCTATGCTAACTCGGATGTAAATTTAATATAAACTTAAAAATTAATTAAATTAAAAATCTTTATGGCATCAGAATAAAAATAAATAAATAATAAAAAAAATGGGCAAATGACCTAAATAGACATTTCGCTGAAGAAGATATAAGAAAGGCCAATAGGTCCATGGAAATTGCTCTACATCACTAGTCATTATGGAAATACAAATAAAACCACAATGAGATATCACCTCACACCTGTTAGAATGGCCAATATCCAAAAGACCAGCTATAACAAATGCTGATGTGGATGTGGAAGAAAGGGAACCCTTGGTGCACTGTGGAAACCAGTATGGAGGATCCTCAAAAAATTAAAAATAAACTACCATATGACCCAGCAATTCCATTTCTGGAAATATCATATATCCAAAGGTAATGAAAACACTAACTCAAAAAGATACCTGCATCCCCATGTTCAAAACAACATTATTTACAACAGTCAAGACATAGAAACAACCTAAGTGTTCATCGATAGATGAATGAATAAAGTAGTACACACACACACACACACACACACACACACACACACAGGAATAATATTCAGGGGGCGCCTGGGTGGCGCAGTCGGTTAAGCGTCTGACTTCAGCCAGGTCACGATCTCGCGGTCCGTGAGTTTGAGCCCCGCGTCGGGCTCTGGGCTGATGGCTCAGAGCCTGGAGCCTATTTCCGATTCTGTGTCTCCCTCTCTGCCCCTCCCCCGTTCATGCTCTGTCTCTCTCTGTCCCAAAAATAAATAAACGTTGAAAAAAAAATTAAAAAAAAAAATCTTAAAAAAAGGAGTAATATTCAGCATAAGAAAATGGAAATAGGGAATCCTACCACTTGCAACATGGATGGACCTAGAAAGGAATTATGCTAAGTGAAATAAATCAGAGAAAGACAAATACTGTACGATTTCACTTATATGTAGAATCTAAAGCAAAAACAACAACAAAAGAAACAACAACAAAAATGCCACAACAAGCTCATAGAAAAAAAGATCAAACTTGTGGTTACTCCAGGTGAGGGTTTGGGGGGTGGGGAGATTGGAGAAGGTGGTGAAAAGGTACAAACTTCCTATGGTAAGATAAATAAGTACTAGGAAGCTATGTACAACCTGATGACAATAACTAACACTGCTGTATGACTTACAGGAAAGTTGTTAAGAGCATAAATCCTAAGAGTTCTCATCACAAGAATAAATTTTATTTTTCCTTAATTCTTTTCTTATTGTATGTTTATGTTAGCTGAACCTACTGTGGTAATCATTTTGCAATATATGTAAATCAGACCATCACGTTGTACACTTTAAACTTATACAGTAATGTATGTCAATTATTCCTCAATAAAACCGGGAAAAAAATTAGAAAGGGGAGGCACACCAAAAGATAGGGAATGACAAGAGCCAAGAAATAAAACGGCAAACCTGCCTCTGTGGCCCCAAATGGCATTCTCCCACCCTTATTCTCCAAACCCCGCCTGTTTCCTCCTCATTATCTAAGTCCTTTCTTCAAGTTCTTTCTCCCTCTCAGCCTCCTCCATCTTCTCTGCAGACATTTTGTGTTAACCACTCCTCCTCCCTCTCCCTGCAACTCAGCCTTGCTGTACTCACAGCCCTGTGCTGCCTGGGGACAAGGTGAGAGACACAATCCCTCACTGGTTCTGTCCCAAATACCATTCTGCCTTCTCAGTCCCCCAGGTCCTAAAGATCAGGAACTAAAAGGGAGATTTCATGAAAAGGGAAATTCTGGAGCTAAGAACCAAACTATCCAAACGAGAGAGTCTCCTTCAGAGCCCAGCTGAGCTTCTGAAGACTGTCGGCCAGCAGAAGGAGGGAATGGAGGTCATCTTCAACCAGGTGACACTTGGCGTTTTTTGAAGAAGGCCAGGGCTATTGTGGAGGTATGGAAACCACTGCATCAGTCAGAGCCATGGAGCCCATCCCCAAACTATTTCCATCTGTCTTCAGAGTGTGCAGGCGATCCCTGACCTGCCCTGCCCTTCCACGAGAAGCTTTCCAGTCCACCTACAGGACACAGGTCCTCCATAAGCATCTTTTTAGCCTTTCCCTGTCATCCATGCCACCATTAGCCCCTCCCCTGCCATCTCTGTTCCCTCTCACATTGTCACCATCTTCTCTCTTCACTCCACTTATCCCTCCTTTGGGCCAAGTCAGGAGTCTAGAGAAACGCAATTCAGTTGGTTCTCAGAGTCAGAGGACATCCGGAGTCTACCTTTGAATTAGCGTCCAGTAAAGGGGTCCTGGAGTCAGTTATATGTTCTGGTGCTCCTTATACGGCTTTCTGAAAAAATAAACACAAAATTCCCCCCCTCGACCCCTAAAAAGAAACCTGTACTGGGCCGCCTGGTAGGGCTCCTATTCTCTCTACAACACATAGTGGGCACATGGCTCAAAGCTGTCCTAGAACAGGATTCACAATCCATCAAGCCTCCCTCACTAGGCTCAACAACCCACTGAGGCAAGATACAGACTCCAGGAACTCCCAAACACTTACTTGCCACAGGGCCTAGTCACTGAGATGATCTGTTCTGGGTGGTACTTCACTAAGTACTGGATCGGTTCAATTCCTTATTCACACAGTCAGCCTTTACTAAGTGGCTACTATATGCAAGGCCCTGTGTTAGGCATTTTGCTTTCAAAGATGAATCAGATATGAACTGGACCCCCAAGGAGTTGAAGTCTAACAGGATTCACACAAGTAGCTAACCATAAATCAAAAAAGAAAGTGAAAAATATCTTAAGGTGTAAAGATAATGTATGAAATGATATGAATGAGGAAATTCACTACTACAGTTTGGACAAGAAAAGCCTGCAAACAACCTCGATGTCCATGAATAGAGGATTTCTTAAATAAATACAGGACAGGGGCACCTTGGTGACTCAGTCAGTTAAGTGTCCGACTCTTGATTTTGGCTCAGGTCACGATCTCACAGTTCATGGGATCGAGCCCCGTGTTGGGCTCTGCATTGATAATGCAGAGCCTGCTTGGGATTCTCTCTCCCCCTTCTCTCTCTGCCCCTCCCCTGCTCATGTGCGTGCTCTCTGTTTCTCTCTCAAAATAAATGAATAAACATTTTAAAAATTAATTAATTATAGGACATACATACAATGGAAGAGAGAACCATTGAAAAGGGTGAAATAACTTTATTTGTAAAAATGCATTACACAAAAGTGATGTAATAATTAATATGCCAGGAAGGGGAGGAAGTACAACAGCAAGAAATACGCAGAAGGAAGCAGAGGAGAAGAAAAAGGCTTTCCTGGTTCCAAACCCTTCGACAGGCCTAGCTATATCCTTGTCCTCAAGTTCTTCACTTGAATGTATTCTTCACAATACATTTCCTTTCTTGTTTAAGCTACTTCAAGATGGTTCTTGTTATTTTCAAACACTCCTAACACACAGGGTAAAGGAGAAAAAGAGTAAAAAGTGGGGTTGGCATTTGTAAAAACCCATCAAACTGAACACTTAAAATCTGTGCATTATTGTTCTGCGTGAATTACACCTCAACGTAGTAGAAACAGTGAGGCCGAAACAGCCTGAGAATATGGAGGACATGGGGAGGAAGAACAGAAGGATCGTGCATGGGAGAACGGTTCTGGTGGGGCAGGAGATGGTTTGGTGCACTGCCCAGGACTACAGCACTCATTCTCCCACTACCAAGAGTGTTGGCAGCAGATCTCAGATGATCCTTCTCCCCGGCTCACTCTCAGCTAAAGAAATGTGAATCCCCCCCCTTCCCAGGGGTAACTCTTATCCACTCGCTGGTTGATGGAGGGGGTATAAAAGGGCATAAAGGTCTAGCCCCTTTGGTCCAATTGGGACTATTCTGAAGAGATCCCTGTAGGAACGCCTTTGTAACAGCTGCAGTGCAGTTCGACTTCTCCCTGTGCCTCATCCTGCTTTTTCCATGTCCTCGCAGGTACTGACCCTGAGAGCATTCCCCAATCAGCTTCTGGGGGATGCAAATCTACACCTCAAGAGTTTGCTTCCTGGGAAGCCTGACTTGAAACACATGAAAAACAGGATGCATAATTTTTGTTTATTTATTTTTTGAGAGACAGAGAGAGCATGAGCGGGGGAGGGGCAGAGAGAGAGGGAGTCACAGAATCCGAAGCAGGCTCCAGGCTCTGAGCTGTCAGCACAGAGCCCAACGCGGGGCTTGAACTTGTGAACTGCGAGATCATGACCTGACCCGAAGTCGGAGACTTAATCGACTGAGCCACCCAAGCGCCCCAGAGGATGCATAATTTTTTAATAAGCTTGAGATTCCTGGTGATAATGTCCCGGAGGGTAGAAATGTGGGATAAAACTCAGGAAAAAGATCTGGCAGAAAAGAGATTTGGGAGCAATCCACCGAGAGGTGACAGTTACAACCATGAGATTTTACAATATACCAAATAGGGAAAAGACTACAGAGAGGAGAGCCAAGGGGATATCTTTAGTCAGTGCTGACATTTAGGATGCTGGATGAGAAAGGGAAGACCCAAGAAACAGGTGAAGAGGAATAGGAGAACACAGAGAATATAGTTATGATCACTGAAAGCCTTTCTGGAAAGTCTGCAGTCAACAAAGGCAAATGCCACCAAAAAAGCTAAGAAGAATGAGACACAGAATGGATGCTTAACAAACCCTTGTTAACTGAACTGAGTGGGACATGCAGCCTGAAGGATGCTCAGCTTTTTGTCGGGTTGTCTTTGGCAGCCTCTGTCCTATGGCGGCAGGCACAGAATCTACCTGAACACCCTGCAGCAGGCCCCCTGTTAGGCTGACAAGCAAAGGAAAGTTGAAATGGCATAGTGCATAAATCTAAGTGAGCCAATACAAAGTTGAGATGCTTGAGCAATTTGGAAGAAACCCCTATGTGAAAGGCTTCTTTGAATAGCATTCCCAGCGATCTTCTGAACAAACAGCCAGGATCCTTGAGAAGGGCCACTGTCCTTATGGACCAAATTCAAACCTCAGTCAAACCCACAGATGTTTAAATACAGAGGACTGATTCTAACTTTTTTTTTTGGCACTGGCCTAAAGGTATAAAAAGGGAGGAGTGACATAATCACTCATAGACATTAGAAATATCATCACTGCTTTGAATACAAAGCATTCTAAAGTAAATAACATACCACACAAACAGGTGTTATTTGACCTCCAGTCCGTGGCTGGAGTAATAAAAAGAAAAAGACTTACCTTCTATGAATAGAAGGAATTTACCTTCTGCTTCTGTGCACAACAATGCTATGCAATATTCATCAGTGACTCACTGACTTTCTCTGTTTTTCTCTGGGTGTGGCTGGGGGGAACCCCACATCTACAAATCTTGCCCCAGCTCCTCCTGCCCAACCTGCAATCAAAGGCCATGGCACAATGCATCATGGACTCCCCAGGAGCCAGTGTAGCTATATATCCTGCAGAGATCTATAAACCTGTTAGCGTCCCAAAAGTCAGTACCAATTTCAAATCTGATCAGCATCTCTAAAAGACACAGTTACCATACAGCTGAATAAAATATTTTTTCATAAATTTAACGCCAGCATGTCTGTGTTTGGAAACTCTGAAAATACATGTTGTATGGTTTACTGCACTGGAAAAGGTGCCAACAGACTTTCAAAGGAAGGGAAGTGTATAACTGTTTCCTTTCAAATGCATTTTCCAATGGGATCCATTCAGGGAAAAGGCTGGAACTAACTAAAACATTATTAAAAACTGTTATGGAAAGAGACAGGGAGATGGAAAAAGATAGACTCAAAAAAGTGAACTACATAACCAAGAGTGAGACAGACATACAAGGGAAAAGAAAGGGGATCTGGGCAGAGACACAGGTTGGACAGGGAAATGGGGTGAAATGGAGTTTTGTCTGGCAGTTGCTGTTCGTGGTCTCATACTGTTGCAGATCAATCGATCAGGGCTGCAGTGCTGCTGGCCCAGTGGCACAAGACAAACCACAGAGTTGGCTTTCAGTTCGGCACTTGCGAACTGCTGACCTTCAGTTTTCAAACCAAAAATATTCTTTGGGAAACGGTAATACCAGGTTCAGCCCAACCAGCCAAGCAAAAACAAGGACTACTAACCTGAAGTAACACCCTATTTAGTTACATCAGGCACCAACCCTTCACAGGCATCAACCAGGAAGTCTGCAAACCTGAAACCACACCCCATGAAAAAACGAACTCCAGGTTCTGACTCAACCAACTAGGCAATGATAACCAGAACTGCTAAAACAAGTGACATGGTGTTTCAAAGTTGGCTTTACCAGGACCTACTCAAGCAGAAGGAAGGCCAGTCCTCACTCACAGAGCCAGAGATATAGCAATTCTTTCTGAGGTCACATGTGCATGACTCCAGTGGAATCTGCATGCAATGCTTAGGGCAGGGTTTGGCACTGACTTACAATCCATTACATTTCTAGACAAAGTCTTAACAGTTTGTAGCAAGTGACTTATTTTGTTTGTTTGTTTTTTGCTAAATTCATCTAAGCTAGGGTGATGCTAAAATTTATCTCCTAAACTGGGATATTTGTGAGATCTAAATGGTGTGCTGCTAAATAATTCCTAAACAGGGTCTATGTCTGGGCAAACCAGGGCTTACTGTCACCCTCGCCCAAACCATAGGAGCTTTTTTTCTCCCCAGGTCAGTGTTGTAAGATTTTAGCTCACAAGAATCTTTTTAAAAAGCCAGGACTGCTCCTGATTAGTGCCAAAGCACTTTCTTTCGGAGCTCCTCCAATGGAGAGGTAAACAAATCAATTAAGTTAACTGCAAAAACTAACAAGAAAGATCGAGCTGACAATCAGGATTCTGGAGAAGCTAAAAATTCCAGGCGGCAGCTTCAGGGGAAAAGGGAAATGTGCCACAGATGGAGCTGTTGAGGCTGATCCACCAGACCGCTCAGTGCCGGGTCCTGGTGCCTCAGCCAGCTTCAAACAGCCGAATGGAGGGCGGGCAGACCCTGGTGCAAGTTTGCTGAGTTCCAGGCCATCATTCTTGAGGGTGTAATAACCATGGGCTGTAGCACACATGTTGAGGGATGAGGGAAAAAAATAAACAGAGAGACAAAAGAATGAGGATGCACTGCCAATTTCAATTGTGCAGCTTTTATTTTTAAATGCTTATCAAGCTGAGAGAGAGCAGAGTTCTTGGAAAACAAGGTTTCCTTTTTTCCAATGCCAGCGTAAAACACCCTCAAGGACGGGCACTGCACAGACTGTAACAACAAGGAACGTGGCTCTGCATCTCTCAGCAGCCAGTCTGCCATGGGTCCCACGCCGCTCTGATTTCGGCTCAGCTGAGGACTCGAAGTAACAGGCCCGCTGCCTCTGGTAAAAACTGCTCTTTTTAAATTTTTTATTAATCTCCAAACTGGCTGTGTTAGAGTTACAGCCCATTACCTACCAACTCTCTTCACTAATAAAATAAATTTGTAAAAGGCCTAATTACTACTTTTACTGAACTACACTGCCTGGGGATCAAGTACAGGAAGCCAAGGGCTCAACTAGTTATCAGCTAGGGGATGATGGGGAGGGGATCAGGAGAGGACCTGGAGTCACCAGCAGGAGAGAACATGAGGTCCACAGACGAGCCTCCGAACCCATGCCCAAAAAGAAACAAAAGGGCACTAACCCTGTTTTTGTTCTGAACAGCATCGTGAGGATCCATGCCATCATGGGATTTGGGAAGGCCTGTCACGAGGTACACAGGCCTATGCTGCCCACGCCCCAGCTCAGTTCAAAAAGAGAACTGCAATCCAACACAGATGGACCGTGGCCGGGCTCTCAGCAGAGAGTCTGGGGAGTCTGACCCGTAAGGAAACAAACAACCGTCCTTCCCACCTATCCATCACTCTACCCTTCCACCCCAACCCAGGCCCCCAAAGAGGAAAAACAAACAAAACAACAACAACAACAAATGCAGGCAATTGCACAAGAGCTGTATCACGAAACGAGGCGGACTGCAGCAACTTCTGGGCTGTGCCCTGCACCTCATCCCAGAACACTGATTACAAAGCTGGAGACGTTACTCACACGCTGAGCCAGGAAGCCCCTCATCCAGGCTGGTGCTGAGAAGTCTTACTAGAAGCCAGCAGTCAACTCTGACACACTCATTTATAATAAGAGGTGTGTATTAAACAGACCAGTCCAACTTCAGACAAAAAAGTAAGGACAAAACATGACCTTCATTCTTAATTGTCCACAAAGAACCCTCCTAGGCAAATCCCATGCATCTCCTGGACTTTAATAAACGGTATTTCTCCTCCAGAGAACACTAAAAGAATCAGCCACTGCCAAAGAATCTCTTTTTAACAAAATCCTGATAAGAAAAGCTGCTATGGCAGGTGAGTTAAACCTGTGGCAGACAACGCTGTGGGGGATGACCAGAATGGAACATGGTATTTCACTGAGGCAGAGGGGTCTGCAGTTACTCTCTGCATGCCACGTGTCCAACCCTAAAGAACTGAGGAATGCTCGCTCTCAACAGGAAAAACACAGCAGCAAATGCTGTGATACCATAGCCACAACTCCACGGGCCCCTGGAGCCTCTCAAAAACTAAGCTGCCAGCTAAGGAGCTAACACTAGCTTTGGATAAAATGCAGCTCTGGTAGAGTAATTAATTTTTTTCTTAACTGGGATTACATTAATTTTCAAGGACTAATGGAGTCCAGCTGTAATGGGGAGAGCGGCTGCCGATGCACAAAGGCACTTGTGCGTACAACATTATAAACACACACATACACACACACACAGACCTATAAAAAGGATCCACTATAACAGGATATTTTTAGTTTCTACAATGCGGCACTAAAAATATAGCCCCGGCTGATACATCATGGCAGAACTATTCTCTCTCTGTCCCTTCAGGAACAGTTTAAAACATTTATTTTTGTTTCCTTTTGTGATGGTCAGAGTAGAGAGAAAATAGCAACTCATTGATAAGAGGAAACGAGAGAGACATGAAAAATTGAAAACTACCTAAAAACTCATGGAGAGGTTTATTTTATTAGTTCTTAATAAATATCTTGCAGATTTCCTCAGGAAATACACCAGATCACATGTAAAATAGTTTGATACTGATGTCAACTGCATCAACATATGAAGTCTATTAGGGTGAAGCCACAGCAGGGTGATCAGCGTGCTGAAAAACTCCACAGTACTTGGGGGGGGGGGGATCTCACGGCCTTCCAAATTCTTCGAGAGGTAAAAAAGTCAGCCAAGACGCAGAGAGAGAGAAAGAGAGAAAAAAAAAAAAGATCCCACATCCTGCTTTCAGCTGCCAGCAATGTGAAGTGCCCAGAGATTAATTCTACGTCTGGCCTGGAAATGTGACTTTAAAGCATGAGGGAGGGGAGTTGGGGGAGGGGGGGGGGTTGGTGGTGAGGAGGAAAGAGGAAAGAGAAGGGCAGGCTAACTGAGGCTGGCAGCAGGCCACCAACCCCCTCCCAAGCCATGTTTCAATGTAGACAGAAGTAAACCCCAATAGACAGCAGCGCCTCAGCCTGCCAGGGCCTTACACCAGCTGCAGCGCATCTCGCTCTCTCCACTCAGCCCCAAGTGCAGATGTTCCCTACAGCATCACTTCCGTTAGACTTTCTTTTAAAGAAATAGCACACATATGTGGAGGCACTTCCACCACTTCCTAAGAGGACTCTCTTTGCCTTTAAGGGCCTCAAAGTAAGGGTGAAACTCGGAAGGCAGGTACCAGGCAGCTGAATGAACTGCTTCAGTCTCCTTTGCAAAGGAGCATCAGTGAGTGGCTAAAGAGCATTAGTTAATTAATATGAATTTCTTTATCAATTTGGCTTCCTAATGTCTTCAGAGGGAGAGATTCCCATAGTCTGGAGCTAGAAAAAAGGGGGAAAAGTATATCACAGATTCTAATCTTGCTTTCTCAAAGCAGTCTCCTGGAGCATTACCATCTCAAAGAGAGTTCTCTGATGGCTTTATCAGCATGGAGCTTTGCATAAGGCAGTTTAAAAGAATGTAAATATAATTTTAATATGCCTAAACTCATTATGTATAAACTCAGATATACAGGTATAACTTAAATATAATTTCTTATATGCTGAAACTCGTTTTACACAACTCCAGACCCTGATAATCAATCAACCAACCATTATTAATTAAGTGCCTAATTTTGAAATCTGCCTTGAACACTGTTAGGGATTTGATAAAATACCTTATAGTCTTTTGTCCTCATGGAGTATATACTCTAGTTGAGTGATCTATGCACTTTATGAAGCCAAAATAATTGCACTTTCTAGAATTAGGTGAATATTCTCTAGTTCACCTATCAGGATGTTGGTTCCTCTGGAATGAATGAAGAGAGTTTGAAGAATCAGCAATGTCAAAGGAAACAATACAGTTGGTAAACCCTCAAAACCAAAGTTGCTTTGTTTGAAATTCAAAGTTCAAAAGAGAAAATAATCTCCCCTTAAGGGAAGGCGACAAATAATGGCAAATCAGTGGCAAACATACTATATACAGCAAGGAGGTTTAATTCGTTTAATACTTCTTAAACGTCTTCTATGCACAAGATACTAGGTGTAGAAACAGAGAAGTGGTTAAGTAATTTGGACGATATAGCAAAAGACACAGTCAGAATTAGAACCTAGTTTTATTTAACTTCAAATATTTTTGTCATTACAATTTCTAAGAACACACTTCTATGACAAAAATGTGATCGTGACAAAAAACTAAAAACAAACAAAAAAACAGAGAAAGCAAAAGAAAATTTAAAACACTCATTAATTCCACCATCCTAGAGAATTATGATTAAGTTCTGAGGTACATCCACCAGTCTTTTTAAGTAAACGTATGTATAATATGTATAATTTTACAAAATGTGATTAATTGCAAAGTTCATAACCATGAGATCACATGACTTTCAGAGAAAAGAGAGATCACATTTTTGGCAGATGACCCCACACCCAAGATCTATCACCCAGAAAATACAAATGTCATGACCTGACTCTCCATACTGGGCAGCATACATCTGCTCCACCCCTATACCTCTCTCTGAATTCCTTAAGCCAAAGGAATTTCAGAAATATCTCATTACTACTACTCTCCGCCTGCACATCCCTGGGCCCAGGACAGTCAGGGGCACTGACCTGCTCAGCAGAAATGCTGCCCTAAATACACCTTTCATAATGCTTCCAAAGCCAAGACTAACCAATGAAAAGGGCCACCAGAGATTATGGGAAACATCTGTATGCAAATGTCTCTGGCTGAGTATGGTCCCATGAGCCAGTGTTGAGGGCCCCAACTGGCACAGCCTTACTCCCTTAGTACTCAACTCAAAACATGGTTTATTTCAAGAGTTTTTACTCCAAAAGAAAGATGTACTTCCTCAGTAGAAATAGTCTATTAATGCACAGATGAATTATTAGTTAGTGAAAAGTGGGAGAGCCACAAAAGGCAACCAAATTCTTTCCTCCCTGAAATGGCAAGACAAGACTACTCACTGACATACCCATGCTAACTTTCCAAGCTTAAACTATTCCCAGCTGACAAGTTTTCACCTGGTGAGGTGAGGTGCAGTAAAAGGTCTGACCCTGACAATGCAGTTCATGATGACTCCAACCTTACCTCAGTCAAAGTAATACATACACCAGGCTGATCTGCTGGTTAGGAACTTTATATGATGCAAAAGATCTAGTTTGACAATGTTGCTATCACATTAGTAAGGATGTAGGGTTCCTCACATCTCTTACCAACTGAATGAAATTACCTGACAAATAGTGCTAGAATTCCCTCCAGCTGATAGAAATGAAAATATATTTGCAGATCTAGTAAAAAAAACTTCTCCAGTAGAAAGCCCTATTAAAGCTTAAGAGCAATGGAATAAATTACAAAGGAAAAAGAATGACATTTTTAACTAAATAAAAATTTAAAACTTTTGTACATTTAAAAAACCATAAACATACTTTAAAAAAATCACACACAAATAAGAAAATTACCAGTGAACACAGAAAGGACTCATTATATTTACCATCTCCAAAGCTCCAATAGGGGTACCTGGGTGGCTCAGCTGGTTAAGCGGCCGACCCTTGACATCGGCTCAGGTCATGATCTCACGGTTATGAGACAGCCCTGCGTCAAGCTCCGCCTTGTGAACGTGGAGCCTGCTGGGGATATTCTTTCTCTCTCTCTGTCTCTCTCTCTCTCCCTCTGCCCCCTTCTCCACTCATGCTCTCTCTGTGTCTCCTTCTAACATACAAATTAAATAAATAAATGTAAAAATAAAGCTCAAATAAATTGACATGAAAGATACTAGGTTGGAATGGAAAAATGAGCAGAGACTACAAACAGAACTATAAACAATAAAACAGAAAAAAATGCCCATTCTCATCAGTAATCAAAGAAATGCAATTTAAAACAAGATAAGATGGAAAACAGTTTAGCAGTTTCTTACAAAACTAAACACAGTCTTACCATATGATCTAGTAATCTCATTGCTTGGTATTTACCCAAATGAGCTGAAAACTATGTCCACCCAAAAACCTGCACAGATGTTTATAGTAGCTTTATTCATAACTGCCAAAACTTAGAGCAACCAAGATGTCCTTCAGTAGGCTAACTGGCAAATAAACTGGTATATTCAGACAATGGAGATCATTCAATACTCAAAAGGAATGAGCTATCAAGCCCTGAAAAGATGTGGAGGAACCTTAAATGTACATTAGTAAATGAAAGAAGTCAATTTGAAAAGGCTACCCACTACATGATTCCAACTATATGACAGTCTGGAAAAGGCAAAACTATGGAGACAGTAAAAAGATCAGTGGTTACCAGAAGTTAGGAGAGGAAGAGATGAATAGGCAGAGCACAGAGGAGTTTTAGGGCAATGAACTTACTCTGTATGATACTATAATGCTGGATACATGTCAGTACACATTTCTCAAAACCCACAGAATGTACAAGATCAAAAGTAGACCCTTAATGTAAACTATGGGCTAGAGCTGATAATGACGTATCAATATAGGTTCATCAATCGTAACCAATGTACCACTCTGGTTCCCAGTGTTGATAGTGGAGGAGATGGTGCATGTTTTGGGGGCAGGAGATATATGGGAACTCTCTGGTCTTCCCGATCAATTTTGCTATGAACCTAAAACTTCTCTAAAAATCAAAGTCTATTAAAAAAAAAAAAAAAAAAAAGATGGGTTTTCATCTATCATTTACTCAACAAATATATGAACGTTATGCCAAGAACTATAAAACATTAAAAATACTTTAATGCCAGTTAAGAGGTGGTAGCTGGGCATTCTCAAACACTCCTGTTAAAGAGTGTAAGCTGGCACAACTTCTTAATAAGTAATCCAGCATCATGTATCAAAAGCATTAAAAGACTTCAAACTCTTTAACTCAAAATCTGAGCTTCTAAAAATATGTTCTAACAAAACAATATGAAATGCAGACAACGGTTTTATGTACAAAGATGTTAATTATAGCATTATTCACAATACTAGAAAAGCGGGGGAAAATGTCCAAAACCAGGATACGGATTAAGTGAATTTTAACATATTCGTATGAGAATGATATTCAGCCATTAAACAGGATTATAAAGGATTTTATAACTTTGAATACCTCTAAGTGAAAACAGTAGAATCAAACGTCTTTATATTCAGTATTTTTTCAACTGTGTTATGAAAAGCTTGAATATTCATATATACATGTAGGAATGAATGTCATTGCTGGGAAGTTTACAGGTGGCTTCCAGCTTTTTTCCTATTTTTTTAGTACTCTCAACAAAAACAAAAATGTTAAATCTTTTTTAAAAAATATGTAGGGGTGCCTGGGTGTCTCAGTTGGTTAAGCATACAACTCCTGGTTTCAGCTCAGGCCATGATCTCATGGTTTGTGAGTTCGAGCCCCGCACTGGCCTCTGCGCTGACAGTGCAGACCCTGCTTGGGATTCTCTCTCTCTCCCTCTCTGTCCCTCCCGACCTACCTCTCTCTCTCTCTCTCTCTCTCTCTCTCTCTCAAAATTAATTAAGTTAAAAAATTAGTTTACATAAAGAGGACAAATTGCTCTAGTTAAATGAGAATGAAAATACAGTAAAGGAGAACTAAAAGAACATTATGTGCAGGAAGAAAGGACAGAGAATAAATGATGGAAGATTTAGGAGATGAGAAAGGACAGAACTTATGCTGTTCTCCAAGAAATTTTGCTTTCCAGAGCCCCAAAGACATAGATTCCAGGATTAACAGTAAATACCAAAACACATTTAATGTATTTTAATTTAACGCCAGGATACAAAATATGTATTTGGAAATGACATTTTCTGAGGTGTCAGAAAAAACAAGGAAAAAAGAAAAAACACGGAAGACAGTAAGATTATCAACAATGACCCCAGATAACAGATACCCAGGCCTTGCCTTTCAATCTGCATTGCCCAGACTGCCGTGACTGTTGAACACGTTTATTGACAACTTATAGCACACCAGGCACTGTTCTAGAGGTTCATAATGCATCAGTGAATAACACAGGGTAAGGATCCCTAACTGCAGGCAGTTTATGTTCTTGAAGAGGAGCAGTAGGAGAAAATGAGTAATAAACATATGCCTCCAAAATGAGTTTCCTAGTATTGAGAATATAAGCTGTGAAAAAAGAAAATCAAGCAGGATCAGAGGTAATCAAGGGGTACAGGGTGGGAGTGCAGCACCGTTGATAAGATGATTGGGGCAGGCCTCATGGTGATATCATTTCAGCAGACCTGCAGGAGGTGAGGGATCCGCCATGCAGACAGCTGGCAGCAGAGCATTCCAAGTAGAGAAAACTGCTAATGCAAAAGTTCAAAGGTGGGAGAATCCCTGGCTTATCAGAGGACCTGCAAGAAGGCCAGTGTGGCTGAAGCAGAGTAAGCAAGCCAGGGGGAGAACAGTAGCGGCAAATGAGGTCAGAGAGAGGCGATGTGGGAGGGTGGGGAGGAGGGGGAGTTTTCTTGTAGAGACTATGGCTTTGCTCTGACTGAAATGGGAAGCCAGTGGAGGATTCCGAACACAGTGACATGATCTGATGTTTCTGAAAGAATCACTGCCGTATAGAGAGCAGTGTGTGTGTGTGTCTAAGCGTGTCTGAGTGTGTGTGTGTGTGTTTAGAGGGGAATCAAGAGAGACCACTTAGGAGTTTCAAGTCTTTCTGGACTGTCTTTTCCTTCATGTTTAAAAAGAAGTTTATGAGGTATGCAGCCCATGTTTACAAACAGGATTTTCTCTTCCAATGTGGAATCTTGAATGTGTCAATGGCCTGCAATTGTGTCCTTAGCAGGCATCTCAAAATAATGATTACCAAACATTTCTCTCTACTCACTGCCCTGACACGAGTTCTGGGCATCACCCTTTCTCAAGGGAGAGGTGAAAAGAGGTTATGCAGAACAAGCAGTGATAACAGGATGACGTCACAGGTGTGCCTCAAAGAAGCCCCCAGTGAGTTCGGCTCATAACCACTCTACAGTGATTTACTCTACCCTGCCAACGCCAGCTGGAGAAGGGATGAAGAAAGCTGACACAGCCATAAGCCTTGGGCAGGCACTGTAAGATCTTTCTCCCTCCAGTCCCCTGCCAGCCCCTCCCCTCTTCAACCACTGATCCCTGCCTCAGAAGCCAAAGTGTGAACAGCACGTGTCTGGATTTCAGAAACCTGCCCAGCAGTTGGAAATTCCCTTCCGCGTGTCAACGGTTGCATCTGCTGTTGGCACTTGGGGCAAGGGATCACAGGGGCATTTTCTGAAATAAGCTTCAAGATGGGAGTCCTGTATCTGAAGAGGGCCTAAAGAAGCCAGAAAACTGCAATTACAGTAAATAAAATTCTAAATATGTGACAATCTGACTTCTAAACTGAGACATACAAGCCAACAAAACAGCTCTAAGAACAAGCAGAAGTCAAGAACAAAAGCACAGAGCACCCTGACTAATGGAAAAGATTTTATGGGCCAACAAGGGTTCACCAGATATGTAATGTAATGTGGCTGAAACTAGAGAGCACTCTTCCAGATCTCTAGCTCAGACCCTTTTGGTAATAAATGGTTTCTATCATTTCAGCTGCAAGCCTCTCTTTACCTTCCTTCCCCACCCAAGTAGTCTTCCCAGTAGTCTACACCTTGAACACCTCTTGGAAAAATTTTTAAATGTGAACCCAGTAACACCATCTGCCATAAAATTAGACTGTAGGAGCTGGAAAAAGAGCTACTCTTTGGAAAGCAGCCCACATGCCCTTGCCACCCTGAATACGGGTGCCCCCGTCACACTGCTCCAGGCAGAGCTAAACAAATGCTCAAGTCTGATGGTAAAAAGAAAAAAGGTGTCGCAGCATTTTCTCTAGTAACATGCCCGGCACATTGGGTACCTTGATCTACTCTCCCAAGGAAACAACTAATTATCCTGGAAAAGGTATTTTAAAAATCTTTTTAGAAAGCATACACGAGTTAGGAAATTAAAACGGAATCTTCTGGTCAGAGATTGTGTAAAGATGGGAAACTAGAGATAAAAGTGTGCATGCAATACAGGCAGACTTTACCCTAAGACCATTTGCCACCTGATGAACTTGAGCTTTGGTTTCCAAAGCTTCATGGGTACAGCTAGCTTAAGAGGGTGCCCAAAATCTCTGCCATTAAGCTGGGATCCTAGAGCACTACATCCAAGGTGTGAGAGTGAATCAGAAATAACCCTCGGCCCCATGGGGCGCCCGGGTGGCTCAGTCAGCTGGTCGTCCGACTTCAGCTCAAGTCATATGTGATCTCGCAGTTCGTGAGCTCCAGCCCCGCGTCGGGCTCCGTGCCGACAGCTCAGAGCCTGGAGCCTGCTTCAGATTCTGTGTCTCCCTCTCTCTCTCTCTGCGCCTCCCCTGCTTGCACTCTCTGTGTGCCTCTCTCTCAAAAATAAATAAACATTAAAAAAAAAAAAAAAAGAACTAACCCATGGCCCCTTGACAAGACAGTTGGAAAACTGACTATGTTAAACCGTAGGGCTGAATAGAAGAGGAAAAATATTACACTGAAAATATGGACCATGCCCTAGCCCTCACAGGAGTATGCAGCCTGAATTCACATAACCTGAGTGGTCTGTAAACCCTCAAGCAGGTATTTTAATTTAGAATGATTATTTTAGATTGCCCACAATAGGCTGTGGACAAAAGCAAACTCAAGTCCTTTTCCCAATTTTCATCCCAGATTTCCAAGCACTCCCAATAATGAATTCCAAAGAAAATAAGAAAAAAATTTTAATTGCACAGGAAACAAGGCACAGGAATGACAACCAGCAAAAATAAGAGCTTAGCAGAAAGTTATCTAAACGGACCCCTTATTCATAGAGTTTTAAATAACCATGTTTAGTATATTTTAAAGAAATAAAAGACAAGCTCACAAATACGTCCAGGGAACAAGAAACTACAAAAAAAAAAAAAAAAAAAAGAGTAGATTTGAACAAAATATATCTGGAAATAAAAGCATATAACTGAAGTAAAAAAAAAAAACTCAGTGGGGCATATTTAACAGATTAGATATAGCTAAGGAAAGATTCATGAACTGAAAGACAGAGTTAAGGAAATGATCTGGAATGCAGAGCACAACACAAAAAGTCATAAAACTGAAAGAGGTTTAAGAGACACTAAAGACATAGAGTAAGGTCTAACCTCTGACTAACAGAGTCACAGAAGTGGAAGAGAAAGCATGGGCTGATGTCATATTTTTAAAAAGCAGCTAAAAGGGGCGCCTGGGTGGCTCAGTCAGTTAAGCATCCGACTTCAGCTCAGGTCATGATCTCGCAGTTTGTGAGTTTGAGCCCCGCGTCGGGCTCTGTGCGGACAGCTCGGAGCCTGGAGCCTGCTTCGGATTCTGCATTTCCTCCTGTCTCTGCCCCTCCCATGTTCATGTTCTGTCTCTCTCTCTCTCTCTCTCTCTCTCTCTCTCTCTCTCTCTCTCTCTCTCTCTGCCTCTCAATAATAAATAAACATTTAAATAAAAAAAGCAGCTAAGAATTTTCCAAAACTGCTGAAATCAACTCACAGATATGTGAAGCCCAACAAATCTCTAGCAGGAAGAATAAAAAATAAATCCAAGCTTAGACAAATCATTAGAACTGCAAAACATCAAATAATTAAAAAAAAATTTTTTTTTAATTTTTAAAAGACCTGGAAAGCAACCAGAAAGAACATTATTTTTAAAAGAGAAACAATTTGACTGATGGTTGGCTTTCAATCAGCAACAGTGAAAGCCCAGAGACAATAGATTATCTTAAATGGGGACTGAAGAACAATAGCTATTAACCTAGAACCCTATTACCAGTGAATATAGATCCTTCAGGAATAAGGAAAATAGGGGTGCCTGGGTGGCTCAGTCAGTTAAGCACCCAACCCTTGGTTTCGGCTCAGATCACGGTCTCACCGTTCCTGAGTTCCAACCCCACGCTGGGCTCCACAGTGTCAGCATGGAGTCAGCTTAGAATTCTTTTTCCTGCTCTCTCTGCCCCTACCCCACCCATGCTCTCCATCTCTCTCAAAATAACTAAATAAACTTAAAAAAATTAAGTTAATAATTTATTTATTAAGAAAGGAATAAGGAAAATAAAGCCCTGTAGACAAATAAAAACCGAAAAAATCTGTCATCAAAAGAACTTCACTAAATAAATTCTAAAGAATATACTTGAGGCAGAAAGAAAATGATCCCAGGTGGAGGTTATGAAATGCAAAAAAGAATGAAAAGAAAAATTTACTCATAGCAAATATGAGTGGATCTAAACAAGCATTTACCAACAACATAATAACAACAACAACAACAAACAGCAACAATTTGTCTTGTAGGGTTTGAAAGGAAAAAGACAATTCAAATACATGACAAAGCAGCTTATAAACTGGAGAGATACAGTATAGAATTTAAGTATTCCATGGCCCTTGTATTATTTCGGAAGAGAATGAAAATACTGAATAACCTGACTTTTGGCAAGGTAAGTGTATATGCTCTCATTCCTAGGGTTAATCACTAATAAAATAAAGAGAAACTAGTAGGGAAAGGAGAAGAAAGAGTGGGGAAAAAAATCCAAAAGAAAGTAAGAAAGAAGAAAAAAGGGAACAAAATGGGTATAAGAATGGGAAAGCATTAGGGGAAAATATCTGCAAAATATGTATCTGATAAGGGGCTTATATTCAGATCACAGAGAGAAATGCTGAAACTTAATAATAAAGGCAAACAACTTGATTTTTCAATGCGCAAACGATTTAAGTAGATACTTACCAAAGAAGATATACAAATAGTAAATAAGTACATGAAAACTCACTCATCATCCTCAGTCATCAGGGAAACACAAAACGAAATTAAAACCAAAATGAAATGCCACCACATACCCACCAGAACCACTAAGTAAAGAAGACTGACAATACCCAATATTGGCAAGGATGCAAAGAAATTGGAGCTCCTACACCTTGCTGCAAGGAATGTAAAACGGCTCAACTACTTTGGAAAACAATTTAGCAGTTTCTTATGAAGTTAAACATATACTTTACTGTATGACCCAGAACATCTACTCCAGGGTATTTACCTAAGTGATTAAAATATACGTTTACAGGGGCGCCTGGGTGGCGCAGTCGGTTAGGCGTCCGACTTCAGCCAGGTCACGATCTCGCGGTCCGTGAGTTCGAGCCCCGCGTCGGGCTCTGGGCTGATGGCTCGGAGCCTGGAGCCTGTTTCCGATTCTGTGTCTCCCTCTCTCTGCCCCTCCCCCGTTCATGCTCTGTCTCTCTCTGTCCCAAAAATAAATAAACATTGAAAAAAAAATTATAAAAAAATATATATATATACGTTTACAAAAAGGCTTTCATACAAACATTCACGGCAGTTTTGTTCATAATAGCCCAACAGTAGAAACAACCCAAACATTTATCAACAGGTAACGAGATAAACAAAATGGTATTATACCCTCACAGAATACTATTCAGTAATATAAGGGAATGCAGTACTGATACACAGAATCAACATGAATAAATCTCAGACACGTGAAGCTGAGCAAAACACGAAAGAGTACACACTGATTCCATTTATATGAAACTCTAGAAAAGGCACATCCAGTGTATGGTGACAGAGAGCGGGTCGGTAGTCTGCCTGGGGCCAGGGGTAGGAACGGAGGTCAACTGGCATGAGCACAAAGAAAACTTTTCAGGATGATGGAATGTTCTGTGTTTTGATTGTGAACATTTGTTACCTAGGTATATAAATGGGTCAAACTCATTTAAATACATTCTTAACATGGGTTCATTTTACTGTGTATATACTTTACCTCAGTAAAAGCTTATTTTTAAAAAATAAGACCGTATAGGGGTGCCTGAGTGGCTCACTCAGTTGGGCGTCTGACTCTTGGTTTCAGCTCAGGTCATGATCTCACAGTTTGTGAGTTCAAGCCCCGTGTCCAGCTCTGCACTAACAGTGTGGAGCCTGCTTGGAATTTTCTCTCTCCCCTCACACTGTGCCCCTACCCCAGTCCCTCTCTCTCTTTCTCTCTCTCAAAATAAATAAACTTAAAAAAAGAAATAGACAGTATATATAAATCCAAATACTCTAATAATTACAATAACTGTCAACGGATTCAGTGTTCATAACAACCCCAAAGAGATAACTCAAATGCCCTTAAACATAAGAATGGGTAAACTGTAACAAATGAATAAAATGTAGTATTGTAGCAATGAAAATGGATAAACTACAACCACACACATCAACATGGACAGAATTCACAAACATTACATGGAACAAAATAAGCCAGAGAAAAAAAGAATGTAAATAACATGATTAAGCATGATTCCATTTATATGCAAGCAAAACCAAACTATGTTTTGCTTAAGAGGACGTACTTATAACAACACTATAAAGAAAAGTAAGGGGATGAACTCCACAGGTCAGGTTGACGATTACCTGGAAGGGTGAGGGACAATTACCTGGAAGGGTGCACACAAAACACAACAGGGAATTTCTGAGGTGCTAACAAGATTTTATTTCTTAATCTAGGTAGGGGTCCCATGTGTATTCACTTTATCATCCTTTCAAATGCTTTATTCTCTCATCCTCTTTTCTTCATGAACAATATATCCATTTTTCCCTAGGCCAAAAATAAGAATCACAGTCTCTTCTAAGAATGGCATGTGAGGGGCTCCTCAGTCGGTTAAGTGTCTGACTTCTGCTCAGGTCATGATCTCAGGGTTATGTGAGTTCGAGCCCCACATAGGGCTCTGTGCTGACAGTTCAGAGCCTGGAGCCTGGAGCTTGCCTCAGATTCTGTGTCTCCCTCTTTTTCTCTGCCCCTCCTCCGCTCGTACTGTCTCTCTCTAAAATAAATAAACATTAAAAAACTTAAAAAAAAAAAAGAGAATGGCATGTTGAAAAGCCTCTTTTGAATTTATTTTAATTATTTAAGTTTTATTTATTTATTTTGAGAGAGAGAGTGCAGGAGAGGCAGAGAGAAAGGGTGAGAGAGAGAATCCCAAGCAGGCTCCGCTTGTCAGTGCAGAGCCTGACATGGGGCTCAAAATCACAAACCGTGAGATCATGACCTGAGCTGAAACCAAGAGTTGGCCGCTTAACTGAGTGAGCCACCCAGGCGCCCTGAAAAGCCTCTATTTTAAAAGCAAGAGGGATATTAGAAAAGATTGTGACAGTAAGAAACAATGATCCTAAAAAGTCCTTTAAAAGACAGAGATAGAAACACAGACACTACATTTCCCAAAACAAGAGAAAGACAGAAAATTACTTTTACCAATCGGTCATTAACAATGCTTTCCAGGGGCGTCTAGTGGCTCAGTGGGTTGAGTGTGTGACTTCGGCTCAGGTCATGATCTTGTGGTTTGTGAGTTCGAGTCTCACATCGGGCTCTGTGCTGACAGCTCAGAGCCTGGAGCCTGCTTCAGACTCTGCGTCTCCCTCTCTCTCTGCCCCTCCCCTGCTCTCACTCTGTCTCTCTCACAAAAAGAAATAAACGTTAAAGAAAATTTTTTTAATGCTTTCCATTGTGAGACGAGATTCCCTCTTATCCATGAGAGTAGTAAATATGGAACCTCAACAACAATCTTCATATCCCTAAACCATATCCTTCTGCCAGCTTATTATCCGTGGTCCCACTAGAGGCTCAAGTAGCCTAGGAGAATTCTGACCCCCCAACTCCTTCATCTCTACTTGCTCCTCTTCAGTCTCAAATCAGACTCTAGGATCACTTTTTGCATCAAAGAACAGCAGCTGCTCGGATTTTGGCGGGGTATCAGGGGATGCTTTCATTGTTTAACTGTCTCAATTAAGTCCAGGGAAGTTTTTCTGTCTTCTGATAGGGAAGGCTGGACACTTAAGACCTGGGTGTAATTTATGTAATTTACAGCCATGCAACCTTGATTAAGTTACTAAAACTTTCTGTTCCCTTTCAGGTCATCTATAAAGTAAGTTACAAAATATCTGTCCCACCTGTCTCAGACAGCTGATAGGAGAAATCAAATGAAAATACACGCATAGTAACTATAAAATGTCATCAAGTATTAACGAGGTGTCGTTTTGTTGTTGCCGTTATTGGTCACTACCTCTGAAAGCCACAATTCTTCCTCAGACCATCATCTAGTTGATTAGGATACAAAGTACAACTTACTCCCTCTAACCGCATTCCCCAGAACACACCTACTTCCCCTGTGTCTTCAACACATAGCACCTATCTGGCCCGAGTCCCCTGTAACCTACCCATTTAGAATTTTTCTCCCCAGGAAAAGCTTAAAGAGAACTCAGGAAAGGCAGCTGGGAGTCCTGCTGCCAACATTCCGGTCAGTAATGTCTTCCTTTCAGAACAAGTTCTTCATGGAGCAAAAGAAAATCAAATTGGGAAGCTGTAAAACAGCAGGAGAGATGAGCTATCTGGCCCATTTCAGCTCCCGGGTTATGATGGGATGTTACACGTCAGCACTCCAAACCAAAGACACCAACCCACAGTGTCACACTGGGGCAAACACAGAAATCATTTCTTCAACTGACACATAAGAGGCTTACTTTTGTTGATATGACTGAATTTTCTCATTTCTTTAGCTTTTCATAACTGTTTCTCTTTCCCAGCCTAAAGTAACAGTCGTTCTAAAAACAAGGACCCTGGAAATCAGAGTCAAGAAAGATAGGGAGGTCCCTTGACATACTCACTTCTTTAACTTTTCCTCTTTTCCAGGGAATTCTAAGGGAAGAAGGCTGTGCGAAGCAACCTGTTGATAGTTACATCTCCCCCAGAGGGATAGAGGGCATAGCTGAAGGACGTGTCCTCCTCTGGCCTGCCTTCTAAAGCCTAGCCTCTTCTGACCTTCAAATCTATTTCTCACAAAAATTTGTTGGCTAAGCTGGCTCTCTCTTTGTTAATTTACTCTAAACTGAGCAGTTCGGAAAGTGAAGGTCAGGCAGTGCTGATTACCTGGAGAAATCTACCCATAGATCCTTTAGGAGAAAAAGCCCAAGGGCTTCTAGCACTAGAGATATAGAAGGAGAAATGAGAGGGACAGTTTGTACAGCTAAACTCAAGCCTAACCCCTTATGAAAGGTGGATTTCCTGTACAACTGTTCTGACAAGCAGAGGATTAGGCACTTCATACATTTTGCTTTGGTAAGAGACTCAGACAGAAGTGAACCGCCACAGAGGAGCAGACTGCTGTACTCAAGGGCTGTAAGGTGGATGTAGCTGGAAATCAAAGGAACTTTGGTTGTGAAGCAAACTTCTCAACTAGACTCAATCTGCATACACAACAGCAGCCTGAAGGGGTGGGTCTCCCTCCACCTCAAGCATCCCAGCATCCCAACACCTAGGTTAGCCACTATCGGTCCTAGCTGTGACTCTCCATCCCTTTGGAGACACACATGTGGCACTCCCCCTACCGCCTCCAATTTAGGATTCCTAACAAACCATAAGAGCAAGCATAAATGATAACGCCAGTCCAGCCCTACCTCAATCCCAGCCCCTACATGTTCCCTAAAAGCAGGGAGCACCGACGGCACGCACAAGAAGTGTCTCTTGGGTGCCCTCTTGCTGCCACCAGAGCACCATTTCTGCAGGGCTGAAATGGAGGCCTAGTCTACGAACTGGCAGAGGAGGAAAAGGAGGAGGAAAAAGAGGGGGCCAGGGCACAGAAAAGGGAAGTTATTCCAGTGGTGGCCAATGAATAACATCCAATGATTTATAGGAAGTATAATCCAATAATACAGTAAAATAAAACAGTGTGTGCCTGAGATGGTTTTGATTCCAGGAATTATAAAACATATTTTTTTTAAAAAAGAGAAAGACCAAGAGGGGGTGAAAAAAAAAAAAAGGAGGGGGGGGGGGAAGGCCAGATTGGACCAAATTGGGCACAGATGGGGGATGCAATGGGTTTCAGTGATGCCCTACCACAAACGTTGCTTCAATTATTCCTCTTCAAGAAACTCCAGTTTATTTCCTTAAATTACAAAATTTAAAAAAAATTAAAATTCTTGGAGTGTTTGTGGTTTAGATCAACAGTTCACCCTCCAGCATCACGTCAGTCAGTCAGATGGCCACTGAAGTGTTAAATGCTGAGGCACGTGGAGAAGCCCCATTTCTCCCTTCAGGCTCAAGAATGCTGTAGAGACATTACCAATTGTGACATCACTTTGGGAACCACCTATCTCACCACCACCCATCACTCGCCAAAGGACAATTTTGGACATGGGCCAAGTAAGGAACACACTGTTCAATGAGAGCTGGCTTGCCCAGAACTATGGCCGCCTTCATCCATGCATTCAACAAAGGCTTAGTGCCTAATAAATAGCAGGCACTTTGCTAAGAGCCCCCAAACATCCTTCAAATTCATCTGTCCCCAATCACTTCTGTGCAGGATTCTAGACTCTATAGTTCCACTGAGGCAGAATTTTTGCAAAGGGTCCATATGAGAGGAGGAGATGAAGGTCTCCCCCCACCAATGGCCCTCAGCCCATGCATTTTTTTTTTTAAGATCTTATTTTTAAGTTATCTCTATACTCAACATGGGACTCGAACTCACAGCCCTGAGATCAAGAGCTGCGTGCTCCACCTACTGAGCCAGCCAGGCATCCCTCAACCCGCGAATTTGAAGATCAATGCTGAGATCGGAAAGTTTAGATGGATTTTAAATGATGTGGCAAAACTCAATTTATTTTCCCCTGTGCAAAGAGGGCAAATCTGACCTTCATCCTCTACCTTCCTGAGAGCCAGGGTAAACTATAACCTAGGAAAAGGGGAAAGACGCCTTTAACTCACCACTTGCTAAGTTTTTCTCCTCCATTTTAACTTGGGAGGCATCCAAAGCTTTTAAACAGTTTTGTGTCTCTCTTGACCACAAGGAAAGCACATTTAAAAAGTAATCACACTACAGAGTTAGTAACAGTATCATTTCTATCCTTCAACTATTGGTATTTTGAAAAGAGGAGAGCAATACAAGGGTGGCACTGCACACACATACACAGACACACAAAATGAATTAGAGGCATTAACAAAGAACATACTTTTTAGTAAGGACGTCCCTGTTGCTCTTCAAATCACACTCCTAAGGTACCACATCTACAAGGAAGGCCCAGGCACAGACTGAAAGGATCGCGACTGCCTTGGGGGCCACAGATCACCTCTGCTTCAGGCTGGAATGTTCCTTCTCCACAGAGTCCAGGAACTGACATACGCAAACACCCACCCAGAAGGACATGTCCAAGAAGGAATGGAAAGAAAAATGATGGCCCAGATGTTCTGTAACTTGCAGTGACTGCCAAATCACCAAGACCCCAAGCACCTGGGAGGGCCAGGCAGCATCAGGCCCTTGCTTCCCGGTCTCAGACAGTCAGGGTTCCGTGTCTGGGTGGCGATTCTGACAGCAAGCAGACTGGCCTGGAGAGAAGCCTTTAGAAGGGCACCAGCTGACAGGACTTGCGGGCTGAACACTCAGGGCTGATTTATCACTTCCTTACTCATAAAAATGTGATTCAAACTGCTGCTGATTAGTGAAGGATTTAAATCTTTACCCTGTCCCCAACCCCCTTCCCTCTCCACCCCCGGCACAGATGCTGCTACTCAGCCACAACACCCCCTTCTTGCCACTGTCCGTGCAAGCACAGCACAGGGGCCCAGAGAAGATGACTCATGTGCTGGGAAATGGAAAAGTGCATCTTCCCACCAACCAGCCCCGCTGAGTGCTCTGCTCACCCCTCTCCCAATGGCAGCCCACACAGTGGGGTCTGGACGGCCGCCTCAACTGCACACCGGGTACTTGGCAGCACGTCCGCAGAGCTCTCTGTCCCAGCTGAGTGTTATATCCTGTGGCCCGGGCTGTTTTTCCCTGAAACGCTCTTGGAGCTTCTGACCACCTCAGCTCCTACTCCCCTTGGCCCCAGCTGCCTCATGGAGGTAAGCGTCAGGACGAGGCCAGAAACAAGAAGGGTCTCAAGTCAAGCACAGGCTTTGACATGTCCTTCTTGGCTAGCGGGTCCTCATTATGACTGACCACGGATGGAAGAGTCCTAAAAAAAAGAACCTTGGCCTGAAATGGGAGAACCACCTATTTTCTTCTTTCTCCGTTCTCACCATCTCACCTTCCTTTCACCCATATTTTCTTAACCTTTACGTAATAGCAGCTACAAGAAAAGGACTCACTCGTGGCCTATGAAAAGGCCAAGGCATTCCTTTTCATGGAGCAGAAGCTGCTGACAACAGATGCTTCACAGGCAAGAGTTGCAGGTCCTTTACATTCACACCTCCTGAGACCACAGGTCACCTGAGGCCGGAACCACACCTTGGCAGAGGCTGCAGTTCTGTGACAGGCAACTCCCTGAACTCCGTGTTGCTGCTGGAGGGAAGCAGGAAAATAAACAGGAGGGCATCTCCCGAGTCTGGTGAGCCTCCCGCTCGACAGAACCAGCAGAGCAACGGTGAAGGAATCAATCCCCCTCCCCTTTGGACTTCAAGCCTCACGATGACAGCACTTCACAAACTTTATTTCCTCCTTCCTGGAAACTCCCGCTGCCTCCTCAGGAGTGCGTGCTTCCTCAGAGGTGTTCTCAGAAATAACGAGCCAGCCTCAAAAAGGCACCCAAGCCTCTGCATCTCGACTTCTGCTGGGAATTCTAAATGCTGTAGCAGGCAGCACAAGATGAGAAAATCCTCTAAGATTCAGATATGACTGAAAACGCAGGTGGAGCAGCAGAGGACCTTGCAGAGTGTCCCAGGAGGAGCCAAGTGTCGAGGGCAAGTGTGGCATACACTCTCATCTGGGGAGAAATCCACTCCCACCCCCCAACACCAGCGAGCTGAAGCATAACCCCCAAACACAAATGGGAAGGGAAGTAAATCCACCTCAGAGGGAGAAAGCACTAAGAAGAGATATAACAAGAGAACTGGCAACACTCTGTCCAGAAAGGCCAGGTCGGTTTTACAACAGAGTCTGCACGGGACAAATCCCACTTCTTGGCATTTCCGATAACAAGCGCTGAGACCAAACCGTCTCTGTCAATGCTCCGAAACGGTTCTTTGGCAGCATGGACCAAATAAACACACAAAACAATGTCACCCTCGCGCTGCATAGCTCCGTCAAGTCAAACCACATCATCCTTACCTAAGTGGGGTGGAGGGGAGGGATCCTGGTAACATCCTTCAACAGTGACCTGGTCGTCAGAACATTTAAAACTCCTGCCAATCAGCCCCTCCCTCCCCAGTGTTAAAAACCCCAGTGTTCAGAAAAGCATTTCAGAATGCACACCAGTATGATAGCCAAATTCTGGGCCTGGTGATTTTTGTGCTTCCAGCTTGAGTCACCAAAGCTCATCAATTCACTGTTCGTACTCCCTGGCAGGCTCCCACAAGGGATAGCCCATAGGGAACTAGACTTTTCCATATCGAACAAACAGGGTACATGAGTCCAGAAACAGCTATTCCCAATCCCTGCCAAGCGTATGGTCTCTGCAATGAAACATTTCAGCAATGCCTCTCCCCTGGGAGAGGCTCTGGGTCTGCAGCCTCCAAGAGGCCTTGCTGCTGCCTTCAGCATGGCCAGATGTGCAACAGCATCTCTGGGTTTGCAAATTAAGCTCCATACCCATGATTCCCTCCTTTCATCCCACCCAAGCACTAGAGAGTCATACAGATTTCAGAGAGTAGATTGAAAATCGGAGAGACACTGACAGAGAAGTGAGTGTGTGTGTGTGTGTGTGTGTGTGTGTATCAGGTGAATGGAGTGATATGGTACCATAGGAAAGAAGCTAGATTAATCTTTACCTGTGTAGATAAAGAAACGAGACATTCCTTACCTTTCAACTGAGAGTTGTGCACAGCGAACATGTTGATGGTCATAAGCTGCAGCATGCGGGTACTTCCAATAGGAGAGGGGCTATGCTGCAGCAACACCTGGAACTCCTTGAGGACCTTCTCAGCCACCGCAGGGAATGTCTCCATCCTACAAACACAGCCAGCTCATTCAGGGAGGTATGTGCCCAACAGCAGTTGGCATGTACGTGCACACACAAAATCGCCCCCCCCCCCCCCCCGCCGTCCCACCCCACGGTGTCTCTCTGAAAGCAGACAACTAATGCCTAGGACGTTTTCTTTCACAAACCTTCCTGGTATCCTAAGGTGGTGACCACATTTAAGAGAAAGAATTGATCAGGGATGGAAACAACTCAACCTCTGGATAAGTTGCTCTGAGTTATTATGCTCTGGTATGCTATTTCCTAACCCCTGGCAGTAAGTGGATTCAAGCTGAAGTCAAAGTTTCTCTGTGAAACAATCGGTTTTTGTGAACAGTGAACGAATTTTCTTTAAGCTCTAAAACCTACATATTCCCCAAACTCTCTGGTATGAAAACTATTCTATAAAAAGAGGTTCATGAATCTAGCGAGTCCTCACTCGAGGCTTCGCTTCAGGAAACCAGACCAAGCTCTGCTGCTGTGTTTCAGGTGCTATCGCACTAACTGCTCCACCTAAGGATCCCAAACTTCCCCTTGAAGAATCCCTAGCCCAAGGGCCCTAATGATGTGTTTCAGTCTTTCCTGTGTTGCTGTCCTCCTCCCTCTCACAAGCCTCTGCTCATCAGGGTCTGTATGTTTTCAGGCCAGTGGAAATATAATGCCCTGGCCAACTGCCACTCCCAATACAGGAAGAGCCTGTAATGTAGGGAGGTAGAAATCCAGCCAGTGACCTAGGGCTCCTAAAGAGAGGTCATTCAAACCACTGCTTGCCAAATGTGGCCACTGGATCCCAAACAGTGGTGCATGCCTGGAGCTCCTTTGGCAACACGAACAAACCACAGCCCAAGTCCTCAGAAAATAAAAAGCAAATTCAGACTTGGTGCTAGAGAGAGAAACCAGGCACATGGGCCTTAGAGCCATGCCGAACAATTCGTGGTCAGCAAAGTATCTTTTATCCATCCTCAACCCCCACCCCCCCCCAAACAAACAAACTCCTTGTGGTACACTGGGGTAGGGGGGTGGGGGTGAGGAACAGCTCTAGGCGGGATTAATAAATAGCTTCTGGAAAGCCACAGGGAAGGGAATCCTTCTCAAAAGATACAACAGTTTCAGGTCCTAGAGAAAGGTGCTCCTGGTTTCACCTGAACCTTGGCCCTTTCCCCACTGAATAGCAGCCTCCATGGGTTAGGAAAGAAGCTCCAGAGCTTTCTGGCATTTTAGCAATCTTCATTCCTTGCCCTTGGATGGCAACTCCTATTACTGACCTCCTGGTACCCAGGAGTCATGCCACAGCTATGGGTCAATTACAGTTTATACTTCAGTTCCCTTCTCTGCTGAGCTGTCCTCATTTTCATTGGCACAAAACATGCCATGTATTTGCTTTTTTCCCCAACGTGCCATTTCAGTGCCCCTCCTCCCCAAAAAACAAGAGGGGAAAAAAAAGAACCTTGTTTTTCCTTCCAGAAGTTTCAGAACCATTAAAACTCTTGGTAGGTTTGGAATGGCAGAGAGTGATATGTTTGGGGCTGGAATGGATCCATTTTTCCCCATGGGCTATAACAAAGGTTTCATTTTAAATCTTGACACTGTGCAGCACTCTTTCTGGTTGGAGGTGGGGAGGGGGCTAGCACTTCTCATTACGAGAATAGCAGTGTTCACTCTGCTTGAAAAGCAGCCACAATGGGCAAGTTTCAGAGCCATGTGTCTCCGTGTTGAAAAGCAGTAGAGAGCCAGCACGGAATGACATGACAGAAGTGTCACGTGGGACAGTCCTGCTTCGAAGCTGTGTCTGAGGAAGCCTCTTCCCTGGGGTGGAAATTGAAACAGATCCATTAACTCCCTAGGTCAGACTGGAATCTCAAACGAGCACCAGGTCAAATGTCCACATCTTTTTTTTTTTTTTTCTTAATTACAATAAAATCCTCCCTTTGCCTTTCAACTAGTTCAACATGATTAAAACAAAAGTAAACATCAAATACATAAGGATATAAATTAGAATACTTCAATTCTGAGCTACGAGAAGGAAGATGAATCCACTCAGACTACATCAGCTCAGGCAGTAACTGAGGGACGCACAGATAAAAGATCTTTCCTCTGGACTCAATCACAGGGTTTCTAGTTCCCAATTTTGTCACTAAATTGCTGATTTTGGCCTCAAACTACCTGTAAGCAGTTTTATGTTTCTCTTTGCTCCACCCATATCACAGAACAAAAATTATATTAAAGTGGAGATAAATACAACATACAATTTATGTTTAAAGTTTTATAAAATTATAAAAGCAGCAGCAACAGTAGCAGCAGAGGAGGAAGACAGAAAGCATAAGATGGTAATTTATAACAGCAAAAAATTGGAAGCAGCCTAAAATGCCCAACAATAGCCGATTATTAAGATGGCACATCCATATAACTGAATTCTATTTTTTAAAAGTTGTATTACATTTTTAATCATGTGGGGGTAAGTTCAATATATATTAAATGAAAACAGTTTTAAAGTAGTTTAATATCCCTTGTTAAGCATATTTGTAAAAAAAAAAAAATAAATGTGGGGGGGATATGTATAGAAAAAAAGATAAAAATATACGCCAAGTGTTAAGGATGGAGAGTTATCTCTGGATAGTGAGAATATGGGCAATTTTTTATTTCTTCTCTTGTTGGGCTTTCTTAGTATTTTACACCGAGCACTATAGGCAGTAAATAGATTTTCCCTACAATGAATACGTCTGGCCTTTGTATATAAAACATTTATAATTTTAAAAGTAAATCAAGACATAAACATTGCATTTTTCACAATTCAAAGACCAAAATAAATATATCAGGCTTTGAATTCCAAGAGACCTTGAAGTTGTGCAAACAGCGTGACTAGGCAAGTAAGTAAAAGTTAAAGTGGTAACTTTAACCAAGGCAATAATGGGAGGCAAAATCATTCTATTTGTCACAAATCAGAAGTCCACAGGCTGCCGGCTTCCCAACCTCTCTCAGGGGAGTCAAGACGCAGGTCTGATCAGCCTCTCACCAGGAAAGCAAGTGTCTGTGAGGAACCATATGGGATCCCTGACTCAATCCCTCTCCTGCGCCTGAGAGGATTCGGTCCCTATCCTTAAAAACTGCAGAAGATGCAATAAATTTCAGGATGAGTGTTTACAGACTGCTTTCTGAAATGATCTCTAGAGACACCTTGTCTCATTTGAATGGCCGTTTCAAGAAAGTTGTCTTGCAGACAACACTGGGACCTAAATCGGGAGTGACTCAGACAGTGACTAACTGGGCAGGACCCAACCTCTCCAATGCTGAGGAACACAGAGGGGCTAGATGACACTCTCTGCAGAAAAGAATCAAGCTCCTTAACTTTTCTCAACTTCTTAATTTTTAAAAACTAAACAAGATAAGAAGCAATCCAGTAGCAAAACAAAAACAAACAAAACTAAGCCATGTGACAGGGTAAAAACGAGAGGAAAAAAAATTGCATAGTGCTGTAGAACATAAGGACTGGAGTGGACCTTGGACATCATCTATTTAAACTGCTGATAAGGAAACTGAAGTCCAAGGAGGCTTTGACTTGTTCCCTCTGGAGGTCTTGTATTTAGTCAGTGGTAAAAAAACAAAAAACAAAAAACTCTTGTTGGCACCTGAGGCCATCTAATGCTCTTTTCCCCTGGACGCTGAGGAAGGAGGGCCATGATGCACACAGTAGGCACTCAAGCAGATATGGATGCCATTTGGGACACCTGGCACAGAGAAGACACAGGCCCGGAGAGCAACGTAACCCGGGGCTTTTCTCAAAAGGCAGGCGGGACAGTGGATGTGTCTTCAGCTGCTCCCCATTACAATCTCCTCACTCTTAATTCGTTTTCAACGCCTCCCACATTTCACATCTTCTTGGTAATTAGGCACCAGTCCATGTTGTTGTGTGTGGTTTGGGCTCCCTGCTTTTCCAGTCTTACAGACTACTATACTTCTTTTTTCCCCCAATAGAAGTTACTTCTGTCTCTGCCTTCCAGAATAAATATGGGGCTCAATTCTTTTACCTCTAGGTCTGCACAAGAAGAATACTCATCAAGGGGGCTGGACTGTCTGTAATTTACATATATTTTCCTTATGCGAACACGACTGTAACTCATTTTTTATGAAGGTGAAACTAGACTGGACTTATCTTTTTGCCAACAGAATGTGTTACATGCAAAAATGGAAGAGGTCCTGAAAAATAATCTGGACCACAACAAACCACCTCTGACAAATGAGATAATCTATTCTTTTTCAAAGGCTTCCCGAGAAGAAAATTCCCAAACATCTTCTCTCTGTGAAATTGTCTTACACCTAAACCAAGTCTCTTCAGCTGTAACATAAGCCTATTTTCTCTTGCTGTCATCCCACAGGAATCAAAACTATCTGGTTATGACTCTTTTATATTTAAATACAGTTAGGGTACCCCACAGCTGTCTCTAGACCTTTTTTTTTTACCTTAATTTTTTTAAGATTTTATTTTTAAGCAATCTCGCCTCCTACTATGGGGCTCGAACCCACAACCCTGAGATCAAGAGTCACATGCTCCACTGACTGAGCCAGCCAGGCACCCCTTACCTTAATTTTCTTAAGATTAATTTCTCCTCTCAGAAATTATTTTCTAGCTTTTAAATCATTATTGTGGTTCTTTCCCTGACATCCTCCAAAATATCTATGAGAATTTTTAAAGACAACAAAAGTAAAGTTCTACCTAATACTTAAACCTGACAAAAATATATCCTAAATATCTCTACGTTCTGGACCAAGATTTATAACTTCTTTGGCCAAAATCTCTAACAGAACAGTGGTTCCCAACCAGGAGCAATTTTTTTTCCCCGGAGGGAACATGTGGCATTGTCTGGAGACATTTATAAGTATCATGACTGGTGAGAAGAGGAAGGGACACTATTGGCACGGAGCGGGTAGAAAAGTCTGGGATGCTGTTAAACCATCATAAGATGTGCATCGTAACGATGCACAGGACAGCCTCCAACAACAGAGAATCCTAAGGCTCAAAATATCAACGGTATGAAGGTTGAAAAATACTGACTTGGAACAACACGGTACATGAACATTTAAAGAAAAAACACAGGAAAATGAGAGAAGGAGAGAAATATGGAGTGGAAAGGTAGTAAGGGAAAGAAAGATTTTTAAAATGATAACTAAAAAAGATAACAAAGAGATAAGGAACCATAGTTCCGATTTTAGGTGCAGCATAACAGTATTTCCTGCTATGATGGGTTAATTTTATGAAACGATATTGGTATCATCTTGCCTACCTTGTAACTGTAGCTTTACATGACTCACTGGTGATTGGACTGGGTCTACTATTACCTCCTAGAACACTAGGAACCTTCTCTCTAGTCTTTCACAACCTATCCATTTCTTGTAAAGATTTACTCATTCATTCAGTAAATATGTGCTGTAGGTACCGTATGCCAGGCACTAGGGATACAACAGTGTTGAGTAAAAACTGCCAGAGTAGAGCTTACAAGGTGGGGGGGAGGGGGGGTGGGGAGGAGCTACTGACACACCTGATTTCCTTTTCACGAGTGAATTACCTCACACTTAGTTCTCCTACTAGAGATGCATCTATTGGCACTGCTCTAGGTTTCCCAAGTGATTTCAAAATCAAGAGTACCCCCTGTGCTGGCCATCACTGTCACTCTTGCCCAGGTTGATGACAAATGAGTATGTAATAAGCACACTTTCTAGTTCACCATCCACGGAATAGTGTTTCTTAAAACGGGACAAAGCCTTTCAGCTTCTCCCACTAGGAAAATGTTCTAGAGCATCATAGATAAACTTAGAAGGTTATGGCAGAAAGTGAGAGGGAAATACTAACAACAACCCGGGGGATCCATAATCCAAAAGATACCACCTCAAAGGGTAGCTCCTAATAAAACCTCCAATTCAGAAAATACTAAAACGCAGTAGAAGACTGATCAGAGAGCACTGCCACTTATTCCTCTCCTCGACTATAAGGGCCCTCAGCACACCTCAATTCTGGTATGCAGGCATACATCAGACTTTAGGATCCCTAGTTTTATACAGCAAGGAAAAACTCTGATCCACCAAAGGAATACTCAAAACCTAATCTCTTTCCAGGGACTTAATGCGTGAAGTAACAGGGGTTTTGCACACACCACTTTCCCTGAGATTTATATGTAAAACCATGGCGGATGGGGAAACCATAGAAAAATCTCGGCATTTACAGGGATCAGCAATATGGGGCAGGAGCCTGAGCAGACAAGAAAGGGGTATGGTTCAGAAGGAAGAGAAAATGTTAGAGGAAAGCAAATGTTACCCTCCTCTTTAAGGGAAAATTAATGGACACTAGTCTCCCTAAGGAGGACCCCTGGGATTGAGTATGACTTCCTTAAGGAGATCACTAGGGGCTGGGCTGAAAGGCAAAGGAAAGAGAAACCAGAGGGACTAGCAGTGGGGGATGGGTGTTTAAAGGGGGCTTTAGTAAAGGTAGAGAAAGAAGAGACAGACGGATGCAGAATAATATTTCCCAAACTTCATGAGCAGAGTGAGTGAAGGGAAGAGAAGGTGGAGCCCTCTAAGAATTCACACCCTGTGCCCTCAGTTACAAACACAGTCTAGTTGCTAACAATATTAAATTCCAAAATGACTTGTAATGTAGGAAAATAAAATAAACATCCTGCACACTTACCCAATCCGGGTAAACAGCTTCCCATGGGCATGGAGAAAACTGAGGATGAACCTTTTGTTCAGCTGCATGGGAAAAAGAGAGAGGAGAAAACAATTAAACTTTCCCCAGTTTCCTGTTACTGAACAGAGTCCCTAGTGACACAATAACCTGGCCAGGGTCTAAGGGGTGGGCACTAGGGATGGGAACCAAATGAACATGCCCAATGTCTCAAACAGACCCAGGGCACATGCCCAACAGCTGCTGATCAGCTGAGCCAACATGACAGCAGGCTCGGTGAGCCGACAGCACCCTCTGCTGGCAGTGGTGCCTCTGTGCAGGGAATGAAGTGATGACTGCAGCTCTCTGAGATCTAGGAGCCAATCTGGCCCCACAATGATGGAAATGAAACAGTGAAAAGGCAGGGGAAATACTCTGATTTTGGTAAGGCCCTAATCTTATTTATAAGCTATTTTTCTACCTACCCAAGAAAGCAGGATTCTTTTGTAACCAAGGATAAGGTAACTAACTAACTCATTTAAAAGCCCAGCTTTTAAAACAAAAATTCAAGTTCTAGGTCTGGAACTGAAAATTCAAGTGTCTACAGGGGCCAGGTACAAAACAGGCTGGTGGGGACAGGAGTGCTCTATGGCCGTTCCAGTCCAGGTCTGCTCTTTGTAGGCCCAGTTTTATAATTTCTTCCCCCCTCCCCAGCTGCCCCCTTTTAAGGAAAAGTTAAAAGCTAGGTTTTTATATGAAACCTTCTGGCTTTTAAAAGTTGGCTACTAATGAAAAAAATTTACACATTAGGCAAGTCAAAACATACATTTGCCGGTCCCATCTGGCCCAGGAGCTACCAAATTTATAGTCTTCAGTTCAAGGTTCCAGAAAATCTACTTCTATCAAAACTGAGAAGAAAGGTTCCTCTGATCAAACGAAGGAGGTGAGGGAGAGGAACTCAAAGAAAGTGGAGATAATCTGAAAACCAAACCTTCTTGTCACTTTTCCTGGTCTTACAGAACCAAAATGCTTAGGGCCCTGTAGCCAGACAGAAAGAAGGGTCAAGAATCTGATGTCAAGGGGGTGCTCAGGACAAGGAATAGTCCAGCACCCCTGGATACTTCGCCTAACAGGAAAAACTCTTCTGGTTTATCCTCAAATCATGGCAGTTCCATCTACCTCATATGGAAGCTAGATGTGGGAAAAGGAGGATACTCATACGCCACCAATGACTTCAACACCAAACTCTGCATACAAGGTTTTGTCTTTACAAATATCATATGATTTCACTCATATGTGAAATTTAAGAAACAAAATAGATGAACATAGGGGAAGGGAAGCAAAAATAAGATGAAAACCAAGAGGGAGGCAAACCATAAGAGAATCTTAAAAAAAAAAACACAAAAAAAACGCTTATTCATTATTGAGAGAGAGAGAGCATGAGCAGGGGAGGGGCAGAGAGAGGGGGAGACACAGAATCTGAAGCAGGCTCCAGGCTCCTAGCTGTCAGCACAGAGCCCGACGTGGGGCTAGAACCCACGAACCACGAGATCATGACCTCAGCCGAAGTTGGACGCCCAACCGACTGAGCCACCCAGGCACCCCCATAAGAGACTCCTAAATACAGAGAACTAACTGAGGGTTGCTGGAAGGGAGATAAGTGGGGGGATGGGCTGAATGGGTAATGGGCACTAAGAGGGGCACTTGTTGGGATGAGCACTGGATGTTATATGTAAGTGATGAATCACTAAATTCTATTCCTGAAAATAAAATAAAATAAAATAAAATAAAATAAAATAAAATAAAATAAAATAAAATAAAATAAAATAAAATAAAATATAAAAAATAAAATAAAATACTGTTAAAAAAACAAGACCTTGTCTTTATTTTTGCTTAAACAAAGTATATTTAATCAGCAATACTAGATCAAACACTGATTAATATAGCTAAAAAGCTCAAGATACTTCATAAATAGTAACCTATCTCTATAGTGAGGTGAGTCAGGGCCAGGGACACTGGGTACCATGAAATGAAGGGAAACTGCTAGAAAACAAAGGAAGTGCTATAAAATAAACTGCCAGTGGTTATACCACTGCTAGTGGCAAAACCTGGGCTAGAATGCAAATCTCTAGATCTACAACAAACCTCTGCCATTTACCTGCTGTGGAATCCCAGGCAACTGATCTAACCTCTCTGAGTTTTTCTTTCTACACAAGGTAGGTAACAGTACCCATATGTTAACAGAATGGCACATGAGATAAGGCAAGTAAAAGCATGCTCGACATGTTGTAAACTCAGCTTTTAGCTGAACACTCTCTCCCAACGAATGATAAAGCAAGTGGTAAAATGTGAACAACTGAAGAATCTGGATGACGGATATACAGAGTTCTTTGGATTATTCTTACAACTTTTCTACAGATATAAAATTATTTCAAAATAAAAAGGTAAAATATGTAAATTCTCTCTATATATTCGAATTTTAACTCAATTATCCCTTTTCCCACAGCTATCAATCATTATCTAGTTAACTCACCCATAACCAGGAAGAATCCTTTATAACTGGTAATATTTATACATGCAGCATACTTTGGTAGGCACAGAATGAAGTTAATTCCTCTCATTCAAGCCAATTATCATCCCCAAAGCCCCAAGGCAGCTCAGAAATTTAACCAACTTAAGCCAGCAAATGGCAGAATTAGAACTTGAACTCAGGTCTTCTGATTCCAAAAAAAAGAGGGGGGGGGCACCTGGGTGGCTCAGTCGGTTAAGCGGCCGACTTCAGCTCAGGTCATGATCTCGCAGTCTGTGAGTTCAAGCCATGTCAGGCTCTGTGCTGACAGCTCGGAGCCTGGCGCCTGCTTCGGATTCTGTGTCTCCCTCTCTCTCTAGCCCTTCCCCATTTGTACTCTGTCTTTCTCGGTCTTTCAAAAATGAATAAATGTAAAAAAAAAAAAATTTTTTTTTTTTTAAAGTTCTTCTTCCCTTATAATGCAAGTAGCTCAGGAAAAGAATGGATGAGCTTATTCATAAAGGAAGGGATGATAAGGGAGTAAGAGTAACTAAAAGCACTTCAGTTTTACTTTTAAGGTTTCCGATTAGGTAGAAAACTCATACTGTATGACCCATAATACCTCCTAGATTAAAATGAGAGCACCAAGAGGCTTTGTTAATATTGTGGTTCCATGTAATACTTCCCAAAGACCCTTCACTTAGGATAGTAGATGAAGCCCACTTAAGACCACAATTCATGCTTGCCATTATCATATTTCAACTGTACCTAGTAAAAAGTAGATCTCAACGCATTGTGCTTCAAGTGAGAGTGAAGCGAATCTTAGGGAACTTTTTCAAACTGCACACACATTCTCCCTGAGCTTGGTTAATGAGAACCACTGCTTTATTTTTAGTCTAGAAGTATCTGTCACCCTAAACACAGTTTCTCTCTATAGTCACCAACAATACCTCAAGTCATAAAAAAGCTAAAAAAGCAGATGTGTTCTAGAGAGAGGTAAGGCATGTTATATTGAGGAAATAGATTTGTTACACGTTGATCAACTGGGCCTAAGCAACACTGCATGTAACAATATGAAGTCAGCTAGTACTCCTGCAAAATTTTTGGGAAACTTAACTGATACTAAGTCCATAGTAGGTAGGAAAGTCTTAGTCTGAACTTCCTCCTTCTCCAACACAGCACCCTGTACTGGTTTCCATTTTGGCAACTTTCTGATTCTGAATACACTCAGGTCTCACTCAGGTACAGAAAGAAATGTTACTCTTTGAACAGTGAGTGTATCTGCTTCCAGGTCTTCCTCACATATTTACATACTGTTCATCAAAAACTAAAAATGCTTCTTGGGTATAGCCCTAAGAGGACGTTAGAGTTATTAAAGGGCTCTTTGCTCTTCAGTTCAAGTTCAAAACCAATTCACTATGGACTCCTGAGCCTCTTATAAACCATCGAAAAGCAATGACCAAAGAGGCATTAATGGCGGCAGCCATTAATGGGTAGGTTCCTGGACCCTCACAATGAAGTCTGTCCTGCCAGTAACTATGGAATTGTGAGTAAAATAGTTCGGGTTGTTCCTCAACTATAAAATGGAATTTCCACCACTGACACCACCTAACTCAGAGCTGAAAGGATAAAATGAAATAATACAAATTAAAGCATTCTGAGGTGTAAATGTTTTATACAAGCCCTGGCAACTGTCACTCAGAACTGCCTAAGTGCTCTGTGAACTATGGAGCAAGGAAGGAGAAAGGTGCTCAGAAGCAGCAATACAACACAGGAGAGAAGTCTGAAATCTGCCCAATTTCAATTCCTAAATAGTTGCTCCTTCTTCTGAACAGCTGTGTGGAAAACTGAATTTCTGAAAAGTGAATTATTTTAAGAACAGTAAGAGTACTCAGTATTAAAAGAAATTCCAATGTGCATTTTTACAGGGTTGTGGGGAGCATAAATTGTCATTCTCTTAAACATCTGGAGCACCTCTATAGATATGCCAAGTATTAACAACAACTTTATTAGGTTTTAAAAAGCGGGGGGCTCTGTCCTCTTAAATAGGAGCCAACATGGGTGGAAACCCAAATTTCAATATTACCTGTCAGTAAATGTCCAGGACTTTCAGAGCATGCAACCAAAGCCCACTTACCGCCTCCCTAAAGCACCGAGATCACAGGGTGCTGGAAAACGTGAGCGCCGAAGTGATGCTGTCCACTTTCATCCCTGTGCTCCTCCTATGCTAGGCACAAACAGGCAGAAACCAACAAGACAGGGTCCCCACTGCCAAGGAACTTGCAGTCCAAGAGCAAAAGATAAACAAATAGCATACCAACTTGCCAATTCCCCATTTATGCTCCAAATTCTAAGACAAGGCCTACCGGCTATGAAGGTGTCTGGAAGCACTCTATTTCCCTCCTTGTTACTATACCTCAGCCAGGAAAGTCTTTGGAGGAAGTGAGATCTAGGGAGATGATACAGAAAGTGAGGAAGGGGGGCCTGGAACACAAGTGTGGAAACCTATCAGTAAGTCAGTAATGCAGTAATCATTTAATAAAGGTAAAAATTATTCATTTAGGACTTTCAGTATTTCTCCTTCCAGGATACATATAAAGAAAGAAGTACAGGCAAGCCAAGTAACATGACTCAAATGCCTCATAGGAAGACAGAGCAAATCAAAATCATGCTCCCATTTCTTACTTGGACCAAAGAGCCACACCAGGGCTGAGGCACAGCAGGGACAGTGATTACTCCTCACCTTTAGTTTCTCCACTCCTGAACCGTTCTGGGCAAAATGACAGCTCAATTAGCTCTAATTAAGCACAAGTTCCATGTAGAGATGTCCTACTTAGACAGCTGGATCTGAGCCATGTGAATTCAAGTGTGAAACGTGCCTCTTAAAACCACCTCTTCCAAGAAATGCACCCCTTGAAACAACGGCTCTCATCCTCACACTGCAGCTTAGTGCCGCCTCAACACGGTCTTACATTAAAGCAATTTACTTGCTATTACTTCATTATCTCTCCTGAAAGCCAGCAGACCGGAGGGAAATTAGGCTAAATGTCAAATCAGGAGTCAGCTCCAGAAAACCCAGCCAACAAACAGAGGGACAGCAGAACTTAGAGTCCCCGCTCGGCTCTCAGGAGGGAGAGTGGCACTAGGCATAAGAAGAAGGAACCCGCTCTTCCTCGTCGATGAGATGGCGGAGCGGTTTGGTGGCAGCGGCCTCGTGGCAGATGCAGACGCAGACATGCAGCCCTTTGTGAAGACCCTGACGGGCAAGACCACCACCCGTGAGGTCGAGCCCAGTGACACCACTGAGAATGTCAGAGCCAGAATCCAAAACAAAAGAGGGCATCTCGCGTGACCAACAGCATCTGACTTTTGTGGGCAAACAGCCGGACGATGGCTGCACTCTCTCAGGCTACAATATCCAGAAAGAGTCAAGCGTGCACTTGGTGCTTTGTCTGCGAGGTGGCATCTCCGAGCCTTCCCTCGCCAGCTGGCCCAGAAACACAACTGCAACAAGACAATCTGCCGCGAGTGTTAGGCTCACCTGCACCCCTGCGCTGTCACTGCTGCAAGATGTGCGGCCACACCAACAACCTGAGCTCCAAGAAGGTCAAGTGAAGCCCCTCCACTGGCTCTTCCTTTGTCCCCAGGGAGGCCTCCTGCCTGAGCCCCAAAGCCCTGGGACTGTAATAAAGTTTCCCTTTCATGGAAAAAAAAAAGGGGGGGGGGAGAAGGAACCCTGAGTTTGTGACTATTCTACATTTACTGCTCGTTTGTTTATTGGGGAAAGGGATGAGTACAGAATGATATGAACAGAGACCACTAATCTTAGAATTAAAGACCTGGGTTCAAACTCTGGTTGTGCCATTTATTTGCTATATAACTGCTGAGTAGTCAGATCAACTTTCTAAGGCTGTTTCTTCAACTATAAAATGAGAAGGCTGAGTGAGATCAGTGATGGTAATTCTACATGTGTGTGCGCATCACAAGAAAAGCTTTTGTTAGAAAACAGATTCCCTTGGGGCGCCTGGGTGGCGCAGTCGGTTAAGCGTCCGACTTCAGCCAGGTCACGATCTCGCAGTCCGGGAGTTCGAGCCCCGCATCAGGCTCTGGGCTGAGGGCTCGGAGCCTGGAGCTTGTTTCCGATTCTGTGTCTCCCTCTCTCTCTGCCCCTCCCCCGTTCATGCTCTGTCTCTCTGTGTCCCAAAAATAAATAAACGTTGAATAAATAAATAAATAAATAAATAAATAGATTCCCCAGTCCTACAGAATCAGAATCCTTGGGGAGGGGAGAAGGTCACTGCAAATCAGCATTTTTAAAAGGTCTCCACGTAATTCTGAAAGGCAGCCAGACTTACGAACCACTGGGCTAGATCAGGGGTCAGCAAACTACAGCCCAAAGGTCAACAGATAGAATGCCACCTGTTTCTATATGGACCATGAGCTAAGAATGTTTTTTATACTCTTTCCATGGTTGAAAAAATTCAAAAGAATATTTCATGACACACGAAAACTATATGAAATTTAAATTTCAGCATCCACAAATAAAGTTCTATTGAAATACAGCCACACTCACTTGTTTATATCTTGTCTGTGGTTACCCCCCTACAAAGGACAAGGTGAATAGCTTCGGCAGAGAGTGTATGGCCCCAAGACCTATAGTATTTATCATCTGGCCCTTTACAGAAAAAAAGTTTGCTGATCCCTGGGCTAGATCTAGAACACTGCGGTCTCAAAAGTTTTTCTACCTGCACAACACTTGAGAGCTACCACACACATCTACTGGAAACAGTAATGTTTCTCATGGGCTGAGAGGTGAAGAAGGGTAGTGAGGAGGACTGTGGTTTAAGAGAATCTCCACCTCCCAGGATACTCTGATACCTACTTACCTCCTACCACCTCAGGGGAACCACCAACCTACAGTGTTCCTGCCAATTCTAAAAGCCCACAAATGTATGATTCTAACTAAATCTAACCTTTCTTAATTTTGAGTAAGCACCATCCCATTTGATGACAGGACCCCCCCCCAAAACAAACAAACAAATAAACAAACCAACAAACCAACCACCAAATGCCCAAAGACTTCTGTTCTCAAAACTTTTGAACTCAAATGCCCCAAAGGCTTCAAAGAAATATAAATGGGGCCCTCCACGTTTTCACCTTCAATGCCACTATGGGGCTAAGTGACCAAGTGGAAACAGAACACCCCCAAAGCCAATCAAGTTTTTCTTAGACCAGAGGGCCCTTGGACACTTCCCAAAACATCCGTAATCGAGGGAAAGTGCCAGATTAAGGTTTATGAATCCATGTGCTGTGGTCTGACGATCTGTAACAACCAGCTCAAAAGTGCCACCAGCTTGACATCCCAAGGTATACAGAGAGAGAAAGTTCAGCCAAAGGGCAGCACTGTTGCTCTGACTGGACTACTTTCTGAATGACTCTTCTTTCTGACTCATCTCTCTCAGCGCCTGGGAACTCTCATGCCCATCCACCCGAAAAGTAGGTGAGCTGGGACACCTTGTGTCTGCGCTGCGTAAAGTAAGAGAGAAGAGGAAACGGCTGAATCTCCCACTCAGTGATCAGGTGGGCAACGAGAAAAACAGTTCACTAAAGGCACATACGCAAGCTCAAACCCATCTTAGAAATTAATAGGCCAACAGAGTGTGAGAGTGGTAAGGTCATCTATTCATTCGACAAAAACTTACTTGCCACCTTCTGTGAACATGACACTGCCCAAACTATGAACAAAGGCAGACATGATCCCTGCTCTGCCCAGACTATGAACAAAGGCAGGGATGATCCCTGCTCTGTGGGTGACACAATTATAAAGTACCATGATTAGGGATGTACAGGATGCTCTGTACCTCCACAGCAGGAGCATTAGAGACCTCAGAGGAAGAGATCCTTGAGTTGAAACCTGATGGCTGAGTAAACAGTTTTGGAGCAGGTAGGGTATATTGTCTATGTGACATAAGCAAATGGAACAGCATGTATGCTGGTCCCAAGAGTGGTATGTGGTAGAGTGGCATGGCCAGGTGGGTGATTTTGCAAGAATGAGGCTGGAGATACAGGCTGAGCCAAACTGTACAAGTTGTACTCCTTACTAAACAGCCTGATCTTAATCAAGCTACTGAAAAGTGTTGAGCAGGGAAGCGACATGAACAAACCTCCATTTTTGAAAAGACATTCTGGCTACGGTTTAGAAATTTTAGTTTTCTAAGGGGTAACTGGCCAGGGTCAAATGTGCAGAGGCCAGGAGACCCCTTAAGAAGCTGCTGCAATCACTCCTCAATGGTAAGGGAGATGGAAAAGAAAGGGAAGGTAAAGGAAGTAGTCATTCCACACTCATCGACAATCATGATCCCATCCCTAAGTCCCAGGGGTTCTAGTTCTAAAGAACTCAATCTACAGAGACCAGCAGTGGCCCAGAACCAAGTATGAGTCTTTAGAAAAAGTCCCAAACTAAATGAAACACTGATTTCACTTTTAGAGATAATTTGGATATTTTTATTTCCTTTCAATATTTTTAAATGGCTTAGCATGGTATTTGGTACCTTATTACGTATTCAGTAAGTGGTTGCTGAATGAAGAACATATAAAACACAGAGATTTAATAGTGATTAAATAGGTTATCCAGGTACTACATATAAAAAACTCTCAAGAAAAACAGTGCGGTACTAATATTAATGCTGTAGGGAAATAACATGCTCATCACTATTTATGAGAATTTAAATCTATTTCTTTTTGGAGGGTAATATGACAAAACCCAAACAAAAGTAGTCAAAGAAAATCAGAGTTCTATCAGAAATTAAGGAATATGATCCTGAGTAACAGCAGTTCCATCTGCTACATTCCAGCCCAAGAGATGGGACAAAAAGAGACCACAGTTAACATCACAATAAAAGTCAAAGTTCAGGGCACCCAGCTGGCTCAGTTGGTGGAGCACATGATTCTTGATTTCAGGGTTGTAAGTTCAAGTCCCACATTTGGTGGGTGTAGAGATTACTTAAAAATAAAATCCTGGGGCGCTTGGGTGGCTCAGTCACTTAAGCACCCAAGTCTTGGTTTCGACTCATGATCTCATGGTTCGTGAGTTCAAGCCCTGCATCGGGCTCTGTGCTGACCTGTGTGCAGCACAGAGTGCAGTGCAGAGCCTGCTTGGGATTCTCTCTCTCTCCCCCCCTCTCTGCCCCTCCCCTGCTTGCTTCCCCCCTCAAAATAAATAAACTTAAAAAAATTTTTTTAATAAAAATAAAAAATAAAATCTGAACACACAAAAAAAGCCATAGTCCTTACAGTCTCCTATAAAAGGCCTATATAATACTTACTCTCCACTCCTGTTGCCTCCTATCCCTTGAATGTGCCAAGCATGCTTCCAGTTGTGTCCCTAGTCCAAGGGTTCCTAAACTTTATAGCATAATGGAATGGCGTGCAAATCTTTTAAAAATACAGATGCCTGGCCTCCATCCCCAGACACTGATTTAATTCCCACAGTGACACCTTGGGGTGTGACCTGAGCATTGGGATTTTTAAAAACTCCCCAGGCGATTATACTGTGCAGTAAAGTTTGAGCAGCCCTGCTCAAGCTTATCCTGTTTTTATAGTACTTATCACCAATTTACACACACACACACACACACACACACACACACACACACCATGACAGTGAGGATTCTGTGTACTTGGTTCACAACAGTGGGCTTAAAAAAGGTAATCAATAAATATACTTGGTGAATAAATAGCCTTTCTAGTCTGGCCTTTGGCTATTCCTCCCGCCTCTACCCTTGCTGATACGGCCTACCTTTCAGCAACAAAGAATTATTCGTGGTGCCCAAAACTCACCATGTTCCTTCTGTCTACCCCAATCTCTATCTAAACCCTTCTCATGTACTCCTTTCTATATCTAGTACAGTCCTACTTTTCCTTGCTCTGCCTGTCCTCTACCTCCAGGCTGAACCTTACACCTTATCCTGCAGCCTCAGAGAGTATTTCATTCGCCATAGTACATCTTACATACATCCGTGTCTGTCTTTAGACCAGCTCTGTCCATAGAACTTCCTGTCCAGGATGACAGATATGTTCCTTATCTTCACAGACCAATACAGCGGCCACTAGCCACATATGGGTAATAAGTATCTGAAAGGTGGCTAGTGTGACTAAGAAACTAAATAGCCAGTATGGCTACTACCGTAATGGTCAGCACAGCTCTAGACCATGACATCCTTTAGTTCATGATTCACTTCTATAACCCAGGACACAGAAATTATCAATAGTGATGGACAGGTAAATAGAGAGATGGATGGACGTGAGAGTGTTGGTTCTAAAGATCATAACACTCATACTTTTACAATTGCTGGCTTGTCATGTAATAGGAGCAAAAGACATACTTTGAAGCATAAATAAGGCTCAGCCAATGAGAACAAAGAATTGAAAGAACCTATCCAGTATTCTACCCAGCTTATAACCCACACGATGGGGGGCAAGGGTGGGGTGGGGGGAGTGTAGCCTAACACCTAATTGGACTGTACCTTTCAGAAGCTCAGGGACAGTCCCCAACTGAGGACAGGTTGAATTTACACACTCTGTGCTTTAGGAGTTAAAAGTATCCCAAGCTACTCAAACACAATTTAGACAGTAAGAACTCAAGTTTTCTAACTGAACAAAACAAGTGTGACACACCCAAGCACCTTAACAATAATAATCCAAACTTCTACAACACCTTCTATACGTATGGCACTATTCTAAGCACCTTGTCTATTAATGTATTTAACCTTACAACAATGCTGTGAGTTTAGTAATACTATAAATTCTATATTACGGATGAGAAAATAGAGCACAGAGAGGTTATGTGACTTGCCCAAAGTTAACCCAGGCAGTCCGACTCCAGACTCTGAGCTCTTCCATCTTTCACCTTTAAAACAGGCAACCTTTTTTCTGTCTTTTTTTAAAGTTTATTTATTTTCAGGGAGAGCATGAGTGGGGAAGGGGCAGAGAGAGAGAGAGGGAGACAGAGAGAATCGCAAGCAGACTCCACACTGTCCGCATGGAGCCTGATGCAGGGCTCAAACCCACGAACAGTGAGATCATGACCAGAGCCGAAGTCGGACGCCTGACCATCTGAGCCACCCAGGCGCCTCAAAGAAAGCAACCTTTTGGGCAGAAACAAGACAGACACCAAGGATGTTTACAAAGGCCAAAAGCCAAAGCAACCCCAAGCAAAAACCCACCAATGGTTCCAGCTATCACTCACTGAGACCACTAGTTCAAAGTCTTACAGATTAAGGGAAATAGATACTTCCAATCCAGATCCTATCCTGCAAGTCAGTGGAAGCCCTTAACAAACGCACCCCAGGATAATGCCGGCCAGAAGAGAGAAAACAGGAAAGTAGGTAAGAGCTTGCTTTCCATAACAGTAAAACAGCAGTAATAAAACTAGTAAAACAAAAACCCTAACATTTTCTCTAGACAGATCCACAATCTGCCTGGTTAATAGAGAAATAGTTCTTCAAGAGTCAAAGAACGTATGTACATTCACACACCATCATCAAGGGACGGTGCATAATCCAGAAAAAATATCTGAAAACATACTCTCCTGCCCACCCACCTACCACAATACAGGAAAACCCCCGAATCTCTCAGGAAAGGGAGGAGCACGAACTAATCTAAGAACCCAAAGGAGAACAAAGCTTCAGTTTAAGAAAGATGTGGTCACAAAGAAGGTTTCACAAACCACTCTGCTGTGGGTACCAAAAAGCAAATAATCAGCACACAGGGAGCTCTGGCAACCTCATGCAAGCTTCAGATTTAAGCAGGGCACCAAATAAGGGAAGGATTCTGGTGCGTCAACTCGTAGGAAAAGTGTTTCAAGTTAAAAATGGTTATTCAGGTTTGGAGGCAAACTTCTGTATCTGTTCTTTATCAACAGAGGCACCTCTACCTCACTGTCAGCTAGCAGCAAAAAGAGAAGAAAACTGGGTTTGTCTAGCTAGCAAAAAGAGAATAAAAATGGGTTACACTCAGACAACGTGAACTGGTACAGCCTGGCACTTACCTGGACGCCAAAGACAAGGCTATAAACATGGCAGCACGGGACTTCTGGGGTGCCACATCCCAGCTGGATCCAAGTGTCTCCAGAAGCAGGCAGGCCATGATGTCACTACCCCCCCCACCCCCCCAACAGCCAGATAGTTCGACTTTAAGGCCAAACCACAGCACTTTTGGTGAGAGACTCAGTTTCACTGTGACTGGAGGCAAGGCCTGCTTCCATCTGGTTTTTTGTCAGTCATGTCTCTTTTGGACTTGTTCCCAAGACCCAAAATATCTAGTTCAAACGATAGGGCAAACACCTTCAAAATCTCTGATCTTTACTCCAATTCTCCTTTCCTCTCAAAAAAAACCAAAAAACAAAAAACAAAAAACAACAAAAAAAAAAAACATTCTTATGCATACCAGAAAGCATTAGCAAGGGAAAACATAAGCATTAACTTCTTCCTCACTTATTTACAATGCTCTATCCCTGTCACTATTCCTGCTAAATGTATGGGGAAAATCTGAGTTTAGAGTTAAAAAGGAAGAAAAGAACAAAAGTGACATGAGTCAAAAAGCAATTACTCTGCTGGTTACAAAAGTATATGCTTAGTTTGTGACAATTTATCAAACTGTATGGCTTCTTTTTTTTTTTTTTTATGTTTATTTATTTTTGAGGGAGAGAGAGCACAAGTGGGAGAGGGGCAGAGAAAGAAGGAGACACAGAATCTGAAGCAGGCTCCAGCACCAAGCCCGATGTGGGGCTCAAACTCACAAACTGTGAGATCGTGACCTGAGCTGAAGTTGACACTTGACCGACTAAACCACCCAGGTGCCCCAAACGTATGGCTTTGATATGTACACTTTTCTGTATGTATATTATAATGAGATTTTTTAAAAATCACTGCAACTTTTTCTGCTGTTCCACAAAAAGCCTTTATTCCATAGCCAATACCCTTTGCCCCAAAAGTCCTAACCCCCACACCAAGATTCTAACTCTGAGGTGGCAGAAATGAAGGTGACTGTGCTAAAAGTTTGGGGCTCCATCTAAGTGCAGAAAGCTACACTGGTGTTAAAGACCAGATCAGCTGATGGCGTAGATATGTTTGTTTTACAGATGTAGAAACAAAGAAAGAGATTAAAAAATGTGTTCTCAGAAATAAAAAAACAATTTAGGAATGTATCCAGAAGATGTAACTCCTAGTCTCCATTAGCCACAAGGGACAGCTTACTGGGGATGCCAAGGGCATGCATCTATTAGTACCTTAATCAACCAAAGTGACCAATATGTCACTTTGAAGTATTTTAAAAGCCATACTGTTTTACAGATCTGTCCAGAAGTCTAAAGGAAAATCTGCCAAAAAAAAAATTCCTCAGAGAGAATGTCAACCGACTTACACACAGTTTGCTTTACAAATTAGGACCTAGTGTCTCAGACATTTGTGGCACAATTCAGCTCAAAATCTCATTAGACAAAGTTGCAGCATCCTTACCAAGAAACACCCCAGAAAAATGCAAATCCATAGACGGTATCATCCCAACTCCTCATTCCCACATGTTCAGCAGTTGCAGTCCTACTGTGCGTGTGCAGGGCAAGAACAGAACTTTTATTGCCAATGGTTACCACATAAAGCATAACTTATTCCTAAGCCAAACCGGCGCTGGCTCAGAAAGCTTCCCAGAATGATGGAAGGCATGACTTTAGGATGACTCAACTTTTGCTAATGCATAAAATAAAGCAGAGAAGAACTATCTGAAGGATCCACTTCTAAGCTTCAGCCAAATCAAAAGCCCAACATATCTACTTTGTGATGAATCTTCAGCTCCAGCTGACTGATTAAACAACATCAATGTGGACGTCTGTACTGTGGCCTAAGATATTCTAATTACAGACTCTTGGCTAGGAATCCCAGAAGCAACCACTTAGTTTCCAACCATACCACATTTTTATCTATGTTGTTGCTTCTGCCAGAAAAGTTGGCTACTCACATCTACCTAAAGAACTTCTTTTATCCTTCAAAATTAAGGACAGATCACCCTTCTAGGTTAATGTTCATCATCAGTTAATGTTTTTCTCCTCTGTGTTACCCCTGTACAATGTACACATTTCTATTTTGTAACACTTTATTACAAGTATTTATTTACATATCCATTTTTCCTACTAGACTGTATCTTTGAAGGAAAGATCAATATCATTTACCTTTCTGTGTGCAGTGCCTAGAATAATAACTAACATACAAAGGTACTCACCAAATATTTATGGAAAGGACTTGAATGGGGACAGTAAAAACCTTGATCCCCTCAGAAATGACTAGCTGACCTGAGAAAGAGGTTTTACAACTGAATAATCAAGAGAAAAAGAAAAAAATGTGCATATAAAACTGTAAAGCCCGTTATTTAAGGCAACATACAAAGGCATATACTGAACTGCAGCATAAAATAAATTGAAAACAAGAAAGAGAAATGAAAAAGATCAGAGGTCACTAGTAGTAAGGACATGACACAAGATGCATGCCAGAAAGTCCTTCACATTTACTAAAGGAAGTTACAAGTTTAGTGCTAACCTCTGAGACAATTAAGACAGAATCATTCTTAAAAACAAATTCATAAATGTGCATGAATTTAAATTAAAAAAAAAAAAAAAAAGCCCACACAGCACAACTATCTCTGACACTAAAAGCAGAAATTTCTCCCATGGGTTTCCAGAAAGAAGATACCACGCGATGCAAATGGCAATGATTCCCTAGACCTCCGTATTATTATTTGTCTTAATATAGGCTGCTGACCTTACACCAAAGTACAATTCAGTCAAAGCAATGCTACTAGAGACCAGTATGTCACCTAGGTACACACTTCTCAGATGGTTCTAGGCATGAATGACATGGCAAGAACAAAAGTAGGAGATGCCTGGTGATTTCCATCAGAGATAATAGTTTTGGATCGGTGGACAGAGGGAAGACAACCAGAAATATCACTGAAGCCCTCAAAAATAAAAATGTGTGGCAGATACATTTTATAGAGACCAAAGCATTAGAAAGAGTCTCCATGGTATCTTAAGTTCCTTCTGGTCTAATGTCTATATAGTAATACTTGGAAAAATAAAACTGAGCAGCAACTTCAATATTAAATATTTATGAGTTAACGTGAACGGCTTCCAAGAGGGGGAAAAACCTGGAGTTTCCCCCTGAAGCCCAACAAATAGTCTGCCGACTGGGAGAAGATCGCCAGCCAAGAAAACAACTTTTTCATATTCTCTATCTCAGCCCAAACATCACATCCAAGACAGTGAAAGCAGAGTAGACAGATGAATCTCTGGAACCTTTAAGAGTAGAGAGGGATTACAGAATGATAGAACTGCAGATACATCTCCCCAAGAGTATGGTCAGAAATAAAAAACAGTGCAGGAAATTGGTGAGAAAGGCAACAGGGGGAAAACAAAAAGGTCACTGCAATCTCTTACCCCAACCAACAGGCAGTATGTTACTATATAAAGTGAGCTGCTCCCACAGTAACATCAAATCACTACTCTATTCCTTCCTCAAGCAGCTGCAGAGTGACAAGGATCCTGTGTAAGGGTCTCATTCTTATTTGGAAGGCTCTTCACAGACTAGGAGCTGGATCCTAAGGGACGATTTATAGTACACCCTCACATACATTCCAGTTGGCTAGAACTCAGCAGCTGATTGCTCCCTTGTCTAACTTGGTAAAGAGCCAAAGGAGGACTTTTCTCAGTCAACTCTCCCAGGCTGGAAAATTCTCCAACCCCAGAGTGCTGGCTTAAGTCTGCATATCAGGTTATTCACAAGATGCCAAAACTACGTCCTTACATTGGCTCTGAACAAGTCTCTCAAGTACACCATACAGATTCCCACAGATCTCATAGCGATCTGGACATTAAGGCCAAAGATGGCTACTCTTCCTCTCACACAGAGAGCAACATGCTTCTGAAAGCACGGGCAACATCAAAACAAAGCTTTCGTAAACTATATATGAATCTCAACAATCCTTTTAAGGGTGAACATGCAACATACTCATTAAATGGCCTCCTTAAAACCTCTTTATTATACCCTACTGAGAACTCTCCCCATTCCACCAGTTACTCACATTGTCTCTCACACTATGGTTGGTCCTTATGCTATGAACAGCCAAATCCCAAATCTGTTTCTCTGACTGAGAGGAAATGAAAGAGGAGGAAACCTTAACGAGGTGTTTTTGGTGTCACCAAGCTCCTGTATTGGTGATTCCCAACCAAAACGGTACCACTCCTTTCAGGGAGTGCCTGGAAATGTGTGGGGGCCACCACTGGCATCTGGTGGGCAGGTCCAGGAATGCTAAACATCCTGCAGTGACAGTCCCACAAAACGAAGAACTGTCCCCCAAAAAGGCAGTAACACCCTTATTAACAATCAGTGTCCTAAATGAAGGGCCGCCACTGTATTAACTGCCTTCGCCCTTCCCAGCTTCTAGAGCAGTGGTGGGCAAGTATTTTCTGTAAAGGGCCAGACAGTAAATAGTTTAGGCCTTGTGGGCCACATACATCTCTGTCACATGCTGTCTCCTTTTTAAACAAGTCCTTACATAAGAATGCTATAAACCACTCTTGGCGTGCAGGCCACTGGCAGTCTTTTATCTACCCCTGTTCCAGTGTGTTACCTGACTCATCACAGTCTGTTCACACTGAGACATGCTGATTAAAATAAAATGCAATGAAGTGTGTTGTAAACAACTTTAATAACGTGTACTACAATTTTAACGAATGTAAAGAGAGCTTCAGAATTGAGCCTTAAAACCTAAAAATAGGACCATTATTCACTTCTAATTAATCAAACAGTTCCCCCCTGTCCTCTCCTCCTCTGCTGTGCAAGTCTTCTCCTGAATGTTTATTTTCAAACACGTTTCTCAAAGAGCCCCGGTCCTGCCTTTCCCCCTCTCCTCAGGATGCGTTACTTCCTATTCAGTATGTGTGCCACTCAGTAAGTCTCTTTAAAATTACTATTAACATTTTCTGAAATGTCTAAACCAAACCAAAGCCTGGAAATTCTGACTGGTATCTGGGTCCTGACTTTCCGGATGGTAGCTAAAGGTCACGTGGGGTGGAAAGTGGCCTGTGGGTAACACAGAATACACACATGCACGCGAACAGGATATGTTGGTAATCCGGTTTCCTGAGACCTGGTGAGTTGTGAGAGTTCTCATCAACACTGGTGGGGAAGATGAAAAGCCCTAAGCTCGGAAATACTGGATTGCAACAAAATGTCCATTCTTAGAATTAGATTTCTGGCTAAAGCAGAATGGGCAGGTAACACCTCTTTTCCCTCACGTTCTACTTCTCTAAAAACACAAACAAAACAAACACAAAAAAGAAATGAAGTCAGTATCTGACAAGGTTTCTTCAGTGTGGAAGCTGGTGTTTGCAGCATGGCTTATGTCACGTCTCAAGCCCAGAAAGATGAAGAGTGTGGTTTTGGTGTTTAACCAGCCTCAACTGCACCCTGGCACTCTGTTTCTTCCCCCAGAGAACTTTGCTCTGTTAGAGGAAAGAAACCAACCTCACATCTTGAAACGAAACGGCTAGGATAAAAATAAAGCCCTGAAGTGGTTTGGTGACCGAGGTCATACAGGGCGTTAAGGGTTTGTAGGTAGGGCCAATGTACTTTGAGAAACTTCCACTCACTGCCAACCACAAAGAGACAAAGAAAGACAGCAGTCCGAGAGTCCAGCAGTGGTCCAGGCTCCAGTCCCCGCCTGCTAGGGGCTGCATCTCAAAGAACACTTCACATTATCAATATCTGAAAAACCCAGTCCTGGTTCCACCTCTGAAGTACCGTCACCAAGTTCTGTTCCTCATGGCCTAAGAAAAAGAGAGCCAACCCTTCCTAAAAGAAAAAGGCCTCAGGAACGCCTGTCATCCTACGTGGCCAAACTTAGCTTCCAGGGTGGAGGAATACACTGCACACTACTTTAGAAAAGTAAACAGCTACCTGAATGACGTGATATTAATGGAACCCCCAAAGCAACCCTGCACAACTGTATACCCCCCCCTACTGATAGGACATCTTTGTATTTATAAGGCCAAAAAGCTAAGCAAACCTTGATAAATACGGGGTAATGAAATAATTGAGTTACCAGACAGAAAACATTTGCCTATTAGCACAGAGCCTCAATGCTTCTCTCACTGTAGATTAAATCAGTGCTTATGCCATCCAGGGAAAATCAGGGCAAAAGCTTTTTCGTGGCACTAGTTCTGGAAGTGCCAACCTAAAGGCTCACAATACTACTCTAAGAATTAAAACACTCCAATACGAGACCAGACATCTTGCCTAAGAAAGCAGGCCTTCTAAAACCGAGCTCTGAACTACAGCCATGTTCAGGGGCAGCGGGGGTGAGGGGAAGGTGGAGCTATTAGATGTGTGCCACCCACACACCACAGCTTTCTTTTCGCCACAGCAGTGGCAGTGGTGGTGGCAGCAGCAGTAGCTCAGGTGCACAAACTATGCAAAGGGGCACTGAAAAGCAAGACAAATGGTCTGAAGAAAATGCCACCTGCAAAACATGGTTAAAAAAAAAAAAATTAAGAAAGCCTTCAAACAACTGTAACAAGTTGAGCATGTGAAAGCTCGCGCTCTGGACCACCTGACCCGGGTTTCTCACAGTGAAGCTGTGCTCCTTTGCGGGCCAGTGTTTACTTTGCTGGACACACTTGATTCAATGCAGGAAAAAAAATATACACATGTATTACCCAGCCTCGTAGAGCCATGCATTCAGACGAAAGAAAATCATCATTCTCAACTTATGAAAGCACCTCTAAGGAAAAAAAAAAAACAAAACCAAACTAAAAACGTGGAAACATGGACACATGAGATTTGGGCAGGGGCAGCAGGCAAAGTGTCAGGCCAAAACTAGGATTTCCAAGCCTAGAGAAACGAGGTTCTCACTCTGCCAGAGATCTCAGATCAATGAAAAAGCCTGGGGTTAGGGAAAATTACATGAGACAAGAAAAGTTTATTTTTAATCAACCAGTTTGATGGGTGGCATTCAGACTCTACTAGAACACAGCCTGAAGCTTGTCAGTTCACACACTGAGGAAGAACAACTTCTTGCTTTTCACCAAGTTTGGCTGCAACAGGATGTTGAGGAAAGAACTGTCCCAGAGCTCTGTACGTAGGCCTCCATTCCCAGAGGTACAAATTTCATTAGGAAACAGAAGTGATAGCTCCAGGTTCCTTAGGCTCACTAGTACTAGACTATACAGAAAGAGTAAACCAGCCTGGTGGCAGGGCACATAGCTAACTAGTTTCTGGGTCAACACCAATGACAATATCATGTGAACACAAGCAAAACACTTACGCTCCTCCCTAAAAAAAGAGAAAACAAAACAACACTTATGGTCCAATGATTAAGACATTTCCAAACCGTAATCAGGCCTGTCTGAGGGGACTTGCCCGTCCTAAACAGAATCTCTGAGAAACAACTTAAAAACCTAGAATGCAATAACCCACGTTGGTGGCACTCTTAAAGCACTAATCACAAAATCAAATGCCTACAGAGGCAAGGCAGGTGACCAAAGTGGCTGTGTGTAAGTCCAGGAGAGTTGGGGGGTCGGTGGCAAATTGGAGAACACAAGCCCAATTAAAAGGGGGTAGCTGCTACTTGGCTCTGGCAAACTGTTGCCAGATCTTGATTTTTTTTTGTAAATTAGCTGGCAACTGATTGAAATGTTAAAACAAAACAAACAAAACCCCGCCATTTGTCTCACCTGAACCATCTGATCAGCCTTAGCATCACTAAAAGTGAGATAAACAGACACTTCCTAATGCAGTGCACAATGAGGCACACAGCTCACCTGTGAACCTGAATCTAACCAAGTTTCTAGAGCTAATTCTCATTTATAGGAATATGGGGGACAGAGGGAAAGGCTGAATGATACCACAAGGAGACAGACAAATTGAGAGTGTGGGAATTCTATAGCACAACTAACCTGCTTCTTTAACAAGCTTATAACATGAAGAACATCTTTCAAAGGGAAGGCAGAATTGTTCTTGATTAAAAGAAACTTAGAAGACGAGACAATCAAACATAACATGTAGGTCTTGATTTCAACAAACCAAATCTAAGAAGCCATTTGATAGATAATGTGGGAAATGAAGTTATGGATCAGATACAGAATGCCACAGACAGACATGGCAATGGCACCATGGTATATTAAAAAAGTCCTTTAAAAACCTTTTTTTTTTCTCTTTATTTTAGAAATAGAGAGAGAGAGGAGAGGGGCAGGAGAAGGAGAGAGAGCAAGCTCCACACTCAACGTGGAGCCTGACACTGGGCTCGATCCCACGACCCTGGGATCATGACCTGAGCCAAAATCAAGAGCCAGATGCTCAATCAACTGAGCCACCCAGGTGCCCCCAAAAAAGTCCATTATTTTTTACAAGGTGTGTACATAAGTGAAATATGTAGGGATGCAGTGATGTGACATCTAGGGTTTGTTTTAAAATACTTCAACCAAGGCAGGAGGAGGAGCGGAGCACGCAGGAGGGAAAGCTAAAACAAATGTGGGAAAGTCTTGATAATTGTTGAATACCAGTGACAATATGGGGATTCATTTTATTATTTTGTCTTGTGTGTATTTGAAATTTGTCATCATTAAATAAAACTCTTCACATCCAACAAAACAGGTCTGCATTTAGACAGCCAGTTTGTGAATTATTAAGCTTCACTGTTCACTTTAATTAGAAACAGTAAAAAAGGCAAAAATAAACCTAACAGCTTAAAAGATCATAACAAAAATGTAAGTATGTAATTAAGAACTACCACCAACAATACATGAGAAGTTACCATATGCTACTCATTGTGCTTCACATGCATTATCTCATTTAGTCTATCAGTATCACCGTCTTACAGATGAAGAAACTGCAGCTCATGCCCGAAGCCTCACTGCTGATAACTGATAAAACTAGGACTTGAACTTAGGACTTCCCAAAGCCCAAGCTGTTAACCTCTGCACTATCCTGCTTCTGACATATCAGATGCTGTACAAAATTAATGAAATCTATCAGGCTGCCAGCCTCTAAGAGAGATACAAGGACTTGTAGGCAAGCAACCATGGAAGGATTTCCCAAGTCCAACAGTAATATGAAGGGGGAAAAACAACCAAAGGTGAATAACAGTATGTACGACATGCCCTAATAATGTAAGAAAAGGGAGAGAACCATGTTTATATGTACACACACACACACACACACACACACACACACACACACGTTTTACCTATTTAAAAATATTGCTTTAAAATATTTGAAAAGGCAATCATTCCTCTGCTAGATCTTTTTATCTCTATTCCCACTGACCTAGAAGCCACCTCCAACACCACAACCTAGAAACTTTTCCAACTAGAACCCAGCTTTTCAAACAAAGTCACAAAGGTTCTATGCCCACAGGGCCTCAAATTAGCCCTCATGCCCCAATTTATTACCAGTTCAAGATGCTTCCTCATGAAACAGACCCTTTTATACTCAATCTTTCAAAACTAGAATGAGTCCTATTAGATGTCTAATCTTTCTTGAACTTGTTCTTCTTTATTGATGTAGCTTGAGAAGTTCCTCTTTACACAGGAAAGGGAGAACATTATGGTGTCACTCACTGTGCTACTTGGATAAATAGCAAGATACAGGTATCTGTGTTTGACTTCTGAAATTAGAATACCACTTTTCCAACCCAGTTCTGAGTTGATAATTAGGCATGGATTTTTCTCTTTTGACTCCCCAGGTTAATGGGTGTTAGACATTTCCAATCTATGTGCTATGCCCTACATAAATATGCAGGAGGGGCGCCTGGGTGGCTCAGTCGGTTGAGCGTCTGACTTCTGCTCAGGTCATGCTCTCACAGTTCGTGGGTTTGAGCCCTGTGTCAGGCTCTATGCTGACAGCTCAGAGCCTGGAGCCTGCATCGGATTCTGTGTCTCCCTCTCTCTCTGCACCCCCGCCCTCTGCTCACGCTCCGTCTCTCTCCCTCTCTCAAAAATAAATAAACATTAAACATGCAGGAAAAGCAAACCCTAAGATGTTAGTAGTGGTCAACACTAGATGGTACAAACACATTGTTTGTCTGCACTTTCAAATTGTTTACAGTAAGGACGTGTTGGCTTTGTAACTTTTTAAAGGCAATAAAAATACCAAAATGAAAAGAAAAAGAGGTTTGCCCTACTTAAAGCTATTGGCAATTTCCTCCAACAACCAAGACGCAAAGAAACATCACTAGTATCTTCTGCATGTTTGAGTTCACAATGCCTAAAGCACCGTCTAAAAGAGTAGCCCTCAAATTTTAATCAACAAACTGCAGGACAAAAAATTCAGTCAATTTCCATCCTACCTAATTTAGTGAATGAAACAGTACTGCTTTTGTTGAATTAACAACGCAGACATGACAAGTAAACAATGAGAAATTCCAGAAACAAATTATTTCCAGCATCCAGAAGTACATTATTTGGGCCCAGCCCACTGACCACTACCCATACATACCACAGCACCAAACAAGAAAGTGTTCCTGCAGAAGGCTCAGTCTCTCTCCTACTCCAACTTTCTCACATGATCCTCCAAATTACCGTATGTTTAGATACCTGCAAACCCTCTGCTGTGCCACACCTCCTCTGCCTTTGCCCATGCTGTCTCTTCTACTTGGAACACTCTCTTCTCACCTGGCCTAGTTAACTTTTCCAAGAAGTCTTCCAAAGTGACTCCCCTTTTCCTCACTACAACCCATGCTTCCACCTGGACTGAACCAAGTAGCCCTTCCCCATGCTTCGACGGTACCCAACGCACACCTCCCTCATGACACTTACCACAATATACTTGGTCATCATTATTTGTAGACTTCATATTTGTGAATTCAGCTACTTGCTAAAACTTATTAGTAACACCAAAATCAATCCCCATGGTGTTTCCGCAGACACTCGTGGACACACACAGAGTGGCAAAAAATTCAAGTTCCCTGATACACCTGTTCCCAGCTGAGGTCCAACAAGGTGACTCTCTGCCTTTTTGTTCAAGTTCTCATACTTTAAACAAGGGCCCTTTTCATACTCTATTAGTGCCATGCCTTTCACATTTGTGTGCTTCTTGTTGGTGATTTCACTGTTTAAAATGGCCTCCAAGCATAGTGCTTGAAATGCTGTCTAGTGTTCCTAAGTGCAAGAAGGCTGGGATGTGCCTTACAGAGAAAATGTGTGTATTTGTTCAGGCACAAGTTATAGTGCTGCCGGCCAGGAGTCACCAATATATATTAAATAAAGTGACTTTAAACAGAAACCTACATAAAACAAGATTATATACTAATCACCTGATGAAATTCTTATAACCAGAGGCTCACAGAAACCTAATCCTGTTTTTCCTTTAGAAGCAATGGTTCAGTATTCACTAATTCAGTGTCTGTGGTGACTTTATAGCACATAACCACCGCAAATGACAATAACCAACTGTATGCTGAAACATTCTGTTTACATAGCCATTACTTCCAGCAGATCAGAAGCTGGCAAACGAGGCCCACAGGCCAAAGGCAGGCTGCCACCAGTCTTTGTAAATAAAGTTTTACTGGAACACAGCCATGCTCATTCAGTTAGGTACCGTCTATGGCTATTTTAGCACTACAACTGCAGAGGTGAGTAGTTGTAAAAGAGACCATAGGACCTGTAAAGCCTCAAATATTGACTATATGGTCTTTTACAGGAAAGGCTTGCTGACCCATGCACTAGACTGTAAACTCTTTGAGGTAGTAACAATGTTGTATTCATCTTTACAACCCTAGAACAGAGGCACAATAGGACAGGTAAACCAACCTTTAGTCTGGTTAAACACTGGACCCAGAAGGCAGCCGTCTACTCCAAAATCTCAAGAATAACTGCAGTAAATTCTGGACTGGACATGAACAAGTCCTGGGGAGGTGGGGGGGGGGGGTAGGAACTATGCAAAGAAATAAAATAAATACTGAAATGTGACAGAAGGAACAGGAACAAAAGGAAAAAAAACAAGGCAAACAATATCATTTGGTGGATGAAATAGGATATGAGATTCAAATAAGGAAAGGCCAAATGATTGCTATTAGGAGCTACTGAAGTACAGTCCAGACTGAACCCCAAAACCATTTTGAAGGGCCAAAAGGAAGGAAGGCTTGTCAAGAGTTTGGCCAAATACACAATGACATTTTATTACCTAAAGCCATTTTCCACACATGGCACCAAACAAGTTATACAGTAACCACAGTCAGCTGGGAAAAGGAAATCAAATCATGCCAAAACACGAGAACTCAATGAAGTTGGAGAGACAAACATCTGTTAACGACTCCCATTCTCACTTGCTCATTCTTCCCCAGTCAACAGACACAAGTTAAATTGGATTCAAGATACAAACAGAGCAGTTCCCTGGTCTTTCAGTGTGAAAACGGGTCTCTGATCCTATAATCTCCTTAATTAACTCACTGTCTGCAACAACTTGTTTGCTAAGCAGTACCTTTTTCTGATTTCCAAAGGGACCTGAGGCATAGCAGAAGGCACACCCGCTAAATAAAGAATGCTTGGGACCCTTGTGACAACGAATTTGAGTAGCCTAGCTGTCAGGGGTAGAGTTTAAATAGAAGTCTCAATTAGTTTAAAAGGATGCCATTTACAGTTGAGGTTGGCAGTCCCTCCCCAGGTAGCATGTTCAACCCAAACCACATCTCAAGGCTAAAAACCAACAACCCACAAGCTAACCTCCTGCAGCCACTCAGAGAGAGATCCAAAACCCGTGCTTGGCAGAGAGAGAACAAACTAGTGGGGACTCTACTATCATTACTAACAACTACTTGAAACTACAAACTTTGTTTCTTATTCATGGATGTAAATTTTAGTAGTTTGTGCTAGAAATGGGAATTGTCAAAGGGGTAATTCTTAGTAAGGCTAATCATCCAAAAAAGACAGCTAAAATGAACAAGCAATGCTCAGCAAATATTTAAATTACACAGATAAGTTAAGCAAATGACACATACCTTCATAATAAAATATTCAGCCACACTAAGAACATACTAAGAAAAGATACTCTTGGACAAGTAGAAATAGAGTCTGTTTTGCTATAATCCTTGTTTTGAAAATATATGTTTGTTCCATTGTGATAAATATATTAGGGAACATTTTGAGTAGAACACAAATTTTGCACCTCCTTATGCATGATTCTGTTCATGAGAAACACTGGGTGAACATAGGAAACTGCACTCAGCTGAACCCAGCTACACAGGAAAACACACACACACACACACACACACACACACACACACACACACACACACGCTCACACGCTCTCTCTCTCCAAATATCTACCAGCTACTGCAGTTCACCATGTGAATTCACAGAAGCTAAACCTACCCACATGTGATGTTATACCTACTCGTACAATTCCAAATAACCTTCCCTCCATCACTTCACAAGAATCCACAAGCTATCATCCTTCTCTTTAAAAAAGAGTGTAACAGGGGGCACCCAGGTGGCTCAGTTGGTTAAGCATGCGTCTTCAGCGCAGGTCTCACAGTTTGTGAGTTCGAGCCCCGTATCGGGTGAGCTTGAGCCCCGCTTCAGGGTTCCCTCTCTGCCTCTCACTCACTCGCGCACCCTCTCTCTCACTCTCTCTCACCAAAAAAAAAAAAAAAAAAAAAAAAAAAAAAAAAAAAAAAAAAGCGGACGGGAACCTTTAGTCCTTCTGAAGCCCATTTCTGTAGGCAAAGTTCATTTCTTTTTCAAAATAGTATTTTTGTACTTCTAAATTTTTTCTAATGTTTATTTATTATTTTGAGACAGACACAGAGCATGAGTGGGGGAGGGGCAGAGAGAGAAGGAGACACAGAATCCGAAGCAGGGTCCAAGGCTCCAACCCGTCAGCACAGAGCCTGACGTGGGGCTCGAACCCACGGACTGTGGACCACGAGATCATGACCTGAGCCGAAGTCTGATGCTCAACTGACTGAGCCACGCAGGCACCCTAGTATCTTTTTATTTCTTAATCAATGGATAATGTATAAAACTGCACAACTGCCTTATTAGGTTCATATCTTTTTTTTAATACATCACTGAGGAAGTTTTTGAGTATTGTGCCCCATCCCCATCTTCCCCATAAGCTCTGTGGTTTTTACTGTGTGATTTTACATAGTACAGGGAATTTTAGGAAGTATGTTACATTATAACATTATAACAGAACCGATTGTATGTCCAGCTGATAATTTAAAAAAACGAACTATAGATTAGTATATACAGATATCCCTTGCTTTTCAAAAGTTCATGCTGTATCATTTTATTTTTACGAAAGACCTACAATAGTACCACTTTTGCTAACTGAAAGAAATCCAAAGGGGATTTTGGCTTTTATAAAAAAGCTGAAAAGCGAAACTAGCATTCAGCATTTGTTTTCAGAGGCAACGCGTACCTCGAGTGGCACCACCAAGCTCCTTCTCTGGGAACTACACTCGTCACCTCCGCATCAGGCCACCAGAGCTCTGAACTGTGTCTGCAAGCATCTGTGCTTTGTCCGATCTATTCTGTGCATCCATTAGCAAGATGTGTCTTATGGTATCAGAACAGCCTAAAAGAGGGTATTTTGGGGGTCTGGGAACGTCGAAAAAATTTTCCATACAAATTAATGGCAATGGTTTCTTTGCTTTATGCCATTTCAGCTTACAAAACATTTCATAGTAATGCTCTATTTTCAGATAGCAGGGGACATGTGCATAGGATAATCCCATTTTTGTTAAAAATATATTCCATGTGTCTACAGGTATGTGTGTACGTGTACACACTTATAAATGCTTGGAAAAAAGGTCTGGAAGGGCCTCCATCAAATAGTTAATAGTGGTGTCTCTGAAGGCAAGAATACAAGGGACTCTCATTTTAAACTTCATGGACACTGATTTAGATACAGTGCTATCCGTATTGGTATTACTTCTGCAATTAAAAAAAAAAATCCCCCTTAAAAAAAATAAATCTGTTCTAAGAGAAGTACTGAAAAGAGGATCGTCACACAATCTGATTATGTCCCAGCTTAAAATCCTACTGCTTAAAATCCTTAATACCTGATATCCAAATTCCTCAGTATTTATGAAGGATCTGCTCCCCTCTACCGTCTCCAGGCTCATTCCTCAGTTTCTTCCATCATTTATATATTCAACTAAGATTTATTTAAATTCCTGTAAATGTGGGCACTGGGGATAAAGTAAGTGAACAACTAGATATGGACCTCTCACAGAGCCATGAATCCAGCAAGGGAAAGATTTTAACCAACAACAACAAAACTGTACCCAAAAGTACTTAATTAAAAATGTGGTTACAAAGGGGTAACATCCAGGCTCAGGGATCAGAAAAAGCTTCCCTGGAAAAGGGAAATGATATTTAGACTGAGAATTTAAGGATAAGAATGGGACTGACAGAGAAGAGCACTGCAGAAAGAGAGAATGTGTGATAGCCAAGGGTCAGAAAAGAACTTGGGCCCTTCACGAAGAAACCAGTACAACAGGGCTGGGGGTGGGGGGGCGGAAGAGAAGTATGGTGAGAAGGTATGGTCAGAAGTTGCAGGGGCCAAATCATGTGGGGCCCGGTATACTACAGTACAGATTTTGGACATGACTCTGAGAGCAAACAGAAACAACTGAAGACTTTCAATCAAAAATGTGTATCTGGAAGCTCACTAAGGTTACTATCTAAAAAAAGGCCTGGGGTGCCTGGTGGCTCATTCAGTTAAGCGTCCAACTCTTGATTTTGGCTCAGGTCATGATCTCATGGTCCATGGGATCAAGTCTTGCACTCACAGCGCAGAGCCTGCTTGGAATTCTCTCTCTCTCCTATCTCTCTGCCCCTGACTCTTGCTTGCGCACACACATATGCACTCACTCAAAATAAATAAATACACATTAAAAAATAGTAAAATAAGGGGTACCTGGCTGGCTCAGTAGGTTAAATGTCTGACTGTTGGTTTCAGCTCAGGTCATAATCTAATAGTTCATGGGTTTGAGCCCTACACTGGGCTCTCCTCTGACGCGCAGAGCCTGCTTGGGATTCTCTCTCTCTCTCCTCTCTCTCTCTCTCTCTCTGTCTCCCTGCCTCTCCCTTGCTCGCTCTCAAAAAAAAAAAAAAAAAAAATTCTAAAAAAAAATTTTTTAATTAAAAAATAGTAATAAAAGAAAAAAAGAAAAAGAAATGTCAAAGGAGGACCAAGAATAAATGTGAAAAGACCATTAGGAACTTTTTCAAACGTCTGTGGATTACCGATGAGAACTTGGACTAGGATGATGGTAGTGGAAATCGAGAAAAGTATATATATAGTATAGCCTCCGGCCATACTGCAGTTCCCAAGCCTCAGGTCTCAGAGAGGAAATGCCCTTACATCATCCTTCAGCTGCAAAATGCCTAACCCTTCCGAAACCCTGCCCAAATTAGGTGCCCTGGCCCTGTTCTTCTGTAGCCTCTCATGCTCCCCTTTATCATAGCACTTGCCACACTGCACTACAATCACATATGTATGTTTTTGTCTTCCCCACATGACTGAGTGCTCCCTGAGGTCAAAGATCATTTTTGGTTGTTATTGGTTGTTTTAATCTCTATCTGTACCCCCAATGCCTAATCACTCAAATGTCTGTGACTGAATCCCCACTTCTTGTCAACTATAGGTTCCAAGGAATGGAGAGAACAAGCCAAGTTCTTGGGGCCTTCTCTAAAAAAGAAAATATGGGAAGCAGACTTAGGGTTTGAGAAAGCAGGTGAAAAAGGAAGGGAGGTTTCCTGGCTGGATAAATGAAGAGCTATGAAACTGCAGACTTCTTCCCCTGGTGCTGGCAGTCTCAAACTAAAAGCCCAACCTCACAGATGTAAATTTAAGAGAAATTAAGGAAAGTAATTGCCCAAGAATAAGTAAGCTGAAAATACATAAACAACATGAATAGTTACGAAAGAAATGACCACTTAACTCCGCTTATATCTTTAATCATTTGAAATTTCTACTAAACTTACATTCATATATTATTAGTAAAATTAAAAATAAAATAATTAATAAAACTTAATACACCTAATGACAGCCCATAAACTGAAAATGCCTTCTCTGAGATGCAAACAAGAATAAAAACATAAATGGGGCGCCTGGGTAGCTGAGTCAGTTGAGCGTCTGACTTCGGCTCAGGGCATGATCTCCCGGATCGTGAGTTCGAGCCCCACATCGGGCTCTGTGCTGACAGCTCAGAGCCTGGAGCCTGCTTCAGATTCTGTGTCCCCCTCTCTCTCTGCCCCACCCCTGCTTATGCTCTGTCTCTCTCTGTCTTTCAAAACTGAATAAACATTAAAAAAAAAAAAGAATAAAAACATAAACTTATAAACACAGTACTTAAAAATCAATGAGGCACAATGGGAGAGAGATCTATAGAGTATTAGTTACAACCTTAACCTTTACAAAGGATACTCCCCAACCTTGAGGCCAAGGTCAAAGAAAGCCATAAAATGCTTTCTCAAATTGCTGTTGCTGCTTTCATTTTATTTATTTATTTATTTATTTATTTATTTATTTATTTAAACGTTTATTTATTTTTTTAGAGAGAGATACAGCACAAGCAGGGGAGGGGCAGAGAGAGAGGGAGAAACAGAATCCAAAGCAGGCTCCAGGTTCCAGACTCTGAGCTGTCAGCACAGAGCCCGACAAAGGGCTCAAACCCAGAAACTGTGAGATCGTGACCTGAGCCAAAGTGGGATGCTTAACCGACAGCCACCCAGGCACCCCCCTGCTTTCATTTTAAAGACAGACAGTGGAGCTAACCCAATAGAATGACTCCTCTCTTATTCATACAGGCTTCCAATTTGGGGCTGCAATATCCAAACTAGAAAAGGGCAACAGTGAGACAGTCTACCTTCAGTCTCCCCTGAAGCACCCCATGCAAATCATGGCACATAGCAAACTGGAAGTGTCATTCATAAGCAATATCTACTTTCCAAGTCATGCAGAAAAGAGCTAAAGAAGGACATAAAAAGAGAAAATGGCAATTTTAAATTAAACCACAAAGAAGTCCTCCTATTCTACTACTTTTGATTCATTCTTAGCAGACAACAATGTCTCCAACTTCAAAGAGAAAAAAGTAAACATCTTTCTCCTCTAATACCCACAAACTTACCTGATCCCCAATTACCTGCCCCCATCTCCCTCAAGTGTAAGAAGGATCTCTCACCTTCAGTCAGGCTAATCTCTGCACTTGTGCTCCAGATTCTACTCCCTTCCAATCCTCTGCAAGGACGTCTCCCTGCCATCTATGTCCTTACTCTCTTAGACCTTCAGCCTATTTATCACTGTTTTCTCCTCAAGTGACTAAATCTACTCTCATGACTTCAATTCCATCTATAAGGGGATGCCTTCAAATATCTTCATCTCTAACTTAGAACACTCTCCCTACTTTTGACATGTTAGCCTTTAAATCTCTTTTCAGTGTCCTACAGAAATTCCAGCATGTCCAAAACTAAACTCACTGTTTTTCTCCTAAAACCAATTCTACCTCTATTCCCTATCTCAAGGAATAGACCAGTACTCACCCGGTTTCCAAGCCAGAAACACCTAGATAGGTATTACTTTTGACTTCCTCTTGTCCTTCAGCTCCCCATGTCCAATCAGGTCCTTTGGATTCTACCTCATTAATATATATCGTATATCTGTTCACTTCTCCCCATCTCCGGAGCTATTTCCTGGTTCAGATCTTTTTCACATCTTACTTGGATTATTGTAGCAAACTCTCATTCTTATTTCTAAGAAGTAATTTGTCAGATACACATTTTAGAGATATAACTATGGCTGCTTTGTGAAAAGTTTGGAGAAGGGTAAGATTAGAAGGGTAGACAGGAGAAGGGTAAGATCACACCATCATTCACTCCACTATGAATTTTACTCTCAAGGCACAATGAACCAGCCATTTGCAGTTTTCCAACTATGCTCTCTCTCTAGCTTCACAAAATCACAACAGAATTCGAAAGCATCATATTGGTGACTACAAAGCCAAAGCAGCAAAAAATTCTCATCCTATACTAAGTAAATCTTCCTCTAGAAAAACTAGTTTTACTAAATTCTACAGTGCCACATAGTGGTGAGAGAGGGAAGCATATAATAAAGTGAAAGAAGTGTAGCTGGAAGTGAGAGATGACATCAGAGGGCCTGAAGTGATTTACCTTCCCTGTGATTAATGGTAAATGTCTGTGCACTGATTCCCAGTTGCATGTACTGGGGCACCCATGTCTACTTAGTTAGTCTTGCTCATTAGATCACCCTCAGCAACTTACATCACTTGGGCTCAGGCTGCCCAGCCCATTCTCCTGCTCAGAATCCTTCCCAGATTCAGTGCCCTGGGAGGACCGAGGATGTGATGGGTGGATCCAGATCTCTAAGCGAGTGGTGTCATCTCCAACATGCCGGAAAGTAGACTTCTTTCCTTTCCGCCATTGGTCAGGGCTCAGTTCCAACTCCTCATGTTGCTTTTTTTCCATCTGTTCTGCCTGTACAATATACAAACACATAAGCTCAGACTCTCCTGGAATTCAGCTAATAAAAACAGGCGCTCACCTCACCTGAGTTTGTTGCCCAGGGGCTATAAAAAGTAAAGACTTTGCTATAGTCCCAAAGTAGCAAAGTATCATCTGCTTTGTCTCATAGGCGTTGTTAATTCCATAAACAAGATGCACACCAAGGGCCCTGGAGAACTTTCCTAAACATGAGTTTGGTTCTGCATAGAGGCTGACTGACTCCATCAGCACAGCCCAATGGGACCCCTTGAGGCCATCATAAGTCATTCTCCTGAGGACACAGAGGCACTAAGAGAAACACATTCTGTTAGGAAGGAATGAGTCTGCCTGCATCCCCACTCACCTTTCGTTTGGTCTCTTCAAACAAGCTCATGAGACTCTCCTTGGCAGTCAGGATAGGGTTGCTGGCAGCTAAACTGCGCATATAGTAATAGACAGCATCAAGCTTCCTCCTCTGCAGAAAGAGGCCAAAGACATCGAGTCAACCAATTCTTTTTCTGACTCCAGCCCGAGTCAGCTGACCTAGAAAATTACTATCTCTCCCAGGCTGTGAGGAATTCCAATAAGAAAATCAGAATGCTATCCACGGAAGAAGCCATGGCAACTACATCAGAGAGCTCTTCTTGCACAGTACTGTATCTTATGAGCCAAGTGCTCACAAGGGGGAGAAAAAGAATGAAGCGCCTCATGAAATATAAAATCCAGTTACCTTTTGGTTTTAGAAAAATACAAGGTTCAGCTCACTAATTAGTATTTTAAAAATTATAAACAATGGCAACATCACTGATTAAATATACAGAGACAAGTGACCATCACTTTATAGATTTTACCTCTAAGCCTAAGGACACTGCCCCACAGGCATTATGATTCCCATTTTAGAAATGAGGAAAAGGAAGCTCAAAGAGATTGCTGTCCAACAACCTAAGTTGTCCAACAAGGTCTCCAAGCCAAATCCCGGGTAAGCCAATATATGAACCTTGGACTGTCTGGTTCCTACGTTCAATTTTCACTATACCACACTGACTCTACTGAGGAAGGGAAATACAAACTACTATCCAATGAATTCAGCAAATAAATACTTCAAGTCAGTTTTACAACCAGTTAATAAGGAAAAGAAGTAAAACAGAGAGGCCAGAAAGGAGAAAAAAAAAAAGAAAACACTGAAATAAAGGGAGAAGGAATGTCAAAAACCCTTTCTCTCTTCAAGTTCATATACACTTTTCCCCTTTTTTCTGTCTCAAAATGCATCTAGAATACTAACTTCTCTCTCTCCCCAGTAACTCATTCCTCAAAACTTGCATTTTAAACAAACAAACAAACAAACAACAATAACAAAAAACCTTACATCTTGTATTCTGCTAGCATGGTTAAAGATACACATTCTAAGGTCAACTGCCTGAGTTTGAACTGGTCCTGCCATTTATTAGGTATAACTCAAAAGAAATCAACCTAGAGGTTTCCTTATCTGTAAAATGGAGATGTTTACACACATATGGCTCCCAAAAAGATTAAAATTCATATAATGCATACACTTTAACAGAATATCTGACATACTATTACAGTCAGTTCAATGGGGACTATTTGTTTTTTAAGATTTTATTTTTAAGTAATCTCTAGTACACCCAATGTGGGGCTCAAACTCACAACCCCTAGGTCAAGAGTTGCATGCTCTACTGACTGAGCCAGCCAGGTGCCTCCAGTGGGGGCTATTTTTAATATTATTCTATTCCATACTAATCTCAGTCTATACCACTCACTTGATTTTAGGCTGTTTTGTCAATTCTACAATGATTTTTTCATATTTTAACGTCTCTGAAATTGATTTACAATCAATATCTACCATTATATCTCATTTATAGTAACTCACATATTCTTTCTTAGTGCTCCAGAAAATAACAGTGCATTTAACACTCAACGCATCACATTTCATGAAGTCTAATTTGTATCACTCTCTACATACGTCACTTGTCTTTTCAATACTTTTTTTCAGATCATATCACATATTCATCATTCAGACTACCTAGCAAAGCACTGTGCACAAGCATGTTCCATTGAATTCTTGAGATTCACTGAAATACTGATAGAAGGCACAGAAAACTGAGAAAGTGACACTGAAAGACAAGTAGAATAAAAGACAGACAGAAAAAGAGGGACAGAGGAAAAGAACTTGAAAGGAGTACTAATTTAGGTCAGAGATTTATGAAAGAAAAATATACCAATTTAATCAGAATGGGAAAAAGCCATTGAGGGAATTCAGTAAAGCTGTAAGGCTAAGATCAATGCTCAAAAATCAATTATATTTCTATACATTAGTAATAAACAACCTTTAAGAGAAATTAAGAAAATAATTCCATTTACAATAGCATCAAAAATAATAACATACTTAGGAATGAATTTAATAACCAAGTGTAAACGTGTAAAACTTATATACTGAAGATTATAAAACGTGTCTGAAAGAAATTAAAGAAGACGTAAATAAACCAAAAACATCTGTGTAAATACTCCCCAAAGCAACTACACGGTCAACGTAATTCTTATGAAAATCCCAATGACTCTTTTTGCAGAAATGAAAAAACTGATCCTAAAATCCATATGGAATTACAAGAAACCCCAAATAGCAAAAATAATATTGAAAAAGAAGAATAAAGGTGGAAAACTCATACATCCTGATTTCAAAACTGACCACAAAGCTACAGTAATTAAAAGAATGCTGGCGTTGCTGGCATAAGGGTGGACATATGGGTCCATGGAAGAGAACTAAGAGTCCAGAAATAAACCATGCACCAAATGATTTTGAACAAGGATTCCAAGACTAGGCAATAGGGAAAGAACATTCAACAAATGGTACTGGAACGACTGATATCTATATGCAAAAGACTGAAGTTGGACTCTATTTCACACCAACTACAAAAATTAATGAAAAATGGATCAAAGATCTAAATACAGAAGCCATAACTATAAAAACTCCTAGAAGAAAACATAGCTTAACTCTCAATTTGATAATAGTTTCAAAGCTATGACACAAAAGCACAAGCAACAAAAGAAAAGATAAATAAATTGGACTTCATCAAAATTTAAAACTTTTGGGCATCAGAAGACATTATCAAGAAAGTGAAAAGACAGGGGCACCAGGGTGGTTCAGTTGGTTAAGCGTCTGACTCTTGACTCCAGCTCAGGTCATGATCTCACAGTTTGTGAGTTTGAGCCCCGCAATGGGCTCTGCACTATCAGTGCAGAGCTTGCTTGTGATTCTTTCTCTCCCTCTCTTTCTGCCCCTCCCTTGTCCTCTCTCTCTAAGTTTATAAACTTAAAAAAAATTTTTTTAAAGAAAAAAATGGGCAAAGGATTTGAACAGACATTTCTCCAAATGGCCAGTAAGTATAGCTCAATAGTGTTAGTCATTAGGGAAATGCAAATCAAAACCACAATGAGATACTACTTCAAAATCAATAGATTTGTAGGTTAGTAACAAACTGATTCTAAAGCTAATACAGAAAAGCAGATCCAGAATAGCCTACACAATACTGACAAAGAAGAACATGGTCAGAAGACCAAACTCCCTCACTTCAAGACTTACTATAAAGCTACAGTAATCAAGACAATGGTACAGCTCAAGAACAGCCAAATAGATCAATGGAATGTAATAGAAAACCCAGAAAGAGACCCACACAGTTATAGTCAGCTGATCTTTGACAGAGGAGGAAAGGCAATTCAATGGAGAAGGGATCACCTTTTCAACAAATGGAGTTGAAACAACTGGACATCTACATGCAAAACAATGGATCTTGCACAGACCTTAAAACTTTCATAACAATTAACTCAAAATGGATCACAGAACCTAGATGTAAAATGCAAAACTACACAACTCCTAGAAGATAACACAGGAGAAAATCTAGGTAACCTTGGGTTTGGTGAAGAGTTCTTAGATATTAAACCATAAGCACAATCCACAAAAGAAAAAGTTGATAAGATGGATTTCATTAAAATTAAAAATCTTATTCTGTGCTGAGAAAATGAAAAGATATGGGGCACCTGGGTGGCTCAGTCAGTTAAGCGTCCAGCTCTTGGTTTCAGCTCAAGTCATGATCTCATGGTTTGTGAGTTCAAGCCCCACATCAGGCTCCATGCTGACAGTGCAGAGCCTGCTTGGGGTTCTTTCTCTCTCTCTCTCTCTCTCTCTCTCTCTCTCTCTCTCTCTCTCTCTCTGTCCCTCCCCCACTCACTCTCCCCGTCTCTCTGTCAAAAATAAATAAACTTTAAAAAATTTTTTTAATTAAAAAATAAAAAGAAAGAAAATGAAAAGATAAACCACACACAGAGAAAACATTTGCAAAACACGTGTCTGATAAAAGAGTGGTATTCAAAATATACTCTTGGGGGCGCCTGGGTGGCTCAGTTGGTTAAGCATCTGACTTGGGCTCAGGTCATGATCTTTTGGTTCATGAGTTCGAGCCCGGCATTAGGCTCTGTGCTGACAGCTCAGAGCCTGGAGCCTGCTTTGGATTCTGTGTCTCCCTCTCTCTCTGCCCCTCCCCAACTCACGCTCTGCCTCTCTTTCTCAAGAATAAATAAACATTAAAAAAATTTCAAAATAGGGGTGCCTGTGTGTCTCAGTCGGTTGAGCGTCCGACTTCAGCTCAGGTCATAACCTCACAGTTTGTGGGTTCGAGCCCTGCATCAGGCTCTGTGCTGACCAGTTGCTCAGAGCCTGGAGCCTGCTTCAGATTCTGTGTCTCCTTCTCTCTCTGCCCCTCCCCTGCTCACACTTTGTCTCACTCTGCTTCTCAAAAATAAATAAATGTAAAAAAAAAAAAAAAAGAAAAATTTAAAAAAATTCAAAATATACTCTTTAAATAATTTTTTTAATATTTATTTATTTTTGGGAGATAGACAGAGTGGGGGAGGGCGAGAGAGAGAGGGAGACACAGAATCCAAAGCAGGCTCCAGGCTCTGAGCCTGTCAGCACAGAGCCCAATGCGGGGCTTGAACCCACAAAGCACGGGATCATGACCTGGGCTGAAGTCAGACGCTCAACCGACTGAGCCACCCAGTCACCCCGAAAATATACTCTTAAAACTTAACAGTAAGAAAAAAAACAACCCAATTTAAAAATGGGCAAAAGATCAACACACCTCACAAAGAAGATGCACACAGATGGCAAATAAGCACACGAAAAGATGCTCACATCATATATCATTAGGGAACTGCAAAGTAAAATGAGATGATAACACTACACACCCATCAGAATGACCAAAATCCAAAACACTGATAACACTAAATGCTTATGAGGATGCAGAGCAACGGGAACTCTCACCCACGGCCAGCGGGGATGCAAAATGGCACAGCCACTTCAGAAGACAATTTGGCAGTTTCTTCCAAAACTACATCCGCTCTTACCATACAATCCAGCAATCACACCCTTTGGTATTTACTCAAATGAAATGAAAACTTATGTCCACACAAAGCCCTGCACACAAACATTTATAGCATTTTTATTCATAATTGCCAAAACTCGTAAGCAACCAAGATGTCTTTCCATAGGGGAATGGATAAACCAACTGCGGTACATCCATACAATGGAGTACTATTACTCAACAATAAAAAGAAAAGAGCTATCAAGCCACAAAAATAAACCTAAATGCATATTACCAAGTGAAAGAGGCAAAGCTGAAAAGGCTACATACTGTATGGTTCCAACTATATGACATTCAAGAAAAAGCAAAACTACAGAGACAGTAAAAATTAAGAGTGCTAGAGGTTCAGGGAGTGAGGGGGGATGAACAGGTGGAAGGTGGAACACAGGGTATTTTTAGGACAGTGAACTTACTCTGTATGACACTACAATGATGGATACATGTCATTACAGATTTGTTCAAATCCACAAAATGTACACAAAATATAAAAGTGAACCCTAATGTACACTATGGACTTTAGTTAGTGATAACGTATCAATGCTGTCTCATCAATTATAAACAAATGTATTACACTAATGCAAGATGTTAATGACTGGGAAAATGGAGGAGAGGAGAGTTGAGGGAATATATAAGAACTCTGTACTTTCTGCTTACTTCTCTGCAAACCTAAAACTGACCAAAAAATTTAAAAAATAAGAAAAAAATATTAAAGAGATATCCCTTCACACTCACTAGGCTGGTCATAATCAAAAAAATGAAAAATAACAAATGTTGGTGAGAACGTGGAGGAACTGGAACCCTTGTACATTGCTGGTGGGAATGTAAAATGGTGCAGCCTCTATGAAGAAGTTTGGTGGTCCCTTAAAAAGTTAAACACAGGGGCGCCTGGGTGGCTCAGTCGGTTAAGCGTCCGACTTCAGCTCAGGTCACGATCTCGCGGTCCGTGAGTTCGAGCCCCGCGTCGGGCTCTGGGCTGATGGCTCAGAGCCTGGAGCCTGCTTCCGATTCTGTGTCTCCCTCTCTCTCTGCCCCTCCCCCATTCATGCTCTGTCTCAAAAATAAATAAAACGTTAAAAAAAAAAATTAAAAAAAAAAAAAGTTAAACACAGAATTACCATACAACCCAGCAATTCCACTCCTAGCTTGTTTCTTTGTTTTTTTTGTTTTGTTTTGTTTTTTTGTTTTTTTAGAGAGTGGGAAAGACAGAGAGAGAGCACATGGGCAGGGGAAGAGCAGAAGGAAAGGGAGAAAGAGAGAATCCCAAGCAGGGTCTGCACTGTCAGCTCAACATGGGGCTCGAACCCATGAACCATGAGATCATGACCTGAGCCGAAACCAACAGTCACACGCTTAACTGACTAAGGCACCCAGGTGCTCCTCCACTCCTAGGAACAGACTCAAAAGAACTGAAAACAGATATTCAAACAAATACCTGTACTTGACAAAGCACTATTCACAAAAGGTGAAAGTTGAAAACAACCAAAACGTCCATCAACTAATGAATAAGTATGGTATATCGATGTAATGAGAGTATTACTTAGCCATACAAATGAAGTGCTGAGACATCCTACAACATAAATGAACCTCAAAAACTTTATGGTAAATGAAAGAAGCCAGATATAAAAGGTCACATACTATGATTCCATTTACATGAAACATTCAATAGATAGATCCTGAGACAGAAATAAACTAATGATTGCCAGAGGCTGAGAAGTGGAAGGAATGGAGAGTAATGGGTATGGGGTTTCCTTTTGGGGTGAAGAAAATGTCTTGGAACTAGACAGAGTTGATGGTTGCACAATACTGTTAATGTACTAAAAACAATAAAAAGTGAGTGAAGATATTCAATAGATTTTGAAGGAAGTGTATCTGTAAACCACGTTATTTAATCAATAATTTCAATCCATAATTAAATAGTAGGAATTTTTTGGAATCTTTTGTAGAGTAAAGGGGAATAAAAATTTTTAATTCAAAAAAAATTTTTTAATTCAAACATTGTTTATTTGGGCAATGAATTTTACAAAATTATGAAAACGCTACCTGCTAAATGACATGTTAGCTACTTTACACTTAAATCTTTGATACCTACCATTGACCTTCCCCCCCTTCAATTCAGCTTCCTTACTAGGGGCCATTATCAGCTCCCAAGACTCTCTGTTAGAGGTACATTTAGAGAAGTCTGGTAAGATCTAGGAAGATACAATTTGGAACTAAGTGCTTCTGCTAAGGGGACTCCTTAGGTGGAAAGCTAAGAGGAATATCTGGGGAAAAGAAGGATCTGACTACTTAAGGATAGGTGAGGACTTTAAGGAAAAGTGAAAAGGATTCTTATTTTCCTTCTGGAAATGAGTAACCTCATTCAACAGGACAGGGAAGGGAAGCAACAAGATTAAGATTCAGAGCAGGAGCCTTGGTCAAAAACAAAGAGTGGTGTTTGGCTGGGGCATGAGCACTCCCTTAGGAACTGAAGGGCGATGAAAGTGGATCAAGTACAGATTCAACCGAAGTAAGGATCACTGACAACTTACCTCTGAGAGGAACAAAAGGAAGGTGAGGACGGGAGGCAGCAAAGGATATTCTTTGGGTTTAGTGTTCAGATGAATTCCAGCTCCAGGAGCTGATACTATCAAAATCCATTCTTTCTAAGATACTGCCTGGAAACACTTCCCCTGTCCATAAGATTGCTTACCGTGTACACTGCCAGCAGAGCCAACTGGTTATAGGGGCGCCCATTCTTGGGAGCAATATGCTGGGCCTTTAGGTACCAACTGGAATAGAAAAACAGTAAAAAATGCTAGCTCCACATCAACTCTTTCCATTTCATCACTTGACAGCCCTTACTGCTTAAGACATAGCTGGAGTGTTAGATGTAACGCTGGAGTGGTAAAGCCTGGTAACAGAGACCAGTAGGGACAACTGTAGGACTTCCATATGGGAGGCAGCTCAGGTGGCCCATCGCTCTTAATAGGGCTTAGCCTAACGCCACAAGGAAAGAGAAGCAATGAACAAGAGGCAAAAGTACCTGCGTGCTTTCCCGTAGTTTGCTGTGTCATTGGCTTGTTCCCGATACCTAGCGATATCTCCTTGGCAAATCATACATCGCTGGGCACTGATCAAAGCATATTTTACCTTCAGAAAAAATGATCAGTTAGTAGTGTACCCAAGAAACTGTAACTTCAACCCCAAAGGACAGGGATGGGATCAAAGTGACAAGAGCAGCATTAATAAGGCACTAGTAGTCCTGAACAAAGTAAAAATTTTCAGTCTAAACTTGGCTACTAAAAAACAGCCAACAACATGATGCAAAATTTAATGAGAAAGAATGGCAGAAACAAGAGGGTGTCATTCTTATTTCAAGTCCCAAGTAAATAGAAGAAAACATTTTGAAACTAGGAGTCCGGAAACCTATGTCAGAGTTGTATGATTTTACATAGGTCTTTGGGACTGTTTGGAGGACTCAAGTTTCTTCATCTGAATGTAGAAATACATATTCCACAGGGTAAGTGGAGAGAATAAGTGTTAAATACTCCATAAATTATAAAGTGATATACAAATAGTAAGATAACTATTTATTCTTTTATTTTCCTGTCATCATTATAGTCTCTCTCTCCTCAAACTATTAGTATCACTGTACTGTGTTACTGCCTTACACTCACTTTGCAAAAAACAGTAATATCCCCTAGAACTAATACTATAGTTACCCTTTACCAAACACCTACAACATAGTTGTAGTTCTCTCTCCCTCTCCGTGTATGTTTTCTCACTAATGGGCTTGGAATCTGTCACTCAGTGAGAAAACAAGAGTTTTCTCAATCCCAAGACATATGTCCAACCAAAAAACCTAAGGAGCATCACTTTGTAACATACAATTCCACTCCGCTTCACCACACACAAGAAATTAACACATCACGAGTAAAGAACAAAGCTTCAAGAAGAGGTAGATTCTGATGCCTTAGCAAGGCTCATCCACAAGCTCAATAACTAGCTGCAGCACATCAGCCTCCTAATACATAACAAATGCGTGCCTCAGCAAAGTTACATACCACTACATGTCACATACCTTCAGAGTCCTCACTATTCTGCACATTCTATGAATGAACACCAAGAACCCTCGGTAGTTAACTGATAAAACACCAAAAAAAAACAATTCTGTTTCCATACTGTAGCACTCTGCCATCTCAAGGGGGAGGGGGGGGGGAGATCAAATTCCAGCAAAGGCTCTCCTTAGGATGAAGTCCCAGATGATCGAGCTTCTGTTCATCTCTTCAACACCACTTCCCTCCTCTCTCTGGGCCTCAGTCAGATTAGACTTCTCTCAGTTTTCCTAACACACCATGCTCTTTCCCACTTCAGGACCTGCATATATACTACTTCCTCTCCAGAGAATGTTCTAGCATCTTCACATACACCTTCATCTGGCTAACAACCCAGGTCTTCAGCCCCAGCTTAAGCGCAACTTCCTCTAAACCCCTAGGATCCTCTAAACCCCTTTACATTAGACCTGCACCATACATCCTCTGCCGAAGTCACTGCATCTGCAATTACTAATCCAACATCCGTACTCACCCCTAATCAAACTCTAAACTCCAGGAGCTGGGATCATGGCTTTCTTGTTCCACAATGAATCATGTGTGCCTAGAAAGGCACATGGCATGTAGGAAGAACTCAACAAATACTTGTTGATTAATGACAGAGTTTGTACACCGCAATCATCAGAAGAAATAGAAAAACAAGAGGAAGTCTCTGCTCCATAATTCATATGCCTTTCTCTAATGAGTCTTTAACCTCTTCCTTTCTTTTGGCTCTTTCCTCCCAATATACAAATATGCTTAAGTCTCTTCCAGGTTAAAGACAAACTTCTCTTGACACTGTGTTCTCCTTTAACTACTATCTTCCCTCCTTGCCTTTGCAGCCAAGATTCTTAAAAGAATGGTCTATATTTCCCCCTTCGTTGTTATCTACTGTCCCACCTCTTATTCACTATACTCTGGCTTCCATCCTCTCCAACGAAAATAAATTGTAATAAAGTCATCCAATGGACACTTTTAGTGATCTTAACATTCAGTGACTCTACAGCACTTTACCAATTTTATCCACTACCACCTAGAAATTTGATCCGCCCCTATTCTCTGGCTGACTGGCCAATATATCCCAGCATCCCAACTTCTCCTTCAACTATCACTTATACATTGATGACTTCTGAATCTATATCACATGCTTAGCTCTTTCTCCTGAGCTTCAAACAGACCAGAATACTTCTTTGTGCATTTTTAAGTTCTCCCACTTAAACACAGCCAAAACTGAACTATTAACCTCTTCCTTCCCAGCCACTCTCCTAGGCCACAAACTGGAAAATGATCTACACTCTTTATGCCTCCTGTCTCATCACTCACATCAAATCTGCCAGCGAGTTAATTATATTTCCCTTAGATCTTTCCAATTTGTTTCCTCTTTTCCACCTCCATTACTTCTACCTTAGTTCAGGCCCACAACCTGACTCTCCTACCTCCATTCTTGCCCAAACTCATCCATTTGCCAGAGTGACTGGTTCTAGGAAGAAATCCATTTACTGAAGTTCAATCAATGGTTCCTCACCGCTTTCCAAAATGAAGTCCAAACTCTTCACTATGGCATACAAAAGTCTTTGATCTATCCCTTTCTACTTCATTTGCTTTACCTCCTACAACAGCCCGACTCCACATTACAAAAACCAGCATACTGAACTTCTTGCACTTTCTAACAAGGCCTAATTCTCTCTTGCTGTACCTTGTACTGCCCCTTCCACTCCCGGTCATGTTTCAAGACTTGACAGTCTCTCAGAAGTTTTCCTTGACCCCACGAGTCTGAATTAGAGCCACTCCACTCTGTGCCCCTTCAACAGCGTATATATAACATTACATTAGTACTTATTACATTATAATTGTTGGTTTAATCAGTCTGTTCCCCCGTTGGACTGTATCTTTCATTCTGTACCCTCAACACCCAGCACAGTGCTTAGCACATAACTAACACTGGATAAATGCTTACTAAATGGATGAATAAATTTAAGATATAGAAGCTGGCTTACTGTCTTGCGTAATGGCTTGCTGCGAATGGCAAGACCATCCATGTAGTCCTCCAGTTTGAACTTGTAAGTAACCTGCAGCTTCTGAAGCAAACTATCAAAGAAGTCACTACCCTATAAAGACAAAAAATAAGAAACAGCTGAATCAGGCTGTTCTGATCCAATCTACCCACCAGGAACTGGGTTAGGTAACCTGTCCACAGTTCTGCTAATGTTCAATCATCCCACGTAAATAGAGGCACACACAGTATTTACTGGTCACCAACTAATCACAAGACAAATCCATAGCATAAGCCCTCCATGGTTTTAAAAATATGAAAGAACACACACACACACACACACACACACACACACACACGCTTTCTCTCCCAACAGCCACCCGCCCTCCAAACAAGACATTCAGAAAATTTCCAAGCTCAGAACTAATTCCAACTGCCAGTTAGTTATGATCCCAAGGAAGCAACAGGGTAGGGTAGGCCTAAACCCATGAAAAGAGCATAAAGTATTTCGTCAATGTTCCGCCATAAATCATATTTCCGGTGATAAAAACCCATCACAACTACAGAATGCTGAAGCCTTTATCCTGAGGGCAAAAAGATGATGGTTTACCTCATCCAAGAGCTCCAAAAGTCTGTTCCGAATCTGCTCTGGGTTCTCAACATTCGGATCCTTGAGAAGCTGCCTGAACTTCTCAATCACCTGATAGAAAGCATTCTTCCACAGGATCTGATCCACATTCTGATTATCAGAGAACTCAATATCTAATAGGATACAGCGCTCATATAGCTGCAGCAGTTCAGCTCTGGAATAAAATACATGCAACTTCTAGCTCCAAATACACCACAGGAAAGGCTAGACCCAAGAGTTGAGCTTCTTGCAAATTAAACACCTTCCTTGGCAGGAAATCCAAAATGCCACCAGGTACAGTACTCATTTGACTTTCCACTCTGCAGCAGAATGTCATTCTAAAGACAGTTATGTCTAGGAAAGTAGTTTTTCCCCATATGCCTCTACCTAAATTTAACAGCTGAAATAAGATCTCCACCACAAGTTATATGCTGTTCACTTCTTGGCATTCTGGAAAGTTTCCTTTTCCATTTCCAGATTCCAGGGTCTCTTAAAGATTTTTTTTTTTTCTTAAAGAAAAAGTGGGAAGCATAATCATCTCTAAGACTAGAAACTGCCCCTTCCATATACAACTCACCCAGTGACCTGCCTAAAAAGTTTCTACCTTCCTCAGCCACAGGAGCCCATATGCCTCCAGCTTATCTCCATTCCCCTCTAGCCGGGATGGAACACACCATACCTGAGCTGAGCCATCTTCTCCAGGCCCTCCGGACTGATGCGGTCCCTGGAGAGCAGGTTGCTGAGCTGCAGTTCCTGGTTGTCAGCCACCCGGAGAAGCCTATGCAGCTCCTGCTGCTGCATGTTCCTCATATGCTGTTCCATCTCCTCAGGACTCATGGTGCTGGCAGGAAGAGGGCCACAAACATACTGTCCTGCTGGAGTCGGGTAGCCCGGGTAGTAAGGCCCAGGGTACACACCATTCGTAGGGCCCACTGGGTACTGCAGAGGGCTATAACCTGTATAAGGATACTGGGAGGCAGGACCTGGTGTCCGGGGGTAATAATAGGGGTTGTCAGAGTTTTGAAACTTATAGTAAGATGCTTGGGCCTGGCGGGAGTCACCCCAAGAAGTAGGGCTGACTTCATCATCAGTGTCCAAGAAATGTAGCTGGGGCGTCTGGCTCTTTAGAGCAGGTTTCTGATCAGGATTGTTTGGGTCCCATAATCGTCGAGTGGTGCCTCCTCGGCCCCAACTCCGAGATCCCTTACTACCAGATCCAAATAAAAGCCGAGGTCCCAAAGGTGCAGATTCTGGAGAACCGGCTGAATTGACAGATAGGGTGGTATGGGCAGGCAGAATCAGAATGCCTCGTCCCCGACCCCGAAGTTCTTGCTTCAGGTTTTTGGACTCTTGCTTCTCAGAGCCTTTGCCCCCACTGCTCAAGCCTTTGTCAGGCTTTATCCTATCCACATCCTCCCTGGATGATCTCACCATGGGGGAATCTTTGTTCATGGTTTCTGCATCAAAAGTGACATGAAGTGTGCCTCGGTTTTCTTTGCCATTGCTTTTCTGCTCTCCCTCCCCCCGGCCAGACCAGCTTCTTTCTAAATGTTTCTTCCTTTCCGAGCTCCTCCTGGGTCCATCAGACTCATCAATTCTGTCCTCGTCTAAAGAATCAGTTGAGGACATAGATACTTGCTTCTTCAGTCGTGGTCTCTCCTTGGTCCGATCCTGTCGGCGGCGACGACATGCGTTATCAGTCAGGCCAGCCCCCTCAGCACTGTTGTTGCTGCCAGCTGAGCTGGTACTGCAAGTGCGGTATCGGTTCCTCCGTTTGTCTGAGCGGGAGTAGCGCTTTGCAGAACCTGGCTTCCCCTGTGCCGGGTCATCATTCACTTTCTTTATCCCCTCCCCCTTTTCAATCCTCCTTCCTTTTTCTCCCTTTGCAACCCTTACTCTGTCACCATTGAGGCTCTTTTCTGCCTCATCTTTATCTGGTTTATTCACAACCTCCTCTTTCACATTTCCCCTATATTCATCTTCTTCTACTTTCAGTTGTTCTACCTGGTTGAGGATTTCTTCCTCACCCACCCTGCTAGTTGATTCTTTGGTAACAGTCTGCAAACGCCTTCCAGGCTGGTAGATCTGCATGTCAGGTTTCTTTGTTCTCTTGATAATTCTTAGACTTCGATCCTCTTGTCCAGAAGTCCTAGGAAAGGACTCCTGTGCCCGAGTATTTTCTGGATCTACAGGACCATTTTGGTGTTGATTATCCAGTTCCTTGCAGACATCTTTAATGAGCTGTGTACCATTTCCAACAGCAGAACAATCTCTGTCATTAACAATTTCATCCTTAAATTCATCACTCCCAGAAGGTTCCTTGATTTTAGGTTTGTTCCTTAGCCGGGAAAGACCAGGCTTATAGATTTCCAGATCTGGGCGCCTGTTATCTTTGCGCTGCCTGGGCTCCTTCATGTTTTCTGCAATGTTGGAGAGAGTGTTGGGGAGGAACAGGTAGAAGAAAAGAATAAAAGGGGAGGGAAGGGAAAAAAAAAACCACTGTCATTCCAGTCAAGTAACAGAAAAGCCCAGCAAGAATTACACATGAAAATGTTAATATTGGTGGACATGAAAGGAAATTTCTAAAGAAGCAGAAATTCTACTAGATGTACAATATTTATTCAGCAACTGGCAAGGCTAAGAACTTCATTATGTTGGAGCTACCTACACTTGGGTTAGGGAAACAGGAAAAAAAAAAATCATACTCTTTTGTGTCACCCAAGTCATATCCAGATCCCCAAGACCCCAAACTACCTCACTGCCAGAATAAAAGATCTCTGATCATTTAAGCATCAGACTGTTCTCTGCTATGGAGCCCTTGGATCCGTCTGAATCTTTTCTTCTAGTGCCTCCAACATTTTTCCAGGGTGGCTAAGTCCTTTTTAACATAGGAATAGTTTATGGGAAAGGAGAAAAAGAGGGGTATGCATAACAATGCCTCCAACATTTTTCCAGGGTGGCTAAGTCCTTTTTAACATAGGAATAGTTTATGGGAAAGGAGAAAAAGAGGGGTATGCATAACAATCCACAGTTCTGGACATCTCTGAAGAAAAAATTTGCAACTCCAGTCTCTGAACTTGGCCAGGACAATCCTCTTCTTTTAGGATACCAATTGCCCAAACATGTACCTCCTGTTGAAGCAAACAGGAAGCAGTTCCTTTCACATTCTTCAACTGCACTCATGCTTACCAACTCTCTAACAGCAGCTAGCAGTCATTCTAAGGAAATACTGCTTAGACTATCATCATTAGAATACTGGGACTAACTGCTACTATGATGTGGAATATGAGAAGGAAAAAGTTCCATAAAGGAGCTTTCTCTGGAGGATAACGGAAGTATTGTCACATGCTCGCAAAATACCCAGGCCTGCAGCACTCAAGAATAACAGTACAGGACTTTAGAAACTCCTCTCCAGGCTCCAAAAACTTAATGAATGACAGATAGGCAAGTATCTATTTTTTGTATCTGCCACTTTATCTATTAAGGGGAGAGATTACTACAAATAGACACTAAACTTTTCAATGGGAAACTGACAGGAATTAGTGAGATTACAGAGGACTCAAAACAGAATGCTATATAAAGTCCCCATATTTTTCTATAAACATCAATGCAAACAAGCCCATAACAGAGATAGGGAACACCCTCCAGCATTTAATCTCATGGGTATAACAAAGCAGAAAGAAACAAAAACCCCTGAAGTGTAAGATATTGCTACAGTATTTTCAAAAGTTTAAAACACTACTTCATCAAGTACAGATAAAGGTAAAGCGGTTTACCTCCAGAATAACTCACCCTCAGCAGCCTTTGTAACTTAGGTGAGAGGTGGGGAAGAGGAATGAGAAGAGCTACTACTACTTTTCAGAGCAGAGGGAGAAAACGACCTGAATAATCCCATTCAGATGACCAACGAAAACCAATTTCACGGACTCTGGCCACAAGCATGAGAAGCACAACTCTAACACAACTCCACTGCCTAACAAACGAGAGATGAGATACTAGAATCTTCCTTGGAGCTTTCCTATTATGGATGGAGACTTTAATTTGCAAGATGGGCATTCTCTCTGATAAAAAACTGCTCCTACACATGCCAAGGGCAAACCAGAGTAGAGTCAGCTCTCTACTGGAGGTCCTGGATCCCTCCAGCGGCGCAGCCTTCCTTGGGGGAAAAAGTTCAACAAGGAAGTCCCAAGCTGTCCCATCTTTCTCCTCGATTTCCCCAGTTCCTTCTCTCCAACTCTAAAGAGATGACAGGGCAGGCATGCAGATGATTTCCTCTAGGAACGATACACCCTGGGGCCTCCACCAGACCCCAGGGCCCACTCCTCTCCGCATCTCCTGACGGCTGGGAAATCCAGACTGGTCTGAGAAGGCTGGGACATTGGGGAACAGTCACCTTCGCGGTGAGAAAGGGGGCGGAGGCAGGAACTCAGGTCGAGCTCTCCCAAAAGGGGCCGGAGCTGGCGGAGCCGGACTCCACACCGGCCTCCGGGGTGGTGGGGCGGCCACGGGACCGCCCTCGGCCCCCGCCCCCACTGCCGGGGGAAGGGGCGGGGGCTCCGGAGCGCCGCGGACAGAGCAGGGAGGAGGCAGAGGAGGAGAGGGAGGCGGGGCGGGCAGGCCCAGCCCAGGAGCTGGGCGGCGCGACTCACCTCTGCTCCCGGCCTGCGGAGCCAGAGCGGCCAGGATCCCTCGCAGCTCCGACGCCGAGATCCGGACACGCTCCAACCCCTCCGCCATCTTCGCGGCTGCTGCTACAGCTGCAGCCACTCCGCCACCGCCGCGCGCAGCCAGGAAACCACGACGGACGGGCGGTGCGCGCGCTTACCCACCTCCCACCCGTGTCCCCGCCCCCTCCCGCCCTCCTCCCCTAACGACGGTGGCCGCACAGGGAGGAAAAGCTCTGAACGCCAGTTCAGCCACTCCAGAGGGCTGGGGAGGCGGGCGCTGCGCGTGCGCAGAGGTGTGGTCGGGAAGGTGAGCTGAGGCTGGAGTTGGGAGCGCGGCGCCTGTGAGGTGAGGAGAGGCCAGACCCGGCCAAACCAGGCCAGGCCAGGCGGGCGTTCGTGGCAGTGGCTGCTGTTGCAGCTGTGGTGGCCATCGAGGACACTGGGACTTTGGGCTGACGGAGACACCCACAATCCGGCCTCCAGTCATCCTAGGCCAGGGTCTCCCGCCACAGGCCTGGACTAGCGCCCCAGTCTTTTACTTGGGGACCTTAAGCTCTTGTAAGAGCAGTTATTATCTGCACCCCGCCCTCCTTTTTTGTAGATGAGAAAACTGAATCCTAGAGAACCGTAGCAAATTGCCCAGGGTGACACAATGGTTAGCTACCAGAGTATCAGTCTTTTCATTTATGTCTTTTCCTTTATGGCAGACTACCTCCCCGAGACCCCTGACTTTTTTTCTTTTTTTCCGGCTGACTTTTTTTTTTTTTTTTAATTTTTTTAACGTTTATTTATTTTTGAGACAGAGAGAGACAGAGCATGAACGGGGGGAGGGGCAGAGAGAGAGGGAGACACAGAATCGGAAGCAGGCTCCAGGCTCTGAGCCATCAGCCCAGAGCCCGACGCGGGGCTCGAACCCACGGACCGCGAGATCGTGACCTGGCTGAAGTCGGACGCTTAACCGACTGCGCCACCCAGGCGCCCCTCCTGCTGACTTTTTAAAAATACAGTATAGTTGGCTTCTGCTGAGGGAAGGGATTGTGTGGAAGTAAATCGAGGTATTGTAAGTTGATTTGGGAAGTTCTGTATCATTGTGGATTCTTGGGGAAATTAGCTGACTTCCCTGGTTCTGTGGTTGTGGTTGTTGTTTTGCTTTGTTTTTGTTTTTTGGGGTTTTTGTTTTGTTTTGTTTTTTTCATCTTTAAAATGTAACTGGATCAGAAGACTGGTACTTTAACTTCTTGTTCCTGAGCCCCTATTCAGAACTGTGGTGAAACTCCACCTGTTGCTCTTTACCAGTCCCACACAGTCTGTTGGACCTCTACACCATCAAAGAATAGTTACACATTCTTATTCCTTAGACTGGGCCTAAAAGATTTGAACAATCTCTGATAGAACTAATTTCAGTCCCTATTATGTGACACAGATTTAGCCACCAGAAGGTTAAGCAGGTGGAGAAAGGTAAAAGATATGTGAAGAGATTCAATGATTCAAAAGAAGGAAATTGATTTGAGTGGTCAGAGCAAATGGCAATCTTTAAAACAAGAACAAAATAAGAAAAAAATATTAAAACCTAGCCATTTTAACATTGGCGTTAGAGAGGACATTGCATCAATTTTTTTCAAAAAATGGAAAACCAATCTGAACAATACTTTCTTAGAGAGGAAAAACATGATTGCCAAATTAATGCAACAGTGTACCGCAGAGGAGATATGCCAAAAGTTTAAACAACTCAAGAGAATTTACCAGAACTCAGAAGGGAAGTAGAACATAAAACTATAAGAAACAAGAATAGAAGACATGGAGAATGGATCCAGAAAACTAATAATAAATACAAGTTCTGGAAGGTCATAATGGAACTGACTGAGAAGGATCAGTTATCAAAGAAATAATAGAAGAAAATTTACTAAGTTGATGAAAAAATTTGAATTTAAGAGTTAAATTTAGCCCTCAGATTTAAAGCATTCATGAAATACCAAGGTAAAAATAAATGAACAATCATAGTTAGACCTGTATTACAATGAAAGCTTCTGAGTTTAAAAAATTCAAATGTGTTTGACATGTAACAGCAAGATGTATAATTTAAAAAAATTTTAAGCTAGTTGCAGAACAATATATAGAGTATGGTTTTATCGGGTTGCAGCAAAAAAAAATTTTTCATATGTATATTTCTCTATAAATACATCCAAAAAAGGTATGGAACTATATACATAACCAAACTTTTTAATTATAGTGGTTGTCTTTGTAGAAGAGAGTAGATTTAATGGGAGAGATTGAAACATCTTTATAGTTCTATGTTTTTAATTCTTGTAGTAGGAATTTGGTCACATATGGGTAATCCAAAAAACAAAAAACATTTGGATAATGGGAAAGGGAGGAATTCAATTTCTAAAACCAAAAATTTTACAGGTCACGTTTGCTGAGCACAAAGTAGTAAAACTAGAAGTAAATAACCACAAATTAAGCAAAATTCTAGCTACTTAGAATTTTCTTAAAACATAAATTTTAAATAATTCCTAGGTCAAAAAAATAAAGCTAAGAGTGTGGATTCTTTAAAAATTAAAATTAATGAAAATATTGCATAACAAAATGTATCATTAAAGCAGTACTCAGAGGAAAATTTATAGCCTGAGTGCTTTTATTACTAATTAAAATTGTTTTTTAATGTTTATTTATTTTTGAGAGAGACAGAATGCGAGCAGGGGAGGGGCAGAGAGAGAGAGAGAGAGAGAGAGAGAGAGAGAGGGAAACAGAATCTGAATTAGGCTCCAGGCTCTGAGCTGTCAGCACAGAGCCCTACGAGGGGCTGGAACTCCTGAGCTGCGAGATCACAACCTGTGCTGAAGTTGGACGTTTAACTGAGCTACCTAGGCTCCCCTTACTAATTTTAAAAGAATGCAATCCAGTAAATGCCCTACTGGGTATTTACCCAAAAAATACAAAAAGACTAACTCAAAAGGGATACATGCACCATCCCTGTGTTTATTGCAGCATTATTTACAATCACCAAACTATGGAAGCTGCCCAAGTGTCCATCGATAGATGGAGAAGAAAGATGTGATATTGTGTGTGTGCGCGCATGTGTGTGTGTATACACACACACATATATGTGTATGTATATGTGTGTAAATACATAATAGAATATTATTCAGCCATAAAGAATGAAATCTTACCATTTGCAACAACATAGTTGGAGCTAGAGAGTATAAGGCTAAATGAAATAAGTCAGTCAGAGAAAGACAAATAACATGATTTCATTTATATGTGGAATTCAAGAAACTAATGAGCAAATGGAAAAAAAAAAAAAAGAGGCCAAGCAGACTCATAACTGTAGAGAACATACTGATGGTTACTAGAGGGGAGGTGGGTGGGAGAATGGGTGAAATAGGTGATGAAGAAGGATTAAGGAGTATACTTATACTGATGAGCACTGAGTAATGTATAGAATTGTTGAGTCGCTATATTGTACACCTGAAACTAATATAACGCTATGTTAATTACACTGAAATTAAAATTAAAAACTTCATTTAAATAAAAACTTTTAAGAACTTAAGATTTTTAAAGAACAATAATATGCTAAGCATTAAACAAGAGTAGAAAATGGAAGAAATAAAGATGAAATCAGAGATTAATAAAAGAAAAAGAATAGCACTTGATAAATAAATGGGAGAGCTCATTCTTCAGAAATAAAACAGACATTAAAAATAGACACATTTCCAGGTGCCTGTGTGGCTCAGTCGTTTAAGTGTCCTACTCTTGATTTTGGCTCAGGTCATGATCTCACAGTTTGTGAGTTCAAGCCCTGCATCGGACTCCTCGCTCACAGTGCAAAGCCTGCTTAAGATTCTCTCTCTCTCCCTCTCTCTGTTCCCTCTCTGCTCCTTGTTCTCTCTCTCAAAATAAATAAACTTAAAAAAAAAAATAGACACACTTCAGGAGCATCTGGCTGACTCAGTCGGTAGAGCATGCAACTCTTGATCTCGGGATTGTTTCTTCACCAGTCTTATATCAGTAAATTATGCCATCATCTAAGTCAAAACCCAGGAGTTACCCTTAATACCTACCCCTCCCCCACTCCCCACATTTAATCCAATATCAGGACATGTCTCTTTTATCTCTGCAGTGGACAGCTATGGAATTAATTACCCCAACATTCTCACCTTTTCTCTTGAAAAGTGCCCCCCCCCCTTCTCACTTGGAAGTACCTTTTCTGTCTTTCCTTTTTTTCTTATTTCATTTGCTATTTTTCCCTTAGGTGCAGAGATTTGAGGCAATCATGCTATTCGTCCACCTTGTCATCAACAAGTCCTTTCTCATTTTATCTTTTTTCCCTTCAAACCAGTTACTTATGTTCCTTCCCTCCCTTCTTAGGTAGCCAGTCTAATGTGTTTGATATATGTCTTTGGATATACATGTATCTTTGAATAGTATAGTTTCATGTGCATGTCTTAAATGTGCATAATTGATACTGTGTCATAGAAATCATTGTTTCTTCTTCATGTTTCTGTAATTTCTTCTGACTGTTGCATAGTATTATCTTAAATGACTTCACACCCTTGACTGCTGGTCCTGGGCCAAGATGTGGCAATCAGAATCCTTACCCAGAATTTTTGAACTGAAACTAAGGAAAAAAATCCCTTTCCAGTGTGGAAACCATAAAATGTAAAACACAGGAGCTGTCAGCAGCCAAATGTCCTGCCATGTGGAACCAGCTGGTCTGCAATGAAAAAGAATGAAGCCAACATGCAGAAAACAGCAGACGTGAGAAACAATGAGAAAGTCCTGGAAAAATCTCAAGTCCCTGGTTCCAGTTGTTCCTGAAGCTCCATATTCCTGCCCTTCCCATGTTTCAACTCTTCTTGGATTCCGTGAGCCAGTAAATGCTGTCACCTCCACCTTGTGCCTAAGCCAATTCATATTGGGATTCTGTGACTTGCAACCAAGAGTCCTAATTATAATCTCCAAAATGTATCTCTTTTGTGTGTGTGTGTGTGGTTTTTTTTTAATTGTGGTAAAGTACACATTACATGAAATATACCATCGTAACCATTTTTAAGTGTACAGTTCAGTAGTGTTAAGTGCATTGACATTGTTGTGCAACCAATCTCCAGAACTTTTTATCTTGCAAAACTGAAACTATATCCATTTAACAACTTCCAATTCCCCCCAGCCTCTGGCGACCACCATTTTAGTTTCTGTGCATCTGACTACTCTAGGTACCTCACATAAATGTAATCATATATTTGTTTGTGACTGGCTTATTTCATTTAGCATAATATCCCAAAATTCATCCATGTAACATGTCAGAATTTCCTTCCTTTTTAAGGCTGAATGATATTCCATTGTATGTATATGCCACATGTTGTTTACTCATTCATCTGTTGATACTTAGGTTGCTCCCACCTTTTGACTATTATGAATCCTACTGCTCCTAACATAGGTATACAAATACGTCTTTGAAACACTCTGAATTCTTTTGGGTATATACCCAGAAGAGGAATTGCTGGATCATATGGTAATTCTATGTTTAACTTTTTGAGTAACTACCATACTGTTTTTCATAGCAGCTGCACCATTTTATATTTCCACGAACAGCAACAGTACACTAAAGCTCCAGTGTCTCCATATCCTGCCCAATACTTGTTTGTATTTTAATAGTAATCATCCTAATACGTGTAAGGTGGTATCTCATTGTGATTTTCATCTGAATTTCCCTAGTGATTAGTGATGTTGAGCAACTTTTCATGTGCTTGTGGCCATTTCTATATCTTCTTTGGAGAAATGTCCATTCAAGTCCTTTTCCCATTTTAAAATCAGATTTGTCTTTCCAAAATATATCTTGAATGATTATTTTTTCTACCCTCACTTGCACCATCCAAGCACCTGTGGATTTTCATGTAGACAAAAGTACTTCCTAAATGGACTGATTCCAGTCTTCTTTCTTTCCTTTTCATTCACCACAATGGAGCCAGAGTGAATTTCTGAAAATACAAATTCTGACATGTCACTTACCTGCTCAGAATTATCCAAAGGCATTCTGTTGCTCTTCAGAAAAAAATCCATGAGCCATGGTCACTAATGATGTAGACCTTGCCACCTTCACTCTTCCTTTCTTATCACACTCCCCTTTGATCACTATTTTCAGATACATTGGCCTTCTTTTAGTTTCTGGAATATGCCAAGTTATTTCCCTCCTTGAAGCCTTCACACATATTCCCTCCACCTGAGACACTTTTCCCTCTACTCTGCCCATTCACCTTATGGGTCGTAACTTAAATTTCACTTCTCCATACAGGACCTTCCTTAATCTCCTTCATCCTTGATCTACATAACTTCCCATTATAGTAGTATCCTATCATAACAGACTTCCCTAATACCACCTATCAATATTTGTAAATATCTCTCCACTAGATTATAAATTTTAAGAGCAATGACAAGTCTATTTTTCTAACACTGTATCCCCAGATCAAATATCTGACAGAGAGAGGTGCTCAATATTTGACTGGATGAATAAATGAATACCAGATAGGAAAAATGCTTAGAAATATTAATATGTTCAACGTTATACTAACCCATTTGAAATTTTAAATTAGATGATTTCCCCCCCCCCAAAAAATATAAATTACTGAAATTCAGGAGAAAGCAGCAAATCCAGATAAACCAATTAGCTGTGAAGTTACTGAAAAAGTTACCAGAGGTATGCTTATAAGGTAAAGACAAATCATCTTTATTTACAGATAGCATGGTCGTTTGAAAAATAAACTATAAAACTATTATATCTAACAAGGTAATCTAAGAATCCTATTACATGATAAATATACAGAAATTATTACCTTTCATATATATCATCAGTAAGCAATCAAAAAAATATTAAAAAATACCTTATTTCAAAAGCAACAAAAATATTTTCTACTTAAGCATAAATTTAATCAGATCTACACAGGACATAAATAATGAAAATCTTACTTAGAAACCTAAAACAAAGGCTTTACTAAATTGAAGGACACCCATGCTCATGGATAGGAAGACTCAGTATTTTTATTTAAAAAAATTTTTTTTTTAGTATTTATTTTTGAAAGAGACAGAGCATGAGTGAGGGAGGGGCAGAGAGAGAGAGAGAGACATAGAATCTGAAGCACGCTCCAGGCTCCAAGCCAACAGCACTGAGCCTGACACAGGGCTAGAACCCATGAACCGTGAGATCATGACCTGAGCCAAAGTCAGACACTTAACCCACTGAGACACCCAGGCACCCCAAGACTCAGTATTTTTAAATGTCAATTATGCCCTCACTTCATTTGCATATTCTTAAAAAACGTTTATTTTTGAGACAGCATGTGCGAGTGAGGGAGGGGCAGAGAGCGAGGGAGACAGAATCCCAAGCAGGCTCTACCCTGTCAGTGCAGAGCCTAACGCAGGGCTCAAACTAAAACTGCGAGATCATTACCCAAGCCCAAATCAAGAGTTGGTCGCTTAAGCGACTGAGCCATTCAGGTACCCTTCATTTGTATATCTTAAACTGGATTTTCTGGCAACCTTGATAAAGGATTTTGAAAGTTTATGGAAGAAATGTGTGAGAAAAGCCAATACATTTTTTTTTCTTTGAGAGAGAGAGAGCCCACATGTGCACAAGCAGGGGAGGGGCAGAGAGAGAGGGAGAGAATCCCAAGCAAGCTTTGTGCTGTCTACTTAAAGCCCCCAACTGGGGGCTCTATCTCCATGACCTGAGCTGAAATCAAGAGTCAGAGGTTTGGGGTGCCTGGGTGGCTCAGTCAGTTAAGCATCTGACTTTGGCTCAGATCATGATCTCACAGTTCATGGGTTCAAGCCCCACATTGGACTCCCTGCTGTCAGCGCAGAGCCTGCTTCAGATCTTCTGTTCTCTTCTCCCTCTGCCCCTCCCCCTCACATGCTGTCTCCCCAAAGTAAATAAACATTTAAAAAAAAAAAAAAGGTCAGAGGTTTAACCAGAAAAGCCAATACATTTTGGCATAATCATGGAAGAACGTATTAATACAGTGAACTGGAAAAAGAATTGGCAGTCTGATTAGTGGAACAAAATACAAAGTCCAGGAAAGCTCCCAAGTGTTAATAGAAATTTAATCTTTGATAAACATGGCATTTCAGAGGAAACTGATTGGGTAAGTGGTGTGTTAGGGTCACAAGAGAATGTAGCCAATAAATATATACAGAAAAAGTGTTCAATCACTAGCAAATATAAATTCAGACTACTAGACATATTTCATTAAATTGACAGACTAAGGGGCACCTTGGTGGCTCAGTCGATTAAGTGTCCAGCTCTTCATTTCAGCTGTCACGGTTTGTGGGTTTGAGCCATGTGCAGGGCTCTGTGCTGACAGCATGGTGCCTGCTTAGGACTCTCTGTCTCCCTTTCTCTCTGCCCCTCCCCTGCTCTCTCTCTCCCCCAAAAATAAATTTTAAAAATTGACAGATTAAAAATGACACAACTGGGTGAAGGAAGAAGGGCATTCCTTAGAAACTGCTGTTGGGAATGTAAACTGATATAATCTACAACTCCTCTGGAAGTCAGTTTGGCAATGGGTATCAAATGTCTTATAAGTGTGCATGCCTTTTGATGCAAAACACATTTGGCACAATCTACCCAAAACACAAATACAGACAAAAAGATCTTGCAACGGGTCTCTTTGTTACATTAATATAGATTCCCCCCCCCCATCAAAAAAACTTTAACTATGGTATTTATGTGAAAAGAAGTAGCCATCTAAAATGTTGTATATCTATTGATAAGCAAAGATTCACATATTGTCTCAGAAAAAGCAAGCTAGGGGCATCTGGCTGGCTCAGAGCATAGGACTTTTGATTTCAGGATCATGAATTCAAGCCCCACGCTGGGTATAGAGGTTAAAAATAAAATCTTAAAAAAAAAAAAAAAAAAAAAAGAATAGAAAAAAGAGGGGAACCTGGGTGGCCCAGTTGGTTAAATATCTATCTGGACTCTTGGTTTCAGCTCAGGTCATCCTCTTACGGTTCGTGCCTGCATCAGGCTCTGCACTGAATCATGGAGCCTGCTTTGGTTTCTCTCTCCCCCTCTCTCTGCCCCTCCCCACTCACTCTCTCCAATAAATGAACATTAAAAAAAAAGAAAGTGAAAAAGAAAAGGCAAGTTATCAAATCTGTCAAAAAAGTTTTGTTTGTATAGGTGTATGGGCCTGGAAAGATAAATCCCAGAAGTTAGATAGCAATTGTCTTTGAGGAGGAAACAGATCAAATTCTGTTTTTTACACTGAACATGCATTGCTTTTGTTAATAAGGAAAAATAAACAGAAACTTCATGTTTAAATGCTACAATAAAAATAGTGAAAAATGGAAGCATAATTTATTGAAAACAGTAACTAAAGAAACTTTAAAGAAATTGAGCCAACTGGAATAGGGGTAAACAAAATGTTATCTATGCTTTTAGCTGTCATATAATGTATGTATATTGAAAAAACAGGAGTTGGAAAATGAACATAATTTATCAAAATGGTAAGATTGCAAGCAACTTTTCTCCTTCTTAAATATTTTTTAAATAAAAATTTATAGCATTTTGAACACAGTTCATTCAAACTTCACAATTCTGAAAATACATACAGAGACCAATGACAGTGCCAAGAAACGGATGGTGTGTATGAGGGGTGAGCTTTAAGCCTTCAAAAATCACCACCAATTATTTCCTATAAAGCTTCACCAGAAAACAACAGAACAAAAATAAATAAATAAAACCTTAACACATTTACTAAGAAAGTCGGCTTCAATGCCATTTGCAACTACGTGGATGGAACTAGAAGGTATTACGCTAAGCGAAATTAGAGAAATATCGTTATCACTTCACTCATATGAGGAACTTAAACTACAAAACCGGTGAACACAAAAATAATATAAAAACAGGGAGGGGGACAAAACATAAGACACTCTTAAATATAGAGAACAAACTGAGGGCTATGGGTGGAGGGAAGGGCTAAGTGGGTAAGAGGTATTAAGGAAGACACTTGTTGGGATGAGCACTGGGTATTATACATAGGGGATGAATCACTGGAATCTACTCCTGAAATCATTATCGCACTAACTAACTTGGATGTAAATTAAAAAATAAACTGAAAATAATTAAAAATAAATAAAGTCAGATAATGTAGAAAAATATTTTTAAAAAATAGAAGAAAGTAAGTCAGCTTCAAGACAAGTTTTCTATAGAGATTCTGGAGCCCCAGTACTGGAAACAGTTCCATTAACATCACAGGCCCCAGGTATATTTTCCTGTGTTGTACATTTTCTTTTTTCCTCCCTCTTTTTGAGATTTTTTTTTTAATTTTTTTTTTCAACGTTTTTATTTATTTTTCGGACAGAGAGAGACAGAGCATGAACGGGGGAGGGGCAGAGAGAGAGGGAGACACAGAATTGGAAACAGGCTCCAGGCTCTGAGCCATTAGCCCAGAGCCTGACGCGGGGCTCGAACTCCCGGACTGGGAGATCGTGACCTGGCTGAAGTCGGACGCTCAACCGACTGCGCCACCCAGGCGCCCCCTTTTTGAGATTTTTTAAGAGTAATTTAAGGTTCACAGCAAGATTGATGGGAAATTAGAGACTTCCTATATATCCCATGTCCCCCACAAAAGCAGAGCCCCTCCCCCCCATTACCAACATCCCCCACCAGAGTGGTGGTGTTACAATTGAACCTGTATTACCCATCATTACCACCCAAAGTCCATGGTTTACACTATGGTTCACTCTTGCTGTTACACATTCTATGGGTCTGTAAGCCATTTTCAAAATCTTCTCATTAAACACAGTCTCAGGCTTTAACCTCTTTTTGATTCCTGGATTTCAGAACCATGTGTGCTCAGTACTGCATCTCCTTTGCTGATGTTGAGAAAGCTCGTGTCAACATTCAAGATTTTATCCACCTCACACCAGTGCTAACAAGCTTCATTTTGAATCAAGTAACAGGGCGCAATCTTTTCTTCAAATGTGAACTCTTCCAGAAAACTGGATCTTTTAAGGTAACAATCCCTTTTGCTAGTGTATCATTATCTTCTCAAACCCCTTTTGCATATACATTTATTTGATCCTCCTGACCACCCAGTAAAACAGGTAGAACTATTTTTATAGCTGAAGAAAAAGGGTTGTAGAAATTTTCCTTTGATCAAGTCCTGGTTACTTAGCATCAGTGTTGACAAGCCACTTGAACATTTACTTAATCTCAAATTTTCTTTATTTTTTTTAATGTTTATTTTTGAGAGAGAAGAAAGACAGAGCATGACCAGGGGAGGGGCAGAAAGAGAGGGAGACACAGAATCCGAAGCAGGCTCCAGGCTCTAAACTGTCAGCACCAAGTCCCATGTGGGGCTTGAACCCACATATCCGGAGATCATGACCTGAGCCAAAGCCAGATGCTTAACCGACTGAGCCACCCAGGCTCCCCAATCTCAAATTTTCTTATAATTGGGGTGATCATATATTTTACTGTCCAAACTAGAGCATATTTGAGAAGGGGTAACTCGGGATTAAACCCAGACAACAGACATTAACCTGGATTATTGCAAGGCAAAATGGGCAAGTGTGATCACTGTGTATATAAAATAGTTTAGGCATTTGCTGTGTGTCAGCTTGTTATTCCTTGATACTTTATTGTGAATATAAAAGATCTAAACCAGGCTAAACCTTCACACAATAAGATCTTTTTCTATAAAATATGTCAGAGCCTTCCCTTTGCATAAAAGATAGACTTTTGGGGGCATCTGGCTGGCTCAGTCAGAAGAGCATGCAACTAACTCGATTTGGGGGTTTTGAGATTGAGCCCCATGGGTGTAGAGATTAAATTTTTAAAAACTTAAAAAATTTTTTTTAAAAAGTTAAACTTCTGTGTTGATTCGCTACTATAATTTCTGACAGTTGAGCTTCTTTAAGATCCTTTCAGGTAAAAATCTGAAAGCCGCATTTAGCCCTATGCCTGACAGGTATTAGTACCCATTAAGTGGTAGCTTTAGGACCTTTCTCCCCACCCATTAATGAGCACTTTTATGTTAAACAAAACACTATTCTCTTTTGCCCTTTGCTTCTGCTATGGTTTTATTTTTTATTTTTTTTAAATTTTTTTTTCAACGTTTATTTACCTTTGGGACAGAGAGAGACAGAGCATGAACGGGGGAGGGACAGAGAGAGAGGGAGACACAGAATCGGAAACAGGCTCCAGGCTCCGAGCCATCAGCCCAGAGCCCGACGCGGGGCTCGAACTCACGGACCGCGAGATCATGACCTGGCTGAAGTCGGACGCCTAACTGACTGCGCCACCCAGGCGCCCCGGTTTTATTTTTTATTCATTAGACATCAAACACTTATTTTCACTTACTAGGAACATATATATACACATACAGACATATATACAGTAGGTCTTGTGCTATTATCCACACTTACAAGGGAAGACGAGCTAGTCAACAAACAGGTTAATGACAAGTAATGTAAGACAGATACAAATAAAACGCCATGGATTGAAATGCCTAATTCTGCCTGGGAGATCAAGGAAGTTGAACCAAATGCTGTTTGACCCAAGTCTTACAGGTGAGCACTTTTAGCCAGATCAAGGAATGAAGGAAAAGAACTAGACTTAGGGGTACCAGCATGCTGAGAGGTACAGGGGTATGAGCTAACCTGGTAGGAGGGAAACTGGAAGCAATTTAGGATGGCTAGAACAGTAACGAGCGCAGGAAATATGTTTTAGAAAGACCACAACTTCCAAGGAATCTGTACTTCTTTTTTTTTTTTAATATTTTTTTTTCCACGTTTATTTATTTTTGGGATAGAGAGAGACAGAGCATGAACGGGGGAGGGGCAGAGAAAGAGGGAGACACAGAATCGGAAACAGGCTCCAGGCTCTGAGCCATCAGCCCAGAGCCTGACGCGGGGCTCGAACTCACAGACCGCGAGATTGTGACCTGGCTGAAGTCGGATGCTTAACCGACTGCGCCACCCAGGCGCCCCAGGAATCTGTACTTCTTACAAAATAGCCAGTCAATGAAAAGAAGTAACATTTGTTTTTAAAAGGTCACTTTCAGGGGCACCTGGGTGGCTCAATCAGTTGCTCAACGACTCCTGATCTCAGCTCCTGTCATGATTCCAGGGTCATGGGATCAAGACGCTCATCGGGCTCAGTACTAGGTGTGGAGCCTGCCTGGAATTCTCTCTCCGCCCCCTCTCCCTTGCCCCTCTCACCTGTTCAAGCTCTCTGAAAATTAAAAACAAAAAAACTAAAAACTAATTTTAAAAAGGCCAATTTCATAATCTAGTGGAAATATTAGAGAATGAGCCTTGGAGGATCAGTTGAGGTTTGATACAATACAAGTTGAGAAATGAAGCTTCACCAAGGTAGTGGCAAAGACACATGAGATATTTCTGAGGTAGAATCAGTGAGATTTCGTGATGGAATGGATGTGTGGTGTTAGGAAGAGAAAACTCATGAAAGCTCTTTGGTGTTTTAAAAAGAAACTTTTCCATCAAATCCATGGATTCACCATCCTTTTCCAGATTCGTGGTGCCCTTAATGCAATCAAAGGCTTGATTCCTGCCACCTCAGAAGAGAAGCCCAAAGCTGTGGTTACTCACAGCAGTGGAAACCATGGCCAGGCTCTTGCTTATGCTGCCAAATTGGAAGGTATTTGATTAACTTCTCAGGGTACTGGGTAGGATCATCAGATAAGAGTGGAAAAGTATTCTTACTCCCAGTGAGATTGGTGATAATTGTGGGAAGGATATTTCCAAGTTCCTATCTGATTATATAAGCAAACTGACAGAAGTTTCTATTCTAAATTCTGATTTGTACTAACTAAACATGGTTCTCTCTCCCAGGGATTCCTGCTTACATTGTGGTGCCCCAAACAGCTCCCAACTGTAAAAAATTGGCAATACAAGCCTACGGAGCCTCCATAGTATACAGTGAACACAGTGATGAGGTAAAGAAGAGGGCAGTGCTCAGTGTCACCTTGACTGTCAAATGAAACTTCTCATCCTAGCTTACTGGCTATTCTGTCTCCTATGTTTCCTCTTCATCTCTCAATGTTAACATGCCCAACTTTTTCTCTGTACTCACTCAGGTGATATCATTAATCTCCGAGTTTAAAATATCACTTATACTCTTAACTCCAGTCCTGATCTTTGCCCTTAACCCAGACTTGTATATCCAACAATTACCTGATATTCCCACTCGGAATGTCTTAATAGGCATCTCAAATGTACTCTAAAACCAAACTCCTAGGGAAGCTGGGTGGCTCAGTCAGTTAAGTGTCTGACTCTTGATTTCGGCTCAAGTGATCTTGTGGTTCATGAGTTTGACCCCTGCTCTGTGCTGACAGCGAGGAGCCTGCTTGGGATTCCTTGTCTCCCGTCTCCCTCTCTCTGTCCCTCCCCTGTTCGCTCTCTCTCTCTCTCAAAAACAAACATTAAAAAAAAAAATTCCTGAACTTCCTCCCCAAAACTGCTCCTCTTCCAGTCTTCTCTATCTCAATAAATGACAACTTGTATCCTTCTAGGTGTTCAAAGTAAATGAAGTCATCTTTGAGAACTCTCCCACACCCTACATCCAAATCTTAGTCCTACTTTCAAATCATTTCCATTATCCAACTACTTCTAACAGCCTCTACCATCAACACCCTGATTCAAACCAACATCAGTTCTCAACTAGATACAGTATCCTAACTGGTTTCTCTACTTCTTCCACCCTTGCCCCACTAGTCTGTTTTCTAGAGACCAAGCACAACTATCCATTTAATAAGTTAGAACTTGTCTCTTGTCAGCTGAAAATCCTCCAGTGGTTTCTCTCACACACAGTAGTAACCAAAATTCACACAATTATCTAACACCTGGATTAAATGGCCCATTCCGATCATATCTGACATCATCTCCCACTATTACTGTCCCCCAAACACTCCACACCAACCAAACTAACTTATTAGCCTTTTCTCAGAAAGGCCAAGCACTTCTGTTTTGTAGTCTTTGCACTTGCGATTACTCTCTTCCTGGAATATTCTGGAGATTCACAAGACTTGTTCAAACCTATTAAAATGTCACATGACCAGTGGCCCTTCCTGAGCACCCTATCGAAAACAAACTTACTTTTCTCCATAGCAGTTAGGCATACCATATATTTACTTATACGCACCCCTTCCCACCATATTGGAACATAAATCCACTGAGCACAATGATCATTTTGTTCATGGTTATATCCCCAGTGCCCAAAAATAGTCTGAAATAAGGATGGCCAATAAAATGTTAAATGACTGAATCTAACTTGTTGGGAAGTCTATTCAGTATAAATGGAGTGAGCTACATTAATGTACTCTTTCAGTCCAGAGAAAATGTTACAAGAAGAATTTTGGAAGAAACAGAAGGCATCATGGTACATCCCAACCAGGAGCCTGCAGTGATAGCTGGGCAAGGGACGATTGCCATGGAAGTGCTAAACCAGGTGAGAGCTGTTAATTCTTGTTTAACCACTGGTAAAGCTAATATCTGGCTGTAGTCTATTTTACATATATATAAAACTGGTTATTGATAGACCTATTTATACTTTATGTTCTTTTCACTAAAGATACCCTTGATAGATGCACTGGTGGTTCCTGTAGGAGGAGGAGGAATGGTTGCTGGAATAGCAATTACAGTTAAGGTAAGAAAACAGCTTCTGGGGGTGCCTCGGTGCTCAGTTGGTTCAACATCCAACTTCCGCTCAGGTCATGATCTCACAGTTCATGAGTTTGAACCCCACACTGGGCTCTATGCTGACAGGTTTAGAGCCTGGAGTCTGCTTCAGATTCTGTGTCTCCCTCTCCCACTGCCCTCCCTGCTCACGCTCTGTCTCTCAAAAATAAATAAACCTTAAAAAAAAAAAAAAAAAAAAAAGAAAAATAGCTTCAAAAAAAAAAAAAAAGAAAGAAAGAAAATAGCTTCTGGAGGACTCCCCACTTCAGGCATAGCAAATTTTATTTTACATCATACTACACTATGGATACTTGGTTCAACATTCCTCCCAATTGCTATTCCTTCCCATCATCCCTTGGCACTTGAAATGGAAGGCTCTTCTCTGCCTCACTACCTTGTTCTCAATCCATAACAACTGGACAGCACAAAAGCAGTTACAATGAGTGACACCCTCATAGTCCTTTCCCTGAATTCCACCTCAACAACCCACTATCCAGGGGCTACTCTTTCCCCAAGTTATCAATGGAACCAGATATGATCTAAGCAACTTAAGGCCAGTATTAGGGATACAATTTAAAATGCTTAAAGGTCTATTTTCATTACATCAATCAAAGGAAAGGCTCTTACTTAACGAAATGTGTTACCTATGTTGCCTATTTTACTGCACGCATGCAAAGCAAAATGCTGTGGCTAGTTGTAAAATATCTAATATTCCTCTTCCCAGGCTCTGAGACCTAGCGTGAAGGTATATGCTGCTGAACCCTTGAATGCAGATGACTGCTACCAGTCCAAGCTGAAAGGGGAACTGACCCCCAATCCCTATCCTCCAGAAACCATAGCAGATGGTGTCAAATCCAGCATTGGCTCAAACACCTGGCCTATTATAAGGGACCTCGTGGATGATGTCTTCACGGTCACAGAGGATGAAATTAAGGTGAGGCTCCAATAGAAAAGGAAAATACAAAACAATGGATCAACTTCTTAGGCAAAAGAATCTTCTTCTGTTTTAAGTAGAAACTGACTCCCTGGGGACTTGACTAGATGACTTCATGACATGTGGGAGGGTGCCCCAGATGTATTAGACAATCCTCTCAACAGAAGCAGAGTAAGGATGGGAAAAAAGCCCTGCCCTTCCCTGGCAAGCATATACATATGGCCAAGAAGAAAATTCAGACTGGGCATATAACCCCATCTGGCCTTTAACTGTAAAGGCCAACCAACGAGGCTCTTTCTCCTTCTCCCATTTCACTAATTCTTACTCCTTTTCATACCAACAGTATGCAACCCAGCTGGTGTGGGAGAGGATGAAACTGCTTATTGAACCTACAGCTGGTGTTGGAGTGGCCGCTGTGCTGTCTCAGCATTTTCAAACAGTTTCCCCAGAAGTGAAGAACATTTGTATTGTACTCAGTGGCGGAAATGTAGACTTAACCTCCCTAACTTGGGTGAAGCAGGCTGAAAGGCCAGCTCCTTATCAATCTGTTTCTGTTTAGTTTATGCAAAAGAGATGGGATTCAGTGTCTTGAGATACTTGGAAATTTTGTTTCCTGGTTACTTTAACTTCCTATCTTCCCCTCTTAAACAGCTTTCAAAATCCTACTGGAAAGTGGATGTTTCAGTAATAGTTTTGTTTTGTTTTGTTTACTAAGTAAGTAGCAAGAGAAAAACATCCATAGTTTACTGAGACAACTTATCAGGGCCAAGAAAAGCCTTTTGCCAAAACTGGCAGCAGACCTCTAGGCTAAAGTAGAAAACAAACTTTGTCCAATTACAACTGTAGGATCCCATCCCTAGAGTGCTAACTAGCAGCAATGAGACAGAATCCCAGTGAATCCATTACTCCATATCCACCTCAGGCACTGTTGAAGAGATCTCACTTTTCATCCATGGTACTGGTTCTGGTACATATGGATCATAAGTCCATTTGGGGAAAACTCGTTTATAGAGGTTCATCAGTACTGTGTCCTGAGATTTTAGCTTCCCATCAAAACTGCACTTCATGTGGCCATGAGTACCTAGAAAGAAAACAGAGCAAGTTGGTCAAATTAAAATAGAAAACGTTAAAGCAGTAGTCTTCTAACCCAATAGTCATTTAGTAGCACTGGAGAAACCTAGACAAGGTACCAAATCCCACATTCTCTTACCTAAAGGCTCCTTGATGTGTCCCCTGCGGCCCCACTTTGTTCTCAGTTCCACTGGTTTAAACCACAACACATCCTCTTAGAAAGAAACAAAGAGAAGACCAAGATGAAACATGTACCCACAAAGGGTAAACTCAACCCTCACCCCACAAAGGCAATCTGATCCCATCCTTCACACCCACCTCTGTTGAAGAACATGTAGCGCACTACTGCCATCTTAGTAAAAATTTTGAAAGGATGACCACTCAAAACAACTCTCTTGATGACCATTCTGTCTGGATCCACTGACAACAGATGGCCTGTGGCAATGAGGCTGTGCATTCCTATGGAGCAAAAGCAGAGCAACAGGAGTCTACAAGCCAAAGCCTTCACTGATTGCCCCCGTCCACTTAAAGACCCAAACAAGATCTTTTTAGAGAAACCTTAAAGTAAGGATATATTATGCTGCCCTCCTGGGTCCATGCAAAGATCATTAAATGATATTCCCTCTACGCCTGTTGTGAGAACCTATCCTAAATACAGCAGTCTGAGCAGCACCTATCAACTGGTTATGGTTTATAAGCAAGATAAAGTTCCGTTTGTCATCCTTGTCTCAGACCCAGTCTGAGGCTGAGATTGGGGTATTTTGAAAACTATTATTACGTTCTTCATACCATATGACTCTCAAATCTAAATACAGGAAATAGTTTTAAACCTATTAAGGACCTACAGGTCTGTTCACCTCTGTGAACTTAACTTACCATTGCTATTCTGTTTAAAAAGCAGTACAGATGCAGGAGGAAACGTGATTGGGCCATATACTGTCGCTACCAAGGCCACATCAGCAGTCAGGAATCTCTGAAATTTATGTTTATCCGCTGCCATAATAAGGGTTAAAAAATAAAAAGTAAAAACATTTTGAGAAGCCATAGGTAATCCAGAAGCCTGTGAAAAGCTGTATCATTGCAACTCAAATCTAAGGCAACTTACGTTTCTTTGCCCCACTAGTTCTCAAAATATTTTCCTACCTCAATACAACTGTGAGATACAACTCAGTCCTTCACAGTGATTTTTCAACAGGGAGGCAAAATCTTGGAGCTTGGACTATATTTGGGGTTTGAAAAAGTTCTCCAGGTGATTCTGACACTCATTATCCCTACCTTGTTTGGGAAGCAATGCTTTACAGAAAATACCTCCACTAAATCAAAAGCCTGTAGTCATGAGCAAGAATTGGCAAATATTTTCTATAAAGGGCAACATAGTATTTTAGGCCTATGGCCATACAGTCTTTCTGTTCCAACTACTACTCAGCTATGCCACTATAGCAAAAAAACAGCCACAGACAACACATGAGAAAAAAAGGGGAAAAAAGAAGGAAAAAAAACCCCAACAACCCACAATTGTGTTCCAACAAAATTTTATTTAACAAAAACAAGCAGTGGGGCAGATCTGGCCTAAGGGCCATACTTAGCTGATCTCTGATCTTGAGGACTACCTGAGCTTCTGCTTTTATCTTCAATGAAACTCTCCCTCCTGCTTAATACTGAATTTACAGAGAAATAAAATATTTTAAGGGAAAGAGAAGATAATTCCTCATTTAGATAGCATAGCTAATTAACATATGGCTAGTAAGAACAGAAATTATCCAGAGTACCCATTAATACTGCCTTCATCATCTTCCTCCAGCCACTGCTGAAAGCTGAGTGTGTGTGGTAATGTTCAGAAGCCTCCAAATATCTTCCCACTCCTAATGTATAGGAGTCCAATCATTTTTGCCATAAAAGTGTCCCTGGTCACCACTCTTCAACATCTTATCCCAACATCTCAGAAGCCACATACTTGTTTTACCCAACTGTGGGCCACCCCTATCCTTCACCCACACTGCCACCGGCCATCAGATGCCAAGGGTTCTACACTTTGTGACACCATTTTATAGAACCACCAACTCCCATTCAAAACCACTTTGGAACAAATACTCATGGCAGAGAAGCCTCAGCACCACACAGAGGTTGCATCACTGGGATGCTTCAGACAGGTTCAGACATTGTGAATAAAAACATCATTGGCTCCTAGACCAGAGTAGTGAAAATACCCTTAACCCAGAAACCCAGAGTTTGAAACTGTGTATTCTACACACCCGCACTAAAAATCAATAGTCCCCCAAAAGACATTAAGATGGACAAGAACCCAGAAGCTTCCCCACTGCTTTACCTGCAGTGTGCTGAGAGAACAAAGGTGAGGCTCGGAAGCGCCTGAATCCACAGTGGAAGATCAGCTCCTCCTTAGCTTTCACAGGCTCAGTGTTGCCAGGGTGCCGGCTCACCACCATATTCAGTACTGACATCTGGGAACCACATAAGAAAAACAGACCTTCCTATCTGAAATAGAGCAGCCTAAACTGAAAGAAGACAAACTAAACTAGCAGATCCAAATTCGCTCTAATACTCATTTACAGTAAATAAGATTTACCTTTTACCTTTACCAACAACTGGCATTCAAGTTACATATAGGCTGGTTTTTGGGGCTTTCACGCAGCCTTCTGTGTTAGCTAACCTTCCCGTGTCTAACAATGCAGAAGCTCAACATCTGCCACAAACGCAGTGCCTTCAAGTCACTCAACTCACCACACACCTCAAAACTACTCATTCAAGACGGTTACCTCCCAAACTCTTCCACTGACCAAAGGCCAGAGCTCTCGCATACACGCAATACACACGAGTACTGGCCATCAACAAAGAGACCTACGCGTGGCCCAACCACTCCTTCCCGCACCCCCCCACCCCCACTTAAGGCTGCCAACCCTTGGTTAAAATCTACTCTGACAGAGAAGTCTCAGAACACAGAGTGCATCACTGAGATGCTTCAGACAGGTTCAGACATGTTGTGTAACACCATCATTGACTTCACCATCATATTCTCTGATTCTTCATCCTAAGGCAGATTGTTTACATCCCAATGAGTAAAATGTCGGTCACATAAAATTTCAGACTATCATACAAAACTGGTTGGAAAGTTTCTTAAGTCCCCATTTGCCACAAAATACTAACTCACCTTCTGTTCATGAGGTAGTAAAGAAAATACAATCAAGGGTGCCCCTCGCTTAAAGTATTCAATCACTGAGATAGGGACTTCAGAGACATGAAGTGTGACATACCAGCCAACCTGCCAAAAAGAAAGTAGAAAATAATCATTTACCCTTAAGGTCTCGACAACGATGAAGCATTTCTCCAAATATGTTAGAAGTCTCTTAAACTACCCTAAAGCCCACCCTCACCCTTTAAAACTGCCTTTCACAGATGCCTCAACTACCCAGATTAAACTTTTCAGTTAACATCTGATACCTCTTTGTTCTCAATATCACTCTCACCAGTGACTCAGTGGCTCCTCTAATTCAGCTATGGGCAGCACAAAACTAAATAAGGTACTCATGCCAAGAGGAGGAATAAAGGAGAGGGCACCTTGGCAAACAGCAAATTACAGGGATGGACAAAGTAAGGCAGATACCTCAGCTCCTTCAACCTCTTTTTCTTCAATTTCTTTAAAAATGCGTTTCCTAGTATTAGTAAAGTTCTGAAACTGAAAGATCCGAGCATAATCTTGAGGAAGGTTTTCCTTAGGATCCCATGGAGATGTCCGGAAGCTCTTGAGGCCTCTGTATTTCTGAAATCTAGATAAAGAAGATTTTAAAAAATAGTCAAATTTATATGGTGCTACTTTTTCACTCAAGTCACTTCTAAAATGGCTAAGATTCTAACTTAAAAAAAAAAAATTCTCCCACTATCTCTCAAAATAATCTAACAGCCTAAAACCACACTCCAAAACAACTCATAACAAGTATTTCAGAACCAAACCCCAGCCCCTCACTGACAAAGGACAAAGTACTTGGAGTGGCTCCTTCAGGGAGTGGCTCTTTAACCTGGCAAACAAGGCCCTTGACAAAAATATTACATCCCTAATATCCAATGTAAACCCTCCGGCTTTAATCAGATTCATCTCCAGGGAGGGAAGACATCATCTACGTCTTCACGCTTTTATTCTTGCCCAAACTCCCTCAAATCTCCAAAATGTTTTATACTTTCAGTATTAGCTCCTATAGGAAGCACTTGCCGATTAACCTTAGTATTTCCCCTTCATTAAAGTACTGTGACATTGTTAGTCTGCACCACACAGTCTGGAACTTGATTACATATTACTGTTTCTGTATGTATGTCTTACCTTCCCATATAGAATGTTAGCCCTTCAGAAGTGGGCACAATGTGTTGTTGTTGTTTTTTTTATCACACTGACACACTTCTGAGCCACATGAATTTTAAATAAAAACACTGATTTTAGACTTGTTGACTAACCGAATTCTTGCAGCCACGTCACGGGGGGTATCTACTTCATCTGGAAACATCTCTTGCAGTCTTTCTTGTTTATATTTCTCCAACATTTTTTCTTCAGCCTCTTCATCCACATTCTCATCATACAGATCATGATGCACAGACTCTCCTATAGTCATAGTTTCACATTCTTCCTCCTCTTCCTTTTCACTGCTCTCATCCTATAGAATAAAGATTACAGTTTCACACCCGTCTCTACCCTAAAGACCATTAAACTATAAGTAAATTAGTTTTAGTAGGCACCTAGTCAAAATCAGTATCAATTCTAATAGAGATTAAGTTATAAAAGAAAGTCTCACTTCTGGCAGCTCTAAGTCATTCCTAGGAAACTGATCACACACAACCCTCAAGGTCAGGATTGCACTTTGCCTTGCATTTGGGGCTGTATGCAGAAGTGGCCTAAGGATTCATATCTTTACCTGAGATTCCTCTTCAATAAAATCCTCATGTTCTGTATCATCATATTCATCTTCCCCACCACTTTCACCATCCTCATCCAAAATCCATTCAGCTTGGTAACTGGATGTCCCTTTGGGAACCTTCTTTACCACCTTGGAACTTTCCTTCAAGCAGTCTGTAGAAGCCCAGATGAGTTAAGTTAAATTATATACCTCTGGGAACCTGGGTGGCTCAGTCAGGTGAGCATCTGACTCTTGATTTTGGCTCAGGTCATGATCCCAGGGTTGTGAGATTGAGCCCTGCGTCGGGTTCAGCACTGAACATAGAGACTGCCTAAGTTTCTCTCTCTTTCCCTTTTCCCCTCCACCCCTCTGGCGCACTCTCTTAAAAAAGTATATACATACATATACTTATATATACACACACACATGTATATACATACGTACACATACACACCTTTCCCCTATTACTCCCGTATTCTCACCTAGGCAAGATGATACCACACATTGCTACCAACACCAGAAAGTCTAGCAGACACCATGAGTAGAACAGACTACTTCCAAATTTAATTCAGCTGCCTCAGAACTAGCGACACTTACACAGCCCAATAAGCTTTGCAACAAATCAAAGTTGTTTATCTGTTTATGAGAAAACAACAACACAAGTCATTTTGAAAAATGGAGCGGGGCGCCTGGGTGGCGCAGTCGGTTAAGCGTCCGACTTCAGCCAGGTCACGATCTCGCGGTCCGTGAGTTCGAGCCCCGCGTCGGGCTCTGGGCTGATGGCTCGGAGCCTGGAGCCTGTTTCCGATTCTGTGTCTCCCTCTCTCTCTGCCCCTCCCCCGTTCATGCTCTGTCTCTCTCTGTCCCAAAAATAAATAAAAACGTTGGAAAAAAAAAATTAAAAAAAAAAAAAAAAAAAAAAAGAAAAAAGAAAAATGGAGCAAAGCTATGTCCAATGTTTGCTTGGTGCAAACATACAGCCTTTAGAGATGGAGGGGAAAACTAACCTCCAAATACATCTCATCCCACCCTACCCTGTGAGCAGCTACAGAAAATGCACAATTCTAGGCCATATGAAATACAAACAAGTTTGACAATACCAACCATTTGCCTCATTCAGTTCCTCCTCTGTGGGCCAGGTTTGCTCCCCCTCCATTGGATCTGGGATAACCTCTGTTTGCAAAGATTCTTGTCTTTCAGGGTCTGCCTTCATTAGGACCTTAAGGTCTTCCTCCATATCAACCACAGCATCCACAGCACAAATCTGAAAACCAGAATAGTTGACACCAAACGTTACCCCAAATCTACTAAATCTAACATGGTAACCAGAAAGATTCAGAAATAACACAGTCCTCAAAATAAATAAATAAAATAAAATAAAAACAGAATGAAACAGTGAGCCCAACTGGTCAAATCTTTCAACCATTTCAATTTCCTAGCATTTTAAGTCCATACCTCTACTTGCTTTTGAGGCCTTTCATCATCTGCTCTCACTCCTACACATTTATTACCTACCTTACTCCCATCAAGCTGATTTCTTCAAAGAAACCATCTGATCTATCCCTGGGACTAAATTCATGTTGTCTCTATCTTCTTCGACAGTTTCATCTCTCTTTATAAGTCATATTCATCCATCTCAACACCTGGCTCAAGTCTGAGCTCTTCTGTGAAGCTTGCTAGTCTACTTTCTCAACTTACACAGCAGGTCTCTATCCCTCAACCACACTTTTTCAATCTTTGATGTTTGCCATTTTTTCTGACGTAATTAGGCTGTCCAAGGAAAGAGACTGCATCTTGTGTCTTTTATACACTCAAAGCCAATTGCTATGTGAGGTACCTATAAAGTGCTGAATACAGGATATCAACATATTCAGTTGACTACTGTCTTACTTCAAACTAGCAGTCACCTCCAGAGGCTAGTATAGTTGTCTAAGAGCGCAGACTACCTCCTCTGATGTTATTCACATCCTACACCAGTTTACACATAAATCTACAAGTCGTTTAAAAAACACTTAATGTTTACTTATTTTGAGAGAGAGAGAGAGAGAGAGAGAGAGAAAGAGAGAGAGAGAGAGAGAGAGAGAGAGAGAGAGAGAAAACGAGTGGGGAAGGGGCAAAGATAGAGGGAGAGAGAGAAAATCCCAAGGTGGCTCTGTGCCATCAGCGTTGAGCCTGACACAGGGCTCGAGCTCACAAATCGTGAGATCGTGAGCTGAGCCGAAATCAAGAGTCAGATGCTTAAGCGACTGAGCCACCCACGCACCCCTACAATACATAGTTTTTAAGAACATCACTCTTACCTCCATTGCAGCTCCAGAGTCCTGTGATTTGACCACTCTAGGATTTAAAAGGAAAGGGTCTATAGGAGCATCTATCTGTTTCATCTGGAAATCACCCTGTCCAATGATATGCAGCAAGCTATTTACATTCAGAGTCTGTCCACGAATATAGCCTGAGATTTTCAAGGTGCCCACCAAGTTATTTTCTTCACTAGGCACAAAGTCAGCAGCATGAGCAAACATGTAGGCCCGTCGATCTCGAAAGGCAAGATGTCGTTGCTTTTGGTTAGCCAACTGCCTGAGCAGCATCTGTGCCTCCTGTTGTGTGTCTAACAGGAGAAGTTTGTCATCAGGAAAGCGCTTCTCCACTGCTTTACTTAGCTTCTTTCTGGCATCTATTTGTTTCCTTGGTGGGAGGCCAGAAATCCCCTGGACAGCTAGTGCTGTGAGCAAGAGAGAAAGGGCTTTGTTACTTACTTTACCACATGTAAATCCCCACCGTAGTTCACAAACCAGCTAACAGTTCAGTTGTGAGACCAGAGATCACTGAGAAACTGAACACTCAACTACCCTAAAAAATTTTCATAGTGAAACCAAAGTTCATACTCTTCTTCCTCTGGGCAAAGAGTAGTCCAGAAATAAAAAGCAGCTTGATAGATAATTTCTAAATGATGGACCAACTTAAGCCATAGATGTACAACTCGCCACCAGCCAAATACAACCCACCAGTTGTATTCCTGTATCAAGTGTCAAACAGAGTGCCTGGAAAATTATAGATGCATAATAAATGCTAATTCACTTCCCCCCCTTACCTCTAATACTCCTAACTCACTTACTATAGGTGGGAAGGCCCTGGGCAAAAAGGCAGGAAAGGCAGTAATCCCCAGTGCTGTCCCAGCCTTCTAGTGGATCAAGGAGAAAAAGGATGGTATCCGCCACTTTAGCCATGTCTAACACAGCGTGCAGATCCCCTGGAGATAAAAGACAAAGTTAGTGGGAAGAGGTGTTTGGCACCAGCACATCATACTAAAAGAATATTACTACTACTCAGAATACAACAATAGAAAACACTGTTGTATGCTCCAACCTGGCCTTGCAGATGTGAAATACCACCGATGTTTCAAGCGGGGGCATAACAGCACAAAGCTATGGGTGCTTCCCCACTCATTCAAGTGTACTGTTCCAGTGTCCTTATCCTGAAGCAGCCTAAAGGCCTCTGGCAAGGAAATCCTGTCATGCAGAGGCACTACCAGCACCTGATGAGGAGGACCATCCTTGCTGCCCAGCTGTCTTTTCTCTGCCAGAACCTGAGAATAGAAAGATCAATGTTTCAGTACTTCATTTCAGTATTGCATTTCCCACAGTATGGACGCCCCTTCCTCACCCCCCACTCCCCACTCCCAGTCCACCGCATCTTTCTTGTAAAAGGCACGTAGGCCGGGAGAGTGGGCGGAAGCCTGCACCAAAACAAAGAATGTCCTAGCATGAATCTAGATCTGCATGCCTGACATGTGCCCGAGAATTATTTTTCCATCCCCGGCCCCTTCCCAGGGTCACATTTTTCAGTTCGAGGCATTACCGCCTAGAACAGCTGTGAAACCACACCACTCCCCAATCCCTGCTCCTCTCACCGCCTCCTTCTTCTGCTTTCGGAGCTGGCTGGCGCGATGCCTCTGGTCTACTCTGCTGAGCTCTTTCCTCACTTTCCTGCTTAGGACCTTCAGTGCTAGACGGCCTAGAAGATTAAAAACGGCTCTTATGCAAGGTACCAGAGAGTCCAGAAAGGGGACCCTGTCCGCCCATCTTAGAGCCTTTTGCGCGCCGTCCAGGCCGGAGACAGGAACTGTCTGCACACAAAGAAAAGCAGCTAACATCTAAAATAACCCTTCTTCCTCCAACCCTATCTTCTCACCCTTGCCGTCCCGCTGCGCGGATCCCCGACCCCGATGCCGCCCGCCTTTATGAGCTTTATTCTGCTGCTTAAGAGGGCCAGAACGGTGGGCCGCCATGCCGCCGCTCACGTGTACCTAGTCAGCACTACTTCCGGGCCGGACGGAGCGCTTCCGGCCCCCTCCTTGCCCCTCCCTCCCCGTGGCGGGGCGGGGCTCACCGCGTCCTCTCGCGAGAGTCCTTCCAACCAGGCTCAGAAATAAGACTCCGGCGTCTCAGCAAAACCGCGGAGTAAACTTTTCCCACGCGGCGGTCTACGGCTGGGGGGTTTAAAAAGCTGGATGTAGACTCGAGGTTTAGCCTCTCAGCCCCGGAGGGCTTTTTTTGCTACCTGTATTTTCATTTTTTGCGCTATCTAGTTGCATCACCTTAGGCAGCTGTTGAAGTTTTTCCATTCGTGTGGAAGAGGGCTAAGCCCTTCCTGTCACCTAGATTTGTGCACGCCGCTCCTCAGTTTGCAGCAGCAGGTGTTACCACTTTGAGCAATCCTTTCTTCCTCTTATGGGCTGCTGAGGTCTAGAAGGAAAATCGCGTGGAAGGCTCCGTACAAGTTCCCGCTGATCACCGTTATCCCAACCCGCGCCCCCGCTCCAACAGAGCTGAAGGCAGGACGGTACCAGACAGGGAGAACTGTCCTTGACAGGCGAGCCCTCACAGGCAACTCAGCCTCTTCAATCTCGGGGTGACTGTGCTCCAGCTCCTCTTCCCACAAGTCTTGCAACTGAGGGCCACCGGCTGGCAGGGGGATTTAGAGGAATGATGGAGCTCTGGCCTTTCATCCAGGAGACTAACGCTAGTTTCCTAGAGAGCCAGACTCGAGGAGCGAATGGCCCAGCCCTTCCCGTCGGGAAAACGAGTGGGTAGAAATCAGGGAGCGTCTAGCTGGGTTGAGGCCAGCTCCGATGCGAGTGACTTTCCCTCAGCCACGGGGTCCAGAGCGCGCCAGCTACCGCGCGCAGTGCGGCGCGGAACTGGCTGCGGGAGCTCACAATGAGGGTTCGCGCCCTCGGGGCGGGAGCGGGCGCGTTGCCATGACAGCGGCCAGCTAGGCGCGCGCCCGGGGGCCCACCGCCCCCGGGCGCGCGCAGCCTCACCCCCGCCCCGACCCCCCCCGTCGCTGAGCGCACCCCCCCCCCTCCCGCCCCCGACTGTGGGAAGGGGCCGGGCCAGCCTCCTGACGTCTGTGCGGGGCTCGGAAGATGGCTGCGGAGCCCAGCACGGGGCAGTGGCTGCGGCGGTGGTGGCGGCGGGCGGGGAGCGCGGCGGCCGGGGGCTCCGCCTTGCGCGTGGGGCTCTGAGCGGAGAGGCGCGGAGGAGGCGAGGGCGCACGGGGGGCTTGGGGGACAGCTCGGCGTTGCCTCTCTGCCACCCGCCACACCATGGGCAGCGCGGAGGACGCAGTCAAAGAGAAACTGCTGTGGAACGTAAAGAAGGAGGTAAAGTAGGAGCAAAGACCCCCGGAGACTCACGTCCCTGCCCGCGCTGCCCGGCGGGGGGGACGCGGAAAGGTCCGTACCCCCCACCCCCCCGCCGGCACCAGCGCCCGCGGGCCTGGGCCGGGCGGGGGCGGGGTCCTGGACTGGCTGCGGCTACCGGCTCCCTCCCGGATCTGGGGCAGCACCCCTCCGTCCGAGGAGCCAGGCCGGCGCTCCGGCGCTTGTTTGCTCCGCGATCCCGCAGTTCCCCGCCCTGTGACGGCAACAGCGCTGGGAGACCAAGGTCGGGGGAGGGGTGGTGGCGATTTCTGGAGAAGTGGTGCTGCCCTTTCATTGCCCAAGCCGAATGGGCAGGGGCGGGGCCCCGCGAGGGCCTCAGCGCTAAACGCGTGGTTTGGGGGCTTAGCTTTGGTTTGCCCTACACCCAAGATTCAGGGATCCCTCTGGGAACTGAATCGCGGCTGCAGGAGGTTCGTCGCACACCTCGCTGCTTCTCCACGCCCACCTCCCTACCCAGAGACCATGGTGGGGGGGGGGGGGGGAGGTTAAGAATGCTTTTTTTAAGACTCAAGATTTTTTTCCCCGTTTAAGGATTCCCGCCCCACCCCAAATGTCAGAAAGAGAAAAAAGCTCTCCCCTCTACTAACGTCCTTTACCTTGACCCTGCCCTAAAGCCCATTTCAGTTTCATCGTGTTGGGGGGGGGGGGCGGGTACCCATATGAATGACTCACCGCACATGAGAGCTGGAGAGCTCAAACCTGCAGTATGGATTAGAATGGATTAGGCCTCGGGAACCATGAACTCCTTGCAACTACCTTTGTGGCTGCCTTCTACCAGATGTGCAAACTCCATGAGGGCAGGAAACCAGTCTGTTTTGTCCACTATTCTGTATCCAGGACCTGGCACACAGTAGTCATTCAATGAGTATTTGGTAAATAAATCTACTGATTTTAGAGACTGCAAGATCTGTAGGGATGTGTAACCTTGGAATACTCTGGACCTAACTCTGTGTGACTTGAAGAAGTTACTTAACCTGAGTCTTATTTTATTCATCTCTGAAAGAAGGATGATGATATATGTATCTCATATATTAAAGTTTGCCATAATGGTTCCTTTACCTCTTCCTAGAATTTCAGGATTGGAGAAGACTATGTGTTCTCATAAACTCCTGGAAGGCCCTAGATGGTTCTCCTGCATTAACTGTGGCCTGGCTGCTGTGCCCTACCTAACATTTATTTGTGCCCTTCCCTCTTGTTGGCAAAGTAGTCAAAGTCCTCACCTTTCCAGCTGTGTGTGAGAAGCTGCCTCACCACTTTTGTGTGAAGTGGCCAAGAAAGCATTTTAGGTCAGGAGTACATCAAATCAGCATTTCAACTAAACCCTGGTCTCCCCAAGCAAAAGGGCAATCCCAAGTCATAGTGATTATCCTCGGGAAACAAGCAGTCTAGTGACAGAGGCTCATATGAACAGTATAAACAAGAAGAAAAAAAGTAGCCATACCTAAACCATGGATGGATGTGCTAGGATTGTTGCTGTGCTCCAAATTTAGAGTTGGTCAGGGACGTAGGAAAGATTTCTGATACCATGATTCTTTTTTTCAATACTTAGAAGGCTTTTTATACTGCTCTAAGAATGATTCCTAAACAAATATGAGAAATGCCCAAAATATGCCACAGCTATGTATATTACCTGACAAAGTTTAACCTGCTCTGAATTCTTAGTTCCCTTCTCCCTTTAGCACTTGATTTAGAGAGAAATATATCCTTCCTCTTCCACAAGTAGAGGAAGTGGGGATAATTGTAGGCAAGGCTGGACTTTTCAATACAGAATTTCTGATACAATTCTAGAGTCATCTGTATGTCCTTCTAACCCCCAAATCTGCCCCACCGGCCTGTTTCAGATGCCCGCAGGTCTTTAAACTGTGACTTTATGCTCCGTTTAATACAAACACCGCTTGGCAAGTAACCTAGGAAGCTTTTAACAATTTAGAGTGCAGGATCAATCTGATTCCCCTCTACCTAACTGCTATCTGTGAGCAGTTTCAATAGGGAGAAGCCTCCAGGTCCTCCCTACCTCCTCTGCAGGCTTTAGAAGCTTTACCACTCTCCAAACTGTACAGTCCTCAGCAAGGGTCTTGGGAGCAAGGGCAGCATCGGAACACTGTATGCCTTGTCCAAAGAATGACAAAGACACGCTCTGCCCAGAGCTTACTTCATATAAGATTTTACAGTCGGGTTGAGGTAATCCATCTCTCTAATCTCCAGTATTAGTATCTGTTTCTTGGCAAATTCCCCCAGGACATCAAAAGTGCTTGACTTCTATGTTGGGAGCGACTAAAACCTCATACATTGCTGATGGGAGTGTAAATTGGTACAACCACTTTGGAGAGCTATTTGGCAAAATCTAGTGAAGTGGAATATACATATCAGAAATGCCTTGTCTGGAAATATAAATGCAAAAAATGAGCACCTATGTTTACTAAAAAACATATTTTTAATGTTCATAGTAGCACTATTCATGACAGCCCCAAATTGGAAACTACCTACGCACAGTTCATTGTGTGTTAACATAATGGAGAATGAACAATCCACAAGTACATACAATGTGAACACATCTTATAAAGAAATCCAGTCACAAAACACTACACACAGTGATTTTATCTATCAACAGTATGAAAATCCATAAAGAGACTCTATGCTGTTAGAAGTCAGGATAGCACATGTCCCTGAGGAGAGTAGTGAGTGGAAGGAAACATGACAGTGGGAGGTGCTCAGGGATGCTGGTCACATGTTCTGTCTTTCACCTGGATGCTGGTTTCACAGGTGGATTCAGCTTGTGAAAATCCATCAGGCTGTATAATTATGACATATACCCTTTTCTGTAGTTTTATGTACATCAATAAAAAAGTTGTGTGTATGTGCTTTTTAAAAAGGGCTTTCTTAAAGACAGATGTAACTGCTCATCTTACAAGGTACTTGGAAACTTTTATATCCATGTAGGAACCCAAAACATCAGGGTTCTATCTAGACAGAAAGAAGACTGGGCTTGCAAGCGTGTGGAGAGTGTCTCTGAGGCCTGGGTGAACGTTGAAGAAGTAAATGAGGGGCAGGTTGTTTACAGCCTATAATGAGCTAGTTTGTTCCTAACGGACAGTTTGCCCAAAAGCTCTTCTCCAGCTAAGTACACATGAGCAAATGGCATCCTGTCCGTCTTCTCCACAGCAAGGCACTTCCTCCTGGACTGGAACATCTGCACTGATTGCTTGGTGGATGACATCTCTCTTCCTGGTTGCCTTTCCAAGAAGACACTTGGCTTCCCCACCTCTCCCATCCCTATTTACTATCTAATCTGCAAGTAGAGTAGGAGATAGACCAGGAGAGCGGAGCCAAGCTATTTACTTGCCCACAACCCTTTGATCAGAAAAATCAGTAAGATGCTGCCCGTTTGTCCACAGGTGAAGCAAATCATGGAGGAAGCTGTCACCAGGAAGTTTGTGCATGAAGATAGCAGCCACATCATTGCTCTGTGTGGTGAGTGACTGGGGGCAGTGGGAAGAGGGTTTAGAACTGAGGACACTGTCCTGGGGCCAGGGAAAGAGGAGTGCTCAGGTTTAGTAGTTTTCAAATGTGGCTACAAATTAGAATCAGCTGTGAAGTCCTTGTGCTCTCCCTGGGCCCTGTCCCCAACCTACTGAATTAGGATCTCCAGGGCCAAAGGATTTGTATATGTATTTAGTTACCTTGGTCTTTAGTATGCATGTGAGTCACCCAAAGAACTTGTTAAAACACAGATTCCTGGGTCCCAACCCTGGAATTTCTGATTCTGATAGGTCTGGGGTGGGCCTGAGAATTGGCATTTCTGACAAGTTCACACATGGTTCTGAGCTTCTGGTCCAGGGACCACACCTTGAGAACCACTGACCTAGGTGATTCTGGTCTGGGAACTGCTGCTCTGGTTTATGTTTAACTTTGGGGAAGGGTTTGTGTTTCCGAATGCTTTCTGTGCCACATCTACTTTCTTTTTTATTTAAAAAAAGTTTTTTAACATTTATTTATTTTTGAGAGAAAGAGACAGAACGGGAGGGGGAGAGGGACAGAGAGAGAGGGAGACACAGAATCCGAAGCAGGCTCCAGGCTCTGAGCTGTCAGCACAGAGCCTAATGCGGCCTCCAACTCACAAACTGCGAGATCATGACCTGAGCTGAAGTAGGACGCTCAACCAACTGAGCCACCCAGGCGCCCCTCAACTTTCTAACTAATCCTACTTGTGTTGCTCTGGCATTCTCAGTTCTCCAGACCCTGGATTGGGGGCAAAACAGCATGAGCTACAACAGGAGGGAAACCCAAAGCCTTCCCACCTTAAAAGGCAGAACGTTGGTAATAAACCATCACTTCCTCCTCTCCTGAAGACTTCTGCCTTTACAGGGGCAAGCTAGTCTCTGTACACAATAGAGTTTTCTTGGATTTTCAGGACTTTTATCTTCCTTTCAACTCCCTTTCTAAAGAACAGTTTGCCATCTCTGTGTTGTTTTCCTTGGCTTCTGAGATTGGTGTTGGGAATTTGTGAAGAGAGGCTGTGTGTTTCGGAGAGGAGCAGACAGTAGCATGGTGAGGCATATAAAGCTGCCTGCCATCAGTCCAGCAACAAATGCTGTGGGTCCACCATGTGCTAGATCCTATTTCCGCATAGGGAAACAGCAGTCACAAGATGGACAGAGTCTCTGCCCCCAAGGGCTTACATTCTTTGGGGACAGAAGACACGTGCACACATAAATATATCCTGTATGATAAAGGTGTGGAGAAAATAAAAGCCAAGAGATAAGGGACAGCTATCGGGAAGAGATGGCCTGTGGACCCAGCCTGAGTGACACACTGATGGAAGTGAATCTTGGTGCTCTGCTAAGTTATCTTGGACAAGTTTCTTAGCTTCCGTCACCCTTAGTTTGCTCTCCTAAAAAAGGGTGGTGATTCCTACCTCAAGGAATTTTTGGAGGGATTGAGATGATGCATGAGAACATTTCTAGCATTGGAAGAGCCCAGGAAATGTCTGTCTTTCCTTCTCCTTTGGATGTTGAGAATGAAACTAGGTTTGCAGGATTTCAGTTCCCAACACCTCCCTTTGGGTGTTTCCTGGTTCTTTGAGATATGTTATGATTCTCAGGGTTACAAGGAACAATCTCATCTCACCTTTTCTCAGGCAGAACCTATGTTAGGGGAGAAGCATGGTAGTCTTTCAGTAAGTGGCTTTGAAGAATATTAGACCCCTACTCCTTTCCACCTGTGTTGTGTGCTCCTAACATTAGCCACTATTTGTTGTTGTCACCAGAAGGGCTTTGCTGGTGGCCCAATTACGCATGGCTTAATTCCTTATCCAGAGCACATTCAACAAACACAGAAAACAGAACAAAATAGCGCAAACAGCTTGTGCATGGGCGCCACACGTGGGTGGCCAAGGGGGAATAGGGGAAAGAGAGGCAGAGAGAAAAGTTGTGGGTATCTCACATTCAGGCCAATTGGGATGAGAAGAAACTGTCAGCTCTCCTGTGATCATTGCAGAGGCCCCCAGGAAGCAATGGAGCTTTCGCTTTGCTTTTGTCTCTTGCCTAGAAGCCCCCCCACCCCCCCCCAAATCCCCCCCACCCCCCCTCCCGGGGCTCTTCCCAACAGGCAGGAATATTACCCTCAAAAGGAATGCTGCTTCTCCTTTCAGCCAGTTTTGGTTGCTGAAACAGAGCAAGGGTCTATGAAATAAACCCAAGTCTCCAGGATTGTAAAGTCAGCCCAGGAGCAAGAGGAGCCCCGTTCTGCTGGATCTCAGGAGGTGCTTTAGGTCTGCTAGCGCAAACTTAAATAATGTCTACAGTCAGATGGAAAAGGTCCACACGAGAAGCTGTCTGGGTGTGACGCTGCAGGCAGTGGTGGTGGGGACTGGGGTGGACTGAATATTGCTTGCCACTATTCAGCTCCTGCAGGAATGCCAGCCCAGGCTTGCCATGGCCTTTGTTTTTTTCTTAAGAGAAGACAGAAGTCTGGGTATTTGTATGAAATTTCCCAATTTTTATTTTTTTAATGTTTATTTATTTATCTTTGAGAGAAAGAGAAACACGGGTGGGGGTGGTACAGAGAGAGAGGGAGACACAGGATCCAAAGCAGGCTCCAGACTCTGAGCTGTTACTGCAGAGCCCAATGTGGGGCTTGAATTCACGAAACATGAGATCATGACCTGAGCCAAAGTTGGTTGCCTAACCAAATGAGCTACCCAGGCACCTCTGAAATTCTCCAGTTTTTAAAGGCTAATAACTAATTCCCATTAAAAAAAAAAATTTAATGTTTATTTCTTTTTGAGAGACAGAGCATGAGTGGGAGAAGGGCAGAGAGAGAGAGACACACACACACACACAGAATCCCAAGCAGGCTCTGTCAGCACAGAGCCCGACGCAGGGTTCGAAGCCACGAACTGTGAGATCATGACCTGAGCCGAAGTCAGACATTTAACCGACTAAGCCACCCACGTGCCCCAACTATTTCCCATTTTTATATACTTTATGTTTATTTATTTATCTTGAGAGAGAGAGAAAGCGCGTGTGAGGGAGGGACAGAACGAGAGGGACACAGAGAGACTCCCAAGCAGGCTCCACACTGCCAGCATGGAGCCTGATGTGGGGCTTGAACCCACAAACCTTGAGATCATGACCCGAACTGAAGCCAGACGCTTAACCAACTGAGCCACCCAGGTGCCCCAACTAATTCCCATTTTTAAAAAATCTGTGGGCCAAACAAAAGGCATCTCTGAGCCTCTGCCAGTCGGCTGCCCCTGCCTTGGGCTCGGTGCATACACTGAGGAGAATGCTAGCAGTAGGGGCTGTCAAGCTAAGTATAAAGCTGTATAAAGCTGAGTCAAGCCCACAAGGAAAAGGAATCCTTAGGCTTCGTCAAAATTGGTATTCGATGGTGAGGTAAATCCCAGTTTGGGTTCAAAATAAGATACGTTTAAAGCAGTGATTATCAAACTTTTTTCCTGTCTGCAAGCCGTTTACATGCATCACACAGTAGAATCGTAATCAGGGATTCTTGGGAAGAGGCAGGGAAGAATAGGTAAGTATTGATGGAAAACTCCACCCCTCTGGCATTTTGGGGATTCTAATATGTCGGTCTCCTTCACCCCTGGGCAAATGCTCTGAAATGAATTTCTAGTCTAAAGTAGATCCAGTCTTATACTGACTGGGTTGTGCTATTGTCCTGGCCTTGTCCAGAATCCAGCTTTGTTCTGGAAGGAATTGGAGTGCAGGGAAGATGAAGAGAGAGGTGAGCAGAGCAGAGGCTGTGGAGGCTGGATCAACCACAGAATGGCCACATTTCCTGGAGTTTGGACAGTACTGGGGCCCTGGGCCCCTCTACTCTGCCCTGACCCCTCTGTTCTTGGCAGAGGAGGGCAAGGCCTCGGCAAGATGAGCTCCTCTGAGCTTCCTTAGAATAGAGACATTTGAACTGGAAACAGAATCTTCCTGGAGAGCCTTAGAAAGGGAATTGAATAATCCCTGAGTTGAGTCCTGACCCTGGGCAAACCCAGGAAAGTTGCACCAGACCCCTATTCCTATTATCCACAGGAGGAGGGAGACTCCCAGGACTGGTAAGAAATGTGTCTTGCAAAAAAAAAAAAAAGAAATGTGTCTTGCGTGTGCGCGTGTGTGTGTTGTGGTTGTTCCTAAACCTGTTTGTCCAGAAGCTGGTCAGGCTCCTATAGGTAGAAACCTTGTGAGGAAATCTTGTGTGGAAGCTTTGCTGGCAACCCCTGGTTGGCAGGGAGTGGTTCTCTGTGTGCTGTTCTCCAACCACAGAGCATGGCTGTCAGAGGATCCGGCCTATGTGACTGCCCACTCCCACAGGCAGAGGCTGAGGCTTGGAGAATAAGCCCAAACCTACCACTGATACCACCTTTTTGTCTTTAAAAAGTCTTGTCAAGTTTGCATTTTGTTCCACGATATGGTCTTTGAAACTTTTATTATTATTATTTTTAAGTTTATTTATTTTGAGAAAGAGGGAGAGCATGCATTGCAAGGGAGTGGACAGAGAGAGAGAATCCCAAGCAGGCTCCGTGTCCATCAGTGAGGAGCCTGACATGGGGCTCGATCGCATGAACCACGAGATCATGATCTGAGCCAAAATCAAGAGTTAGATGCTTAATCGACTGAGCCACCTAGGCGCCCCTGAAATTTTTATTTAAATGTAAAGACTTTTGAATCAAATTAATTCTCCTTGTTTTCCCTGTGGCTTCTTAAACCTCCAGGTGTAGTCTGATATCTCCTGCCACCCCCTCTCCCCAAGGGCAAGGTGCTTTTAACTTTTGTTTGTGGGAAACTCAAGGTTAAAGTAAACAAACTGTCCCAGCTTTAGCCTTTCAACTTTGCATTCAAAATAATAATACACATGCTTTAAGAGAACTCATTCGCTCTCTTCCTGAAGTAATTCAGGCATCAACCCTAGAGCACCAGAGAAGCCACCATTTCTCTGGACCTGCCCTTCCTTCATGTCTGGGTGTGGCTGCCTCCACAGTATTTCTGTGTGCTCTATTCTGATTGGGTGCTGAGTTTGGATTTTAAAGTTTGGTGGGTAGAGCAGGTTTACAGAGAGGTTTCTGGCACAGCAGGTTCTCAGACTCTCAATGTCTTCTCTCCCCAGAAGGCATTGGAATCAGAGCCCAGGGGGAAGTCAGTCCTACCCCTCAGTCTCCCAGTTCCTGGCTCTCCCCACACCGGTCTTTATATCCTCAACCTGAGGGTTGTTGCTTCAGGCTAAAGATGAGCTGTAAATGGGAGACAGGGGTGGGGCCTATGGAGCTGGGAACGGCATCAGGGCTTTATTAACCACCCGCTCCCTGTTGCTAAGCAGCTTTCGTTAGCCTGGAAGGTCGGCTGTGGCTGCGGTGAGCTCCTCTGGGGAATGGCAAGGCGATGCTAATGAGCTGGGTGAGAAACAGGTGCTGTGGAAAGATTGCGTTTCACCTGAGATGTTGCAGCCAGAGATACTTTCAGCACATTCTGAGATTCAGGCTCCAGGAAGTTTTTAGTCTGTCTCTTTTCAGTAAAAGGGATTCCTTTTCTCTTCTTCCCACCCGTACTGAATCAACAGCTCACTCTCAGGATATCTGCCTTCTGCCTTCCATCTGGAAACAATCCAGTAGGAAGAAGGGCCCTCTGGGGAAGTGGCTCCTCTCACCCTGTCTTGGAGCAAAGCTGAGGGCATATGGTGGTGATCAGTAGCTGAGACACTAAGTGTGTGACCATGGCCACAGCAGCCCCAAAGAACTCTGAACCTACCCCGGAAGATTGGTGTAAGGACTAAAGGAGTGACACAGGTAAAGCACACAGCATGGAGCCAGTAGGTGCTCAATAAATGTTGCCATCACCACCACAATGACCCGCAGCAACTTTCTTCTTTGTACTTGAAAGTGATCCTACAGGGAGCAGGGATGGGTGAAATTGGTGAAGGGGATTAAGAGTACGCTTACCATCCTGAGCACCGAGTAATGTTGAATCATTGTGTTGCACACCTGAAACTAAAATATATTACACTTGAATTTTTGTAAAAAAAAGTGATGCCTGGCTCAGTCGGTTAAGCATCCAACCAACTCTTTTGTTTATTTACTTTTTCGGACAGAGAGAGACAGAGCATGAACGGGGGAGGGGCAGAGAGAGAGGGAGACACAGAATCGGAAACAGGCTCCAGGCTCTGAGCCATCAGCCCAGAGCCCGACGCGGGGCTCGAACTCCCAGACCGCGAGATCGTGACCTGGCTGAAGTCGGACGCTTAACCGACTGCGCCACCCAGGCGCCCCATCCAACTCTTGATCTTTGCTCTGGTTATGATCTCATAGTTTGTGGGTTCGAGCCTCAAGTCTGGCTCTGTCCTGGCAGTGCAGAGCATGCTTGAGATTCTCTCTCTGCTCCTCTCCCATTTGTTCTCTCTGTCTCTTTCTCTCTCTCTCAGAATAAATAAACTTAAAAAAAAAGTGACCCTAAAACCTTCCCCATCAAGTCTCCTAGAACCTTCTCCAGGATTCCATCTGAGAATCCATGATTCTGTGAGGAGTATCTAGATAATTAGAGAAATTTGAACTCTAGGAACTCAATCAGGGAACCTTTATAATATTAGGAAATTTTTGTTAATCTTGTAGGTACAATCAAGGTATTATATACATCTTTTTCAAAGAGTCATCTTTTACAGATACCTACTGAAATATTTATAGATAAAAATATATAATATTTAAAATTCACTTCAAAATAATCTGGGGATAAGTGAAAAAGTGGTTGGAGGTGATACAGCTGAAACAAGATGGGTCATGACTTGACCATTGTTTGGGTTAGGTGATGGGTACATGGGGTTAATTCTTTCGTCCTCTTTACTTTTGTATATGTTTGGAATTTTCCATAATGATTATTTTTTAATGTTTATTTATTTTTGAGAGAGAGAGAGAGCACATGAGCAGGACAGATAGAGGGGGCAGAGGATCCTAAGTGGCTCTGTGCTTACAGCAGAGAGCCTGATGCAGGGCTCGAACTCATGAACCATGAAATCATGACCTGAGCTGTAGTCAGATGCTTAACCCACTAAGCTACCCAGGTGCCTCATAATGATTTTTTTAAAGGAGGAGGGGTGCCTCGGTGGCTCAGTCAGTTGGTTGAGCGTCTGACTCTTGATATCAGCTCAGGTTTTGATCTCAGGGTCGTGAGTTTAAGCCTTGTGTTGGGCTCCATGCTGGGTGTGAAGGGCGCGAAGCCTACTTAAAAAAAAACAAAAGAAAAGAAAGTTGGAAAACCAGGGGGAGCGGATGGGAAGAGGAAGAGATAAAGTGAGTATAGACAACTGTCCTGAGAAATTTTACATAAAGGGGACTAGCTAAATGGTTCAATACCTGAATGGGGATATAGGACCAAGGGAGGTGGTATTGGTCGTAGGTGGGGTTTTTTGTTTTTTTTTTTTTATGTTTATGTACAAATGGGTAGTATCTAATAGGGAAATATTAAAGATACAGGGAAGAGAAGTGATGTTTGTTGGAATGATGTCCTTAAGAGGTAAAAGGGGCTGGAACCCAGTGTGTAGGTGGACAACCCAGTGTGTAGGTGGTCTTAGGAACATAGCCAGACCATCTGGAGGGACAGAAGAGAAGGCAGGGGATGGGCATGAGGTGCAGGGAAGAAAGCACCAATGTTCATGATCACCTTCAGTGTACTCGAGAAGAAAGCAAGGAGCCTTTTGCACCTCTGCATAGCCTGTGGCTTGTAGTCACTCAAAACCTACTGAGATGGGACCTGTTCTTTTCCCTAATTGCTGCTGAAGCTCAGAGAGATTTAGTGGTTTGGACCAAGTCAAATAGATAGGGAAAGGAGCCAGAGTTTGAACCCACATGTGTCTTGCTCCAAAGCCTGTGCTGCCCAGGAATGGGTCTATCTGTGTAGCCTACCTAGGAGAGGAGCCTTGTGGTGTGAGGTATTGAGGAACAGTTGGCCCTTATGGAGATGTAGCTCACGTCACCAAACAGTGGACTCATGGTGGCCAGAGATACTCCGGGAGACAGTGAACACCTTGCTGAACTGAGTGAGGCCAATGCTGGCCTGGTCCGTGGGAAGCCATTGTGAGCACTATACACTCAGATTCTGCCCTGCATCTCCATCAGGGCAAAGAAGAAAGGTGTATGTGTTAGGAATTTCATTTCCCTCACCTGCTGCTTTCTGGAATATCAGAGCAGTGCCTTCTCCTCCTAATGAAAGTCTGGAGGGGAGAGTTGCTTTCTTGTTTCAGGGCATTGAACAAGGCTGACTGCCCTCAAAAGCTGAAGCAAACAGTCAGCGTCACTAATGCAGGCTGAGAGAAAATGTACTCTAGTTACCATAGAAATGCTCATTCCAGGTGGAAGCAACTGTTACAAATCCCTGGGTGAAATAGCCAGCCAGAGAAGTGGGAAGGAGAGCGGTGGATGATGCCTTGCCTCTCCTTTTTGCCCTTCCCACTTCATCTGCTACATACAATACACTGACTTCTCCCATTAGCAGTTGGAAGAAGTTCCTACTTAAATTTTTTTTTAATGTTTATTTATTTTTGAGAAAGAGTGAGTGTGAGTGGGGGAGGGGGAGGGACAGAGAGAGAGGGAGACACAGAATCCGAAGCAGGCTCCAGGCTCTGAGCTGTCAGCACAGAGCCCGACGCAGGGCTCGAACCCACGGACCGTGAGATCATGACCTGAGCCGAAGTCGGCCACCCAACCGACTGAGCCACCCAGGCGCCCCTAGAGATTACTTTTAAAAAGTTGTTTTAAATAAAAATAATAAAAAAATAAAAATAAAAATTCTGCTCTAAGTAGTATCCTCAAAACTCCAGGACCCAAAGCAGCCACCTGTCTAGCTGCTCCACCCTGCACTTTCCTCGCTTAGGTTCTCTATGGCAACTACAACCGAACTCCCCCGTTGCACAGATGGCAGACGGCAGAGGTGGGGGAGCAGGAGTTACTTTCCACACCTGCTCCTCCCATTACCATCCCTTCTTGGCTCAGTGCCTTGGGCTTAGCCTTCCTGTTAGGCTGTGCTAACTCTGGATATAGTGTCCCTGTATCTCAGCCAACTGGCCTAGTTCTCTGAAGGCCATTCAGTGGCTCCCCCTATTACCAGGCCTCTGGGCTGCTGAGCACAACTTTCAACATAGGTATGTATGTGATAGCCAGGGTTGCTGCTGAGGCTCCCTAGGCTGGCTGAGGACCCTTCAACAATCACTGCTGTGTGTGCTGCACAGCCATAGTTTTAGTCCATTTTTAAAAATTTTTTAAATGTTTTATTTATTTTCAGTGGGAGGTGGAGAGAGAATCTCAAGCAGGCTCTGTGCTGTTAGCACAAAGCCTGATGATGCGGGCTTGAACTCACAAACCATGAGATCGCAACCGGAGCCAAAATCAAGAGTCGGACGCTCAACCAACTGAGCCACCTAAGCACCCCAGTTTTAGTCCATTCTTGTGACATCTCAGCTTGTGCTAGCCCACTGAATTGTTTCTCTGGTCCTTGCCCAGCTCAGATCACTTGTGGCTTCCCTAAGCAGAGCCCAGGTATTCCTGTGGGGGTGGGGAACCAAGCCAATTGGGAGGAATGCTGCGGGAACTGGTGAAGGACTGGGTGCCCATGGACAGACCCAACCTTTCTGAGTTTTGTGAGTTTTGATTCGCATCCAGGCTAGAAAAAGTCTCTAACATCGTCTCATGATAGAATCGTGGTATCTGGGTTGGATGGTCACCTGTTTAATTGTTATTATTCTGAATTGGTAACGTGTTACCTGGTTCAAACATCAAAACTGTACAGGTGCGCCTGGGTGGCTCAGTCAGTTGGGCGTCCGACTTTGGCTTAGGTCATGATCTCATGGTTTGTGAGTTCAAGCCCCACGTCAGGCTCTGTGCTGACAGCTCGGAGCCTGGAGGCTGCTTTGGAGTCTGTGTCTCCTTCTCTCTCTGCCCCTCCCCAATTTGTGCTCTGTGTCTCTATGTCTCTCAAAAAATAAATAAATGTAAAAAAAATTTTTTTTTAATCAAAACTGTACCGAAGAGATACAGTGAAAAGTTTACTCCTTTTCCTGCCGCCATTTACCCACTTTCCCCCCACTTACCTGTTCCCACACAGGTAACCACTACCACTTACTTTTGTTTCTTATATATCCTTCCAGAGTTTTTTATCCTAATAAAAGAAATTATATTCTTTGTTTACTGCCCACGTACCCTTTTTGTAATGAAAAGGTATCCAGTCATAGTGTTCTGCATCTTGCTTTCAGAGACTTTTCATTGTTAGCTCCTAGAAAACATCCTCATTCTTTTGCACAGTTGTTTAATAATCTGTTGTATGAATGCCCCATGTGTACTTAACCTGTCCACATTGATGGACATGAGGATAGTTTCCAGTCTTTTGCTGTTGTAACTTAAGTACTCTTGCAGTTACATCTGTAAGCTAGAGTCTCAGAAGAAGGTCAGAGGTTATTTGCAATGGTGATAGACAGTGCCACTCTACCTCCACCGGAGTGGTGCCAGTCAGCTCTCCTCCCAGTACGGTCTGAGAAGATTTAGTAACTTCCTGGGTCCCTGCCATCTCTATCTACCCGTGTCTTCTCTGTTCTAAATTGGACTCCTGGGAATGGTTAAATTGGTATGTAAGGAGTTGTGGGAGGGGCCCTTTAGGGTTCTGTTAGCACTTGGGCTCTCCAGCCCATTTAGCCTTTGTTAAGCCCCATAACTTAATAGACTTTATTGGCACATCAGAGGCTGGTGAGGGAAAGTTCCAGGGCTAGTCTGGGCTTGTAATTCCCAGCTTTTCCCTTGGTAGATGGTACCAGACCTTTTGGGAGAGGAAATGTCCACAGCAAAGTTCTTGCAGTTCCCTGGGCCTTCTTGTCAGTCATATGGGATGACAGAGTAGAGAGGGCACCATGACTCCAAAGTTCCAAGAGCAAGGTGAGGGGTGAGAGGGTTATGCTTGTTGAATCATGTCTGTTTCTCTGTTTCAATTCATTTACCCAAACCTTTCCACCCCAACCAATGACCAAAACCAGTGTTGATTTTTATTAATTAGTACACTGAGCTGGATATTGTCAGGGATATCTCACCCCTCTTCTGGCGGATCCAGAGTGGCTGTGGGTGGTACCAGGACCCAGTGGGACAGGGGCTCCTGAGCCTTCACTTAGGAGGAGGAGAGGTTCAGCTGACTTGGTGCTTGAGCCATGATTGGCATCTCCTGCCACAGGCCTCCATCCTAGGGAATGGTCATGGTGGCAGTCTGGGACAGAAAGCTGAATAAGGAGCTGGAGTTCTGCTTGGTGCTCTGGGCTTTCAGTCAGGAGAGGAGAGACATGGGCCTCTGGCTGGTTTCTGCTGGGAAAGGGTGCTTGACAGTCTGTGAGAGGCCCTCTCTGGAGACTGAGGGCAGCAGGAGAGTTGGGCCTTGTGGCTGATGGCTCTGCAACCGAGTTCTGAGTGGTGTTGCACTGTACATTGTGGGGCAGGGAGAGTATTCTTGCATCTCTGAGTTTCGACCAGTGGAACCATCTGTGGTTCAGCGCAACCCAAAAGTCTTAGAGCAGGGATTCTAGAACTTTTGGGGGTCATGTATTCCTTTTAGAAGCTAAAAATCTTGGATCCTTTATCCAGACAAAGAGCACTTACCTAGTCATACTGGAGCACACCAACAATTTTGTATGCAATATTTGGGGGTCTTTGGAAGGCCCAGAAGCCCACCCACAAACCCTCAATTCTCGATCATTGTTAGTGTTACTATCATCATATTACTATCTTGCCTATATGCTGCACACAGTATTTTTCATTGCGCGTGCTGACTTTCTGCGGTGGACAGCCCTGTGGGAATGGGAAAGAACAAGTGTAGTTTGAACAGCCACTGGCCAAGGAGCCCATGGAACTGGATTAGGATATACCTGGCATAGAGGATCATTTACTTTGCTTGGAAAGTAGAGAGTTGAGAGGGATTTCTCCTTCCCCAGACATTGCCTGGCATCTTGCCTGCATTTCACAGAAGGAACGTATGGGCTGTGGGGTGAGCAGGAGGGTACTAGGCGTGATGTTTGGGCTTCTCTACCTGCAGTAATTGCTGAGGAATGCCTCCGCTCACCCCAGAGAGCCCTAATGCCTGTGTTCAGAGGCTGCCTGAGAGGGTGGGTGAGGCCAGGCGGGATGGGAGTGCTCCCCGCCATTCCCAGGCTCCCCAGCCTGGCTGCATTTGCTGTCTCCTGGGGAAGGTGGGAAGGCTAATGTCTCATTATGCCAGCAATTAGTCACATCACTGAGGCACATGATTCCTTGCAGGACTGGTGCCACCAGCTGCCACTCTGGCTGTGTTCAGTGCCGCTTCTCTCCAGAGCACTCTGAATGGGGCATACAATCCCGGGAAACGGTCACCACTTTCCTACAGGCGCTGCAGCCCCAGGACCAAGAGACTGGGACTCACTCACCTGTGTACCACAGGGCCACACAGGACCTCCAGAGACCAAGGGGACAGCCATGGAGTAGAGTATGTGGACACTTAAGCAGAGATTCCCTCACATGCCCCATACTAGTAAATATGTAGATACGTCTGCATACACATGTGCACATACGTGTATGAACGTGCTGTGAAGGAAAGGCTGTGCCTTGTAAAATAAAGTCCTCTGAGGCCCAACCAGGGAAGAGCCCAGAAGGAAACAAGTAGGAGGAGGGTCCTGCTTTGTTTCCCCTCCCTTGGGGTGTTCTCACTGGGTCTGGCCTGCAGGTTGGTCCCAGGGACTCTCTCCAACTTCTTGACTTCAGTACAGGAGCAGGCCAGACAAAGCCCTTATAGCACAGCAGTGACTGCCTTCCAGTTACTAAAAATGAAGACGAAAACCAGGTGAGAGCCCAGGGTCACTGGTCGTTTCCTAAGCTCAGGCTTCATATTCTAACAGCACTAGTCACAGTCGACTTGAGGGGCCTCAGTTCCCCTGTTCCTGAGAGAATAGCATCTCCACCCACCTCTGGACAGCCTGCGGCCCTCTCTCTAATGTGCCCTCTCCCCTTCCTGCCAGGGAGAGGTCTTGTAAAAACCCAGCCCTTGCAGCTTAACTGTGGAATAGGATCTTGCCAAAAAGGGCTGAGGGCTCAGGCACCGGCAAAGACCGCGTGCCTCCCGTGTGCCAGACGCGTGCAAGGGCTTTATGCCCTTCATCTCATGTAACGTTTCACGCCAGTCCTAAGTAGCCCCATTTCACAGATGACAGTGGGCTCAGAGCATTATCACCCACGTTTCCCAGGGGTAGCGAGTGGCCATGCTAAGCTCCAGACCCTGTTCTGACTCCCCCCTCCAGCACAGCACTTGTCAATCCATGCAGAAAGAGCACCTGTGACATGAGGGGAGCCCTCCTCACACCTGTGGCACCCCCAACATACCTGGAGAAGGTGAAAGGGTCTGGGCTAGGATTTGGGGTCCTGGGTCATGGTCCTGGCTCTGCCACTGTGTGACTACAGTCAAATCCCTTCCCCTTTCTAGGGCTTTCCCTCCTTGATAATGGCCAAGCACCACCCCCTCACATACTAATATTTGTAGGCTCTATATATACCAGGGCAACTCCCCACCCTTTCCCACCAAGCCCTTCCTACAGGATACAGATGGAGAGAATAAAACTAGCCCCTAAAAACATGAATGAGAGAAGGGAAATCCTCCCAGCATGGGAAATAGAAACCTCTCACTCTTGGCTGCAGGGCTCATCAATAATTCAGGGGCTGATGTTGGGTCTGATCTCTGCAGTGGCCTCATCAATATTTTAGCTCCTTCCCAGAGCTCTGTTCCTTAGCAACCTCATCATCCATGCTTTCCAGGAGGGCTGCTGGGCTTTGTGCTCCCTGCAGTCCCTGTTGTATAGGTGCAGTCCGTGCTTGCCCTCGTGGGCAGGTGAGGAGCCACTGGGACTGGCAGCTTTGGGCCTCACAGTCCCAGGGGCGATGCTGCATACAGGAGGCATGGACACACCAGGCGAGGGACAGGGAGAGGGACGGTATGGCATGTCAGCCCCTGCAGGTCCACCCTGGCCAGGGGCAGAGAGACTGGGAGGGGAATTTTGGAAGGCGGTCAGGGTATGTCTCCATGGCTTGCCTCAGACTGAAACCCCTCCCCCTCATCCCTGCATGGGTCAGAGCCCGCCCTTGCCCCTCTGCTCTCCATGGGTATGAGGAAGAGGAGTGTTTCTCCCTTTCCCCCTCTCACCTGGGCTCAGGTGCTCGTTCCCTTTGTGGCTCAGGTGCAGTGGAGGCTTGCCTGCTACATCAGCTGAGACGCCGTGCTGCCGGCTTCCTGCGCAGTGACAAGATGGCAGCCTTGTTCACCAAGGTGGGGAAGACATGCCCAGTGGCTGGGGAGATTTGCCACAAGGTACAGGAGCTACAGCAACAAGTAGAGGGCAGGTGAGCCCCAGGCCAGCTCCCCCCATCCCTCTCTTCTGCTTTTTGCACTTGGCATTTGCTACTTCCCAGGTTGGCTTCCTGGGCTCATCTCTTGCCGGGCCCCTTGGGTGAAAGACCAGCCTAAGGGTGGGGGTTGGCTCCTTTTAGACACAATGCCCTGTCCCCCACTTCAACCCCTCATTTTAGTCCTCTGGGTTCTTGTGGCACCAAACTCTGTTCCCAATGCCACCAGTCCAGGGCCTACCCCCAAGCCCTCACACTTTCTTTGCAGGAAACCCTCAGCAGGCAACCAGGATGCCCTGCGGAGACAGGGCTCTGCCAGCGGGAAGGCCCCGGCTCTCAGCCTACAGGCCTTAAAACACATATGGGTACGCACAGCGCTCATCGAGAAAGTGTTGGACAGGGTCATGCAGTACCTCGTGGAAAACTGCAGGTGACTGCCCCATCCCCCAGGCAGCCCCTCCTTGGGGCCCACCTCCTGAGCAGCCCTGCACCCCTACGCCTCAGCAGGCTTGATTGTTCACAATAGTCTATAGACTTGCCCCGTCTTCCCCTCTAGCACCCCAAAGGGTGCTACACCAGGCGCCCCACCTGGGTAGACCACACCAGGCACCCCACAAAGAGCTCAGTCCTTATGTACTCACTTCTTAGTGATTCACATGAATGTGGTCTTTGTGGAGATGTCCCTGCTTGGTAAGCTTGACTGCCCTGGAATGAGTCCTGCTGTCTGTCTCTCCCCCTGGCAGCAAGTACTACGAGAAGGAAGCGTTACTGGCAGATCCTGTATTTGGCCCCATCTTGGCCTCTCTTCTAGGTGAGCCTAAGAGCAGAGAGGCTGGTGCTGGGCTAGTGGGGGCTGAGGGACAGGTGCTAAAGGGGCACCGTGTGAGCTGACTGTCCCTGTCTTCACAGTGGGACCTTGTGCCTTGGAGTACACCAAGCTCAAGACTGCTGATCACTACTGGACTGACCCCTCTGCTGATGAGCTAGTCCAGAGGCACCGTATCCGGGGTCCCCCTAATCGCCAGGACTCCCCTGCAAAGCGCCCAGCCCTAGGAGTAGGTATCCCTCTCCCCACCCCTCGTACTTATCCAGGCTATGCCCATGAGCCTGTATGGAAGGGCAGTTTGGCCTCCATATTCTTTGCAGACGCAATCTGGGCCTTGGAGATGCACCAAGGTAGTGGTTACCTCAGGAGAGCCTTTTATCCACACTGGCACTTAACATATAAATGCCAGGAGCACACCAATGGTCCATGGCTGGAGAGAAGAGGGCGGCCAAGAGCAGACCCAGGACAGAGTGGACCCCTGGGTCAGCTAGAGGGTCTGTGTGGAATCTTAACATTCCCTGAGGCTGAGTCCCAGGGCTGGGGGCTGAGCCGTGCCTTTCTGCACAGATTCGGAAGCGGCACTCAAGTGGCAATGCATCAGAGGACAGGCTAGCTGCCTGTGCCCGCGAGTATGTGGAGTCCCTGCACCAGAATTCAAGAACACGGTTGCTCTACGGCAAGAACAACGTGCTAGTGCAGCCGGTAAGAAAACTTTAATGCCCACCCCTCCTTTCCCTCTCCTGAAGGCCCCAGGATTGGAACCTTCCAGTCACGTTTGTCCCGTTCTTCAGGGGTTTGACTAGCGAGAAGGGGGAGAGAGGGCCCTGCCCCCCACTTCACAGTTTCACAAGCCTTGTGCCCAGCCTTGAGTTGGCAGGAGGCAGGAATGTCATCTGCCCTGGATAACTGAGAACCAGGCTATCCAAAAGTGGGAATGGCAGCCAGAAGACAGGACGAACAGGATGGCTGGCCCAGGATGTACCTGGCATCCAGGAGACTAACAAGACAGAACCAGTAGCAGCACCAGGCCAGCCAGGGAGAGGAGGTGCCCACATCTACATGTCACTTGTGTTCTCCCCTACTTCCTCCTGGCCTCCATTCCAGGATCCTGTGACTATGCTAGATCAGCCTCCCCAGCTCCCGCCTGGAGCTTATTTCCCATAGGCCTCCCCTGGGAGCCTTGACCCCTTATCACCTCTCCCTTCTGCTTTGTCTCCTCCCCCTAGAAGGAGGACATGGAGGCTGTCCCTGGCTACCTCTCCCTGCACCAGTCCGCAGAGAGCCTAACTCTGAAATGGACCCCCAACCAACTCATGAACGGGACTCTGGGGGACTCCGAGCTGGAGAAAAGGTGGGGGCTCTGGCACTCCCTCCCAGAAGCCAGGGAAGGGTTGGGGGGGGCCTGCCTGGGGGGAAAGGTGGGTGGACATACTCAGCTTACTCTGGGAGGCAGGTCTCACTCCTTATCCTGATGCCAAGAACTGCAGGAATAGGCCGCCTGGAGAGAGCTCTCTAAGATCAAGCCAGGCCTGGCATGAAGAGGTTTGCCTGAGCCAAGCTCTAGGCAGCTGAGACTGCCGGGCTCTGTGCCATGACAGCACGGGGCCCAGAGGGACATGGCTGGCTGAGGTCACTTCTCGGCTATGGTCCTCCTGTCTTCAGGGTAGTTTCACAGGTATTGGTGGTGGGAGATGAAAAAAGCGGGATGACAGGTCTTGTGACACAGTGACACCAATCTGGTTCATTTCCAGCGTTTACTGGGACTATGCCCTGGTTGTGCCCTTCAGTCAGATTGTCTGCATCCACTGCCACCAGCAAAGTGAGCCTCCCTTGTCCTGGGTACAGGGTTGAGGGGAAAGAGACTGCCTTCTCCCAGCCACATGCTGTGCATGGCCCATTGGATATCCTATCCTCCTCCTGTCATCCCCGTGCTTCACCTAACCGGGAGGCCTGGCTGACTGGGCTGTGGTGATGGCCAAGAGGTCTCAGGGAGGCCCAGCCTCACTCGCCCACGTACACCCCACAGAGAGCGGCGGCACACTCGTGCTGGTGAGCCAGGATGGCATCCAGAGGCCGCCACTGCACTTCCCACAGGGAGGACACCTGCTGTCCTTTCTGTCCTGCCTGGAGAATGGACTTCTGCCCCGAGGACAGCTGGAGCCCCCGCTCTGGACCCAGCAGGGGAAGGTACCTCAGGGCTTGGAACACTCTGGAGTAAAGGGATGTGTGAGGGGGGTTCTCTGCTCACCTTCCTTCCTTCCTTTCTCTAGGAAAGCCTCTCCAATTTAGAGGCTGCCTTGGGTGGGACCTTGGATCAGACTCTGCTCTGCACAGGCTGACCACCCACCCTTCCCTCTGCAGGGGAAAGTGTTCCCCAAGCTACGGAAACGCAGCAGCGTGCGGACTGTGGACGTGGAGGAGATGGGCACCGGGAGGGCCACAGACTACGTGTTCCGGATCATTTACCCCGGCCACAGGCACGAGCACAGTGAGTATCCCAGGCCTCATCCGTGGAGGAAGGGAGAAAGATGCTCAGGGAGGTAGGGGAGTACAGTGAGACCCAGGAGGGGCTACAGGCAGGGTCCACTCACTGACCAGGCCAGGTTGAGAGGAGGGGTTCATTACTCAGCCTCTCCCCAGACCATCCCTTGCACATCATCCCTCTGAGAAGCTGCCTGTCTCTTCCCCTAGCTGTCTTCCTCCGCCTTGTTACCCCAAGATTCTTGGCTCAGCCGATATTGTACAGTATCCTCTTAGCCTTTCCTTCCCTGCCCCAAGGAAAAAAAAAATGTGGTGAGACCAGAAATTGAAGATGGAGAACTCTACATTCCTCCTTGGCCCACAACCTGACCTCCACAAGGCAGCCTGGGTGCAGAATCAGTGCTTCTTTATGGACGGTGCAAATTGTTCACTGACTCCTCCAGAGCCAGAGCCCTTCTCAAACTAGCTACTGATGAGAAGAGCTTTAACTGGAGTAGGGATGCATCTGAAGAAGGTGAAACTTGGAGCCACCTGGGGGACCTTAGGGACTTGGGGGCTGAAAAGGTGGCTTGGCGCTCATGGGTCCTGCCCTGCCTGCACACCTTTGGGCCCATGGGGCCTGTGCATAGGTATCTGGTGACACCAGAGTTTCTTTTCTGGTCTGAGTGCTGGTACGCCCTATAGGCCAGACTGGCCAATCGTGGGGATAAGGTCAGAGAATTTACCAGTGTGGAGCATTTACTGCCAGCTGGACCACCTGCTCCCTAAATTTCCCAACTTGTGCCAATGAGTTGTGAGCAAGTTGTTTCTGTATTAGTGGACAGATTACCCAGACTGCTAACACACAGCCATGGCACAACCAGCCCCAACAGGCTTGAAGGGTACAAGACAGGGGGATTCCCCTTCCAGAGGTACCTAACTAGGAGTCATGTCTTGTGTCAGAATGTGTTTGCAAACCTGGCATTTAATCTTGGGCTGTTGCTCGGCTTAGATTACTTAGTCTCGCTTCCCCTCTTTAAGCCTTGGCATTTCCCAATTCTGGTCACTTTGCTTCAAGGACTGCTTCCCCAAAGGGCAAGCCAGGGCCCCAGGAGCTGAAACCCAGCCAAGTGACTCAGGCTCCTCAAGAGCAGCTCAGGGCAAACCTTGGAGAAGTTTGGATTTACGGTCTGAAGAGGGGGTTTGGGTAATCTTCAAATTTGGTCTAGCCTGACCATGATGCGAGCTAAAGAATGATCAGGATGCATCTGCCGACAGTCGTACCCAGCCTTGGCCAGGGCTGGGGAGCTCCTGAGCCGCCTGCCTGTCCCAACTGGTCCCTGTCTTTCACTACCCTTGCTCCCCCATCAGTTCTGTCTTCTGTTCTTCCTAGAGAGGGTCTCCAGTGGAGCTCTGGAGCTGCCGCTTTCCCTCACTTTCTTCCATACTCTCCCCAGTAAATGGTCCAGAGAGCTTTCCATCCCACATCCCCTTCTCCGTGCCAGGCAGGTTCCAGGTGACCCAGACTCTGCTCCCTCCCCATAAGGAGGGAGTCTGGTCCCTCCTGCCTGGACCAGGGTCCTCATGCCTCTGCCTCTCTCGCTGTTCTCTTTGAGCAGTCACTATTAACTACCACCACCTAGCGGCCAGCCGCGCGGCCTCGGTGGACGATGATGAGGAAGAGGAGGATAAACTGCACGCGATGCTCTCAATGATCTGCTCGCGGAACCTCACAGCTCCCAATCCGATGAAAGGTTTTTATCCCTGCCCCTCTCCTGCCCTGCCCCGCCCCACCCCCTGGCCCACCTGCCACCCACCGCAGGGGCTCGGACGGCAGTGTTGGCATTATGGGACTGGTACCCAGGGCGGTCCCCCATCAGGAGGCAGGTCAGGGAGGGTGGAAAGAGGTGCCGTTAAAAAGAGGGGATGGTACAAAGAGCAGGTGGCTCTGGGCTCCCCACTTGGTGTAGTGTAAGGAGAGGGCTTCATGCCTGAGAGGGAGGATCGTCTGCTAGGAAGGTCTGACTATTGGGAGCCCTGAATGGCTCTCCGAGCACTGTTCCCACTCCAGGGGGTCATGCTGGCAAACCTGAGGCAGTGTCTCTTTGTGCCCTGCTGGCAGGGAAGGCTGGACCCTCGGCCCTGGGCCTCTGGTCCCTGACTTGACAGAAACAGGATAGGGGCACCAGGCCCCTTCTTGGGGGGGGGGGGAGGCTGGATAGCTCACACGAATGAGTCCTGTGGCTCAGGTTGAGGTGCTGGAGCCACCACGGGAAGGGACCTAGGGGTGGGTTTACCCAGCAGGGCTGAGGGCTCCGGCAGGTACTGCCTGGTGCTTCAGCATGAAATCTGGAAATAAATGTGCCAGGGATATAAGATAGGTGTTTCCTGCCTTCACAGAGCCCGGAATCCACAGGTACAGAGGTCCCTTCGTTGTAAATGACACAGCACAGTGCCCGTGGCCCCTCAGCATTTGTTCCTCTGTGTACCACCCATCTTTCTTAGCACAGAGCTAGGCTGGTAGAGAGGGAATCCTGCTCTTTTTTTAGAAAGTGACTGGCCAGGGGACCTGAGAAGGCTAGGCCGGGATGCTCAAGGGAAAATTGGTTATGAAGGGCCAGCTCTCTCGGAGTTTAGGGGAACTTCCCCGTCCCCACCCATTCCCATGCCACAGAATTTATTTCTTCTCTCCTTTCCCTTTCCTACAGAATGTATCTAAGAATATGTGACACCCCAGCCACCAAAGCAGCCATGGGTCTCCCCCCTTCCTGGGAAACCAAGTCCATGGCCTAGCACGCATTTAGCACACCCTTAGCACAGCCCTACCAGCTGCCCCCTACCCACCACATGCCTGCCCTTGCACCTCCCTGCCAGCCCTCCTGGTAGGACCCACAGACCAGCCCGGGCAGGAGTGCAGGGGAGCCAGACAGACTGCCGTCTGGCCCCTTGCAAACCTGGGCTTGGGGCTGATGCTTATTTATGGGATAATGGACTTTGAGCAGTTTGGGAAGGCTGAGCCAAGAAGGACAGGGATCCCCAGGAACTGATATCAGGCTTAGGCTGGGGGTCCCAGCAGAGGCCCTGTCCTGGCAGACTTGGCACCAGGAAGCCTGTCCCCGACTAGTCTTAGGGCCTCCAGGGTCAGAGAAGCCTCCATGTACATGGGGACCCGAGGCCTCAGGGCTTGTCAGGGCTTCCTCTTGGGGAACTCAGGAGCCAGACCAACCCAGTAGGCAGCTCCTGGGCCCCAGTACTTGGGAAAGGGGAGGAGGCATGAGAGGAGAATTGGCAGGTGGTTGGGGATTTGACGTGGGAGCCCCCACCTCCACCCCAGTCCATAATGACAACACTGTTGAGTCCGTTCTACTAGCCGTCGCTTCTCAGGCCTGCGACATGCTTGACTTGTGCATGTGATTCAAGTGGCGGGTGTCCAGACTCTCTTCCCTCTCCCCCACCTCTCCTTTTCCTGCTGCCTCCCCACAGAGCAGAGATGCTGTTCACTCTAATTCTGCTCCAGGCCAGGCACCTTTCACTCGGAGTCTTAGGGGCTGTGGGGTTCAACCACCCTGATTGTTTTTGCTTCAAACTTTCCTCATGCTCAGAGGAGAGAGTCAGAGTCAAAGCTGGCCCAGCAGACCCCTTCCCCCACCCAATGTCCAGCCTGCTGCCCCTCACCCAGTCACTCCAGAGCTCCAGCTGTCTGCACTGGGTTAATTCAGAGATGTGGTGTTCAATGCTGGCTGGTTCAGCTCCTTCCTGGAGAATTAAGGTGAAGAGCATTGACCCAGGAGTCTTGCCTTGGTTGGGCCCTACTTTCTGGGCATGAGCTTGTTTCCCTGTGTGCCCCCCCCCTTCATCCTCTGCACCTGTGGCGCCCCCACCTTCCCGCCTGTTGCCTGCTGCCTGCCTGGCTGGGCCCGCTCCTGCCCCCCTCCCACGATCGGCCTCTCTCCTGCCTGCTGCAGGGGCATGAGCTGGGCTCCTGCCCCACCCCACCTGCATTTATCCCCTCCCTCTTCCCACTTTTGGGCATGGCTTGCAACTCCTCACTCCCAGAGCCGCAGCCCCTCTACACCAAATATGTTCCCTTAATTTGCCTCCTGGTGGAGCTGAAGGGCCAAATATCTACAAAAATCCCAGCTGTGGGTCTGGGAAGAGAGCCTCAGGCCAAGACAGGGCATCCTTTGAGAGGAGTGGAGAGGGCTCAGCTCAGCCCTCCCCACCAAGGCACACCCAGAGCTGGAGTCTGGCTCCTGCAAAAACCAGTCCTAGGTCTGCTCCAGACTCCTGGCAGGGCCAGGGCCCAGGCTGTGATTCGTAGGAAAAAAAGCTACTTGAAAAGTCTCTTCACATGTCTCTCTTTCCTCCTCTTCCCTCTTCTGTGCTCTCCCCCTCCCTCCTGGCGTCACCTCCTGGTCCTTACACTTTCGCCCTCACTTTGCTTCATCTTTGTGACTCACTGGACCTGCCAGAGACCCCCTATGAGCGGTATTCTGCCCCACTCAGGCCCTGGGAGCTCTGAAGGGTCTTGAGTTCTGATTCAGACCAGCTGAGCTGGCCCAATCTGCTGGCGGTGTAGATGCGTCCAAGGAACCATCTTCTGAGGCTGCACCTGGCACATTCTTCTGGACAGTGGAACTGTGTGCCCAGCCACCACCTCCTCAGTGGCCTGGCAGCCCCGGGAATTTTGCTCTTCCTGCCGGCTCACCTGTGTATTTGGAGGAGGCCACCATGCTAAATTCAGGCAAGGCGAGGATGGAGAACTCAGGACGAACCCATGTGAGCTGGCAGTGGGGGCACCTGGCCTGGAGGGGAGCACTGCTCCTCCTTAACCACAAGATCTAGAACCCTCGGAGGGGTGAGGTCTGGGGACCAGGACAAGTGGCTCCGGGATCCTTAGGAGCTTTGATCAGGGGAGACTCCAGGTGTGGAGAGGTTCAAAGTATGCAGGATTGCAGGCACCTTCCTGCGCATCTCAGAGTTTGTCCAAGAGAACCAGGCTGAATCCTCAGAAGCCAAGCCAGCTAGCAGTGTTTTAGAGAGCTTAGGCTTTCGTTCCTTCTCTTTTTTCTTCTCCCTCTAGAAAAGCAAGCACTCGTTCCGTTGCTGCTAGCAAGTTGGAGAGAACAGACACACTTACCCACATGCAGAAAGACTAGGTGGAGGGCGGGAAATGTCAGGCACTCTCCACCATTTCCATCTCTGGGCTCCGCACCAGGCAGGCACCACCCTATGGATTTGCTACCAACGGGTGACTCCGTGCTGCAGCTCTGGGCACAGAGGTGGGCGTGCTTCAGGGTGCTTGGGGGACGAGGCCTGCCAGGCCCTGACCAGGGCCCCCTTCCTGTCCTCAGATGCTGGTGACATGATTGAAATGCAGGGCTTTGGGCCCAGCCTGCCAACCTGGCACCTGGAGGCCCTGTGCCGCCAGGGCCCCTCCTGCCTCTCCTGCTCCACCAGCAGCTCCCCATATGCAGCCCCCAGCCATTGCAGCCGTGTCCCCGACCGGTGAGTGGGCAGGGCCCAGAACACCAGCTCCCTGTGGGTGTGTCTGTGTGTGGGCATTCTGCCCTTCAGGGCTATGTCACTTGTCTGACAGGGTGGCCTCAAGTTGTACAGACCTGGGTTCGAATTTCACTTCTGCTACCTATGTGACTTTGGCAAGTTATTGAGTCTCTGTGGGCCTCTACGTTTCTGAGCCTCTGTTTCCTCATCTGTAAAATGGGAATAATACCACCTGGTTCGTAAGGTACCTGTAAGGATTAAATGAGGTGTATGACTCCTACAAGTGCCCAGAGCTGTGCCTGGCACCATGGTAGGTACGCAGTACTTGCGAGCTCCCCTTCCTAATGTGGATGCAGATTCTGCCATCAGGCTGTACATCTGAGGACACACCAGATATCTGGGCATCTGCCAGGTGCCAGGAATGGTGCGTGAATGGCATTTGTGTGCGGGTCACATTGCCAGCACTTGATGCTTTTGCAAGGTGCTCTCTTTTACCTGTTACTCCTAATGACCTGAGGTGGTTCTCTCCATTTTCACATGAGGAAACCCAGATTCACTAACATGAAGTGAAGTTAGTTGCTCAAGGTCCCTTGGGTGGTTGGGGCCAGGCTGGGTCCCCAGCAGCACCACCTAGGGTGGCTGCCAGACACAGGGAACCCACAGACGTGTCGCTGGGCTGTGGATCCTGCTCCTCGTACCGCCCGAGCACTTTACCTGTCCCCCACACAGGATGTCCTTCTCTCTCAACCTCCCCCAACCAGAGGGGCCGTAGCCCCTCCTCTCTGAACCAGGTTATTTCCACAGGTTGCCCCTCAGGCTGCTGTGTGAGAGCATGAAGAGGCAGATCGTGTCCCGGGCCTTCTACGGCTGTGAGTGCAGGGTGAGGTGGGGTCGTGAGGGGTGGGGGCTGTGGGAGGCACCACTTGACGGTGTTCTGGCTCCCCTGCCCCCACAGGGCTGGCTTACTGCCGCCACCTGTCCACGGTGAGGACCCATCTGTCAGCGCTCGTGCGTCACAGCATCATCCCGCCTGCCCGGCCCCCAGGAGCCTCCGGGGGCCTCACCAAGGACGTGTGGAGCAAGTATCAGAAGGATGAAAAGGTGCACACTCTGGGATGCCAGGGCTAGGGGCCGGGGTGGGGTGGGGAGCAGCAGTGAGTGCAGAGCAGCCTGCTCTGGGAGCAGCTTGCATAGACCAGATGGGCATTCAGGTAAAATGTAGTAGGGCCAGGACCAATGGCCTTGGAGTGGCCCAGGTCAGACAGCTGGGTCTGTGGGTCTCCATAGGAAGGGGACTGGACTGGTTCTTGTCTGCTTCCACATTATTCTGAAATCTTGGGCAAATCTCTGCCTCTCTGCTCTGTTGCCTATCCTGGAAGGAAGAGAGGTTGAACTGGATCTCATCCAGCTGTAGTCTGGGGCAGGGAGGATGTGACCCCCCCAAAGCAGAGTCTGTCTGGGCTTCAAAAGAGTGACTGAATCACTGCCCCGGCCCTAGCTCTCCATGGGATGGATGGAGATAGGGCCACCCAGCCAGGCCGCAGTTACCATGGGGGCTATATGACCTTTACTTCCTGGGTCTCACAGAACTACAAGGAGTTGGAGCTGCTACGGCAAGTTTACTATGGAGGTGTGCAGCACGAGATCCGTAAGGACGTCTGGCCCTTTCTGCTTGGCCACTATAAGTTTGGCATGAACAAGAAGGAGATGGAGCAGGTAAGGGGACCCCCCCCCCTCCCGTGGGGATAGGGAGATGAGCTGAGCCAGGGGACCCCAGGGAGGGACCCCTGAAGCCTTGGCCCCTTCCCAGACAGAAAGGAACATGGCACAGGAAGATGTTAGCAGAGAGCAGCCCCGCAGTCTTCACCCCTGCTGTCCCAGGACACCCCTCCCTCCATGGTCACAGTATGCTCTGGGACAGGTGGACTCAGCAGTGGCAGCAAGGTACAAGCGGGTGCTGGCAGAGTGGAAGGCCTGCGAGGTGGCAGTGAGGCAGCGGGAGAGGGACGCGCAGCCAGCCACACTCACCAAGTTCTCCTCGGGCAGCAGCATCGACAGCCATGTGCAGCGCCTCATCCACCGAGATTCCACCATCAGCAATGACGTGAGCCTGACGGGACCCGGGGCAGCCAGGGGCAGGGGCCACCGGCGTTTTATAGGAGTAACATGGAGTCCTGAGCACCAGCCCGACCTCTAGTAGTCACTGGCACCGGTGCCCTGGGAGAATGGCTTAATGTGTCTGTGTCTCATTTTCTTCTACTGAAAAACCGGATGACTGTCCCCCTGCTGCCCATTTCTCTGAGTGTTGCAGGAATAACAACACTATTGTGTTGTGCACAATGTTCTGTGCACTATGTTCTGTTTTAATGGACAAGAAGGGAAAGAAGGGTATATCAGGATTTAGGGAAGCCCTCCATCCTTGTAGAGACATCTCAAGGCTAGGGACAGGCAGCCCGGGTTCGAGTCCCAGGTCCGCTGCCAACAAGCTGAGTAACTTCTTTTCTTTGGGCCATGGTGTCCCCTGTCACCTCTGACTGTGGAGGTTTCACCAAGAGCTACTGGTCAGAGACCAGAACAGCTCTCAGGTCCCATTGGTGTCTGGAGATCTCCCTCCCTCTGTGGTGTTTTCCATCCCCTCGTGGAATTAACCAGGCAAAGCTAGTTCAGAGCCTATGTCGTTCTTCTGGCATCACCCCTGCCTGTAGATGAACAGCAGGTGACAAACCGTGGCTTGCTGGCTGAAACAGAAATGATAAGTTTCCGTTTTAGGGATATCCTTTTACTAACTTACATGTTTTTTTTTTTTTTCTCTAAAATTGTCTCTCTTGATAACATACATTCTTGTCGCTTTACTAAATGCTTACTAGCGTTAACAGAAAACTGAAGCTGGAGAAATATAACTTTGTGCTCCTTTCCATGTGCTTTGTTCTTACTCCCCTATTCATGAGCATATTCTCTTTCTCTCTGGCTTTGGGTTTTGTACAGTCCTGAGTCTGAACCAGTGCCCCAGATGCTTAGCACATGAACAGCAGTAGCTTTCCTTTGCTGGCACTAATCTGAGGCTCTGTGTCGCCTTAGAATCATGGCCTTGCCTGATTCTAACCCAACACTTCATGCTTCTTGCCAAAGTGAAAACTCCTTTTAGTATCCCTTTCCCTACATAGCCCAAATAGAAAAAGAAAATCTGTATGTGTCTCTTTGATTCTCTCTGGGACTTGTCCACAGAGGTGGACTGTTTCTAATCAGCAGAACAGGTTACCTTGCCGTTTGTCCCCTCCTGAGCGTGTGTGTGAAACTAATACAACCGATTAGGCACTTGCTAGAGAAGTTTCCTGTCTTGTTCTGCCAGTCAGTGGAAAATAAGGGAGAACTTGTTTTCCTAACACCTCCAGCCTGCCGCCCACCAGGCTGCCCTAGCAGCCACACCAAGTCTAGTGCCAGCCTTCATTAGTACCAAGCTCTCTTAACTGGAGGCAGCCTCACGTCTTCAGGCGTTAGTAGAGTTACATGTAACTCACATCCACCATGAGGTGTCTCAGCTTCTAGTTCCCCTTCCCTGCAGCAGCCACAGGTAGTCCTGCAGTGCTTCACACTTTTTCTCAGGCCCCAGAGAGAGGCCTGAGGAGGGGGACTGGATGGGGCTAAAAGATGGTGTCTCCGTGTTTGCCCGGAGCCTGATTGCTCTCCCCCTGGTTGTGTGGGTCAGAGGGGAGGCTTGGCAACCTGGGGGTGGTGGGTGAGGCAGTGTGGAGGCCATGGAGTTGTAGAATTCTCCATCCCTCTTGTTCGGACCCCAGGAAGGAAACGGTGAGCTGAGGGAAGGTGCTGGAGTATAGGTGTGAGCCCCACCATCTCTTCACCCCTACCAGGTATTTCTCTCTGTGGATGACCTGGAGCCCCCCAAGCCCCCAGGCACTGAAGATCCCAGACCCGAGCCTGAGCAGGAGCCGGGAGCAGGGCCCCCCGGCACCACCATGGTGGAACAGCAGCAGTCAGTGGAGTTTGACTCTCCAGACTCGGGACTGCCATCCTCTCGCAATTACTCCGTGGCCTCGGGCATCCAGTCGAGCATAGACGAGGGGCAGAGCATGGGCTTCGAGGAGGAGGACGATGGCGGTGGGGAGGAAGGCTCCGACGGGCCGGTCCTGGCAGCCCGTGTTTTCTCCGAGCCCCAAGATCCCAGCCAGGAGAAGGCCTCGCGGGCTCGCGAGCTGGAGGCAGGGGAGGAGCTTGCGGCCGTGTGCGCTGCTGCCTACACTGTATGTGGACATTCCCCAGGGACTGTTCTCAGCCAGCCCCAGAGGCCCTCCTGACATCCCTGAGGCATGGGGACGGGCTGGTGGGTGGAAGGTGGGACTACCCTCACTGTCCTGCAGGGGGTGCTGAGCGCATCTCTCAGCATCCCTGGGGGCTCTGTTTTCAGAGTCTCTTGGTTCCTGCATTTGCTGCATCCCTTTATGTAGGCACCACTTCTGGCCCCCAACTCATTCCTGAGGGCCCCCCACTCTTTCAGATAGAATTACTGGATACTATGGCCTTAAATCTGCACCGCATAGACAAGGATGTGCAGCGATGTGACCGCAATTACTGGTACTTCACGCCCCCCAACCTGGAGAGGCTCAGAGACATCATGTGCAGGTGCCACTGTGGGGCAGGGTTCAGGGAGGGAGGCAGGGACCCTGCTCTGTGGAAGGTTAGGTCTGGCAGGTGCCCTGCTCCTCTGCCCTGCACTGAAGCACACTCAGCTCTCTCCGTCTGGAACACTTCCCCACTGTGCCCCCCACCCCACCCCTCTTCTTTCTTAGAGGTCTTTCAGATCTCAGCCTCGGCCATACTTCTCCAGGAAGCCTAGCTGATTGCCCTCACCCGAGCAAACCGAACGGTGAAAGCCGTTTATTGTCTTTCCCTGAGCCCCTGGGTGCCTTGAGGACAGAGACTGTGGGTTACCACTATACTCCCTGAACTTTAGGGTCATGGAAAGGCTGACTTCTGGGTAGCAGGCCGCTCTAGGGACCATCTCCCTAGGGGTCCCTGCGGGGAGCAGAGGATGGCACACAACCACAGTGGCTCTCTCCCCGTCATTTCAGCTATGTGTGGGAGCACCTGGACGTGGGCTATGTGCAGGGCATGTGCGACCTGCTGGCACCTCTCCTGGTCGTCCTCGATGATGGTGAGGGACTGGGCCGGGGGTGGGGGTTGAGAGTATTCCCAGAATGGTATTGGGATTGGGCTGAGATCAGCTGGAGAAAGGAAAAGAAGACCACTAGTTCTGGAAGGGTGGGAATGTAGGCCAACCCTGTCGTCCGGACCACAGGACACCTCCTGTGAGATGAGGCATTGGGGTCTGCTGCCTTGCCGGCCTCACTCCCATCTCCCCTCAGATCAGCTGGCCTACAGCTGTTTCAGCCACCTCATGAAGAGGATGAGCCAGAACTTCCCCAACGGGGGCGCCATGGACACCCACTTTGCCAACATGCGCTCCCTCATCCAGGTGAGGTGTGCAGCTGCCTGTGGGCTCGTGACCAGGCACCTCCAGGCTCGTCCATAATCCACAGGGAGGCCAGGGAGCATTCCAGAAATGTCCTTTATGTATAAGCTTAATTTCTATCACTTGAGAAATCATTGTTTTCAGTGTTGCAAATTGAGGGGGATGTCAGTATGGGAATACTGTGCCCGTGAAAGTGTTGGTGAGTAGTACAGGTGACAGTGAATCAAACACCCAGAAAGTGGTATAATTGCAAAGAGAGCAACTCCCAGAGAGACGGATGGGGCAGCAGAGGGCAGCCTCCACCCAAGGGGACCGGAGGGTCTCGGGAGCAATGCCAGCAGCCCGCACAGTGGGCAGGGGAGGCTGGGAGAGGCAGCATCAGCTCAGTTGGCCTCCTTTTCTCTACTTCTGCAAGATCCTGGACTCAGAGCTGTTTGAGCTGATGCATCAGAATGGAGACTACACCCACTTTTACTTCTGTTACCGCTGGTTCCTCCTGGATTTTAAGAGAGGTAAGAGATGGGTTGATGGTGGGACTAGGGTCAAGGCAGTGGGAGATCCTTCTCCCCCAAAGTCAGTGGTTCCTAACCCTAATTGCACTTTGGAACCACCTGGGGAGCCTTTTAGACATGCCAGCGTCACGGGCTCACCCAGCCCCAGACTTAATGAAGTGTGGCATCCACAATTTTAAATTGTGGCCTGGGCATCCACAATTTTAAAAGCTCCTTACGTGATTCCAGAGTGCCGCCAGCAGTCACCCTAAGCCAGTGGTTTTGGGGACTGTTTTCAAACCAAATCTTCTCAAGCAGCAAGGCTTATGAAGAGCAGCTGACAAGAGCACAGGTGTGAAGGCTGCCCGAGTCCAGTGTGCGGGAATCACCAAGGAGAAGGGCAGGGTCTCGACCTGGGGCTTGGAACCCTCTGCTTGGACAGGGCTCTGTGGAACGGGGAGAACCCCAGGAGCTAGGCCCCTGGAGCTCTGTCTCTGCATTTGGCTCTACCTAGAGGCCCATGGGGAGCCAGGCTCAGCCTTAGCCCCTAACTGTCCCCAGAGCTGCTGTACGAGGACGTGTTTGCCGTGTGGGAGGTGATCTGGGCGGCCCGGCACATCTCATCAGAGCACTTTGTCCTGTTCATCGCCCTGGCCCTGGTAGAGGCCTACCGTGAGATTATCCGGGACAACAACATGGACTTCACCGACATCATCAAGTTCTTCAATGGTAGGAGCCGCTCCAGCCATCCCGGCTGCCCCCTGCAGGGGTTTGGGGGGCTCCACTTCTGGCCCAGGAAGGGTTGGAGGGGCTCTCAGAAATCTCCAGTCCCTTCCCCGTAGGCAGATGTCCCGAGTCCAGCAGGTGGAAACAGCAGGGTGGGCCACCACAGGGCTCCTCGCAGACTACTGCCCCTGCCCCAGCATCCCCACAGTTCTGTCTCCCCCAGAACGGGCTGAGCATCACGATGCCCAGGAGATCCTGCAGATTGCCCGGGACCTCGTCCACAAGGTGCAGATGCTCATAGAGAACAAGTGAGGGCTGTGGCCAGGAAGCGGCAGCTGACTGGAGCCTGGGCTCCGGGCCCCCGGCCCCCACGGGCAGAGGCGCAGGGCAGTGCAGCGGAGACTGCCCGAGCCCCGGCCAACCCTGCCTGCCCACCCGTGTTCCTAACAAAGCGTTTGTGAGCCTGGGATCGGACTCTGGGCAGTGCTGGCCCTGCAGGGCAAGTCAGGGGCCTGGATGCCCTCAGGCCAGGGATGGGATGGGAGAGGTTGGCCTCAGGGAGTGGCTCCCCTGGGGGACACCTACTCTGCTCCCCTCTCAAACACCTGGAAATAGCCCCACTGTCACCTGCAGCCTCAGCCCAGACTGCTCCTCCTGGCCTCTCCTAGGTCAGCCTGGGGCCGTATAGATATAACGGGCGGTAGTTGCCTGGCCCCACCTGGCATGGGTCATGTGGGCAAAGGGACTCTGTGCTGTATCTCTTCTTCGAGTCCTCTTGCAGCCATAGTGCATATGCCCACCGCAGCCCCAGTGGGGGCAGCCAGAACAGCTGCCGGTTCGGGCATGTGTTCTGGGTGCAGGAGACCTTGAGGCAGTCAGAAGATGCGGGCCCAGTGGGAGAAGCCCACCTCAGCAGCACTGCCACTGCCTTTGGCCACCTGGGGTGACCCCGTGCGCTCCCCAGCCCGTACAGGGCACCTACGTGTACCTGTACAGTTTCACTCTCGCCACCTAGTTCTTGCTTTATGCATTAGATGCCCCCCTGAAAAATGACACTTTTGCCCACTGGATGACCTGGAAACGCAGTGGGAGCATTGCCCTCGAGAGGAATCCCAGGGTGATTCTTTAGGGAGGAAATCCTGTGATAGCCTCCTCTCAGGGACAGGCCCCAGAGCTTTGGGACAGCCCATCGCCTGTCTCAGGCACCCACTGGGTCCCTCAGTCTGGGGGGGAGGAGGGGAGGGGAGGATGCCTGGGTCATCCCTGTTTGTCCCTGGTGAGGAGCAAGGCCAGCCCTGCCTGCCCCATGCTCCTCAGGATGCCAAGAAGCCTGGAGACCTGAAGCCCCCTGGAGGAGCCTCACTCATAGAGATGTCGGGAAGGGCCCAGCTCCTGATCCCAGGCCTAAGCACACTGCTTGCTCTGTCATCCCTACTTGCCCCCCCACCCCTAAACACATAAGGCTAAGGCTCTGCCCTGGGGCCATTCTGCCACAGGGGCCTGTCCAGCAGTCACTTAGGTCTGGAGACTCCCTGCCTTTGAGAAACATGAAAAGGGCCCAGCGGCCCTTGGGCATCCTGCAGTCTCCTCAACCCACCCCTGTCCTGGGCACTGCATGGCCTGTCTGAGGGCCAACTGCCCCATTGCCTACCCTTGTCTGTGAATCCTCAGCCTCCACCAAGCATGGTGGCCATTGTGTGCCTGCCTTAGTGACTCTGGTTTTGTGAGAAGCAGAGTGTATATGTTTTTTGGTTCAGAAACTATACTCTTCAGTGTTGTTAACAGACCAATAAACACAGCATTTGGCAATCCTTGTGGCTCTGGGGGCTGCTGAGTGGGCAGTGGACACTCACTGGACAGTAAGTGACTTTGTGTACTGGCAAATTCTGGAAGCTCCACAATTGAACTGTACAGAGGGCCAGCCCCACAAGGCAAGGACGGTGAAAAAAGAGAACCAAAGTTTCCAGGAGAGAGGGACCTCAGCTGTGGGCTGGTCAGGAGCAGGGGATAGCTAGACCCCGAATACTCAGTGGGGCGACTTCACCCCAGAGCCAGTATTCCTATCTCAGACCAACCAATGACTTGACCAGCCTCTGGATGAGTATAGGTCCCTGTCCCACCCCTTCCCCAGCCTGCCTGCCCTCTTGACCAGCTATAATGATGAGTTGGAGCCTGAATTGGAATCTGCAGGAGCTTCCCGGCCCCTCCAGCTGGTGGGGAAGGACCCAGCCCCTCTGGCCCTGGCTCCTGGCCACGGAGCACTCTGCGATGCCTGCTCCAGGATGGGGCATGAGGAAAGTGTCAGGAGGGATCAGACCTGCTGAGGGCCCCACTGGAATAGTAGGTTCCCACCTGTCTTCCCCCACCCTAGAGGACCACTGCCCCCATCATCAACGGCTCCTGGGAGAGGGCTCCGGCCATCAGCATGTGCTCTGGTCTAGAGGACACAGGCTTTCTGGCATCAGGGCCTGTTATCAACTCAGAGCTGCCAAGGCAAAGAAACTAGTTGGCACAGGGAAATCTGGGTCCAGGGAACCTTATAAACCCCTCAAGGCAACACTTCCCCCACTGTTGCCTGGAGCAGTCTGAATTCCCAGTGCTGTGACTTCACCAAGGCTCCATATAAACTAGCCTGGGAGTGGTCTGGTTCCTTTACATACTCCCACCTTCCTCTCCACCCAGAAGCGTGGGCACTCCCCATCCTCCTGGCTCGGCTTCTAGGACCAGAGGCCAGCAGCCAAAGTGATGGGTCCAAGGAGGGCAATGCCACGTGCAGAGTAAGAGCAAGAAGCGCCAGTAGGAACCCCACCTCAGGGAACCCCTGAAGTCTTCCTCTCACACAGAGCTGCTGAATGGAAGCACCTGGATTCCTAAATCGGGATTTTTGTTTTCTGTTACTCTGATCACAGGCCCCCTCTTGCAGGCTCCAGCTGAGCTGGGGGAGTTTCTGCCTACCCTTAATATACAGTGCTAGCCCGGGGCGCTCAAGTCGGTTAAGCATCCTACTTCAGCTCAGGTCATGATCTCAAGGCTCGTGAGTTTGAGCCCCACATCGGGCTCTATGCTGACAGTTCGGAGCCTGGAGCCTGCTTCAGATTCTGTGTCCCTCTCTCTCCGCCCCTCCCCTGCTCACACCCTCTCTCTTTCATAAATTTTTTTTTTTTAAAGATAGTGATATCCCTGAGATGATACTGGGTCATCACTACCAGGGGCAGAGTCTTCATCTTTGTCCCCAGTGTTTGACAGTGTCTGACACTGAATAGGCACGTAGGAAATACTAGTCCTAACCCTAAAGCCTTCCCTAAGGTCAGGGGACTCATCTCTTCCTGGAGCTACCAGCAGGGGGAGCCAGCATCTCACGAGTGAAAGGACTGGCAGGATTTTAGGACAGAGGCACACTGGGCCTGGCCTTTGTTGAGCTGGTGCTTCTTCAAGAGAATGGGACCCAAGACATTGGTGACCACTTCCTTCCCTAAGGATAGCCCACCCCAGGAAGAGAAGTGGAGTCCATTCCTCTGGCTGGGGCTGGGAGTGGGGAACGTGTCGCTGGGGCATTCGACAAGGCAGCCTGCCTGGTCTATAGTTAGGCCTCTTCCTTACCTCCTCACTTCCTCCTGAGACAGCCTGCCAAAGGGCTGGTTTCCCCTAAACTGGAAGAGATGTCGTTATAGGGACAAGGGTCTTCCGGGCCCATCTTAGAACATGGTTCTTTGAGTCCTGACCTTCAAACTTCTTCCTCTTTTTGTTCCTTTCCCTTATGGATTCCCCAGATGACCCGTCCTAACTACAACTTCAGAAGTGCATTGCCCTCTAAGGAAGCCTCTCACCCTTCTGCGCACAGGTCTTGAGGCGGTTCCCCTCCACCTTTCCTACTGGAACTTTATCAAGTTCAGGATTCACAACTCTACAGTAGGCCCAGGGCAGAGTGGCACATGTTGGGGAACTCTGCATGGAGTTGACAGATTGGACTGCAGGCTAGCTGTGTGGCCATACCAAGCCACCTCGAACCTGTTTCCTTATCTGCCAGAACAGGGCTAGTTCTTGGCTCGTTTACTCCGCCATGCTGTTAAGACATGAAACAAGATAGTGTTTGTAAAAATGGTTTTGAGGAAGTATGAAGTATTGCAAAAGTATAAGGAAGCCCAGAATTGCAGTCCTCAGAGCCTGTTTAGGATCGAACACCGGCATCAGAACTGGAAGGCCCCAAATCTTCTAAAACTGACCAGCACCGAAGCTGCTCGAGGACGCATGCCCCTCAAATGTCCACAGGGTTAAGAACCCCGATGCTTCCTAGAGGACTTTCCCTAAAAGGCTCTGCCTCCTGTTGCAACAAAGTGACCCAGATGCTGCAGCCTGACAGCCCCATCTCTGGTTTCAGTGCAGGTTTATTTCAGTTTTATATTTTATTCCAGGCAAGTGCTTATTACATGGATAGTATTCATGTCTCAATACCTAAAGTCTTGGAGCATGAACAGCCACTAGAATACAGTTCAATAGTAAAAATACAATATGTACAAAATTAGGGTTTTTGTAGGGTTTTTGTTTTTTTTTTTCCCACACAGCAGATGTATCCAAACACATAAAAATCTCTACAGTCTGGGGTCGCTACGGTTTATATTTCAGGAAACGGAGACACAGTGACCGAGTCCTCACTGTAAACAAGGGCCACCTCTTTAGGGGATGGGGATGGAACCCTGGGATGGGGGAGAAGCTGTTCCTGGAGAGCAGGGGTATGGTGACCCCTAATTCCCCTCCAGGCACTCCCTGCCCTTCTTTGGCCCCCCAAGGAACCAACCTCCCCCTCTCCCCGAGGTAAAGGCTCCCAGCCAGTGAACCACTCTTAACATCAAAAAGTAAAACACGCATGAGAGGTAAGGTGTGTGTGTGTGTGTATGTGTGTGTGTATGTGTGCGCACACGCACGCGTCCCCCAGGCTGGAAGGGCTAGGGAGGGGAGGGGCAGGCGGTCCCACAGGGTGAGGACAGATATGGTCCTGACAGCTCTCAGAGGGGAGATGCCCAAGGAAGGGCTGGGCGGCGGCTGCCCTCTCGGGCACACGGCATCACAGCGTTCACAAACAACAAAAACAACAGCAACAACACCCATCGTCACCAATCTGGACATAGTCATTCGGCACTAGATTCGAAGGCCCCCACTGCTAGGGGTGGGGAGGGGCAGGGGCGGTGAACAGGCGGATGAGGTATCTGTGCAGGCCCGAGAGGCCACTGGTTGACACACTTTCTGGAATGGCCTCAGGATGCAGGGAGGTGAACAGAGCTTGAGAGGGAGGGCAGGTTCCCCAACGTTTCTCTGTTCCCTGGGCGCCAGGCTGATCGGGCTCCCTCTGCTCTTTCGGTTGTAATCACTCAAGGAAGAGTGGAAACTGGTCTCCCCAAGAACCAGGGTGGCAGGTGGTGGCTGCAGGGGCAGGAAGGCAGCGAGCTTGTGAGGTGTGAGTGCTGTGCTGGGATGGGTGTGGGGCTCCCTCTTAGAGGCCTCTAGGGTGTCCACAGGCCCTCCCTTTCCCCACCCCAGGAGAGACAAAGGAGAGCAGTCCCCTGGAAAGTCTCCAGGACCAGGAAGGAACTGAAAGGGGGTTCTTAGGTGTCCAAACCTGTTCAAGACCTTTGCCAGCCTCCTCAGAACACTGCAGGCCACTCCTCCTGCCCCCAGCCTGTCAAAGCAAACTTCACACCTAGGGACACTGGCTTCCTCTCCCCACACTGAAAGGCCATCTTGTGTCCAGGTGGGGAGCCGAGTGCACAACTGAGTGTGTCTGACACAAGGCCACTTGTAATAAATACCCACATAAAAAGAGAAGCCAAAGCGGCCTGCCGAGGCAGAGGCAGAGGCAGGGAAAGAAGCATGCCCCCCACCACACACACACAGGCCCCCTGACTCCCCACCCCAAGCTCAGCCCTGCCCTAGGTCCAACCAAGGACCTTCCTCAGAGGAAAGTTGTGGCACGCAGCAACCTCCACAGAGTATACACTCAGAACAGCCCACTGGGAAAAAGTGGATGTTCAGGGGGAAAGAGAGAGATGATGGCAGAGACAGAGGAGTTGGGGCAGGAGTAGCAGCCCTCCTCCCTTCTCTACAGGTCCCCAGAGCAGCAGGGAAGGAGCTTGGTTGGGCCCAGGCCCTGGATTTTTAACTTCCTCAGCAGTGTGGCTTCAGGCACCTGGAACCCAGACCAGATAGCTACTAATCCACTTCTCTGAGGCTGCGGGAGGCACTCAGGCACACCCATCCCTCGGGAGTGCACAGCACTGAGCAGAGGCCAGGGAACCAGGGATGGGGACTGCCGGGTCCAGAGAAGCTCTCTCCCCAGCCGTACCCAGGCCAGCGGGAGGGGGGGAGGGGCAGGACCGCTAAGCCCTTCCTTCCCAGTCCCCACCCACCTTCAGCCTACCCTCCTGAGGTCAGGAGCCCAGTGGCAAGGATTGGGGCGCTCAGGGAGCTTAGCAACAGCACGGGTTCAGTTGTTGATAGAGACTCCTCTTAACTAGCTTCTGCTGTGACGAGCCAGTGACCGCAGCTGGGTTGGAGAACCGTAGGCTGGCGCCCACCTGTGTGGGTGGGACTGCAGAGCAGCCACTTCTTAGGATCTGTCACGTGTACTCAGAGCAGAGCGCCCCCCCCCCCCACCACGGTACCCAGCTTTCTGGGCCAAGTTGCTTCAGTTCTGCTCCCTCTCCCCGTCCCCTCCAAAGGCCTGGGGAGAGAAGGCCGAGGCTCAGGACAGAGGACCCGGCACTCAGCCACCTCATCAGACAGCAATAGCAGCAGCAGCACAGGAAGGCAGGCAGGGTCGGGGAAGCCGGAGAACACAACACCCACTTCGCACTGGTTGCAGGGGACAAGGTGGGGAGGCGGGAACGGCACTGGAGCTGGCACCAGGCCGGACGAGTGGCACATTCACCAGAGTGTCTCATCACTTTATCAAGTCCTAGTGCAGTGGGGTAACCCCCTGCCCTGTGCCCAGCTCCCTGGGGGGGCCCCTCCCTCCCCTGGCTCAGAGTCTCTGCACCCCCTTCCCCTAGGAGGCCTGGGGGTGGGTGTGGGTGGGGCGGGCCTTGGCCTGGCTGGAATGTGTGGAGCTGGTGGGTGGGAGAGTGGGGGACAGGTCCCCCTCCCTGCCCCCACTGGGGGCCTCTGAGTGGCCTCATCCTCAAGCCAGCTTGAGTGTGCTGACCGGGAAGGAGGGCATGGTGACCATGGTCACGGGGTTGAGCACTGTCTGGCCCACCAGCTGGGGGTGGTGCACCACCTGAGCCCCCACAGCTGGCTTTGCCATGACAGTGGCTGGGGGTCCCAGCCCCGCTGTGCCATTCACTTGCTGGTGTGAGAGGGTGTGGGCAATGTGGCTCACCGCCACGGGCTGGCTCACTGCCACGGGCTGTGGATACAGGGGCAGCTGGGAGCCGAGGTGGGCCACATGGTTGAGGGTGGCAGGGTGCACTGTGATGTGGCCAATGGGGGGTGTGGCAGGTGCCAGCTGCACAGCAGGGCTGGGGGCCGAGGGGGCAATGTGGGCGATGTGCTTGCCGCCCGGCCCCTGTAGAACGTGGTTCACAGTCTGGATGACTGAGGCGTGGGTGGTGGCCGTGTGGGCGATGACCGTGGAACCTCCACCAGCTGCAGCCACCAGATGGGCTGGAGCGGGCACCAGCGTCTGGGCAGGGGCAGCCGGTGGGGGAGGAGGGGCTGGCAGAGGTGTCTTCTGCTGTGGTGGCGGCTGCTGCCCAGGCAGGTGGACAGGAGACAGGGCCACAGGCTGGGAGTGGGGGTGTGGATGGGGAGGCAGAGGTGCAGGGGCGGTGCTGGGCGGTGGCTTCGGCAGCTCCGGGTGGGGGCGATGGCTCAGTTTAGGTGGGCCCAGGCCGGCCTGATCCTCCTCCATATCCTCGTCTATGTTGTCCTCACCCTCTGTGGGGGGACACGGGGACAGGGACAGGTCAGAAAGGCTCGCGAAACAAGAGGCTGGAGTAGTAGATGCCCCTGGGGTCTGGGGGCATGGAGCTGGGGGGCAAGGGCCTGACCAGGGAGGGGCAGGTGGGGCTCACCAGAGGCCGTAGAGGTGGAGGCCTGGTCGTCCTCCGGCTGGCCAGTCTGCCGGAGCACCCGGTCGATCTCCAGCACGTCCATCCACTGGCTCAGCTCATGCTTGAGCTCCGCCAGCCGCTGCTGTGTGGCGATCTTCTCCCGCGCCAGCCGCTCCATCTCATGCTCGTATTCCTTCTCCTTCCTCTTCAGAGACTGGACAACAGCCAAGAGACCGAAGGATACCCTGAGCAGAGGCCACAGGGTCCCCACGTACCGCAATCCCTTCCCACTGCCACCCTGGCCTCCAGGTCACTTAGCACCCAGGGGCAGTCTGCAGTGATGGGGCCGCGGGGGACCACACCCACTGCTGGTCCATGGCTTTGTCCTGTGAGGCCCTGCATCCTGGGGACTGTGGGCTCTCCAGCAGGCACCATTGAAAAAAAGCACAGATCCAGGCCAGCCCCGCTCTAGGATGAAGGCCTTCCCCCACCCCCACATCAACTGCGTCCTGAGGGGCTTCATGGCCTCTGGCTCTATCCACCCTCCTGGCAGCCACTTGCCTCCATTCTGCAGAGGACAGAGGGGGTAACAGACTTCTCCGTGACGCTCAAGGCCCCGCCACCACTCATACCATGCTGTCAGTCACCATGCCACAGGCTACCCTCCTTGGAACTCATTCCCCAAAGAACCCCAAACAATCCTGCCCTTTGCTCCACAGCATCATTCACTAGTCTTAACTTCAATGTCCCTGAGGATGCCTCTCAGACTTTGTGGCATGGCCTCCAACCCCCTGAATTTCTTCTTGACCTGCCTCCATCTCATCCCCAGCAGCTGTTGGCTCTGCCCTCTGCTCTGACCTGGGCTACTCTCCGTGGCACCTACCTGTGCTGCCTCTCAACCACACTCTCCATTTTCACCCTGCCCACAGCCCTCCAGATTCCCCAGGCTGCTGAATGATCGATCCCTAAGCCCTGGAACGTGCCCCTCCTTCCACACCTGTAGCTGAGCTGCACTAAGGAGAAATGGCTCAATGGCACCTCGGACATGGAGCACCACTGGAGACACTTCTGTCCTTCACCACAGGTTCCACATTGCTCCTGCCCCCATGACACTGATGCCACCCACCTCACTAAGAACACCAACAGGGAGTTCCCTTGTCCACAGAGCCATCCCTGCCTCAACTCCTCCAGGCCCACAGCCTCTTAGGTTCACCCCTCATGTTGGTGCTGGATGCCATGCCTCCCAGACTGTGGCACTGCTCCCCTATCAGAAGTGTCTCGAGGGGCATGTGGGTGGCTCAGTCGGTTGAGCGTCCAACTCTTAATGTCAGCTCAGGTCAGGATCCCGGGGTCATGGGATCAACCGCTCAGCACAGAGCTGGCTCAACATCCTCTCTCTCCCTCCGCCTCTCTCCCCCAGTTGGCATATGTACTTTCTCTCTCAAAAAAAAAAAAAAAAAAAAAAAAAAGTGTTTTATATCCCCAAAAGGCCAGCTTGTGTCCTATGCCTCAGCTCCTATCCTCCATGACCTCCTGAAGCTGACACTTTATTAAAACTGACTCTTCTAAGTCTTGGAGACCTCCCTGTCGCCAGTTTCTCTTTGGCCCAGACATGTCACGAGTGCTGGGTCCACCAAACATGGACACTTTTGCCCTGCTGCATCCTGAGTCTCTTAACCTGAACTATTCCTGAGCTCCTGGCTTCTAAGGCTGGCCGGTTACGGCCAGGTACAGAACTCACCGACTCTTCCTACACCAAACTATCCAGCTTGTATTAGTTTTCCTCTCTGAACCCAGTCTCACACACAGATGGTCCCTTCTCATCCCTCTACATCATATGTGCTTGTGCTCCGAGACCACATCCGACTCCCACCACCCATCCCATCTCATGCCCTGACCAGTGCATCTTCTTGACCTTGAGCCCTTCTTGGCACCGCACAACACTCTTGAGCATTTAATAAGACTGTCAGGTAGTACTTAATCAGACACTAGTTCATATTATCCCTAAAAGCTTCGTATTTTGTCCTTCCACCTCCATACACACTGTTCCTTGTCCAACGCTGTGAGTAAAGGCAAGGACTGTTTTATTATCAGCTTTATCCCCTGACCCAACCAGTGTCCAGGACAGAATTATGCACATCTTAGCTCCAGGGGAAGGATCTGTGAGGATGTGAGCATGTTGGTTCCCACCTCTATCCTGTCTCTCTGCTGTATCACAGAATCACAGTCACATTAGCATAAGTTTCCCCTGACTCTATTTCTACAAGCAGTTTTATAGCAGCCTTCCTGACTGTTCACTTGTCCCTCTGGGGCATGGCAATGTCTTCAAGTTTGCCCACTAAACTAGGCCCAATTTCCCTACGCTTCCTCGTGCAGCCCCAAACTCCTGTGTTTCTGACCTTACCAGTAAGAAATGCCTCAAACCATTAGTACCTGCCAACACATAACCCAGACACAACCATGCAATGTTCTGGCCTGAAACCTGGTAGTTTCACAATTCTGCTAGCAGTCCCAGGCCACACACAGCCTTCTCTATCCTGGTTTTGAGATTTAACCTGTTTCCCTCTATATTTCTGCCAGAAAGATCCCTCCCACACACACACACACACACACACACACACACACACACACACACACACCTGGCTTCTCACCTGGCTCTACCCTGAGAGGCCACTGCTGGACATGACATCAGATGAGGCCATATCAATGATGGGGCCTGTGGTGAGTCAGCTTTCACTTGAACCTGGCTGCTGGGGGCTGGAAGTGGTGTCCTGAACTCTACCTACCAGCAGGAAGAGTAGATTTCTGACTTAGGGAGAAACTCAGAGGCCAAAACCTCTTTTTCTTACCCAGCTCAGTTATCCACAGGCCTAGAGGCCCCCGGAAAGTTTCTCCGGGTCCAGCTTTTGTCCACATTGCTTCATTTTAAACATATTTCCTAAAACTGCTTGGATGCATAGTTTGGTACCTGCCTATTCCTCTTCCTGCTTTTGTCCACCTCACTGTGGCTTTCTTAAAATCTTCCACGCCACTCTGAGTCTGGCTGGGAGCTACAGCCTTCCCCCCTCAGCAAACAACCAATGCTTTCAGTCTACACACCTTATTGGTCTCTCTACTATTCCATTTTGACTCCTATCTAGTGCCCTGCTGCCCCCACCCCCACCCCCAGCCCCTGGCCCATCTCTACTCTCCACGTGGTAACCCCCACGGCCACCTTTAAGTTCCAAAACTGAATCCTGCTCCCTCTTGCTGGAGAAATTTCAGCCTGAGCTGGGCTTTCTGCCCTCTGCTTTGCCCAGGTCACCCTGGAACCTTCAGGTCTCAGTTCAGATGCCCCTTCCTCAGCAACAACCTCCGGCACTCCTCAAAACAGATCCTCTGATCCCTGTCCCTATTACATTCTCATGGCACAGTATTTATAATCTGCCACCAAGACCAAACCTATGAAGACAGACCCACGCTTATTTCTTTGCTCCCTGCTTCATCCTCAGAATCAGACACAGAGCTGTCCAAAGTACCTGAGTGAATAAACAAATGAATGAGATTGAGGATTGAGATAGCCTTGTAACTTTTGTTTCTGCTTCCATTACCAACCAGCCCCAGGACACATTTCTCTTATGAACAGCCTGGGTACACCTCACACCTCGCTGCCTCTTCAGCCCAGGCTCATGTCTGCTGGTTCTACTAAGTCTCTATTTCTGATTTATTTTCAAATCCAGATATCATTGCAAGCAACGCTTTCCTAAGTATGTGTCTATAAAGTGGAATGTGCCATCCTATTCTTTCTACTTCTCAAGAATTATTAAGTTGGTGTTTATTGAGGACCAATCTGAACATTCCTATGATGAAGATGCTACTATTTCTTCCCATTTAGCAAAATGGCAGTACAAAAGAAACTGAGAGTCATAGAAAACGTCACAGCATTTGGACAAGGATTTGCTTCCAGGACACATAATTGCCTATGACTGAAGGACCGGGAACATTCTCAAGCCCAAGTTCCGCAAAAATATGTCAGAAGTAGGCCTCCTGGAGACCCTCCGAAGCCCACCCCCTCGGGCCTCTCCTCTTTCTAAGCCAGTCAGGCCAACAGCGAGGCCCCGCCCCTCCCAGAGCACGCGCGCACCCACGCGGACCCGGCCTCGCAGCGTCACTCCCTGCCGGCTGCACCCTCCCCTCGGAGCACGGAAGCCCCGCCCCCACCCCGTTTCCACCAATCTTCGAGCCCGGCCCCTCCCCTCCAGGGTGCCGGGAAGCGGCCTGGAGGCGCGCCAGCCCCTCCCCCTCACCCGCAGGGCGGGCGGAAGGGCGCGCGTTCGCGGGAGCTTGGGAGGGAGCAGCCGGCTGGGAGCAGTCGCGAAGCAGCGCCTCCGCCCCCTGAACAAGTCAGGCTCCGGTTACCTCAGGGCTGTGACCCCGCAGTACTGGCCGGGGGAGGGGTGGCGCCCGGCCCCGGCTCAAAGCTCGGTCAGTTCCTCTTTGCTACCCTTCCCACAGGAACCTTAATGCTGCCCGACCCCCCCAGCTGTCGAAGCGCGCCGATAGGGGGACCGCAAGCTGCCCCCGCCCCCGCCAGGCAGGGAGCCCTAAGTCCCTCCCACTCCCCAACGGCTCCATTCGGACTCCGTCTCCGCGGCAGCCGAGCGTGGCCGCGCGCCCCACCCCCACAGCCTCCTTTCCGGCACGCGGAACCCTCGGCCGGTTTCCAAGGAAACCGAAACACGGGGCCGTCATGGCAACTGTCTTATCTGGCGGGCGCCCCCCACCCCGTACTGCAGAGGGAAGCCAATGTCCAAAGAGGGGAGGTCCACACAGACAGGAGGGCCCCTTGAAAAGGGGTTAAAATCCCAGGCATGAGGAGAGCCTAATTTTTGAAGGTTCGGCGACCCGAGGACTGGTTACTCGGACATTTCCACAGCCTCCAGCATTAACCCCCAAAACTGAGTCGTGGCACCTCAATGCGCTCACTGGAAGGCTCTTAACCCTTTGGGGGTAAAACGGGGTGGGGCCTCACCGGCGCGCCGCCGCGTGCAAGGAGCCACGCCCAGGGGACTCCCCACCCCATCACGAGCGACAGATTCTCGGGCCAAATCCGGGTTCCCGCCCAGGCACTGCGGGCGGGCTGGAGGCGCCGGGGCGGCTCCACGCCCTTCTCACCCGCGGGGGCACTAAGAGCGCCAGGCTGTAACGCGGGCCCGGGCACCGGGTCTGAAAACCGAGCTGCGGAGGCGGCGCAGATGGCGGGGCTCCGCGGGGCGGCCGAACGGGAAAAGGGGGGGGCGGAGAAGGGAACGCCGCGGCCGCCCTCCCCCGCGCACGCGCGCCCGTCCTCCCGCCCCCTCGCGGGCGGGGAGCCCCGCTGACGTCAGCCGGGCCATGTGCTCAGCGCCCGCGTGGAGGCGGGCGGGGGAGCGGGAGAGGGAGCGAGGGCGGGGCGGGGCCGCGGCGAGGGGAAGAGGGCGGGAGGAATGAGGAGGAAGCTGGCGCAGAGGCCGCCGCCCGCCGTCCTCGCCGCCGCGCTTCCCTCCCCCGTACCTGGATGTACCGCAGCGCCGTCCGCAGCACACTCAGATTCGACGTCTTCTTGTCGTCCACGTTGGGGATGTTGCGCTTCAGGGTCTCAAAGCATTCTTTCAGATGGGCCCTCCTGGGGAGAGGGAGAGGCGCCAGTTAGCGCCTGGGGGGCCGGGGACCAGGGCGGGGAGGGAAGGCCCCAGGAGAACAAGGGTGGGACCTGTCCCCGGAGCGGGCAGGTGGAGCCCAGAGACACACACGCACGCACACACACCTGTTCTTCTCCAATTTGTTGTGGACTTCTCTGGTTCCGATCCTGAAACCCAGACAGACAGGAGGCTTAGGGAGGAGGGCCCAATTAGGTGGCCTTCCCGCCCCCTGCCCCCACTCCCCAAATGTCACAGGCGTCTTGCCCCCCACATTCTCTGTACAAAAAGCAGCAATGGGAGATATTCACCCTGTTCAGATGTGCTTATACTCCCTGGAGGGCACACGTATGCTCGTAATTCACAACCCATTAACCCTCCATCCTGCCCCTTCCACCTAAGAGGAGATATAAGGTCTCCTGGGGCTCAGAGAAATAGCCAGTTGACCCCAGCCCTCACCCAAGAGTTCCCCAATCCAATACTCTGTCCAAAGGCTTGGAAATGCCATCGGCCCATCCTTGAGGGGGTCAGAGGACACAGAAGCCTGAGAAAACAGAGGGCAATGGCCATTCCCCACTCCCAGGGTGGGGATAGGCACAGGCACAGGCACAGTGCAAACTGTCCAAATAAAATACCGTGCTTCTCAGATAGGGAGGTAGGACATGGCTTTGAAGGACTGGCTCAGGAGGGGGGGGGGGTACTTTCTCTTCCACACACAGCCCAGGATTCGGGCAGTTCTCCACCCCACCAGCCCAGACTCTGCCACACCTCACTCACCCCCCAGGCCTCTTCTTCTGTTCGCTGGATTTGACTTCTTCCGCTGGTGCCAACTTCAGGGTCCCAAGAGTGGGTGGGGGTGGCTGCTGGGGGGCCAGCTGGGGCTGGACTCCAGGGTGTGGTGCTATGGTCAGGATAGGGGTGGGGAGGGGCTGCAGAGGCTTAGGGCTGCCAGTGGGCGGAAGGGTGGTCTTGGAGTCCGGCAGCAGGGGAGCAGGGGTGGGCACCTGTGGCCTGGTGGGCAGGGGGGCAGCCTCCTTAATGCTGAGTCCAGGGGTGCTAACCAGGGCCGGCTGGCGGGGCGCCAGGGGCAGAGGCTGGGCTGCAGGAGGCAGTGGTGGGGGTGGGGGCAGAGGTTGAGGAGAGTTGGTCACTACTGGAATAGGAATGACAGTCAGTGGGGTGGGGGTGGCAAGTGGGGGTGGGGGTGCTGGCGGGGGTGCCGGAGGGGACAGAGGTAGGGGTGGTGCTTCAATGCGGGGCTCCTCCACGGGCAGGGCATGGGCCAGCCTGGCCAGACTGCTGGCCTTCTTCTGCTCCTGCTCCCTCTCCCGCTCCAAGCGAAGCCGCTCCTGCTCCTCTACGCAGAGAGAACACAAGGGGTTTTCTCAGTGGGCCAGCAGTCCTGGGTCCCAGCTTCTGAAGTCTTCCAACCATAACACATCCTTTGACCCTGTCCCAGTTAGTGCTCAGTGACACCCCCCGCTCAGCCTGAGACACCACAAATCCCCATCCACACCCAGACAGGCACTGGGGTTAAGTGCTGGGGACACAGAGGCGAACAATGAAAACAGACCTAGTCTCTGCGTTGGGGAGCTCAAGGCCTAGAGGCGTTGAGGGGAAGGACAAGTTACAGAGGATAACAACCCAGGCTGAGAGAGGAGAGGGGCTGTGGAAAGACAGAGCAGGGGCTGTCAGAGAGGATGCTGGAGGTCTGGCAACCTGAAAGTTCAGAGGTTAGGCTGGTGACGAGCAGGAAAGTTCAGGAACAAAGCTGAGGGGAATGGGGTGATAGATAAGGTGGGCAGAGGCCAGTCAGCAAAGACCTCACAGGCTACCAGAGAAGAATGGGGGGGCGGGAGGTAGGCGGATCATAGCTTCTGGGGAAGGCCTTCGAAAGTATTTACCAAGTACTTTCCAGAGGGCAGGCGGCACCTCCACTTCACAGATGAAATAAAGTAGCTCAGAGAGGCAAAGTGATTTGTTGAGGACCACACAGCAAGTCACAGGTATTACTGAAACTACACCCAGCCAGGAATCCAGACACCCGGCGTATACCTATACTTGCTGTGTCAGCATCTGCTCACTAGGTGTCTGTACACACACACACCTGTGGATCCTCACAAGAGTCCACACCACAGGCAGGGCAGGGACATCAGCTTCAGTTCACACATGAGGAAATCAGACCCAGGACTCCCAGGCCAGGTCCCAGTGTCTGGTTTCCTCAGAGACCACACAAAACAAATTCGGTCCTTCTCTGCCCTTTGTGGTGCTAGAACTCATCGTTCCCACATCCCTCTTGTCCCCACCACCAGCGGGACAGCCAGGAAGCAAAGAGGCAGGCGGGAAAGAAGGGCAGCCTCGCACCGGTCAGTTCAGCATCTCTGCTGAAAGACCTGCTGCCAGGTGAGGCCTGCTCAGGAGCTGGCTGAGAACACCCTTCCTGCTCCAGAAGCACCTCTCCATCTCCACCCAGCCCCATGCTCTCTGGGCCCCACCATTCAGGTTCCCTGGCTACAGGGCTGGGCAGGATCTCTGGGGAGCAGCTGTAGCCCCCAGGCCAGGGAGCAGGCTGGTCCACCAGCCCTCCTGCCCATCCCGGATTGGCCACACTGCTGACTGACTGAGCTGACAGCAGTAGCGGGCAGACACGCCCCAAACACACCACCCCACGGTGGGTGGGGTTGTGTGTGGGGGGGGAGGACAAGGTTGGCTAAGAGCCCCTTGTGGAGGAGGGCATCAACCCCACACTGGCCTTTGGGGCTCAGGGCCCCAGAAAACCTGAGGCCTCAGGGCCCTTTGGCCAACCAACAATTTGAGTGTGAGCCAGGCCTGCTCCAGGCCCCTCCCTCCCGCAGGGGAGAAGAGGCGAAGGAGGAAGTAGAGAGTGTTGTGAGAGGGGAAGCACTCGGCGGTTTCCCAGCAGCACGGGGCCTCTTCCGTATCTCCCCTGCCCTTCTGGAAGGGGAGCTGCCAGGCCGGTGTGGGCCTGCTCCAATGAGGGGAGGCACTGGTCTCCCAGGCCTTTCCAAAGGCCCTGGTTAATATTACAGCTCCGGGGAAAGCCAGCTCTCTGCTCTCCAGCTTCCCAGAGACTACACTGGCAAAGAGTTCCACCTACCACCTACCCAGTCCACCCCCCACCCATCCCCAAGGGCAAGGCCCTGGAGGTCAGGGCCCAACACAGCCCACCTTCATTCCCTTGAGCCAGGGCCCAAACTTTCATAGGTGTGGGGGTCGGTGTTCCATTCTCCCATTAGCAGTGGGACAGAGGGGACCCCAAGCCCCAAGGACAGGTGTCCTGGGAACTCAGCCTGAAAGTAAAACTCATTCCCCATATTTTAAAGTAACTCCACACAGCTGGTCCAGGAGATGGCAACCTCCTTCTCACCTACCCTCTCTTCCAGAGCCAGGCAGGTACCAGGAAGGACCCAAGTGAATGGCCAAGCTCTATCACACCTGGATTGGCATGAGAAATCTTGACTGGTGGCGAAGAAGAGGGGGTGTCCCAAGCCAGATCCAGCCCACCAAAGCTTCCTGCCTCCTCCCCACCAGCAGCAACCCTCCTCCTATGCCCTGGGGAGGGGGAAACCCAGTGGGGACAGCAAAGTGGCAGTCACTCAAGGGCCTCCCTCAAGAACAATACAGGTTTAGACTCTTTAAAATAATGCACCTATGCAGCACTCCCAAACATGCACGCACTCTGACATCCTCCCTGGGCTCTGCCCAGAGGCTGGCCCCAGGGAAGTTAGCCTGACTGTTCTGGGGTGATTCAGGGGCCACAGCAGGCTCAGGGCTGGGGCCTGAGGAATCTACACTAGGTAGCCCCCATTGTTCAGGAGTCCTCCCCTTCTTCATGCTAATAGGGAGCTAAATACATAAGGCAGCCCCCCCCCTCCCCTCCCAGGGTGTAAGTAGGTCAGGTAGAAGAGGCTCCCATTTGAGCTACCTCCATGAATGCTGGAAATGACCAGACCCCCTTCCCCTCCCACCTGACCACCAGGATGACCTCTCTTTCCTCTCACACACACATGTGCACACACATCCTCAGGTTCATCACGTGAGCAATCTGGCTGGTCTAGGTCAGGAAACCCACCCTTGAGATTGAACCAGGGCATGGACAACAGGATCCCTGTTCAGAGCTGCTCATCAGGTACATACCCAGGAAAGCAGTTCTGGTCAGCAGGTCCGCACACCACCCATTTTTCCCACCCCAAGTCAGAGGACAGAACCTCAAGGAGGAGAAAAAAAATATGAATTTGAGATTAACCGCTGTGGCCAGGTCTAGCCATCTGTATGTGAGCTTTTGGAGTAGATGTGGCTTTGCACCATCCATCCCCTAAGACCTCCTGCCACGCGAAGAAGGACCTGTGACTGGTCAGTTAAACTAGGCCTCTACTCAGCTCCCTGCCCTCAGTTCTCACCACGTGGGGGAGGGGCGCTCTCTCGCGCGCGCGCCCGCGCTGCCTCTCTCTCTCTCTCTCTCTCTCTCTCTCTCTCTCTCTCTCTCTCTCTCTCTCTCTCTCTCTCTCATCACTGTCCTTCTTACAGCCAGCTCTGGCCTTATTATTTGGGAAAGGGTGGAAGAGAAGAGGGCACAGGGTCTTCTCCCCTTCCCCAGAAGGCCAATCAGCCTGAAGGTAAAACGAAGGTGATGTGAGTGTTCCCTTGGGGCAACAGCAGGGTCAACCCTGTTCACCTCTAGCACAGTGCCTGATGCGCGGCAAGGACACAATAGGTACTCCTGAATTGCACTGTGTTGATGGTGGCAGCAGGTGACTCAAGTCTCTCCAATTCTTGTGCACGCTGCCCTCCCCTCCACGCCCTGTCGCTGGGCCTGAAAGCAGGACATTCCCGGCCACCACCAGTACTGTCAGGGCCTGGCCCTGCTCAGGACCCCGAAAACAAGGGGGAGGGGCACGTGGGCTGATGTCCTGGCCCATCAATTCCGCAAAATCCAAGCATGTCAGTCTCACATATCTCGAGTGGCTCCTGACCTTGAGAGGCCTGTCGGCCGGGTTGGCCGGGCGGACCCGCTGCTCCCCCGCCCCTGGCCCGCTGCTGCTCCCCCCACCCCACCCCCTCCGCCGCTGCCGCGGCACAAGCTAGCTGCAGGGCGCGCGCGCACACAACACACACTACTACCTCCTGCATGACTCATCATTGAAGCAACAATAGGCAGAGAGAAAGGAAAGGAGGGCGAAGCACTCTCTCTACCACAACCAACTCGGCAGAAGGGTTGGGGAGGGGAAATGGAGGGGACAGGAGTCCCCGGATACTGCACACACACCGATCCGGGTCCGAGGCCCTCGCAATGGTCCGGAAAACGGAGGTGTTTACCTCCAACCCCTATTCCTGACCCTGAAGCCTGGGACCACCGACAGGGCGGGTGGGACGGAAAGCATCTGAAATCTTCCTCTCCTGTCGAGGGAACGTCAAAGTTTGCCCCTTCTCAAGCCTGGTTCACTCCACAATGTGGCCAGGGGTATTGTCAGGAGGTCCTGGCGAGAACGTTCCCCCAAACGTCAGTGGGAATATGTGAGCTCTAAATGTCCTGTCGCCTTGCAAGTCTGAGGGTTTCCCTTGCCCCAGGATCAAAAACAGGAGGTTAGGGCGAGAATGGACAGGTGAGCTCGGCGGCTCCTCCTTCCAGCGCACAGGCTCTCCCGGGGAGGTGCCCGGCGGCCGGAGCCAGGGCCCAACCCGGCGCAAGGCCACTCGCCAGCCCCGCCCAGGCCCCGCCCCCGGCCCAGCGCGAGGCAGCCGGGAGGGGCCGGGCCGCTCCGTCCCCAGCGGGAGTGTCCCCCGTGCACGTGGTCGGAGGCGGGGCCTGTCCACGTCACCAGCCGGTGTAACCAACGGGCTTGGAACGCAGGCACACGCAACATTCCAGCCGAGAGCGGGTTTGGAACGCGCAGACACGCCACATTCCACACCGGCTAAAGTGGGGCGCAGCAAAGGGGGCCCGGGGACTGCCCCCAGCGACCTGCAGGCCTTTTCGCAGACACCCAATCAGCCCGGCTCTCACCCAAATCCCTGAAGCGCGACCCAGCCCAGCTCTGGGAGGCGGGGTCAGGCGGGGCTGGCCAGGATCATAAGACACGCGATGTCATTTCATTCTGCAAAGGCCGCCTCCGCCCCAAGCGGCGCGTAGATCGTCCAGGAGCGCCCCCCGCACCCTTCCCACAGGGCCAGGGAAGCCGGGGAGCCGCTCGGCGTAGAGTAATTCCCACCCCCCACTCCGTTACACACACGCCCACTCGTGTGCACTATACACTCGCCCGTGTACACGTCCGTTCATCCGCTCTCCTCGAGGCTCACATCACAATCCCCTCTGCACACACGCACGCACACGCGGGTCTGCCACCCCCACGCAACACCATTCCGCACCCCACCCCCCACCGGCTCACACATCCTCAGCTCTACCGAGGGCGCCCCTGGCCCACGCGAAAGAAGCCCCCACGAAAGGTGCACACCGGGTGGCAGGCAGCTGAGGTGGCGCCCACAGGAGCCGGGTCCCTCACTGAATGTTAATGTATTCATTAATTAATTTTACTGCCCCCAACACTCCTCTCCAGGCGGCGGCTCTTGTGCGAACCTTGCGCTGCCCGGCTTCGCGGGCCGCTCGGGAGGGGGTCGTGTCCGCGGTTTCGCGTGGGCTCGGAGACCAGGGTCGCTCGTCTCCCCTTCCCCGGTGCCCCAGGGGCCCAACCCGGCCGCTCACCACGTGCTCTCTGTTGTTGCTGCGCTTGCCATTCCAGGAAGCGGGCCGCCTCCAGTAGCGTCTCTATGCTCATCGCGCCGAGAGCTGCCGGGGGCGCGCCGGGGCCGAGACTGCGGCCCGCGAGCCGGGCACAGGTCAGGCTGGCGGGCAGGCAGGAGGGAGGGATCACCTCCGGGGGGCGACAGGGCTGGGCGGCGCAGCGCACTCCGCAGGGAAGAACGGGAGAGCACGGAGACAAAAATTAATGTTTCCCAAAATATTTGCAAAATATAATTTGCAAATTTTAAAAATTTTGATGCAAAAAAACAAAAGGCAGCACTGCCTCCCTCCTTCCCCTCCCTCTCTTCTTCCCTTCAGATGCCTCCCGCCCCGCGGCCCCCGGGAGTCCCGCCGACAAGAAAAGGCTTTGCAACAAGATGGCGAGGAGGCACCGACACACACAACAAGGGAAGGAGCCGCGCTGCCCCCGGCCGCCGCCCCCGCTACTACACCGGGGCCGCAGCCAAAGCCCGGACCGGAGCCCCCGCCCGCAGGGCCGCGGCGTCTCAGGAAGGGAGGGGCGGGGTCCCGAGCGAGCTGGCCCCGCCCACTACAGACGGCGCGCGCACACGTGGCCGGGGTGGGGGTGGGAGAATCTCCAGCCTTGTTCGCGCCCTGCATTTCCGCTTTCTCGCCTCGCCCCGCCCCGATGGCAAGCCACAAGTTGAGCAAGGGCTGCGTGTTGCGGTCTTTCACAACGAAATTTGTCCTGCTGGAGGAAAGGAAGGGTGGAGAATTTAAGACTTAAGTTAGCTCAAATAAGGATATTCCAGGTCAGGGAAACCTTAGGATGGTACAGACTGGCCTGACCCCAGGGTCTCCGCTCCCTACCCACACGTGACCTAATTCCTGCAACCACCCGGCTGTCGCAATTCCCCGGGATCCGCCCGTGGGCGGAGCTGACGGCAGGACTCTGCCGGAGAACAGCCGGAGGGAGCGGAGTGGCGATCCGGTTCCGCGTTTTGTCTCCGTTCCTCCCCCCGCAGTGCGTTCGCATCCTATTAGGCGACGTCACCGGGCCGCGGGCCAATGGGCGGGCAGGACAACACGGCATGGAGCAGCTCCACATGGACACCCCGCGCCGCCAGCCTTCCGTTTAAAGGGCCAGTGTCTAACACGGTCACATTCGTGGGTGCGGATGGGTCCACTGTAAGAACGGAGGGTGGGACGCCGAAAGGGAAATTCCGCAGTTGTGCCCTGTCCGACCCTTTACTTTTCACCACCTTCCCTTTAAAACCAAGTCTCTCTCTTTTCTTCCCCTAAATTCTTGTCTTTGTCCACGGGTGTCGAACTGTGCCACCCACAGGCCACCCTTTGAACTGGGGCCGGGGCGGGGGCAGTTAAGGCAAGGCGTCCACAGCCCAGACTAAGGGGGCGTGGCTCAAATCGGGAACAACAACGTGGAGGGCGGAAGCCTGGCCCTGCCAGCCGCTGGGCTACTGAGACCGCTGGCGGGGCTCGGGGTCCGGACGCAACGCCCGGCCTCGACCGAGCTCACCCAGAGGGCGGGACCCCCGGCTGGCGCTTGCTGCCGCCTCTTCTAACGCTCCGGTTTGGAGGAGCCTCCGGGTACAATCAGAAAGTTAGACCTTTGTCAATTTACCCCAAACCTCTCATTTTGCAGATAAGGAAACTGAGGCCCAGAGATGAGAAAGGACTTGTCGAAAGTCACTCACTATTCACCCCCCATAGGGAGGAGCATTTATCCCTGACCCCGTGGACGACTGTTTTGTGAAGGCAGTTCTGCGGCAGGGCACCGAATTCGAAAAAAATCGTGGAGGAATATCAAACTGCCCGCATGGGAAGTGGTCTGCCCACTTAATATATGGTAATCGGGGCCTCCAAAATCTTCACCTGAAACCCTGCTGTTCTGCTTCTTTGGTTCGGGCCACACAAACCCCAATGGTACAGTTGGTAGCAATACAAAGCCCGGCTGAAGGCACTTTTGCAGCACCCTGGACCATGTACAGCTCTGCTGCTCCAATGCCTCAAAGCCAGCAGTCCTACGGCCCCCAGGTCCTAGTCTCAGATTCCTTTCTTTGCTACCGGTTCGAACAGAGGGGGGCAATGTCAGTTGGGTTCAGGATCCTGCAGCCTGGGCTTCGCCATTATACAGAACCACAAAGCAAACCTTAATGAGGACGGCTGAGTGGCAGACCACCCTGCCAATTCATCTCATCCCATCCCATCCCATCCCCACTGTGCCCTTAGAGGGTTATGTTCCTATTTTGAGGTCTAAAAAAGGCCCCAAATTTGTACAGAAAGCCGGCAGGGGCATAATGCATACTAAGAAAATCTGCACAGATCCTGGAAATCAAGAACCTAGCCAACAGAAGGAAGGGGGGGTGTTTGCCAACAGCAGTCTACATAAGGGCTCTGATCTTTACGCAGTGTCTGTAGCTGAGCATAGAGGCCATCACACACTTCAGGTGTCACTAGCTTTGCTTATGATGGAGCTGGAAAGGAAGGTAGTGGGGAAGGGGTGGGGACAACTCAGCGCAGTTGCCCCTCCACCCGGAGATGAATGCTTGAATGCCCTTTTCCTGGGAGGGTGAGATCTGTGTGGGTCCTGACATTGCTTCCTTTCAGGTGTCTGCCACCTGCTACTAGTGTGGTTGGGCCTGGCTCACTTGTACAACCAAAGAAAATGATAAGTTTAAAGGCAATACATAGGGGCACCTGGGTGGCTCAGTCAGTTAAATGTCCAAAGGCTCAGGTCATGATCATGAGTTAGAGCCCAGCATTGGGCTCTGTGTTGACAGCTTACAACCTGGAGCTTGCTTCAGATTCTGTGTCTGTCTCTCTGCCTGCCCCCGCCCCCACCACGCTTGCACTCTGTCTCTCAGATAAATAAGACATTAAAAAAAAAAAAAAAAAAAAGACAATACATAGCTGTGTGTGTTGGGGTGGGGTGCTAAACAGTATATATAATACACATAATAGTGACCTAAAATAATGTTGACCAACTTCTTGTTTTGTTTGGGGTCAGCACTACCATTCTGTCCAGTGGCCCAAGATGCTCAGAGAGCTCCATCCAGCTGTACCTTCCGCCTTTCTCAGGTGCTCATAGCACTCATGTAGCCCCGAAGTCTCTTGTAGAGGCTGAAGTCCAACTTTTGACCTTTCTTGTCAGGAACGAGCTCTATCCCATGAAAGCAGCACCCTTTTGAAAAGGAACATACTGAAGACGCCTTTTCCTTCAGGGGTGGGAGAGAGAGAAGTGGGGTGAACAGAGTCAAATGCCGGCCTCTCCCTTGCCCCCAATATCCCATCTGCTCCAGAGCTTAGTGGAGATGCTTGCTATTTAAAACAAACAGCCTTACTGGCTTCACATGATCATCTGTTTATTTGGGTCATGTGGGGACAGCAGCCAGGGGATGTTAGGCAAAAGCAAGGGTTTCGAAAGGAGGCTTTTTCTGAGCCTGCCGTTGCCTACAGGAGCCTGAAAATGGCTAAACAGAATTTCTCATCAGCCAGGGTTTCCCCAGTTGGGGAATGGACAGTTGGGGGAGATAACCTACAAGCAGGGTATAAAAGAGGGGAATGGATAGAAGAGCCATTTAACATTTTAGCCCCAGCTTCCTGCTCCAAAGGGATGGAACTGGGGTAAAAGCTGGCAACTGTATTCATTCAAAGGAAAGAGAAAAGTTTTCTGATGTTTCACCAGAAAGGTGAGCACTCTGTGGCAATGATCCAAAGCCCAGCCATTTCCAAAAAGTTGCTCAAGTTTTTTTTAATGGCTTCTAGGTGCTTAGTACCTTTGGAGCAGGACACTTGGGCCACCCATCATTGTGTACTTTTAGCTTTTTTTTTTTTTTTTTTTTAAGTTCATTCATTTATTTTGAGAGAGGGACAGAGGGAGGGAGAGCAAGGTGGGGAGGGGCAGAGAGAAAGGAAGAGAGGGAATCCCAAGCAGGCTCCGTGCTGCCAGCACAGAGCCCGATGCAGGGCTTGAACTCACGAACCGTGAGATCATGACCTGAGCCGAAATCAAGAGTTGGACGCTTAACCAACTGAACCACCCAGGTACCCCAATCATTGTGTACCTTTAAAGGACTTCTGTTTTCAGCCTTCCTCCTCAAATCTTGTGCATCCCGATGCCCAATTTAAATCCCTCCATTTTTTAATATGATGAGATAGAGACATTCCTTTGATGAGGCTACCTTCCACCCACACCGCCCCCACCCCAACAAAGCATTACATACATATGCGACCCTAAGAGCTATGAAAATCAGTTTCCTGACCCCTACGATGCATACGTAATAATGGCAAAAATAAAGCCAAAGTACAGGTATTTACATTAGATCCCGGAAGATGTCCTAATTGTTCAGGCCCAACTTCTCAAATTTGGCAAGTGGTTTTAGGAAGTTTTTCACATATCACAATTAAAACAAGACCAAAGGGAGAAAGTCAGGATGAAGAGTAAGACACTCAGGGACACAGCAGACAACATTCGTTTAACAAATATTTATTGTGTGCCTGACATGTGCCAGGCACGGGGCTAGGTATCCTTGTAGCCAAGGCCAGCTGACATTTGGAAAGCCAGGGTGGGGTAAAAGGTCAGAGCAGAACTCAACTCCACAGTAATACCTGGAAAAGGTTAGCTTTGCCCTCTACCACCATGCTGGACGTAGCTCAAGAGATCATATGACCACACAAAGACTCCTAAGAATGCTGATGTACTCTTTTAGGCTAGGTTCCCAGATAATCATACTTTTCTAAGAAGGTGTAAGAAGCAATTAAATGGACTTTAATTTGGTCCACTTAAGTGGACTGAACCTGATTCCTGACTGACTGATGAGCCCAGTCTGACTGATGAGCAGGATTCTGAATTGCTCGGATAGAGATGTATCCAATGTGGTACTCATTCAGTCATCAATGAAGCAGGCTCCTCGGAGCTGTAAGTTTCCACCGAAGTCCTCACCTACCTTCCTCCACTCCCACTGAGTAAAGGACTCCTCCTGAACCTACAGAACAGGTAAAACCAAGTCATGTACTTCCCCCTCTTCCTTGCCTCACATGACCTCACAGCTGGAAGAGTTGAGATTATCTAGCCAAACCTCCCAAGAGAAGGTGTCTTATCCAAGGTCACAAAGCTGCTTAGTGTCAGCTGGCATGAGTAAGTGGCCTGGTTCTCCTTTGACTCCATGGGACAGGCAAGCCTGGGGAAGTGCGTCCAGAGTCCTTGAAAACCTCACAGAAATGGGTGATGATAGATAACTTCACCCCTTTTGGCTACAGACAGGAATAATCATTAACTTTGCTTAGTGGTGCCCAATAAACAAGCTTAGCAGGTGAGTGAGAAGGCAAGGAAAGAGAATCAGACTGAGGATCCAGAGGCTCAGATGGCCTGAGGATACTGAACTGCGTCAGGCCACTGAGGAATTAAGAGCTTCTAACTGGCCCTAGGTAGATAGCCATTCCTCACTGGTGTTTGTGTCCAGGCTGAAAAGGTGACTGGGGGAAAGGGGGCAGATTTTTATCCAGGCAACCGCCCTGGGTGTGGACACTGAGTAATAAGGAAAGAAATGCAGCTCGGAAGCAAAAAGGGAGGAGCCACGCACTTTGAGCTTTTCTGAGAAACCAAGCTAGCTAAAGGCTACAGCTAGAGTTGGGGGCTATAGAGGACTTGGAGGAGGAAGCTGATCAAACTGGAAAGGCATGAGGGAAAGGATGAGAACTTCAGCTATTCCTCTAAAGAAAAAAAAGTGTCTTTATGAGAGAAAATGAATTCAGGTCAATGGGAGTGAGACTGGGCAAGGCTGTGAACAGAACGAGGGGTAGTCTTGTAATGTGAGTCAAGAGCCAGCTGGGTCAAGTGGAGGCAGGGGGCGTCCATGACAGGGGAGGCCCCCCAGGGCAGAGGGGCTGGGCTGTGATGCCCCACAGAAAAGACAGAGGTCTACTGTCCCAGCAAACCAGGCTCACACCTAAGACGCAGGCTGCAGAATCAAGACTGTAAAACCCAAGAGAGACCAGCTACCTGTGCCCTGAACCGACGCCTTCTCAGAATAGTACGTAAGGCGTGGAGTAGTGGCCTGTCACTGGCTGGAGTGCCTAGATCCAGGGCTCCGTCCACTCTCACAACTGGACTTCTTTCTAAAGCCCCAGGGCTCACTGGGAGAGTGTGTACTGGCCAGTGGTGGGGACACTCTAGGAGCCACATACTAGCCTGTGCCTCTCTTCCCACTTCTAGGCTGGGGACTGATGATACCAGTACATGAGCCCATCCTCAACCCCCAGCGGGCTTGAGTACCTTTCCCATCACCTCAGTTGGCAGTGCTGGAGCTTACCAGTCGTCTCTCTGAACAGTTACTCTGTGATAACTTGGAACCGTTCGTTTAACACAGTTAGGTTCTTAAACTGCATATCATACACCAATACAAATTCAAGTGTTACATGTAAAAAATAATGCCAAAAAGAGCCATAATAAAATACAGGCAAACATTTTTTCTGCTCCACGGGTGGTGAAAGAGATTTCTACCCTTAAAGGAAACAAAGAAAATATAAAGGCAGAGAATGACAGATTTGATTACATAAACCCTCTACAAGCCACTAACTGTAACACCGAAACAAAATCACCACAAATAAAAAGGTATAGGACAAAATGGAGGTAAATATTGGCAAATGTGTCCTTGCAGTTCAGTAACAAAAATAACACTTGTGATGGAAAAATGAACACAGAACATAATTTAAATTTTATAAAATATAGGAGATAACATATATAACAGAAATATGTATACGTATATGAAAATGTCTGGTCTCGCTAATACTACAAAATTAAAACAATGAAAATATTTTTGTCTATCAATTGATAAAGGATTTTTTTTTTAAAGATTTTAAGTAATCTCTATACCCAATGTAGGGCTCAAACCTACAACCCCGAGATCAAAAGCTATACACTCTACCAGCCAGCCAGGCACCCCAATAAAGGATTAAAAAAAAAATCAGCCCTGTAGAGCTATCAAAGGAGTAGTTAAAACTGGCATGTATGGAAATGTAAACTAGCACAATCTTTTTAGTGACCAAATTGGCAATATACACAAAGAGCCTTTAAAAAGGTCATATCCTCTGCCTTCAGTAATTTTAATGTTTATTTATTTTGAGACAGAGTGTGAGCGGTGGAGGTGCAGAGACAGAGGGAGACAGAATCCTAAGCAGGTTCTGTGCTGTCAGCGCAGAGCCCGATGCAGCCCTCGAACCCACAAACCGTGAGATCATGACCTGAGCCAAAATCAAGTCAGATGCTCAACCGAGTGAGCTACCCGGGCACCCCTGCTTCAGTAATTCTTACAGAAGTTTATCCTAAAGCAGTAAGAAAACGCATCAGATTTTTTTAACTAAACTCTATACCTAATGTGGGCCTGAACTCACGACCCTCAAGATTAAGAGTGGCATGCTCTACTGACCGAGCCAGCCAGGCGACACATGAGGATTTTTATACAAACGTGTCCATGAAAGCATTATTTACAATAGTGAAAAATAGAAAATTTCCAGCAAGGAACAACTGGTTTAGTGAAGGAACACTCTCAAGATGACATGTAAAGAAAACACACTGTTAATAAACCCAAAATATGAGTGGTTGTCTCTGGACAGTGTGCTATCTGGTTATTTTAACTTTTTATAAGTCTTCCGACAGACACTAGTTTTATAATCAGAAGGTTATCACAATATATTGCTACATGAAAAGTATAAAACAGTCATATACAACATGATCCCACATTTGTTATTAAAAAATATATATGCATATAAAAATACTAAGATAACGACATGTAAAATAACTCCATTTGAGTAGTGGAATTATAAAGTTTTATTATTTTCTAAATTCTTAGAGTGAAAATGCATTACTTTTGTAATTATTATGAAATTGTTAAAGGGGGAAAAAAGTTCTCCTGTGCTTTCTCAGGAAAGGACTCCTCTCTCTTGATCTCGACTGTGACCTGTTCCTACGGATCTACTTTCCATCCTGGTCCTTCTTCTGAAAGCGCTCCTGTTTCACCCCCCAAAGTGGGTTTCTTCATCTCCCTCCTCACCACCAAACCTATCTAAATCTCTTTCTGCTGCTCAGCTCGCAAGTTCCCCAGAAATGGTTCAGGCGACCCTTCCAATCCAGGTGAGAGATGAGGAAAAGCACTAAGGTGGTGGCACTCAGGATGGAGAGGGTGGGCTGATTGGGGAGGTATTTGTGAAGATGAAAGATTTTAGTCTCTGGTGGCAAAGGAGAGAGAGGAACAGAAATGTCTCATCTGGACAGCTGGATGGACTGTGACCAAGATAGGAGAGAACCAGGTATAGATTGAGTTTGACACTACCATGGTCCTGGGGGAGATGTCCAACAGGTGGTTAGGTATGTGGGTGTTGAATGTTCAAGAAAGGTCTAGACTCAGGAATGATGAATCTATAGGTGAGCAGCAGTTGAAGTCATGGGAGTGGATGCGGCCAGCCTGAAGTGCTAGGAGCAAAGAGCAAACGAGGAACTTGGACAGAATCTTCGGGATTCTCTCTTAAGAGATGAGGAACACTCTAAAAAAGGGGGGGCAGGCAGGAAGCAGACTTGAGGAGCTGAGGTAAATGAGACTTAGGGAAGTGGAGGCGGTAAATATGTAAACAGTTCCACCCCCTGGTGGTGGAAGAGGTCACAAACTGACGGTCTACCAGGTTTTGACAGAATACTGAATTAACTGTCAGGATTTACAACCAAGTAAACTTCTCACAAATCTGGATTTCTGGCTTCCTGCAAAAATTCAGAACATCCAACAAACACCATTTTTGCATGGCAACAACCAACAGGGATCGAATAAAAGCTACTCCCTTTTAGTCAGAGCATGAGCTATTCCATCTTGCCTGGCCCTTGCAGTACAGGATGAGAAAACATGATTCCCTTTGTGAATGAATAAAGTCCTATTGGTGCTCACCTAGAGTTCAGAGAAAATACAGGCTAGAGTTTGGTTCATAAAGCCCCACACTTGACCCTGAAGGCAGAAATCCTGGGACAAACATAGCTGAATGAAGGATCCTTTGCCAGAGCAGACTGGGAACCCCCCTTTCCCAGCAAGAGACATCAAATCTCTTGACTCGCAAAATCTACAGGGGCAGGCCCACGCCTCATCCACTCTCCCAGGAAGGGCCTGGCCCCACAGTGCTCTCTGCATAGTCTTCTCTTTTTGGACAGCAGTAGCACAAGCTGTCATTTCCCTGGGGGCTGATTGGCTGCTAAAGCCAGCCAAGTCCCCTAGCTGGGAATTTCCTGGCTCTAGTTTCTAGACTCTTGGGCCACACTCCCTGAATGGGTCCACCAGATGGCAGGCAGCCTTTTCTTTCCTCCCGATTTACACGAGTTCATTCACCCTACCTGGGGAAGAGGACTTGCTGTTTTTCTGACGACTGCTACCTTCTCCAGTAAGATCAAAAAGCACATCAATTCTGTGAGTGAAATATTTGGAGCTGCCTATTAAACTATAAAAAAAGTAAAACCCTTCTTCCATCATTATACAATTATGTATTGTCAAAGAGTCATTACCTAATTATCAGTTATTTTACATTGATTCTGATCCAACATGTGCTTGTACTAGACATTTTATTATGTGGTTTCCCTAACTACTTAATTATCTGCACTCCTGCCAAATACAAAATTCTATGAAGATTTGGTAGCATAAATTAAGAACTAATTATAAGCAATTTCATTTATCAAATCTTACTCATTGATCATAGGCTGGAGAATAATGTTACCTTCAACTGTGAAGCTGGGTGAGAGAGGCTTTTTCTCTCTTCCCTACAGGCAGGTCCAATGAGCCCAAAAGTCCATTTCCATATTAAGTGTTAGCATTTGTTACGAATCTTCAGATCTGGTACAAGAACCTAGTCTCAGATCTCTGCGCCTGAGTTCAACCCCCACATCTCAGTGACTTAGCTCTGTGAATGACCTTAGGGCAAGTCACTTAAGCTCTCTGAGCTTCCGTTTCTTTAAGCTATCAACAGAGGGACATACACCACTGTGCTGGGTTATTTAAGGAGACAATTTATGTCAGAAGATGGCCAATCAATCTGGTTCCCAGTTTGTCACTCCGGTACATGGAAGCATGGGCTTTGTTTTTGGTCAAGTGGAACTCTACACCTGCAGTTATATACTTGAGGTCTTGGACCTTTGACGGGAGTCTACTGGTAGATTTTCTGACCAGAAATGGACAACTCAAAGAATACAAATAGAAGAGCAAGTTGAGAAGCCCACTATGCTCATGCACTCCTCCGGGTGTCTTAGTACCGCTCTCACTTTCATACTTTCACCTAATGGCTGCTGTTGCGAAGCAAGAATCCTTCATCATTTGTGTGAGGACGCCAAGGCTTAGTGAAACAGATTTACCCCTCTAGTGGAACTGGAACATAAACCCAGGTCTGATGACTGCAAAGTCTCTTTTCTGCTTTTCATTCCCCTAGGGAGGCTGGAGAAGCCTCTGGGATTTATAGATCCTTTGACCTCCTGGGAACATCATATACAAGCCAATTCTGCCAAGCCCAACTGCAGATTCTGGTCTACTCCATCTTACCTCAGCTTCTTGGCTCATAATGAGCACCCATGACCCTCCACTTCCCCGTGGAGAGCCTGGAGTCCCTAAAGTTTCTGCTTGGACAGAGACAGACAGATAGGCCACACCTCAAAGGGCATGCAGAGGTGCAAGGCCTTTGCTCAGTCACAACACGGCCCCCTGCAGTAAAAGCACAGCCTCCAAAAGGCAGCATTAGCTGTTCCAAAAGGGAGCATTAGCTGTTCCAACCAGTAATTAAAAAAATAAACTGATGTTTTAGTCATTTGGGTGAGTCACAGCAGAGGATCTCAATGTCTTTCCAGAGCAGAGTGGGAACTCTCTGGTATGCGTGTGAGGCCCTGCTGCTAGTGGGGTGAGCTCCACGCAGGGCTTTCTAATATTGTGCTGGCACGAGCACCCAGACTTTGTACTTGGGAGCATTTAGAAAGGTTCAAGACCATCAATGCTCTACTCCAGAAGGCAAAAGCCAATTCTTTCTCACTAGTAAACCTCTTCTGGGTGTTACTGGGGTTAGTGCCCATTCAGCAAACCAAATCTCCTAGGCACCAACTTCTCTAAAGATGAGGTCACATCCCTTTCCTAAGGGCACCTCCTGGGTGGCTATAAATGTCATGCACCTTTGAGACTTTCCTTCTCCCAGTGGGCTCCTGACTACCAAGCTGGACCCTTTTCCTCCTACTGTGCAGATCTGCTGGGCCCATCACCTCTGATCCCTGTGCCATAATAGATGGAACTTTTCTGTGAACCAACATAGACCCGAGTTAGTAATACGTATGTTCTACACAGAAACATCCTGTATGGGAAACAAGGCCCAGCTAACCTATAAAATATATATAACACAGAGCCAACTGTGTCAACTTTTGATGTAAACAACATACGACATGCATGCTGGTCCACCAGCCAGATAAACCAAAACAAGAATTAAAAGACAAAGGAACAGTGAAATGTTTCTTAGAACTCTCTATGTTAACTCTACCTGTAACATAAGACTTCTGAAAAATTACTGTTTAGGGTAACTAAACATTCCCCTACCAGTACCCCCATTAACTAGATACTAATAAAAAGTTAATCCAAAGGACTGACCCAGCCTGTATATATTTTAGAGTAGCAGGACACATGGAAATAAAACAGTCAATTGGGACCATAAAGAAACATAAAAAGGTTGAAAATCCATAAAAAAGATCATGGAGTGCTAGGTTTTTCTATTTTTCTACTTTTATTTTTCAAATTTTATTTATGTGAAAATGTACTTGTTTACATAAAAAATATTCTCTGGGTAGTAAAGGGATATTTCAAGAAAATACCAAGGGCACAATTTTATTCATTCACAGCAAAGTTAAGGTGCTTGATAAAAGGGCCAAAGATGCCCCCATGTGGCTAGAAAGGAAAATGCTGTGGTTTAAGAAAGGTGGAAGGGACACACACTCCCTTCTTTAAGAGGCCTTGGATTTTCCATGGGCTTTTGCATCTTTTCCACAACTTGCAGTTTTATTACTTGTCAAAGCTTGAGGCTGGTGTTCTCACATCATTTCCATCAAGAGAAGAGAGGTTTCGTATTTCGAAAAATACACACTAAAACTTTAAGTAATCAACACCAACCCTTAAGATCGGCTGAAACTCCACCACGGTGACATGAACCTTGTAGGACTCACAGCAAGCAGCGCCCTGGTGTGTGAAGAGCAGGGCAAGGATGGGGGGTGAAGGAACCCAGTTGTTGGAAGCAAAGCAGATTCCAAAGAACAAAAGCAGCTTTAGTCCCTCTTGGAAAACAAGTTCAGCTTCTGTTTCTACCTTAGTTATCAAGAGAACAGAAGCCAATGCCAGGGACCAAAAAAGAAAATAAGATAATACCACAAAGATTTAAGTCCATACAATCCGTCAACATGAACTTGACCTCCAGACCCTTAAGGCAAGCACCACTCAACCTTATCATACATGGGTTAATAACCTATTTCTTTAAAGACAAAATTCCCTTTTCCCTTATACCAGAGGTGTATGTATCACACATCACACAATTATAAAATATATGCATAATGAAAATAATTTTTAGATGTTTTAAAAAGACGTTTTCAATGTTCTCTCATTAGACAGAAATAAACTTTTCTTCTCAGAGAAGAAAACGAAGACAACCAAGTGCAAAGAAGGCACTCAGAGCTCTAGCTGGAAGCTTCCCTCATCATACAGTTTTTAAATTCTAAAAGGGTGAGCTGACCACCTATAAAACCTCCTCCAGGACACCGAGCCTTAAACCTGGGGCACTGCAACACACAGAGACGCAAGACACATCTTTTGTGCCTCCAGTCACACCTTGGTACCAGACTCAAATGAAGGCTAATACTGTGCCCAAAATGCACGGGCAAGGAGTGTATGTAAACATACCACTCATCTAACACAGAAAAATACAAGACGTTAAATGAAGAGAAGAGTAATCTAAAATTAAATATACAGCATGAGTACAAAGTTAAACCCACACACTCATGCACCTCCCATCGACAGACTAGAAGGAAAACATTAAACACCAACAGTGGTCATAACTGAGAAGACTGTGACTGGGGTGATTTTGTTGCTGTTTTCGACTTTGATTTTCCAAATCTTTAATGAGTACACGCTACTCTTTTACAATGAAGCAAATATGCAAACAATACGTATTGACCATTTATCAAATGAATAATTACAACCTAATTCAATTATCCTAAAATTCTATCAAGATAAGACCACAAGGTTTGGGACCTGCATAGGATTTAAATGTGTCAGGAGGATGGGGAGGTTGGGGGGGGGGGCGGGGGGAGGAGGCACAAGAGAAGATTACTGAACCAGAAGAATTCAAGGGCATGAATTCAATCTTGGCTCTGTGTGAACCTGGGTATTGATTTCCTCATCCTGTCAAATGAGAGGTTGGGCCAGTGCTTCCTAATCCTCAGTGGCTCACTGACCCCTCTAAGTCAGAGATCCTTATTTCCGGAGAAGTGGTGGTGGTGGTGGGTGTTCACAGAGCTTTTAGAAATAATCCAGGAGTTTTATGGACTCTCTAGAGGTCCTTGGACCGGGTCAAGAACACTGGTTAATCTGTTCTCTTCTGCAGCTCTGTCTCCAATGACAGAGGGAAGTATAATATGGTCCTATTTTCATTTCTTGAATCTTTGCTGAGGGCTGGGTCTAGGTGTTGCCAAAATATGCCAAGGTCATCAGTTTTTTGCCCTAACCAACAGCCACTTTTCAAGAAAAAACTTTTTAATGTTTATTTTTGAGAGAGTGCGCACATGAGCGGGAGAGGGGCAGAGAGAAGGGTGGGGGAGGACAGAGGATGTGAAGCAGGCTCTGTGCTGATAGCAGACAGCCCAGCGCGGGACTCAAACTCACAAACCATGAGATCACGACCTGAGCTGAAGTCGGATGCTCAACTTTTAGACCCACCCAGGAGCCCCTAGCCACCTTTCAAAAGCATGGCTTAACTGCTCAGCCCCCATTTGCTTTGCAGATAGGAAGGAGCACCATACAACAAGTTCAGTCTAAACAGAACATGAGACTACTGGTGTAGAATCAAAATCAAGGTGTGAAAGTTTAAGTACAGCAGAGGGTAACTGAGACACCAAGAGAACAACAACAACAAAAATACTCTTTTTCCAGAGGCATTCCTGCTGAACCCTGACATTCCAGTGAGAAACATGTTTTAAGAACATGGTTACCCTGGCCTCAAAATTCTCTAAGGCAAACAGGTAAGCACAGAAGGGATTACAAGGGGACCCACAAAAAACATTATTTGATCAACTACAAATTCTCTGTCAATAGATGAAACTTTCTTAAGCAACATACTGCTCATAACTATCTCGCTCCATTTATTTGTTTTTACTTTTTTATTTTTTACTTGAGAGAGAGAGAATCTTAAGTAGGCTCTACACTCAGCGCAGAGCCCAATGCAGGGCTCGATCCCATGACCCTGGGATCATGACCTGAGCTCAAATCAAGAGTCGGATGCTCAACCGACTGAGCCACCCAGGCGCTCCACCCCCCCCCCCAATTTCTTATTTCTATCATCATTTCTCCATTCAAAGCAATGAAAATATTTCCCCCAATCGCAGGATTCAAACAGGATGGACAGATTTCAATTCTGAATACTGTTACATGAAAAATAAAACAAAGCTCCACTTTGTATGTCAAAAAAACAAAACAAACTCAAACCATACATCAGTAAAACTACTACAAAACACTACTTTCAAATAGTTTGGAGGTAGGGTTATGGCTTCATTCTGTTGTATCTCAGTCACATCTGGGAGTTTTGCTTACCTAATTATTTCTGAAATAAGCAGCATCAAAACAGCTATGAATCAGGAATGTGACGTTTCCAGGAGCCCTCCCAGGTCAGCCCTTCTTCTTGGCATCACTAAGCTTTCTCCCCCACCACCTAACACTAGGCCAGTTCCTTCCTCAAGACTGATACAGGGGTCATCAAGCCTATGTACCCAGAGAAGTCTTGCAGGTGACTCCAGAAGTGGGCACAGGGCCTATCTGCCCGCTGTACTGCCTCTATTCAGAGAATGAGAAAGCCACCCCTCCTCAAGAAGCAACTATGGATGACAGAGACAGCATGATGCTCTGTAGTTCTGACCCAGACCAGACTCCAAAAACAATCCTTTTGGCCTCGGCTAAGCTAAGGTGATCAGCTTAAGTCAGGTTTAAATCCCTCCTGAATTTACTGATGGCTTTTTATTGATGCTGGTAACCACAATTTATCCTCATGAATTACCACACTAATGCCCAGTGACTTTAATAAGGGGGATTGGGCAGGGGTTAAAAATAGATTAATTTGTTCCTTTTCTTTCTTTCTTTCTTTCCTTTTTTTTTTTTTTTTTTTTTTTTTAAGAAAACTGCACATAATGACCAATGGGCCTATGGTGGAATACCTCTTGCCACCCCAAGGCAAGCTACTTTATAGAAACTTCCCAGCTGTGCAAGAATTTAACTAGCAACAAGCCTGAAAATTTGGTTACGTATATAGGTACAAAGCTGGTTCATCAAATCCCTATTCTGGCCCTCAACCCAATGCATTTCAACTAAAGCATCATCTACCTCCTTCTTTACATTTATCAAACACTTGAATAGGTAATGTCCAGCCACTCCTTGGAGATGGCTTCCTTTTTCAGACACCGGGCTGCTGAACTGCTCAGATGCCTCTCGGTCCTGGGCCCCATTGCTAGAGCCTTTACAATTTTCTGAAGCCTCCATCCCTCCCTTTTCCTCACTCCTTTCATCCTCCACAGGTTCTGGGTTTTCATCCTGGGAAAGCAGATCCTGGTTTGAGGAATGGCCCTCAAGAGTGGAAGATTCGCCTTCCTGTGCAGCAGGCCCACACAGGGCGCCCTCCTGGGGGCCCTGGGCCAAATCCTGGCTACTGCCAGACTCTCTCGGGGTGGACTTCTTCTCTTCCAAAGCTTGGATGACGTCCTCAGGAGCTCGCGGAACTTCTCTCAACTGTCTCACTCGCTCCCGTTTCTTTCTCCTTAAATGAATCCAGGAGTTTTCTATTGCTGTTAGGAAAAGGCTAACCTCTTCCTTTCCACAGGGGACTCGTTTATGCTGAACCTATTCGGAGGAAAAACAGAATTTGATAGAAAATCACTTTTCTCAAACTTCAAAAACAAAAAAGAAAAGAAAAGAAAAAAGATTATTGTTAAGGAAGTCATCAATGTGCTTAACAAAGTACCTTCAGATCGGTGAGGATTTTTTCAATCCACGTTGTCACAACTACTATGCCTTCCACTGTCTCAGAGCCCAAAGATGATGCTTTGAGGGATAATTCTTTCATCACAGACTCTAACACCACGAACGTGATGGGTTTCCTTGACTTCTCTAATTTTCTTCGCTTACTGGGTGGTGACTGAAAGAAAAAGAAGGCATGGGGGAAGAAGTTATCCAACTAATGAAATTTCATGTATTATAATGAACTCAGCTAGGGACACTTCCATGACTTCTACTACCAAATGTAGAGCACTAAAAAATGCAAAGACCTTTGCATGCCATACCATGCTGCCTATGGTCAGGCTATCAGCATATAACAGCCTCCAATTACTGAATGTCCCTCATCTATGTGTTGTGCCCAGCACACACCTGTATGATTATTTATTTCATAGCAACTCAAGGACACTGGGGACTCTGTGTTCTATTCTATCAAGAACTGCATGGGGGCGTCTGGCTGGCTCAGTTGGTAGAGCATGTGACTCTTGGTCTCAGGGTTGTGAGTTCAAGCCCCAGGCTGGGCATGAAGCTTACTTAAAAAATTAAAATTAAAAAAATAAGAACTGCATGGTTTAAAATTGCCTACTTGTAGTCCAACTTTATACTTGTTGAGGCTTGAAGATCACATGTGAGGAATGACCAGGGTCAACTAGGATCACATGGGCAGAGAAGGAGGCCTGCTGCATCTTGGCTAATGTTGGGACCAAGCCAATGGCTAGCTGTGCACTGCCTCTCTGCTGGAAGAAGAGATACCAGTGGTGATGAGAAGAGTGGATTTGAAAGTTGGTTCCACACAATTCAAGACTCTCATCTTTCTATTTCAAGCTTAGAAAGTGAATTGTACTCTACCCACTAGAGGGACTCAAGTTCCATTTTAAAAACTAAATCACATATATTTAAAATTTGTTTCTTTAAACATTTACTAAATTTTTTAAATGATTCTTAGTTCAGGCTAGATATATTATGAACACTTTAAGAGGCAGACTTCCACCTGTTGACAAAATTTATCAAAACTTTAAAAAATTAAGATAATTCTAAGGGTCAGGGTCAAAGTGAGCAGGTGGAGATTATAAGTGTTTTCATAAAGAGAAAACACTTTAGTCAGGTTGAAAGCCCCTTTCCTGCAAAAAGCAGTCACCGATAGCGGTGTTGCCGTTAACTGCAATTCTGCCTGACAATGGTGACAGAGCACATGCATATACACACTGTCAGGTCCGCTTCCTGGGTGAGGCCTTGTAAGGAATAATCAGCAACTCCACATCCCACATGCACACAACAAAACAGCCAGTTTATTCCATGCTAGAAAACTTCTAGATCGTATTTCTAAGAAACAATCTATATTTTCCCTTTATACCAAGACATTTTAAAAAAGGGGGGGGGGGCAGAATTAGAGAACACTAGAAAACAAGTTTAGAAGAAAAGGACCAAAAACAAAGGGTACATATATGAGTAAGAACCTGCTCTTGAAAAACAAATCATGGACTCCAAGCTCTAAGTCTGAACTTGTTCAATTAATGTCTCAGACAAGATGAGACAAATTCATATTGATATTAACACAGTAGTATTGCTATTAATCAATCACCCAGCCTAAGAAACATATTTTCTATAGTCTACCGAGAGCCTAACACTTCCCATTAAGGAGTTTAAAACATGACTATTAAGCTGTGGAGGAAGAAAGATAATGGTGTGTAGGGGGGGAATGGGAGAGAAGAACCAGATTCCCCAATCCACTTCCCAGCATCCAAGGCTGTTACTATGGACAGTTCACTGTAACAGGAGCATCCCTGACAGCCCACCCAGCACACTAAAGGTCACCCAGAAATATGGCTAAAAGGACAGTGCCTGCTATCTCTTCTGACAGAGATGGTAATCATTTGTGTTTACAAATTCAAACCAGCAAAGTGAAGATTTTGGCGTTTCTCGATTGGTCATGCTGGAGCTGGCCTACAATACTCTTTCTCCAAAAGAAAGAATGGACTCACCATCATTTCTAGAAATTAAAGGAGAGAAATGTGTCCTCACTGAACCTAACAAGACCTCTATCAAGGATCCACTTTCCAAGTTCCGAGGGAATCAGAAATAACAAAATAGACAATTTATTACCCTATTACCCCAGGATGAAAATGAAAACTTCTGCCTCTCAAATATGGTTCCTTTACCTTGCATTCTGGTCCCAGTTTTCCATATGTAATGGCCAACTGATAAATCTGGTATTTCTGAATATTCTTAGTGAATTACTTTAATACACACATACACATACACAGTCCTCCCAAGACTGTTTTAGTTTTACTCTATTATAGAAACTAGGCACTCAAAAGACAGATAATTTATAGTCCAGAAATTCTTAGGGTTTTAAATGATTAAAGTCTAACATAGGCTTGGCTTACAGCAATCATTCCTTTCCCCCTCTTATTTGTACTGAAATTCCTTTTTGGGGCGCCTGGGTGGTGCAGTCGGTTAAGCGTCCGACTTCAGCCAGGTCACGATCTCGCGGTCCGGGAGTTTGAGCCCCGCGTCGGGCTCTGGGCGGATGGCTCGGAGCCTGGAGCCTGTTTCCGATTCTGTGTCTCCCTCTCTCTCTGCCCCTCCCCCGTTCATGCTCTGTCTCTCTCTGTCCCAAAAATAAATAAACGTTGAAAAAAAAAATTAAAAAAAAAAAGAAATTCCTTTTTATCCCCCCCTATCTTTTTTTTTATAAGTTTATTTTTGGGGCGCCTAGGTGGCTCGGTCGGTGAGGCGTCCGACTTCGGCTCAGGTCACGATCTCACAGTCCGTGAGTTCGAGCCCCGCGTCAGGCTCTGTGCTGGCAGCTCAGAGCCTGGAGCCTGTTTCAGATTCTGTGTCTCCCTCTCTCTCTGCCCCTCCCCTGTTCATGCTCTGTCTCTGTCTCAAAAATAAATAAACGTTAAAAAAAAAAATTTATTTTTGAGAGAATGAGAGTGGGGGAGGGGCAGAGGGAGGGGAGCAGAGAAGATCTGGAAACTGGCTTCACACTGACAGCAGAGAGCCCGATGTGGGGCTTGAACCCACAAACTGTGAAAACATTACCTGAGCCAAAGTTGGCTGCTCAACTGACTGAGGCACCCAGGTGCCCTTGAAATTTCTTTTTTTTTTTTTAATGTTTTATTTTTGAGAGAGAGAGAGAGTGCGCGTGTGCAAGCGGAGGAGGGGACAGAGGATCCAAAGTGGGCTGTGAGCTGACAGCAATGAGCCCCATGTGAGGTTTGAACTCGTGAACCATGAGATCATGACCTAAGCCCAAGTTGGACTCTCAACTGAGTAAGCCACCCAGGTGCCCCTGTACTGAAATTTCTTAGCAGGCAGGGCTAGAGTAAAATACAGGAGCAGGCCTTGAGAAATTAGTAACTAAACTCAACCCCATAGGTCCCCAACAGCAGGTAATCTTATACCCTGCCACAACACTAGAAGCTGTTTTCCCCCAACAGAGATAACTTATTGCAAATATGCTTATAATCTCAAATCACAAGTGTTTTCAACAAAGGGTGCCACACTCAAACTGTCATCATCTAGTTTAAGCGGCAAAATAACATCAATAATTTAACATTTTAAAATGTAAAACAAAATCACTTATTTACCATGGTTTATTCAGTTTAATGTGAAGAACCAGAAGGTGAATTTACAACTGATTTTGCATTAGAAAATATACTACTATAGTCCCCAGCTGAAAGGACAATGTGAAAGAAGTTTGGTGAGGAACTGTAAACTCCATAGGGGATACTAGTTTTGTATTTTTTGAATTGCAAGGATTTAATGAATAACAATCAACAGGGGGTGGGACCTCGAATGTTATTTTGTTGCAGCATTTAAGAATACATTAGATTGAGGGGCACCTGGGTGGCTCAGTGGGTTGGGTTGAGACTTCGGCTCAGGTCATGAGCTCACGGTTTGTGAGTTCAAGCCCCACGTCGGGCTCTGTGCTGTCAGCTTGGAGCCTGGAGCCTGCTTGGGATTCTGTGTCTCCTTCTCTCTCTCTGCCCCTCCCCCACTTGTGCTCTGTCTCTGTCTCTCAAAAAAAATTAAAAAATAAAAAAAAATAAATGTAAAAGAAAAAATTTTTTTAAAAAGAATACATTGGATTGAAAATATAAATAGAAAAACAGTTCTTTTTTAATGTTTATTATTTTTGAGAGACAGAGACAGAGCATGAGCGGGTGATGGGCAGAAGGAGAGGGAGACAGAATCTGAAGCAGGCTCCAGGCTCCTAGCTGTCAGCACAGAGCCCGACACGGGGCTCGAGCCCATGAACTGTGATCATGACCTGAGCCAAAGTTGGAACCTTAACTGACTGAACCACCCAGGCGCCCCTGAACAAAAACAGTTTTTTTAAAAAAATTTTTTTTTAATGTTTATTTATTTTTGAGAGAGAGAGAGAGAGAGAGAGAGAGAGAGAGAGACAGACAGAGTATGAGTGGGAGAGGGGCAGAGAGAGAGAGAGAGAGGGAACACAGATTCTGAAACAGGCTCCAGCCTCCAAGCTGTCAGCACAGAGCCTGATGCGGGGCTCAAACTCACAAACCGTGAGATCATGACCTGAGCCGAAGTCGGTGCCCAACCCACTGAGCCACCCAGGTGCCCCTAAAAACAGTTCTTAAATTTTAAAATATGCTTTACCTAACAGGGCTGTAGATAAATTTCTTAAATCCTCACTCTTACTTTCATTTCTACATCTCAGTGGTGCAATCAGTCAAGAGACTTTCAAATGAGGTGTAACGTGACACAAATCCATGTAGCATCTGCTATGCTGCCAAAGCTCTGTTGTTAACTATGGCTAAGGCAAAAACTGTGTCAAAGAAGCCACAGGCTACAGGAAACCATTAAGTTCTCCCCAGTATCTGCAGGAAAAGAAGGGAGTCATTCACTAGAGATGTGCTGCGCAGGTAGCCACAGCCTCCTCGTTTTGACAGAACAAGCTCCAGACCGGTCCTGAGGGGAAAGGAGGGCTCTTCTTGCTCTCGGCCACTGCAGTGGAGGCTTTGCTGTTCTGCTGCGCTCTGAATGGCTGCTGCCCTAAGTCCTCCAGAAACCAGCAGAATGCCTGTGAGCTATTATTCTGCACAGACTATCATTATCTGGAGAAACAGAGCCAAGGGGCCAACACTGACGCCTGACTAGAATACAGACAGGAGGTGTGCTGGGAAGGACAGCCAGATTACCTCACCAACTATGCCTTATTTAAATGTGTATCAGCTCTGCTGCCATGAAGTGGACTGAATATTTTGTTGTCCAAGAGTGCAGCTTTCCTATTAACAGTTCAGTGGGCATTTCTATTGCTATCTTAATCTGACAGGTTACTGTTTAAAATGTCCTGAAATTGGGGTGCCTGGCTGGCTGAGTAGGTAGAACATGTGACTCTTTTTTAAAAAAAAATGATTTTATTTTTAAGTAATTTCTACACCCACTGTGGGGCTCAAACTCACAAACACAAGATCAAGAGTCGCATGCTCTACCAACTGAGCCAACCAGGTATCCCAAGTAGGGGTGGTTTTAACCCTACATCTGTATTTCCTTACTCTAAAAAAACAAACAATGGAAGGATAAATTATAAAACTGTGTAAATAGCGACCCATGCAGCAGTGAGGTTTCAAAGACACAAGACAAGCTAGATTACTAAGTGTGTGTGTGTGTGTGTGTGTGTGTGTGTATATATATGAGATTTGATTTTGAAATCATGTATTTTTCACAATTACAAAATTAACACACAAAAAGGAATCCCTAAGAAATGAAATGAATGGGCTTGGTGGCATAAACCCGCAAAGAGGAAACATTCCAAATGACTTTAAAATCTATCACGAGACAGTCCCCACGGACAAAAGAAATGAAAAAACGACAAAATAGTTATTTTCACAAGTCATTTTGTTGATGATGTTAATCCTGAGACTGTTGTGGTGAATTGTGGGTCAAAACAAATGAATAATTATGTTAGCATGGTTGAGGATTAGGCTGACTTTTTAGAGCTCCCAATTTCCTCATCTAGCAAGTGGGGACAATACTTCACTTGTTAAGTTTAAATAAAATGACAGAACATGTGTGATGATTCACATAACAACTCCTCCATGAAGTCAGCTCTGACTAGCCAGCCGGAACTGCTTTCATTTTAGGAGCTCCCTAACTCCTGACCATTCATTTCAGCACTTACTCAGACATAATTCTGTAGCAATGCTGTGTGTGCGTTTCCCTCCCATAAAACTAATCACCATAAGGATAGAAAATGGTGTCTTCTTTCTTTGGTGTTATCACAATGAAGATCATACTTAATAAGATAAGTAACTAAGCAAAGGGTCCTTAGCTCTGATTTTGCTCAAAAGCTCAGTTCCTTAATCGCATCTGTTTTACAGCCTGCTGTATAGCCTGGTACAGTGCTGGTTTTCAAGCCATTGAATAGCAGAATCTCTTCAAGAAATAAAGTCAATAAGTAATATTGATGTAATCAGATCATCTCTGGTTAAAATGACAGCAAAGCCTGAAGTTCCAACCTGACACCTGCCCCAGCTGTCATCTCCCTGTGGCACCCTACACAGAATCCCTAACCTATCTAGAACCAGTTTGCAAACCTATGCAGTAGTAAAGAGAGCACTGTCAGGAGACCCCAGCTGTGACACTAACAAGGTTACCGATTAATTTGACCCCTTCCCTCCATCTGCTTTCCAAAAGCCTTCTAGCTTTGCTTCCTTAGACAGGAAAGAAATGTCTTGAATGCAGAGGGATAATTTTTTTTTTAACCAGAATTCCAGGGCAATGGTCATAACTAAGAGTGCACAACTTGCTAGGGCCACACTATTTGTCCTTCTTGTTTTGACAAGTGTTAAACTTCTGAAAGCAAAGCAAAGCTAAAATAACATCTTGAGCAATTAGACGAGAAGCTGGGACAAAGAGGCATTCTAAGTGGCTTGTTAAATCCGTAAAGAACAGTCCTCACAATATGCTTCCTTATATACATCATCAGTCAGGAATGATTGTACAAAAATTCTATCAACACCAGGACTCATCCTTTTGTTGCTAAAATAAATCCAGCTAAGAGCAATGGACTTAGTGTAGGCACTTGAATCAGAATTTTTTTTAGCATTCAGCACCAACAGCAACGAGTTAGTGGGCCCGAGATAAGTGAAAATAGAAGTTGCCATAGTAACTTGCACATTTACCCTAAAAAGGCAGGAGTGGGGGTGGGGTGGGGAAGTAGGTCAATATTTCTACTTAACTAGCTCTAGTCCTTGGCTTCCTCTCCTCATCGAAAGCAGCATCCTCCTACCTACCCACCCCTAACAGGAGCAAGAGGGAGAAAGCCAGGTGAGCATTTCAAAATGCAAGAGGTGGGAAGAGGTCCAGGTAGATGAAAGGAGAACCAAGAGGACAGCTCACTGAAAACCTTGCCAGTGCCCTGGAACCACCCCTGGGAAAGCAGTTGCTGATCAAGGGCACCAGTGCTAAGAAACTGTTGCTGGGTTACTGCAAATCAGAAATTGCCATTTTCCCTGTAGTGGTTTAAGTGCACCTAATGGAACACTTGGGAACATGTTATTAACAGCTTTGGGTTGAGGAGAGCGGTGGGGTGGGAGGAGTATCCTGGTATGGGAGAACCCGAGGCCCTTTGCAAAAGGCATTCTTTGATGGTTGAAGCTATGAACAGAGCTCAAGGATGGCCTAAAAGACAGGGAGGGAGAAGGATCCTTTTCAAAATAAGCTGATTTTGCTAACACAGAAACATAGTGCCCTTTGATATTTTCATCTGAGACAGCTACTAATCCAAGAGGGCAAAGGGGACTCTGGGTTCTGAGATGGCATGGAATGTGCCCAGAGCCCATTATAAGCTCTTCCACCTGTGGTGCCAACAAATGTGGGAAGCAGGTTAAAGAGAAATCATTTGGAAACAGATACAGTTCCACCTTCCTGTAACTGTTAATATCTGCACAGGGATAACCCAGTGTCTGTGCAGGGACAATCTAGGGCATTACTAATAATTTTAACCATTTGGTGTGAAAGCCCCAATATCCTAGAAAATGACAGAAAGAATAATCTGTCAGGAAAATAAAAAAACAAAAACAAAAACCCAGAAACATCTTTTTAAATAGTGAACATTTTGGGGCGCCTGGGTGGCTCAGTTGGTTAAGCATCTGATTTCAGCTCAGGTCATGATCTTACAGTTTGTGAGTTTGAGCCCCACGTCAAGCTCTGTGCTAACAGCTCAGAGCCTGGGGCCTGCTTCCAATTCTCTGTCTCCCTCTCTCTCTGCCCCTCCTCCACTCATGCGCACATGTGCTCTCTCTCTCTCAAACATAAACATTAGAAAATAAATAATAATAAACAGTGAACATTTCGGGGGCACCTAGGTGGCTCAGTTAAGTGTCTGACTCTTGATTTCTCTGAGCAGCTCAGAGCCTACTTGGGATTCTTTCTCCCTCTCTCTCTCCGCCCCTCCCTAGCTTGTGCGCGCGTGTGTGTGCGCGCTCTCTCTCTCTCTCTCTCTCTCAAAATAAATAAACTTAAACAAAAACAAAACAGTGAACATTTCAAACACTAACCTCTAGTCTCTCTATATTGCATTGTACAGAGGGAGGCATAGGCTTCCACAGGATAGGCCATTCAAACTTGACTGGGACACTTATTTCAACCCAGCAGCACACCTAGTAGCAGAGTACATGGAGGACAGGCTCAGTTTTAAATCTGAGCCCATGTATACAGAAACATCTGCAAATTGTCCCCTGTACTCCTCTGTCCTAGGAGAGAAGGGGAAGAGGCTCACAGACACAGCAACATTTAAGACTTGAAAGACCAAGAGCAATCAAGACTTTCGGAAAGGAGCACCCATAATAAGCCTATTGTATGGATAGGGGATCACAGACCTGAAGGACCAGGTACTAGGCCTCCATAATTACTACGGGAAGAAGGGGCACAGTGCCCAGCAATGTGTGCATAAACTTAAGACAGGAGACTCCAGGTGACAAGGCTGATCACTCTTGTGAAGGAAATGTGAGAACAGATGCTTTCCTATTATCACCTCTCAGTACAGCCCAGAAAAATTACTCAGTCTAACCACTTCAGAAGTATTTTTCCTTTACATATAATAGCACAAAGGACAGAGAAATTTGTGGAACAAATCATTTGTTAAAACGTTCTATTCCAGAAAATGTTCAAGCTTAGGCATATGCAAAGTAGAGAGACTAGGATAATAACCTATACCCAGCTTCAAAACTGATCAATATTCTAGTGGTAATCTTAAAGCTAAGACAGAACCCTTTACTGGAATAATCCCTAAGTGTTACACATCAAAAGCCTGCAACACAAAATGGCAATTTCTGTGTTCACCCATAACCCCAAGAGACAGCTACCCTATGAAAGAAAGCATATCAATAATAAAGAAAAATAAACAGACTTCAATTTCAATTCTAAAGGAATAGCCAACAGAATAATTATACCTGCAAGGTATTTCTACAGGTTATATGATCTAAATTTTTAATTCCCAAAAGACGCATTTCTAATTCATTTATATTTGCTAAACAAGATTCACGGTGCTGCCCAAACCCACAGAGAAAGGCTCCATGGTCACCAGTCAGCCTTATAGGACTGTGCCTTATTTTGTAACACTTCCCATTCTGACATAAGCATCTAGGGCAAACTTGAGGGAAACAAGACAGTACAGATTTATTTATGACCTACTGAAACCCACCATGTGCTGGCATTTGAAAAAGCTATAACAAAGTCTCTACTTACGGGCACTGTAACATCATCATAAAAACTCCAAGCTAAAGCCCATCTCATTGTCCGGCCTTGACAGAATTCAGTGTAGGTGACTTTAGGAACCTGAAACCAAGAAACATGTCATCTCATCAAACTGAAGTCATTCTACCAATATGTTTTTGGCTCCTGCCTCATGTTAATTATGTGTTGGTTTTTCTTTTTATCAGTTAACAAACACTACTATCCCCAGTTATGCACAGTTATCTAACAATCAATGAATAAATTATCTCTCAACAAAGTTGTGGATGTTTTCCTCTCCTAAAACATTATAGAGAATTTACAGTTCTGGCTTGAAGGTCCAAATATACAAAACACCCAAAATAACACAGCTCCTTCAGAAAACCACTGGTAAATGATTCAAATATTTTTGTTGTTGTTGTTGTTATCTTTTCTTTCTTTTTTAAGGAAAGAGAGCCACCAAAGCCTGGCTAGATACAGCTATGTAGTCTCCCTTTTATCTATCGGATTTTATGGGAAAAAAATGAAATTACTTTGCAGCTGTTACAATTTTAACAAAGAAAAGGTGTGATAGGGAAAACAGGATGAGTACAATGTCAGAGAGAAACCAGAAATCAGAACCTTGGTTTCTGCCACTGACCACACATCTGACCCCCTTCTCTGAAAACTCACCTGGCTCATGCTTACTTGTGCCAAAACTTCATAAACTGGGAGAGAAGTCAGGGGGCAGTATTAATTGGCCACCTGCTTTTCAAAACAGAAGCAAGGGTCTGAACTCATGTGGATTGTACCATAAAGGGAACCACACTTGATTGAAGACCATTCTAGTTATAGCTGATCTTTGATAACTAGGCATGTGACCCAGAACAAGCCCCTTAACTTATGTAGACTTCAGTTTCTGTAATTACAAAGGAATCCGATGTGGCGTCGGTGGCAGATGGCACCAGGTTTTTTTCATTTCTGGGAGCTCTCATCCTGTTTTCCCCATCTTTCCTCTGTTATAATTGTCAAAGAAGGCCTTATAAAAATAATTTATAAAAAGCCTCTTTTAGCCCCAGAATTACAAAATTCAAAAATAAACAAACAAAAAAACAAATTTAGAGTTTTAAAGTATAAAAGCAAATTCTACACTCTGCCATCACAAGTAGACACACCAGAACAGCAATGATAAAGCCTTACCCCTTGTATGCGAAGTTCTTCCTTTAGAGGAGCCAAGCTGCATTTTTTCCCCAGCATACAGCTGTACCACCTAGGGGGAAAAAAAAAAGCAGAAGTAAAACACTGTTTCATATGGTTACATTTTTTAATTAAGTATTTCTCAAGCGAACAAAATGAGAACAGACGTAAAAAATTCTAAGTTCCAAGTGACAATAACAAAAATTATACATCATGTATTTAGGAAAAAAACAAACCTAACAAATGAAAACAAGCCCAAAGCAAAAACAAAAAAAAAAAAACAAAAAAAAAAAAACCCCAAAAAACAAAACCCACTTAGCCTCTCCAAAACACCACCTATACCATTTTAACAGAAATTATAAAATCTGGCATGAACCTGTATTTTGAGATGGCTTAACCTGCAAATAATTAAAGGATATTATATTAGTGTTTCAAAAGAACATGAAGTCAATTTCTTCTATAGTAAATACAAATCTAGAAGAAGGAGTGGGGAGAAGATGGAGTGAACTGGTTAAAAGGTAAAAGAATAGAATTTAGCCTATGAAGGATTAACTACTATGCTTTCCATCACAAGCAACTAGGAAACTTGACAAAATATATGTAACAATTGTTTTTCAGACATTGGACAACTACAGTGAAGACCTATGATCTCAGACAGATGAGGTGAGCCCCATAATTGCCAGAGCTTACTGCCTGAAGGAAATTTTCCAAGCAGCAATGCAGGGAAAGGTCATGCAAACAGACCCCAATAATCTTGCTGAATTAATGAGGGAGAGATGGATTTCAGAAGCCCACACAGTAAGAATCTGAAGGGCAAAATACAAGAAAGGAAGGAGGTGCATAGAGAATTATGGCCATCTGCAGAAGAGTTCCCTGGAATATTCTGCAGAATAATGATCTGCATGTGTGTGAGGTGGAACTCTGTGAGGCTAGGGAAAGAATTCCCAGAAAGCAGTCAGCTGAACAATTCCTAGAGTCCAGACAGAGCTGGACTAGTTTGTAGTTCTACTGGCCAAAGCAAAAAACCCTTGTTAATAAAGGGGCATCTGGTAGAGTCCTAGAAAGGATGCTGCTTTGTAATGGGGCTAGAGGTTATTCTATCTTTACCCTAATGAAGCTTAAAATTAAAAGCAAGACTCAAAAGGACCAAAGTGATCACAGATAACTTAAGTAAACATCAGAACAAAATCCTACACTCTTTAAAGGAACACAATGAAATGCAGCACCCCAAAACATAAGATTTGCAATATGTAGCATCCAACCAAAAATGACCAGACATTAAAACAGGCAGGAAAAAAAGGGGGGGGGGGGGCAGGAAAATGACTTACAACCAGGATAAAAAAAAAATCAATTATTAGAAACAGATCAAGAAATGAGAGATGATGAAGTTAGCAGATGATGACATTAAAACAGCTCTTAGAAATATGCTCCAAGACAAAACATGGACATAGTACGGAGTATAAAGGAAGATATCAAAACCAACCAAATGGAACTTCTAGACATGAAAATTATGATACCTAGAATTAAAATTTCACTGGACAGGATTAACAACATATGAGATTCTGCAAATGACCTGTGAACCTGAATACATACCAACAGAAACTACCCAAAATAAAGCACATGGGGAAAAAAAATACACATAGCACCTATGACCTGTGGGACAGTATCAAGCAATACACATAAGTGGCATTTCAGAAAAGGGAAGAAGAGACAAAAAATATTTGAAAAATGGGCCAATTTTTTCCAAAATTGAAAAAAATTATAAGTCTACACACACAAAGTCTAATGAACCCCACAAAGAAACATAAGGAAAATGCTATCAGGGTACCTCACAATTAAATCACTGAAAATCAGGGGAGCCTGGGTGGCTCGGTCTGTTAAGCGACGGACTTTGGCTCAGGTCATGATCTCACGGTTCATGAGTTCGAGCCCTGAGTTGGGCTCTTTGCAGACAGCTCAGAGCCTGGAGCCTGCTTTGGATTCTATGTCTCCCTCTCTCTCTCTGCCCTTCCCCTACTCACACACATACACACTCTCTCTCCCTCTTTCTCTCAAAAGTAAATAAATATTAAAAAAATATTTAAATTACTGAAAATCAGAGATAGAGAAAATCTTAAAAGTACAGAGAGGCTGGAGACACTTTTGTAAAAAAAGATTTTATTTTTAAGTAATCTATCTCTTCATGCAACATGGGGTTCAAACTTACAACCCTGGGATCAAAAGCCACAGCCTTACTGACTGAGCCAGCCAGGACCCACAAGTCTTAGAACACTTTTAAAGGATTAGAATAATACAAAATATGGTCTCAGGCTGTAATAACTAATTAGACTAGAAAACAGTAAGAGAATCATAGTTTTCAGGTCGTGATCTCATGTTTCATGGGATTGAGCACTGCATCAGGCTCTGTGCTGACAGCAGAGCCTGCTTGGGATTCTCTACCCCTCCTCTCCGTCCCTCCCTGGTATATGCTCATGCACTCTCTCTCAAAGTAAATAAATGAAAAAACTTTAAAAAAGTTTTTTCTTTAAAAAAAAGAGAAAAGAATTCAAATATCCAAAACAATTTTTTTTGGAAAAGAACAAAACTGGAGGGCTTACACCACCTGAATTCAAGACTTAGTATAAAGCTCCGATAATCAAGACAATATGGTAATGGCATAAATATAGACATACAGATCAAGACAATGGAATACAGTCCAGAAACAGACTCGCTTATATGATCAGGTGATTTAAAAAAAAAATTTTTTTTTTTTTAACATTTTATTTATTTTTGCAAGACAGAGAGAGAGCAGGGGAGAGGCAGAGAGAGAAGGAGACTCAGAATCCAAAGCAAGATCCAGGCTCCAAGCTGTCAGCACAGAGCCTGATGCAGGGCTCGAACTCACAAACCGCGAGATCATGACCTGAGCTAAAGTTAGATGCTTAACTGACTGAGCCACCCAGGAGTGCCCTATGAGCAGGTGATTAAACAAAGGTACCCAAGGCTTGCTCTTCAAAAAACATGGTTATAGGGGCACCTGGGTGGTGCAGTCGGTTAAGCGTCCGACTTCAGCCAGGTCACGATCTCGCGGTCCGTGAGTTCGAGCCCCGCGTCAGGCTCTGGGCTGATGGCTCAGAGCCTGGAGCCTGTCTCCGATTCTGTGTCTCCCTCTCTCTCTGCCCCTCCCCCGTTCATGCTCTGTCTATGTCCCAAAAATAAATAAACGTTGAAAAAAATATTTTAAAAAACATGGTTATAAAAATAAAAAGGCAGACCACAGACTGGGAGGAAATATTTGCAAAATACATCCTATAAAAGACTTGTATTCAACATTATATAAGGAACTCCTACAACTCAGTTAAGATTAATAAACAGATAAAAATATACAGGGAGACTTCTAGTTTCTAGTCCAACATGTTAAGAAGCTGGAAGTTGCCACACTGTTTAAGTAAAAGGCTGAACCAACTAAAAAATTAACTCTTCCTATATCCATCACAGAAGCAACTATTCACAGGGGAAACCACTGACTCTAAAATTAGAGAAACCAACAGGTGAATACAAAGAATCACAACTCACCAGAACAAAAATCCCGGAGCAAAACCTCCATGGGAATCAGTGCTGAGGTAGGGAAACTGAACTGCAGCTGACAAATTGCTGGAGACTCAGCAGGGACAGGTCTGAGAGAGAAAAAACCCAGGAGGACTCTGTCATCAGGACCCCAAAACTTTTATCAATTTTACATCCAAGAGCTTGACCAGGTTCTCACAGTGAATATGGGAGAAAAATTCTCTGTGCTTCCAGCAGGGAAAAGGGAAAAGGAGTAATCCTCTAGAGCATCCTGTTCTTAACGAGGCCTGCCCGCAAGAGCAACTAGTTAACCAGATCTTAACCGTTAAGGTATTATCAGAGCCTAACTGACATACAGGAATGGCATCATCCAACTCCAGCCTACTCTAGCCATCCCGTCCCACCAGGATGGAGGGGAAGAGAGTAAGGAGGGACTGAGAAGCAAGTGTGAAGTTCACAATCCAGAGGGACAGGCCCACTAAAAGACTGATCTATGCACACTACAGAATATCTCCCCTCTCTCCACACCTCACCCACCACATTACTAAAGGTCTATTTACAGCAGTTCCTTTTACGCAGTATATTATGTGTTTCTATTAAGAAAACTAACAAAACATACTAAAAGGCAAAAAACAGTTTGAAGACACAGAGCAAGCATCAGAACCACATATGGCAAGAACGTGGGAGTTATGAGACCAGGAATTTAAAACAACCATGATTAAGATACTAAGGGCTCTAATGGATAAAACAGACAGCATGTAAGAACAGATGGGCAATGTAAGCAGAAATGGAAATTCTAAGAAAATGAAAAAGAAATGCTACAAGTCAAAACCTCTGTAATGGAAAGAAGAATGCCTTTGATGGGCTCATCAGGAGACTGGACACAGATGAAGAAAGAATCTCTGAGTGTGAGGATAGCTCAGCAAAACTGCCAAAACTGGAAAGTAAAGAGAAAAAGCACTGGGCAGGGAAACAGAATACAATATCCAGGAACTGTGGGACAACTACAAAAGGTGTAAAATATGTATAATTGGAATTCCAAAAAGAAAAGACAGGAAGGCACAGAAAAATCATTTGAAACACTAACGACCGGGAATTTCCCCCAAATTAATGCCAGACACGAAACCACAGATTTGGGAAGGTAAGAGATCACTGAACAGGAAACACACACACACACACACATACACACACAAAATTTACAACTAAGGCATGAGATTTCCAAAATATGGAAAACCAAAGATAAAGAAAAAAATTCTAAAAGAAGCCAAAGGGAAAAAGCCACATTATCTATAGAGGAACAAAGAAAGAATTACATCAAACTCATCTTAAGAAACAACGCAGGGGGGCACCTGGGTGGCTCAGTCAGTTAAGCATCTGACTGCTGGTTTCAGCTCAGGTCATGATCTCACAGTCTGTGAGATGGAGCCCAGTGTGGGGCTCTCAGGTTTGTGAGATGGAGCCCTACACTGGGCTCTGCACTGACAGCACGGAGTCTGCTTGGGATTCTATCTTTCCTCTCTCTCTCTGCTTCCCCACACCTCTCTCTCAAAATAAATAAAGAAACTTAAGAAAAGAAAAAAAAGAAAGAAAAAAAAAGGAGCCATGCGAGAGTAGAGTGAAATGTTTAAAATGTTGAGAGGAAAAAACCCACCAACCTAGCTAGAATTCTGTACTCTGCAACATTATCCTTCAAAAGTGAAGGTGAAATAAGACTTTCTCAGACAAACAGAAATTGAGGGAATTTATTGCCAGTTCCTTCTCTACAGAACTTCTCTTTAACATTTGCAAGGCCTTACAAGAAGGATAATTATATCAGTCAGAAACTCAGATCTATATAAAATGAAGAACAAGGGAGAAAAAAATAAGTGGAAGTTGAAAAAACAAAAAAATCAAAACTTTTAAAATTCTTTTTCTAAAATTTTTTGTTTGTTTGTTTGTTTATTTGTTTATTTATTTATTTATAGCGAGCACACACAAGCAGGGGAGAGGCAGAGACAGGGAGGGAGAATCTCAAGCAGGCTCCACACTGTCTGCATAGAGCCCGAAGTAGGGCTTGATTCCACAAACTGTGGGATCATGACTTGAGCCAAAATCAAGAGTTAGACGCTTAACCGACTGAGCCATCCAGACACCCTAAAACTTTTAAAATTCTTAATTAAGCCACAGGTAACAGTTTGTTAAAAATAACAATACCATGGGCACCTGGGTGGCTTAGTCAATTAAGCATCCAACTCGATTTTGGCTCAGGTCATGATCTCGTGGTTAGTGGGATCCAGCCCCGCACTAGGCTCTGTGCTGACAGTGTGGAGCCTGCTTGGGATTCTCTCTCTCCCTCTCTCTCAAAATAAAGAAATAAACATTTAAAAAAATCACCAACAACATATTTGATTATGTATGCTTATGAATATGCATACGTATAAATGAATGACAACAAAAATAGAAGGGACACGAGGGGAATTTTTACATTTACATCAGCTTTATTGGGATTTAACTTGTATACAGTAAAATTTTCCTATTTTATTTTTTAAATGTTTTTATTTATTTTTGAGAGACAGAGAGGCAGACTGCAAGCAGGGGAGGGGCAGAGAGAGAGGGAGACACAGAATCGGAAGCAGGCTCCAGGCTTTGAGCTGTCAGTACAGAGCCCAGTGCGGGGCTCGAACCCATGGACCGGGAGATCATGACCTGAGCTGAAGTCAGCCACCTAACTGACTGAGCCACCTAGGTGCCCCTATTTTATTTTTTTCTTAAGTAGGTTTCATGCCCAGTGCAGAGCCCAATGTGGGGCTTCAACTCATGACCCTGAGAGCAAGACCTGAGCTGAGATCAAGAGTTGGACACTTGACTGAGCCACCCAGGCACCCCCCCCCCTTTTCTGTGTGCTAGATTTGTTTTATTTTTTTTTAAATTTATATCCAAATTAGCATATAGTGCAACAATGATTTCAGGAGTAGATTCCTTAGTGCCCCTTACCCATTTAGCCCATCTCCCCTCCCACACCCCCTCCAGTAAGGCTCTGTTTGTTTTCCATATTTAAGAGTCTCTTCTGTTTCATCCCTCTCCCTGTTTTTATATTATTTTTGTTTCCCTTCCCTTATGTTCATCTGTTTTGTCACTTAAAATCCTCATATGAGTGAAGTCATATGATTTTTGTCTTTCTCTGACTAATTTCACTTTGCGTAATACCCTCCAATTCCATCCACGTAGTTGCAAATAGCAAGATTTCATTCTTTTTGATTGCCAAGTAATACTCCATTGTGTGTGTATACACAAACACACACACACACACACACACACACACACACACACACACACCACATCTTCTTTATCCATTCATCCATCAATGGACATTTGGGCTCTTTCCCTACTCTGGCTATTGTTGATAGTGCTGCTATAAACACTGGGGTGCATATGTCCCTTCAAAACAGCACACCTGTATCCCTTGGATAAATACCTAGTAGTGTAATTGCTGGGTCTAGGATAGTTCTATTATTAATTTTTTGAGGAACCTCCAAACTGTCTTCCAGAGTGGCTGCACCAGCTTGCATTCCCACAGGCACGCCTTTTTTTAAATCTAATTTTAAGTATGTAGTTCAGTGAATTTTGACAAATGCGTATAATACCACCATCACAATCAAGATATAGAACATTTAGGGGCGCCTGGGTGGCTCAGTCAGTTGAGCGTCTGACTTCAGCTCAGGTCTCAATCTCGCGGTTTGTGAGTTCGAGCCCCGTGTCAGGCTCTGTGCTGACAGCTCAGAGCCTGGAGCCTGTTTCAGATTCTGTGTCTCCTTCTCTCTCCACCCCACCCCTGCTTGTGCTCTGTCTCTCTCTGTCTTTCAAAAATGAATAAACATAAAAATTTTTTTAAAAAGATATAGAACATTTACAGCACCCTAAATAGTTCCCTTGTGCCCCTTTGCAGTCTTTTCCCATCCTACCCCAGCCTCCAGTGACCCCTGGTCATTCTGTCTTAATAATTTTGCCTCTTTAGATTTTGATATAAATGCAGGCACAGAATGTTTTTGTATCCGGGTTTGTATCATAAATACAGTGGCCATTTCATATGGTTCCAACTTAGTACATTAAATAATATAAATGAAAATCTTAATGTTTACAGAAGTATGAGAAATACCATTATACTGCTCTAGAAATAGTATGCACTACTATTTTGTTTTCATTATTTGTGGGCTCAACAACAGGTGACTGCCCCTATTTTGTTTAGTCAATCATTTTCCCCTTTGAAAATACAAAGAAATAATTGTTTTACCTAAACCACTTTAAACAAACCTGGGTAAATTTACTTAGAGTACAATCAATTCCATTTGGTGGTTTTAAAATGTTTAGGACAAAAACAATATGCTCCCTTAAGAAGACAGTATATAAATGGAGAAATCATTAACCAGGAATTAAAAGCCTTTGGTATTTTAGGAACAAGATACAAAAAAAGAAATTAAGAGCAATTAGTGCTCAAATAGTAACAGTATAAAATAGGTGAAGACCTTTCCTTTAAGATTACCATTCCTGAACAGATTAGATCAGAGTCACCAGAAACCAAGAAACAGTCCAGAACAGAGACAAATCAAAGATATTCTAAATTTCCTCAGGAGATGAAGGGAAGCAAATTTATTTAGATAAGTAAGGCTTGTTATGGTTAAATATGTCATCGGTAGTTAACATACACTTGGCAAAGTACATGTTTCTTTTAACCCTTGCTGTAAACTGAATACTAGACTTGTGAATCTAAGATTTAATCTCATCAGTATACTTGTTTCCTGAAACACTTATATTTCTTATAGGACAAAGTTATAGCATGTATTAAAAAAAATTCTGAGCTGACTTCACTTTAAGAAATGCCTACCCATCAGATCCTAGCTACTCTCACAAACATCTTGTGACAACTAATCAAAATGCAAGTAGAAAAAAGATGAACAAAAGGAAAATCTAGCTACCCAGGAGACTTTGAACCCATTATACTATTTTAATGATGCAAGTAACACTGTACTCATTACAACATTTAGTAATTCCTCTGAGATAGCAGCTTCAAGAAAAAGTATTCTGAAATAATTTCAAACATACAGAAGAGATGCAAAATTAGTACAAATGATTCCAGTATACTCTTCACCCAGATTCATCAATCAACATTTCCTCCATTTGCTTGTTCTGTATGTGTGTTTAGTTTTGTTTTCAATATTTGAGTGTTAGCTACAGTCATCATCATGCCCCTTTAACCCTTAATATTTTGGCATGCACATTTTAAAAACAAGGACCTTCTCCTTCATAACTACAGAACAATTATCAAATTGAGAAAATTTAACACTCATAGAATACTATTATCTGGAATACAGTCCATTTTCAAATTTCACCAATTATCCCAATAATGTCCTTCATGGCAATTTTCTCCCCTGATGCAAGACCTAAGATCCTGCATTTCATTTACGTGTCAAGTCTCTTTAGTCTCCTTTAATCCGCAACAGTTCCTCAGCCCTTTTTTTGTTTGTTTTTGTAACTTTCATGACCTTCCTATTTCTGAAGAAATGTTTTACAAAACCCCTCCAACTGGTTTGTCTGGAGTTTCCTCAGAGTTAGGTTCAAGTTATACACGCTGGGCATGAAGAGCACAGGGTGCTGTAGTGTCCTGGGTGCAGCACATCAGAAGGTGATTACCTGCTTAAGGCGGGGTCCCCCAGGCTTCTCTACTATAATGTTACCGTTATTTCTTTGTGATTGTTAAGTCATCTGTGGGGAAATACTCTGAAATTGTTAACATCCTGTCCCTCCTCAAATTTTCCATTGTTGATTTTCCATGAATCAATTATTATAATAATGATGACAAAATGGTGATTTTTCTCACTTTATTGTTCCTTCTGCATGTACTAGTTGGGATACTGTGACAAAGAACTTTTCCTCTATCCCCTTTATGTATTTCATTTGCTTATTTTATTTAATAGGTTAAAATCAATTATTATCATTATTTATTTTGAAATAATAATTATTTGTCTCAGATTTGGCTTGGGCTACCTCTTGTATGCTTCTGACAGGTCATTTTTTGAACACTTCCTTACTTTTTGATACCATAAAATATTCCAGGCTCTTCTTAAACTTATACTTACCTAGCAGTGGAATCACCCATTTCTCCAAGGCGCCTGGTTCTTTTTATTTATGTTTTTTGTTAAAAACATTTTTTTAATGTTTATTTACTTTTGAGAGAGAGAGAGGGGGAGGGGGGGAGAGAGACTGTGTGAGCGAACATGAATGGGGAGGGGCAGAGAGAGAGGGAGACACAGAATCCAAGGCAGGGGCTCCAGGCCCTGAACTGTCAACACACAGCCCGATGCAGGGCTTGAACTCACAAATCATGAGATCACGACCTGAGCTGAAGTCAGATGCTGAACCAACTGAACCACCCAGGCGCCCCTACTGGTTCTTTTTAGTGGGGACTGGTTATTTTAAAACTTTTTAAAACACCAAACCTTAAACTAAAGCGTAATACAGAAAAACAGACAGAAGCAAAGTTTGGCATGTAAAGTGGACATGAGCATAGTCTAAAAATTTCCCTAGTTGTGGAACCTAACATTTCGCTGCCTATATTGAATTACCAGAATAAATGCCCCTCGACATGCAGAACAGCCCTAATGTCCACCTGATCTCAAAATTTATCATTTAAACTACCGCACATTACAAATCTACATGACTAAAAATAAACTTTTATCTTCCGTTCTTCTTAAAAAGTAGCTTTAATGATTCACATACATTTTTACAAGTACAAGAAACACTGCAATAAGATTCTCCAAGGTAGTGGGACCAAGGCTTTTCATTCTTTGGTATTCCTTTTTATAACTGCCTGATGTACTAAAAATACATGCTTGTTGATTTTAACAACTCTCTACTTCGACTACTGAAAGTAGCACTAAGCAGTGACTACCTATTATAGGTAGATATGCTATGAAAGCTGATACAGCTAGCTTGTCACGGCATGAACCACTGGATTCAACCTTTTCTCCCTAAGACCTTAGAGTAGTCACCAATCAATGAGGCTCTGCCCCCTTAAAACTTGAAAGAATGTAACTACGCATGTATGCATGATACCTAAACTAAGGTTATGAGAAGCACATAATCTAATTCATTAAAAAAAAAAGTAGCCCCTTATCTTTCAGGCTGCTTAATTCTCTATCTTCCTACCTTAGCAGGAAGTAAAAAATCAAAATACCAGTACCTACTTCCTGTGGAGCTCAAAACTAAGACATACATTTTAGGTTTTTAACTGAGAAAATCGTCTTCTAACCGGAGAACAGGCTGGTATATTATCTGATCCCCAATACATCCCTACATTCTTTATCTGTGTAGTGAGTTGGTACACTGGAGCAAGGGGTACATTTCTTTCTAATGACACCCAAGAAACCCTTTTACTGATCGGCAACCCTATGATGGGTCCTAATCAAAGATGAAATCAGAGGTCAAAGATAGCCACCCACGTTACAGATTCATTAGATGTATCTGTGGAGGTTCAGTAACAAATGAGAAGTGGTATGTTCTTTGTAACACTGAAAAAAAGAATATAGTGCCCAATAATAAGGAATTAGTTAATTGTGGACTGTTGTCAAGCTATTTAAAATTACTGCTATGCACATACCATTAGCCACAAAGAAACACAGGAATGAAAAAAAATCAAGAGCAGAAAACAAAATTAGTGGTATTTATGATTATAACCACGGGAATAAAAAAAAGGGGGAACTGGTAGGAAATGCACCCAAAATAAGCTAATAGTTGCATCAAAGTGCTGAGATCAATGTTTTCTCCATTTGCTAATTTTCTGTGTGATTATATTGTTTAAGAGATAAAATCACAAATAATAGGAACATCTAACATTTAGATAGCACTTCAGTCTACATGCATATTCATATGTAATTTCTCTTCATTCTCTGAACAGCTATAGGAGGTATTATCTCCAAAGTTGGGAGTCTTTCAGCTGGAGAATTAACTAAAGGCTCAGGGATAAAATCTACAATTGTACCCTGCAATTATTATTTATAGTACCCCATAACTATACTAGCATCTACTTTAAAAAAAAAAAAAAGAAGGGGACGGGGAGGGGCTTTTTATTAAAATAACGTAACAAAGTTATTTGTAACATTTTCTTTCAACATAGTGGACCAGCATGTAAATCTACTGAACTCCTAGAACAGTCGAGTTAAAATGATCCTATTTAATATTCTTTATATCAAATATGTGTTCATTTAATTCTATGACCACCCTATGAGATCTAAAGTAGCTATTATTATCCCATTTACCAATAAAAAACGAAGTTTACGTTTGGTGATTAAGAATGTGATTAAAGAATCACATTCAAAAGGCACAGGGGTGCCTGGGTGGCTCAAGTGGTTGGGCATCTGACTCCTGATAAGAGCTCAGGTCATGGTCTCACAGTTTCATGGGTTTGGGCACTGCGTCGGACTCTGTGCTGCAGCATGGAGGCTGCTTAAGATTCTCTCCCCCTCTCTCCGCCTATCCCCACCTCACATTCTTTCTCTCTCAAAAGAAATAAATAAATTAAAAAAAAAAAAAAGGCACAGATTATTCAATTTGTTGCCCATCACCAAATATACGGGCTATATATACAAACCCAGGAAGTATCCATCAGCTGGCAGGGAGTAGGGAACAGAAAGGAAAAAGCATGAAGAGCAAAAGTGGTGAAACCAGTATTAAGTTGGAACTTTGTGAGATACAGATCTCTGACTCCTGAAAAATCATAAAATAATTGCCATAAAAGGAATGAACTACAGACCTAATAAGCAATGAATTACAAGACTGAAATTCAGGTCATAAGGAGTTTGATTAAGTGGAACTGATTATAAATAGATCTGTAAATATATCGACTGATCTATTTAGAAGGTTGGGTGAGTCTCTAAAAAAGACAGTGCTCTTTTTTTAAAATTTTCTTTTTAACGTTTCATTTATTTTTGAGAGACAGAGCAAGTGGGAGAGGGGTAGAGAAAGAGGGAAACAGAATCCGAAGGAGGCTCCAGGCTCCGAGCTGTCAGCACAGAGCCCAACGCGGGGCCTAAACTCACGAACCGAGACATCATGGCCTCAGCTGAAGTGGCCACTTAGCCAACTGAGCCACCCAGGCACCCCCAAAAGACAATGGTATTAAGTAAGCTTAAGCCACAGGCACAAAAATGAAAGGTAAGGCTGAAAAGCGTTTGCAACTTCATCAACAACAAAAAGGCTGTCTACTTAGAAGTCCAACTGTACGCTAGGACTGCATATGCTGCAGGCTACTAGACTAGAAATCAGGATATCTGGGTCCCAAGTTTCTAATCTGTAAAACTAACATACTGGATACCTTTACCTCCCAAAGGCATCCCAGCTGCAAAATCCTTTAAGATACAAAATAAAACACATGCATGCAGGTGCTGCTGTGCATGAGTTAGGTGAGGCATGAATCGTAACAGGGAGGTGAGGCATCTTGAGTGCCATCACGGAGATCAGTGCAACAAATTTAACTCCATAATGTTAAAAACCCTGCTGAGTTCCTACACTTTTTCAGGAATAAGAAAAAAATTCTAGATGGGTAAGAAGCAGATGGTAGGGTTAAAATACTTGTTTTTAATCCCTTATTTTTCAGAGCTTCAAAATACAAGTACACATCATTTTAGCATGCCTCCCTTTACTGCACTTCATAGATAACTGTGTTTTTTTTTTTTTTTTTTTTTTTACAAATTGAAGTTTGTGGCAATCCTGCATTGAGCAACTCTATTGGCATCATTTTTCCAACCACCAGCGCTCATTTTGTGTCTCTACCACTTTTTGGGAATTCTTCCAATATTTCAAACTTTTTCATTATTACAGTATTTGCCATGATGATCTGTGTTGGTACTACTGTAACTGTTCTGAGGTGCCACGAGTCGCACCCATGTAAGATGGTGAACTTAACCAGTAACTTGTGTGTGCTCTGACTGCTCCACCAACCACTGTTCCCCCGTCTCTTTCCCTCTCCTTCCTATTCCCTGAGACACTATGATATCGAAATTAGGCTAATTAAACCCTAACAAGGGTCTCTAAGTGTTCCAGTGAAAGGAGGGTCCACATCTCTCACTGTAAATCAAAAGCTAGAGATGATTAAGCTTAGTGAAGAAAGCCTGTCGAAAGCCAAGACAGGCCAAAAGCTAGGCCTTCTGTGACTGTCAGCCAAGTTGTAAAAACAAGTTCTTGAAGGAAACCAGAAGTGCTACTCAAGTGAACTAATGAATAATAAGAAAGCAAACAGTGTTACTGCTGACAGAGAGAGAGTTTTAGTGGTCGGGACAGAAGATCACACCAGCCGCAACATTCTCCTAAGCCGAAGGCTAATCCAGAACTAATCCAGAATTTCTCTTCAATTCTATGAAGGTTGAAAAAGGTAATGAAGCTGCAGAAGCAAAGCCTGAAGCTAGCAGAGGCTCCTTCACGAGGTTTAAGGAAAGAAGCCATCCCCATAACACACAACTGTAAGGTGAAGCAGCCAAGTGTTGATGCAGAAGCGGCAGCAAGTTATCCTGAAGATCTAGCTAACATAATGAATGAAGGTGGCTACATTAGACAACAGATTTCCATGTAGATGAAACAGCCTTATATTGAAACAAGATATCATCTAGGACTTTCATAGCTAGAGAGCTTTAAAGGACAGGCTGATCCTCTTGTCAGGGGCTAATGCAGCTGGTGATTTAAGTTGAAGCCAATGCTCACTGAACATTCAGAAAATCCTACGGCCCTTAAGAATTATGCTAAATTTACCCTGTTTGAGCTCTATAAATGGAACAAAGCCTGGATGACGGCACAATGTTTATAACATAGTTTACTATTTTAACCCCACTGTTGAGACCTACTGCTCAGAAAAAAAAGATTCCTTTCAAAATCCTGCTGCTCACTGACAATGCACCTCATCATCCAAGAGCCCTGATGGAGGCACACAATGAGATAAATGTTTTCATGCCTACTAACATAACATCCATTCTGGAGCCCAGGGACCAAGAAGTATTAAGGACTTTCAAATCTTACATTTAAGAAAATACCTTTCATAAGGCTATAGCTGCCACAGACAGTGATTCCTCTCATGGAGCTGGGCAAAGTATATTGAAAACCTTCTGGGGGAGCCTGGGTGGCTCAGCTGGTTAAGGATCTGACTCTTGGTTTCGGCTCAGGTCATGATCTCGCATTTCATGAGTTCAAGCCCTGCATCAGGCTCTGTGCTGACAAGTGCAGAGCCTGCTTGGGTTTCTCTCTCTGCTCCTCCCCCACTCATTTGCTTTGTCTCTCTCAAAATTAATAAACTTAAAAAAATTTTTTTTTTTTAAAGAAAGAAAACCTTCTGGAAAGGATTCACCATTCCAGATGCCACTAAGAACATTTGGGATTCACGGGAAGAGGTCACAATATCAACATTAACAGAAGTTTGGAAAGAAGTTGATTCCATCCTGCATGAATGACTTTAAGGAGTTCCAGACTTCAGTGGAGAAAGTAGCCAAAGTTGTGGTGGAAACAGCAAAAGAACCAGAATTAGAAGTAGAACTTGAAGATGGGACTCAGTTGCTGCAATCTCATAAATGACCCTTGAATGGATGAGGAGATGCTTCTTGTGGATGAGTAAAGAAAGTAGTTTCTTGAGATGGAATCTACTTCTGGGGAAGATGCTGTGAAGATTGTTGAAATGACAACAAAGGATTTAGAATATTCCATAAACTTAGTATGTAAGCAGAAGTAGGGTTTGAGAGAACTGACTCCAATTTTAAAAGTCTGCTGTGAGTGGAATGTTTTCAGACAGCATCACATGCTACAGAGAAACTGTTTGAAAGAGTCAGTTGATGCAGCAAACTTCATTGTTCTTATTTAAAGAAATTGACACAGCACCCCAGCTTCAGCCACCAACACTCAGTGGCCATCAACACTGAGATCGCCCCCACCAGCAGAGACATTACAACTCACTGATATTGAGGGAAAATGCCCACATAGTCAGCATTTTTTAGCAGTCAAGTATTTTTTAATTAAGGTATATACATTTTTAAAATATATAATGCTGCTGAACATTTACTGTAGTATAGCTGTACGTGCATGTAACTTTTATATGTACCAGGAAACCAAACAATTCATTTGACTTGCTTAATATCACGATATTCACTTCACTGCGGTGGTCTAGAACTGAACCCACAGTATATCCAAGGTATATGTGCGTACTGTTTTCAGGGTTGCATAGTGGTTTAAACATTATGTCAACTATAAAAATATGTAGGAGGACATGAACTGGTACTATGTACAAATGAAAAGTCAACATGGAACAATGTGATATTATAAACAAGATTTATGAGCAATACTCTCAAAACATACTGCTTTATTCTCTTTTCAGTAAAAATGAGTTCTTCTCTTCCTAATTATCCCTCTCAATCTGCATGAATCCTAACAGAGTGGCCAGGATTGCTGAACCCTATTTTCAAATCAATCATAAATGGGTAATGTTTCCCATCTGTGATACCAAGCTCAAAATGGTCAGCTCTCCAGAAGTATGATGAACTCCTGCAATTTATCCTTCTTAGCAAACGTGTACCTTTCATTCAATCTGGGGGCAGCCAGAGCCAGGTGTAGGCAGATCTGGAACATATTGATCAATTTCTCTTAGAATGGTGTTCCTATAAAACATATTTTTGTAGTTCACGTGGGACTTCAGTAACAGACCTACTGAAAACAACTTTCCTCATTTTCCTGGTTGGCTCCCATCCCCTCAAAAGCTGACAGATTCTGAAATGGCTACATGGCCCTGTGTACCTCTTTTCATAAGTTTCAGTGCTCTGTTACCTTAAGTTTACTTTACTCATTCAGACTCTTCCCAATGCTCAGTGTAACTTAAGTCACTTTCTTCTTTATACCCTAATCTGTCTTTGAACAAATCAATTTAAAGCAGAAACTTATTAACCTTTGGCTTCAACAAGGTATAAATAAATCCTCTGAGAGGCAGACCACCCAAAAATCCAGTCGCTTTCCACAAATCTATAAACTCACATTTAAAAAATTAGGATATCCATTGGTTTTGGAATTGGCCTTTTACTAAGATAAGCAGCATTAAACACATATAAATCCAAAAGAAGGAGAAAAAAAGTCTTCCTTATTCAGCAATTTCACTCTGGGTTTATACCCAAAAGAATTAAAAGCAGGGTCTTACGAGATACTTGCACACCTGTGTTCATACCATCATTATTCACAATAGATAAAAGAGAGAAACAACCCAAGTGCCCATCACCAGATAAATGAATAAACAATGTGATATATACTATACAATGGAATATCAATATTATTCAGCCTTAAAAAGGAAGGAAATTGTGACACATGCTATAACATGGATGAACATTGAGGACATTATGCTAAGTGAAAGAAGCCAGTCACAAAAGGACAAATACTATAAAAAGTCCCTACAATAGTCAAATTCATAGAAACAAAGAATGCTGTTTGCCAGAGACTGGGGTGAAAGGCGGGGAAAGAGGGATTGTTGTTTAGTTTAATGGGTAGGGAGTTTCAGTTTTACAAGAAAGAGTTCTGGAGATTAGCTGCATTACAATATAAATGTACTTAACACTACTAAAATATACACTTTATTTTTTTTTAATGTTTATTTTTGAGAGAGAGAGACAGAGAGCAAGTGATGGAGGGGCAGAGAGAGGGGGAAGACAAAAATCCAAAGCAGGTTCCAGAACAGAGCCTGATGTGGAGCTCAAACCCATGAGTTGAGATCATGACCGTAGCCAAGTCGGACACTCAATCCACTGAGCCACCCAGGTACCCCTAAACTATACACTTTAAAATGTATAGTTTTATGTTAAAATGTAAGTTTTGGGGGTGTCTGGGTGGCTCAGTCAGTTGAGCATCTGAATCTTGATTTCAGCTCAGGTCATGATTGCAGGGTGGTGGGACTGAGCCCCACATTGGGCTCCACGCTGAGCATGGAATCTACTAAGATTCTTTTCCTCCCTCTGCACCTCCCCCACTTGCACAAGCTCTTTTTTGCTCTAAAAAAAAAAAAAAAAAAAAAAAAAAAAAAAACACACACACACACACACAAAAACCAAAACCTATACCTATAAATTGTATGTCATACATATTTTATCACAATTTAAAAAATCATCTCTACATCCCAAAGCTAAACGCTAGGGTTAAAAGACCTTTTACTTTTGAACTACCACATTATCCATCATTTCAACAACACTTGGCAGAGTGAGAAGTCAAGCGAGACAAACAGCACTTTTCAAGTACCTTATGTTGCTTAATGACAGGCGTGTTGTCCGAAATAATTAGCTTTTAAAAAGGAATAGCTTTAACTCTCCTCTGGAACTGGTTAGTGATCTCAGTTTCCCTTCATTAAGTTCTTGACAGCTCAATGTCCTCACATCTGTCATTGTTTGGGAGACTGATTCCAAGAACATAAATTGCTTCAAGGACTAGGCAACAAATTTATTCTGGTTCATGGGACAGATCTGAACCCATCTGTTTTCTAATCAAAAGCCATATTTGAATCAGTTTTGTTCCACCACAGTATCGTACCAATGGGAGCAATACAATCATACGATATTTTCCTTTCTATCCATGTAGTGCAGATGATTACAAGAAACACAAATCAATTAAGGCCACGAGAGCATCCTCAGAAACAGGGTCTTTGCGGATTGTAGGATCTGCAACCATTTCCATTTTTATCTATTTATTCTTCAGGCTACTGTGATTACATTTCCTCTAAGTGAGGTTGTTTCTTTCAGAATTACATAGGGAAAAAATAATCCCATGTTGTAATAACTAACTTACCTTAATCTTTTTTTAAGTTGTAAACTGTCATGGATGATCCTTTTAACAAACTCTAATTCACCTCCTTCTGCCATGATTTCTGTGATACCTCCTGTATTTACAGAACTAGGTGGAGGTCTCCGAGGATTTCGAGAGTTTACTCCCTGCACAACAACAACAACAACAACAACAACTGGTGAAAAATTTTTACACCATAAGACTAACTCTTTGACTGTAATCTAGTTCTAAATAAGAATGCTTAGATGTAATTTTAGTTTCCAAATCATCACGGTAGATCTAGGATTTAAAAATCATATAGCAATTGTAATATTACATCTTAAACAACTGCATTCACACTAATATTCTTCCCCAAGGTCTTTTACCTTCCATCTTTGTGATTAAACGAACAAAAATTTTACCTTTCTTACATAGCCTAATCTGTCACTTTTTATGTTTTGTCTTGGTACCATGCACAGAAAATATTCCACCCAAAGATTATATAAATATTTACTATGTTTTCTTCTAGTACTCTTAGGGTTTCATTTTTTAAATTTAAATATTTAATCCACTCCTACCACAAACCAAATTGAAAAATTAACTCAAACAGATCAAAGATCTAAATATAAAAGGTGTAATTATAAAACTCTTAGAAGAAAACACAGGAGTATATCTTCATGGCCTTGGCCTACACAATGGTTTCTCAGAGAAATTGGATTCCTCAAAATTAAACTTCCGAGCCGCAAAGGATTCCAACAAGAAAGTGAAAAGACATCCCACAAAATAGGAGAAAATGTCTGCAAACAATAAATCTAATAAGGGACTTGTGATTAGAATACATAAAGAATTCTTACAATAATAATTTAAAAAAATAATCCAATTTTTAAATGGGTAAAGGATCTGAATTGGCATTTCTCCCAAGAAGATATATAAGTTATCAATAAACATGTGAAAAGATGTTCAACATAATTAGCCACCGGGAAAATAAACATCAAAACCAAGATGGGATATCACTTTATACCACTTCATACCCACTATGATGGCTATAATCAAGAGGACATATGACAAAAGTGTTGATAAGGACGTGGAGAAACTGGAAATTGGAAGCCTCACACACTGGAGCTGGTGGAATGTAAAATGGTGCAGCCACTTTGGAAAACAAGTCTGGCAGTTCCTCAAACAACTAAACACAGTGATCATATGACCCAGTAATTCCACTCCTACACAAACATTTGTACATGCATGCTCACAGTAGCATTATTCGTAACAACCAAAAAGCAGAGACAACCCAAATGTCCATCAACAGATAAGGAAAATATGGTATTTCCATACAATGAAATATTATTTGGCAATAAAAAGAAATTAAGTACTGACACATGCCACAATATGGATGAAACTTGAAAATATATTATGCTTAGTGAAAAGAATCAGTCACATATTATATGATTCCACTTACATGAAATGTCCAAAGCAGGTAAATCCATAAAAACAGGAAGTCCACTGGTGGTTACCTAGGACTATAGGAGCTGTGGGAAACTGACAGTAACTAATGGAGAGGGGTTTTTCTTAGTGGCAGAGAGAGGAGTTGGGGAGTGAGGAAAATGTTCTAAAATTGACTGCAATGATAGCTGCAAAACTCTGTGAATATACTAAGAATAATTAAATTCTACCCTTTAAGTGAGTGAATTGTATGGCATGTGAATTATATCAATAAAACTGTTATAAAAAGAAATTTAGTTGTAGTGCTAGTCGTACTCTATTTCTTCCTCTGGATGCTGGTTCCACAGGAGTGTTCACTTTGGAAAATCCAATTTACACTTACGGCATGCATACTTGTATATGTTATGTATATATATAATACGTATATAAACATATATACGTTCATATATACATAAATATACTGATTTCTCAGATATGTAAGCCAATAAACTTCCTTTATTAAGTCAATCTGAATTGATTCTTCAGGTGTTTGATACCAGAAGCATCCTGATAACAGCCTCCAAAATAAAAGTTGTTCTTTGCTCTTACCTTTGCAAACATCAGCAACTTAGATAAATATTCAATTGTTTTAAAGCAGAGATATTTTACCTTGGCTTCCAACTGATTTGCAAAAAAGGGTGGGTTGCACATGCAAAAATCATAGATTATCTCCGATTCTTCTTTAAGAGCATCCATCAGGAGTGTCTTCTGTGGTACTTTTACCACTAGGAGAAAATATAGAACTGTTAACTACTCTTAATGCACTGGCAGTTTTCAAATATGACCACAGATTCTATGACACTAGTTCCTTTAAGAGGTGGAGTTTAATATCCCTCTCCTTGAGTATAGGCTGCACCCAGTGACTCACTTTTATTGAATAAAATGAATGTGATGAAGTGATAAGGTGTCACTCCTGAGGCTATGTCATAAAAGAAAAATTGCCCTTTTTCTTGCCCTATTTCTTGAATTACCTGCACTAAGAGAAGCCAGCTGATATGCCATAAGGATAGTCAACTGGCCTAGAGGAAAGATCCACGTGAATGAACCAAGGCTTCCTATCAATAGCCATGTAAGCGAATGGCTTTTGGAAGCAAATCTCTACTCCCAGTCAATCCTTCAGATGACTACAACCTCATGAAAGACTGAAACAGAACCACCTAACTAGGCCATGCCCAAATTTTCAGCCCGTACGAACCATGACATAAATATTTACTGTTTTAAAGTTGCTAGATTTTGGAGTAATGTGTACTACAGGAATGGGTAAATGAAGAACACATTATTAGTATCTCCCCTTAGAATAATATGTTTAACACTAGTGAGAAAAGTCTAGATCTTCCAGGAAGTGACATAAATTCTCTTTAATTAAAAAAAGAAAAAATGAACAGCTCTTTAAATATATAGTAAGCACAAATATTAAAAAGTAACTGGTCACTAAGGGGACTTGATTATTGGTAGCACAGTTCCATATTCTGAAATTTAAAAATGATATACTTTAATCAACAGCAGGGTTTCTCTTCTAAAATCCTGGTGATTAGGTCACTTCATATATAGTTGATACGCAACATTCATGGTAGTTATGGTCTATAGTCAACGTAAATACTGAATTGGAACAAATGGCTCCTGAGAGAAATATCTAGGGTTAGGTAACGTGAACAAGCCTCTGGTCAAACAGTCTCATCAACTACTCAACATACAATGTTGTTTCGTGTTTCTGTTTATAAACACCTTATTTAATATATACTGCTGATTCATTAACACTGAAATCACACCCGCAACACTAGAACTCATGTCTGATGAAACTTAATCTAATACACGTATTTCCTGAAAGGTGCATCACAGTCTTCTTGTATTTAAATAACAACTAGATTGCATTTAACACTATGTTTAAACAGCAAAGTCGCCAACAAAAAAAAACACAATAATGCCAAAAATGTGGCACTACATAGACTATGAAAAGGTTTACAGTAGAGAGCTGAAACAAGAAGACAGATCAGCACCCTGTACAACTTCTGCTGGAAACATGTATGTTGGGTGACTCAAAATTTTTGCCACTCTGCACAGATCTGTGAATGACCATAAAAAGTACCAGAGGTATTGATCTGGGGGTTAAATATAACGCCAAGTATGCAAATTTAGCAAACAGGCAAATTCACAAATATAAAATCCACAAAATTATGAGGATCAACTGTATTTACCATATTTCCTTCTGCATTAATACTGATAACAAAGCTGTAAACTCCATTACAATGTACTGTACCATATTTTTAAGAATTACCGAAGTCTGTATATTAAAAAATATTTTTTTTAGCATTTATTAATATTTGAGAGAGAAAGAGAGCATGAGCAGGGGTAGGGGCAGAGAGAGAGAGACAGACAGCAAGACAGACATTGAAACAGGCTCCAGTATCCGAGCTGTCAGCACAGAGCCTGATGTAGGTCTCGAACTCATAAACTGAGCTGAAGTCAGACACTTAACTAACTGAGCCACCCAGGCACCCCAAAGTCTGTATGTTAAAGCAAAAAATTAGATGTATTAAATTATAAAGACAGGTTAACACAAGTGCTTTAAAGAGGTATTTATTCTGTAGAGCTAACCTTTTATAAGATCAGATAAATTATTCTGTTCCACGTTTTTCTTTGCATAGTTGAAGCACATATCATCCACTTCCGTTGCAAGGAAATACCAGCCATTTAAGGTTGTTCCAAGTAAAGGGTAAATGCAGGATGCCCCTGTACCTAGTAAAATGAAAATTCAAAACACATTGCACACACCAGAGACAGAGGTGAGAACAACAAGCCAAACACCATTCTTCCCCTTCTTAGAATTCTTATAACCTTAACAGTGTAAATCCCAAGCTGGTACCTGACTGTACACAAACGGTAGCTGCTGGGGTCTTTAGTCATTTCAGGTGTCAGTCTTACCTCATAATTGGATTCAAATTTCCTAGAGGACAGAAACCTTGCTCTTTTGTGTGTTGTATGTAATGAAGTGCACACAACTGGCTGGTGATCAAGGACTATAAAACTTATAAACTAAAAATGGTCAAAATAAGTTCATTAACTTTATACAATTTTTCATTTTAAATCTCACACAAAACTTGATTTTCTTAAAATCAATGCTTAAAAGAAATCAATGTACATCCCACTCCCCAAAAGCAGAAAAAAAAAATACACAGGGTATTCTTATGATTATTTAAATGAGCAATGCTCAAATATCTGTAAGCTGTTACTTGAAGGAAATCAGAAGTTAAAAACAAACAAACAACAACAACAAAAAACTAGATCTCTTAGATGCTATGACATGGAAAGACATTTGATCTAGATTTAAAACACCAATCATTGCCTTCCCCTACTACAGTTTCAAGGGAGATATTCAAAGGCAAATGTTCCAGGCAAAGACAACTAGGGTTTGGTCCTCAACTTGTATGTAGATCCCCTAACCATGAACTGAACTATGTATATACTAACCACAAATACTGTTTTATGACCACTGACCAATCTTGGCCAGTAAGATCCAAAAGCACACGTTCAAGAGAAGAAAAGCCAGTGTTTATCTTCAAGGCCTATAGCAGTCAGCCTCTACCAGGCCACTCCAGGCCTGCTTTCCTCGGACTACATCTAGGTGCCAGTCTAGTCTTCTAAGGATTTGGCCAGAAGAGATGGGGCTAGGGATACCTCTCACCCAGAGGCAACCCAGGGTCTCTTACTGCTTCCTCATTAAGTATTCTAACAGGCTGATAAAAGACACGACCATAACTAACAGCCCTTTGACAGTCACCATGATTGCTATACTTTCTATCATGTTTACCTAATAGCATCCTGGCCCTGGTGCTACTGGGCAAACACCCCCTTGGGAATGTATGAGGTAGCAAAGGAAGGGGTGGTGAAGGGAACTCATGCTCCTCTCAGAGGCCACAATTACTGAGTCCCTGCTAGCCATTCTGGTAAGTCAGAATCATTCACAGTAAGGAAATTTAAGAAGCTCCGTAGGAAAAAATATCTGGACCAGATACCAGGCCCTTGATTCTCACACAATAGCCTCTCTCTTCACACTTCAATTCATTCAAAAGCAAAGAGCAAAAAGAAGAAAGTACACTTTCCTTCAGCTACCTCCAGGATAATAAACACAGGTAAAGACCTGTTTTTTGCACCCCCCCCCCAAAAAAAATTAAGTTGCTCAATTCTTAAGACTAAAAAACTTGAATTCTAACATCCTAGTCTCCTCAGAAAGCTGAATGACATTTTTTAAGGGATAATAACACTTGTAATTATAAATAAAAATGGAAAGTGTATAATCATAAAATTAGAGCAAACTGATGGAGTCTAGGGGAAGAATTTATATAAAACCCTAATTAGAATGAATGTGATTTCAGCTAGAGCGCCCCTTGTGAAGAGCTAAAATCCATTAACCTCCTATATCCCCAAGTGTTATTTTAGACGGTTTGGGGCATAATTAAAATAAATTAGTACCAAGTAGGCTCTTGAGTTTTCTATAACCCATCAACCAATCTTCTGCCATGAACATAAAAGGGCAGAGCGTTAGCTAAACCCCTCATTTTTACATACTGCTTAGCTCATATGGGATGTTCAGAATTTTGAATGTTGAAAGAATGATGTATTTATCTATGAACATTCAACAAATTATTATCAGACACCTACTAGAAAGCTAGAAACTTTGTTAGGCCTTGGGATAGTACAGTAAGCAAAAAAAGTTAACAGGTTCTGCACTTTGCAACCTAGTGGCCAAGAAAGACATTATTCAGACAAGTCAAAGTGTGTTAAAAATTACAACAAATACCCTGAAGGAAGAAACATGGTTTTCTAAAGCTTATAATCAAGGAACTTGTCTCATGCTAGAAGGTCAGAGAAGGCTTTCTTGAGAAAATAAGGCTTGAGTTGACAACTACAGTATATATGAGATTCTAACAAGGTGACAATGGGGAAGTTCCAGGTAGAGGGAACAACATGTACATTCACGGTGCCTTATTAGAAGGACTAAAGACCAAAACTGTAGAAAATAAGGAAGAAAGCCACACTGGATGAGACTTAGAGAGGCCCAGAGAAGAGGGTAGGGAACAGACAATGGATGTTTTAACAGCCTAAGTCAGGATATTGGGTGTTTATCACAGAAGCAGTAAGAAGCCATTAAAGCCATAAAGATGTGACCAAGTATGTATGGATTTATACATACTTTCTGGAGAATGAAATGCAGAGGCAACAGAGTGGATGAGAAGAATAGTTAAAAAGTAATCTGTAGACCAGGGGACAGAACAGTGACTTGGACTGAGATGGCTGCAGCGGAAATGGAGAAAGTAGATAACTGAAGAAATATTTAAGAAACAAAACCAACAGGAAATGATAGACATTCTCAGTGAGAATGGAGAGACCTATCAAAGAATATCAAGGATGAAAGTGGATTGTGATCAGGAGACTATAGATGCTGGAGAGAATGTGGAGAAACGGGAACCCTCTTGCACTGTTGGTGGGAATGCAAATTGGTGCAGCCACTCTGGAAAACAGTGTGGAGGTTCCTCAAAAAATTAAAAATAGACCTACCCTATGACCCAGCAGTAGCACTGCTAGGAATTTACCCAAGGGATACAGGAGTACTGATGCATAGGGGCACTTGTACCCCAATGTTTATAGCAGCACTCTCAACAATAGCCAAATTATGAAAGAACCTAAACGTCCATCAACTGATGAATGGATAAAGAAATTGTGGTTTATATACACAACGGAGTACTACATGGCAATGAGAAAGAATGAAATATGGCCCTTTGTAGCAACGTGGATGGAACTGGAGAGTGTTATGCTAAGTGAAATAAGCCATACAGAGAAAGACAGATACCATATGTTTTCACTCTTATGTGGATCCTGAGAAACTTAACAGAAACCCATGGGGGAGGGGAAGGAAAAAACAAAAAAAGAGGTTAGAGTGGGAGAGAGCCAAAACATAAGAGACTCTTAAAAACTGAGAACAAACTGAGGGTTGATGGGGGGGTGGGAGGGAGGGGAAGGTGGGTGATGGGTATTGAGGAGGGCATCTTTTGGGGTGAGCACTGGGTGTTGTATGGAAACCAATTTGACAATAAATTAAAAAAAAAAAAAAAAAAGAAAGTGGATTGTGGTGGATCCACTGAAAATAAGGAATGAAGAAAAAGGACCAAGATGAGCAAGAAAAGACAATGAGTCTGGTCTTGGACATGGCAAAGTCTGAGATGTTCTTGAGAAATCTGTATTGCCGACATAAGAGACTACAGCTCAAGATAATCCAAACTGGCAGAATATATAAATTTGTGGGTTATTTGATTGGAGGTGGGAAAGTCACAGATGTGGGTGAAATTGCCCAGAATAGGATGCTCAATAGGAAAAGGGCTAAAGATTGAGCTCTAAGGATTCTCAACATCTAATGGCCACACAGAGGAAAGCAAGCCTAAAAGGGGAGAAGAGTGACTAGAAGGGAAAAAGGAAAACCAGAGGAAGCCCATGGAGGAACATGCATAAAGGAGAATGGAGGAGTCAATAAATGACCTAAAAAGGTCATGTATGAGGAGGACTGAAAATGTTCGCTGAAAATGCATACAAAAGTCAAAGTTAAAAAAAAAAGTCAAAGTTAAACATCTACTACTATCTAGAAAGTATGTTTCCTATTAACTATAGTTTGAAATAGGGCCACAGAGCTTTGTTCCCATAAAGGACTAGTAAAGGCCAAAGGATTAAAATTTATTCTTTATTTTTCTGGGGGTGTCTGGGTGGCTCAGTCAGTTAAGTGTCTGACTTTGGCTCAGATCATGATCTCACTGCTCAAACCCCACATCAAGCTCTGTGATGACAGCTTGGAGCCTGTAGCCTGCTTCAGATTCCGTCTCCCTCTCCCTCTCTCAAATATAAAGTAAAACATTAAAACAATTTTTTTTTCCTTTACTTTTTATCTGGGGAGGGGAGGGGCAGAGGGAGGAGAGAGACAGAATCTTAAGCAGGCTCCACTCCCAGCAGAGAGCCTGATGCAGGGCTCGATCTCACAACAATGAGATCTTGACCTGAGCTAAAATCAAAAGGACGCTTAACCAACAGAGCCATCCAGGCGCTATGAATTAAAAAAATTTCTTAACCCTATCAAATTAAAACATTGGCTATGATATGGCACCTGGGTAGCTCAGCCATTAAGCATCTAACTTTGGCTCAGGTCATGATCTCACAGTTTCCCAGTTTGAGTTCCACAACAGGTGAGCACAAGCCCCACTTCGGGTAAACCACAAGCCCCTCCCTGTTTGTTTGTTTGTTTCTCTCTCTCTCTCTCTCTCTCTCTCTCTCTCTCTCTGCCCCTTGCTCACTGGTGCCCCCCCCCCATAAAATAAAACATTGGCTATGATAAACATACAATACACTTATAATTACAAAACATACCCTGGCTTTATTTCCTTCTGTATTTCCACTTAATCTCCCAAATGAACAGATAGTCCTTTCCACTGTTACAAGTTTACAACTAAGAGAACATCTTAATTTAAATCGATGACTTTTTCCCTCTCTTTGATTTTGGACTAAATGTCCTCTATTAATAAAGAGATTCCTGGGGCACCTGGGTGGCTCAGTTCGGTTAAGCCTCCGCCTTTGGCTCAGGTCATGATCTCACGGTTTGTGGGTTCCAGCCCCGCATCGGGCTCTGTGCTGACAATTCAGAGCCTGAAGCCTGCTTCAGATTCTGTGTCTCCCTCTCTCTCTGCCCCTTCACTGCTCTTGCGCGCGCTCTCTCTCTCTCTCTCTCTCTCTCAGAAATAAAATACTAAAAAAAAAAGAGAGAGAGATTCCTTAAAGTATTCAGCCCACATGATCTTTTATTAAATGGCTATCACACAGTATCCCAATATGGGGACTACTGCATTAACACCAAATAATTCAGAGTATAAATAATGCCCCAAAGACACAGACATCAATATGGTAATCTGAAAAGGTAAGAAAACAAGAGCCTCACTTGCGTTCTGCACTGTTATACCCCTGCTCCCTGTTTGGTGCTGAAAATCCCTTCTCAAGAGAAATAAATGGCAGAAAAGCCCAAGTGTAGCAAAAAAAAAAAAAAAAAACAACAACAACAAAAAACAGTAATATCTGTAGCCAGCTTCTTTCACACACAAATACCCAGAAGAGAAGTTTACAAAGAAACGGACATTGCAAAATTTATGAAACTTATGTTCAGCTAAAAAAGAATTTAAAACCACATATACATACCTATGTCAATTCCTCTTCGGAGAGTACTTTTGTCAGAGTCCTGATGACCAATCAGATCTTCTACCCAATGAATGTAGTTGAGTCTCAAGGGAACTGTAGGAATCAGTCTTTCCAATGGAATATCAATGGAAAGTCCAAAATCTTCCTTTAGAAGAGTACAAGTCAGAGCTCTGACTGCTTCGGGGTCTTTAAAATTAAGACTGAGGAGTGGAGAAAAAGAAACAAAACTGATTAGTAAGATTTACTATGCTATACAAGTTCTATGTCAGCCACACAATACCAAACACCCATTTGAATTTTCTAGATCACACATAAATAACTATGTGGAACATTCACAGTGGCATACATATATGGGTGTTTAATACAATTACAGTTTATGAAAGGCAGTATAAATTTCCACCAAAAGCATTGCATTTTCATACAAGGAGCATAGAGGACAAGAGTGCCTCTGTTCCAATTCCTGCCTGATTATCTCCTTACTTAGTTATGTGACTTTGGACAAATTATCTCACCTCCATGAGACTGTTTCCTCAGCTATGGGGATAACAGCATCTATATCATAGTTTTGCTGTGAGATAAACTGAGAAAAGTAGTTAGCATCATGCCTAGTACATAGTAACTATTTTACAAACCCTAGCCTGTTTTTACTATTATTATTAACATCATTTGACATTAGCACTTTTTGAAAATCATGTTTAAAAGCAAAAAGCAATATAAAATGCTTGATAATGAAAACAGGATTAGAGGGGCACCTGGGTGCCTCCGTCAAATAAGCATCCAACTCTTGATTTCAGCTCAGGTCATAATACCAGGGTGGTGGGACTGAGCCCAGCGTCAGGCTTCTTGCTGAGCATGGAGCCTGCTTGGGATTCTCCCTCCCTTCCTCCCTCCCTCTCTCTCTCTCCCCCCCGCCTCCTTTCTCTAATAAAAAAATACAAAATCTAAGAGTCGTTCCAGGTAAAATTTTAAGGGTTTATGAAGCATACTATGAATTAAGTACAATAGTACTCAAATATTTGTAGAGCAAATTATAGAGACATGAACAATCACGACAATTATTGAAGACACAGAATAACCAAGCAACAGTAAACATTTCCATTATCTTCCAGTCTGACACCTAACAAATTCTTTATTCTGCTCTGTGATACTAAGCATACAGTAACACTATTGAACATATATTGAGGAATATACAATCAGCGGTTAAAGATGATATGATCTACCTTTAAAAAAACTGTTCAGGGGCGCCTGGGTGGCTCAGTCGGTTGAGCATCTGACTTCGGCTCAGGTCACGATCTCACAGTTTGTGAGTTCGAGCCCCGCGTCAGGCTCTGTGCCGACAGCTCAGAGCCTGGAGCCTGCTTCAGATTCTGTGTCTCCCTCTCTCTGTGACCCTCCCCCGTTCATGCTCTGTCTCTCTCTGTCTCAAAAAACTAAATAAACATTAAAAAAAAAAAATTAAAAAAAAAAAAAACTGTTCAGAGAGGCACCTGGGTGGCTCTGTCCATTAAGCGTCCAACTCTTGATTTCAGCTCAGGTCATGACCCCAGAGCTGTATAATGGAATCCCAAGCAGGCTCCATGCTGTCAGCACAGAGCCCCACTTGGGATTCTGTCTCTCCCTGTCCCTCTGCCCTCCTCTGCTTGCTTGCTCTCACTCTCTCAAAATAAACAAACCAAAAACAAACAAACTGTTAAAAAAACACAACTTTAGTTTTTTTTTTTTAAGTTTATTTATTTATTTTGAGAGAGAGAGTGAGCACACAGGGTAGGGGCAGAGAGGAGGAGACTTCCCAGCAGGTTCTGTGCTGACACTGCAGGGCCTGACACAGGGCCTGAACTCAAGAACCACAAGATCATGACCTGAGCCGAAATCAAGAGTCAGATGCTTAACCAACTGAGCCACCAGACACCCCAAACACAATTTTAATAGTAAAAGAATTTACAAAGAGTGATGATGGGCAGGATTAGATTTTAGGAATACAGGTCTGTTTATCTATACAAAAACTGCACAATATACTTGAATATAACTATTTCTTATACCTTTAAGAATGCTTTGGGGGGCGGGTGGGGGGAAACACCTGGGTGGCTCAATCGGTTAAGTGTCTGACTTCGACTCAGGTCATGATCTCACGCCCCGTAAATTCGAGCCCCACGTCGGGCTCTGCGCTGACAGCTCAGAGCCTGCAGACTGCTTTGGATTCTGTGTCTCCCTCTCTCTCTGTCCCTCCCCTGCTCAAGCTCTGTCTCTCTCTCTCTCTCAAAAATAAAGATTAATTAAAAAAAATGTTTTAGCGTACTAGTTTGTAGGGAAAAAATGAGATTAAGAACAAAGCTTTCACTGAGAGTGTAAACTGGTGCAGCCACTATGGAAAACAGTAATGGTGGTGCCTCAAAAGATTAAAAATAGAACTACTGAAAGGGAGACACAAAGAGATAAACCAAGAAACAGACTCTTAACTAGAGAACAAACTGATGGTTACCAGAGGGGAGGGGTGAAATAGGTGATAGGGATTAAGGAATGCACTTGACATGATGTGCTCTGAATAGGTATAGAATTGTTGAATCACTATTATAGTACACCTGAAACTAATATAACATTGTATGTTAACTACACAGGAATTAAAAAAAAATACAACTACCATATGGTCTAGCAATTCCACTTGAGTATTTATTCAAAGAAAATGAAAACATTAACTCAAAAGAGATATATGCATCCCTATGTTCACAACAGCATTATTTACAATAGTTAAAACATGGAAATAATCTAAGGGTCCATGAATGGATAAATGGCTAAAAAAAATGTGAAATCTCACACACACACGCACGCACCCAGAAGAATATTACTCAGCCATAAAAATGAAAAAAACCTGGGGCACCTGGGTGGATCAGTCAGTTAAGCATCTGACTTTGGCTCAGGTCGTGATCTCACAGTTCACTGGGTTCCAGCCCTGCACCGGGCTGTCTGCTGTCAGCACAGAGTCCGCTTCAAATCCTCGGTCTCCCTCTCTCTCTGCCCCTCCTGACTCACGTTGGCTCTTGCTATCTCTCCAAAATAAATAAACATGCTCAACATCACTTATCATCAGGGAAATACAAATCAAAACCACAATGAGATACCACCTTACACCTGTCAGAATGGCTCACATTAACAACTCAAGCAACAATAGACGTTGTCAGGGAAGTGGAGAAAGAGGATCTCTCTGGCATTGCTGGTGGGAATGCAAATTGGGGCAGCCACTCTGGAAAACAGTATGCAGGTTCCTCAAAAAATTAAAAACAGAACTACCCTACAACCCAGCAATTGCACTATTAGGCATTTATCCACAGGATACAGGTGTGCTGTTTTCGAAGGGGCACATGCACTCCAATGTTTATAGCAGCACTATCAATGATAGTCGAAGTATGGAAGGAGCCCAAATGTCCATTGACTGATGAATGGATAAAGAAGATGTGGTATACATATACGATGGAGTATTACTTGGCAATCAAAAATAATGAAATCTTGCCATCTGCAACTACGTAGATGGAACTGGAGGTATTATGCTAAGTGAAATTAGTCAGAGAAAGACAAAAATCATATGACTTCACTCATATGAGGATTTTAAGAGACAAAACAGATGAACATAAGGGAAGGGAAACAAAAGTAATATAAAAACAGGGAGGGGGACAAAACAGAAGAGACTCATAAATATGGAGAACAAACTGAGGGTTACAGGAGGGGTTGTGGGAGGAGGGATGGGCTAAATGGGTAAGGGGCACTAAGGAATCTACTCCTGAAATAATTGTTGCACTATACACTAATTTGGATGTAAATTAAAAAAATAAATAAATAAAACAAGTTATAAGGAAAAAATTTTTTAAACATGTTACATTGACTTTGGGACCTGGTGGGAAAGAGCAGTACCTGTTTGTGAAAGCTGAAAGAATCAGGAAAGTGGTATCAGAGTCCAGAATAAAGGAAATATTGTTATGTAAAAAAGAATAAATAAATAAATAATAAAATATTCTTAGAAATAAAAAAAAATTAAAATAAACATTTAAAAAAAAGAAAATAAAAACCTGCCATTTGTAACAACAGTGAAGGGGTGAAAGGGGCCAAAATGTATACATTTTCAGTTATAAAATGAAGTTATGGAGATGTAATGTACAGCATGGTAGCTATAGTAAATAATACCATATTGCAAATTTTAAAGTTGCTAAGAGAATCTTAAAAGTTCTCATCACAAGATGGGGGCACCTGGGTGGCTCAGTCAAATAAGCATCCAACTCTGTTTCGGCTCAGGTCATGATCTCATGGCTTGTGAGTTCAAGCCCCATATCGGACTCCGTGCTGACAACGTGGAGCCTGCTGGAGATTCTCTTTCTCCCCCTCTCTCTCTGCCCCTCCTCGTCTCACTCACTCTCTCTGCCTTTCTCTCAAAAATAAGTAAACTTAAAAAAAAATTCTCATCACAAGAAAACAAATGTGACTATATGATGACAGATATTAAGCAGACTTAATGTGTTCATTAAAAAAAATTTAAGTTTACTTATTTGTTTGAAAGAGGAAGGAGGGTAGGGGCAGGGTGTGGGGGGAGAGAGAGAATTCCAAGCAGGCTCCCCACTGTCAGTGCAGAGCCCCATGCGGGGCTCAAACTCATACACCGCGAGATCATGACATGAGCCACAACCAAGGGTACGTTTAACTGAGCCACCCAGGCACTCCAATGTGTTCATTTTTAACATATACAAATATTGAATCATTAGATTATATACCTAAAATGGGTATATGTCAATTATACCTCAACTTAAAAAAATGGAAGTTTAATATAATCTAAAGAAGATGGCTATAGGGGAATCTCAAGAGATATAATCAGAACCTAGAAGCAATGAGCATAACTAGTGTTCCAGATCTTAGTTTCCAAATACCATTCCCACTAAAAGGAATCAAGAGTTCCTTAGTTGAATGGCTATTCCAGGTTTGAAGTAGGAGAAAGTATAAGATAAACCTAGAACATTTCGTTGTATCAGAAAATAGGACATACTCAAAGATGAGGAAAGTCACAAGGACGTGGGCCAGTTAAGGGGGCACCCACTGACCAAATCTGGGACAATCTGAATGAAGAATGCCATCAAGGGATTATATCCCCAGAGTAAGAGAAAAATATACATGAGTCTATACTTACACAAATAGATAAATAAATGGGGGAGAAAGGACAGCTTTTATTTACAATAGAATAATTACCAAATGTGTAGAATGAAGGAGTAGAAAATTATACTTGGCAATCACAATGCTAATGTTTCAATTAAGAATCATCAGTGGCTCCCTCTCTCTGCCTCTCCCCCACTCACATTCTGTCTCTCTCAAAAGTAAACATTAAAAAATTTTTTTTGAAGTGGGGAGAGGGGGGCTCAGAGCACTTGGGTGGCTCAGTCAGTTAGACGTCTGACTTCGGCTCAGGTCATGATCTCACCATTTGTGGGTTTGAGCCCTGCATCGGGCTCTGTGCTGACAGCTCAGAGCCTGGAGCCTGCTTCAGATTCTGTGACTCCCTCCCTCTCTATGCTCCTCCCCCACCCATGCTCTCTCTCAAAAAAATAACGTTAAAAAATTTTTTAAGAAGCTGGGGGGAGCGCTCAGGTCATGGTCTCACCATTCGTGTGTTCGAGCCCCACATCAGACTCTGTGCTGACAGCTCAGAGCCTAGAGCCTGCTTCAGATTCTGTCTCTCCCTTTCTCTACCGCTCCCCCAGTCAACTCTGCCTCTCTCTCTCTCAAAAATAAACATTAAAAAAATTTTTTTTAAATCATCAATGGATGCTAAAAATAGTACAAAGTTCAATGAGAAACAGAATATTTACATGGTCTCAAGGTACTTCCCCACAAATTATCAATTACAAAGGAGAAAACAGTAACTCTGTAATGAAGAAATCTGATGGATACCACCTTAAACAAGTGATCAAAGTTAACACCGCTAATCATGGATGGGACAAATTAACATCATAGGCTTCAGTGATGCATAAGAAGGACAAAACAGGACAAAGAAAACAAGACTTAAAAAAGCACACAAAAATGAAATGGAATTGAGGAATGAGATTGTGGGGATGATGATACAATACTGTCCACAACTAAAAACTAAAAACCACTGATTTATACAGTACAGAGGGGGAATTTTACAGTAGTTAACTATATCAGAATAAACAAATGAAATGAACAAGAAGTTAAAAAATTAGAAAAAAAAATACAGGAGAAGCAGATAACAGAGACCCCTCATACACTTAATTGGTCTTCCTGAATAAGAAAACCAAAGGAGGAAAACAAAGAAATTATTCAAAATAATCCCCTGCCCCCACAAGAAGATTCACTGAATCTTCAGTGAATTAGCAATTCAGAATTAGCAATACTAACCCATGTACCAAAAAAGTTACTAGACTTCAAGGATTAAAAGAAAAAAAATCGTTTTTACACCTTGGCAAAAACAGGGGGGGAAGAAGGGCAACAGGGTAAAAAGAAAAAAATGGCTTCAGGGAACACCTGGCTGGTACAGTTGGTGACACATGCGACTCTTGATCTCAGATTTCTTAAGTTTGAGCCCACAATGGACATAAAGATTACTAAAAAATAAAATCTTTAGGGGCACCTGGATGGCTCAGTTGGTTAAGAGTCCGACTCTTGGTTTTGGCTCAGGTCATGATCTCAAGGTTTGTGAGTTTTGAGTCCTGTGTCAGGCTTTTGTGCTACAGGTGTGGAGCCTGCTTGGGATTCTCTCTCTCCCTCTTTCTATGTATGCCCCTCCCACACTTGCACACATGTGTTCTCTCCCTCTTTCTCTCAAAATAAATAAATGAACTTAAAAAATTTATAAGTAGGGGCACCTGGGTGGCTCAGTCAGTTAAGTGTCCAACTCTTGGTTTCAGGTTGAGTTATGATCTTGCAGTTCATTACATTAAGCCCTGAGTCTGGCTCTGCACTGACACCACAGAGCCTGCTTGGGATTCTCTCTCTCCCTCTCTCCCTCCCTCCCCTCTCTCTCAAAAATAAATAGGGGCACCTGGGTGGCTCAGTCGCTTAAGCATCCAACTTCAGCTCTGGTCATGATCTTGCAGTTCACGAGTTTGAGCCCTACACTGGTCTCTCTGCTGTCAGTACAGAGCCTGCTTCAGATCCTTTATCTCCCTCTCTCTCTGCCCCTCCCTTGCTTGCACATTTTCTCTCTCTCAAAAATAATAAATATTTAAAACATAAAATAAAATCTTTTTTAAAAGTTTATTTACTTTGGGAGGATGATGAGAGCACAGAAGGAGCAGAAAGAGAGGGAGACAGAGAATCCCAAGCAGACCCCGATAGGGTCTCGAACTCACAAACCGCAAGATCATGACCTGAGCCAAAACCAAGAGTCAGATGCTTAAGTGACTGAGCCACCCAGATGCCCCAAAATAAAATCTTAAAAAAAAAAAAAAAAAAAAGACTGACTTCAGACTTCCACGCAACAGCACTATTTAATAGCAGAAAACAAAAGGACACAGACTACAAAGCCCTTAGAGGAAAAGAATGTTACCTAACAATTTTATACTCAGCAAAATTGTATTTCAAGTATAATGACAACAGATAAATGTTTTTAAGCACATAAGAACTCAAGGAACATAGGTTTCCACGATCCCTTTGTGAAAAAAAAAAAAAAATCCCTAATGGAAAAATTCAACAACCAACAGACAAACTATAGCAATAGACTAGCAGTGAGCAGTGAAGCTATTTTAACTGGAGAACTAAGATTAAAACACCTGTGAACTGTGGCCACACAACAGGACATGTACACACAATTAAAATTAAGGAGGGGAAAAGGAAGAGGTAATTAAGTACATTATTTCCTCAACGTGGGTCAGAAGATTTCATCCAAAACTGATAAAGTAGGTAGCAGAGATATAAGGTATACATTTAAGAATATAAACACTAGAAAAATTAAGAGAAACAATATAATCGAATAAAATCAAGTGGTAAAGAAAAGGGAGATGAAAGCCAAATCACACAGAGTAAAGGAAAAAAAAAAGCAACCAAAACAAAGCACAATATAAAATAAATGTAAATGGGTCAAATCTATTCTAAAACTCTCAGGTTAGATCACAAAGACAAAACCAAAAAACTATGCTGTAAACAAAGACTATGCCAAAACACAGTGATCCAGGGGCACATGGGTGTCTCAGTCGGTTAAGCATCTGACTTCGGCTCGGGTCATGATCTCAGTTCGCGAGTTCAAGCCACGCATCGGGCTCTGTGCTGCCAGCTCAGAACCTGGAGCCTGTTTAAGATTCTGTGTCTCCCTCTCTCTCTCTGCCCCTCCCCCACTTGCACTCTGTCTCTCAAAAATAAACATAAAAACAAACAAACAAACAAAAAACATAGTGATCCAAAGATTGAAAGTAAAAGTTTAACTGAAAGTAAAAGAGAAAACAGCAGGTATTACCTTACACTAGATCACCATCAATTTAGAAGAAGGATAAAAAGCACTGAATGAGAAACAGCAGTGACTGTGCAGGAACCGTCAAAAATACAAAATGCCACAGCAAAGTCAGGAGGATGGCTAATTTCTACCTCCTGTCCCCTGCCTTTTTAAAGTAAACTCTACTCCAACTTGGGGCTCAAACTGACAACCCCAAGATCAAAAGTCTGCATGCTTTGCTGACAGCCAGCCAAGCATCCCAAGCGGATAGTAATTTAAAAAATAATTACCCCTTCACATTTAGGTGGGGATTTTTGAGATTTTAAAGACCCGTTTCCACAAAACAGTGGAAGTAGAAATTTATTGTATAAATATATGCGAGCAAAAAAAGTGTCATTAAAATATATTACGTGTATTTAAAGGGGAATTAAGTATTAAGTCTATTCCTAGACATCTAAATAGATATATATTAGTTTTGTAATTTGTGGGGCCGATAAAAGAGAATCTATAAGCAAGCGATGATGAACACATTTCTGCTTCACTCAATCACACAACATTAACACACACACACACACACACACACACACACACACACACACACACACACAATGGGGGTTCTGGGCTGGCTCAGATGGTAGACTCTTGATCTCAAGGTTGTGAGTTCAAGCCCTAAACTGGGTGCAGAGATACAGAGATTACTAAGAAAATAAATTAATTCGTTAAAAAAGAACTTTCCTTACCTTTGTATTTCTTCAAATAAAAGCAGTACAATCTGATTCAACAAGATAAATGATGTAGCATAAAAAAGGGGGTTTTAAATCTATAAAAACTTTACTTTTAATTCTAAAAAGAATATTGGATTTTACTCCTGTGAAACCCATCAAGTGTGTGAAAAGATGGGCCAACTCCATTTCCCTCAGTAACAGAGAATGGGAATCGAATTTTTACACGTGGGTGGGGTGCCTGCGTGGCTCAGTCAATTAAGCATCTGACTTTGGCTTAGATCATGATCTCACAGTTTGTGGGTTTGAGCCCCATGTTGGGCTCTGTGCTGGCAGCTCAGAGCCTGGAGCTTGCTTTGGATTCTGTGTCTACCTCTCTGTCCCTTCCCTGCTCATGCTGTCTCTCTCTCTCTCAAAATACACATGGAAAGACGTTCACATCTGAGTACCAGACTAAGGCATTCAAATGAATTCATATTCTTTATTCTATCAAGCTTCACTGCTAAACACACAAACAGAATTATATCCCAATATAATATCTATGTTCAAAGCCTAAAAATCTGAAATGTAAAATTTCCAATTTTTCTATCAAAGAAACTTAATAGCCCAGATACCTTGTAAATAAACTTGGAACGGGGGCACCTGGGTGGCTCAGTCGGTTAAGTGTCCGACTTTGGCTCAGGTCATGATCTCGTGGTTTGTGAGTTTGAGTCCTGCATCGGGCTCTGTGCTGACAGCTCAAAGCATGGAGCCTGCTTCGGATTCTGTGCCTCCCTCTCTCTGCCCTGCACTCACTCACTCACTCACTCCCTCTCTCTCAAAAGTAAACATTAAAAAAAAAAAAAAAATTAAAAAAAAAATAAACTTGGAACAGTATTACCTTGAACAGCGTTAACAGAAGTGAAGTACATCCTGACACAGTTACTACCCTACAACTTCTGAGTGTTACTTTGCACTGGCACTTTAAATAAAATTATGAAAATCAGGGATTGCAAACTCAAATACTTACAAGGTGCTACTCAAAATGCCAGTCCCTAACAAGATATGGAGCTTGTGCATGCCTGTAAATCAGTATACTGAAGAAAGTCATTCAACCAAAGAAATGTCTGCTAAACAGACATGTAGCATAAGGTGCTTATCTCTGTTTGTAGCTTATCTCTGTTTGTGGCAAATAGTTTGTGGCTGAGCAGCTAGTTCAATAACCACACTTTTAGTAGCATTACACCAGATGACACAAAAAGCCAATTCAAAGGGTATGATTACCATGTAGTTCCAGATAATTAATGTCAAGTTTGTCAGTCCAGTTTTGCCAGATCTCTAAAATTTTCAAAGGAAACCAACAACCCATACTTTTATATGAAATTTTCCTGATTCTTAAAATCTATGTGGGCAAGAAACAACTGCAAGCCTTACAAAACTCACAAGCTGACAGGTTGCACCCCATACTGTAAACAGTGGAATTATAAAAAAAAGCTGAAATACTTGGTTACCTTATACTTTTAATGTTTTTTGTTTTTTCATTTTTTGTTTTGAGAGAGAGGAAGAGAGTACAAGTGGGAGAAGGACAGAGAATCTGCACTGACAGCAGCAAGCCTGATGTGGGGCCTGAACCCATGAACCGCGAGATCATGACCCGAGTTGAAGTCGGATGCTCAACTGACTGAACCATCCAGGCACCCCCACCTTATACTTTTAAAGATGAAGTATAAAAATGTTTCACTCTCTGGGTGGCTAAGTTGGTTCAGTGTCCAGCTCTTGATTTCCGCTCAGGTCATGGTCTTGCACTTCATGAGATCAAGCCCCACGTCAGGCTCTGCGCTGATGGTGCAGTGCAGAGCCTGCTTGGGATTCTCTCTGCCCCCTCCCCTGCTCGCTCGCTCTCTGTCTCTCAAAATAAATAAACATTAAAAAAAAAGTTTCACTCTCAGGGTGCCTGACTACCCCAGTCAGTGAGGCGTGGGACTCTCAATCTCAGGGATGTGAATTTGACCCACACGTTGGGTTTAAAGATTACTTAAAATCTTCAAAAAAAAAGTTTCACTTTCTTTGAACACTACTTTGCTCAGCTAACTTATACGAAATAGGTTAGAATTTTTAAGAAGTTGTGACAGTGGGGATTCATTCCTTTATTCATTCAACAGATATTTATCATGTATCAACTATGTAGTAGGCATTGTACAAAATGCCAGAGACTTGCAAATACAGACATGATCTCTCCCTTCATGAAGGTGATAGTGTGGTAAAGGGTAAGTATTCATCCAAGAAGCACCCAAACACATGTAAAATTGTCACTGTGACAAATGCTGTAAAAGATAGGTACAAGGTGCTGAGGAACCTGTGTAATTAGTGGAACCTTAGAAAGGTCAGAAAAGTCCACCAGAGAACTTCTAGAACTGATTCATGAATTCGGCAAAGTTGCAGGATATAAAATCAATGCACAGAAATTGGTTGCATTCCTACAAACCAACAATGAAGCAACAGAAAGAGAAATCAAGGAATCGATCCCATTTACAATTGAACCAAAAACCATAAAATACCTAGGAATAAATCTAACCAAAGAGGTGAAAAATCTATACACTGAAAACTATAGAAAGCTTATGAAAGAAATTGAAGAAGACACAAAAAAATGGAAAAATATTCCAGGCTCCTGGATAGGAAGAACAAATATTGTTGAAATGTCAATACTACCCAAAGCAGTCTACATATTCAATGCAATCCCTATCAAAATAACACCAGCATTCTTCACAGAGCTAGAACAAACAATCCTAAAATTTGTATGCAACCAGAAAAGACCCCGAATAGCCAAAACAATCTTGAAAAAGAAAACCAATGCAGGAGGCATCACAATCCCGGACTTCAAACTGTATTACAAAGCTGTAATCATCAAGCAGTATGGTACTGGCACAAGAACAGACACTCCAATCAATGGAACAGAACAGAGAACCCAGAAATGGACCCACAAACATATGGCCAACTAATCTTTGACAAAGCAGGAAAGAATATCCAATGGAATAAAGACAGTCTCTTCAGCAAGCGGTGCTGGGAAAACTGGACAGCAACATGCAAAAGAATGAACCTGAACCACTTCTTACACCATACACAAAAATAAACTTTTTGGATGGAAGACCTAAATTTAAGACAGGAAGCCATCAAAATCCTCGAGGAGAAAGCAGGCAAAAACCACTTTGACCTTGGCCGCAGCAACTTCTTACTCAACATGTCTCCAGAGGCGAGGGAAACAAAAGCAAAAATGGACTACTGGGACCTCATCAAAATAAAAAGCTTCTTTCTGAATTCATGGGGCATTCCAGATACTGAGACAGCCACGGTGTCTAGAATGGGGAGGGCAAGGTAAGCATGTATAGTTTCAGATGAGGCTAAACAGGAAGATAGGAACCAGATTATGCAGGGCCTTATAATTAGGGCAACAATATCATTTTATCATCTAATCTGGGACTCTACTGAAAGCAACACTAAAACCTATTCATCACACCAAGAAAATTATAATCTATGCTAAGGACTTACATCTGGTATGAAACACAGACAGACCAAAGTGGAAGCAGAGACACCAGTTAGAAAGTGATTCCTTTATCTGACTTAAGAGGCTGGAAAAAGGTGGCAGTGGCAAAGCTTGGGGGAAAATGAAAAGAATGAAGATATTTTCAGAAGGGGAAACTTAACAAGATTTGGTGACGGACAAGTACTCATAGATGTCCTCTCAGGTTCTGGCTTGTTAACAGGACAGACAGTGCTGTTCTCTAAAACTGTGAACTCTGACAGAGAATGACTTTTAGGAGAAATATCATAAATCTGAGCTGAATCTGAGACATCTAAGCAGAGATAGTGAGTAAGCAGTGATCTCCAGGAACAGAGCCCAGAAAATTGGTCTGGGGAAACAAAAGAATAAGTGAAATGCACACAAACAAGTGAGAGATGAGTGATGAGAATTCTTAAGGGGAAAATACAAAATCAGAAGCAAAGAGAACCCTGCATTAAGCCTTGAAGTCCCCTTTAATGGTTGTAGATATAATCATTACAAAGGAAGCCTTGCAAGGATACAGAAAGGGTGGAATAAAGTGTGGTGCCCAGGAAGCCAAGGAAAGAGGGTGTCCATGAAGGACAGCATGGGCGGAGTAACCTGCTTCTCAGAAGTCAACTGAAAACCAAAACTGCATTTAATGACAACAGATCAATGGAGACCTTTTCAAGAGTTGCTTTGATAGTGGTGGAATCAGAAACCACCATAGAACAAGCTGAAGGTTAAGTATAGTGTGGAAAAAATGAAGACTGTAAAATCAGGCAATTCTTCAAGAAGGTGAGTTGTGCAAAAGACAAGTGAGTTGTGCAAGGGAGAAGTGAGATAGGGCAGTGGAAGTGAGAGGGTTGATGGAGAGATTTTATTAATAATTTTTAAATTAAAGATTTAAACATGTTTAAAAGTCAATGGAAAGTCACAAAGACCACATATTATGATCCCATTTATATGAAATGTCCAAAACATGCAAATATGTAGAGAAAGAAAGGAGATTAGTGGTTGCCAAGGGCTGAAGAGAGAGAGGAGTTGGGAGTGACTGCTGAATAGGTTTATTTCGGGGGTGACCAAAATGTTCTGGAATTAGTGGTGATGCTTGCACAACCCTGCGAACATACTAAGAAGAACACAACCATACATTTTAAAATGATTTTATAGTATGTGAATGATATCTCAAATTTCCAAAAAGTTAAAGAGAAGAAGCTAGGTGACAGAGAGAGATTAAGTCATTAGGAAAAGGAAAACCAGACTAAGGTTCCTGGGATGAGAGGAGAGTATGGGATCCAAAGGACAGCTCTGATTAGAATATAGTAATAATAATAGTAATAGAATCATGAATAACAACATTTGTCCAACAAAACCAAAAGCAGACCCATGGTCTTTTGCTGTGTTTTCCACCAATTCACAGTTATCCACAACTGATTTAATTTTTTTATTTTAACATCTCATGGGTCAAATAAGCAATTAGACAGTAACATAAAAAAATAAAGATCCTGAAACAGTGGAAATGACCATTACTGACAACCTTAGGCTAACCAAAGAACCCAAATCCTACTTGCAAAATGTTAAGAAACTACCCTGATCAAATTGACCTCTCTTTTTTTTTTTATTAAATGTTTATTCATTTTTGAGAGAGAGCGTGAATGGGGCAAGGGCAGAGAGCATGGGGGACAAAGGCTCTAAAGCAGGCTCTGTGTGACAGACAGGAGACAGCCCGATATGGGGCTCAAACTCACAAACTGTGAGATCATGACCTGAGCTGAAGTCAGACACTCACGCTCAAACCACTGAGTCACCCAGGCGCCCCTCATATTGATCTCTTAAATGCAGATCTCTGTGCTAGCCAAGAAGCAGATGACAGGAAAGAAAAATCCAGTCATCCAAACACCTCTCTGGCCTTCCAAGTACCGTTAAAAGTATTGCAATTTTCTAAGCAAACCCCAGTGACTTACCCTAAATTCACTTAAAGGAAAAAAAAAAAAAGCTTTTAAAAAATTCAGTAGTAAGGGGCACCTGGGTAGCTCAGTTGGTTCAGCGTCCAACTCTTCGTACCAGCTCAGGTCATGATCTCACAGTTCGAGAGATGGAGCCCTGCATCAAGCTCTGTGCTGACAGCATGAAGCCTGCTTGGGATTCTCTCCCTCTCTCTCTGCCCCTCCCCCACCCTTTCTCTCAAAATAAATAAACTTAAAAAAAGTCAGTAGTAAGAGACCCTTAAATAAATTTGTTTTGTATAACAGAATTTAGGAACAATCTAAAAGTAATCATTAAGGAGTTGGATGAATAAACTATAAGACCTCCACACAAGAGAATACTCTGTAGTCATTAAAGAAGAATGGGCTGTGCTTTTATGAAGAGGGTTCCTTGATATATTTAAAAAAAAAAACAAAAACACAACTTTGAATAAAATCACATATGTACATTATGACTGCATTCTTGTATAAAAGACAAAAACCAAACAAAAAAGATCCCATGTATGTATATGCATAGAAAACTCTGGAAGTGTAAAAGCCACTCCTGGATGTGGAAATGGTGGGTGGGGTGAATAGGGTAGATACACACCTTCATTCTCTTCATTATTTTTCTTTTATCTGAATACGTTTTACATAAAATAATTTTCACAGCAGTGTTAGAATTCTAACTATATGCAAAATGCTTATAATGTCAAGTGGGGGTAAAAAAAAAAAGTCCTATTATTGTATCTATCAAAATTACAATCACAAAAAATACTATGTATGTATAAGGACAAAGACTTAGAAAGACACAAAGTACTTACATCTTCTGGGGGTGTAAAAACTGTGACTTTTTATTTTATGTTTGCAACATTACCATCATAAATGTAGTTACGAAGGATATATTTCTATAATTTTCCATTAAGCGTTCTATAATGTCTGTATAATTAAAAACAAAAACAAAAACCAGGGGTGCCTGGGTAGCTGAGCAGGTTGAGCGTCTGACTTCAGCTCAGGTCTTGATTTCACAGCTCGTGAGTTCTAGCCCTGCATCAGGCTCTGTGCTGACAGCTCAGGGCCTGGAGACTGCTTTGGATTCTGTGTCTCTGTCTCTCTCTGCCCCTCTGCTGCTCGCTTGCTCACTCTTTCTGTCACACACACAAACATTAAAAAAATTTTCTCTAACAAATAAAATAATAAAAAACAAAATCCTCTTTTCAAAAAAGGAAAACAGGCCCATGGTTTCAGAATACTTTTCCATGAAAGAGGGACAATTCTGTTGGAAACCAAACTAGGATTATTTCCCACGGTGACAGCAATCACAAAAGACAGTACTACAGCTGAAGCATTAATTACATAGCTTTATAAAACACTTGGAGCAAGGGAAACAGCATTATAATTAATGTTTTCTTAGTGCCTTCAAACAGAGTTGTTATTTATATCAACAATTCTTGTTATTAAAAAATATACATATATTCACCTTGATGGACTAGAGTATATAATTTATTAATAAGAAATTACATCCTAATCACCAAAATGTACAAGATATCAAGCAGAGGTTATTCTAATTAAAGAAACGGAAAAAAACAACAAAGAGCTGACTCTTACACTTTGTTAGCAAGACAAGTGTTCATTCTCTTACCTCTAAGAAAACACAGACACTACTCTGAGGGTTAGAAATCCTTTTGTAGGACAAAGTCTAGTCATTCAGCTTTACTGGTTAAATATCTAGGTCACTGTAGCACCCTGGGACATTAAAAATTCCTGAACACAGGCAAGATCTTTTTTCATTCTCGTTTCTGAGATCACAAGAAATAAAATTAGCTCTCACGTGGAAATTAGTAATTTATTCGATCAGTCTTTGTTGTTTAACACATCCAGCTTCACAAAATAGCCTATTGTCAACAAGTCCATGTCCGATTTTCCCAGAATAACTCCTGCTCTGCTACTAATGAATACAATATTACCATTATAGATGGAGTTTGGAAGGATACATTCTGTGACCAATGGTTGAAATAACAATCATTCTAACACTGTAGGACTGAACCTCATGTAACAACAAAGGCTAAAGCCTCCCAACCTAATTTTCTGACTTGGTTTCTATTCATTAGATCTTCACCAAGAGGTTAAATATGTACTGTTATAAAGTATGACAAAACCCTTCAATGCTGGCTCTTTGGCTTAAAAACAAATCAGTTAAGTGTCACACTCTAACCAAACTCAACTGACAGGGCTCAACTCAGTTGCATATCCCCAAGGGGCTGGTTATTGTGAAAAAGTACAAACTAAAATCTAATTGCAAAGGTCAGACATGATTACAACAAGGCGGTGATGGATGCAGAGAAGAAAAATAGAAAGGGAGATTACACTAGAAATCCTCGTCACCTTATCAATTACACCAAGCGTAACAAAAATAAGGGTACCTATCATTTGCTAAGTGTTTATAATGTGTCACTTCACATGCATTATCACTAACCCTTATGACAAATACCAAAATATGTCTTTTTATCCCTGTGTTCTTTAGATGAGGAAATTCAGTCTCAGTGAAGTTAATTATCTAAAACCTCCAGAGCTGCTAAGTGGCACCTCAAGACCAGTCCTTAGAGTGACTGACTCAGAAATACCCCCTCTCCATACCACACACACCCTGCTTAAGAGATGAGCAAAAATATGGGGTGCCTCACTGGCTCAGTCAGTAGACCTTGCAAATTTTGATCTCAGGGTCATGAGTTTGAGCTCTTCGTGGGGTGTAGAGATTACTTGAATATATAAAACTTAAAAAAAAAAAAACATGCATTCACGTTTATAGGTTAAAAATTCAAAACAAAAGGGCACTTGGGTGCCTCAGTTGGCTGAGTGTCCGACTTCGGCTCAGGTCATGATCTCACAGTTCGTTGAGTTCGAGCCCCACATTGGGCTCACCGCTGTCAGTGCAGAGCCTGCTTTTCTGATCATCTGTCCCTCTCTCTCTCTACCCCTCCCCCGTTTGTGCTCTCTCAAAAATAAATAAAAATATTTTTTTAAAAGTTCAAAACAGGGGGGCGCCTGGGTGGCGCAGTAGGTTAAGCGTCCGACTTCAGCCAGGTCACGATCTCGCGGTCCGGGAGTTCAAGCCCCGCGTCGGGCTCTGTGCTGATGATGGCTCAGAGCCTGGAGCCTGTTTCCGATTCTGTGTCTCCCTCTCTCTCTGCCCCTCCCCCGTTCATGCTCTGTCTCTCTCTGTCCCAAAAATAAATAAACGTTGAAAAAAAAAAATTAAAAAAAAAAAAAAGTTCAAAACAGGGGCGCCTGGGTGGCTCAGTCAGTTGAGTGTCCAACTTCAGCTCAGCTCATGATCTCTCGATTTGAGAGTTCAAGCCCCGTGTCGGGCTCTGTGCTGACAGCTCAGAGCCTGGAGCCTGCTTCAGATTCTGTGTCTCCCCCATTCTCTGCCCCTCCCCTGCTCATGCTCTGTCTCCCTCTGTCTCTCAATAATGAATAAGTGTTAAAAAAATTTTTTTTAATAAAAAAATTTTTTAAAGTTCAAAACATATAATTAAATCAAATTTATTGAATGTATTGTTTAGACTTCCTATCAGCAGTACTTAATGGTTTTTGGGTCAATGACCCTTTTTAAAAGTGAAGTTCTAGGGGCGCCTGGGTGGCGCAGTTGGTTAAGCGTCCGACTTCAGCCAGGTCACGATCTCGCGGTCCGTGAGTTCGAGCCCCGCGTCAGGCTCTGGGCTGATGGCTCAGAGCCTGGAGCCTGTTTCTGATTCTGTGTCTCCCTCTCTCTTTGCCCCTTCCCCGTTCATGCTCTATCTCTCTCTGTTCCAAAAATAAATAAACGTTGAAAAAAAAAGTGAAGTTCTAAATTACAGGTCAAAGTTTTGAACCCTATCTCCTCAAGAAAAAAAATATACCTTTTTTTGTTTGTTTGTTTTTTAAAGTAAGCTCTACGGCCAGCATGGGACTTCCACTCATGACCCTAAGATCAATAGCCTAGAGACTGAGCCAGCCAGACGTGCCTCCAACTCAAGTATTTTTATCTAATTGTTTTCAAGGCATTTGTGAATCCTCTGAAAGTCCCTAAGGTTATTTCCCTGTTTACTTTTGTCTACTTGGTTAGAAATACAAGGAAAAGTGTCTCCAAATTATGTTAAACATTTTTTAATTTTTTTAGAGAGCGCTCTCACAGCTCACAAGTAGGGGGGGAGGGAGAGCGAGAAAGGGAGAGAGGGAGGGGGAGAGAGAGAGAATGAATCTCAAGCAGGATCCTTGCGCAGCATGGAGCTCAATTTGGGGCTCAGTCCCACGACGCTGGGATCATGCCCTGAGCTGAAATCGAGTTGGATGCTCAACTGACAGTCACCCAGGTGCCCCATGTTAAACACTTATTAAAAGATATTTGTTATATTTTTCAAAATGCTGAAGCCTTCGTTTTTTATTTTTGAGAAAGAGAGAGAGAGAGAGAGAGAGAGAGAGAGAGAGAGAGAGAGAATGAGTGGGGGAAGAGCAGACTCGAACCCACAAACCATGACATCATGATGTGAGCCAAAGTTGGATGCTTAACCAACTGAGCCACCCAGGTGACCTTCATTTTTTTTAACTTTCAATGAAAATTATTGTTTTTATTAACATAAACTAGTCCTTTTTTTCCAATTTGATGCTTTCTTATCTTCTACTTTACTTTTTCTAATTTGGGGGAACTCTCATTTGCCTAGAAAATTTTTGTTCATCCCTTTAATTTTCCATTAATCCATAATTTAAGTATGTCACTTGTGAGGTGGACAGGGGGAGGAGGAGGGGCAGGCAATGGGTTAGACCGGTGATGAGTAGGCAGCTCTTTCTGCCCATAGGTCTGTCCCTGTGCTTTAATAAAATCATCTATTTGCACCAAAAACAATAACAAAAAACAGGTGATGGGTATTAAGGAAGGCACTTGTGATGAGCACCAGGTCTAAATTCTACAGCTGAAATATTCCACTGTATGTTAACTAGCTGGCATTTAAATACAAACTTAGAGAAAAAGTAAGTTTGCCATTTGTAAATGGCACAGAGTTAGATTTTACAGAGGAATTAACTCTCGTGAATTCAATAAATTTTTTGCATGTCTATTACTTGCCAGGCACCTTTAATACATTCAGATATGCTATAATAACAAATCTGTCTGGTCTTTTCTGAGCTATTATTTTAAAAAATATAAATCTTAAGCCATCTTAAAAATCCTCCTCTGGTTCCTCTGTGTCTGAGCAACCAAGTTAATTTGCATGCTATGACAGGCTCTTCATGACCTGTTCTTTTTTTCATCTTGTTACTCCCCAACCTGCTATCCTATGTCCACTTCAGCCCCACCTACGTGCAATTCTCCAAACTTTCCACACCCTTCACAAAATTCTGCTCTCTGTACTTGGAATTCTTTCCCCCACCCTTTTTTTTTTTAATGTTTGTTTATTTTTAAGACAGAGCACGAATGGGGGAGGGACAAAGAGAGGGAGACACAGAATCCAAAGCAGGCTTTAGGCTCTGAGCTGTCAGCACAGAGCCTGATGCAGGGCTCAAACTCAGACAGCTAACCGAAGTCAGACACTCAACTGACTGAGCCACCCAGGTGCCCCTCCTTCCCCCTTCTATTCAGTCTTCAGGATTCAGTTCAAAGACCCAAGGCCTCTACTAACATCACCCCGTATCACTGCTTTGTCCTGCTCTTCTGACTTCCATTTTCAATTGCCTACTGAATAACCCTACTTGAATATCGCACAGCTTTCTCAGATTGCATATAACCCAAACCGAAAATCTCATCTCCCCAAAAACAAGCTCATTCCCCCTTGATCCCTAACTCAATAAACCAGGTACTACCACCTAGCCTCTTGCTAAATTAGAATCCCAAGCACCACACCTGGCTCACACTCCTTAATTTCTACCACGTTCTGCTCATTCTATTCATGAATTTTTCTCAAATTCATCAGTGATTTCTATCCCTCCTGCCTCTACCTAGTTAGGCCACCAATGTCTAATCTGGATTACTGAAACCATTTCCTACTTACCTCCCTATACCTCCAATCTTAATTTCCCCTACAACCTATCCTCCGCAATGCTCCTAGACTACTTCTGTCTAAACACAATTCTGAACATGTTATTCCTCTACTTTTAAATGTTAGTGGATAAGGATGGGGGTGGGTAGCTCTGAAGATACAAGAACTCTTGATGCATGTCCTTAAAATAAATTCCAAACTCCTAAGTGGGCCTTGTAAAGTACTACAAGCATAATCATCTCCAGACTCATCTGTCCACTATATCTCAGGCACACTCTGCTTTTCCAGTTCCCCTACTGCTCAGTGCTCTGCACATACTGTTCCCTCTACTTGTAACACTCTTCTATCCGGCTAACTCCTAGTCATTCTTCAGCACAACCATGACACCACTTTTGTTTCAAATCATTCTCTAAGTCCCAAAGTCACAGTTGGGTCTCCCTTCTATGTGATGCTACCATACATCCCACAGATTCTGCCACACCAAATGCGTTTATTTGTCCACTTCCCCTACTAGTGTGTAAACTCCAAATGCGAAGTCACTGTCTTTCTTCTTTATTATGGCTTTTCCAAGAATTTGGCACAAAATGGTTAATCAACAGACATTTTGTTAAGTAATTAAGTACAATGATAGGAACACACAGGAAACCCAGAATAAAAAAACTGTATCTGTCCTAAAGCTACATGGACAAATAAAACATCCACATATGTAACTATGAAACGAAGATTTAAGCACGATGGTAGAGATGATGTACACCAAGAGAAATACTAACTCAATCTCTCTAGACCATCTCCACAGTAAGATGCCAAAAATAATTCTTTAGAGCATGTAAAGAAAATACTGGAACTCTTATTTAAATGTTTTTTATTTCTATTTCATATTATGTCATCTAATGTGCTTAATATAGTAACACAGTGAATTGTACAAGCATTCATATATGGGGTGGTCCTCAACTTTGAGTGACAAAAAAAGCTTGGAAACCATAGTTCTAGGGTATCTGATCTCAACCTTTGTGTACTGTTGAAGGGGGCCTTGATCGCTTTCAGAATCTCATAGAAACTAAGAATTATCTCCCAGAAAAATGAGCATAAATATACATTATTTTTAAACTTTTATAAGATTTCTAGGGTATCTCGGCCTTCAGGTTAAGTCCTGCCCTAGGGCTTCCATTTTTAAAGCCATAAAGAGACTGCTAGTAGAAGAGGTCATCAAAATGTCTCAGGCCCTATTATCCTATTATTCCTTACCTTCCCTTTTCTCCACAATCCTGCTCCTCCTCCTCCCCAGTTGAATCACCACACCTGTCTCCAAGAAGGCTTGGAATTTCTAGTCTATAACTCCCATAGAGTTTAGGAATGCAGTGAAATATTTCCTTCTCAAAGGTATAACATACACATCAGTTATTCCCAAACCATCACCATAATTTTGCTATTTCCCTAAGTACTCATATTATTATTTCCTTAATTTTTAAAATCAACATTTTTACCAAATTTAACTTTAAATTTGAGGACATCCTAAGTATCTGTGAAATCAGTTTTGATGCCTGATGATTTTCCTACTACATCAAAATAAACATACACTTAAAATAAGGACTCTAGACCCTCATCAGCACCAAGTTTTAGAGCACAATCTCAAGGTTTCTGCACTTACTCTGAAATCTCTGTTGGGTAAGCAATAATTCGGAGATCAAGTTTTCTTAAAGCCAGAAAGAAACTTAAAAGTATTTGGTCCAATCCTCTCATTTTACAGTTTAAAAAGATGCAACCCAGACAGGTTAAGTGATTTGTCCAAGATCAGATGAGAAATTTAAGGAAAAGTCTAGGATTAGCATTCAGGTATAGTATTGGCCCAGTATGCTTTCCACCACACTTGTGTCCTTTCAGATTACACTAGAATAATACAGTTATCAAGAATTCTTCATCTGTTACCTACCTCACTCTTCCATTCAGATTTATCTGAACATGCTGCTTAAAATCTGGATATTTGGATGCCAGATACGCAAAGTCAGGAGGTTTGTCCTTGTATCTATTCCTTGCATGCATTGATTTACTCAGAGCCATCTTTAAAAAGAAAAAAAAAAAGGAAAAAAGTCAGCATATTTAGTTTAAAAAAAATTAATGGGAAAAAGCTGTGGTTGCCAAGTCAACAGTTATAGCCAACATATTTCTGCTAATCAACTGAGAAAGTAGAAGTTACATTTTTTAAATGTACACAACAAATAAGCATATGAAAAGATGTTTAACATCACCATGAATCATTAGGGAAATGCAAATCAAAACCACAGTATCACTTCATAGCCATTAGGATGACTATTATTAAAAAGGAAAAAAAAGAGGGGTGCCTGGGTGGCTCAGTTAGTTAAGCGTTGGACTTTGGCTCAGGTCACGACCTCATGGTTCATGAGTTCAAGCCCCACATCAGGCTCTGTGCTGACAGCTTGGAACCTGCTTCAGATTCTGTGTCCCCCTCTCTCTCTCTGACCCTCCCCTGCTCGCACTCTCTCTCTAAAATAAACATTTTAAAAAGTTAAAAAAAAAAAAAAAGAGAAAAAAAGATAAACGTTGGTGAGGATGTTAGGAAACTGGAGCCTTCACGCACTGCAGGGAGGAATGTGTACAACTGCTGTGGAAAGTTTGGCGGTTCTTTAAAAAGTAGAATTGCCACATGATCCAGCAACTCCCCTCCTCATATACCCAAGAAAAGTGAAAGCATGGATTCAAAGAGATATTTGCACATCAGTGTTCACAGCAGCATTATTCATAACAGCCGAAAGGTAGAAACAATCCCCAATGTCCATAAATGGATAAACCAAATGTGGTACATACATACAATGGAATATTATTCAGTCATAAAAAGGAATAAATTTCTGATACACCCTACAACATGGATGAACCTTAAAAACATTATGTAAGGGAAACAAGCCACGTACAAAAAAGACAAACGTTGTATTTTCCCACTTATAGTAGCAAGAATAGGCAAATTCATATAGAGAGCAGAATAGAGGTTACCAGGGTTTGGGAGGGAGGGAGGAATGTTGAATTATTACTTAATGGGTACACGGTTTCTGTTTAGGATGAGGAAAAACTTCTAGAAATGGACAGTGGTGATGGTTACACAACACTGAATGCACTTAATGCCACTGAATAGTACACTTAAAAATGGTTAAAATGGTTAACTTTTATGTTATGTATATTTTATCACAGTTTGAAAAATGTATGCAACATATGATTTTTTTTTTTAAACCATGGGAAGAAAACCGGAAACTATTCTTTTGAAAGCATCAAAGGGGTAGAAGGCAGTATAATCTACAGCCAAGAAGTAATAGTCAGAGGTACTTTTTACAGTGTTCTTGTATGGACTGAATATTTGGTAGTACACCATAAAGTCACTAATGTTTCCAAATACACTTTCTATTTTATAAATTTCAGTCTTGTCAGTCCTAGGTAGCTAAAAACCAAATGAAAACAAACAATTTTGTCTTCTTCCAGATTACAAAAAGGGAAAAAAAGTTAATGCATTTATATTGCAAGACAAACACTGGAAGAAAAGCCATTGTAGTGGTTTAGTAAATTGTGCAGTTGGTAATTTGAAAAAATAATTTTTTTATGCTTGTTTATTTTTGAAAGACAGAGACAGAGCATGAGTGGCAGAAGGACAGAGAGAGGGGGAAGGACAGAATCCAAAGCAGGCTCCAGGCTCTGAGCTGTCAGCATGGAGCCCGACGTGGGGCTCAAACCCACGAACTGAGAGATCATGGCCTGAGCCGAAGTCGGATGCTTAACCAACCGAGCCACCCAGGCGTCCCTAAAAAAATATTTTAGTGTATATCTCAGTGGCAACTGATTTGTATTTTCTTTTTATCACCCTGTATTTTCCATTGTTTTTTATAAGGCGCATTCACCTAAACAAAGTTATGTAAGTCAGAATCTTAGGCATCACTTGCTAGTTCTATACTCCTCTCATATCCCCCAAAATCAACAGTCATGAGGATTTTTACCTGCTAAATACCTCTCAAATCCATCTATTCCTCCCTATCTTCACAGGTATCAGCCCAGTACAAATTAACTTGGATAGCTAAAACAACCTCCTACTTGGCCACACAAAATCAACTCTTACAATTTTCCTTTTCCACTTTGCAGAGATCATCTCCTAAACACAAATCTCATTATGTCTTCCTTCTCCTATGCTCACCTGTTCAAATCTTTACTCAGAGGATTAAAAACAAAAACCACTAGGGTGCCTGGGTGGCTCAGTTGGTTAAAGTTAAGCCTCTGACTCTTGATATCTTGATTTCAGCTCCAGTCAGGAAGGCTGCTTAAGATTCTCTCTTCCTCTGCCCCCCCACCCTACCCCTTCACACAGGCTTGCTATCTCAAACTCATAACTTTAGCATACATATTAGGCCCAGCACAGCATGGCCTTACCTAGTTTTTCACCATCAGTTTATGTCACACCTATCCTTGCTCTTCTTTCTGTCCCTCCACTCTGGCAACAGGGTCTTTACACAGTTTATTCCCTTTGTAATGTTCTTTCCTCCTCTTCACCTACTGAATTCCTACTTATCCTTTAAGATTTTATTTATTTATTTTTGAGAAAGAGAGAGCACAGCCAGACTGCAGCCAGCAAGTGGGAGAGGGACAGAGAAAACAAGAATCCTAAGCAGGCTCCACACTGTCAGCACAGAGCCTGATGTGAGGCTGCAATTCTCTAACCCAACTGTGAGATCATGACCGGAACGGATATCAAGAGTCAGACGCTTAATAGATTGAGCCACCCAGGTGCCCCCTCCTACTCATTTTTACTCTTACAGTTCAAACATCTCTTCTTCAGGAAAGTGTTTCTTCCCTAATCTCACTAGTTAAATCATATTCCCTTATTATAATGTCTTCTGGCAACAAGCACCTTTCCTTTGTAGGCTTATTAGAGATGTAACTTTACATAGTAATGGATCTAACACTCTATTTCAGGTTTTTGACAGCTTTCTACACTGAAAAAAAAATTGTTTTTAATTTTTTAATTCAAGTATAATTAGCATAATGTTATATTAGTTTCAGGTGTATGATATAATGGTTCAACAATTATAAATATTCCCCTGGGCTCATCAAAGTAAGTGTACTCTTTTTTTTTTAATTTTATTTTTAACGTTTATTTATTTTTGAGACAGAGAGAGACAGAGCATGAATGGGGGAGGGTCAGAGAGAGAGAGGGGGACACCGAATGTGAAACAGGCTCCAGGCTCTGAGCTGTCAGCACAGAGCCCGACACGGGGCTCAAACTCACGGACCGCGAGACCAGACCTGAGCCGAAGTCAGACGCTTAACCAACTGAGCCACCCAGGCGCCCCAAAGTAAGTGTACTCTTAATCCCCCCCACCCACCTCCCCACCTCCCCTCTGGCAACCACCAGTTTGTTGTTTGCATTTAAGAGTCTGTTTTTTGGGAGGCACTTGGGTGGTTCAGTCTGTTAAGCGTCCAACTCCTGATTTCAGCTCAGGTCCTGATCTCATAGTCATGGGATAGAGCCCTAAGCCAGGCTCTGAGCTGAGCTGAACGTGGAGCCTGCTTGGAATTGTCTCTCCCCACCCACTCCTCTACAGACATGCGCGCGCGCTCTCGCGCGCGCGCGCGCGCGCTCTCTCTCTCTCTCTCTCTCTCAAAAATAAACATCTAAAAGAAAAGAGTCTTTTTTTGCTCATCTACCTTTTTTTTGTTTCTTTAAATTCCACATGAGTGAAATCATATGGTATTTGTCTTTCTTTGACTTATCTCACTTAGCACTATATCCTCTAGGTCCACCCATGTTGTTGCAAATGGCAAGATTTCATTCTTTTTTAAATTTTTTTAATGTTTTTATTTACTTTTGAGAGACAGAGACCAAGTGCGAGTGGGAGTGTGGGGGAGGGGGGGAGGGAGGGAGGGAGGGAGAGAGGGAGAGAGAGAGAGAGAGAGAGAGAGAGAGAGAGAGAGAGAGAAAGAGAGAGAGAAAGAGAGAGAGAGAGGGAGGGAGACACAGAATCTGAAGCAAGCTCCAGGTTCTGAGCTGTCAGTACAAAGCCTGATGTAGGGCTTGAACACGTGAACCACCAAAAGACCATGACTTGAGTGGAAGTTGGATGTTTAACCAACTGAGCCACCCAGGTGCCCCAAGATTTCATCCTTTTTAATAGCTGAGTAATATTCCATCATGTATATATACACCTTTTTAAAAATATATACCTTTTAAAAAAATTTTTAGTGTTTAATTATTTTTGAGAGAGACATGTGCAAGCCGGGGGAGGGGCAGAGAAAGAGGGAGACACAGAATCCAAAGCAGGATCCAGGCTCTGAGCTGTGAGCACAGAGCCCGACATGGGGCTCAAACCCACGAACCGTGAGATCATGACCTGAGCCGAAGTCAGACACTTAACCAACTGAGCTACCCAGGCACCCCAACTTTCAAAGCATTCTAGGCTTTTCCCTCAAAGTTCTTTAGTTTACATTTGTCTGTCCTATCCCCCACCCCACCTCCCAAGCTGCAACCATGTCCATCTTATTGTTTATTCCATCCACCAGCAACTGGCATACAATAAATATTTGTTAGGTCAATGAATAATTCAGAATTTAGGGGAATTAATAGTCACCTGAAAGCTTTTCAGCATACTAAACTACCACCTTTTGCCCCTAACGTTATCACAGGAACTCACTACATACAAGTTTTAATCTCCTAACGTTAATATACCCTTACAGACTATCAAGAAAGAGGGGAGCATAAAACTAGGACAAGAACCAGTCCCCATGAAAAAGTTGTGTAAGGGGCACCTGGCTGGCTCAGTCAGTACAACATGTGACTCTTGATCTTGGGGTTGTAAGTTCAAGCCCTATGTTGGGTGTAAAGATTACTTAAAAATAAAATTAAAAAAAGATTAAAAACTTAAAAAAAATTTTTTTTTAATTAAAAAAAATAAAAATCAATCAATCAATAAATAAATAATAAAATTAAGGGGCGCCTGGGTGGCTCAGTCGGTTGGGCAACCAACTCCACCCAGGTCATGATCTCACAGATCATGAGTTTGAGCCCCTCATCCGGCTCTGTGCTGACAGCTCAGAGTCTGAAGCCTGCTTTGGATTCTGTGTCTCCCTTTCTCTCTGCCCCTCCCCCACTCATGTTCTATCTCTCTCCTTCAAGAGTAAATAAACATCAGGGGCCCTGGGTGGCTCAGTCGGTTAAGCGTCTGACTTCAGCTCAGGTCATGATCTCGTGGTTCATGAGTTCAAGACCCACATCGGGCTCTGTGCTGACAGCTCAGAGCCTGGAGCTTGCTTCAGATTCTGTCTCCGTCTCTCTCTGCCCCTTCCCCACTCATGCTCTGTCTCTTTCTCAAATATAAATAAAACATTAAAAAAATTTTTTTAAAAAGAGTAAATAAACATCAAAAAAATATTTTTAATAAACAAATTAAATTTAATTAAAAAAAAAAAAAAAAAGGAAAATGTTCTCCTTTCTTGTGATTCTGGCAAGCAACAAAAGTACCCTAACAGTAATTTCAAGAGACATTGGCATGTAAGGCTCTGCAACACATTTAAGATTCTAAAGACTGCATACATGACATCAGTGTACACACGACACTCTGAACATATGTGGAACAAATTAAATTACAGATACAGCAAATTCAATTCATGTCCTACATTAATCAACCCTTCTGATTAGAATACATACAGAAAAAATCAATAAAGCCACCCTTTTGCTAACCAATCTCCTAATGCAGGCAATGGGGTCTTAGCTAAATCTTATTCTTCTGAGTATCAACACTTACCTGGAATAAACATTGTCACTTCCCACTTCTCTCTAACTTAATCTTTCTCTTCCTGGCTCATTCTTATCCAGTCACACTGCCCTCCTTGTTTGTTTTTGTTTGTTTGTTTGTTTGTTTTTTAATCAAATCTGGCACACTCCTGACTCAGGGCTTTTGTACTTGGTCTGTATAGACTGCTCTTCCCCCAGAAATACATACATATAAGGTGCCTCACCTTTTTCAGGCCTTTGATAAAACCTCACCTTCTCACTGATGCCTTTCCCACTTTTTAAAAATTATTATTATTTTTTAAAGTATGCTCCATGCCCAACGTGGGGTCTGAACTAACCACCCCTCTATCAAAAGTAGCATGCTCTATCAACTGAGCCAGCCAAGGCGCCCCTGATGCCTTTCCTTAGTGCAGTGAGTTAACACACTCCACTCCCTTAAAAGTTTCGGTACTCTACATAGAACTTACCCATCCGATATTCCATACACAGCATTTACTTACTTTTCAAAACTGCCCTGCCAGTAAACTTCATGTGGGAAAATATTTTGTCTATCTTGTTCACTGTGATATCCCCGCGCCTAAATTAGGGCCTGGGAGAGTAGACACTCTTAAGTATTTGTTGACTGAACACACGATGAAACTCTTCACTGTCCCAGAACACTAAAACACAGCACTCTCATTCTTTGTAGAACAGCCCTCAACTGGACACTCAAAAAGGATGTCTCTTGTGGGTTACCCGGGTCAGTCCAGAAAGCCAAAGGAGTACACCCTTGAAACTGAGGCTTCGCTTTTCTTTGATCTTTGCCATCTCCATGCTGTTTCCTTGGTTTTCTCCTAACCCTCTTAGTAACAGTCTTAAACTACCGTTTATCTTAACACAAAAGAATCTAAATTCCGCTTCGAATTCAAATTTCCGCTTCTAACTCGAAATTTCTTCTGCATAAATTTCTCCCAGTTCAACCCCAATCTCCGTTTTCTCACTTTGCCTTCCTTCCTTCATAACTCTGACTTTTTCCTCTAGTTCCGCCATTGCCAGTTCTCCATCTCCTCCACTCCTCCCACACATTCATCTTATCCACCCAGTCTTCCCGCCTCAGTTTCGGATCTCTCTAAACCTCCTCAGCCCCTGGGACCTCCCTCACTTCAATCCTAGCCTCCATTCTATACGCCAACTCCTCCCAGCCGCCCCACCACCATTACCCCCCTCCACGTGCGCGCGCGCGCGCACCCACCCACCCAAACCGTTCACTCACCCATGTGGTCTGTCCCCCTAGACCCAAAGTCAGTACCTCACAGGTGCAGAATCCGCGCGCGCGCGCACGCAAACACACACACACACACATACACCCATCGGGTCTGTCTCCCCAGGCCCGAAGTCAGCAACTCACCAGCCCAGGACCCGAGAATAAGGAACTCGGGCCGTACATAAGTTAAACGACCTCTCCTCCCGCCCAAGAAATATTAAATGACTCACATCTGAAATCAACGTTTCTTCAAGAAGACCAGTCTGGAGTAGGCCTCTTTAACCCTAGAGTCTTAAACCACCCGCAGAGCGAAGCGCCTAGAAACGCAGATGTTACGCTCCAAGTGCGCCGCCATGTTGGGCAGCCATTTAGCCTCGTGATTGGACGAAGCACTCTCGCGCGACCTGTAGCAGAGTCTGAAGAAAGAAAGAACCGTCGCGATATCTGGAGTTTGAGGCTCCTGACACAAGGAAGGGGCGTGGTAGCAAGCGGAGTGTTTTTGCGTGAGGGCACCTGGCGTAAAATCGGTTTGAGAACTTGTTTTTCGTTTGTCTGTTTTTTAATGTAGATTTTAAAAAATGTAGCTTTCTGGGTCCCACTTCAGACTTCCTAAATCACTCTCGGGGGTTGGGCAGGAATATGAAAACGGCGGGGGGAGGGGACTTTAGGATTTGATGGCGAGCAGTTAGCGTTTATTGTGCAACAGGTCTCTCTCTTCGTACGTTGCCTCATTTAATCATGACTGATGAACCTGTGGTGTGGGAAGGCGTAATCGCATTTACAGCGTCAAAACTGGGGATCAGAAATATTAAGTCGTTTGTTCAAGATCTCACATCGGGTGACACTAAGTCCGTGTTCTTTGTCTCCTCACCTGCCACTTGAGCTGGAAGCTCTATTAAATGATTTTCATTTTTCTTTTCAACTCGGTTATACTTTCACCCTCTGGTAAGTAGAGTGAGCATTAGTCTCATTTCATAATGGAGACAAAAAGATAAACCACTTTAAAAAGGTATACAACTTAAGCTAGGACTAAAGTCATCCTCTGGGCCCTCACGTAGTAACTTTTTCCATTAAAACTTGCGTGAGTCCTAGTAATTAATATGAAAGCTTCTGGCAAAGTGCTGCTGTAAAATTGAGAGACAGAGGCTAAGAAATGGAGACTTCAGCTTTATGCAGAACAAAGTGTATAGGCAGTCACCCAAGGAAAGGTGAGGAGGTGCTCTCATCTATTGTGTAACACACACCACCCTAAAATATATAGCTTAAAACAACAATTTTATTTACTCACTGTTCTTCAGTCTAGGCTGGAATTAGTCCATCTGTTCTTGTTCTGTCCTTGCTGCTCATGGTAGCATCAGCTGGTGGCTGATTCAGCTGGAGTGACTGGGCCCCCCTCTCCCTGTAGTCTCAAATTTTCTCCCTCTCCATGTGACCTTTCCATATAATTTCTCCAGCAGAGTAGCCAGACTTCTTACATACTAGCTCAGAGATCCCAAAAAGGCAAAAGTGTAAGCTTCTGGGCCTTCTTAAGGCTTAGGCCCAGAACCGGTGCTTTCATTATTCACTAAATTCTATTTGTTAAAGCAGATCAAAGGGCCAGCCAGATTCAAGAGGAAGGTATCCTGGAGTTCCAGGTTATACTCTCAATACTGGAAGCTGTGGTTTGCTGATCTACCAATGAATAGAAAACCACAGAAAGTTTTCTCTTTAGTTGTAGTGACTTTGGTACTGGTTATTTTTACAGTATTTAGTGCTGGCTTCTGGAAAGGTGAAAGAGAAAATGGTTTGGGAGGTATGACTGGTAGGGTTGTAAGATGCTGGTGAATTTCTCTGTTAGCTCCAGACAGAGATCCGACTCCCCTGTGGGTCAAACCAGAGAGATCCTAGCTTTATGGGGTTTAAATCATGCCCCCGACCACTTACTAACCCCATGATGATGGACAATTTACTTACAACATCCAAGCCTGAGTTTTCTCAATATTGCCAAACAGGATGGTAATCTCATATGGTTGTTGTGAGAATTAAATCAGATAATGCATATAAAGCAGCATAGTTTCTAGCACATAGTAAGTTATCATTATTACTATTATTATTCCTTATCATTTCTTTGTCAGTTTCCATTTTTAAAAAATTATTTCAGGGGCGCCTGGGTGGCTCAGTCGGTTAAGTGTTCAACTTCAGCTCAGGTCATGATCTGACAGTTTGTGGGTTCAAGCCCCGCATCAGGCTCTGTGCTGACAGCTCAGAGCCTGGAGCCTGCTTTGGATTCTGTCTCCTTCTCTCTCTGCCCCTCCCCCGCTCATGCTCTGTCTCTCTCTCTCTCTGTCAAAAATAAATAAAAACATTGAAAAATTAAAAAAAAATTATTTCATAATGATAAAACATGTTCACTATAGAAAATTTGTCAAAATTTTAAATAATACAGGAAAGTATGAGAAAGAAAGCACAAAGTATCTAAAAATCTCACCACCTAGAGCCAATTACCAGAAGTTGATAACCTTACTTCCAGACCTCTGTTTTCATAAGGATATATAACTAAATTTTTATATATTTTTTCTGAGATATAAATCTTGGAGGTTCTCCTACCTCAATTAATATAGTTCTATATTAATGCGACGGGTCCATAGTATTCCATTTTATGGATGTGCCACAATTTTTTGAAACTATTTTCCCTACAGGTGAACATAGATTGGCCTGCTGTTATGGTACAATGATGACTACATCTCCTTTAAAAAAATTTTTTACGTTAAAATTGTCTAGAGACTCCACAAAATAGATTAATAACATACTCAACATCAGATTCCTATGGCTTATCTCTCTGACTTACCCTCAAATTCCCAGGAATTTAATCTTGTAAGAGAAGTCTGTCCAACTTCAACACAGTATAGGAGTTCAATTAGTCTATTACATTCTTTGCTTTTTGCTGCCTCTTTGTAGTAGGAAATTGATTCTGCACATTTAGTGGGTAATGCTGCTAATTCTGAAATTTTACATATTTGGTACCAGATCTGCTTTCAGCATCAGCCATTCTCCTGGGCTGAAGTCAACCCTTGAGGGCATCATCCTGAATTCCCATTTTACTGAAGTTAATTATTTCCAAGACCTAGTTACTCTACCCTGCCACTCTCCTTTGGCCAGGACTAGACACTCAACATCCACACATCTCTCTAACTTCATGTCTTAGGGAGTAATGATTGAATGTCAATTCCCAGAAGACCATGGCCTCCTTATGTCAATGTATTCAGCTCCTTTTTAGGGACCAAGTTAATATTTCAAAAATCTAATGGCCACCTTAATTAAGTCGTAAGAACTATGCCCTTATCCCAAAACAATGACTGTTTCTCAGCCTTACATTTACATAACTGAGAGAGCTGCTCAAGTGATGCTTTATATTTAGGACACCATATTTTTCATTTTTATAAATAATGTTGAATTCTTTGAAGACTCGAAAAGTAAATTTCAAAAATTAATAGCTGGAAGAAGAACTGGATCTAAATGTACATTTGACTACTTCCTGTTCAAAGTTGCATAAAACAGAATATATTAATTTAAAAACAATAAATTCCAAATAGGACTGAAAACCAGAAATAACGCCATTGACGGATCAGAAAATTGGGGGATATTCTGAAAAACCAGGACACGGATAGGAATAACAACTAAAATGCCAAGGGGTTTTTTATAGGGAAATGCAGATGATTTTGAAATATATCTGGAAAACAAAATGCAACAATAGCTAATAATAGTGTTTTCCACTTGGAAAAAATTATACCACACATAAAATGAACCCCATATGGATAATAAAACAATCAAAAACAAAATTAACTATAGAAGTGTTAGAAGAATGCAGAAAAATGTTTTTAGAAAAAGAATAGGGAGGGTCTCCTAAAGACACAAAGCTCAAAAACCATAAAGGTTGCTAAATTTGGTTACATAAAAATTAAAAAATTCAGGGGCGCCTGGGTGGCTCAGTCAGTTGAGCGGCTGACTTCGGCTCAGGTCATGATCTCGCGGTCCGTGAGTTCGAGCCCTGCTTCGGGCTCTGTGCTGACAGCTCAGAGCCTGGAGCCTGTTTTGGATTCTGTGTCTTCCTCTCTCTGACCCTCCCCTGTTCATCCTCTGTCTCTCTCTGTCTCAAAAATAAATAAACGTTAAAAAAATTTTTTTAATTAAAAAATTCAATATAACAAAAGATACTACAAATAATTGACAATAAACAGAAAATATTTGCGATATATATAACAGAGTTAATATCCAAGATACGTTCTCAAACAACATCAAATCAATAATCCAATGTTAAAATGATTGATCTATACGAAAAAGAAATTCACAAAAGACCATATATAGTTGACCTATGAAAATATATTAAAAGTTCTCAAATGCATAAATAATCATACAAAGGTAGAGTTAAATAACTGTAAGTACCACTTTGAACACATCATATTAATAAAAATAAAAAATATAATGTCCAACCATGGCAAAGGTTAGTGTGTTAGTTTTTGGTGTGTAACAAGCCATCCTAAAACTTAGTGGCTTAAAACAACAGGCATTAGTTATTACTCACAATTCTGTATATCAGCTGAGTAGTTATTGGGGTTCACTGATATCTGCAGTTTTCTAGATGTTAAGCTGAGGCTTGGATGATCTGAGATGACCTTACATGTCTGGCAGTTAGGAGGCTGGTTGGTGTAGGGTCAGGGTCAGGAAACTACTGCCAGTGGGCCAAATCTGGCCACACCGATTTATTTACATACGGTTTACGGAAACAGCAGAGTTGAGTAGTTGCGAGAAAGGCCATATAGCCCACAAAGCTGAAAATATTTATCATGTGGCCCTATACAGAAAAAGGTTGCCAACCCCTGGTTAGGAGGCCTAAGCTGGGAGTGCTTGTCTCTGCTTCACATGGTTTCTCACCCTCCAGTAGCATAGACTGGGTTTACTCACATGGCAGCAACATTCCAAGAATGTTTATCTAATAAGAGATAAAAGAGATTTATTTCTTTTTTTTAAAGAATTTACTTTTTTATTTTTATTTTTTTAATGTTTTATTTATTTTTGAGAGAGACAAAAAGAGTGCAAGCTGAGGAGGGTCAGAGAGAGAGGGAGAGAGAGAATCTGAAGCAGGCTCCAGGCTCTGAGCTGTTAGCACAGAGCCCGACATGGGGCTGGAACCCATGAACTCGAGATCATGACCTGAGCCAAAGTACAACACTTAACCAACTGAGCCACCCAGGTGCCCCTGAGATTAAAGAGATTTAGAAGAGGGGCGCCTGGGTGGCTTAGTCGGTTGAGCATCTGACTCTTGATTTCAGCTCAAGTCATGATCCCAGGGTCTTGGGATCTAGCCCCATGTTGGGCTCCACACTGAGGGTGGAGCCTGCTTAAGATTTTGAGATTCTCTCTCTCTTTCCCTCTGCCCCTCTCCCCTGTTCACATGCATGTGCGCGCGCTCTCTCTCTCTCTCTCTCTCTCTCTCTCTCTCTCTCTCTCTCTCTCCCTAAAATAAAAAATAAAGACATTTAGTAGACATATCCAGGGGTGCCTGGGTGGCTCAGTCGGGTAAGCTTTCAACTTCAACTCAGGTCATGATCTCACAGTCTGTGGGTTTGAGCCCTGCATCGGGCTCTGTGCTGACAGCTCAGAGCCTGGAACCTGTTTCAGATCCTGTGTCTCTGCCCCTCTCTCACTTGTGCTCGCTCTCTCTCTCTCTCTCTCTCTCTCAAAAATAAACATTAAAAATTAAAAAAAAAATTTAATTAGAAGATATATCCAGAAGCTCCAACTCTGTTTAGTAGGAGTTCTAGAAGGTGAGAACACAGAAAATGAAAGAATCATGGGGGGGAGGGGGGGAAGAATAATGGAAGAAAATTTCCTAAAGCTGAGAATGATAGAAGTCTTCAGATTGAAAGAGTTCACTGGTACTAAACTGAATGAATTTTAAATTTTTAAAAAATGTTTATTTTTGAGACAAAGGGAGACAGAGTGTGAGTCGGGGAGGGGCAGAGAGCGAGGGAGACACAGAATTCGAAGCAGGCTCCAGGCTCTGAGCTGTCAGCACAGAGCCTGGTGAGGGTCTCGAAATCATGAACTGTGAGATCACGACCTGAGCTGAAGTGGGACGCTCAACGGACTGAGCCACCCAGGCGCCCCTAAACTGAATGAATTTTAAAAGACCCACACCATGTCAAGATGTTAGTATGGACTCTAGTCCAATGTGACTTATAAGGATGTCCTTATAAGGAGAGGAGATTAGGTCACAGACAACACAGAGGAGCAACCATATAAGGACACAGCAAAAAGGCAGCCATTTATGAACCAAGGAGAGAGGCCTCAGAAGAAACAAAATCTGCCAACACTTTGATCTTGGACTTCTAGCCTCCAGAATTGTGAGAAAATAAATCTTTGTTGTTAATAGGCCACTTAGTCTGCTTTAGTATTTTGTTAGAGCAACCCTAGCTAAGGAATACAGCCTACTTGGTTACATTTATTATTAAGTATTTTATCCTTTTTGTTGCTATTGTAAATGGAATTGTTTTCTTAATTTCCTTTTCAGATTGTTCGTTGTTAGTATACAAAAATGCAACTGATTTTTGTGTGATAAACAGGCATGCCTGTGTGTAAAAGCAGGCACTTTTGTCTTGTTGATCTCAAAGGAAAGCATTTGGTCTTTAGCCATTGAGTATGACATTAGTTGTGGGCTTTTCATACATAGCCTTTGTTATGTTGAGATAATTTCCTTCTATTTTTAGTTTGTTGAGGGTTTTTGTCAAGAATGGGTGTCAACATTTGTCAAGTGCTTTTCCTGTACCAGTTGAGATGATGTGGGTTTTTTTCCCCTTCATTCTGTTGATGTGGTGTATTAATTGATTGATTTTCATGTTAAACCATCCCTGCTTTCCAGGAATAGACCCACTTGGTCATGGTGTATAATCCTTTTCATATGCTATTGAATTCAATTTGCTTGTATTTGGTTGAGAATTTTGGCATTGGTGTTTATAAAAGACATTGATCTGGGGCGCCTGGGTGGCTCAGTTGGTTAAGCATCCGACTTCAGCTCAGGTCATGATCTCACAGTTTGTGAGTTCAACCCCCGCATCGGGCTCTGTGCTGACAGCTCAGAGCCTGGAGCCTACTTCCGATTCTGTGTCTCCCCCTCTCTCTGCCCCTCCCCCACTTGTACTCTGTCTCTGTCTCTCTCTTTAAAAAAATTAAAAATTAAAATAAAATAAAAGACATTGATCTGTGGGGTTTTTGTTTGTTTTTGTTTTTGTTTTGTAGTATCTTTAATTTGGGTATCAGGTTATTGCTGACCTCACAGAATGAATTTGGAAGTGTTTCCAAAATAATAAAGTAAGTAGAGTTAGGGAGACTTGGTGGCTCAGTCAGTTAAGTATCTGACTCGATTTTGGCTCAGGTCATGATCTCACACTTTGTGATATCTTGCCCCAAGTAGGGTTCTGTGCTGACAGTGCAGAGCCTGCTTGGGATTCTCTTTCTCCCTTTCTGTCTGCCCTTCCCGCCCCATGCATGGGGTCTCTCTCTCTCAAAATAAATAAATAAACTTTTTTTTTAAGTCAAATTTTTCTTAAAAAAATAAAAGTAGCATTAACCTTGACCATGGCTGTGAAACAGATCTGGAACTTTTTCAACTTGCAAAACTAAAACCCTATATCCATTAAACAACAACTCCCCTTTTCCTCCTCCCTCCAGGTCTTGGTAACCACCATTCTACTTTCTGTTTCTATGACTTTGACTATTTTAGAAAGTTTATATAAGTGGAATCATATAGTATTTGTCTTTTTGTGACTGGCTTATCTCATTTGAATATCATTTTTAATCCATTGATTTGTCCTTTTGGTAATTCATGTAGTCCCCACATAATGCTTCAGTTTATTTCTAGACTTGTTTTCTTGATCTGTCTGCCTATTTCTATACACGTACATACACATTTGTTTTAATTATTGTAGCTTTCTATTTTCTAACTTTTCTCACATGTTTATGCTTCCAGATAAACTCTAGAACCATTTTGTTAAATTTTCTACAAAAATCCTTTTTTTATTTTTTTAGTTTTTTGGTTTTTATTGTCATTACATTAAATATACAGATCAATTTTGAGAAGATTAGCATCTCCACAATACTAACTCTTCCATTTGTTTTTTTGTTTTGTTCTGTTTTAAGTAGACTGCATGCCCAGTGCGGAGCCCAATGCAGGGCTTGAACTCACGACCCTGAGATCAAGACCTGAGCTGAGATCAAGAGTCAGATGCTTAACTGACTGAGCCTCTCAGGTGCCCTTCTTGCACTTATATTTAATAAGACTTCATACTAGCATACAAGACCATTTGCAGCAGAGTCCCATCCTTCCTTTCTCGGCCACGTTTAGTCTCCTTCCAGTCAAACTCACTGTGATCGGGTCCCAAACACATTTAATGCTTCATGTTCTTTTCTGCCTCTCTTTCTTTTCTGCCTCTCTGCCTGGTCTCTCATCCTGAAATGTCCTCCTCTTCTCCTCCTCATAATTTCTACTGGTCCACATCCTTTTTTAAAATAATTTTTTTTAATGTTTATTTTTGAGAGAGATAGAGTGTGAGTGGGGGAGGGGCAAAGATCAAGGGAAACACAGAATTGGAAGCAGACTCCAGGCTCTGAGCTGACAGCACAGAGTCCAACTCGGGGCTTGAACTCATAAACTGTGAAATCATGACCTGAGCTGAAGTGGGACGCTTAACCGACTGAGCCACCCAGGCACCCCTGGTCCACATCCTACACATACTTTATGTCCCATCACAAATTGCCATATCACCCTAATACTTCCTGATTCCTTCATCCACATGTAACTTGAAACTCCATAGGGGTGGGGCGCCTGGGTGGCGCAGTCGTTAAGCGACCGACTTCAGCCAGGTCACGATCTCGCTGTCCGTGAGTTCGAGCCCCGCGTCGGGCTCTGGGCTGATAGCTCAGAGCCTGGAGCCTGTTTCTGATTCTGTGTCTCCTTCTCTCTCTGCCCCTTGCCCGTTCATGCTCTGTCTCTCTCTGTCCCAAAAATAAATAAACGTTGGAAAAAAAAGTTAAAAAAAACAAAACAAAACTCCATAGGGGTAAAAAAAAAAAAAAAGTGTGTTACTTTATTAAGGTGCCCACCCCAATTTTCTCTCTCTTGTTATTTGTGTTGTTCTCTTATTGGTCCACAATCAACAGTTATGCATTAGAGCAACAGGTTTCAATGAAGAGGGCCCATTAGAATCCAGGGCAAGCTTTTTTAAAGACCACTTGCTTTGATCCCCTTTCAAGAAATTCTGACTCGGTAGGCCTGAGGTGGGGCTCTGACATCAATATTTTGCATGTGTATACTTAAAACTCTCCACAGGTGTGCTTTGAAACTCTGCAAACCACTGTTTTTAGTTAAACTTCATGAATTCCTGAATATCATATATATGTGGCTATGGTCCTACCAAATTTTGGTTCCTTGAGTGCAAGACCTGTGTCTGATTTATCATTACATGCCTCCCTAAGTACATAGCCCAGTAAAGATTTGGTAAGTATACCTACATTGATCAAACCAGGACTGGTATTAAATGGCAATGTTACTTTCCCTATTTTAATACTCTTACAACCATACAACCTACTATTGGCCATAGTCATCAGCCCAGGACCCTCCCTTTGCACTCTGCAGCCTGGATGCTTCAGTGGGCAAAGGAAAATCAGGAGAAATATCAGCCCTATGGGTATCCATAGCTACAAGCCTGGTGTAGGAACTCCAGGAAGCCAGACCCCAGAAAGCAGGCAAGACTGGATTTTGCATAACATATAGCTGGACTACTCCTCTGAATCTTGGTTTCCTCATCGGTAAAATGAAAATAATAGCATTAGCCACTTCTACTTTCCAAGGATAGTGTGAGGCTCAGGAAAAAAAAAAAAAAAAAAAGCAATGAGTGTGCTTTCACATTGTCCATCAACATACCCATATGGGGGATTACACTAGCTGTTAGTACCAGGGATCCTACCACAGCCCTCCACTTCTGCTACTAGAGTCCCATGAGTGAGATCTGTATCTCCAGAAAGGCAGTTTAATCACACAGCCATTTCATATGTATCCAACCACCATCTACTGAGAGCCTATCATGTGCCAGGCAGTGGGGATACACAGACAATAGACCAGCCCTGCCTTCAAGGACCCCACAGAGAGGGACACAGTTTGGATCCTTTGTCCACTGTTTCAAACGAAGAAAAAGCAACTTCGCACACAATTTCAGACTAGTGGAGAAGACAAGTGAGTAAACCTAGCACTGGGAACAGATGGGTTAGCGCGGAGACGATTGTTGCCCTCTAAACGAAGGGGGCAGGGCGCGGTCAGGGGCTGTTTCCCGGCCCCCTTTGGTTCCTGAGACGCCTACAGCTTCCCGGGTTCCTCCAGGTACGCCCGCGCCCTCTGCACCCTCAGGTCTCAGCACCCTTTGGCCTCCACGCCCCCACAGCCCTCGAATCCCCAGATTCCCGCCTCCTCCGGTCTCCGTGCCGCCGGCGCCCGGCTCCGGCCTCGGGTCTCGGATCCCCGTATCCCGACCCATCGCCAGCACCCAAGTCCGTGTAGGTCTTCCCCGCGGGCCGCGCTGCGCAGGGCGAAGCAGGCTGGTGCGCCCCGGCCCCTAGCGCCGGCCCAGCTGAGGATGCAGGACGAGGGCCGCAGAGCGCAGCAGGCCCTGTCGCCCTGGCGCCAGCTTGCCTCCTTCCCGTCGCTGGGGCGCGGTCGCGGCCGCCCGCAGCTCAGGCCCCGCGGGCACCGCTCCCTGGCAGGGGTCGGCGGGCCGGCCGGGTGCGCTAGGCAGGCGAGCTAATGCGCAGAAAGGCCTTGGAACAGGGTCTGCCGCCGAGTAGGCGCTCAATCCATATTAGATAGTATTGTTTTTTCCTGAAATCCTCTCCTGCCACCTGCTTAATGAAACTGCTCATCCTGGAAGCAGAACGTTCCCCCGAAATAGCTCATCTGAAGGTTTACTATAGGCCTGGCACTGTGCCGGGGCTTTAAAAACGTTATCTCTAATTTTCACAAGCGCCGGATAAGATAGGGACCGTTATCTGCCCATTTTAGTGTTGAGGAAACAAACACTTAGATTAAGAATTAATTCTGGGGCTCCTAGGTGGCTCAGTCGGTTAGGTATCGGACTGCAGCTCGGGTCACGATCGCACGCTGTGAGTTCGAGCCCCCACCCCCCCACCACCCCCCCCCACCACCCCACCACCCCCCCCACCACCCCCGCCCCCCCACCACCCCCCCCCCCCACCACCCCCGCCACCCCACCACCACCCCCACCACCCCCCGGACTGACATTGGGCTCTGAACTGACAGCTCAGAGCCTGGAGCTTGCTTAGGATTCTGTGTCTCCTCTCTCTGTGTCCCTCCACCACTCATGCTCTGTCTCTCTCTCTCCCTCTCTCAAAAACAAAGATTAAATAAAAGAAGAAGAAAAATTAATTTTGCTTAAGGTCTGGCAGCAAGTCAGTGGAGGAACCAGAACTCTAACCCCGACTGCCTGGCTCTCAGGCGCCCATTTACCGCTACAATGTACTGTCCTCCCCAGCACCTCTGCAGGTCCTCTGTGCGGGGGTCTTGGGGCCAAGTGGATCTTAGGCCCTGGAAGAGTGAAGGGAAAAATAGGTACTCTGGGTGGTGGTTTAAACAAACAAACAAACAAACAAAACAAAACAGTTTCAACTCAGAACAAATCTTATTGTTTAAGGCAGCTTGAATTGGGTGTTCTGTTACAACCAAGTGTATCTTTATTGAGACAAAATTTACATAAGATAAAATTCGCCATTTGATCATGTTAAAGTGTACAATTCAGCGGTTCTTCATCTATTCACAATGTTGGGCAACCATCAGCAGAACATTTCGTCTCCCCCGCAGAAGAAACTCCATACCCATTGAACAATCATTCCTCTTCTCCTCTCCCACTAGCCCCAGGGAACCACTAATCAATCTCGTTTCTGCTTCTATGGATTTGCCTTTTCTGAACATTTCATATAAATGGAATCATACAATATGTGACCTTTTGTAACTGGCTTCTTTCACTTAGGGTAATGCTTTCAAGGTTCATCCTTGTGGTAGCATGTATCAGTACTTCCTTTTTTATGGCTGAATCATATTCTATATAGATATGTCACATTTTTCTTAGCCATTCATTAGTGTGTGGACATTTACCACTGTTTTGGCTGTTGTGAATAAGGCTGAACGAGTCCTGTACAAATTTTTGTTTGAAGGCCTGGTTGCAAATCTCGAGTATATTCTCAGGAGTGGAAATGTTAGGTCATGGGGTAACTCTGTGTTTAACTTTTTAAAGGTAATGGCGGCATCCTTTTGCATTCAATCAGCAGTGTATGAGTGTTTCCAATGTTAGTATGAAAATAATCAGTATGCCTAGTTTAAAAAACTGTTGCTAGCAGGCTTATGGCAAAACACAACTGTGTTTACCTAATCCGCTGTCGCATTCCCAAGAGACCGACACCTCCAACTCTTTTAACTGTTCCTTTGCCTCGTTTTTCTCCATATTTTAAATAATACGCATCATGTTCCAGTTTCACAGTTTATCAATTTTAAACATTATGGTGACTTACAGTACTCTGTGTTTTCTTCCTTCTACAACTCTTTGGTTTTCCTGAAATTATCGGTTTCCATGTTTTCATCTGCTTAGTTTTCTATGTGCCTGTCTCCATTTCACAGCTTCTCCACAAATGCCCCAAAAAGAGTCTGTCACATGACTGTCAATAATTTTGCTATATACTCAGACACAGTTTGAAGCCTTTGTTGATTTCATTTGCATTTTTGATTCTGGAGGCATCTGTCCCTGAGCCCCCTGCTCCTTCCCCAGTTTGGACGAGCTGTGCCCACCTAGGGCCTGAACACACCTTGGCCCTGCTGGACCTACCCTCACCAGCGTCCTGGGTTGGCTCTCCAGCTTCCAGGGTCCATAGCTTTCTCTTTCATGTTGTATATCCTCATTTTGCTAAAATGCATCCTCCAGGAGTATGCTAAGATTGTTTGGGAAATTAAATATTGGAACCCTTGTATGTCCCAGAAAGTCTTTATTCTACTAGTACACATGCTAAGCAGTTTAGAATAGATACAGAAATCATTTTTCTCCTGATTATTTTGGATTTTCTTTTCTTCTTTTGAAGTCATCTCTATGCCAATGTGGGGCTCTAACTCACAATGCCGAGAGTTGCATCCTCTACCGACTCTGCCAGGGACCACCATTGTTTCCAAAGCAAAGCTTCATGGTCTTCTAATACCCAACGCCTCTGAGGAAGCCCAATGCCACTCTCATTTCTTATCTTTCTTATCTTTGGCCTGTTTTTCCTTTTTTCTCTTTCGAAGCTTTTAGGATCTCTTCATCTTCATTCTTGGTGTTCTGAAATAAAAATAATAAAATAATAAAAGTTAACAAAAGTTTATCCGTGGTGAGGACAAATACCTGCATCATTAAACAAAGTCATTAAACAACAGTTTGTTGTGCCTCTTGGTGAACTCTTTCAGTCTAGAATCCTAGGTTTGTCAGCTACGGAAGTATTTCCTATAGTATCTCCTTTGATAATTTTTTTTTAATTTTTTTTCAGCGTTTTTATTTATTTTTGGGACAGAGAGAGACAGAGCATGAACGGGGGAGGGGCAGAGAGAGAGGGAGACACAGAATCGGAAACAGGCTCCAGGCTCTGAGCCATCAGCCCAGAGCCGACGCGGGGCTCGAACTCACGGACCGCGAGATCGTGACCTGGCTGAAGTCAGACGCTTAACCGACTGCGCCACCCAGGCGCCCCTCTCCTTTGATAATTTAAAGAGATTCTTGTTATCAGGGTTTGTGGAATAATCTAAACCAGCCCCTTCATAAATATCCAGCAAAAGAGGGACACTTGGGTGGCTCAGTCGGTTTGAGCGTCCGACTTCGGCTCAGGTCAGGATCTCATGGTTTGTGAGTTCGAGCCCCACGTCGGGCTCTGTGCTGACAACTCAGAGCCTGGAGCCTGCTTTGGATTCCGTGTCTCCCTCTTTCTGTGTCTCTCTGTCTCTCAAAAATAAATAAATGTTAAAAGATTTTTTTATAAATAATATCCAGCGAATGCTTCTGGATGTTTCTGTGTTTTGTGTTTTGTTGTGCTTTTCTGATTATAAAGATAAATGCACACTTATGTAGAAAACTCAAACAATACTGGAAGCTATAAAATTTAACATACTTTTTAAAGATTTGATGAAAGTGGAACTGCAATAATAAAAACATAAAGTTACTTAAAAAAAATTTTTTTAATGTTTATTTTATTGTGAGAGAGAAAGAGCATGAGTGGGGGAGGGACAGAGAGAGAGGGAGACACAGGATCAGAAGCAGGCTCCAGTCTCTGAAGTGTCACAGCGACTGACTCAGGGCTCGAACTCACAAACTGCAAGATCATGACCTGAGCTGAAGTTGGACACTTAACTGACTGAGCCACCCAGGCACCCCTAAAGTCACTTTTTTGTTTTAATTTTTAATGTTTATTTACTTTTTGAAACAGAGAGAGAGTGTGTGTGAATGGCGGAGGGGCAGAGGGAGAGGGAGACACAGAATCCGAAGCAGGCTCCAGGCTCTGAGCCGTCAGCACAGAGCCCAATGTGGGGCTCGAACTCACGAGCTATGAGATCATGACCTGAGCTGAAGTCAGACGCTCAACCCACTGAGCCACCCAGGCACCCCTAAAGTCGCTTTTAATAGTTGCTTAGCATTCCATCAAAAAGCTGTGCCATTATGAATTTGACCAGGCCTCTACTAGCAGGCAGTGATTTTTGGTTTCTCTTAACCGTAAATGATGCTGGGGTGCATGTCTTGTACACACAGATGCTTCAGTTAAAGTGGTCTCCTTACCTCCGCTGCCCTCAGGGACAGTGGAGGTAGGGGAAGGGTCTTGGGAAGATGAGATTCAACTTGGCCCTCAAGGAGAAGCTGTTTGGAGACTGTCTGAACCTGCCCAGAGATGACCTTGGCCTGACCTCCCTAATGACAGTGCTTAGAGCAGCAGTTCACAAACCTCAATGTGTACATGGATCATCTGAGAAACTTGCTTCCCAAGCTACACCTCAGAGAGTCTGATTCAGTCTGAAGAGAGTTCTGAGAATTTTCATTTTAAACAAGCACCACAGCCGATTCTGATGTAGATGGCCACACTTGGAGAAATATTGACAGAGGGGAAAGTGCAGAGAGGTAAATAGTGTTCACCGAGGAACAGGAGGGGCTGTGGGGGCTGGTAGGGAGGATAATGAATTAAGCACCTTCGGTCATCCCAGGAGACCAGGCTCCAGTGTGCTTTGGGTTAGGGCAGAACTAACTTCACCAGCTGGCCTTTGTTCTCCAAAAGGATCCAGTGATTCTGATAGTCATGTAGACAGACCTCAAGTTCCCTAGTCTACCCCTACACTTTCCTCCCCTCCCTTGTGGTCAATGTTATTCAGTTAAGAATACAGGGGTACATAGAAACATCTTAGCATGTCCCCCCTCCCTCCCGGAGCTCTGGCTGTGAAAGGTGGGGGCCACCCCAGGTCATCAGCAGAGATAACCAAGGTTAGGGATGCTGCTGGAAAGCGGGAGAACAACACCAAGTCTTTTTTTTTTTTTTACTTTTATTTTTTAACGTTTATTCATTTTTGAGAGGCAGAGAGAGACAGAGCATGAGCGGGGAAGGGGCAGAGAGAGGGAGACACAGAATCCAAAATAGGCTCCAGGCTCTGAGCTGTCAGCACAGAGCCCGACACGGGGCTCGAACTCACAAACTGCAAGATCCTGACCTGAGCCGAAGTAGGACGCTCAACCGACTGAGCCACCCAGGCGCCCCTTTTCTTTCTTTTTTTATTTTTTTTTAACGTTTATTCATTTTTGAGAGACAAAAGAACAACACCAAGTCTTGGCGAGGATGTCGTGCAACAACAACACTCAGAAGTGGAACATAAATTGGTCCAACCACTCTGAAAAACAGTTTGACTCAGTGATTCCACTCCAGGGTATATACCCCAGAGAAACTCTTACACTTGGGCTCAGGAAACATAAACATCCAGGAGTTTTTAGCAGCATTGTTGAAAACAGCAAAAAACTGGAAAGAATCCAAATGCCCTTGGATAAAAGAATAGCTAAATTCATTGTAGTGTATTCACACAATGGAATACTGTACATAGTACAAATGAACAAACTGTATACACATCAGCATGGATGAATCTCAGAACAATAATATGTGAAAAAGTAATTCATGGAATAAATACATTCCTGTTAAATTTAAAATAAAACTGGGGCACCTGGGTGGCTCAGTTGTTGAGTGACTGACTCTTGATTTCAGCTCAGGTCATGATCTCACAGTTCGTGAGTTCAAGCCCCCCACCCGGCTCTGTGCTGACAGTGCGGAGCCTGCTTGGGATTCTCTCTCTTTCCTTCTCTCTCTGTCCCTCCCCTGCTTGAGTGTGCATGCACTCTCAAAATAAATAAGATAAAATAAAATAAAACAAAAAATAAAAATAAACTTTATATTGCTTGGAGACTTGTGTATGAAAAAAATAGAAAGAAAAGTAAAATATTGTGGGACAAATTCAGAAGAGTGGTCACCTCTGGGTCAGCCAGGGGATGAAACATTTGAGCACTGGTAGTGTTCTAGTTAAGTGGGGGGGTGGGCTCACAGGTGTTTGTTTTATTATTATGCACATGACTGTATATGTATATAACATTCTTTTGGCTATATCAAATATTTTAAACTATAAAAAATAGAAAGAAATTTGAAATCCCCTGGCCACTACTGTGGTCTCTCAAAGTGATTTATCCTTTGTACCCATCCCATTTCTCCTCCAACAGGCACTGTGGACCAGGAAGTAAGATATCAAGCCTGAAGAGGCCAATACAAGCTTGCAAAAATCTACCTCCATCTCACCATTCAGAGACCTATTCACCTCTTCTGCCCCATCTCAGTCTGTTTCTCATAGACTATGCCTGTCACTAAGTAAAGGCCTCTTTTCCCAGCCAAATATGCCCAAATATGATCGCATATTTAGCTAGTATGGCATTTTTCTGTGACAATAGTACTGTGCTTGGGACATCATTTTCTGAACAAGCAAGGCATCTTAGCACTTACTTTTTCTTATCTTAATGCATCGCTAGCAGCCACTCTTTTCCATTCACCAGTCTCACATCCGGCTGGGTCATCAAGCTTCCTTTTGAATCTCCAGTGATGGTCGTCTTCCACTCCCTTCCTCATGGCCTCTGAGCTCAGCAGCAGGCCTTGGGGTCTCCTGGGCCTTGACGGTTCTCCCTCTGCCATGTTTCCTAATTCAAAGACCACTGAGCCTTTGGAAGAGGGGCAGAGCTCCTGAGGTGAGGTTTTTCCTTGACTAATGCAGTTGAATGGATTAGGAATTCTAAATAGGCAAGTTCCAACCCCGCCCCCCCCCCCCACTTGCCTCCTGATTGTGTGACTTAGGGTGGGCGCCTCATTCCCAGGGAGCCTATCGTTTGCCTAAGAGACGGAGAACATTGTCTTTTGGGATGTTGATAATGTGCCAGGACCACTAAGAAGTGGAAAAGAACTTAAAGTTCATCTAGTTTAACCGACTTGTCTTAAAGAAAAACTAAGGGTAGGTTGGGGAAGAGACCTGGATGGGCTAGGAATGATTTAATGGCAGATATTAGAGTAGAAGCCAGGCCTCCTGTCTTTCCATTATCTTGTCTCCCTGTGGCTTGCTGAGGCATAAAGGTGAGGGAGGAGGATATGCAGCCACTTAACTTAGTCTTGTCCCAGCTCCATCCAAGGCCAAGACACTCAACTCTTAGAAGATGTTGCTTTTGAAACTGCTAATGAGGCTGACACGATCTGGGGGCGGAAGGAGCCTGCCTCACCTATCAGCTGGTCCATTGCATAATCTGGCAAGCTGAGACCTGAGGCTCTTCCCACGTGAGGCCCAGCTGGTAGAGAGGAAAGGTCAGGGTGCAGAGAATAATAAAAAATCGGGCACTACCTGTACCTCTCTCTCAGACCCTACCCGCTCTCCCCACAGGGGCTGGGGTACATTGAGGGTAAGAGAGGCCCAAGGAGAAGCAGGGGTGGGGAGGCAAGCTCTCTGCAAGAGTTGAAGGGGAGCGGGGCTAGTCCTCCTCCTCACCGTCAAAGAGGTCTTCTATTTTGGGAAGAGAATTTATGGACAAGGTAGAAAGGAGGAGGAAGAAGCTTTTGGCTTGCTCCTTCCTTCAGCTCATGGGTTGAGAGTTCGTCTATGAAATGGAGAAATGGGAGGTGAGACAGAGGAGCTGAGTTGGCACAGGAGGCTGCCAGTGTAGAATCTAATGGAGGCAGTGGAGACTGACTCAGTGCGAAGATGTCTGGGGTCCCAATTTGGTCCCTGACCTGTGAGGCAGCAAACGGAGAGGCCGGGACTACACATGACCTCTCACAGCCCTGACACGCACACAGACTGCCACACTTCAGCCCCCATCTGAAACATAGCTATTATTCAGGAATTCCATCAAAGGCCCCTGAGCAATTGGACTTAAAAAAATTATTTAACGGTCATACACATGACTGTAATACAAAAGGGAGGTTTTTTTCCACTTAATACTGCAATATATACAGCAAGTCTGGGCTAGATCTTACAATCTGAACACAGGTATTTCAACTTTTCCACGTTGTTTCTGTCTCCAATGGACAGAAGTTCTGTAATTGAGGCCTTGCTTTTCAGTCACTAGAGGAGCCTTTGTAATTGCCACAAACTTCAGCCCTCAAACTCAGTTGTATAAGAAAGAGAGCTTAGTTAGGTGTTTTTGGGGGGGGGGGTCCCATGAATTATATACTGTTTGGGGAGGATTTTTTGTTGGGGCCTCCATTGGGCTTGCAAGCAGGGGTCCCCACAGGTCACAGCGGTTCTGTCACCTGTTTCCATTCCCAACAGGGCGACATGGGACTCTGTCTCCCGGGGCAGGGAGCAGCCACGCCCTCCCAGAGGTATCACAGACTCTCAGCCCTCTGCTCTTTCTTTCTTTCCTTTCATTAGCCTGGGGGGAAACACGGATGTAGGATTATCAAGATATTTTAAAACCAGGTCTCTGACATAATAAGGTATGGATTTTTAAAAAAAATTTTTTTTTCAACGTTTATTTATTTTTTTGGGACAGAGAGAGACGGAGCATGAACGGGGGAGGGGCAGAGAGAGAGGGAGACACAGAATCGGAAGCAGGCTCCAGGCTCTGAGCCATCGGCCCAGAGCCCGACGCGGGGCTCGAACTCACGGACCACGAGATCGTGACCTGGCTGAAGTCGGACGCTTAACCGACTGCACCACCCAGGCGCCCCGGTATGAATTTTTTTTTAAAGTACATTAAATACCAAGATCTAGTGATGGATATAATAACTTTATACTTTTGAAGCAGTGACAAACATAGACGATATTTGAACATATTGCAGCAACCATAAATAGGATATGAAAATTGTTGATTTCGGCTGATGACAAATGCGCAGGTACCGTTAGCACAACAGTGGTTTGTTGCCTGCATACATAATTGAAGGAAATACTACATTTCAGATACACATTAGTGAAAATAAAGATGTAATTTTTTTCCCACCCAAGTTCAAGGGCCCCAAGTCATAAGAAACCCTTGTCAGAAGAAATCCATCCCTTTTCAATCCCTATTTCTTCAATAGAAGCCACGAACGATTCCTGAGACCAGTAGCACAAGACCTATTATCTGCTTGAACGAAGGGGAAGAGTCAGTGCAAGGTTAATATCTCAGGGAAACTTTCCCATTTTACCTTCACTGGGGTTTATTTTCTCCCAGTTTACATACAATCCTATTATGTCTGATAATCTCTTTAATTACCTCACAAAAAAATAGAAGCAGTACATTAGAAAAAGGGATCGTAGGGGCGCCTGGGTGGCTCAGTCGGTTGAGCGTCTGACTTCGGTTAAGGGTCATGATCTCAACAATTTGTCAGTTTCGAGCCCTGCATTGGGCTCTGTGCTGACAGCTCAGAGCCTGAAGCCTACTTTGGATTCTGTGTCTCCCTCTTTCTTTCCTTCTCCCATGATCATGCTCTTTCTTTCTCGCTCTCTCTCTCAAAAATAAATACACATTATTTATAAATACACTTATGATACCTACTTAGGTATCATAAGTAGACTGCAAACAGCCTGAAATATAGGGGGATTTTTTTAAGGGAGACAAGAATTCAAAAACTATGGAATATTGGAAAGATTTAGTTGGTATAGAAGCAAATAACTATATGTACTTTAATTTCCTTAATTGCCTCTTTGAGATGACATAATAACTGATATTCATCTCTATGACCCTATATTCTGAAGAAAAAACTAAATACTGCATGCTTGTTAACCTATACTTAGGAAGAAGGATGTAGAATATTTAGCATGATTTCCAACAAGATGATTAAAACAGGCAAGATAATTAAAATAAAAATTACTCCCCTGGGAGTAAAGGGCAGGGGAGTGGATGTTGGGACCACTGGAGGAGAACCCATCTCAGTTCAGATAACCACATCAATAGCATGTTGTAGAGCATGGAGAACGGAGTCCAGTTGACTCCCACCCATCTAGTGGTGGTCAGGGAGTCCTAAACCTCAGAATTCTGAAATCTTTTCTCATCAAAGCCAGACATCCTCAACTTCCCTCTTGACCAGGGCCTGCCAGAGGGAGCATCAAGAGAGTGAGTAAGGACTCACACTGGAAGACACTTCTGAGGTTGGCTGGTTCAACACCTGCCTACTACGGACGAGGAAACTAAGGCCCAGGAGATGAAGTTAGTGTAAAATCAGCATTGTTTCTTCCTCAAAGATGTTGGTAGAATTCAATGATAAAGCCATCTGGGCCTGGAGTGACTTATGGGAATGTTTTTTAAGTCATAAGTGTAGAATTAAAATATTTTCCATTTCTTCTTGTGTCCATTTTGTAAGTCTTATTTTTTTTCTCATAATCTGCTC